>NC_089823.1:192993120-194243120 GCF_035046505.1 Tiliqua scincoides
AACACTGACTAAATGCAATAGCAACCTATTTCCTGGTTGTGATCACGAAACGAGAAGGGAGGGGGAGCCTTGCAAAGGGCTCCGTAAGGCTCCCCGCACATCCTCCCAGTCACCAGCAGGCACTCAGGTATGTTAAAAGAAGAACTCCTCAAGATTCTCCGCAGCAGCGCAATCCAGGAGACAGCGGCATTTGTTCTCAGGCTGGTGGGTCATGACCGCCCAGTATGAGAACCACTGCTCTATACCAAATAAATTCAAAGGATCTAAACCCATTTCCAAACTAGTTTTAAAAGTTAGTATTTGAACTGGATTGGAACCAAAATAGCAATGAACATGAACTGAAAGTTCCTGGTTGCAATGATCACTCCCACACACACACACTGCCCCCCCCCCTGCATCCTGAAACATCCATTTCTGGTCAAAGGCAGGAAGACAAATGTCAGCTTGATCTTGATAGCCCAGATAGTCCATTAGAGCAAGGCAGTGATCTCTTCCATTGTCTCTTATTCCAGCTTCAGTAGTAATAGTAGTTGTCCTGGTAAGAATATTTGCATACTGTTTATCCACAAAAAAAGTTCACAAGGTTTCTTACTTTGCAAAATATATAGCTCCTTGTCCTCAAAAGTTCTCACACTCTAAAAAAGATGGAGAAGAAATGCCAGCAAACAGCCATTTTGCTGCACTGCGGTGAATGGGGACAGTAGCTCACCCACTGCTAAATATAAGAGGGGCACCACTTTAAAATGTAGCTCTTTACCCATTAGCCACAGGGGGAGGTACTGGAGCCTTCTCCACTTCCCTTTTCAATCTCCCCATTTGCTATATTGAACGGCTGATCTATCCCATACAAGAAATGACTGAAATAACCAAGCAAGTTGCCACATTGCAACTGTTGAATTTCTTGGCTGAATTGCAGAGCCCTGGAATGTGATCCTTGAAAATAGTCAGCAAGGCTATTACACCACAGGTATCAATGAAACTACAGAAGGTATTGACTAGGACTGCAGAATGGAAAACCTGATACGGAGAAGTCTTCAGGGTACCAAAAGTGTATTCACAAATAAATCACACATGCTGTGTGGCCCAACAACTGTGGTATTTATAATTAGGGACACACACCCCTGAAATCAGCATTTGCCAAAATTTCAATCAGCAGCAAAAGGCTTCTTTTCTCAAACAGATTTCAACATCTGCTAGGACAAGATGCTTGTTTATCACATCTCCTTGCAAAATGGGATGCTGTTTCTCACCTAATGTACAAAGCGATGAAAGAAAGATATTTAGGAAACCCATGCCGAGTATAATTGCAAGACTATTACAACGGGGAGGGGAACCATGCACTTCAGATTGCTACCAGGCCTATAAATATCCTTATAACCGTTTGGAGGCATAAATACCAGGACTGAGATTCTAAAGCATTTCTTTAAAACTTTTTATTGCTTTAAATTATCATTTTTTGCCTCTCAACAGTGCCTTTAATCTTCCTTCCTATCACACTGAGTAATGCTGAGAATAAATCTGAAATGTCAGTGCAAACGTTGGGATGTATTTGGAGCCTACGTACTCCAATTGGCGTTTTCCAAACAATCAGATTTTAGTCAAAGCACAGAAGCATCTCCCTCCCCTCCCCAAACTCCCACCAGTTCTTTTTCTTTACAGAAGGCAGCCAGAGAGCTTATCTGTTGCTTGAACCATAAAGTGAGGGTGGACAGGAGGGAGTGAAGGAATGAGAACCATGGACTAAAAATCACGTTGACCAAAATGGTATTTTTCATTCTTGGTGCAATCGCTGCTCATCGCACAGGAAAATATTGTCCCAAAAGAAAGAGGCGAAAAGGCTCTCAAAACAGAGAAAGATTGCTGCTGTGGATAACACCTTCTGCAGGCTGGCTTTGCTGGAAAGAACTGTGACGCTAAATTCTTGCTGCAAAAATTGGAATCTCAATCTCAATCGCCTAGAAATATTTTTATCACACCATTGTTTCTTAGACATTTTGAGACGCTTTTCATAAAAGAGGAAAAAACTATTCTAAAGTGGCCTGTGTACTGTATTTGTTACACCACTGACATATTGCTACCGGGCAGATTCCTAATGCAGTTGGGCCACCACATGAAGAAAGGTGCTTTAAAAACAGTGGTTCCCAAACTTTCTAGCACCACAACCCTCCTCATCTTCTGCAGTGAATCATGACCCCATTCTCCCGGCTGAGCTATGAAGCCTTACTGGGAGCCTCCGGAGGATGTTTTCAGGTTGTGCCAGGCCCGCAACCCACTCCATTGGCCTCCTTGGGTCCCAGAATGCCTGTAAAGCAACCCAGAAGTAAACTGAAAGAAGTAAACTGCAAACTAGTTGCTTCCAGTCACCTCCTTAAGGCATTCTGAGGCCTGCAGAGACCAACGGAGTGGGCCGTGGGGCTGGCACAACAGAGAAACTTCCTCCAGAAGCTCCAAGTAAGGCTTTGTGGTGCGACAGAGAGCATTAGGTCATGATCCACTGCACATCAGGGGGTTGCAGCTCACAATTGGGGAAATGCTGCATTAAAACATTACCATCCCTGCACAACCATGCAGAAAGAGTTTCCAGCAGCTTCTATACGCAGTCTGTACTGTAGGACATGCTATCCAACTTGCTTTGTTTGTCAGCCCATAATCCAGAAGAGACCACAGCCTGGGATCCATGCAGAAAGTCCTGAAGTTACCTTGCATAAAGTGGAGAAAAATGCCTTCTTGAAATCTTGGTTACCTTATACTTGTTGGTTATCCCAGTTCCTGTGTGCTCATGGCCAGAACATTGAAATGTGGGAGCACATTTAGTGAGCAGTTGGCCTGCCTGCTTTACTAGAGACTTCAAATGGAAGCTGCGCATTAACGGAGGAGCCTGGAATAACTCTGAGGCAGCCAAGTCACCGCATATCCCTTTGGATATCGGTGTCGGCTCATGGCATTTTGCAGTCTGAAGCAGAGTGCCAGATGGTGTCTCCTGGCTTCTCTCCTTTTTTCCAATTAAAAACACACACCCTAACTCTTTCCTTCTTTCAAATGTCCCCTGATCCTAACAAGGAAGGAAACAAGGAAGGAAGCTGGGTGGATTGAGGTGTTGCTCCTAAGAACTGGCCCACATTGTAGCGCTGGCCCTTGTGGCTATGTCCCTGATATTAACACCAGTGCAGCATCTCCGATCATGGTTTCATGCAAGGAGGATACATTTGCACACCTATGATCAGCCAGGATGTTAACACACCAACTTAAACTACGACCACAGCTACATACTTTTAATGAGCCAAGCTGGCACCCACTTGTTGCAATTTACAAATATTATCTAGTATCCAGACAACTAAATACTAATTCCAAATCCAATATTCCAAATCGTACCATTTTTGCATACTTTCGAACGCTTTTTTCTCTTGTATCTTACACTTCGTTCCAAACACGCATGGGTTTTCCAGGCAATAGCTCATGCAGGATGGCCTTCATTTCCGATAGAGCTTTCATACAACTGTTTGGTGCATGATAAAGGGGAATGAAGTGGTAGTTTTGTTGTCTCAACAAACAAAATGCTAGTCTCAAATCATTCATTGACTTCACGAAAAGCTTTTGGTGGAATGGCTTCACTGAAAACACAGCAAAATCTGGACCTGGATTGGGAAGAAATTTTTTTGTTGATGTTTAAATCAAGTACTAGGAGATGAGCAAGTGGGGCTCAGGAAAGGCTACTCTTGTATCAATCATTGCTTTACTTTGGTATCATTGATAAGTAAATATGCATTAAATGTTCCTGGCACCTTATATGCAGCATTTATAGATCTAAGAGCTGCCTTTGACTCAGTGTCTCACACAACACTCTGGAATAAATTGAATTCTACATCTATGCCTAAAAGATTGTTAAAATTAATAATGAATTTATATACTGGAAACTCCTTATATGTTAAACTAAACAAAGATGGAGCTATTTCTCAGCCCATATCTGTTGAAAGAGGGGTTAGGCAGGGATGTGTTCTTGCGCTGCATTTATTTAATCTCTATCTCAATGACTTTGTTCCTAAATGACTTGATTTAGATATACATGCACCATGCTTAGATAACAAACCAGTTCTTGCCTTATTATACGCTGATGATCTTGTTCTATTGTCCAGAACTCAGATTGGTCTTAAACGTGCCATTAAAGCATTTATTGCTTACTGTAGTGAAGAACTATTAGAAATAAATGAGGATAAATCTAAAATAATGGTTTTTACAAAATCAATAAGAAGGACCAATGAAAGATGGAAAATTGGCCCGTATAAGTTGCAGCTGATTAATGAATTTCGCTATCTTGGAGTAGTGTTCCAATCTAACCTTGCATGGTCCAAACATATACAGTATCTTAAAGGGAAAATTGAATTGACGCTACTAGTATTGAGAAAAATTTTTTACATCAAAGGAGGGCAGTATGTGCCAGCACTCCTAAAGGCATATAAAGCAATGGTATTGCCACGTATGTTATACGGCTCACCGATCTGGTTTTTGGGACCAAAAGAACAGCTTGAGTGACTCCAACAAGTCTTTTTTCAGAAGCTTTCAGCCCTACCCCCATGAATAGCCTCTGAAGTTATACGCTTGGAATTGGGACTTCCAGAGATTTCAACCTTGATTTGGAAAGCTACTATCAGATTTAAATATAGACTTACAATTGAAAATCTTCCTATATTCACAAAACCAGCAGCACAAGAACGCTGCTGAGTAAAATGGAATAACAACGTTAATATGAAAATATGTGAGCTGGGCCTACAGTCACTAGAAAAATTCAGTGGAAGAAGCCGTTCGCTGCTTGTTGATAAGTGATTAATTCAAGATTGGGATTGCCTTCTAAGGGAGGCTAGCGTAAATGCTCCCCTTCTTATTTCGGAATTAAATTTCCCGCTAAATTTTCTTTACCCATTTATTTTTATGTACTGACGGTTCCCAAGTTGAGGCGTGCTTATATGATTGCACAATGCAATGCTTTATCAACGGCACAAATGAAGGGTCGTTTTCAAAGGATCCCTCCCGAGCAGCGTTATTGCGATTGTCCTTTAACTGAATTAGACATCCCGGTGCATATCTTTTTCCGATGCCCAAAATATGCAGCAGGGAGAGATCAATTCTTAAAGAAATGGATACATCAATTTTCTATGTTTTCGGACTCTTTAAGACTGAAATTACTGTTAAGTAGTCTTTGTAAAGAGTGTGTTGTGGATATAGCCAAATTCTGTTTCTATGTGGTTTTAAACTCTGGTTTTAAGATTTTAGATAAATAGGTGTATGGCTTATGTGCTGATCAACCTAATAAACTTGAACTTGTTTAAAGCAAGTCTAGCAATGCAACTCAGATATTGACAGAAACATGTAATCTGGTGGGGATATTAGGATGGAGGGCAGGGAGAGGGTAACTAGCCCACCTCACCCCGGCAATATCTTTTCTAGTGGCTGTCTGCTGGTGTTCTTTTGCATCTTTTTAGATTGTGAAGGCTTTTGGGACAGGGAGCCATTAGTTATTGGATTTTTCTCTGTAAACCCCTTTGTGAACTTTCTGTTGAAAAGCGGTATATAAATACTGTTAATAATAATAATTAATAACATTGGAATGGCATCCCAATTCTAAAGTGCTGGTGCAGTGGAGTTGCATGGCCACTGCTACATCCAACACAGCTCAGGAGCAGACTGGGGGGTCTCCTTGGAGTATGGGGATATTTTCCTCCTTAACCTGAGTAGTGCCAGCCTGCCCTATGGGACTACTCGAATCTCCGCCAGATATTTAGCTGGTGGAAGTCTGAGCAGCCTGGTGTAATGCCCTGAGGACAGGGGCTAGGATATGGCAGTGGAGGCCTCTGCCAATCCCGCCCTCTCCTGGGCCTGGGCCCACTGCCCCAAAATGTCCCCTCCTTCTTCTGAACCAGCCTCCTGCTGCCCCTTTGCCACCCAGCACAAATCTTTTCCCCACCAGGCAGCCGTCAGGACGGATACAGTGTTGGCGGGATGGTGCAGGTCACTCTGCTGGCACTACCTACTCTCAGGGTGCCATGATGTGCTTTATGGCACATTTGCTTCACCCTCCACTGGTGCAGGATCACTGAGCCAGCAGGTCTTCAGTTTAGGATTGAGTTCTGAGTTGAAGGGACTGGAAAGTCCAGAGTATGGTTAGGCACCTGTGAGACAAGGCTTTAGCTACGAGTATCACAGCCACATTGGCAGCCCCACAATGAAGAAAACTATAGTTGCTGCTCTGGGCCCACTTCCTACATCAGTCTCCCTGGCATTTAAGAACATAAGAACATAAGAACAGCCCCACTGGATCAGGCCATAGGCCCATCTAGTCCAGCTTCCTGTATCTCACAGCGGCCCACCAAATGCCCCAGGGAGCACACCAGATAACAAGAGACCTCATCCTGGTGCCCTCCCCTACATCTGGCATTCTGACTTAACCCATTCCTAAAATCAGGAGGTTGCGCATACACATCACGGCTTGTACCCCATAATGGATTTTTCCTCCAGAAACTCGTCCAATCCCCTTTTAAAGGCGTCTAGGCTAGACGCCAGCACCACATCCTGTGGCAAGGAGTTCCACAGACCGACCACGGTCTGTGGAACTTGTATTCCATTCCTCCTTTCCTGATGCTCAGGCTAACAAACCCAAGTATGCAACCTGGGCTTTAAAAAATGTGAGTCAGATATTCTGATAAAACAGTGTCCTCATGGGATGAATATCTGAAGTCTAAGTAACATTCCTAAACAACCCAGAGGCTGCTGTACAGGATTCTGTGCCGCCGCCTCCCTCCTCACCCCCACGATTAGCATTCCACATGCAGTCACAAGGACATTACAGCTGCTCACCGAGCAGTTGCAAAGTGATTGCTTAGGGGGAATGGGTGTTTTGTTTTGCTTCGTCTTAAAAAGGTTGAGTTGTTTTTTTGTTGCTCAGTTTCCAAACACTTCAATGTTTCTGCTTCAGTCTCTTCAAGCAGAGATGAGATCTTGCATTTCTACCCAAAAGCGAAGTGCAGCTGAAAGCAGCTATGGGAGTCGATCGAATTCCCGTTCTAATGAGGCACTCGGCTACCAGGCCAACGTGGTAGCCTCTTGGCTAGAACTGGAACACAAACATGTGGCTGCACGCAAGGATCACAAAACAGCTGCAAAAAGAAATCTTGAGTGTGATCACACGATTACCTCAGGATGCCTTTATGCCCGGAGATTTAATCAATGCATACATGCCCACAGCACTCAGGAATCCTGAAGCAATTGTGCTATATCCCATTTCTTTTTAATCAGTGTGTACAAACACTGACGTGCATTGGCGGCTTGTAAGGAAT
The DNA here is from genome assembly GCF_035046505.1 of Tiliqua scincoides. Taxonomy (NCBI): domain Eukaryota; kingdom Metazoa; phylum Chordata; class Lepidosauria; order Squamata; family Scincidae; genus Tiliqua; species Tiliqua scincoides. Next base: position 193,000,449 of record NC_089823.1, read on the forward strand.
GAGTCAGGCTGTGCATATGCAGTGGTCCAGATATTTTTTTAAAAATGGAAAAAAGCCAAGTCACTAAAACATCAGTTGCTCTGTTGGGAAATTAGCCTCCTTGCACATTCCTTGCACATGAGAGCTTCTTGGTTCCAAGCCTGGCTTAGCCCTGCCCCCACCAGTGATGCACTGAAGAAGGCTTGAGGTCTCTCCATGATCCATGTTTGCCTGCAGTGCCAAACTTTGAACATGGGGAGCATTTCTCCAGAGTTCAGCATTTGCTGCTGCAGACAAACGCTGATCATAGGAAGGGTAGAGACAGAGCCTCCCCCACAAATCACTGGTGGAGTCAGGGCTAAGTTGGATGCACTACCCCTCAGCTCTGGCTAATGCCTCTCTACAAACATGACAGGTGATTTGGAACACTAAACTTTGAGGAGCATTTCATAAGCATCCATTAAAAAAGGTATTATAATCAAGGTCCTAGTCCCTCAGGAGTCAGGAGCCAAGGGGACCATTATAACAAGTCTGATGTATTTTAATTAGGAGTCGTTTGAAGAAATTATCTATCCGATAAAAAACAAAGCCATTACACAAGATTCTAGGAATGTGTAATGCGATTCTCATCTTCATTCGGTCAGTAAATATCCAACAAACCTAATTACAAAGACAACAGCAATTCAAGTTGTGAAAACATTTCCAGATAGACCACTGAAAAGAACACAAAGGCAACCACACTGTTACTTCCCTTTTTGGAATGGCATTTTTCCTAAAATGTCAGCGTTTCTCATTTTGTAGGGAAAGAAAAATCATCCCTTCTTCTTGGGAAAATGTAAACACACCCCAAGTTCTACCTTTGGACATACATACCTAATAGCTGTCATGAGAGCACAAGAGCCCACCAAGTTATTGAGGATTTATGGATTCACTGAAAGCCTTCTGCTTTGAACTTCTTAACCCTACAGAATACTTTACATAACTACATGACTGTTCAGTGGTCTCGGTTTCTGTTCAAGCAGTCTCTACCCTCTCCACGTTGCGCAGATTAGCTTTAGAAAATTGGCAAGGTAGAGACAATGTATCCCAGAACATAATGTGACATGACAGTGGCTTCTGCTGAGGGAGTTCTCTTCTTGAAATAGTCTCGGTCTCGGAGTTGAAGGATGCAGATACGCTTTTTAGAAATGCAAATCTTTGGAATCAAAAGAAGTTTTGTACTGCTTGTTAAACATGAGGTTGCATTAATGAAAAAAGTCCTTCTTAAAATCCCATCACACTGAAACGAGTTGGTGCTGCAATCACTCCCTTCTTGTCTTCATGGAAAGCATGAAGCTCTCTTGTAGAAGTAGAAGCTTTGGCCACAGTGGTTTGCCATGGAATTTCAAGAGGAGAGGTTGGAACAAAGCATGAAGGTGTCAGTGAGCCTGGTCTCAAATGGGATGAGTCTCTGCAGACACGATGATGAATGTATTGAGAGGGTGAAGGATGGGACTGCATGTAACCGTGTTCCTGATGCCCTCTCTGAATGTCTATACAGAGTACCTGCATAGGCTTCTTTTGTGTGATCAGGAACCTTCCTTCTCCAACTGCTATTTCTGCTTGGATACTTCACCGTCATCTTGTGGTATGTCCAAGACAGAACACCTCATCTTTCCCTCCTTACGCCTGCTTTTTCCTCATCCACCACCACACACCCCTCCCCCGGCTGAGCAAGCTTGACACTTTGGCTTCATCTTTGACTCCTCTCTCTCTCCTTCATTCTCCATATCTAGCCTGTTGTCAAATCGTATGACGGCAAAATTATAGCCTTCTGTCTCTGAGAGAGACTTGACTATCTTAACCTTCTCCCCTTTGGTCTTCTACTGTCTCACCTCAGCTCCCTCACCGCCATTCAGCATTATGCTGCCAAAATAATGCACCTGCTCGTTGCTCTGATCACATTACACCCCTCCTTAGATCCCTACACTAGCTGCCAATCCACTCCTGGATCCAGTTCAAGTTCCCTATCCTTATCTCCAAAACCCTTCATGGCTTTGCTTCTGCTTACACTTGTCATCTCATATGCCATTGATGCACCTCTCTGTGAGCATTGTTCCTCTAGCTCTACCACCCTTGGTCATCCAAAGGTTTCCTCAGATGCACCTGTTCTCCACATTCCTTTCCAGATCATCTGTATGATGCCTTTTCTCTTAACTCCTTCAACTCCTCAAAACCACTTCTTCTGTGCAGCCTGTGACATAACTACTGGTTCCTTTATCCTACTGCAATAACTAAACCTAAATACATGTACTAGGGGGAAAAAATCACATATTCTTCCATTTGTTGGCAAGTAGGTACAACACCATTTACATGGCCTTGGGTGGTAGAGTATGGTCCAGGAGAGAGAAAATTCAGAGCTACCCATCTCAAACCTTTACTCTTATCCTCTATGAACTGTGGAGGTGCTCCTATCTCCCTCCCTCCTTGCAATGTGCAAGATGCTTCCTCCATGAGCTCTGCCAGCCTCACGGAATCCACTTTGCCATGAGCTTTCTCATGCATCCAGGTAAAGGGAATAGCTCTAGGATTCCCTGTTTCAAAGTCTAACAGCCCATTCTGTGCAGGATTGGGCTGTTTAACGCAGCACTTTGCAGCAATGGAAGACACTTCTGCTGTCACAAAATGGCTGCCAATGGAGTGCAGAGCATCAAACAGCTTATGAGTGGGTTACAAAGGCAAGCCCATTTGTGATGTATTCTGGCTCATTTTGCAGCACTTGTTGTTCATGTTATAATGAATTAAATGTGAACAGAATGGGCCCAATTCAAAACAAATGCACACCCCGCATTCAAGTTACGTATGTGAACTTACCTGAATCAACAACTCAGAAAAACAAGGATTACAAATTATTCTTTGCTAAGAGTGGTATCCTCATGAGCAAAACATGCACACATCCCATGCTGCTGTGACCAAGCCATATTAGAGCACTGTCCAAAGTTGAGAAACATCTTTCCTTAATTCTGGGGAGAAGTGTTAAAAGCAACTTGGCTCTTCTGCTCAGGCCCTCTGATAGGAGGGGAAGAGTGTTCCTCTACCCATGCATTTTGCCTGCAGAATGACAGCAGTGAATGGTCTCCTTCTCACTGTCCCTTGCTTAACAAATATACCATGGAAAGCTGTCACATGATGGGGCCTGGCATTTTGCAAGGTGGCAGATTCACATCTCCACAGTGGATGAAACCAAGGTGCACCTGGCCCCAGCACCGGCCTGATTAGATTGTTACCAGGTCTACTCTGTGATGGCACCACCAGAACTTGCCATTGAAAGGGTTCCCCTGCTGGCTTCGCTATGATGACTATGATCACATCACCAGGATGCCCACAGATGGACGAATTGTTCAGTCTTCGTCAGGCACAGCAGAGGAGAGTAACTGCAAACATGCCATAATACAGCTAAAGTCATTTTATTCTTGCCAAACCTACATCACAAGGGGTCCAGTGACTGAATGGCCATGCCAACGGTTCACCTGCAAACACATACATTGCATGTGAAGCCCATGCGTTGTGACCTTAGAGTGGGACGGCCATCACGTTTGGCTTTTGTGAGAACAAGACTTTTCAGCAACAACAACAAAAAAGAATAAATCTCTGTCCTGTTTCATTTTTCAGCCAGACTGTTCCACATGACAAGTTCACTTGGCAATAGAACCGGGAGAGGACCCCCTTGAATAATGAATAGCTGGGGCATGCGATGTGTGCTGTAGAAGAGAAGATAAATAGTACAGGCTAAGTGAGATGTAAACAAATAAATCTGTTGCTCTCCCACGCAGCCTCCCAAATTCCCTGCCTAGTTTTGTGTTTTCATGCAAAGAAGTGATCCGATGTACTACCACATTTCGTTCCTTTTTTCTTCTTTTCTTTACCGTTTGTACTCCTCTTCCAACCTTGAGAAGTATTTGACAAAGCAAAAGGAGAGCAGACTGGGTACTTTCTGACACAGATCTGTATTATTTTTCTCACATTTGTATTAACAGACTAATTACTAATGGAACAATAGCTCTTTGCTTTTTCTTCCAGTTAGTGATCCCGAGCTTTCTTCTAAGTGCTAATGTGCCACAGGAAAAAAATAAGTACATATATTGGACAAACCCATCCTAAGGACCAAACTACATGAGTGCATAAACATAGGCTATGGAGATGTGCTTCCAACCACAAGCACCCTTTTTAAAAAGCCACATGGGGCAGAAATCCATATTGGAATTGGAGTATATGGAAAAGAAAGGTTTATTCTCCCACCTTCCACAAGTTGTTTTTCTTCCAAAAATTACTCTGCTCCAAAAATGAAATGGCTGCTTAAGGAATAAATCCCCACTTCAACAGGGCAATTACAAAGAAACAGGGCAGGGGAAAGGGAGAATGATGGCACAATCCTAAGGTCAGCTTATTCGACTGGTTACCTGCACATCAGAATCTAGGGGCACAATTCTAAGTGCCCCTTTGACCAGTGCAAGTCCTTTGCACCAGCCAAAGAGGGTAGCAAAAGTGGGGAGATAGTGGGATGCACAGATGTGTGCTGGCCTCCCTGTGCCATCGTGAGCCCTGGGGATGGGTGAGTTTGTGACGGCCAATCTCAGCTGGCACAGGCATCTGGGAGGTGTGTGGGGGGACAGGGAAAAGGTAGGAGGCAGGCGTTTCGGGGTGGGGGAGGGAGAGCAGCAGGTGTTCCCAGGGTGGGCGGGGAGCAGGAGGCAGGGCCAAGATCCGGCACTTATGCTGGATCCTAGCCCTGTTCCTGGGTGGCCTGGGGCAGTTCCAGGCTGCTCGAATTTGCGCCACCAATTTCAGTGACACAGATTCACATAGCCCCATTGGGGCTTCTGCAGGTCTCCCCGGGGTAAGGGGAAAAGTTTCCCCTTGCCTCGGGCTGAGCCTCAGATAGCCTGAAACTTGCACAGGATACAGTGCAGGCCCACCGCCCTGCCTGTTCCAGCACAAGTTAGGATTGCGCTATAAGGTAGGTATGCCGTATCTCCGAAACTAGAGCTGATAGGGCCAAAACAGTGCCATTTTTTGAATCAGCACCCCAAATATATCCAGGAATAGGTCTAACTTCCAAAGAACAAATAAAAAATTGGGGGGGGGGGGGTGAGTGCAATAGGTGCTATCCTAAATACACTTTCCTAGGAGTAAGCCTCATTGAACACAATGGGGTTTACTTCTGAGTAGACAGCCCAGGACTGGGCTGCCAGTGACCCATAATATATTATGTCTCCTGTCTATAGATTTCCTGTCTATAGATTTCCTAGATTTCTATAGAGTTTCCTGTCTATGGATAGTATATCTTGTACTTATCGCTCAATCCTCCAACACTGCAATGCAGAATCAGACAAGCCTGCGACATTTTCACAAGACATGCTACATGGTGAAATTTCACTTTCGAGGCCTGACACAGGACAGGTCCTTGCAGTAATGCTCAAGATTTATTTTTGAAGAATCTAAACAAAGGAGTGTCCAGAAAGAATTTAAAAAGATGAACAATCAGAGAAATGACCTCCAGAGAGGCCCAGGGGAAATATTAGTGCCTGCAAATGATTAATACATTTTCAAAAGCATAGGCATCTATTACCACACAAATCCTAAGGCATGAACATGTGTAGAGGCTCTGTGCTGATGAAAAATTCTGCAGATATGGAAAAATACACACATACTAGTCACTAGGCTGTTGCCTATATGGACAAAGGGGATTATGTGTGTTACAGTTAATGAGAAATTGCACCTCTCCTAGAGGGTTCTGTTCACCCATCAAAGAAATTGGGGGTCTTGGACATTTCCTAATTGGACTAACTTTTGATCCTGTAGTTATGTCACCATATTTCATATTTCCCAGGTCAGAAATATGAATTTGGCTGATTCATAAGTCTTGCCCCAAATGCAAAACAAGGATTATGTTCCCCAAAATTATTTTAAGCACAGCTACAGAAGAACTTGTGTTCCCTGACTGCCTCCCAACTTCATAATAGACAAAGGGAGCTCTCTCTTGCCCCCACCCACCCCTTCTCTGGCACTGGGCATGCCGCTTTGGCTGTAAACTAGGCTTCAAAAATGCAGTTTTCACAATACAACTGCCCAGTACTGGCCCATGACATTTTGTTGTGTAATGGAGCACTAAATAATACTCCTTCCCCTTTTTTATATTAAAATCATGCACTCAATTTCCTCTCTCTTTTAAGTCTCTCCCTCTACTTTCCTTTTCTACTAGTACGGGAAGAATAAAAGTAGTGGGATGTCACTTCACCACCCTTCTCCACAGGGCATTTATGGGAGGATGCCATACCACCATCGAGAAGTGGCCCACAACCCACCACCTGAAGCAGGTTGCTTCACTTTGCTCCAGTGTAGGGACAGTCCAGCTACTGACATCCTTGCAAAGTTGCAGCCTCCCGAAGCCGTAAAGGGTGCCGTAAAGGGGTTTCAAGACATAGATATGCCTGTAACACCCAGTGAAGCTGGAAGCAGAGTCCTAAGAATCAAATGGAAGGATAGCATCTCAAAAAGCTCAGAGATGTCCAATTCTGTATGTGATTACAGACATGCATGCCCAAAATACCAGAGTACTTCAAAGGGAACCAATGTGTGCGGGAGCCTTATGCACCAAAAGGGAGCCATGTGTGCCAATGTCTGCTTTCTACTTTAAACAGAAAGGTAAATACTAGCAAAGGATTGTACTCCCCTCCTCTATACCTTTTAACAGACACATTGGCAATTTGCACGGGCATTTCCCTTCACAACTGATGGTATGCGCATAACTTTGGTACCCATTATTTGTATCCAAATATAAAATATACCACGAGAATTTTCCCCTAGTGACTCCAATCATAAATATGCAAACCGGGATGCTGTTGCAGTCTGTGTAATAGTCCATGCTGCACTTCCAGGCTCTCCCCAATGAGAATGGAACGGGAACCCACATACTTGCCATTAAACACACACTGTACTGCAATGCCTGCCCTGTGCTGACTGGTTTATGGAGCATCCCCTGTGGGGATAAATAGCAGCAGCAGGCCCAAGTATCTGAGATACTGAATGCATGACTTCATGTGGATTGAGAACAACCCTAAACCACAAGAAGCATAGTCCACATTATTCTGATTTTTTATCACATTTAACTTGCTCTTTCATTTGCTCATTGTCTTTGGGGAAATGTACATTCATAAGTCTTTATGTCTTGGTGTCTGGAAAATTATATCTCAAGTTCCATGTGGGAATTCAGACCTCTTTGAAATGAGCTCAGGTTGCAAAATGAAGTTGAGGAATGCCGCATTCGCCTTGCGCTCGGCGCACAATATGAGCTACCTATTAAAAATGAAAGCAAGTGATTCGATGGTACTGCAAATGACAACCTGAATTCATTTAATTTGAGTTTGAAATATATAAATCCATTGAAGTGCCAAAGGAAATATTTATGAAGCACTGCCTGAAGAATCACTTAAATACTTCAGAGAGCTTGTTTCTGATAAAATTATTCATCCAGCTTATCATGTACGTTGGAGTAAACCTTTTCAATAGGCTAAAAGGAACCCTCCATTGGCCATAATTGTGTGATTTATATATTTAAAAATATTTATAGCCCCTTTTTCCTTGTCAAGTCTAAAACATTTTTTTTTCCATTATAAACTCACTAGTAGTCCATATCTGGCATTCACGTGTCCTGTTGCAGTGTTCTATTTTTCTAAGGTTTATAGGAAAATTAAGACCTGGCAAAAAAGGTTTTTAAAAAAAAACTCAGCTGACTACTATATCCCTTTGTCTCTAGCAAATGTCATCCATGCCTTGATAGCAATATTATTCTGTTTATTTTGGTACAGAGGGGCAACGGTACTGGATCAGGGGGGAAAAAAGTTAAGATTTTGGTTGCTATTACTTATTGTAAAGCAGGACTGACAGGGAAAGCATCTAACATGGATCATAAAGATCCATGGCCCCCTTTCCCAGGCCTGGGTCAATAAGGACTTGGACCTGCAACTGACCTGGTACAGGTTCGAATTGACCCATAGCAGTTGCTCCCCCTTCTCCAAGGAGACCTCTAGCAGCTAAAAATCCCCTGCAAGATACAGCGGTAGTTGTACCAGTGCAGTTGCATCACCATGCAGGGATTTAGATAGGATTGGGCTGCCTAACTACTAATCTTCTCCCTGTGTCCAGAAAAAAATGGTGGAAGGTGGCAGAGAAGACACAGCAGAAAGTTAGATATAGGAAGAAATCAATGTTGCCCTTCTAAGGACATACAACAAGTAGGCTACATGTTCTTGACAAACTGGTACAGTTATGGACTTGTATACATCAGTGTATATCAAATATGGACAAAAACTGGTCAGATTGAAAAAAAAAAATGGGTGAAAGACACCTCATTGCTCCAGATCCTATAAGCAACAGGGGTTCAGCATCAACAACAGCTCCATCTAAGGAATCAATGAATATTAATTGGTGCCCATCCATACCATCTCAGATGCACATGGTAATATCAGTACCCCTCAGGGTAATTCAGAAAATTTAGAATATGATGACGACACCTACCTTCCATAAACAAACACAACAAGCCAGGGTCTATGAGAGGAATTTTGTCAGGGGGTACAAAGTTTCTTCTGGGCTCCCTCCCAAAGGGCAGGCAGAACAGGGGACAAACTAAGACAGGTGGAAGGTGCTGACAGCCACAATAGTCTTTGGAGCCCAGGTCTACTAGGCTTCTTGAAGCAGAGCCCAGGTCTACCTGATCATGTGGCATTGGCAGCTAGATATGGTAATACAGAAAACCAGACAAACTCCTCTCTAAAATCTTTGAAATATAGAAAATTGATAACAGAAAATTAGCATCATCGTGTTTAGGCTCACACTAGACTGGACCACAATGAACTTCTGCAGCAGCTGTAGCCCCACATCTGGATCATTGAGCTTCTATACACTCCTTCATGGTTATGGGATCCACATGCCAAAGAGCTACTGTAGCAAGCCAGCTTCCTCCCAGATTTGACACTGTGTCCAGGATGGTCATGGATGCATTCCTGAGCCCAACATGTACGGCTTGCAGCAGCAGTTAACACTGCATGCACGGAGCATCATGAGAAGGCAGTGAGTTCAGGTGAAACAGGAAAATGTCAGAGCCCAGGACTTTCTGGGCCCCCTCCTTTGGCTCCGGGGCCCCCTTTCTGACCCTGGGCACGGGTACGAATTACCCCCTTTACCCCCCTCTCCTAGGGCCTGTAACAAGCTGCCGAGAGTATTGGAAAATACCAATTAACCCTAGCTGGGTTGTACTGGATGAACATCAGATCATCAGTCTTCTGAAGCTTTTGCTGATGGAGGTAAGGAGAATTTTATTGAAATGCATATGCAACAACAAGAGTGTTTGCATTCACTCTCCAGCGGATATCACATTTCAATGCCATGTCTTTATGCGCACCATAGGGGAGATGTGCTAAATTCCCTTTCAGCTGGTACAGCAGAAGCACAAAAAACAGATGTCTCCGGCATCCACTGTTGCACTGCTTCAAACCAAGCTCCTTTTTGAAGTTCACCAGCCGTTAGTTAGGCACACTCTTTTTCAGCCCACAATTTCTCGCCTACCCCCTTTCCACCATTGTCAATTACTCTCAAATTCCCACTGAGAAACTTAGTTAGGCAAAAAGAGAGAGATTCTATTCACGTATCACTTTAAAAGTCTTTTAAAACACCAAAGCACGGCACAGAGGGGCCGCCTCGAGAAGATGGGAAGGAAGCTGATTATAACTGCAGAGACAGATTGCAAAAGGTAATAGGAAAAAAATCAGGAACAAAAGCTGCTACTTTGAATGACCACAGGGCAATACAGCTGCTTCCAATTGTCAGTCCAAGTATGCAACTAAGTTCTGATTAGCTAATTACTTTAAGGCCAAGTACTAATACAGCCAACTCCCCATCCATCCAGGGCGAAGCGAACGGTTAGATCAAATGACTCACATAATGTCACCATGACAGAAGCCTAGCAAAGATCAATTCAATATAAATCTCAAACGCTGACATGACATTTTCATTTGTATAGCAACAGGAGCCCATTATGCGATGACAGAGTCCTTGCTGATAAACTCAGTAAAAGAGCAGTGAATGGTACATTTTTGTGGAAGGCAGTGTGGGATTGTATTTTTTTGTAAATCTGTAAAGGCAATCCCAAATCATATTGATAGCAGAAGCACCAGTGGAGAAGCAGTAAGCCCACTCTGCCAACAGGAATAGCAGAGAAAATGGATTCATCTGGGCAATGTGGTTAGCATTGGCATCAGTTTATCAATTTGGCCTCTTTGCTCTGATGCTGTCAGATTAAATTTGTAGACAATGTAGAGGTGTCATTAATTCATGTGCTCCAGGCTGGAACGCACAGCACCCTTTTTATTCCAACTCCATTGGCTACCAATTTTCCTCCATTCAGAGTGCTGGCTTTAGCATTTAAAGCCCTAACAGTCTGGGTTCAAGTTACTTTAAGGAACACCCCTTGTGTGAACCTACCCAGCCAGTGGCACACTAGGGTCTGCATCACCTGGTGTGCAAGGCCAGTGTGTCACGCCCATAATGAACCATTGCCCTGTACCATTGCCCTGCCACGGCTGGATTTTTGGATATAACTTTTGACAGAATAGAGATATTTCAATGCAGTTTATCTCATTGCATTCTGCATGAAATTACACATTGAATGATCTATAATATGATAGTATTATTTGAAAACACCAAGATTTAAAAATTTTTGGCCAATAGTAGAGTCATCTCCCCTGTGTGCATCACACGGTGCACCCCGCACCCCCTAGCAACGCCAACATATTCCAGCTTTTATTATTGACCACAGAAACTCTGATTTCTGAATCTTCACTAATGGTGGTAGGTGAACCAGAGACAGGGCCTTCTCAGTGAGGGCACACCCACCTGTGGAGTTCTCTCTCTCCGGAGATCTGGTAAGTCCCCTCCATCTCCATTTTCCATGGAAATGGAAAGCATTTTTCAAAAGTCTTTGAAGGTTGAATTGATTTCATATGTGTTCTTATCCTTCTGGTTATGGCTGTGTCATTTTAGTTTGGTGGTGTGTTTTAACTTGCTTTTATTGAGATTTGTTTTGTAAGCCACCTGGTGATTTAAAAAATAAAAAGCAGGGTATGACTGCAGTAAATAAATAGAGAGTTTTTTTCCTCTCTACCTTGTGCCCCCAAAGCCTAATGAAACACTGAACAAGTTGTTCAGAGTGAGGACTGAAATCTGGAGCAAATTTTATAGCCACTGAACCAAAGTGAATGACCTGAGCAGATTATTAGCAGTGTCAACTTCTACCATTATGGGGGGAGGGGGTTGCTGCAGTTCAGCAGAGTTCAGCCAAAGCTCCTTCTGTCTGGGAATTCCTCTGATGATGCAGGGACTATATCTGAGCCCTACTGCCAGGGTCCTGGGTTGAGACCCCTAATGATTGGCAGGGTATAGTACTGCAGTGGTAGTTCTTGCCTGTTCTTTTCCCTCCTGCTCTTCTTTCTCCAGTTGACAATTTATCTATTCTATGCTATTCATTTCTTTGGTCTTTTAGATATTTAGGCTGCAATCCTAACCACACTTCCCTGAGAGTAAGCCCCACTGAACAAAATAGGACTTATTTCTGAGTAGACCTGGTTAGGCTTGTGCCCTTAGCAAGCCTTCTCTTTCTCCCCCTTTAAGAAGCCATTGCTCCCTCTCTTGCATTTTGATACTACTGGATTCCTTTCATTTCTTTTTCCGGATTGCCTTGTTAAGTATTGCCTCGTTAAGTGTTGTACAGGTGTGCAGTATTGTATAGGTGTTGCCCATTTCTACCAATAGCAGTAAATGCAAGGTTTTTCTCTGCCCTACCAATCCCCTCTCCTCTTGTCTCAGCCTTTAGATGCTTTTAGGCATTACTATTAAAAAAACAAAATATGACAATGATTTACAGAGCCAGGGTGGTGTAGTGGTTTGGGAGGTGGATTTAGACCTGGATGATCCAGGTTCAAATTCCCCCTTAGCCACAAAGCTTCCTGGGTGACCTTGGGCCAGTCACTTTCTCTCTACCTCATAGGGATGTTGTTAGGATAAGAAGGATGGAAGCAGCTTATACCTCCCTGAGCTCTTTGGAGAAAGGGTGGTGAAAAATAAATAAAACAAATTTACCCCATAAATTCTTAAGAAAGAGTAGATTGTTACTCTGCTTAGATCAGGGCAGACCTTTAGGTATACCTACATGCGTATTTTGAAAAATGCATAGCAGAATGTCTTTTGCAAATGCACATCCAGAACAAAACCTCAGGTGCTCATTGCCAGATGGTCTACAAGCAACACGGAAGCCAATGCAGATGGTCCTGGATTAAAAGATACGAGACTCAGTGCTGAACCATATTTTCAGGTGACACAGGAGTCTCTCTACAGCAGAACGTGCATAAAGATTCACACTTCAAATCTGTCACAATATGCACAGGAAAGTAGAATCTTCTGAGTCATTGCTTAAACTATCTTACACCTGGAAATACTTACTATTGGACTCCTCTTTAATGTGATAAACAGTGAAGAAATTTTGAGGAGCAATTTTAAGGGGTACAAAATGAGGTTATCACAACATCCAGGTAATCTGAGCCCCAGAATTCCCCTCTCTAGTCTCCTTAGTAACAGGTTAATCCAGACTTGAAACTTTTATAAAGTTATAGGCTATTGGTGACAATCACCACCAGTCTTGTATGAATGTTTACTCAGAAGTAAATTAAATTAAATAGGCACACAAGTGTGCATAAGATTCCAACCTACATTCTGAGGTTATGTGTATATTGTACCAGGTGAGACTGTAGCTCAGTGGTAGTACACAAGTTTTGCATGCTCCAATCCGTGGCATTGTCAGGTAGGGCTGGGAGGATCCCCATCCCAAATCATGGAGAGATGTTGTCAGTCAGTGTAAACAGGTATGGATACTCAGGTTCTTCTGGGCAAACCATTAGTGCGGCAAGAACTACTACAACAAGCTACCTAGTCTGCCATAGATTTTGGTGAGATGATTGAAAGATCCTAAATGCTCTAATCCTAGACTGTTTTCAAAGTAGAATAACCTATTATTCTGGGGAATTGTTTTCTTCAACCCTATACAGAAGAAACAATTTAACCAAGTGATCTTGGAGATTTGATGTGCACCCCCCAGCCCCATAGACACACAAGATAAGTTGCTCGGAATATAAATTGGGCTGCTTCTTTTTAAAAAGCCACTCACAATCTTGAGCAACCCTGCAGCAGGCCCAGCCTGAGAACTTCTCCCCCCCTTTGGTATGGGCATCTAACTTAGAAGAGAAAGCAAACCATTATCTATTCCCCCTTTGGGTATTTCCACCTTGACTCAAAGCGAGGTTCATGCATTGACAGCCCTAAACTTCTCTGCATGAACTCTGAAGGGTTGAGGAAACTGGACTGCACCTTCTCCCCCAAGCCAGCAAGCCTTTGAGGTTGATTTTGTAACAAGCCTGAAGGCTCACCAGTCAGCCTCCAGGAGCCAGACACCTCTAGTAATCTATACTGGCTCACCCACTGATTTAGGGTGCCTACCAAAATCTCTACTCCTGCCCCATGGCTCACACAAAGCATGCCATATAATGTTTGTTACAGCCATAAAGCTGTTTACACACATTCCACCAGTGTAAATGGCCAACAGGATTGGGCAGGTTTAAGAGTGGAGCTAGTCATGCTTGCATGATTGACACTTGCTTCTCCAGGACAATGGGAGGGAATATAGTAAAAGGATAAACTTTAAAAACCAAAACTAAAATGTGTAATCCAACACAGAAAAGTCCTCGTGAACACCAGAGCACAACTTTTCTGCTATGACAAATTATTCCTTCAGAACCATTGACACTGTTGTGTAAAAATTATGCACATATTCCTTCCACAGTTCCACATATTTTAAATTCTCCTCTCCACTCCATGCTTCCAACAACAATGAATATTTACATAGCTGCTAACAAGAAATGGCTATGGAAAGATTAAGACATGAAGCTGAAAATCCACACATTTGTCACAGTTGATGAATATGTACTTGGTTTGCCATCTATCAACACTCTAACCTAAACTTCTGCCACAGCATTTTACTCTTCTCTTTTTTTGCCTCTCAATTGTCAGAAATTCAGAACTTTTTTTTAAATAAACACATCGCTATCAATCTGTGACATATTCTGCCGCAGTAGAAATCTTAATTATTAACAGGACATGACAAGAAAGAAAGCATGTCCCGGGACATACAAACATGTCAGAAATCAGCGAAATACTGCATTAAAGCAGAGGTGACCAATCCATCGATCTGGAATGACAACATCTGGGAGTTAAATGTAGAAATTTCAAAAGTGCCATTTAATCCATCCAAAATCTAAACTATTTTAGAAAAAAAGGTTTATACACTCTCTGCACAAATCTCATTTTTTTCATCTTTGCAACTAAGGGAACAATCCTAGGTCACCCTTGGGTTGCAAACATGCCATAAAACACATTTGCAGCTTCTCAGGTGGAAACTGTGCCAACACACAGAGGTGCACTGGAGCATGGAGACTGTATCCAGTCTCTGTGGCAGCTTCCCTCAGATAAGCTGCATTGGTTGAGCCCGGCCAACGCAGGGGTCTGGGGAGAGCGGGAAGGAGGCAGGAGCGAGGTGTTCTGGGTCAGGGGGAGGGAGGGTGTCCCCGGGGGAAGGTAAGAAGCGGGAGATGGGGCTGGGACCCGGCTGTTACGCCACATCCTAGCACCCATACCCAAGCAGTGCAGAGCAGAACTTATACCACCTCTGGAGGCTGCAGTGGCTGACCCGGGGTAAGGGGAAGAGTTTCCCCTTACCACCAGCTGAGCCGCTTTGGGGCCCTGTCTTGCGTTGGATACAGCCCAGGCCTCCTGGCCTGCCTGTTCCAGCACAAGATAGGATTGCGCTGTAAGAAGTTTTTCCTCAGGGTAGACCAAGTAAAGGAATTTACCCTCCTTACTTCTTGCATCTGACAAGCAGGCTTCCAAAAAGCCATTTTGGTATAGAATATAGTTGTGTCTGTGTCCCTCATCACAAAATCTTGTCTTCAGGATACATGTGGGCAGCTCTTCTAATATCTCCTTAAGCTTCAAAAAATGTCATTTTGGGGTCAGCCTCCAAATGTTGCCAAAAACTAGCAGCCACCCTTGTCAGAATTGCGGGGCATGGGGAGAAAGAGTTAATTTCTCTTAGAAGATACAGTTTAACTTTTTTAAACCATGTTGGGCTAATGATACATTTTGTGTAACATGTAGTTTGGCCCCTAAGTATTAAAGGGACAAAGCTTTAGTAAGACATACAGCAGACTGAGAGCCCAATCCTGAACTCTTCAGCTCCAGCAGTACAAGCGTACCACCAAGCACGGGGTGCCATAAACATGCTGTATGTTTATGGCACTTTTTGTATAGGAACTGTTGGCGCTAAGCCCAGTGCCAGACAGATGCCACCCAGAGCAAGGGAAGAACTCCAGGAGGTGGTACACTTTTTCAGGACAAGGGGAGGGATTCCAGGCGTGGGGAAGAACCAGGGTGGGAGGGGCATGGGACTGGTAGATCCCTGCTTTGCCAGATCCTATCCTCTATGTAAGGCTGAAAAACCCAACACAGAGTTTCTCCAGTCTCCACCAGCAAATAGCTGGCAAAAAATGGAGGAGACTCATTGCGGGGCCTATGGGGAATCCGGCAGTTACTGCAGTAGCCATTATGGTGCCGCTGCTCCTCTGGGCTTCAGGCAATTTAGGATTGAGGTGTGAGATGGTAGAATCCTAGGGTGATGATGGGCTAAACCACTCCACACTACAGGGGCAGATGCCATTCTCAAATGGTTCCCCACTTAAGAAAACTTCCTGCAAATTAAAAGAAAATCAAGGGGAAAAGTTTCCACTCCAGTCCACTTCTTGGAGTGCCAGTTTTCTTCCTGTAAAGAGTTCTTTTACACCAGTGAGCAAAACTGTGTTTTCCTCCAGCTGCAATCAAAGAGGTACAGTCCATTCTAACGCCACATTCTGCCACATGTGCATACCAGGCATCATTCACCTAAGCCCAAGGGGTTACTTGGCATAGTATCATTCATTTAATCGCTCTTCACGCTCCAGATTACAATTCAGCATGTGATGAGAAGAACTACTCACCTCATCACAAACTGAGTAGCTAACAGGGTTGAGAGAAAGATCACATGACCGCTTTGCCATATGGCTGTTTCTAAATAGTACACATCCAAGTTACCTCTCACTGAGGGTCCATTCACACATTAATTTGGGCTTCATGCTGCCTCCACCAGTGCTTTTTATACTCTGTCATAAGAATCTGCCTTATAGTGAATCAGATAACCAGAGCTCAGTATTGTCAACCTTCAGTGGCTCGTACCAGCAGTGGCTCTTCAGAATTTCAGACTGAAATTTTCCTCTGCCAGGGATTGAACCTGAAACCTTCTGTATGCAGGGTAGATGCTCTATAATTGAGCCACAGGTTTTCCCCTTCCATGCAAGAAGCATATTCTACGATCCATGGAGCTCACATACAGTAATTTCAATGCTCTCTGACATAAATGTTGAAACTTCAGCAACCTCAGAACTCATGACAGCTAAGCTCTGTTGAGCTTATTAAATATCTTATGACTTCTTGCTACACTTCTGAGCAATTAATTTCCTTGCTAGTTATTGCTCACATCCCAGTTCTGATATTTAATGACAACTTCTTTGATAGTGCTACCTTTCATTTGAATGTATTAATCTCCTTACTAGCTTCTCTGCTACCAGTTTTGCCAGACCCACCTGGAAACACCTTGCTGGTTGAGCCTCAGCTGACCTTTTCAATATTTTTATTTGAGAAGGATATTTTTGCTGATTAGGACATGATTATTTGAAAAGTCAAAACCCTGGAGGAAAGAAAAAATCTCTATTTTTACCCAGTCTTTTCAAGCATTTACAACACATCCTCTTTCTTGCAACCTATTTGCTCACTAGATGCTAAGTCAAAGCAAGTCTGTGTCACAAGTCCTTTCTTGTTTTGATCATGTCCATGGATTGTAGAAAAGTCTAGCCAACCACCAACAACTCTCTTCCCCAAACTCCTTCTGGATGTGTTTGTCCAAGGGTGTGTCAAAGTGCAACACTCAGAAATGATTTCTGCTTTTCAACCCTTCTCTGATTCATCCTTTTTTTTTCCTCTGAAGTTTCTAGCAAATTCTTTCTTAGACATTCTATACTGGGGGTTGCCATCACTTACATGTTCTCTGTGTCAGGTAGACGCACTGGCAATACAAAAGTCATGACAGTTACATATCAAGTGTCTTCCTCTCTACGATTCTGCTGACATCTGATCATTTACTCTAACCTTTTGTCACAAAGTATAGCTTCAGATGATAAACAGAGTGCAAGCAGACTTTTACCAAACATAAGAAAAAAAATTTCCCTGGTTACCTTTGGTCACATTTTTCCACAGAGCCCTTTCTTGTTCATAAACAGTAAAACTCATTTTGTAGTTTAGCTGTGCATTTTGGAGGTGGATACTGGCACAGCATTTGTCCCGGCAAGGATAGCGTCTCAGCATAATCACACACCCGAATAGTATCTTGTAGTTCTAATCCATTTTTGTACAGCTGCCCAATCTCCTTGCCTTTTCTTAAGCTGTAATCATCCTCCTGTTCTTTTATTCTCAATAGACTCCATCATTCCCCAATAAGTCACCAGCATTTTAATAGCGGAGAACTTAATTATAATTTGAAGCAGAGCCACCTAACTACAGATATTGCTCAGAGCTTCTGTAGGGAATAAAAAAATTAATTTTGAAAAGCATCCAATTACTTGTACTAAGGGCAGGGGAAAATCATACACATGATACTGTCAAAACCAGCATTATGGGGTAAAAAATGAAAGACATGAACCACAGATTTCCAGTGCATAGCTGGTAATATATTTCCAAATGGGGGCTAGCTGTAAAGTAGCCTAGTTAGTACAGTACTGATTGCTGGTGACATTGTCATACTATCTGTATTTTTTAATGAAATTAAATAATCAGTTCAGATGCAACAATCCTCCAAGCCCATGAGTTCACATGCCTCTCCTCCAGGGATGGGTAAATCTAGCATGGCTTGACTTGAGTCACGAGTCTCCACCCCCACAACTCAAGTAAAAAAAAGTCCTAACAGGGGCACTTTCCAAATCGCCTGGACTGTTTTCACAACTCGAAAAACTTGAGTCACAAGTCTTTTTTATACATGTGTCAGGCGCAAGCAAAGAAAAAAAAACAGAGTTGCTGCCAGGGTGTGTGTGCATCAGAGTTCTCCTTTAATACTCCCCTACTGCCCCATCCCATATGTAAACAGAGCAGGAGGGGGTGGGAAGGACTGCGTGGGAGCAGGACAGAAGCGGCAAAATGGAGGAGGGTCACATGCAGTAGCTGCGAGGCTTGCCAGGGTGACCCAATCATTTGCAGCTATTCTCAGAAGTAGTCACACTGCAGCTAGTCATTCAATGGGGCTTCCTCTCCCCCAAATAACAATGGAGCTCACAGCAGCCACGCGATTGGAAAGCATGAGTGCTATGAACCCCCGCTTCCCCACCTCCTTTTTCCATGCTTCTCCAGTCAATTCCAAAACAAGAACCCCTTGGGCTCCTCCTCCTGCCCTTCCTCATCCAAAGAAAAAAAACCAGACTGCCCATCCTTCATCCAATGATCATCAGTTCCTTCCTATCAGAGACAGACAAGAGAGCCCACTTCCGCCCCCCCCCATCCTGCTTGGATGCAAAAGCAGACAAAACCTTCCCTGCCTCCTGGCTGGAACTTCCCTGCTGCTTGCCCAGCCTGAATGATGACCCCACAAGGTATTTCACGCCCTGAAAACAGTAATCAAGCACACCCACACACGCTCAAGTCTGCATGCATGGGGATCAAGTGCCAAGTCAAGGGACCCTTGACTCAAGTATTTTGCCCAGTCTTCCATGCGCGTGACTCGACTGTACCCGAGTCAGCAAAAAATGCTGATTTTCGCTGACTTGGACTCAAGTCACCTGACTCAAGTTCCCATACCTGCTCTCTTCCCATACTTTTCCACACACACACACACACACACACACACACACACACACACACACACACGGAGAGAAAGAGAGAGAGAGAGATTCAATTAGTTACATTTCGATTAACCCATTTCTGCCCAGCCCACAGGTGTACACATTTTATTCCTGTTGTGTATATGCAACGTTGGGCAGAAATGGCTTTACGCAAAGTATGATTTGCCATTATGGTTGAACTGACACCTGCCATCTCTAAACCCAAACTGAAAACCAGGATCAAACTAGGCTTGACATTGCTTGTGAACAGCACTAATTGAGCAGGTAATAGATCATCTCTCACCAGACATTCCATGAAATAACCTATTTTCTGAAATGTGGGTCATGTAAAAATTTCAAAGATCACATTTTCAACCTAATTAACTTTGCTATGCTGCTACCTCAAACATAGAATACACAAGGTAAGGCCAAGATCAAACATTCAGGACAACCATACACTAATTTTGAGTTGCTGGAGTAGGAGAAAGCAACCAGTATATGAGCAGTGAATCAATTGCAGACTCAACAGAATTAGTACATAAATAAGATTATCTACTATATTGGACTTCATGTCCGCATCTTTTTTTCCCCTTCCAAATCTCCAGTTCTTTGCTTATCCTTAGAAGCAATCAGGGTAAGTTTTCTGAAAATGTACCTGGTGGAAATAAACATGATAAAATAGAGATGGTGTGATGTAAGGTGCATAGCATACACACCAAAGCCAAAAGGCTAAGGTAGCCACAATTTGAAGTGACAGGGATACCATAAAACTTTGTTTTATCACAGATTTAATAATGACATAGAAAACTCAAACTAAGGACCCAATCCTAACCAACTTTCCAGAACCAATAACCCCTCCCACACACACACACACACACACACACACACACACACACACACACATGCAGCATGCACTATAAGAGCACATCTGCATCAGTGCTGGCAAGTTGAATAGGATTGGGCCCTGAGAAAGTTTAAAAGATAGAGAGAGGTAAATCCAGGGGCTGTGGTGCCTGAGGTGGTGGCATCATGATGTCATGTGACATCATGAGTCACTTCCAGAAATGGCTTCCAGGAACATACTGAGGCCCACGACCTCTCCCTTGGTCCTGGCGCGCCCCATTGCAGAACTGTTTCCAAACACCTTTGCATCTTCTGTTTCTGACCTCCGATTAACTTCTGGTGCCCCTTTCACAATCTCAAGGGGAAAAGGACAGAGGTCGGGTTGCTTGCAGGGCGGCTGTGCCTCTTTGACAGCCACCAGCCACTGTATCGTCACAGGTGTTTCTTCTGCATTGTTTTAGACTATGAGCCCCTTTAGGTCTGGGGACCATTTATTTATTTGACTTTAGCCCAAATCCTAACCAAATTTCCAACTGTGGCATAAGTTATCCCAATAGGACGTGTGGTGCATCCTGCAGTTGGGTGGCACTCACAGAGGCCTCCTCACAGTAAGGGAATGTTTGCTCCAGAGCTGCATTGCCCTTATATCAGTACTGGTAAGTGGGTTAGGATTGTGCCCTTTGTCTGTAAATCACTTTGTGAACTATTTTGTTGAAAAGCAGTAAATAACCATTCTTATCAACATCAGCAACAACCACAGTCATGTATATGGTTGATGGTTATATCTGTGATCGCTCAGTTTGACCTCACAAGCACCAGGCCTTGGAAAACCAGGAGCATTCGCATTGAGAAAAACAATGAATTGCATGTATCTTTTCACACCAACATCTATTGCTCTAGAACAGTGTTGGTTTTCTGATAGCTGATTTTTGTGTTCTTCTTCTGCTGGTGGTAGTACTGCAGTTTCTTGGACAGCAAAGCGCATCTCTCTCTGAAAGTCCACATGAATAATCACAAAGCATTACAAAGAGGAAATAAATAACGTGCCTGTGAACAGCAAATGGTTTGGGAGAGTGTAGACATGCAACCAGGACACAGGAATGAATAGGATTCCTATGCTGAGCAGCAAGCTTGGCCTCAGCTAGTGTCGGGACTGTGTGTATTCCATGCATCAATGGCATTTCATACCATCTAATGTCTAGTACAGAGTTTGGCACCTTGAAGTTATACAATATCTAAACAAATTTTTATAGTTTTATAAGGAAGACAGCAGTCCTGCTGTTTCCTGCTCTTCCATTTCAGCACATCATTCAGATTTAGTTTTGTTTGGGGCAGAATTACCCCTCTCTGAATGCTTTTCCTACAACGCAAGTCCTACTCATCCACTGCTCGCTCATCCTGGTCAGCTGATCTTTGTTCCTGATGCCTGGTTTCACCTCTCTCTTCCCACCACCATCTGTTTTCTGTTTCTCTCTCAGTGATTATAAGGTCAAGTGTGTTTTCTCTTATTCGCTTACTGTTGCTATCCTTCTGGATTCCCCGGCTCATTGCCACATACCTGTGGCCTCAGTGTCGCATATCTTGGGTCACAAATGACTTTTGACCGGGTAGAATGACGCATACAAAGACTTCTCACACATATCAACTAATACATACACACGCCCCTCTCATTATCATACAAGTCTTCAACTGGAGTCCCTGGCAGAGGCCCTGCAGGGTAAGTTAACAGATGGCGATATAAGCTCCGTCTAGAGCCTGAATAAAACCTGTTTATATTTGTGCTGTGAGAGTTAGATGTGGGGGATGCAGAAGATGAGTCAGCCAGCCAAGTCAGGAAGAACCCATCACCTTCCTGACTGTCAACCCCTCTAATAGTTCTTCCAAAAACACCACAAGGGAATCCTAAAATCAGCCCATATTAATCGTGTGTAATAAAATTCCTTTTTAATGGTGAGCAGGAGGCCATTCTGGCCTCCCCGCCAGTGGCCTCACAGCATACTCCAGCTGATGGTGCTTTACAACTGTTGTACAACAGCTTCCACCAGTGCATTACACCAGCAACCAGCCGGTATATGCTTGGGCAGTGTGACTGACAACTCTGCCTTACCTCTCCTTCAGCATAGCTTATCAACAATGAGCAAATAGGTATCTATTTTTTTCACATATTCCACCAGCTCCTATTTTAATGTTAAGCTGAAGTTCCGTTTGCAAAGTTACCACTGAATCCTGTTTCTTCACAGTCTTTTACTCTAGAATGGTAGAATTCAATGGGTGGAATGGCAGACCTGAACAGCAAGGTTCCAGGAGATCCCAAAGAAAACAGAGGATGAAAAGCCACTCAACCCTTAGAAAACTACACTCCTGTATTCTTTCAGCTGCCATCTTTTGATGCGTAACATGCAGTCGCTGGGAAAGGGCCCATAGGAAGGTGGCAAACTATGTACGAGATAAAGCTGTCTGCTTCATTTCCCATCACCCTTTTTGCTACCTTTCTCCAGAAGTTTCCAACTAATTGTTCTCATATTGATTCCCAGTCACTCTCGTTGCCTGGTTGTGTGACAGTCTGCACTACCACTGTCAGAATGTGTTACATTGCCCATTGTCCAGTTGCCTATCAATGGACTTTTCTGTCATGGCCATTTATTGTCTAGTCCTCATCATCTCTACACAACTAAACATCCAGGGGCATGATACAGAGCAATTAATTTTGATCTTCATTTTCCCATTATCACTCTAGTGATATTCTTCCAGTTCAGTACCTTAAGTTAGCTACATCACCGAGAAAGCGACCTTATTTATATTATACACTGTAGAAGCAGTTTGCAGCAATCAATGTTCATGCATTGGCCACAGAAATGCACTGTTTTGTATTGACCTATAAAGACGGTAACCCTTGGGCAGAACTGTGCTGAACGTTGTACAGCCCCTAAATGTCAAAGGCACTGTACAAATCGTTGTTACTGAGGAAGCTCACAATATTTCAACCTGAAAATTTGCACTAAAGATATCCAACTCTTATGGAGGAATACTTAGATGTGATGCTTGCATGATTGTTGACATAGGATATGATTGGACTGTAAGTCTAACAGAAACAATTGTTATCTTTACACATTGAGATTGAGGCTTTAGTCTGACCGTTTCTGATTTTAAATATTTAGGGCTTATTTCTATCCTGTTTACACATAATGCAAATTAAATGTACTCAGCGCTGGAAAACTACACAAGTGCCACATCAAAAAAGTGAAAAAGGCAACCCATTGTTTGTTTCCTTATTTTCTAATTAGATGGTAGCTTATTATCTTTGACATGCTTTTAATAGCATCTGACAGGTAGAAGTAAAGTATATGATTCCACAGACCCTTTTCATCTAATTTCTTGAGCAGACATAAAAAAACTATCAGCTTCTTTGGGCAGAATACCAATGATCTACTTCCAAATAAACTCCAATTCCTCCTTCTTAGACTTATCACCATGATTTAAAAATAAAAATGAAGCTGAATATGAACGCATTCACATGTTCAGATAACTTCATGGGTTGCATTTGCTATTGTTGCTCCTAGACTCTGTGTATTTGGCCAAAGATATGGAAGAACCTATGAGTTCCAAAGATATGGAAGAACCTCGTATATAAAAGCAGTACGTAAAAGTAGCTCTCTTTGCATTCTAGAATTCTGAAAAAGGCAGGATCCTCAATCACACATAAGTCTGTTCCAGGGCTGCCCTGCACAGGATCTCCACTGTGCTCCTTCCATTCACCCTGATAGTGCACTGGGTGCTATTATGGCCATGAGGATTATCATGGGTCTTGGGTGATTCCCAGCCTTGTCAACACTGATACTGATGCAGCCCCAACACTGATGTGGCCCAATCCTATCTAAAAAGCACACTGGCAGAACACACACTCCACTGGTGTGAGCTGTGCAAAGCAGTCATAAGCACTTTCTGGGAGAACCAGCTGGTGTGCCACTGGTTGTTGTGAGACCTGCTGGAGCAGGTAAACCTGGTGCAGGGAGTTGAATGGGGTGGAAGGAGGACAGGAAGGATTGGAACAGATGAGGTAGGCAGATCATGACCAGGATTGGGGCGAGATTGACAGCTGCAGCACTTTCAGATACCTGAGCCCCTTCCCTGGCCTGATATTTGCACCAGTGATATCGCTGGTGCAGGTCCAAGTTGCTCCATACTGGCTACCGGGGCTCACGCAAGGGTAAGGGTCCTCTTATCCTGAGGAGACCTCCAGCAACCAAAACTCCCCCCTTGGGGTGCAATGGAGGCTGGGCTGATACCACTGCATCGCCATGTGGAAGTTTGGGTAGGATTGGGCTTTTGGTCTGTTCAAACATTCTGCTGAACGTGCATAGGTTGGAAGCAAAGCCAATGGGTGCCATCCCACAGCACATTCAATATATGGAACTATGTGAATAGGACATTTATATTTCTATTATATCCACATCCTGATCTGAAAATTCAGACAGCCATTCAAAATCCAGTGTGCTTTCATTGAATTTGCTTATGAGACATAGTTACATGAATGAGCGTTCTGTATTGACACAACATCTCCATTCTCATAATACTGGAACCCCTCACTCAAAACCATCTACGTTTATTTGATCCTTTAAATGTTTCGTGCCAAGTTCTTTCAACATTTCACCCCTTCCATACCAAACCATCGTCATTCTTATGAGCCATACATACATGGAACAAGAATGGCCTTATGACTACAAAAACCATCCTTCAGTGTAACTGTGAATGGAAAATGCCTGTGCAAAAACATTAAGGGGCATTAAATGTAGCAAGCAATAGAGAATATATATTGAAGAAATAGCAGTGCAAATGAAATAGGCAGATAGACTTCCCATGGAAATCCACTGATTGAGGTTAGAAAAATTTCACCATGGGTTTCTCACATTCCTGCTCCTTAGCTACTAAACAACAAACAGTTCACACTCAGCAGCTTTATTAAGCCTTTGTCATTTTAGATCTTGTGCTAGCCAAAACAGGAAACAGAAGGATTTATGAAGGATGAAATAGTTCAAGAATAAAATTCCAGCGCCATTAGCAACTAGTTCTACTCCCAGCAACAAAAAGGGGGGGGGATCTACTCTGCATCGTTTGCACTAGACTAAGAAACTGCTGATTTTAAAAGGATATTGTCTGGATGAGTAGAATAAAAATTACACCTGCCAGCTGTGTTTTGGCGCATAAGCCAGCATCGCCTCTCTTCTATCTTTCTGACAGTATAGTCTGATCTCACGGATTGCAGTGCTATTTATTTGAACACCACACAAAATGATATTCAAAGCAAAACAAATAAGGTTCCGGAGTGTGTGTTTTAATGTGCTGAAGAGTGAAGCAGATGGGCAAATTCAAAAACTACAGTGTACTGTCACACACACACACACACACACACACACACACACACACACACACATACGGGGGGGGGATTGTATTAGTTATTTAAAGGACACTGTAGATAATTTTAAACTCAATAAAGTGTACAGTGAGAGGTATTTTTGCACCCTGAGGTTGAATGTAGTAGAGCTTAAGAATATTTATTTAAAGACTTCTCCCCATATGAATCTGCCTGCCCACTGTGTTCAATATCAGAGGCCCTGTTCTGTATTTCTCCTATTTCTGAAGTTTGTTTTGGTTTATGCATGCACACACAAAAGCATACACAATCAAATTGGGGTACTAAGAGGTAGGTTATGAACCTCCCACCCCCTTGAGGTCCATTTAGCCACCTCACTGTCCGTTTTTAACCACCTGTTCAAAATTTCGCTGTTCAGTTACCATTGAGCACTCACATAATATTTACTGTATACCTTCTGTTCTCTCAGCTGCTTTATTTTTTATGCTTTATTGATAAGTGTGTTGACACTGAAAGCTGCCTTGGGGCCTCTTTGGAGTCAGCATGAAAAAAATCAAATAAATAAAATTGTATATATACAGTCAATTGTCATTATCCACTAGGGTTAGGTTCCTGGAAAACCCAGTGGATACCAAATCAGTGGATATGGAATCATTGGTCCAATAGGATCAATGGGGTTAAGGGGAAGAGTAGCTAACCTGGTCAGGAATACCAGTGGCTGATTGCTTCAGAATGGTGTGGATGGCTTCAGAATGGCAGCAATCCAGGATTTCAGGCTGGAGTCTTTTTTCCTACTTAGGAATTGAACCTAGAACCTTCTGCAGGCAAAGCATGTTCTCTGGGATGTGGAATTGAATTGAGTGGAGAATCAGAACACTCCAGTCTCCACCATCCATGGCTGATCTCTTACTCCAAATAGCTGCCTTGGGTGCTCTTCAGGGAGAAAGGCATAGTATAAATCTAAGAAATAAATAAATAAATAAATACTGAGCAGTATTAGAATCAAGGTATGGCAGAAAGTAGAAGAAAGCAGCTACAGAAACACAATGAATTCATTTTGTCAAAGCAGCAGCTTAGCTTCATGTGACCCTACCCTGGGGATGGGGGGAATCTCTGTTTTACAAAACAAAGGTCCACAATACATCTCTGGAGCAAGGGACCTAATAAAGAAGCTTTTTGTACACCAGAACACATTAGCAACATATTTCACATATTGACATATTCCCAGTGTGGGAATTAAGATTAATTGTAACAGAACATTCAGGTTTAACTTTTAACAAGCCTGCACACTCTGTGTTTTCGATTATTATATTTAAGCACACTTCCAATGGTGCTATTGGAGAGTGAAAAATGAAAATCCAATTAAAATTCTGGGCTCGAGCTCGAGTTCCATTTGCATCAAATGTCCAAAACTTAAGTCATTACACAATATGCAATTAGGCTGCAAGAATACAGCCAAGATAACAGTGTGTCTGTCTTGTGAAGTATGTTGGGAAAGCAATTGTAGTTTACCAGATTGTGGAACCTCCTGGACAAGAGAAAAAAGTCCACTGATGGAATTTCACAGTGCCAAGTGTGCCTGGGAATATGTACTTTTTTTTTCTCTCTGTCTACTTGGCAATCAGCAGCTAGAAACAGGAGGAAAGGACAAAGGAGACCTGGCCGATTACAAGATAAATGATGTGATGCAGTTGCACCAAGAAAAGACTGAAATTCGTGGAAATAAAAAGTGTGATATTTCCGGAGACAGATGGAAATGAGCAGACAAGGTACTACTAAGGCATCATTGAAAGCTGAAGTCCAATGGTCATAGTTCTCAGTAGAAGGAGTTAGAATAAATGAATGTCTTTCTGACCCCACAAGACTAGCACGTAATTATAAAACTCTCATGTGGTACATGCAGTGGCGTCCCTAGGATTCGAGTCACCCAGTGTGGGAGGCCTGCACATCACCCCATGTAATGGGCGGGGCAACGCCCAGGCAGGCGTGGTGATGTACCATTGCCCCACCCCCACCAGTTTTTTGGCTGTACCTGTTGTTATAACATAGATATTTCAATGTGGTTTGTTTCATTGCATTCTGCATGAAATTACGCATTGATTGATCTATAACATGATGGTCTTATTCCTCCAAACTCTGATTTTAGTGATTTTGAAAACTTGTAGAGTCTCACACACAAACCCCGTGTCAACTTACTAACACCTTATTGCAGCAGTTCTCAAACTTTTAGCACTGGGACCCACTTTTTAGAATGACAATCTGTCCAGGACCCATTGGAAGTGATGTCATGGCCAGAATTGACATCATCAAGCAAATTAAAATAAATAATTATAAATAATTAAATTAAAATAAAATAATTAAATAAGGGGAAGCCAGTCCTGTTACACCAAGTGAATCTACTCTGAAGTAAGTCCCATAGTGGTCAATGGGGCTTACTCTCAGGAAAGTGTGGGTAGGATTGCAGCCTGTGAGCCCAATCCTATGCATGTCTACTCTGATGTAAGTCCCATTGTGGTCAATGGGGCTTACTTTGTAGTCTGCCTGCAATAACAACCCCCCAAAGAGAATCACCAAGATTTGCAGCCCTCCCCAGTGCCCAGTTTAAAGTTTTTCTATTTCAGGCATATCAAGACAAAGACCCACCTGGCTTTGCAAGTGCAAAATAGAAAACATGCCCCTTACCAGTTCAAGCCACTTTTTTGTCCTTTTTAGTGGGGGGTGGGGGGGCTGCCTCTGGACATTTGTTGCACTCCAGCTCCATCGGATCAGGACCATTCTGGTGTCCTCACATTCCCCTTTGCCTGGCCTGACCACCAGCCAAGGCACGTCTCCCTACTCGTAAGTAAATGCAACATGAGGCTGCTTCCCTTTCCATAGGGCTCCATAGACTTGCAGCTGGGAGGAGGGACCTCCTTCTCTGTGTTTTTGGGGGCTGCATTCATTGGATCAGGACCATTCTGACCTCTTTGGAGTCCTCTCAGCCTGCCTTGACTAAGACAAGTGCACCTATTTGCGAGTAAACGCGACCATGTGGCTTCATTTTGGGCTCAGACTCACAGCTGGGAGGGGGGAGCTTCTCAGGTGTTTTTGGGGGGCTGCATTCATTGGATCGGGACCATTCTGGTGTCGTTGGATTCCTCTCTGCCTGCCCTTTCCTTTCCTACTCACAAGTAAACGCGTGATACGGCTTATTTTCACTTTCCATAGGGCTCCATGCATTTTTTTTCTTTCCGGTTTTTTAGCCATAACTTTTGAACAAAAGGAGTGATTTCAATTCCGTTTTTTGCATTGCACTCCGCTGGACATTCCTCATCCAATGGTGTTTGGCATGACGGGGTAGCTCCTAAGGCCGCTATATTAGCGCGTCCTCCCCCCCAGGACATGTCACCCCCCTGTACGTCATCCAGTGTAGCCCGCACCCCCCGCATCCCCCTAGAGACATCAGTGGGTACATGAAATAATTCATATTTCTTTAGGCCCCAGTCACAGTGAAGCCAGTTTGAGGTAGGTATGTAGTGTGTGCGAGAAAGGTAGAGAGCAAGTAAATGAATGTTTTCATTACCCATAAAATAAAAATGGCACCATCGTGGCAATAGAGAGGTGGTAGGATGGCAAAGTTCAAATAAAAAAAATCTATAGTTCATAATTGGCCCTAATGTGGTTCCACAGGAGATCAGTCAGAGGCCAGTTTCAGTCATGTGAAAGCACAATAATCCAACTTCTTTTTGAGAAAGATGATTTGACGGACACCTTGTAAAACTACTTGGCTATTGAGGACGTTCATATACCTGCAGATGGTACACTTCCACCTGAATCCATATGGCACCTTGGGTTTTCTGAGAATCACATATAGAAACTATTTCAGAATCATAATTGTAGGGTCTTCTGAGATCAGCTGTTGTCACTGTGCACTAAGTGAAGTTTCTCACGACAATAACTTCATGACCATGTTGTTGATATACTTATAAAGCAATGTGCAATTACACAAAGCCTTGCTGTCTCAAAAACTAATACGCTCACATGTCTTGATGTTCGAGTACAAGTGACGAGTCATAGGAATAACAGGATGCATGAGAGAGAGAGAGAGAGAGAGAGAGAGAGAGAGAGATCTGCACTGTGCAAACCATCCCTGCAGCCAGGGGTCTGCTGATTACACCACAGCAGAGCTAAAGACCTTCTTCTTTGGTGTTATGGAGAACAGACACAGGAAGTGCAAGGCATTTTTTCTTTCTGTCATCTGCCTCCTCTGTCATCTCTAGATGTTTAGAACCACTGAATTAAAAAAGCATGTTCAAGGTAGATAGGTAGAAGTGGGTGAAAACGATTTTATTTTTTCACAGATTTCAGTGTTTTCCAAAGGCACAAGAACAGAAAGTGGTGTTACACATTTTTATTTCATCATCATCATTTTCACCCACTTCTATAGATAGGGTTTGGTTCACATCCCTTTCAAATGTAGGTCAGCAATACTTCCAGTGGTTTATGAAATTCTGATCCTTTCAGATTCTTGAATATCATCACACTCCAATCTGCAAAGGACTTTGAAACAAAACTGTAAATACCCATCTAATGTAAATTGTAGCTAAAAAATCTAATCTTGACTTGGCTGTTTTTGACCCTAATGTTGCATTTTTACAACAGAATGGAAGCCAGCGCAACCTAATGTTTGTCTAATGTAAGTTCACTGTCAGTGCACACTGTAATCCAGAAGGGCCTTTACCAAAAACCATCAGTATGATGGTACAGGAGCTATAATAACCATCTGGCACACTAAATTCAATCAACACCTCATGCAGGTCAAAAAGTGGAAAGCTGCAGATCGGTGTAATTTAGAAAACAATGAAGAAAACAGCAGCATGTCTTGGCACTATTCCAGCCTAACAACCTGCCAGAAGCAAGAAAATTGCCACCAAGTAACTGGATAATCCTAGGTTTACGTTTGGCCATAGAAAGTTGAACCCATCATAAGTGCCTGCATAAAATCCTGAAAATTAATATAAATTGACTACTTTGTGTACAGCATGCTGAGCAAAAAAGGGGGAGAGCAGGTTACACGTGCCAAATGCTGGTGATCTGAACTGCTACTTTCAAATATAAGGATGTGTCATTTACCTAAAGAATGGCAGAAATCAAAGAGGAAGTGCAATGCTGGTGGAGAACCGGTCTAAAAACACAGGAGAGTAAGCTATCTGGCTAGCTCTTAAGGATAATAGCCAATGAGATTTATTATATCAAAATTAGAATGGTCTTCAGTGCAGATGGAAGATTTGCAAAAATTGAAAACTTAGACCATATTCAATGGTACTGCGTACATCTACACTGCCCAGGCAATATATAAAAATACATTGGATGAATGCAATTCATCTTATTCCCCCCCCCTTTTTTTCCACTCTCTGGAATTCAGTTAGTGCCCAGAACCCTTGATCTTATTTGTGGGTGGTCAAATTTGACCACATTGTTATTGGCATGGAGGCAAGGACTTAAAAAATATATAGTAAAATATAAATATGGGTAAAAACAGAGCAAAAAGTAAACAGTGGGGTGTATTGGAATTGCGGAAGATATTACCAAGAAGATAGGGTGTGGTGTCCACAGTGCCCCTTGCTCTGAGTAAATGCAGGATTAAAGCCCAGGTGGTAGCTGGAGGTGTGCTGCACAGCTGCAGCCACTAGAGCATAAGGAGATCCTCAGGTATATAGGGAGCACCTGAGACAGAAAGGGTTTGGTGGGTAATAGAAGGAGTGCAGGTTGGAGAGGAGACTAACTTGGCTTATTGAATTGGGAATCAGACTGTGGATTGTGACTGGACTTTGATTTGGATACCCTGATGGATTGGACTGACCTACCTGGAACCTGACTTTGGACTGCAACTTGGCTTATTGACAACTCTGATTGATTGGACTGGTTTACAAGGCCCAGTGGATTGGGATTTGGCAAAACATGGAGACACATGGCCATGAAATGCAGAAGGTATTGTCTGCAAAGTTTAGATGTGCCACAAGACTTCTACCAAGAGAAGGGGTGAGTGGAAAGGGCCTACTCAAAAGGGCTGTGACAGGGCCTCTGTGAGGTCTGAGGCAGTGCCACAAGCATGTGACCAGTGCCCAGGAAGCTGAGAACTAGAGTTCCTGTCCAGGATTCCCAACATCCCTGGACAGTGCTGCATATATCGGTTTCCAGGGCATAAGGAAGGCTCTACGACAGTGCCAGACATGAATCTTCCCTCCCACCACTGCAGTGGGAGAAGGATCCAGTTAGGACCTGGTCCTCACTCTGATTCAGGAAGGCATGGCTTCAAAACTCACAGGATATTATGTACACATGGTTTGGTTTTCCTAGCACAGGGGCTCTTTTCACACAGCATTTGTTGTGTGAAAGGGGCTGAAAATTATATCTATGTATGAAAAACATAGCCTTGTATTAAGTGGCCCTTTGAGAGTCAAAGTAGAATCCACACTGGCAAACTGTCACAAGAAAAATAATGAGCTCTGTTTACTGGAGCAGATACATCCCTTGATTTGTGCCTTCCCAATTTCCCCAAACAATGCATTTCACTGAAATAGATAGTATACAGCAGAAACAATAGTCTTGCTTGATAAACTACCATACCACTGCTGTTGGTACACACAGGTTCAAGCAAAGATATTTACATGGAAATGAGTGGAAGCTCTTCCAAGCAGCATGTTCCAAGAAAGTCTGATTGCAACCCACTGAACCCAAACATTTATTTCCTCCAAACACATTTGAAAATTCTAACCGATGCACTGAGTTACACATGCTGTGATTCCTCAGCAAACCAGGAAGTCACTGCTAGTTATAAGCTGCCCTCATTTCTTTAAGAAAAGAATTATAGTTATCTGGCTGTCCATATACTCCTTATCCATTTGGCATCCATCAGTGCCGTCAGTTATGGTAGTGTATGCCAACAATAGCATCCCTCTGCCTGAAATGAGTTTATCCAGACGTGCGAAGCAAACTCTGTTCATCACAATTTCAGTTCTTGCATGTTCATAGTGTATCAGTACAGTAACATCTGATATCCATATGTGGCCTTCCCCATCCCCTGGAATTGATCCCATAGAGTGCAGATCCACAAGAGTTGGGGTAGAGTCCCATCCCAACAGTGGGGTTGCAAAGTGGTCCCTTGTATTCCCAAAATATGACAATGGATAAATAGGCTACTATAGTTGCGACTTTTTATTGGTTCCTTGGGTCACCCATTGCTTTCCCCCTTCCCCATACAATGTTCTCCTGGGTTCTTCTGGCTGGCCTAGACGCACTGGAATTACCAGTTTACACCCACCTTCTTTTGGTATGCTGGTGAGAGTCTGGGTGTTAACTTGATGGATGTTCCCAGAATAGGAACTCTAACACTGATTGGGACATTTCTTTCCCCAGATGAATTCTGTTGGCTTGCCCAGGGATGCCCCTGCCTGCCTGTGTGCATTAGTCCTAGTCCAACAGCCCAATGCCGTTTCAGAGGGCAGCCTCCTGCACCCCATCAACTCCCTTTTTCTCCTCTTGTGTCTATTCTCCTTTTCTTCCCCCACACTATCCTCATCTAGACATGTTGGATATAGACGTGGTGAGGCCCTAAGCTAAAGAAAGTTATATAGTTTTACAGCACTTTTGCAACTGTACACACCAGCAGAACACATAAATTTCTTAATTCTTTTGTTGGGCAGGAAGAGCATATTGCAGCCCAATCCTAACCTATAATGGCCCAGAGCAAGCAGCACTGCTGATGGAGCATATCCTGGATGCTAGGGGCCATTCAAGGACCAGACAGCCCAGGAGAGGTAAGTAAGGAGCATTTGTACTAACCTCTCCAAGGCTACATGGTCCTGAATGAGTCTCCTTGGAACTACACCACATCTTTGACTGGTGTAAGTCCAAGGAGACTCAGTGCGCAGGTCCAGGCTGGGAAGGGAGGATAGGATGCAGCAGGAGATCCCCTCCTGCCCAACCCACTCCCCCAAACTGGCTTGCTCCCCACCCTGAACCACTCTGATCCACCCCAATCCCCCAACTTATCAGTGATGGTGGGAGATAGAGGAGGTTCTGTGAGCTGCTGTCACCCCCATGCAGCCTCTGGACCTTAGCACTGTTGGCTGTGGTCCACTGAACAGCAGCCTGCCTGCCACACCAGTGGCCGGGGACTTATGCTGGTGGATCACATGATCCTCACTCTGATCTGCCCCCACTACCAACATACCTGCTCTGGTTGCAGTTCTGCGGCTCACTGCTGCTGGCACAAGGCTTTCCAGCTCCCACACTATTGGTGGCAAGCCACCCACTCTTAGAGCAGCTCCTGCAGTGGCAGTCCAGGCTTTATGCTAGTAGATCACGAGATCCACCAGCGTAAGGCCTAGATAAGATTGGGCCATAAGAGTAGTAACAATAAAAATAATAATATAGCCATACGAGTGGAAGAAATATAAACCGTCAGGATAAAAAAATGCATAAAATAGGCTGGCATCATAAACATTTATGTAAATAAAAAAATACTGAAATATATATAGAATTGCGAACAAATATGAAACATATTATGCATATTCTGAACATGCTGTGAACACACACTTGAGCTAATCACATTTAAGTATCAAAAATGGGTTGTAATTATGCAGTTTGCCATGAGGAATGCAGAACAACAATTCAAATTGTGAAGTTGACAATAATGGGACTTACTTCTGTGTAGACAAGCATAGGCTTGAGCGCTAAGTCTCGTTGAATTCAAATTGAACTTACTTCTGAATGGATATGCACAGGATTGCACTGAGACTTACTACACAGTCCTGACACTTTCAGCCCAATCCTAACTGGGCTTGACAAAACTGGAACAGCAGTTCTCCACTTGTGAACAGTCACACGGTGACACACACAGGGTGCAATCAGCAGCCATTCCAGAACTGCTGCCATTGCAGCGCTTGTGTCAGAGGTCTGCTGCTGTAGCCAGCTGCAGTGGGAGTGCGGGTAAGCCAGTGTTGGGGGTGGGTGGTGGGAGGAACGGGGCAGGGAATTGGGGAGTGTCTGGGTAGGAGGGTTGCGGATTGGGGGAAGGCGGGCTGGATCCCAGTGCAATCACTTGTACCAGGATATTGTTTCCGCACTGTCCAATGAACATTCGAGACAACAGATATGGGAGAAAGGGCAACTTTATTTTATGTTACCAAGAGAAGCAGAGGCTGAGACCTGCAGCATCCGAGGCAGCGAAAGCCCCCGTGGTGAGGGGAGGGACCTCTGGGCGGTACCAGAAACCTCTGTCCCCAGGAGGGCATGCACCCGACTCCGAGTCACGCCCTGCTGCTGGGATGGCGTGTCTCATCCATGTCTATCCCTTAAGGGGAAGGCAGCCGGACCGCAGACTGCGCCACCTCGAGCCGCTGAGCCTCTGAGGTGTGCCCCGCGGTCCCGGCCAGGGCCCCGTCCACGTCCTCGTGCCGCCGAGCCCCTGAGGACTGAAATAGAGTTCTGCCCTGCCTATGCCGCCTGAAGGTGCATGCCAAAGTCCCATTCACGCCTCCTAACCCGCACCACCTGCCACAAGGAGGGATCAACCTAGCGCTTGACCCCCCCGCTCCCAAACAGGGGCAGAAGCAACTTAAGGCCGACCTGCAGGTCCTTAAGAACGATGCCTGCACCTTTCTCCGACAAATGAACACCACTCGCCCCTGTACAGGTAAGGTAGCGAGAACACAATTGCAAGATGCATTACCACGCTGCCACCACCAGACCAAGGTGGTATCCGGCAGCCCACCCATATGGGTGGTGATGTCCCCACAGGCTCTGCTCATCAGTGCCAGACCGGACATCCCACAACGGTCATTCTCGCCCAGAAGGAGCGCCAAAACTTCCATTGGGAGGTTCACATTCAGGAACTCCATCCACGCAGGCAGCAGCTGGCCCCATCTCATCCCCCTCTTGGTTAGCCAAGCAACCTGCACTGCCGGGCTGAGGCCCAGGTGCGATCGGAGGAGGGTTGCAGCCGCCCTCTTGCGGGCCCAAAGACAATGGAGTGGTCGCAGATTAACATGCGTACCGGGCTACCACAGTGTCCTACAAGATGAAAGCAGAGATGTTAATGCGAGGCATCCCTTCTGATGCTGCTGCAACTTAACATGCGCCCCATGCCACCACAGCATCCTGCAAGATGAAGCGGAGGTTATAGCAAGGCATCCCCTTTAATGCTGCTCCCCACAGATTGGGGGAATGCCCGGAACGCCAAAGCCACTGAAATGGCCCGTGCAGTACTGGTCGGGAATGCCACCGTTCATTGATGTCCCCGTGGGGCAAGACAAATGGTGAATGAGGCGGTATTCCCCAGGGACCTTCTTAGGCACCACCCCCAGCGGAGGACCTTAAGGTCAGGCAGGGGGAAATTCAACCAGGACCATTCCTGCATATCATTCTACCAACAGCGTTCTGCTCAGCCACCATACCAAAACTGCTGCTGCAAAGTAGGAAAAGGGGGGCAGAAAACTCCCGCCCAGACCCACCCCTTGGCAATCATCCTCTTGACTATGTCCTCCATGCCCGTGACTGACTTCAGGTTTCGAGCTAAGCTCATGCCCTTGGGGTGTGGTGAGTGGATACAGAACCCAGAGTGAAACCCTCCCCCAGGAATGCTGCCACAGCGCAACCAGGGTACTCACGCAGCAGCTCAGCCATCATCGGCAGCCTAATCGGACTTGGCCCCTTTGGAACTGGATGCGTCACCTGCACCTCCTCCCTTCTCCTGACCTGACTCTTGGCGCCTAGATCTCCTGTCCCGGTAACCACTCGGGCAGGAGGTGAGCAGGTGGTCTGCGCCGCACAGTCCACAGTTGTGCAGGAACATACAACTTGACTTAGAACAGTGCCCCGAGGAGGTATACTCATAGCAGACATGCGAGGGTTGAACCCGTCGGCCTAGCGCTCCTGCCTGAGGTGGCCCCACCGGGTGTGAACTACTGCTCCTGGCAATCAGGTGACCGCTGTCTGAGCGCTCACCCCCAGCAGCCCCACCCGCCATCACGAGTTGAATCCACAGCTCTGAGTTCTTCCTTTCCCAGGAAAGCTGCGGGTTATTCCCCAGGCATATGCGTAACTGCTCATCATAGGCCAACCAACCTGAACCTGAGTATCCTCTAAAAGCCCTATGAATCAAGTCCAGGTACTTTGCTAACGCTGGGCCCTTAGACAAGTCTTTCTGCAGTACCACCCCCATGTAAATGGTAAACCCTGCTAACCAATTGGTCCAATTGCGATCGATTTTGGGCTTACGCAACGTCTGATGGTCGCGATTGCACTCCCCTGACCTAATCACAGGCTCTGGCTCCCTGTGGAGAAGGCTGAAGAGGTCCACATACTCACCCCTCCATATCTTATCTTTAACTGCAGGGGCCAGATGGTCCCCAAGTGGCAGAGCCTCCTACCCGTATGGCATGGGGGGAAGGGGTGGAGCCCCTTGAACCACCGCCTTGGAAACTGGTGACGATAGGGGCCATGCGCCCGCTGCCGGCCCAGCCCCGCTCCGCGCAGGCCGCCCAGCATGCCAGGCTTGGCCTGCATTGGCCAGCTACAATACAGAGTAATCATCCCCTTGCGCAGTTGGGAGCTCACCTGGCACTGCAACACCCACCGCAAGCTGCATGCTCGCCCTTGGGGCACCCTCCTGTGCTTGAGAGGGGCCCGAATGTAATGCTGCCATCGCTCGCTGGGGAAGAGCCATTTGTACCATACCACCCTGCTGATATTCAGCCTGCTGGGTGACCCAGCCCTGCTGGGAGGCTGGTTGTAATCCCTCCGTCAGCTGTGCGGAAACTGACTGGCAGCAGGGCTGTGGAGTCTCCCCAACTACCGTGACAGGTAAAGGCTGGGGCAATCTTGGTTGCCCCTCTGGGCCATCCATCCCAGCCCCTGCATGCCCTCGCTGGCTGTGTGGGACAGCGCAACCTCCCCAGACTTCTGCCACTCCAGCCAAGCCTCTCCCTCCATACTCACTCATGTTGGCCCGGGCCCCCATGGTGGGGTCGGGTGCTTCAACGCACACAGATGAAGCCGCCGATGCCGCGTTGTCCGAAGAGGCCTCTATAGATCCCCTCGCCGGGGTCAAAGCTGGGCCCATGGAAGGCCTCACATCTGCCACTGGGATCGCCGCTGCCGCAGGTCTGCCGCTCTCCAAGGCTGTAAGCCTGTCCAGAATTATTTG
The DNA here is from genome assembly GCF_035046505.1 of Tiliqua scincoides. Classification (NCBI taxonomy): domain Eukaryota; kingdom Metazoa; phylum Chordata; class Lepidosauria; order Squamata; family Scincidae; genus Tiliqua; species Tiliqua scincoides. The sequence goes on from NC_089823.1 coordinate 193,037,923, forward strand.
CAGAATATCGGACAGGGAGGAGCACGCACACTTCCCAGGTGGGGCATTGCCCCCCACTAGGGGAGTATCTGACAAAGGCACCATCTCTCCTTGTAATGCCAGGACCTGAGCAGCTACACTGTCCAGACTTGGCGTGGGGACCACCTGTCCCACCATGGAAGCCCCCGCGCTCCCAACTGGCACTGCGGCAGCGGGTGCCTTGCGGTTGGCTCTACGTTGAGACCTACGCATGTTGACAGAGAGACTGAAGCAAAGAAAAAAGGAGCTAACCTGAAAGGAAGTGATGAGACAAGTAGTCAATGCCAGCTACCTCTCCCGCATAAACCCATGGGAGCAGTAATTGCGCACCAAAACTGTAAGGCATCGAGGAGGGGAGTGTGGCAATAAAACCTCCCCGCCGACACCCCCCCAGCCAGACCAAAACCTTCCGGCTGCGCCTGGCAGGGGGAACAAGCGGAGCCCAAACCTCTCCGTGTGGGGCCCCCCCAAAAGGAAAGAACCCCACCGCCTTTGCGCTGCCATGGGGGGCGGCGATTAGGGGGGGCAGGCCTCTTCATGAGGGAGCTGCTTGAACCATTCAGTTGGCCACCTTCAGTTTCGAAAGACTAGGCAAAAGCCTCCAGTCCCTGGTATTCACAGGCAGTCTTCCATCCACTTACTAACCAGGCCTGACTCTGCTTAGCTTCTGATAATACTAGAGCATGCCCCCGCAGGGGAAACATTAAAAAACCCGCCGCCACCAGCCCCCCCAAAGAGGGGAGGACCCCCAAAAAGGGGGTGCTGCCTGGAAGGCGCCCCGTAGCAAGGGGAGGGGAACGCCGCTCTCCTGAGGGGGGGTACCATGGCAGCCAGCCGAGCTCCCCTGAGCTCCGCCCCCGAGGGGATCCTAGATGCCCCAAGCAACTACCATGAGGGGGGGCAGCCCCCACCATGCCCAGCCAAGCATGTGGAAGGGGTCCAGCCCCCCCAGGTGCCGATCACGCCGTCTCTGCAGGGCCCTGCCTGGGCTGCTGCTGCCCCGCCGCAATCACGTCCGGGAGGGGAAAAAACCTCACCAAGATGGCGCCCACAGGCGCCGGAGAGGGTCCCAATACGGCGCCAGCCGCGCATGCGCAAAGCTGGCACCTGAAATGTAGCACGCAGGCGCAAAGGGGGACGACCCTCTCAACATTGCGCCCGAGGCCTGCCTGCCAAAAGCCCCCCATCATGGTGCCAGCCACGCATGCGCAAAGCCGGCGCCTCGATTTGCGCATGCGCGGAGGTCGACCCTCCCAAGATGGCACCGGCCTCGCGTGTGCACAAAAGCGCCAGAGGAGAGGCAGCAGTGAAGCCCTCCCTAAAATGGCAGCCACCATCTGGCCCACCGGAGGTGGCTGTCCCCACCAGCGCCGAGGCCACTGGCCCCCATGCCAGGTGGCACCCGAGGCAGCGAGGCCCCGCAGTGGGCCGGTGTCGATTGGCGCAGAGGCCTGGGCCCTCGGCTGCTCAGAGGTCGCCGGCCCTGCAGTGAGCAGAGCCCAGGGCCTGCGCCACAGCCCCCCAGCCCCGCAGAAACAAGCGACCGGGGCAGCGGGCCCAGCAGCCTGCCCTCACGCTGCGGACCCATGACCCACACAACGGCATGGTCAGCCAGCACCAGACCACGTGGGCCCCCACCCGTGCATTAGGTATGCTGGGTGAGGGGCACAGGCTGGCACCAAAAGCGCAATCTGGGCCAGTCCAGGATGCACCCGAATGCTGGAGGGGTGCATAAGGTAGGACGGAGCCCCAGATGGGACTGGGTCCGCGGGCGCTGTGGGAACATGGTGGAAGGGAAAATAAATCTCCTGGGGCACTAGCTGGTGAACAGCTAAGGAGCCTCGTCTAGGAAGGGAAAACCCCGAAAATGCCCCACGCCCCCACCTTACCGCAGGTATGGTGAACCAAGTAGCGTGCCAGCACTTGCGACCTGTTGTTATTCCCATGGTGCCCACGTGCACAAGGAGGAAGAGGGCTGGGTCTCGTCCCCTTTTAAAAGGTCCGCCGTGGCTGCTAGACCCAGCCCCCTTCACCTCCCCCTTGGGGTGTGGCTGGACTCTCAGAGTGTCCTGGCCAGGGCCAAACAAACTCCGACCACCTCTTTAATTGGGTGATCGGGATTATCCCCATTCCTTCCCTCATTCCCTCTCCCTTCCTCTCCTGCGCCAGCAAAATGGCTGATGTAGATCTGACCCATTGGAGACACCCCCCACGGGATGCAGAGCACACTCCTTAGGTGCAGCTGCAACAGTGGGAGTGGGATTTAGTTAGAAATGGTCTACTACATGTTTTTTCTCATGTCTCTCCACATCAGCGCAATATATTCCAGGTATCGGTGACTGAAAATAAAGTATTGCTTTTATTTCTTTGCAATTTTATAAGCATATAAATAGTTTGATCCTTTTTCTACTGTGAACATTCTTTTCACTTATCTTTTGGAGCAAGGGATTATTTCTTTTGTATCACACATACAAACAAACACACACTCCCCCTAGCTCCTAGGTAGTAATCCTACCCATGCTGATGCTAATGTGAACTTTTATAGTTTCGGTACCATTTGCAGAACACACCCTGAGCTGCTGGAGGTGGCGATTCTATCGAAGGAAACAGCTTTACGACAAACTGAATCTCTCTTTGCGATATAATATTAGCACAACGGTGGTTGCTAAAAATCCCAGACATTGCAGGAATTATCCATCAGTTGCCATGAAAACAATGCACGGAATACTTGCTTTCCTTTTAACTCAGTATATTATCCGATATTTAAACAAAAGCCTTCTTCTAATGGCAGTCCTGGCAGAAACTCCCTCCCAGCCAACTGGATAATGTATATCACTGTAACCTAGCAGAAGTGTGTATACAATGGATGCTGTTTTGCCAAATGCCATTTCCAAGCTTGTTCTAGGGGGCTTATGCCTACTTTAAGCTAATTAGGGTGCAATCTTAACCCCTTATGTCAGTGCTTTCCAGCAGCTCCGATGTCAGGGAACAAACATTCCTTTACTTTCAGGAGGCCTCTGCAAGTGACCCCCAACTACAGGATTCAGCATATGTCCCACTGGCACCGCTGTGCCAGTCCTGGAAAGCACTGACATAAGGGGTTAGGATTGCGCCCTTAGTTCCCCTGGCCCAACTAGCTCTAGCAGCATATAAAACTACAGCTGAACTCCAACGCCAGCGGGAAAGTAACTAGTAGGTAGCTTGCATGTGGGGCTGCAGGCTCCCTCCTCCTAGCTCTCCAAGCAGTTGCCTTTTGAGGCCCAGCCACACCCCCTCAGCTCTCCTCCACTCAGTAATCTCCATTTGGACAGTCAGTTCACCAGTCCATGAGTCAGTTCACCAGTCAATCACATAGGGTGCAATTCCAACTTGCAGTTAGGACCAGCCTAGGAGGGTTGCAAATGTGCCATAAAGCACGTTTGCGCCTTCTCGAGGGGAAGCCAGGCCAGCGCTCTGAGAAGCACCGGCCTGCGGAGGCTGACATAAGCCTCCACGCTAGCTTCCCCTTACCTGCTTGTGTTGGCCCGCCTGCACCGACACAAGTGGAAAAGGTAGGCAGGGAGGAGGAGGGAGGGAGGCGTTCCTGGGGGGGAGGGCGGGCAGGCAGGCTGCAGGAGCAGGAGGCGGGGCTGGGATCAGGCAGTTATGCTGGATTACAACCCCCATTCCTAGGGAGAACAGAGCAGCTTCAAGCCACTCCACTCTCCTCGGACTTGCGCCACCTCCAGAGGTGCACAAGTCCGAGGAGATTGATTGTGGCCAGCAGCCCTTACCTGGGGGTAAGAGGATATGTTTCCCCTTACCTCTGGCTGAGCTGCTTCTGGCCACAATCCTGTGCTGGATACAGCGCACGCTTCCTGGCTTGCCTGTTCCAGTGCAAGTTAGGATTGCACCCTTAGTCCATTAGTCAATCAGCAAGTCCGTCAAAATCTGTTAGCAGATCCATGAGTCAGTCTGTTAGTGAGCCAGTAAGTCAGTTAGCCAGAAAGTGAGTCCAATAAGCCAGCAAGTCTCCTCTCTCTCTCTCTCTCTCCAACTCTCAACCCACAAACTCTCACTGCTCCAGGTGCTGCTTTTATCCCTGTAATGATCTGGCTGCCTCTAGTGGCCACAGCTGTGCAGCACACCCTGTGCTGAAAGTCCAGGCCTTAACCCTGTATTCCCCAGATTTACCAAAGGGCCACTGCAGGCACCACACCCTATCTCCGCTCAATGTCTTCTGCAATTCCAATACAGATGCATGGATAATAGGACCAGCTGTGGATTGTGAAAAAATGATCATAGCAAAAACTTATCAAATGGAATATAAAGGTACTCGATATCTGCTTTCCGGCAATGAAACCCATAGCATTTTAAATTGTTTTCTTCAGAAGTACAAACACACACCCAAGATATGTATTTATTGTCATATGTACAAAAATAATGGTAAATTGTATCCAAAGAAAATGACTACAGCTTAGTGATTTCAATAGCACGTAATTGTGACCAACTTCCTTTGGATACACACCCCATGAAAACAATCACAAACAAATTGACAATGAATTTATGCTGCATACAAAATTCATGACTCACAGTGGTTTCCACTGCCAAGCACATTCTTGCTGGTAGGCTCTGTTCAGACATCAAGATTCATCCATATGTCTAGAGGATAAAATATGTGCTAGGCTAGAACATTTCACCACAAACGAATTCAAAACCAACCAACAAGAGAAGTTTTACTGTGCTAGCACAGAGAAACAAATGGTTAATTATACCACACAGAACCAACTGGTTAAATTCAACATGGAGATCAATAACATTTTGCACCGAGCTTTTGTCTCGAGGCTTCCAACCTTGAGACTTTGTGCTCAGTAATACTGCTGAGCAGAAGACAGTCACTCTCTTAATCCTAGAAATAATTCCCACTGTTCCTGAAAGCATTTGCACTGACATATTAACCTGCTGCTTTGGCACCAAAGGCATGAGTGTGCTTTGTGAGTTGCTTCTGTGGTTCCCATAGTCTTTAAAAAGGGACAAATCTTTTTTTTTTTTTTTTGCTCTTGCAAAATAAAAGCCCAAGTGCCGCCTTGTCAACGCCTTTACATTGCCGTTCCAGCGGCCAATATTATAAATGTTGTAGTTTTCTTTGTGAATTCATTACTGTGACTTCCAGAGTGCGATTGCGATGATTAGCGCATGGCTACCTCTAAGCTATTGCATATCAGGATGATTGGACAAGCTGAACACAATCACAGCATGACATTTTATCCAAATAGTTCCACACGCTCTCACAGGTAGAAACAGATGGTGATGTTTTTCATGCCATCAGACAAAGTATTAACTGTGTGAGCCGAGGGCTTGAGGATAACTTTCTGATGTGTTCAAAATAACTTCATCATGTCTACGTTCAGGTAGAGTCCTGAATTTCTACACCTGCCAGCTGTTGGATTGAAATTAAAAACAAAAGAATGGGATTTTCTGCTTTCGGTTCTGTTCAGTACTCTAAGGCAGGGGTCTCCAAACCCCAGCCCGGGGGCCAGATGCAGCCCGCAGAGAGCCTCTATTTGGCCTGCAGCCAGCCTCTGACCCCCTGAGAGCCTCTGGCCCAGTTGACCAAACAGAACCAGAGTTGCGCTTGTGCGTGCTTTATTTCCTTGGCTATGTTGATGCTTGGAGAAGTCCTGGACATTTGAGCCCATTCATTCATCATCTAAGTTCCATCTCGAATGTATTTTTTTAAATTTTATATTTAATTTTTTTTTCCGGCCCTTGACACCGTGCCAGATATTTGATGCGGCCCTTTGGCCGAACAGTTTAGTGACCCCGGCTCTAAGGATACATCTACATACAGCTTAAGGGAAATAGATGCATGACTTTAGTGTACACCCCACTTTATATTTCAGTTCAAAGCAGCTTGAATTTAAAATGTTGCCATCAAGAAAATTCTACAAAAAGTGAATCAGCACATTTGACATCACTGGCAAATTCAACAAGGAGATGAGAACAAGCAAGATTAGGCAGAGGATTTTCCAATACCTACACCACACAAACAGAACTGAGCCCATGCGAGCTCCTCATGTAGTTGGATGGTGGATAAAAGAAGACTGAGTGTGGCCTGCCCCAGTTGGACAATCCACAGCATAGCAATTCCAGGCTTTCATGTGCCATAGTGCAGTGGCGTTACTAGGATTTGCATTGCCCGATGTGGGATGCCAATGCCTAAGCCCTATGATGGACTCCCTCCCATGCAATGGGTGGGGCAGCACTCTGGGCAGTGGATGTGGTGGTGTACCACTGCCCTGCCCCTGCTGGTTTTTTGGCTATAACTTTTGATAGAATAGAGCTGCGGTTTTCAAACTCTCAGGGAGTTTGAAAGCCACAGTAAGTTCTTGTGGAGGGCAGCGAGGTCAGGGGGAAGGCAGTGGTGCAATCCCCAGGATCAGGGGGCTGCAGGGGCTTGGCTATACTTACCAGAGCCTCCTGCAGCCTCCCAGGGGTGCAGAGAGCCCTGCACAGCTGTCTGCAGGGCTCCCCGATGCTTAACAAGTGAAAGTGGAGCGATATATATATATATATATATATATATATATATATATATATATATATATATATATATATATATATATATATATATATATATATATATTACCCCTGGGGGCTGGGGGCCAAGAATAGGCCCTCAGTTTGGCTGTACTTGTCGTAAGAGGCGACTAAACAGCCACCGGGTAGATGGGACTCGTCAGCCTAGGAAGGCAGCTCATCTAAGAGAAGGAAACTCTGATCCCAAACCTCCACTGCCTTGTGGCTACATCCAGTTCTGGAAAAGGCTTCAGGAGTCAACCTCGAGGCAAAATCAGGAGCCGGAGTCCCTTAGGCAGTTCATGGCTGAACACAGTCACGTTCTGGCAACTCCTGCGACGCCGCTGGAACCAACCGTATTGGCTTCTGCCTTTCCATTGGACCATTCCAGCGACGTGGAGAGGGGGGATTTGCTGCATGGGTAACAGCCTATCCTCCATACCTTCTTTACCCAGGCTTCGCGCACTGGAGAGGACACTCCAACTTCGCCATACGGCGTCGGCACAACACGGGAAGCAGCAGTTTACCGGTTATAAGTCTTTGCTCGATTGGCGTAGAGCATGACGCCAGGGGCTGCTTCCGACGGTGGGAGAGATCATTGCATCTCATTGGGCAGCTACCGCCCGCCTTAAGCTGGGCAGTCCCCAGCCAGTAAGGTGTTGCCTCGCCACGGTCCGTTAACCTCATGGGGTGCGTGGGGTTTAGGGTGAAAACCGACAAGCGGATCGACAACTCTGCACCATGCAACAGAAAACAGAAAACTACTGCCCTAAAGCTGGGCACCTGGAACGTTAGGACAATGACACCTGGCTTCTCTGATGACCTGCAAGAAATAGACGACGCACGCAAAACAGCTGTCATCGACATGGAGCTGAGCAGACTGCAGATGGACATCGTCGCCCTTCAAGAGACTAGGCTGCCAGATTCCGGATCTGTCAAGGAGAGAAATTTCTCATTTTTCTGGCAGGGAAAACCACCAAACGAAACCAGGGAACATGGCGTTGGCTTTGCGGTCAGAAATACCCTGCTGAAATCCATCATCCCACCTACTGTGGGAAGTGAAAGAATTTTGTCCCTGCAGCTCCAGTCATCAGCAGGACCTATCACTCTCATCAGTGCTTATGCACCGACTCTGTCGTCTCCAGCAGAAGCCAAAGACAAATTCTATGATGACCTGGCCACCACTGTCAAGAAAATCCCTGTAAAAGAGCCATTGTTCATCCTCGGCGATTTCAATGCTAGAGTTGGTGCTGATAACAGTTCATGGCCCACTTGCTTAGGTCAGTTTGGCACTGGGAGGATGAACGAAAATGGCCAACGCCTGCTAGAGTTTTGCTGTCATCACGGTCTCTGTGTCAGCAACACATTCTTCAACACAAAGCCCCAACATAGAGTCTCTTGGAGACATCCAAGATCAAAGCACTGGCACCAGCTCGACCTGATCCTCACCAGACGCTCCAGCCTTCCCAGCATCAAGATCACACGCAGTTATCATGGTGCTGCCTGCGACACTGACCACTCCCTGGTGTGCAGCAGAGTGAAACTGCAAACAAAGCGACTGTATCACACGAAAAAGGAAGGAAGACCTCGCATTGATACCAGCAAGACCCGGGATCAGAGAAAAGTGGAGGAATTTGCACAAGCGCTTGAGGAATCTCTTCCAGGCCCGGCCGACGCAAACGCATCCAGCAGATGGGAACATTTCAAGAATACCGTTTACAACACCGCCTTGTCCATATTCGGCAAGAAGACCAACAAGGCGGCAGACTGGTTTGAAGCCCACTCTGAGGAGTTGACACCAGTCATTGAGGAAAAGAAGAGAGCTCAAGCAGCATACAAGGTCTGTCCCAGTGAGCGCAACCTGCAGGTCCTCCGAACTGCTCGCAGCAAAGTCCAACAGACTGCCAGGAGATGTGCTAACGACTACTGGCTCCAGCTCTGTTCCGAGATACAGATAGCAGCTGACACGGGCAACATCAAGGGGATGTATGATGGTATCAAGCAGGCCCTAGGTCCAACACAGAAGAAAATTGCCCCTCTGAAGTCTGCCACAGGCGAGGTCATCCAGGATCGGGCGCAGCAGATGGAACGCTGGGTGCAGCACTACTCTGAGCTATATTCCAGAGAAAATGTAGTCACCGAAGAAGCACTGAACAACATTGAGTGCCTGCCTGTGCTGGAAGAGCTTGACAGTGAACCAACCCTAGAAGAACTTCACGTGGCCCTGGACTCCCTTGCCTTTGGCAAGGCACCTGGAAAAGACAGCATCCCTGCTGAAGTCCTAAAATGCTGCAAAGAGATCATCGTCACTGAGCTGCATGAAATCCTCTGTCTCTGCTGGAGAGAAGGTGGAGTACCTCAAGACATGAGGGATGCAAACATCATCACGCTGTACAAGAACAAAGGTGACAGGGGTGACTGCAACAACTACCGCGGCATCTCTCTCCTTAGCGTTGTAGGAAAGCTGTTTGCCCGAGTTGTACTAAAGAGGCTCCAGGTACTTGCAGAGAGCGTCTATCCAGAATCGCAGTGTGGATTCCGAGCCAACAGGTCCACCACTGATATGGTATTCTCCCTTAGACAACTGCAGGAGAAATGCAGGGAACAACGACAGCCACTCTTTATAGCCTTCATAGATCTCACAAAGGCTTTCGACCTGGTCAGCAGAGACGGCCTCTTCAAGATTCTCCCCAAGATTGGATGTCCACCCAGGCTCCTCAGCATCATCAGATCCTTCCACAAGGACATGAAGGGCACTGTTGTCTTCGATGGCTCCACATCAGACCCTTTTGACATCCGAAGCGGAGTGAAGCAGGGCTGTGTTCTTGCACCAACCTTGTTTGGGATTTTCTTCGCTGTCCTGCTGAAGCAGGCCTTTGGAACTGCAACAGAAGGCATCTATCTCCAGACCAGATCAGACGGAAAGCTCTTCAACCTCTCCAGACTGAGAGCAAAATCCAAAGTCCAGCTGAAATGTCTGCGTGACTTCCTCTTTGCCGACGATGCAGCTGTCACTACCCACTCTGCCAAAGATCTCCAGCAGCTCATGGATCGTTTTAGCAAGGCCTGCCAAGATTTTGGACTGACAATCAGCCTGAAGAAAACACAGGTCATGGTTCAGGATGTGGACTCACCTCCCTGCATTACAATCTCTGAGCATGAACTGGAGGTTGTCCATGACTTTGTGTACCTTGGCTCAACGATCTCCGACACTCATTCTCTCGATGCCGAGCTAAACAGGCGCATCGGTAAAGCAGCTACCACGTTTTCCAGACTCACAAAGAGAGTCTGGTCCAACAAGAAGCTGACGGAACATACCAAGATCCAGGTCTACAGAGCTTGCGTCCTGAGTACACTTCTGTACTGCAGCGAGTCATGGACTCTTCGCCCACAACAGGAGAGGAAACTGAGCGCTTTCCACATGCGCTGCCTCCGACGCATCCTCGGCATCACCTGGCAGGACAAAGTTCCAAACAACACAGTCCTGGAACGTGCTGGAATCCCTAGCATGTATTCACTGCTGAAACAGAGACGCCTGCGTTGGCTTGGTCATGTCGTGAGAATGGATGATGGCCGGATCCCAAAGGATCTCCTCTATGGAGAACTCGTGCAAGGAAAGCGCCCTACAGGTAGACCACAGCTGCGATACAAGGACATCTGCAAGAGGGATCTGAAGGCCTTAGGGATGGACCTCAACAAGTGGGAAACCCTGGCCTCTGAGCGGCCCGCTTGGAGGCAGGCTGTGCAGCATGGCCTTTCCCAGTTTGAAGAGACACTTTGCCAACAGTCTGAGGCTAAGAGGCAAAGAAGGAAGGCCCATAGCCAGGGAGACAGACCAGGGACAGACTGCACTTGCTCCCGGTGTGGAAGGGATTGTCACTCCCGGATTGGCCTTTTCAGCCACACTAGACGCTGTGCCAGAACCACCTTTCAGAGTGCGATACCATAGTCTTTCGAGACTGAAGGTTGCCAATACATGATATATATATAGGATATATAGTTATCTAAAGCGGATAACACATTTCCCATCACTAACACCAGCTAGTCCATGAAAGCTTACTCTACAGCAAATCTTTTAGGCTTTAAACTGCCTCAAGCCTGCTCGTTGTTTCTGCTGCAAGAGAGTAACAGGGCTACCTCTCTGGAATTTGTCACTGTGGACTGTGAAGTAATGAGGAACTCAGTAATGAGGAACTCAGCAAGTTAGTGATTAAGCTGCAAAGACTCAGGCAGCTTTGTCTCGAGTCCCAGCTGAGAAGAATGATCTACACCTATCCCACCACTAAGACCAGCTAGTCTCCCATGTCTCTCACACTCCTCTGTCAGCCCCACACCAACAAAAGTACCAAAACTAAAAAATTACGTGCATGTGCTGTGACCCATACACACACAATTGTACATACACAGCCATACACACATACACACCCATACATACACAGCAATTGTACACCTGTTATGGCTCCGTGCACAGACAATATCTGTAGCAACTGTGTAAGAATAACACTAGTCAGGATGTCTCAACATGTCTGCAGCATCGGCAACACATAGCTAATAGCATTTGTTTGGGACTTTATGACTGTGCAAAGCATTTCACATATATTGATGTAATCCTTAAGACAACCCTGTAACATATTATTGCCATATTGCAGCTGGGGAGCAGCTTACCTTAGACCAACTGGCAAGTTCATGGCAGAAGCATGATCAAACCAAGAATACTATGATCTGCAGCTCAGACTCCTAGCAACTATGCTGCACCATGTCTACTCCCCCCTCCTTCTTACTTCACTGATCATTACTGCACTGACCCTAGTTGGAAAAGTGAAGACCAACAGCTTTCCTTCCCTTGTCTTTTCTTTTATGCCACAGGCCTGTGACTTGAATGCCACAGTAGAAAGTTGATTAAGTTCAAATCCTTCCATTGGTGAAACACTGTATGCTCTGTCAGTGATTCTCAAACATTTTAGCATCTGGACCCGCCTAAAAAAAGTTTCACTTTACCAGCAGCTCAAGCCTCTGTGGCTATAATGGTGATTGAGCAACAGAGCTCCCCACAAGTAGCAAGCTGTTTAATGCTTGATGCACATAGCCTAATCTGCCCTGTCAGTTTCGTGAACCACCAGAAATTGGGTTGTGACCTACTGGTGGGCCATGGACCCAAGTTTGAGAACCGCTACTCTAAGTTGTACGCCCTGTATACTCTATCAGCAGTTCACAGTTAGTGTTTTATACCATTCCAAAAGAAACAAGCTTCTGATAAGAGTGGGGGTGGGCTGGTTTATGACTAATATACTGTACCAGTGACGGAGGGGCACTTTCCCCCAGAAAAATTCTCTTATCATGCCAGCCTGCAACATACTTGACTCAACTAAGAGGAAGGTGTTCACATTTTCATCAGTAGCGACGGTCTGTGCTGTGAATTTGACGCAAATCTTTCAAAGTTCAAATGAAAGTTACAAAAGTAAAAATAAAAGGCAATCAAAGAAGTATGATAACACAGGGTGGTTTTATCTTAAGACACTGTTATTCACTTTGCCCGTGCTTTGATAAAGACATTTTGCTTGTGACATTGATTGTAAATGACCCGTTCAGACTATTGCCTGTGGGTCATAATGACCTGCTCATTCCAGGAATATAAACATTAACATGCAGTTAATTCTACTTTAAAAGGAGAGGCTGTTATCTTTTCAGAAGCAGAAAGCTCATAACTACCCAAATAAAAACCTTTCAAGCTTCATTATTCCAGCAATTGATGCTTCATTATGGTAAATATGCTTAATGCTTTAATCCTTTAAGAAATATTGTTTAGATGCATGGGAGGGCCTCTCACATATTGATTGCGTGACATATTTTCAGAAGTCACTTCCACGGTACCTCATCATATTCACACAATGTTGGTTTTTTCCATTCCTTGAGTTTTGAGATTTATGCCTCGAATGTTCACTGATAGAAAGACGGGGAGTCCTAGTTCAGCCTATCTATGTCTGCCTCTACTGAATTTCCTCTGATGAGCCTGAGGGGGTCAGGAGGGCAATGTCATGCCCACAAACCCAAGAGAGGCTTAAATAGCCCGGTCCCTAAATCCACCACCCAAACCTGTGTTTTTCCCATTCACTTCCCCTACACACAAGGTGTCAACACCCAGTCTGCGGATGGATCCAGCTTGCATCTGGACACTCACCTACGTGCAAGTACATGGGGAAAAAGTAGGATTTTGTGTCCCCTTAAAGACTGATCTGAAGTATTATTTTCAGTTGGTAGGTGTGTGTTTACATGTATATAGAGAAAATATGGTAGAATAGTGGAAGCAGAGGCCACAAAATGCAGGCTTACTGTCTGGGAGGTCACAGTGGACAACTCAGGAGTACACATGATAAGCACAGAGATCATTCATTAGAGCAGTCATGAGCAATCTCACAATCTTTCTGGTTTTGTCATGCTAATTTAGCATGGCACACTCAACTAGCACAGGCAGAATCCTATCCTGCGCTGGAACAGGCAAGCCAGCAGGCTTGCACTGTATCCAGCGCAGGATAGTGGCCATAAGCAGCACAGCCAGAGGTAAGGGGAAACATTTCCCCTTACCTCCGGTTAAGGGCTGCTTGTCCTCTCAGATTTGCGCCACCTCTGGAGGTGGCACAAGTCCGAGGAGAGCGGAGCAGCTTGAAGCCGCTCCGTTCTCTCTGGGAACAGGGCATGGGATCCGACAAAACTACTGGATCCCAGCCCTGCCTCCCACACTCCATCCACCCTCCCCTCGCCCAGGAACAAGCCACTCCGCTCTCCTTGGACAGATAGGTGGGAGAGGGGGAGGAAGGAGGGTGGGGAGGCTGTGGAAGGAGGTGGGTCCAGCAGCAATTGTACACGCCAAATCCAATCCTCTCTTTTTGCAGCTTCCCCACCCCCTTTCTCTCCTCAGACTTACACCAGCTAAAGAGCTGGCACTGGTCTGAGGAGACCCAATTCCATTCTGAAGCCTTTCGCTCTACCACCACCACTCTTCACTGGATGCAGCATGCAACTTTTTGGCATGGCTGCACCAACCTGGGGAAAGGACAGAATTGGGCATCATCTTTTTGAAGACAGTAGAAAATTGCATTTACTCCTTTTTCTTCATAGCAATGGCACAGCCCTTCACATGTCATCTGTCGTGACATTCTTTGGCTTTCCCCAGATCTGAAAAGCCTCTGCATCTGACCACATATCACCAACTTCCAGAAAGCCTTGTGCATTTTAAAAGATACTTTTTTTAAGAGAGGCACATCCCTGACTTACAAACACTGCTGTTTTAAGTTTAGCCAAAACTCAGCTTGTCTGCATTTCTAATACTTGCACTGTTGTGAAACACGGTAATGAACTGTCAATTCTCCCCCTTTAACTTACTCATCAGTAGTAAGATCCTTTGTTTATTTCTGTTTAATTAAATCCTGTTTATATATTATTCATTAAAGACTGGAAATGAATGGTGCTTTACAAGTTCATGAATCAAATTCAAGTGGTTGGCTCCTTGGGCGAATACTTGTTGTAAAATGCGAAAACTGTAACTCTGGGTAATTCACTTTGGCAAAGTCATCAACCCTTTCAAACAGTAGTGGCATAACCCCACATAAGGAGTTGCAAATCCAGGGTGTAAAACTTTTACAAAACTTCAAATCCAAGGTTTTCTTGAGTTGCCAAGCTTCCTTTCAAATGCGCAGGGTCTGTTGAATCCAGAGTTCATTGTGCATATCTAATGCAACTCAAAAGGCACACAGCTAAGAAGATCCATTTCGATTTCTCGATTTGGTTTAAGAAAAGGCAAGTCACGAGCACAGACTGCAGCCGATGGACAGTGGATAAAAGCAAATCACTGGGCACCCAATATTCCTTGCCAATTACAACTGTGGGCCCAGTCTTATCCAATATTCCAGTACTGGTGCAGCCGTACCAATGAGGCATGCACTGTATTCTGTGGTGGAGAGGCAGTCACAGAGGCCTCCTTAAGGTACGGGAGCATTTGTTCCCTTACCTTGGGGCTGCATTGCAGCTGCACAGGTGCTGAAAAATTGGATAGGATTGGGTCCTGTGTCATCAGGCATTTACAAAAACATTTACTATGACCAAGACCAGAAAAGGTGTTGCAACATTCATAGGAGCCCCTTATACTTATTTAGAAGTTCACACACACACACACACACACACACACACACACACACACACACACACACACACCATTAAATTTGGTAGTGTCTGTAAGGAGCTTATATTATGCCTTTTCCGTTGTTCTGTAGGCAGCCAAAATGCTCCAGTGATTAAACAAATCTCCAGGGTAAAATGAGAATTGGGGGGACTTGATTCACTCTGAAACATCTTGATGAAGCCATCTCCATTCAAAGGAAATTAGAAGAAAAGTACCACGGCCGCTTTATTATCAGAGGAAGAATTAAGCACAGGAGGGAATTCAACCATACATATGAAAATCAATTGTATCTTTCTTTTACTCCCTTCCATTTAATTATTTATTGCATGAGTGCTGCTGACACTGACACACCAACGTAGAGAATTATTAGAGTTAAAAGTAGTCAATACTATGATTAACACAGGGGGCTTGGATTCACCCATCACTCTGATGAAGAATCAGAGCCGAAGTTGCCATTTTTCACCATGCCTCCCTCATAGGCTGTCTGTATCGTACTACAGTCAATAACAATCAAGAAGCTGTCCTTTAAAATGAGGGCTATGAATAGGGTAAACCAGATAAATCACACCACTTAAGATGGTTCCCTCAGTGCTTCCCTGGGGTCTAAAAGACTGATCCTATAGATCTGCCTAACTGCTGCCGAAACGATAGCAGCATCCTGTGACAGACAAGTCAAGCAGAGCCATCCATCTCATAAAACCATTTGAAAGCTAGGCAATATATGTAAAGGACACCTGGAACTGTCTTAGCAGTGGTCTTTCCTGAAAATTATCCCAAAAGTCCCAAAAGCAAATTCTCTGAGGACCTCACATGGCTAGAACCTGAGAAGGTTCCATGCATTCCTATACATGTCTACTCAGAGGTAAATCCTATGAAGTTCAATGGGATTTACTCTAGATAAATTTATAGAATTGCAGCCTTGTTGCATTAAGGTAATTTTGATTTATTTATTTTCTATTGTGTTCTGGGTCTTTGCTGTATATCTGTAAAAGACTATTTGTTTCAATGGTTTTACTGATGATTGGATTAGTGATTTAAATGTGTGTGATTTCTTTGTTCTTAATTTGCCTCTACTAATGCAAGCAAATATTGTGTTTGTTGTTAGCATCCTTCAGTCTCGGAAGACCACGGCGCCATGCTCTGAATGGTGGCTCTGGAACAGGGTGTCCTCTCCAGTGCGCGAAGCCTGGGTAAAATAGGTATGGAGGATAGGCTGTTACCCATGCAGCAAATCCCCCTTCTCCACATCGCTGAAATGGTCCAATGGAAAGGCAGAGGCCAATATGGTTGGTTCCAGCAGCATCGCAGGAGTTGCCAGAACGTGACTGTGTTCAGCCATGAACTGCCTCAGGGACTCCGGCTCCGGATTTTGCCTCGAGGTTGACTCCTGAAGCCTTTTCCATAACTGGATGTAGCCACAAGGCAGTGGAGGTTTGGGATCAGAGTTTTCCTTCTCTCAGATGAGCTGCCTTCCCAGGCTGACGAGTCCCATCTACCATATTGTGTTTAATGGTGCTTATTCCCAGGGAAAAACACTCATAGAATTGCAGCAAAAGTCTATTTCTCTGTTGGCTGCTAAAGTACAGAATCTGGAAGAAACAAGAACAGGTTATGATACCACACTCCATCAAAGTGGCTGTAGTCTTAAAATGAACATTTCATTATTTATAAGCAAGTTGTGAAGAACAGGTTAAAATTACTGACTGAAGGCCCAATCCTATTTAATTTTCCAGTGCCTGTGCAACTGTACCAGTGGGGTGTGTGATGCATCCCATGGTGGGGAGGCAGTCACAGAAGCCTCCTCAAAGTAGGGGAACATTTGTTCCCTTACCTCAGGGCTGCATTGCAGCCTCACCAGAGCAGGAAAGTTGGATAGGATTGGGACCTGATGGAGGTCTGTCTGTCTCCATCTTATTCTGTAAGCCTGCAGCCACTTTGCAACAGAGCTTGTTAGGGGACTGGGGAAATCTCCCTATCTTGAATCTCACTTTGACTGGGTGAGAAGCCTGCTAACATGCTGAATCCTCAAAGTCTTACTAATTGGCAACTGGCTGCAGCTGTTATTCTCCAGTTGGGCAGGGTCAAAGTGAATGACCAACAGTAGCCTCAGAGCCCAATCCTGTGGTTGGCGGCATGAAGCCGTGCCACTGACCACAGTCGCAGACGTGCCACAAGGCACATTTGCGAGGCTCACTGCCGGGCTCCCACCAGTGCTAGCCCAGGCTAGTGCTGGGCTAGCGCGGGGCGGTCACCCAGCTCCCATGGCTCAGTGGTCTCCCGGACCACAGAGCAGCAGAACAGGAGGTGGGGTGAGAACGGGGGCAGGGAGGAGGCGTTCTGGGGAGGGGGGAGGCCAGCAGGGGGGCGGAGAGAGGGCGGAGGGAGGCGTGCCGGGGGGCAGGAAGGAGGCGTGTCGGGGAGGGGGAGGGGGAAGGAGGAGAATCCACAGAGCTCTGCTCCGCAGGATCCAAGGCACTCATGCAGCGCTGCACGACCTACACGAAAGCCTTTTCCTTACCGCCAACGGTAAAGTGAGTAGCACCATTGCGGGGCTGCTTACCTTACTCGGGGAAAGAGGACAAAAGTCCCCTTCTCCTAAGGCGCCTCCCACGGTAGCACGGGAGGCGCAGGATTTGGTGGCAGTCCTTCTCAGTGTCGCTGAGCCTGGATGCTCCGGACAGCTCAGGATTGGGCTATCAGTTGATGAGATCATTTTCCAGAAGCTTTGGCAGGTCCAAATCTATGGTTGTCTAAGAGCTAAGTTTAAGGTATCAAAAACTCGGAGGGGGGAGCCGTTTGTTGCCATTCCATCATGGATGCCTGATTGTATCATTTGTGATACAACAGCCAGAAGAGCTACCCTTTGCTTATGCTTAGATGTTCGAAAAATTCAGGTAAGCTGGGGTGGTGGTACAACCTACTGGAGGGCAGTTTGCTCTGAGGCCTTGTATGCCCGCCTGTTTGGTATGGTTGGCCAGGCAGGTGAACATGCACAAGAACTTATTCAATAGTTGACTTTTTGCCAACTATTAAGACCCCTGAGCTAGTGGGATACTCAAGAACAAATTCAGAATATTCATTTCTGGCTTTCTGGGAAGTGGGGTGTTTGGCTAGTGAACCACGAGTTTGTAACATCCGTCAGAAAGACCCTGGACCATCCCATGTGTGCATGTCACTCATGGGCCTAACTAAGTCCCCTACATCACCTCTCAAGTGTCTAAGCATTACATTATGTTTGCGTTTTGAATATTTTTATTTTCTCATTCAGCGTGGAAAGGCAAGATTACCTTTTTTTAAAGGTCTTATTACTTCTGTTCAGGAATTGCACAGTGAAAAAAAGAGTAGAAGGGTTTCTTGGGTATACTTTTTGACATAGCCTTTAAAAAATATTTACATTAGGTGTAGGTTTTATTTTATGCCTGACTAGTTGTACTAATGGAACAATACCGTACTATCCAAATAAGATTTTTCCTAGTTGTGAACATCAGTGGCTGGAGCAGCTAAGCTAATCTGAATTAACCTATACAGCTTGAATACACTTGAGCCTAAGAATATAAGATGATATTAACCATAAATTTTCACTGAGCTAGAATTAACTTTATATACTGCCAGATACATTTGGAAGCAAGAGTCCAAGAGGGAGCTGAGAAAGGTATGAATTTTAAAAAATCGGCTCCATAACAAAAACCAAGTGAGGTTGTATTTGAGATTATTGGCTTGTTTATCATTTGTGATTTGTCTGGGGCATATTAAGACCTCCACTGACTGCAGGACATGCAGGTCTTTCTCTTGCTTGACTTAACTGAAGATTCAATGGATGGAATCCTTCTTTCTAGAATTGTATGTTACCTTCAGGTAGAAGTGGCAGGCCACAGTTTGAGCTAGTTCACCATATTGTTAGTAAGTTTTGCAGAACGTCGTAGATGGCCAATTGATGTAGGGTCCAAACCCATGCATGCTTACCTGGGATCAAGTCCCATGGATTCAATGAGACTTACTTCCGAGTAGACATGCATAGGATTGGTGCTTGGTGTTCAACCCCTCAGCTGGTTGCCGAGCGGTAGCGATGGTGCCCCAGCCCAGCTTGCCTGTTTGCTGTTCTGGTCCTTCTGGCTGTTCCCACTGCACAGGCATCGTGAGGCCTCCCAGAGCTCCCAGGTGGTTCCACACCCCTTCAGCCCTCCAAGCAGCTCCTTCCTTGGGGATTCTCCTCTGGTTGTTGGTGAGGGTCTGGGTCGACCTTCGACCATCAAGAAAGCCACCCAATAGAGAGAAACAAAGGAGCCAAGCTATGAACTCCACCACAGTAGAAGGACTCAAACTGCAGGCCTCCCTGAGTCATTGTGCTTCCGTTGGGAACTGTAAGCCTCCAAGTTTCCAAAACATTGTGCTGAATCTCTGCAATCCCCTTAGAAACGTCCTGGTCACAGAATTGATACAACGCTTACACTGCTTACTGCTCACAGATGCCATTTCTGACTTTGCTCTGGCCTTTTTCCACCTTATTCTCAGCCACAGCAAGCTCCTCCTTGGTCCTGCTAAACCCAACATCCACTCCTCTTCATGGACCCATCGTATTTGCCAGGACTGTCTTTGGAATGGACCTCAGCTTGTGGCTCTGATCCATGAGTTTTCCCTCACTCCTTGATCAATACTTCAGATTCTTTCACCATAAAGGCCCCCAATGGAAAGGATCAGAGCCTGTGTCTTGCCCCTTGAAAAGCCCTGTCCCTTAGGAGTGCTTATGACCCTTCCAGAGCTTGATACAAGAACCACTGGTATTAGCTCTGTCCATTCATTGACACTGTCAAAAATATTAGTGAATTAGAACCAGGACACTTCTAGGCACAAAGCAGGCAGCAGGGGGAATTCCTCCTGCCCACATGAAAATGAACCGAAAATACCCCCCCCCACACACACACACACTTTAACATACCCTTTTCTCCTTGCCTCTTTCCTTGCCTCAGCCTGAGAGCATGGGTTCCTTTGTTCTTCGGCCCATCTTAACCCTCTTCCAGAAAACTCCCCTCAAGTGCCCTTTTGACTCTGTTTGACTTCATCAGTCTATTGATCAGAGTACGACAGACAGAGTGAGATGCCTGCAAGGCAAGCTAAAGATAAGTGGCTCTATTTCCAGCCTTTTCCCTCTCCCTCAGGCCATGATGTTCCTATACTCTTCTCAAAGGCGATGAAAACTTGATGAGATCATCTACCAACTACGTGTTTGAAGATCCTTCTGTCTGAGAACAGGGAACTTTGTTCAGGACTTCTAGTATGGACTATTAAAAGAATGACCCTCCTATGGCTTTTATCTTACAGCATGGACTTAGAGGTGCTGCCCTAAGAGTGGAAAAGCTTCTCCTCTCACAAACAGACTGTTTCAGACCTAGCAGAAAAATTCTGTGAGAGGACAAATGGCCCCAAATGCAGAGGACTTCCAAAATTCAGAGGACTTCCTCCACTTGTGCCAGCTCCTGAGACTCAACACAAGTTCTTCTCAAGATATGTTCATAGCCCTCTCAACTTTATCTGCTGTTGCTTGGATCATTCTTATCCACCATGTTTCTCATGCTGTAATCGGGACCAGTGCCAAGCTATTTTGCGCCCTAGACCAGGCTAACTATTGGCACTCCCCAATTCTTTTTCTTAAGATTATATAATTATATTCTATAGCACTGTCATTTATCTTAGAATAAAAATATATAAATTGTCAGTTGCATTTTTTAACTGGTTAAAAAAAGAATCTCTATGAAACCGCCCCTCAAAGGTCAGTACTGGGCCCCTCAGAGTTCTGCATCTAGGACTGCCTAGATGGCCTAATGATAGCACCAGTCCTGGCTGTAAGGGAAATTCCAATGCATTTTAACTTTGCAGGCACAAAGTCTTCCTCTAATGCTTGCATGGGAGCTAACAATCGAGCATGAAATCATTTTCTCCTTCTGCTTGCTATTTGTTGGTTAAGTGGTAAATTTTGAAGTGTAGGGGCTTATGACGTTCCCCAGGGCCATATCCTTATAGTCACACTTCACTAAAGCTATACAACAACAACAACAACAAATCAACTTTACATTTCTTCATTAGAGGATTTTCTTTCCTTGTCACATCTTCCTACTTTGAAACCTATATTTCATTTAAAGATTATATTTCATTTAAAGATCTAATTCATTTCATCCCAGACTCTTCAAGGGGGTTAAAACAAAAAGTTTAAAACAAATTGATTTTAAAAAATATCCCAGATAAATGTATATGTATGTAAGATAAAAGGTATATTAGAATGCTAGTTCATGAATGTTTACTCAGAAACAAGTCCTACTTTGTTCAACAGAACCTAATTTCAGATGAATCTGCATAGGATGGTACCTGTATGTAACATGTGCTGATGATACTACCATTCTTACTATAGGAAAAGTCCCAGAGTGCCTACATCTCTGTCCAAGTCTGTGCCTACCCATTACTGGTCCCATACCAGCATAGCTAAAAGGGGTCATCAATATGGCATTGTCATTCAAGGTTTGAACACTGAGCTCATGTCACCCTATTTCCTCTGCATTAGGTATGGAAGTGAATCAGCTATACAGTAGCAAAAGCTTGTGGAGACCACCAGGCTAACACCTGAGCAGAAATATGAAATACATGTTTCATAGTAAGCTTGGCAATTTTACCTGCAGAGACTGGGATGCTTTGTACCAACGACACAGTAACCCTATGGAGAATTTGTTGATGGGATTTTTTTTTTAATGTGACTCAGATTCTCTGGGAGAAGTTTGTGGCTAACAGAGTTTACATGAGTCAGAAGTGAAAACTATGCAAGATGACAATGCAGTGAGCACTGGGTGTGAAGATATCCCTACAGGGCACTAAGGTTTCAGCAGAGCAATTAAAAAGAGATGTACTCTTACTAATGAGATTTTTCCAAAAAGAGGAGCTTGATCACGTTTCTGGTACAAAGTGGAGAAGTTATTATGATTTGACATTTACTTGTAGAATGTGAGGTCACTGTTGAGATTAAGAGACAACGAGAGGAGTAGCATGTAGAGAAGATGAAAAAATTAAACTAAAGAAGTCATTGGACAGGAAAAGAAAGGATGCTGCAGGTAATAGGCAACTATCTGAAACTTCTGATGGATCAAGTAAAAGAAAAGTTTGATAGCAGGAGCTTTGCTTAATCTAACTGCAGGCGCATTTAGTTCAAAACTGTGTTTCCAACAGTACCAGTCAGATGCCTCTAGGAAGCCTGCTAGCAGGTCTTAAAAGCAATAGCTTTTCTTGTTGCCAGGAAATAGCAGTACAGTACAGCTGTACTGCCTCTGGGCATGGAGGTTCTAGGAAATGGTTCCCTTGGGGTAAGGGGATTTTTTTTTTCTCCTTACCCCTAGAAATGCCCCAGCTTTCCCTATGGGGCTGCTCAGAACTCTGCCATCTATTTAGCTGGCTGAGTGACCCCATGTAAGGCTGCGTTAAGGGGGTGGGGTTAAGATACAAAGGTGGGTTAAAATACAGCGGAGGAGGCCTCTGCGATCCCCCCACCCTCCCAGGCCTGATCCATGCCCATTCTGCCCTTCCCATTCTCAGAAACATTCTACCCTACCAACCTCTTCCAGGCCCTGTGCCACTGGGCACCTTATCTGTCTGCGCCAGCAGCTGGGGGCTCCAAATGCAGTGCAGATAGGGCAGTACAGGACTCTCCGGCAGCTCAACCTATTCTCCTGGTGCCACAAATGTGCTCTAGGACAAGTTTGCAACACCCTTGGCTGGCCGAACACATAGGATTGCACTCTGAGCTGCAAATCAGGACTTCTATGATGTATAGTTTGTCTCTGCTATGAATTCTCATTAGGTGACCCTAGGCAAGCCAGTTCCTCTCAACAATATGGGGATAATAATATTTTATGTGATATATAGCAGCTTTTATGTGATATATAGCAGCAGCAGGCGAGGTCATCCAGGATCGGGCGCAGCAGATGGAACGCTGGGTGCAGCACTACTCTGAGCTATATTCCAGAGAAAATGTAGTCACCGAAGAAGCACTGAACAACATTGAGTGCCTGCCTGTGCTGGAAGAGCTTGACAGTGAACCAACCCTAGAAGAACTTCACGTGGCCCTGGACTCCCTTGCCTTTGGCAAGGCACCTGGAAAAGACAGCATCCCTGCTGAAGTCCTAAAATGCTGCAAAGAGATCATCGTCACTGAGCTGCATGAAATCCTCCGTCTCTGCTGGAGAGAAGGTGGAGTACCTCAAGACATGAGGGATGCAAACATCATCACGCTGTACAAGAACAAAGGTGACAGGGGTGACTGCAACAACTACCGCGGCATCTCTCTCCTTAGCGTTGTAGGAAAGCTGTTTGCCCGAGTTGTACTAAAGAGGCTCCAGGTACTTGCAGAGAGCGTCTATCCAGAATCGCAGTGTGGATTCCGAGCCAACAGGTCCACCACTGATATGGTATTCTCCCTTAGACAACTGCAGGAGAAATGCAGGGAACAACGACAGCCACTCTTTATAGCCTTCATAGATCTCACAAAGGCTTTCGACCTGGTCAGCAGAGACGGCCTCTTCAAGATTCTCCCCAAGATTGGATGTCCACCCAGGCTCCTCAGCATCATCAGATCCTTCCACAAGGACATGAAGGGCACTGTTGTCTTCGATGGCTCCACATCAGACCCTTTTGACATCCGAAGCGGAGTGAAGCAGGGCTGTGTTCTTGCACCAACCTTGTTTGGGATTTTCTTCGCTGTCCTGCTGAAGCAGGCCTTTGGAACTGCAACAGAAGGCATCTATCTCCGGACCAGATCAGACGGAAAGCTCTTCAACCTCTCCAGACTGAGAGCAAAATCCAAAGTCCAGCTGAAATGTCTGCGTGACTTCCTCTTTGCCGACGATGCAGCTGTCACTACCCACTCTGCCAAAGATCTCCAGCAGCTCATGGATCGTTTTAGCAAGGCCTGCCAAGATTTTGGACTGACAATCAGCCTGAAGAAAACACAGGTCATGGTTCAGGATGTGGACTCACCTCCCTGCATTACAATCTCTGAGCATGAACTGGAGGTTGTCCATGACTTTGTGTACCTTGGCTCAACGATCTCCGACACTCATTCTCTCGATGCCGAGCTAAACAGGCGCATCGGTAAAGCAGCTACCACGTTTTCCAGACTCACAAAGAGAGTCTGGTCCAACAAGAAGCTGACGGAACATACCAAGATCCAGGTCTACAGAGCTTGCGTCCTGAGTACACTTCTGTACTGCAGCGAGTCATGGACTCTTCGCCCACAACAGGAGAGGAAACTGAGCGCTTTCCACATGCGCTGCCTCCGACGCATCCTCGGCATCACCTGGCAGGACAAAGTTCCAAACAACACAGTCCTGGAACGTGCTGGAATCCCTAGCATGTATTCACTGCTGAAACAGAGACGCCTGCGTTGGCTTGGTCATGTTGTGAGAATGGATGATGGCCGGATCCCAAAGGATCTCCTCTATGGAGAACTCATGCAAGGAAAGCGCCCTACAGGTAGACCACAGCTGCGATACAAGGACATCTGCAAGAGGGATCTGAAGGCCTTAGGGATGGACCTCAACAAGTGGGAAACCCTGGCCTCTGAGCGGCCCGCTTGGAGGCAGGCTGTGCAGCATGGCCTTTCCCAGTTTGAAGAGACACTTTGCCAACAGTCTGAGGCTAAGAGGCAAAGAAGGAAGGCCCATAGCCAGGGAGACAGACCAGGGACAGACTGCACTTGCTCCCGGTGTGGAAGGGATTGTCACTCCCGGATTGGCCTTTTCAGCCACACTAGACGCTGTGCCAGAACCACCTTTCAGAGCGCGATACCATAGTCTTTCGAGACTGAAGGTTGCCAATACAATAGCAGCTTGGATGGATTTTTGTCAGGACCATATAGGGGAAAGGGTTCAACCCCCTTCCAACCATGCTAGTGTCCTGATTCACAGCAAAGCACCCCTGCAGCTGCTATTTTCAAAGACAGATGGGTCACATCTAGTTTGACCCATAGTGATTGATCTAATAGGCTTGTTGTGGAGTCCAACAAGATGAAGCATGTACTGTTTGCACACAGGCAGGTCCTCTGAGAGGAATTTTATAAGGGGGTACAATGTTTCTTTCGGGCCCCTTCCTGAAGTGGCAGGGGGCAATGGGGCAGGCAGAATGGGGGGGGGATAAAATAGGGCAGGGGGAGGGTGCTGACAGTAAAGTCTTTG
This sequence comes from Tiliqua scincoides, assembly GCF_035046505.1. NCBI lineage: Eukaryota > Metazoa > Chordata > Lepidosauria > Squamata > Scincidae > Tiliqua > Tiliqua scincoides. Next base: position 193,062,883 of record NC_089823.1, read on the forward strand.
GAGCCCAGGTCTATCAGGTTTCTTGATGTGGGGCCCAGGTCTACCTGACCATGTGGCATTGGCATCTAGATAAAGAAATATGGAAAACTAAACACACTTCTAAGTCTCACTAAAATCTTTGAAATATAGAAAATCCATTGCAGAAAATTAGCATCATCATAGTTAGGCTCACACTAGAATGGACAGTGTGTTGTGTGCATCAAGATGAACTTCTGCTGCAGCTGTAGCCCTGCTGCTGTGTCCCTGGGCTCCTATACACTCCTTCATGGTTAGCGGATCCACAAGCCAAAGAGCTATTGTAGCAGACCAGTTTTCTCCCTGATTTGACACTGTGTTAAGGACGGTCATGGATGCACTCCTGGGCTCGGTGTATATGACTTGCAGCAGCAATTGCCACTGCATGTCTACAGTTGTGCCCCCAGCATAATGTACAGGCAGTGAGTGCAGGTGAGATAAGAAAGTGTAAGATCCCAGGAACTTTCTGTGCCTGACTCCTGGGCCCCCTTTCTGACCCTGGGCATGGGTAAAATTACCCCCTTTACTCCCTCTCCTAGGCCCTGCACACAAGCGTGAGTCATGAAAGATAGTTCTGATGGAAGAAACTGAAGGATCCATTAATCATCCATGAACAGTCATTTGTGATAATACCTTTATGCATTAGATGCAATATTGTCCAGCTGGGTAGCCTTGTAAGTTTGTAGTACTGCGCAAAAGCAAAGAGTCTTGTAGAGCCTTAAAGACTAACCAGTCTATTTCGGCATAAACATTCATGAACTGAAGACAACAAAAGCTTATGCCAAAATAAATTGGTTAGTCTTTAAGATACTACAACAGCGTTTCTCAAATTGTGGGTTAGGATCCACTAGGTGGGCCATGAGCCAATTTCACGTGGGTCCCCATTCATTTCAATGTGCATTTTATTTTTAATATATAGACTTGATACTACCATGATAACGTGACTGCATTTGGGGAAATGTTACAAATCTGTACTTTTAACAGGCCACTATGCATATGCTTTTAATAATGATGGTCAATGATGCTTACTCCTCGGTAAGTGTGATAGGATTGTAGCCTTTGGGATGTATGGGGAATTTTTTTAAACAGATCAGCAACTGCTTGGGAGAGTTAGGAAAGTTCTTCTTTATTTTAAATAAAGTTTTAAACTTATGCTTATTGTAAGCTTTAAATTTACTTAATTAAATTTGATTTTTGTCACATGAAGAGTGTTAAAAATTTTCCTCCTTGATGATGTCACTTTAAGCCATGACATCACTTCCAGGTTAATGACATCACTTCTGGTGGGTCACTTCTGGTAGATTGTCATTCTAAAAAGTGGTGCTAGAAAGTTTGAGAACCACTGTGCTACAAGATTTTTTGTTTTACATGCAATAATATAAGTAAAGTAATTGTGCTTAATCCTTTCAGGGCAGTAGTTCTCACACTTTTAGCACCAGGGCCCACTTTTTAGAATGAGAATCTGTCATGACCAGAAGTGACATCAAACAGGAAATTTTTAACAATCCTAGGCTACAATCCTACCCAATCCTACTCAGGATTAAGTCCCATTTACTATCATATATACAATAGCCTATTAAAAGAACAGATCTGTAACCTTTCCCCAAATGCAGTCATATACCATGGTAGCATCAAGTCTAATATACTATTAAAAATATTGAAATGAATGGGGACCCACCAGAAATTGACTCGCAACCACCTAGTGGGTCCCGACCCACAGTTTGAGAAACACTGTTTCAGGACATTGCTAATGTTTTTTGTTCACTTTTTTATTAGTTACTGTGTTTAAGGTGCAGTCCTGTATGCTTTCCTGGGAGTAATCCCCACTGATCCCAAGGAGAGTAACTTTGGAGTAAGCATATATAGGATTGCACTGTTGGTCACTGTATTTTCTAGTAATAAAAAGGGAATGAGAACACCAACTGCATGGGGAGATTGTAGGGGTTTGAGCAAGTGTTGGATTTAGATAGAGAAGATTCTAAATCCTGCTCAGATGACTGGGTGGGACAAGCCACACTGTCTCAGCCTCCCTGCATCATAGGCTTGTTTGGGAAGAAACTAGAGTAGCCCCATGGATGCTGCCGTGGGAGCTTCTTGGAGGAAGGTCAAAATCCCAATATGAAAAGCAAATGACTGACATCTAGGAGCAAACCAACTTGAGATGCAATGTCAAGGCCAGCACACCCTTCTCACCTGGAGACTGATATACAGTATACACATGTGATCCAGTATTCATACAGGAGTGAGATATATGACCTCAGTGTTTATATTCAAGCAGTCAGTGTTTAGACACTAACATTTATTTCTCCAAGCATTTCACATAGACAGAGTCTTCAGGGTTGACTTATACGTTTCAAAGTGTTTTATACTCACTGGTACAAGTTCACTTCTTGATTTATACCTCCAGGAGTGCTTTATGTTCAGTGGCAGAGTGCCCCAGAACTGATTTATAGTAAGACTGAGTGAACCAGTCCAGTAAAATGTGATTTAGACTAAGCCTTAAACCACAATAAAAAGGTAACCTTTTTCTAAGATTCAGAAAAGTTCTGTTCAATCCTGGTCTTCATTTCTAGTGCCTCGCAGTTTCAGGCTTCATTTAGGATGCTTGGTTCAAAACTAGGATGAGAAGCTGTTAATCTTTGTAGTACCTTAAGAATGAAAAAAAAAATATTTCAAATGATGTAAATGAACTTCCAATTTGGGTGAATACACATTTGTAAAATGGATTGGCATTTGTAACCAGTTTGCATGGGACATTTGCAAAGGGACTCAAATTTCTTTCCTCCAGTACAGATAACTCCATATTCAGTACTAATATCCTATATCCACAAACATTCATTAACTCACAGAATGTCTTATGCCACTGGCTTTTTGGGTGATGGCCCCTGAGCCTTGGAATGAGTCATCAAGTTCAGTGTGCCAGATCAAAGAGAGAGCTCATCTGAAAGAACCAATCAAGGCCTTTCTCTTCAGGCAAGCTCTTCTATAATTAAGATGTTATTGCCTGCTCTCCGTTTTAAATCTGTCCCCATTAGTGTCATTATTTCTGGAATTTTATTGGGGTTTTATTTCCACTTTTTAATTTTAATTGTAATCTATTTTGAGGGGGGGGAATGGTTTAAAAGCAGGCTCTTCATCCGTTTGTCAAAGTCAATAAATAATAAAGAACATGGTATTGGCAAATCGCTGGTACATGCTCAGGTGGTATTTAACTACAGAGTATTTCATAGGAGCAAGGCACAAATTAAGGTATTTAATGCATCAGCTGAAACCACCTTTAAAAAAAAACAATCATAAATTGGGCTTAAAATTTTACTTCATGGAGAATCAATGAAATGAGATAATTTACTCAGCTTTGGCGATGAACCTTATTGGTAGTGTCACAGCAATATTTTTTTTTCATAAAACGAAAGAAAATCTTAGCAGAGGCAGAAGCTCAATTGTGGAGACAACACAGATAACTAACCAAAAAGACAGTGCCTGCCTCATCAAGCAGCCACATCCCACGGATCAAACAGAAGCTGAACTAGACACCCAGAAGGAGAAGGAGCACATATAAGAGAATAAGATAACACAAAACAACTCAAGTCCCAGTGTAGTTAGTCACTTAGCAGAGTTGCTTTCGATTAGACTCAAAAGCGGGACCTGTATTTTCTAGCACACTGAGCTGGAACACTTCTCAGAGCTTCTTTGCGCATTATCTGTCTTCTGGGAAAGGCTTTTCTAGTGGTATCTTTCCACAGGCTCTCTTTCCCATGCTTGTGCTGAACATAAATTCCATATTTGGTACAGACAGAAGAAACCTCCTCCTAAGGGGTTACACTGCCAGCTTTCAGCTAGAATTCTTCCATTAAGAGGATCTTGGTGAAAGGCTGTGGGGCTTGGGTTGGCTCAGGCTGGAGAAACAAAATTCCCAGGACACCGCCATTGACCAAAAACATTTGACACATGAAGCGGGGATGGGAGAAAGGCAAGAAAAGAAATTAGGAAGAAAATGTAAGCAATTTTAGAGGCTGGACACCCTCATTTTTGCAGAAGATTTTGGGTTTACCCAGGTGTGTTCCCTACTCGGTTCTGTGTCTCAAGGTGAGTTTAATTCAGTTAAAGACTACTGCATGGCTAAGATTACTGAAATTTTGGTTTAGGATTTTATTTAACCCTACCTCTTTTCGTCTAATGCACCAATTATTGTCGGATTCAGTCCTGCCTTTGGAGATCGCCGATCTTTTAACTAAACTTAAGTCAATAGGGCTAGACACCGCAGAGCTAGGCATGATTGGCTGTGACGTAGCTTACAGAATTGTCAAAGAAAGCATTCTTGATATTGAACAAGAGCTGTTTAGCGCTACCAAAACCACATGATCTCCACTCTATCTCCATGTTCCAGTTGGTTTTGGGAAACTGGCTTCCTTCTTTTATCATCTGGAGTGCCCGCAGGCTCCGAAAGCTTTCACACTTGCAAGATATAACACTCTTCCATTGGCCTTGTTAACGGGAAGATTTAGTGGTATTCCCTACTCAGAGAGAAAATGCACCTGTGGTAGGGATTGTATTGAGACTCTAATACATACCTTTTTTTACTGCCCGTTACATGATGCTTCACACAAGAAATATCTAGGCCCATTGTAAGCTAGGATGCAGGGCTAGAAGGATTCAATCATACTCCAGTCTCTCCCTTCCACATCTGAATCTGAGTCCCTGGATAAGGTTGCTTCCTTTATATCCAGGGTAATAGCCAGGCAGAACTCTGGGACTCTGGGCAGTGTGTAAGGAAAGGATTGATGCTTATGTTGTGTTTTCTTTGTATATTTTTGTTTTGTTTCTTTCTCTGTATTTTATGCCAATAAAGGTCTTACTGAACTAGAGACTGGACACATTTGTGCCACCATTTCCATTTGCAAAACAATACAGAACAGGCAGCAAAGATTTCAGTTCTTAATGTGAAGGGCAAGAGAGCACCAAGAGATAAGCTGTTTGCATGTATATCCCCATTTAAACTTCCACTATGTTCCAAAGGAGCCCTGTACAGCAATCTTTCTGCATTGGTTAAAAACGTAAACCAGAAATTCATTTAGAACATGGAACTGGGAGCCCAACTTCGGTTCGGAAACTGCAACTAGTGCAGAATGCGGCGGCCCGTGTGGTTACTGGAGGTAGGCGGTTCGACTCTGTCAGTCCGCTTCTCCAGCGGCTGCATTGGCTGCCCATTCGTTTCCGGGCCCAATTCAAGGTGCTGGTTTTGACCTTTAAAGCCCTATACTGCTCTGGGCCAGGGTATCTTAGAGATCGCCTACTCCCGTACAATCGGGCTCGTCCCCTTAGGTCATCAGAGAAGACCTTTTTACATGTGCCGCCGCCTAGGGAGGTACGTGGGACGGCTGCAAGAAATAGGGCCTTCTCAGTAGTGGCACCAACGCTATGGAACTCCCTTCGCCTTGACTTAAGAATGGCTCCCTCTCTTGAGACCTTTCGGCGAGGCCTGAAGACCCTTCTGTTTAAACAAGCCTTCTGAGTTCTCGGCCTTTTTAACATCTTTTAATATTTTTTACAGGCCTGATTCTTTTATAACTTGCTGCTGCTCTATGCTCTTTTTACCTATTTTTTATTCTGATTGCTGTTTTTTATGATATGTGTTAATATGTTTTTATTTGTTTTAAATTATGTTTTTAATCTGTTGTAAGCCGCCTTGAGTCCCTTCGGGGAGAAAGGCGGGGTAAAAATAAAGTTGTTATTATTATTATTAACTGTACATTGTCCTTACGTCCATTTTCCATGAATTAATCTAATGGTCAGTACAGAGTCTACATATTTACAGCTATATGCACACAACGGTATAGGTATAGTGATTAATTTTGAAATGTAGGAATTCATACTGACACTTCTCATAGCCATGCCCAACTAAGATTAGGCAACAACAAAAAAATCAACTTTAAATTTCTTCATTAAAGGGTTTTCTTCTCCTACCACTTATTCCCACTGTGAAGTTTGTTATACATCATTCAAAGATCTCATTTGTATCATCCCAAACTCCTGAAAGGGGTTGCAGTCGTTCAGAACAAATATAGAGACATGGGAAAATGGACTTTAAAAAATAACCCAGATATATGAGTGCTAGTCTATGCAGCTTTACTAAGAAGTAGCTCTCACTGTGTTCAGTAGGACTTTCTCCCAAATAAATTTGCACAGCCTTCATATCGAGAATTCAATATCAAGAATTCAATTTATTTAACCCTACCTCTTTTGGTCTAATGCGGGGGTCTCCAAACCCGGACCGGGGGCCAGATGCAGCCTGCAGCGAGCCTCTCTCTGGCCCACGGCCAGTCTCTTGTCCCCTGAAAGCCTCTGGTCCACTCGACTGAACATGACCAGAGCTGTGCTCTTATTGCATCTGGAGGGTGTTCTGAGGGCAGGAGAGGCTGAGTGAATGAGCCCACTCATTCATTTATTCATTCATCTAAGTTCCATCTCTAATTTATTTATTTAAATTTTATATTTAAATTTTTTTCCAGCCCTCAGCACTGCATCAGATATTTCATGCGGCCCTCTGACCAAAAGGTTTGGAGACCCATGGTTTAATGTACCAATTATTGTCAGATTCAGTCCTGCCTTTGGAGATCTCCAATCTTTTAACTAAACTTAAGTCAATAGGGCTGGACAGAGCTAGGCATGATTGGCTGTGATGTAGCTTACAGAATTGTCAAAGAAAGAATTCTTGATATTGAGTCTACTATCTCTCAGGCATCTCTTGGGAAAGGTGACACAGACACAGACCCTGCAATTTTCAGCTGATGGGCTGCAGCACATTGGTGGACTGTGAAAGGTCCACAGGAGCTTGGAGCACTGCAGTTGAAAATAGCTGAAAAACTCTTCTAGGTTCTGCAAGTCTGTTTCTAGGGCAACTATCTATAGGAAGGGTTCCCAACTGGTGGTACGCATACCACCCATGGTACGCAGGGCTTTGTTGGGTGGTACACACAGAACCCACCGCCCGGTAGTGAGACTGTGATGGGAACCTGATACCCAAGTAACTGCACAAATGTTGTTGCTAAGGGGTAAAGAATTAGAGCTGGGAATCTCAGCTTTTAGAAATAATCTGTTTTTCTATTCCTAATATAAGCAAGACATTATTTAGAAAGATAACACACCTTTTTTTCTCATGAGTGAGTTTAAGAAAACAACAACCACTTAGCAGATTTTCCTTTTGTCTCTCTGTTTAGCAGAACATTCTTTTTTTCAGGCTGTAAAGATCTCTGCTAAGTGCCCACACAAAGGACTTTATTTTACTGTAAAGCAATTACAAAGCCTGGATAAGCAAGCTTTTTCTTCAGCATCACTAGGAGAGTTAGGTGCCCTAATTAAGAAAAACTGCAGGGATACATTGAAGGAAGGAGAAGATATGTCTGGAAGAAATATAGAAGGTGCATCTGTGAATAACAGAATTCAAAAGATGCCAGTAGGAGATTTTAATCTTAATCAGGTACTCACAATGAATAGCACCTGAAACTTGAGAGCAATTTAAATTTTCTAGTGCAAATTGGCATTGGAGAAAGTTCCTCTGCCCAGCAAACTACAATCTAAAATAGACTTATCTGCTCAATCTTATGAATGACTACTCAGAAGAAAACTCTTCTGAAATCAGTGGGACTTATGCCCCAGTAAATGTGAATAGAATTGGGCCTGAGGATCACTTTCTGGGTTCCCCCACCATCAGAGGTTAGGCAGATGGTTATTGAGGAGTGGGGGCTTTCTGTGGTGGCACCTTGACTTGGACTCCTTCCTAGGGAGGTTCAGCTGATACTTTCACTACTGCCATGTAGACAAAACTACAAAAGAAATGTAAGAAGGTGATCTGGGAGGCCAAGAAAGACTATAAGGAACACATGGCCAGCTACATTAAGGGGAATAATAAAATCTTATTCAAATATTTTAGAAGCAGGAAGCCCACCAGAAAAGTGATTGGCCTTCTGGATAGTGAGGGAGGGAAAGGAGAGATAAAAGGAGACTTGAAGATGGCAGAGAAATTAAATGAGTTCTTTACATCTGTCTTCACCGCAGAAGACCTTGGCAAATATCGTTACCCGGATGGCCCCTCCTGACCAAGGAATTAAGTCAGATAGAGTTTAAATGAGAAGATGTTTCAGACCTAACTGACAAACTAAAGATCAATAAATCACCCAGCCCAGCGAGGTATAGTGGAAATAGGAAAGGTGCAGAGGAGAGCACTAAATTCATTACTGGGCTGGGGTACCTCCCTTATGAGGAAAGGTTTGGGGCTCTTCAGTCTAGAAAAAAGGCACCTGAGGGGGGACATGATTGAGACATAAAAAATTATGCAGGGGATGGATAGAGTGGATGGAGAGATGCTCTTTTCCTTCTTACTCAACACCAGAACCAGGGGACATCCACTAAAATTGAGCGTTGGGAGAGTTAGGACAGACAAAAGAAAATATTTCTTTACCCAGCCTGTAAGTCTATGGAACTCCTTGCCACAGACTATGGTGATGGCATCTAGCCTAGATGCCTTTAAAAAGGGATTGGATAAAATTTCTGGAGGAAAAGTCCAACACAGTTTACAAGCCATGATGTGTACATGCAACTTCCTGCTTTTAGAAGTGGGTTACCTCAGAATGTCAGATGCAAGGTAGAGCACCAGGATACAGGTCTCTTGTGTGCCCCCTGAGGGATTTGATGGGCCATTGTGAGATACAGGAAACTGGACTAGATGGGCCTATGGCCTGATCCAGTGGGGCTGTTCTTATGTTCTTATGTAACCCCTTGGTAGAGGCAAGAAAACAGCAACAGTATCACAACACAGACTAAACTCAGCTTCCCCTATATGCTCCAACCCAGCACAAATACTTCAGCTTTACAGGATCCACAACTATCTCTAGTGACGCTTCCCAGCACAGCCTCTTGTACACCGATTTTCAACCAATGTGCTATGGCACATTGGTGTACAGCAAAAGGTCCACAGGTGTGCAGTGGCTGTTCGGAGCACAGCAGCTGAAAATGGCTGAAGAAATCTTTCAGGTTCTGCAGCTTTGTTTCTAGGGCAACTGTCCATAGTAATGAATTATCTGCTACTCTTCCTTTGTTATTAAAGACAGTTGCCCTAGAAACAGAGCTGCAGAACCCGAAAGTCTCCCGGAAGTGACTTCATAAGAGACAAAGACCATTGAGACGACCATAGAGGTCAGCGTCCCATGAAAAGAAAAACATTGAAAATGGCTGCTCCAGTATGTTGAACATCCTTGCACTTGGCTATCACTATTCCTCTCTGATTGCTCTCCCTCACTTTAAGGCATATCTCCTCAGCAAATTTGGTATGTGTGTAAGATATAGTCTTTGGGCACAGTCCACCAGGAAGTTTTTCTTTGGCAGGCCTACTGAAATGAATGAGAGTTGTGCAAGACCATTATCTTTTTATGTCCAATGCAAACAGTCTTCCCAGTATTTTGGCAGCTAAATATAGCCCTGGAGGGTTCTATTTTACCACTAGCATTTGTTGCACAATGACTGATGTATGGGACCCATGAGACGGCATAAACACTGTTGCCAAAGGCCAAAGAAATTAGACTCGAGAAAGCTCAGTTTTCAGAAGTAATCCATTTTTCTTTTCCTGGGATGAGGAATGAATTATCTGGACATAGAATCATAAAACATGATTTTGTCTAATGGCTAAGAACATAGAACAGCCCCACTGGATCAGGCCATAGGCCCATCTAGTCCAGCTTCCTGGATCTCACAGCGGCCCACCAAATGCCCCAGGGAGCACACCAGATGACATGAGACCTGCATCGTGGTGATTTTCCTCTGCTGTTTTCATATATGACTATTGCCCCATGCTAGTACATTGTGTCTTGGATCCTGGAGCATAGCCCTCTACCAGGCTTTCTCCCCATCTATCGCATGATAGCACACCGGGCACTACCACTGCCATGAGGGTTTAGGCCATTTGGGCCTTCAGATGGTCAAGGGTCAAACTGGCTGACTGCTGAAGCCACCCCTACTCTTGCATCATTCCCATTCTTTTTGATGGCACAACATATACTGGAGAGAACTTCCTAATGAACTGTAGATGTGAAGCACCCACTCACATGCACGAACTTTCCTTTATACCGTCCCCTAGAACCATTTCCTGCTCATCTACAAGGTTGTGATATTCTGTAAGAACTGCAGTGGGTTCCCTTTTGGTTTCAGTTCTATATTGCTTGTTTCCCTGATTGCAAACTACCTAAAATATATTCAAAACCTATATTTCTATTACTGTCGCCCCAGAAAAGAGTTGCACACAGATTGCATTTCTGTTTTCCAGGACATTTTCTTCTGAAAATTACCCAGCGTAACAGTTAAATTATGTTCTGCTTCACAAGATTTCCCACTGCCACAGAAAAAAACACAACACAACCCCCTATGGAGAAGCATCTCAGGTCTGTGAAATGTGACCAAAGATGTACAAATAGCATGAACATCAGAGGTCAGTGGATCTGCTACAGGACTTAGTTTATGCCACACATTCAGATCATATAAAACTGCCTTACACAGAGTCAGGCTACAGAGTTTCAACTAGTCCAGAACTCTCTTCTCTAACCTGTTCCTGATCTAACTTGTTCCAGTATTATGTAGTGGTATTCTCCAACCCTGCTTCCCAGGGTCCTCTTTCTTTTTCCAAACACTACCGCGTTCCATCTCCGCCGACTCCACGCTCCGTTGGCAGCCATTTTACTGCAGAATTCTGTTCCGCTGTCATAAATGCTTCTGTGCAACAGCCCAATCCGCAATAGGATTGGGCTGTCACGCTACTTTTACAGCTACAAAGATAGAATGGCATTCACTGGGCTATACTGCAGAGGGCTTCATTCCCCCCACCCACAACACTCTCACATCTTTCATCAACCAAAGCCTATTGTCCCTAGACAATTACAGCTCAACCTTGGACTATTATTGCTCAACCTTGGAACTGTCAAATTCCAAGTTTCTGTCTAAAACTTCTGGAGAATTACAGCTGTTCGCAAGCAGAAATATTCCAACTATTTTCAATGGCAAGACAACACATTTCACTGTGCTCTTGGTTTTCAGAAACAGCTGAACCATGCATTCTCCTTGCAAGGAGTTCAGTTGGCTCAGCCTGCACCAAGGCCGCTGAGTTATATGGAAAGCCTTGGGTAAATACCAGCAGTCCCACTTATAGGCCATTGTTAGAGAATGGTGCAAGGGAGTCTCATGTCTGCTCTTGTGAATGGGCACAGAGCAGAGGGCAATTTCTACACTACCCTCCTGGACATGAGGATGGTAAAGCGATTCCTTTTGTGCCATAAGCAGGGTGACCACATGTCCTCTTCTTCTAGTAGATGTCTTCTTCTTTAGCCTCATGTCCTGGAAAAGAACTTAAATGTTCTCCTTTCCTCTGTGATCAGGCCCCTTCATACTGAACATAACCTTCTTGTAATTAACAAATTCTATGTAGTAAATTATATGTAATGTAGTTTTAAATTTAATGACAAGTAATATAGTGTTTAAATTAACCACCTGAAATCAATATACGAGTGTTTTTAGCTTTTATTTTGTCATGTCCTACATTTACTTGGATGTCCTACATTTGGAGGGGGGCTCATCCTCTTCTGCACTTATGACATCTGGTCACCCTGGCCATAAGCAGCATCAAAACGGGCATAATGAATTAACCCCACAAGCATATAAAACAGGATAACTGTCACCTCACACAGCTCAACTTCAATTTGTTCAAAAACTATAGTAAGAGTTAAACGTGCCAACTTCAACCCCATTTATTTTATTTTATTTTGGCACTTGCTTAGAAGGAAAATCCCTACGGCACATTGTTTTACAGAAAGATTTCAATAAAAATAGCACCTATTAAAAAATTTTAAGTGTAATGGCTTTGTAGAAGAAGGAAAATATGCCAAAAACATTGCCAGCTTTTCTAATATTCTGGGTTTCTTTTTTGCACTAGATGGGGGTATGCAAATCATTTGCATTGAGCCTTACACATGGATCTCTGTAGGTAATATCTTACACATATATGAATAAAGACATTGAAGGAACTTGCTGTAGAGTAAAGATAGGCTGCTTTAAAAGTAAATTATATGGGGTAAGGTCAGAAGATGAGCTAATATAACATAAAAGGAATACCAAGGAACTATTTTTCTTCAAGGCATATCCTTGGTACTTCAGAAGAAATGGACCATGCATGAAACATAAAGTAGCCTAGGCCTTTGTGCACATTCAGAAAAGTATGTACAGTATATTGAATGTGTGGGATCTACCCACATGCTCTAGTGAGAGAAGATGGGATGCAGAGATCAGGTTCTAGGCAACTGGTATCACCCGGAGGCCGTTATTCCACCCCTTGCTGGGGTTAAACTGGGACAGTAGTTACCACCACCACCACCCAAGACAAGGGCATATACAGGCAGAAAGAGTTCTTTTGGGGAACACTCTCACCCAGTATAGCAAAGAGCTCCCAAATCCCAGGACACCTATCAAATGCCAGATTGTCATGATGGTAGACAGTCTGGGATAGCAGTCCCCAAACTCAGGACCGCTACATGCCCAAAAAACCCTCCCTGGTACAACCAGAGATCATTCAACAGGGAAGCCTGCTATCTTCCTATCCAATCTCCCCCAAATATTTTACCAGCCAGTCGCGTCTGCCAAAAATCCAGGCATAGAGACTGTTGAGGTGACAGAATGTGGAAGCGGCTGGCTGGCACAACATTTGGGGGAGATCGGAGAGAAAGACAGCAGGCTCCCCCACGGAATGGTAAATTCTGGTCATGTGGGGAAGGCAATTTCATGGGCCCTGGATCCAGTCTACGGGCTGAGGTTTGGCGCCTGCTGACCTGGGAGACAGGCTAACCAGCTATCCTCCAAGTGAACTGAGATCGGGTAGATAAAAGAGTATGAAGGAAAACAATTTTAATAAAAATAATAAAATGCACCAAAACTAAAAGCTATGGAATAAAAGCCCCAAAGACAAGACTTGTATAGAAATCAAGTGTCCCTGCCAGGGTAACCAGGTGGAAAAGATTGGCAAAGTGTATAAAATGGCAAGCTGAAGGTAAGCAGAAAGCTAACACATCTTTCCAATCACTGTACTTTCCTGTACGTTATATCACCTCTGGGCATTATCTTGATTTTCCTGTGGGATTGAATTGTTCTACCCTTCAAACAAAAGCTTTAAATTCCCTCCATGAGGATGGGAAGGGAAAAGAGCCCAAGCCTGAGGTTTGCTGCAATGTGTACGCAAAACACTAAACCATTATTTTCTCTTTATATCTGAACTGGGCCAGTACCTAAACAACTCGGATCTAGCATGATTTAAAGTAGATTCCAGTGCCTTTGCCACAGAATCTTTTCCATTCATGCAACACTCAGGAGTTTCCCAACTGCTGTGAATAGGAACTCAAAACTGTTCTCAGAGTGCATAATTCTGATCTTTTCGTCCTGACCTCCTACCAAGAGGAATGAAAGCTGCAGACAAAACAAGAGGTGAAACTCAGCATGCAGTGTGGTTTCCTACAGGCCAGACACATCCTGGCAGACAAATTCTCGCATCTACCCTGCCTACCAGGGTCCCTTTAATGTCTAATTGCATATAATTAGAACAGAATAGGAGTGTTTGGGAAATGCAGGGGAATTCCATGGGGCCAAATAAATGATACAGTCAGCATTATTATTTCGATAAATACTAATGAGCTCACTGCCATGCACACTGTTCCAAGCATACAATTACTAGTTGCTGTGGCAGGCTCAAGTCTAATTACACCAGCTCTTTAACTGGTCCCTGCCAAGTCATGTTTCTATCAGTCGGCAGGGCCAACAATTTGGTTCCATTATTGGCATTTTATTGGGGAGGAAAAGGTCAAAAATTCCAATTGCGGAAGTTCTATATGGTTTGGTGGAGGGAGTCCGCCATAAAGCTATTCAATCACACACGGTTTCTGGACACAAGGGTGAAATTAACATGTCAATATTTTCAGCTCCAGGGAAAACGGTATATTTTTCTGACCAATTAGCATGTTTATAGATGCAGTATAATTATATCTCTGTAACCTAAGTGAAAATCAATGTTCACGCATCACGAGTGAGGTTATTGAGCACCATGCGCAGCGGCTGCAGAACAAATGGTTCGTCCAGAAACAGAGCCTCCAAGGCTGGATTCCTCAAAAAGCCTCGTCCAGTGAGTAGGCACACAAATAAGAGGAACTGCAGACACTGATGGTTGTGGTGTTTTAGTGCTTATGCAGAAGAGCACTGCAGCTTTGGTAACACGGCCAGGCAAGGCAAACCTTCCCCCCCAACGGAACGCCGAAGGGGTGCTAAGTTCCCGAGGGCGCAGTGTGAAAATAGCTGATACAGCACTTGGAAAAAGGCACCCATTGTTCTTAGCCCCTGTATGCTATTCCAATGTGGCACTATCTAGGAACGGAATGTAACTTGAATTAATGTTGCAAAAGTACAATAAAACAGCAGCCAGAGGCTTGTAAAAACGGTCTCTCTCTCTGCACTCTCAACCCTCAATATGCCTGCTGTCTCGTCTTTGCCTGTCTGACTTTTCACTGCTTCTGCTCTTGCACCTACACCCAGCAACCTGACCCCCTGGGTTTTGGTTGCTCCCCAAAAAGTCACTGCTACAGTTGGTGGGGAAAATTACAAAGGGGACACACACACACACACACACACACACACACACACACATGTTTAGAGGTACCCTAAAAAACAAAGTGTTGCCAATAGTATAGTGGCAAATGTTAAAGCGCAGAAGATCAGCATGACATTCAGCATTACCATGCCCCATTATCATGCCAGATTCAATGCAACTTTCCCTGTACTGAAGCAGCTGCACCAACCCATAGGGGAGTTTTAAGCTGCAAAGGCTTCTGGGAGGTATAGGAATATCTGTTCCCTTGTCCCATGATAAGCCCTCATGGTCCTGCTGGGTACACTCGGACCTGAACCAGCTACTGGTGCAAGTCAGAGGGGAACCAGGACGGCAGATTGAGGCTAGGAAGCAGGATAAGATACTGGTGGCACTGCTGCAGCCAATACTGTCCCTTTCCCAGCCTTGAGCTGGCCTCTGCCCTATTTCACCTCCTCTATTCCTCACCCACCACCACCCCCGCATCAACTTACCCGCGCCAGGATTCTTCAGGTGGCCTGTCATGTGGGTGCCTCTTGCACTTCTTGCAGCAGCAGCCAGGCACCTCGTGCATCAGCCAGCCAGGCTGTACTCTATGGTGCAGCACCACTTGCGATGGCCATAAAGTATGCTGCATTGTCAGAGCGAGCATTCTGGCAGCACAGAGGCCCAGTAGTATTGTGCTGAAACACCAACAACCACCTCACACAAAAAAAAGACAAATAAACCTAAGAAAGCAGCTGTTGTTACCAATGTCCACTTTTCAGTCATTTGTCAATCTATTGTGTTTATAGAGTTAGCTGATCCAAAAGCCCACACCATCCTATATCAACTGACCTCCCTGTCACTCAAATATACACTGTATGCACCTTACCCTTCACTGAAAACAAGACTGCATTTTGCTAAACTGCAGCAGCAGACCTCCACAGCCCTGCACCCGGGGCAAAGGTCCGCAATGGTCCCCCCCCGCAGGATGCCGCTGCCCCCTGTTGTGTCACAGCTCCTCCCCACTGGGTAGCGTGCCCGCTTAAGGCTGGTTAGTTTCCCTTTGTTAATGCACCAGGGCAGTAAGCACACGTCAGAGTCAGTTCCCAGTCCAATAAATGGTGGTTGGCAACCTTTAGTCTCGAAAGACTATGGTATAAGCCTACAGCACCCAGTATTCCCAGGCGGCATGGAGACCCATGCTGGGAGACCCAGGCGGTCTCCCATCCAAGTACTAACCAGGCCTGACCCTGCTTAGCTTTCAAGATCAGACAAGATTGGGCATGTGCAGGGTAACAGTTGCAGATTGCCAAATCACAGTCCAAAGTCAATATGTCAGGTCACAGTCCAAGGTCAAATTCCAGGTAAGCCAGTTAGTCAATGCAAGGTGCCAAATCAGAGTCCAGAAATGATATGCCAGGTCATAGTCCAAGGTCAGATGCCAGTCAGTCAGTCCAGTCCTTCAAACATTCACTCCTCCTACAACCCACAATACTTTCTATCTCAGGTGCTCCTTATATCCTGAGGGATCTCCTTGCCTCTAGTGGCTGCAGCTGTGCAGCACATCTCTTGCAGAAAGGCTGGGCCTTAATCCTTAAAGAGGCCACTGCAGACACCACACTCTATCTCCTCGCCAGATCTTTTGTGGTTCCCTCGTGCAGAAATCTGCTCACCAGAGGCTCACAGAGCCTCATGCAACCTCCACTTGCATCTGAGAAACCTGTGCTTCCGGAAAACTGGAAGCACAATTTTCACCCTGTCAGAAGCCTCAGAGAGGCTTCTGCAGGGTCCTAGCACCTTGTGCATGGGGCTTTTGCCCCATCAGAACTTATGGTAGGTTCGCAACTGCTAAACTGTGCATTTTCTCTTTCTGGTCCTAACACTAGAAACAATAGAGGAAGTGTTAAAAGGGTCATTAAGAGGAGAGTGACATCAGGGATGGTAAGTCAGGTCTTCTGTTGCTCCCTTTTGGGATCAGGTGTGCTGCAGCTCCCTCTGAGAATGGAGCCAGGATATTGCTGTCAGCTCCTTGTAGACAGCAGCTATTTCCCATCACACTAATGATATAGATAATTAAGCACAGTTTTATATTACAGGAAACATCTGCTGATGAAAGAAATTTAGATCTCAGCTAGCCAGAATGCCTTCTGTGTCTGTATACTTTTCTCCTCCTCATTAATATCAGCAATCATGGTAGGGCTACCTTTTTAAAAAATAATTTAGCCCATTTGTACTATACTGCTTAAAATGCACACATCTACTTAATGGTGGGCAATAAAATCTTTTTAGTATATATGATTTGACAAAATTGCCATAATCAAAATTGACTTTTCTTTCCAATGCCCAGAATGCCTCAAATTGGCATACTGTTAAGACTAATAAATTAATAAATTTATGGCCCAATTAATAAATGACCCTCCCCCACACTCCCACGGCAGACCATTCATGGTGCACCAGTGTGCCATGGCACAGTGGTTGAAAATGGCTGCCTTAACACCTTTATGGCTTCAGGACATTTCTGAAACCTACCTTTTTCAGCTAACAGTATGAGCCCTGAACCAAGAGGTCCCAGGGTCAAAACTTGACTCAGCTATCAACTGATGACCTTAGATAAGGCACTATCTCTCAGACTCTAGGCACAATCCTAACCAGGTCTATTCAGAAGTCCTATTTTGTTCAATGGGGCTTACTCTCAGGAAAGTGTGGTTAGGATTGCAGCCTCAGTCTCCCATCTCCAATATGACTTAAAGGGGTGTTGTTGCAAAGTACTTTGAACATGTTAAAAAGCAGCATAAACGCTAAATATTATTTTCTCTGGCCACTGGAAGTTTAAGAAGCTTATTTCTTTTTGCTAATCTTGAAGAGCATATTTACACCATGTAAAGAGAATGCAATGGAGAAGTTGTCCATAGCCAGGGAAGTCACAACTTCCATTGCAAATATTTGCCTATATGTTCCATTAGCAGGCAATCCAATTACCCTTTTTATGGTGTCTTCCAAAGCATACTCCAGGGCTTTCTAATATCAATACTGTACTTCAAGTCTCAAGCCCACCAAAATCAATGGTCCTGATGAAAGTATAGTCACTCACAACAAGGTCCTCTGGTTGACTTTTTTTCTTGAGACAGCAACTGGGGGTGTCTATTATTACCAGGATTGCAGAATAGATGAAAAGATGCATCACCACCAAATCTAAGCCATGTGTGTGCATGATTCTCAGCACAAGAAAGGGACACATGCTTTTAAGCCTGCTTTTATGCAGACAGGTCTGTTGATCCCAAACTAGCCAAGGACAACCATGCATATAAGCAGGTCCAAATGGAAATTAAATGATTAACAGCCCAATCCTATGTATGTCTACTCAGAAATGAATCCCCTTATGATCAATGAGTCTTACTCCCAGAAAAGTGTGGATAGGATTGGGCTCTAAATGTAATGTAGCACATGATAACAGCTAGAAGCCTTTGACACATTATTTCCTGTCTCCATTTGAGAACTTCATCTTTGGACAAAATCTAGAACTTAGGGCCATATACCTCATACCAGGCCTTTTCTGGACCACCTTTCCTATGTAGCCCTTTCTGTCACCCAAAGAGCTACGTACTTCTGGAAGCTGGGAGCCTCTACAGAAGTGAGACCAGCATTCTTTGTGTGGATGGATTCTAAAGAAAAACGATATATCACTTGACAACAGCAAAAATTGTTTGGAGAACAATTTTTGAAAGTAAACAAGTAAACCTTTAACAGTTTATACAGAAAGAAGACATTTTCTTCAGGTTTTATCATGCAGTTTCCATTTTATCTCTCGGTCCTCGGCATTGACATGTTATATAAGGACCATTTACCTTGCTTGAAAGGCAAACCTTATCTATAGCTATTACATGGCTATGTTTTTGTCGTTGCAGTTCTTCTAAACCCCTATTCTACGGATGACTTCTCTTGCTACTCAGGTATAGATACCCAAATATCTCATCAATTGTGAAAATATGCACCCAGGCAAAATGCCCCAATTCCTTTAAAATGCACGGAAGGCTTGGAAGCAGAACTGCTTTCGTATATGAGCAAATAGATATGAACATTTTACCACATATTGGCACCTGAAGTGCAGCAAAATCCACCTTGATGCGTAGCAGGATGAGAGCATGATGTGCTTCACCCAGGGGAAGAGAGCTCACTTCAGGGTAGTTTGGCCATCTGTATGAGCTCTGTTTCAAGGGGGAGAGTGACATGATGATGCATTTCACAACCAATGTGTTATTTTGCATATATGTTGCATATATGTTGTATATACGTTGCATATATGTTGTATATACCCACCGGGTAGATGGGACTCGTCAGCCTGGGAAGGCAGCTCATCTGAGAGAAGGAAAACTCTGATCCCAAACCTCCACTGCCATGTGGCTACATCCAGTTATGGAAAAGGCTTCAGGAGTCAACCTCGAGGCAAAATCCGGAGCCGGAGTCCCTGAGGCAGTTCATGGCTGAACACAGTCACGTTCTGGCAACTCCTGTGACGCAGCTGGAACCAACCGTATTGGCCTCTGCCTTTCCATTGGACAATTTCAGCGACGTGGAGAGGGGGGATTTGCTGCATGGGTAACAGCCTATCCTCCATACCTACTTTACCCAGGCTTTGCGCACTGGAGAGGACACTCTGTTCCAGAACCACCATTCAGAGCGTGACACCATAGTCTTCCGAGACTGAAGGATGCCAACTATTTGTATATACGTATGTTGTACTTCACAACCAATGTTGTGATGCACACAGGGGTCTGTATATATGTTATATAAATACTATAGACCTGTTGTTCAGGTTCAATCAATCAGAAGTTTGGAAGCCACTGGACCGGGATGGCCTAAGACCTCCTGTCACCTGATGTTACCCTTCCTTGTGTGATACCTTGTCATACCAAATGCTGCCACTTCTCCTACCACCTCTGTCACTCTCCTCTTCTTTTTTGAATACAGGGGCAGAAGAGGGAGGAGCAGTGGAGACAGACAGCAGAGGGGCTGACTGCCTTTATCAGCTGTCAGCAACCATGCAGTTCCACAGTGCAGCATTCCCATCTCCTAGTGCCAGAAGGCAAGGCTGGCAATTCCCTGCTCCTTTGATCGGCACACAGTGAGTTTTACCTTCCACACTGCCTCACCAGCCACCACTAGCAATAGCAGGCCTGAAGCCTTTTAAAACAGCCTTCACATGCCGGCCAGAATGCACCAACTAGCTTGCCAAGATTACCTTCATCACTTTGTGGGTGCAATATCAAGTGATGGCTCCTACTGGTGAATTAGCTCTCAGAGATCCAATAACACTGAGAAAACTTGCATGCCACCTGAGGACACTGCAAATGAAATATTTTTCAGTGGAGCCAGTTCACTCATTCATCTCTGAGCTATCAAGTAGCGGCCAATCAAGTGACAGATATGCATGTGTGAACCAGCCCCAAGTTTCTGTTCGGTGAACAGAACGCTCTGTTAGTTTAAAAAGAGCCCCTTAGCTATACTAGGCTGTGCAATTGTGTTCCTTTTTTCCCTTTCTACACATGTTCAGCAGTATTTATTGCTGAAGTTTAAATTGTTTCTGTTTGGCCTTAACTACTAAGAGTAATTTTGACTGTCTTGTTGGGCTCCTATAATTACTTCATGTCTGTGGCTTGTTAATTAAACAAAACACTTTTGTTAGAGAGATGAATTCTGTGAGAATAAGAGTATTTTTTTGTGCCCTGGCAGGAGCCATTTTCCTTGCAGCAACATATTTGTAACGAATGAAGAGTAATTATTTCTCAACTGCACATGCCACTGTGAAACCTATGCCAAATTCATGCATCATTTAACGATCAGCACCTAGACTTGTACCCAAGATATAAATTGCAGTTCCTCTTTCTTTTAAAGAATAGTAAAGCAATTCCACGTTTCACATTTTCTGGACTGACTTGAAGTTCCATTGTCTAAATAGGCAATGATTCCCTATCAGTCTTTTTCTTTTGCTATTGTTCAAAGACCAGCTTTGACGATGCAGCATTTCAGCTCTTTTTCCCCTTCAGGCAGATTACAGAGAACTTTACTTCATCATACGAACCCACATTATGCACGTTCACATGTTAAAATTCCCATGCTCTTAGAAATTCCAGCCCATGATTTTCTAGATAACAAAGAGAAAGTATGCCCAAGACAGGAAGTGAGAAGAAATATTTGAAAAGAACTCAGTTCCCTTTTTTCCTACAAAACCAAGGTTTGCGAAGGGAAACAAGTCGAAGTGTACACAGGGCCAGCCCAGTGATGGAGCAAGGTGATTGGCTCACTCATATGAGGCAGGGCAATGGCTCATGAGGGACCCAGCTGAGTCTACCTTATGCTATCTCATCCCTCAGTTACACCATGTGCCTCGACCCAACCACTGACCCTTATTTAGTCTCAGAGTAGCAGGTTGCCTGTTGCAGGGGCTGAGTAGGAATTTTTGGCCTCCAACCTGATTGGCCCATGGCTGGTGGTCTTTTTGCCTTCCCCAGATTGGAGGTCAGCAATGCAGTTAATAGGTTTAAGGACATCCTGCTTCTGTTGTTCTTGGTCACTTTAGGCAGGTGTCATAAGGGACAGGAAGGCAGGTCTTGATTGCTTTGTGTTCATTCTGAGATCAGCAAGGTAAGGGGGTGAGTCAGGACCACTCACAAGTTGCTTGTCTGGCTTGGTGAGGCTAGCTGGCAAGCCCCTTGGCTGGAATATGCAAAGACTACCACAAGGCTTTGCCTGTGGGAATCTGTACAGTGGGACTTACTTCTCAGTAGACACACAAAGACTTGCTCTCTGTTAAAAATATATCTTCCTGAATGAATTTAAGTTGTTAACAAAATTCCCCAACCCACAGGAATTCTGTCAACAACAGAGTCTCTTATGATCCAGCCTCAGTGGTCCCAGGGAACAAATGGACACAGACACCAGTGAACAGTTGAGAACAATTAAGCATCTCCTGTCCCTTTAAGACAAGGCTGGGATCCAATGGAGGATGCAGGATCTCCCTGCCACCACCACTGCTGCCAAACGCCCAGAAGAGCCCAGGTGAATAAGAAGCCCCATAAAAACCACTTCCTTGCCTCCCCTGTAGTCTGTGGCAGCAGGGAGATTCTGGAAGTGATAGGCACCTTCACCTATGGGTCTCTGCCACTCACCACCTCCTTAAGAGGAAAGGATTTTCCAAATGCCATATAGAACAACTTGAGAACAACAACCATGTAGAACAATGGTTCTCAAACATCTAACACTGGGACCCACTTTTTAGAATGAGAATCTGTCAAGACCCACCAGAAGTGATGTCATGATTGGAAGTAACATCAGCAAGCAGGAAGAGTTTTAACAATCCTAGGCTGCAATCCTACACACACTTACCTAGGAAAAATTCCCATTTCCTATCATCGTTAAAAGCATATACAAAGTAGCCTGTTAAAAGTACAGATGTGTAAAATTTCCCCAAATGCAGTTACATACCATGGTAGCATCAAGTTTAAGATATTAAAAATAAAATATTGAAATGAATAGGAACCCACCTGAAATTGACTTGTGACCCACCTAGTGGGTCCCGACCCACAGTTTGAGAAACATTGCTGTAGAGGAAAACTATGACTCCAGATCTCTGAGTTTAGCATTTTTTCTTATTTTCTTTTATTTTTATTTCAGCACCACAGAGCAAGCTACAAATGTCATTGTGAGTAAAATAAAGTAAAATAAAATGGAAAAAGTAATTTTAGTATATGAATAATAAAAGACAATCATATATAAAGCCAACATACATGCTAACAAAAGAAAATTCAGAAAAGAGAAATATTTACATTCTTTCTATTAACAATGCCTGAGAATGTTATCCTTCTTCCAAAATTAATCCTGTATTGCCCAATCTTTTAAAGGAACATGGTGGGTCATTACTGACTGCTAATCAGTAAAGGATGCAGTCTTTTATCTCCAATCATAAAAACAGCCTATTTGTAATATAGTCAGAACAAAATAATTGCTCTTTGATAATGATTAAAAATATTCTGTACTATTCAAACCAAGCTGATCGAGTGACATAACAGCTTCTCTGAAGACTGATTTAGGTAGCTCAATATTCTCTGTAGCTGTATCAGCCCAATCCTATCCACACTTTCCTGGGAGTAAGCCCCATTGACTCTAATGGGACTTACTTCTGAGTAGACATGCATAGGATTGGGCTGTGAGTTGAATCACCCAAATCAGAATATCTTTAGATCTTATTCTTTCCATTCACAGTTTTGGCTGCATTTCTCCCTTCAATCTGGGATCTTTTACTCGAACTGCTATCATCCCAGAATTGATGCTGATTTTTAGTAAAATGCTGACTGGCTCTGTGGTTTGAAATCCATCTTTTATTTTCATGTTTTCTAACATCCATGCTAACAGCAAGATTTTTCTTAAGACTGCTGATGTCACTTTCCTGTTCCACTTTCTGATGATCCAGCACAGATTTCATTTTTTTCAACATTCTCTACTGCTCATTTTTCTCATTCTCTTTTTTTTTTTAACATTTCCAAGGAGCCAAACATAATGTCCCTTTCCATGTTCAATTAACTGTTCATATCCATGAAATATATTTCCAATTTTCAGGAGACTTATAGAATTCTTTGTAATAATCTAACTTTCCACCAAAACCATTCTGACATCAGCACCATTTATTTTAAGTATTTATATACTGTCTTTCTCTGTTTTTACACAGCATTTGAGGTGGTTTACACAGGCAGGCAAATCCTAAACCACCGTTTTTCAATGGGGTTTTTACAATATTGTTTTGTGCCAGGAACTCATGAGCAAAAGAAACTTTCATCCCCACATAGGGCTTCAGAGGACAAAATACAAGAAAAAATGAGAAAGGCAGCGACCAAAATAACAAACCTAACTAGTCTATATGTTACATACAATATTTGCTAGAGCTAAAACTCAGAGGTGTGGAGTGATAATCTTCCTCTACAGCAAGGGTGCCCAAACCCCGGCCCTGGGGCCATTTGTAGCCCTCGAGGACTCTTAATGCAGCCCTCAGGGAGCCCCCAGTCTCCAATGAGCCTCTGGCCCTCTGGATACTTGCTGGAGCTCGCACTGGCCCGATGCAACTGCTCTCAGCGTGAGGGCAACTGTTTGACCTCTCACGTGAGCTGTGGGATGAGGGCTCCCTCCACTGCTTGCTCTTTCACATCTGTGATGCAGCAGCGGCAACAAAGGAAAGGCCAGCCTTGCTTTGTGCAAGGCCTTCTTTTTTCCCCCGGCCCCCGAAACAGTGTCAGAGAGATGATGTGGCCCTCCTGCCAAAAACTTTGGACATCCCTGCTCTACAGCATCCTTCCCCACAGTTTCCTTCCTCAGGAAACTGGCAACTGGTAACTGTCAACTGAAAACATTCTCTCTATTCTCAGCTAGTATCAGCACAGTTCATACTTCATATTAACTCCCTGTTACCCAAAGGATTCCTTGATCCTGAAACTCCACACCACCTTCCTGACAGGTCTCAAGTTAGAAGATGTGTACCAGTCATGCCTCATTCTAGAACCCTTAGTGGATTTAAAAAAAAAATCATTGGATACCAAATCAGTGGAAAAATAGCTTTAAAGACCCACTTCCAGGTTTCTTGCTCTTCTGTTGTAGCCCCAACATTGGTACAGACACTATACTGTGTTCAGCCGCTAGACGGGGTGAACGATGGAATCTAATGGAATGAAATTATAGTTATTTAACAGTGCAAAGGCAGGAAATTGGATTTTGATGCTTTTTTTCCTTGTTACATTTAAAGGTGAACCTTGGTATCAGTGATAAGTCAGTCAGTGGATACCAAATCAGTGGGTACTGAGATCCCACTTGTATGGGGAAGTTCCCCCCCCCCAATTCTTTGTCAGTAATTCGGGAGGGCACCAGGATGAGGTCTCTTGTTATCTGGTGTGCTCCCTGGGGCATTTGGTGGGCCGCTGTGAGATACAGGAAGCTGGACTAGATGGGCCTATGGCCTGATCCAGTGGGGCTGTTCTTATGTTCTTATGTTCACTAGGAGTAGTAATTTGTCACCTGTTAATTCTTGATTCTGAAGTTTGTTGATATTAATTTCAATGTACCTAGTCATTGTGTCTTGTTTGCTTTTTTGGTTCTCTTTCCATTTGTTTTTGTAGTCTATATTGTTGTTTCATCAATAATTTTTTTAAATGCATGTGAAACACTTTGAATATTTGAAAACAGCTTACAAATACTTAAAATCATTCATAACAGTATCTACTTCCTAGCCTACAAATGAAAACAACTCCACCGCTTGTTGTGGAAATTTCCCCCATGACTGGGAATTTGTGGGAAGGTGATGCAATAGGTGGAAGAGAGAGCCATGGCAAGGTGACATAAAAGGGCTAATAAATTTATTGAAGAGGAAAATATAGCAAAAGCAGGCACATTAAAGGCCAAACCTGACTTAGATTAACTTTCCTACATGGCAATAATACAATCCTAATGGGTCAAATAAAACTAAAAAGATATTATCATATACATATCATATCATATACATTATCATGCATGTATGTATAGAGAAGCAATTGAAATATATAAGCATCAAAACAATCTGAATAGGAAAGAAGAAACAATGAGAGTTAATGGCTACCAGCCCTGAAAAATGTTACTCGGAGAGTAAGGAGCCAGGTAGGGCTAACAGCAGACAACAATGTTCCCTAATTCACTGGGCAATCAGTTACAACCTGTATAAGAACAGCACCAAGTTCCAGTGCCTGAGGAAAACTGTGGCCTCCTAGAAAGCTCACCAAAGCTGTGGATGAAATGTCAGGTTTCAGTGTCTAGGTTTTAGTGTCTTATTCTTTTTAGTCTCTAGTTTTATTTGATGTTTAGTTTCAGTATTAATCCTTAGTTATTTTAACTTCAAATGTGTTTTTAGTTTTTAGCTTGGTTTTAGCTTTTTAGGTTGAGTTTTAGTTATTTTTAGTTTTCAGTTTTTAACTTAGTTTTAGAGTAGTATACTTAGTCTGTCCCCTTCCCCCTTTTAGGGTTGGTTTGGGCTCATTAGGTAAAAAAGCTAGACCATGGCACCCAGCCTAAAAAACCATTAAGTTCAATTTTGCACTAGGACAAGTGGCTTATATAGGCCTCTGTCTGCAGAAAGATTTGCTTTTATGGGTAGGACTTCTTGCCTTACCCCAGCCTGGCAGTCTTTACTCACAGCTGGAAAAGTTAACCCTTTAACTACATATCAACTTGTTAACTTTTCTATATCACTCCTTTCATTTTCTCAAAATAGAGGCAGTTCTGTACTTGTAACATCCTTATCCTTACAGCAAACACCACTGCCTACCCCATCTGCATTACACATTGCTCATTTTTTGCATGTTGTACATAGCCGACCCAATTCACACTTCAGAATCTGTGTGAACACACTGAAACAACATTTCAAAACATGTAAGAATGTTCAATCAAATGAATGCTTGTAACCTGATGTGATGCATGTTTGTTTGGAGAAATCAGCATGCACAGGACAGTAGCTTTGATAAAACATGGATTTTACCAAGGAATTGTGGGCCCAGTTCTATGCAGTGCATGCTGGCTCACCGCCAGTGCACACTGTCGCAAATGTGCCATAAGGCATGTTTGTGGTCCTCAGCACTAGTGGAGCACCAGTGCTAGCTGAGCACTGGCTGATGCTGGGCTAGCACTGGTGGAGCACAGGTGCTCTGCCACTCAGTAGACCGCTAGGCAGTGGAGAGGTAGATGGGGCTTGGGGGTAGATGGGTAGGAGGTGTTCTGAGGTGGAGTGAGGGCAGGGAGGAGGCATGCTGGGGGAGGGAGGGAGGCAGGCGGGATCCATGAAGTATCGCTCCAGCAGATCCTGAGTCTCCATGTCAGGCCAACATGGAGGCTCTACGTGATCCAAGGCCAACCCTTGGGTCGCCGTAGAATTGAGTAGCACTGTTGTGGGGCTACTCGCCTTACCCGGGGGAAGGGGACAAAAGTCCCCTTCTCCCAAGGAGCCGCCGGTGCTGCCTGCTGAGTGTGCAGGATTCAGCAGCGGCCATTTTTGGCACCACTGTAGCCCTGCATGCCGGGCAGTTCAGGATTGGACTGTGTGTCACCTCTTTTTCATTCCAGGATCCGTAATCATGTCTGCAGTCTTCTGCATACTTACTTTAAGTCCTGTTGAATTAAATGGACAGGTCTCCCCCACAGACAAAATAAATACAGTGTTTCACCAGAGAAAACAAGTAGAAAACAGGAACAGTCAGATTTGTTTGGAACTCTCTAGTCACGTATTGAGAGAGCTGTCATTAGCACCAGCATGTGCTGGGGAAAAAAATTTGATCAATGAAAAGCTCTTTAGATGATGGTCCATTAGTCGTTGTCCCCACCCCCCAGTTACTGAGCTAGAAGCACTGGTGAACTTTGGATCTTTCTCTGAATCTTTTAATCCGAGGTTATGTAAAGAGCAGGATTGCTGTTTTATAGATTTTTCTGTAAAGGGCTTTAATATCCCAAACTCTCACCTTCACCAGCAGCCACTCAATTTGTCTTCTCTTTAAACCTTGTGATGTTTTCACAGTTCCCAAGAGGCTATTACAATAAAACAACTGAAGTATCTTTGCTTCTTATTTAGCTGCAAGTTGAGCTGTGCCCTGTCCCACACTCTGATCAGCAGGTGTGACTTTTAAAAGGGAGTTACTGAGAGAAGCATCTGCATGCCTTCAGGGCACAAGCATTAACTTTACACAGAGTTTCTGGGCCAGGGGTAGAAAAGACAAAATGCTCCATTTTACTGGCTGTCAGAATTTTCTTGGCACTCGGGTATCGAGGAATGTAGCTCCCTGGCACATCAGAACAGTAGAAACAGACAAGCTTTCCTACACTGCCAATGTCCTGGGACCTCTTATGGCTTATCAAACTACACTGGTATAAATCGGTAAGCAAGAACATATTCAAAAAAGCTGTGTGCTTTCCTTAGAGAAGCATCGCATCTTCCCTTCGGTGGGACAAATGGATGGGTGGACTAATTTTGCATCTGACAGTGCAATTGTCTGCGTGTCTACTCAGAAGTAAGACCCATTGTGTTCAGTGGGGCTTCCTCCCAGGAATGCATTGATAGGATTGCAGCCTGATTTGTATGAGGGGTATCCTTTATATTTAGTAGGGGGAGAGCAACTGTTCCTCTTCCCCACAGCCCAGCATATTTTCCAGTGGCTGTTGCTGGTGTTTCTTTACCTCTTTTTAGATTGTGTGCTCCTTGGGGATAGGGAACCATTTATTTATATATTTGACTATTTAACCACTTGGTGAACTACTTTTTTGTGGAAAATCAGCATGCAAATATTAGCAGCAGCAGCAACATCTGAATGGGCTGGTTTGGACAATACATTCATCAGCCCCCTCAAACTCACAAGCACACAGTTCTCCTTCCCCAGCATGCCATCATTCCATACATAACTCAGTTGGTTTCCTGGCATAGTTCAAGGTGCTAGTTTTGACTTTTAAGGCCCTTTATGGCACCATGCCACCACTGACGGGGGATGGCAGTGAGGAATGGTGCCTTCTCGCTGGTGGCACCTTGAATTATCTCCCTTTGGAGCTAAAAACTGCTCCCTCTTTGGAGACCTTTCATTGGGACTTTAAGTGACGTGATGGTTGGCATTTTAACTGAATGTAATTTTTAATTGTATAATAATTATCTGATCCACAGGGTTCCTTTGCTTTTCTTGTTTTAATTATTCTTAAAGTTTTATTGTTTTACCATTGTTGAAGATTTTAATGTTGTGAACTGCTTTAATGGTCTCTTAGAATCAATACTTTAGAAACCTATCCAAACAATCAGCATTTCTCTTGCTGGTGCCTGGTATCATAAGGGTTAATTTTGTTTTATGCACCCAACTTGGAACAAAAAGGAGAGATGCAGCTGCTGAATCTTTGTACAACATTTTCTAATCTCTTTGAAGATTTAGATGAATTTCAGCCAGTGTCAAAACTGAGCCAACTACCAGCAAATGTACTTGCAGTTATTCAGTTTTCTTTTATTCAGAATGGAACATTACCTGCCTTGCCCCAACTTGCCCAGAAGCTATGTTCGTTCTTGCTTCCCTCCTCTGTCAATAGTGTGTGTGTCTTATTTTCTCTCACACTCAAGCCAACGGAGTTTGGGGTGTTGTGGCAATATTATTTAATTGGCCTCTAGAGCCATGAGCTGCCCATGATAGAGAGAAGCAATCCTAAACCTTCTTTCTATGCTGTCTCCTGAATTCATGCCTGAATCCCCCTTCATTTGGCATCTTAGTGGTTTTCCTGCTTGATGTGATACATAAAAGCTTCTTTCCCATTACAGAAGTCTCCCACCATATGCTGTTTTTGGCTTGCTCATTTTTTAATTGTTAAATGTTTGGGGGAGTTGTTTTGCTTTTTGCTCTTTTACTTCAGGAAGTCAAGAATAATTTTGTCCTTGAAAAAATGAAGTGAGACAGATCAACTATAAGTGATTATCAGGGATTATCAGGGAGACCAAACCAGGAAGATCTATTTTGAAATGTTGTTGGTTCTTGAAAGAGAGAACCTCTATGATTGTAAAAATCCCCTTGAGGGATTTAGAAATGCCTGCCTATGTAAACCACCTTGAATAAAGTCAGAGGAGTAATCCAATGGCCAGAAAGGCAGTATATAAATACCGAGTTATTAATTATTATTATCATCATCATTATTTATTTATTTATTTATTCATTCATTCACATTTTTATACCGCCCTAACTCCAAAGAGCTCAGAGCAGTTTACACAGCTGCTTCTCCCCTCTTTCTTGTCCTCACAACAACCCTGTGAGGTAGGTGAGGCTGAGAGAAAGTGACTGGCCCAAGGTCACCCAGGAAGCTTTGTGGCTGAGGGGAGATTTGAACCTGGATCATCTAGGTCTAAGACCATCTCCCAAACCACTACACCATTCTGGCTCTCATCATCATCATCATCATACAACAGTGCATTAAAATACAAAATAGTGTAAATGTACAGCTATGAAGTGTTGGAACCAAAATACTTGGCCCAAATCCCATGCAGTGGTTAAAATTCAGTGGGAAGTTGTTTCATAAGAAAGGCGGTCCATAGTTCATCCATCTAAGCCTCCACAATTTGCTGTTTATAGGGCAGAATCAAGAGGCAATGTGTGACTACAGTAGCCCCCTGTAACTGCGGACTCAGAGTCCAATCCTATCCAATTTTCCAGTGTTGGTGCAACCGTACCCATGGGGCATGTGCTGCATCCTGTGGTGGGGAGGCAGTCACCGAGACATCCTCAAGGTATGGGAACATTTGTTCCCTTACTTTGAGGCTGCACGGGTGCTGAAAAATTGGATAGGATTGGGCCCTCAGTTTCTGCTGTTTCAGTTATCGGCAGTTCACAAATTCCCCCCATTGCACCATGACTCACTATTTTTATTTGCCTTAATGTTGCTGAGATGTACATTCAACTGGCAAATATTTAAATCCCCAAAGTGGCTGAGAGTCTACAAGTTCTTCCAGACTAGGATACTGTAAGTCTCTCCTAGGTCCACCAACTTCCCACCTCCACTGGAGGGAGAGAGGCAGTTGGAGAATGCACACATATCCTCATCATTTCCCTAGATTTGAGCTAGTTTGCTGACAGAGGACCCCCCCCCCATGTAATGGAAATGCAGAGATCCCTCAAGGAGATAGGGTGTGGTGTCAACACTGGCCCCTTGCTCTGGCAGGCAAGTATGGGGTTAACACCAGGGCCTTAGATGGCGGTGAGTGTGCTGCATAGCTGCAGCCACTTGGAGGCAGAAAGGCCCTCAGGGTTAAAGCAGCACCTGCAGGAAGGAAAAGGGGTGTGGGTAGTAGCAGGAGAAAAGCTTAGAGGAAGAAAAGAAGGGAGGGAACTGAACTGAACTGAAGGATTAATGGACTGAGGAACTAATGGACTACTGGAACTGCTGATGGACTAACTGACTAAAGGACAGATGGGTGAATGAACTTTGGAGACTACTGGAGAAACTAGAGATTTGTGTGTGGCTGCTATGCCCAAGACCTGCTGAGGACCAAGGTGTTGCTGTAGTGGCTGGAGAAGCTGCTCCAGGAGAGGGGAGGAAGGAGGCCCTCTGCAGGTGCGAGCTACCCTGGTGGTGGGGTCCAGCAGTGCTGCAGGTTAGAACTAGGGCCATTGTTGGGGAACACAGGGGAGCTAATTAGCTCAAAGTGGACATAGGTTCTCTAAGCAAAGTTTGGACTGGGGGTCTGGCAAAACACCTCCATTGCATGTCCACTCCGCTGTTCATTGGCATTCTGTTTGAGATTTTTAAACCAAGCAATGCTTCTATAATTTTTTTCCCATGTATCCAGATCAAGCATTCTTATTGGCACAAACACAGATCCACATAACACAACATGGGATTCATATTATTACTGGGTAGCTCCCATCATGTTTCCCCCAGCAGTCAACTCCCTGTCAATTTCTGCATAGGGCCACCAGAGTCAGGCCACTGCCACACATCTGGAAATTCCTGACAGACAGACACACACCTGTAAGATTTGGGGACAACATGGGTAATACTTTACGGCCCTCAGTTTGGCTGTACTTGTCGTAAGAGGCGACTAAACAGCCACCGGGTAGATGGGGCTCGTCAGCCTGGGAAGGCGGCTCATCTGAGAGAAGGAGAACTCTGATCCCAAACCTCCACTGCCTTGTGGCTACATCCAGTTAAGGAAAAGGCTTCAGGAGTCAACCTCGAGGCAAAATCTGGAGCCGGAGTCCCTGAGGCAGTTCATGGCTGAACACAGTCACGTTCTGGCAACTCCTGCAATGCCACTGGAACCAACCGTATTGGCCTCTGCCTTTCCATTGGACCATTTCAGCGACGTGGAGAGGGGGGATTTGCTGCATGGGTAACAGCCTATCCTCCATACCTACTTTACCCAGGCTTCGCATACTGGAGAGGACACTGTTCCAGAACCACCATTCAGAGCGCGATACCATAGTCTTCCGAGACTAAAGGATGCCAACAGCTATAATCAAGGACATGAAAAACTATGAGGGCCCACGTCCTGCCCACTCCCCTTGTACCAAGACAACATTCCTTAATCACAGGCAGGCAGGTTGTCAAAACCTCCCCTTCACACATGATTCAAATGCCACTTTAAACCAATATTTGAACCACATGTAACAGCAGCTCAGATGAACCACTTCCCCCCCATGCAATTAAGTGGCAGCCCCACAACGTTAAAAGGGGGGGGCAGGTCATGCATGCTTATGATATGCTCACATCTTTAATTGAGTGATTGGCAAAGTATCATCTGAAATCCAAACATAATCACACACTTTAGGCATTTGTATTTGTAGGCTGTGGGGCAGAAGCCCTTCTAATCTGCCCTCTGACATTCTAGCACATTCCTACAGACTTTGGCCTCTGAGATTCCATTATTGAAAGCTTTCTTGCAAACTCTTTCCAGGTTCTCTGGAATTTGGTTGACTGGTGGTTCACCATCACCTTATCGTAGTCTTTCAAATATGCTAAGTATGAAGAGGAAGCTAAACATTCACTGCTGTTACTTCCATATCACTGGCCACCAAAACAACCCTTCAGCAATTAGTGCGCCTTTATTCACTCAGTCCCGCAGCCCTGTGCCGTTAACCTCTGACCTTAAGAAGAGACAAAATAACAGGGTCAAATACCAGCCTATTTATTGCTGAGCTAAGGCAGACATGTCTACAAATGCAAAGACACCTCATCTGAACGAAGAAAATAAAATAGCTCTCATTCACATTCTTTCCCACAATGAAATTCTCTCATTCCTCTTTTGTGCTTGAGATGTGTATACAGAGGCTGCCTGGAACTGCATTCCAGCTTTTAAAATACTCCATCGCAAGAGGATCGGAATTCCTCATTTAAAGATATGGTTTCAACTGCAATGAATTATTTAGCCAGTGTCAGTTCTGTGAATGTTTTTAACTCTTGTGGTGACATTGTGTAACCTTTTAACAGAAGACACTTTCAGGACTGGATCCAGCTAGATTACACTTCAGTATATCCCATGACCTACTCAAACTGTAAGATGCCCTGTTGTGTCCTGTTGAGTGCAAAGGTGGATAGATGGAAATTTTTTTTCAAATGGAGAAATAAATAAAATAATCAACCACCACAATCCGGTATGCATTTTCATGGAAGTAAATCTCATTGACGGACATGTTCAGGCTTGTATTTTGCAAAGATTTTGCAGGAAAGCCACACAACACCAAGGAATAGGGCAGTGGTTCCCAAATATTTTCAACTGGTGGCTCCCTTGAGCCATTGGCCGCAGCTCACTATTAGGGCCACAATCCTATACTTTGTACAGGGCAGTGGGTTTATTGCAAGGATGCTGCAGCTCCCAAGCATTATAAATATAATATAAATATGTTTTTATATAGAAAATGGTTTCTGTTTTATAGACTTCTCTCCCCCACCCCCCACCCCCAAAAAGCATCCGGTTCAGTATAAATGACTTTCAGGGTGCAATCCAAACTGCACCTTGGGCTGGCATACGTCTCTTGCGCCAGCCCAGGAGTGTCACAAAAGTGCCATAAAGCACTTTTGCACCGCTCTGGGGGGAGTTAGTCTGGTGCATGGACATGCACTGGCCTCCCCATGCTGCTGTAGGCCCTGGGGAGAGAGAGGATTGCACTGGCCAAGTTTGGCCAGTGCGGCGGTCCGGAGGGGGGCATGGGGAGGGTGTGAAGGCGGTGGGAGGGAGGCATTTTGGGGTGGAGGGAGGGAGGGCGGTGGATGTTCCCAGAGACAGGCAGGCAGGGAGTGGGAGGTGGGGCCTGAATCCGGCACTTATGCTGGATCCTAACCCCGTTCTCAGGCAGCCCAGGGCAGTACTGGGCTGCTCGAATTTATGCCACCTCCTGAGATGGCGCAGATCCGTAGCCCCACTGCGACTGCAGTGGCTCTCCCTGGGGTAGGGGGAAAGTTTCCCCTTACCCCTGGCTGAGCCTGTGGCTGCCTGAAATTTGTGCTGGATACATCGCAGGCCCACTGGCCTGCCTGTTCCAGCACAAGTTAGGACTGGGCTTCCCTTGCATTAGTAACGGTGAACTCTATTGTTTTGTATTCCTGTTTACATTATCTTGATCTTTCATTGTCTGTGCTACTACTTGTATTTCAAAGGCATCCATACAATTCAATAAATACACTATTTTTACACAATTCTTTCTCAAGTTTCTCCTTGGTTCTGACACATAAAGTAACTGCCAAAAGTTAAGATTGTGGTGATGAGTTAAAACAGTAATCAAGATTTTATCTTACAGCCCAATCCTAATGCTGCTGGGTGCAGCAGCGCCAAAATGGCAACCGCTCTATGCAGCAATCCTGCCAGGGCTCTCAGATGCCTCCTCAAGAGAAGGGAACTTTCATCCCCTTCACCCAAGTCAAGGCTCAGGGGCCAGCTGGCTATTTGCAAGCACAGACTGGAGGAGCTCCATGTTGGAGTTCAGCCCTACAGGATAGGATACAGGATAGGAGGATAGGATACAGTAGAGTAGGGCTCTGCCAGTCCCACTCCCTGGGCTGGTTTCTCCCCCCGCCCTGCCCTCCACCCCCACCCCCACTCTGGAGCACCTCCTCTGCCCCAGCACTTAAATTATTTATACATGTGCAATGTGCAAGTTATCTTTCATGCTCAGTGATATCAAGCCCTTCAGGTTTTATTAATCAAAACTTGCATTAGCATGTTTTCATATTAGTTCTGGAGTGAAGGAGATGAGATTGGTTAAGATGAAACTTTGTAAGTAGATCCATTTGTGTTGGTGAGAGACAACACTGCTCCCAAGTTCTCTGTGCTTTTCTTGATGGAAACCTCCCCTTGCCCATGAATTCTGCACCAACAACTTAGATGGTGCATTTGCTATGCATTCCAGCCCTATTCACAGATGCATGTTCATTGTCTGGTATCTCGATTAACACTTGAAAGGAAGTGTACAGAGGAAGTTGTGGGATAGCAAGCAAGGATACTTCTCTACAACATTTTGTCATTGTTAAAGTTAAGATGGCAATCTTGGCCAAGCTTAGCAATAGTGAAGCTGGTGGGCAATGAAGCATCAATTGTGTTGAAACGGAAAAGGTAGGAAGGTCTTTGGTACTGAGATACTGGAAGAGGGATTGAATTTGGGAGCTGACATTCATAAGCGCCTGCCACTGTAGGTAGCCAAAGTCATCCTGAACTGGAGGTGGCCATCAACTTCTAATTATAGTGACCATTTGGTCATGCCAGCTGATGAAGCTTCTCCACCCTTTTGCTTGATGAGCAACAACCACTGCCAAATTCCTCACATATTTGTGTAGCTTGAGGAGACCTCTAATAGGTCTCAACAGTCACATGCAAGAAAAAGACTAATGAATAGGATCAATAGCATGCAGAGATGAGCAACATTCACCATGAAGTGAGACTCCAAAAGTCCATGTCTCCCTGGCCATAAGACACAGAATATGCTTCAGAGAGAACAAAGGAAAGAAAAATGCAAACTTTCCTCCTTTGAAGCTGGTTATTGGTTTGAGTTGCATATGTCAATTTCAATATATGTTCCCTAACTTCATCCTGATGACAACGAAGGCAAAGGGCGCTTCTTGGGCCAGAGAATTTATTGGCCTTTCTTCTTTATTAAATGTTGAGAGAACTTTGGTTGTGGTTGAGTTAGCTGACAGAATAAATATTTTGCTACAAAACCAAATAGGGCACTTATTAGTTTTAATAAATCCAACGCACTCCATAAGTAAATAAATAAATTGACTCTTTGTTCTCGGTTCAGAATCACCAAGGGCTGTTGTCAGAATGGGCCGGGTTGTCTTTAAACAGCGCGTTTGCGCGAATCAAAGCCTCCAACATAGATCTCATGATGTGAAATGGAAGTGGTTTCTTCTTGGCAAATGGTCCTGTATGAATGACTTCTGTTTGTGTTTGGTTTCCCCATCACTGTCTGTTTATATAGCATGAAATGCAAAATAATAGAAGGCTGAGTATTTACATTCTCTCCCGGGTAATTTAATCCTGACCACAATTCTCCTGATGTGCAGCAGTACAATTACATTGTACAAACATGGGTCGTTGCTATGCAGTGATGCATAGATCTTTCAGTAATCATTGTTGCATTGGCACGCAATTAATTTATTGGCACCTCTGAAGTAGCAGCATTGTATTGCTTTATGCAATTACCACTATTCATTATTTCCAGCAGTATCTACAGTATTATCAGTGCTTTGCCAGTATACAGCAGGCTCGGTCCCACCCCCCCACAAAGAGAGGGCTAATAGTAGCCTGATCATAATAATAATAATAATAATAATAATAATAATAATAATAATAATAATAATAATCTCATTAAACTCTGTAAGCCTTCTCATGATTGAGCTGACAGTCGTCTTTCACCTAGAGATCTAGTAGAGGCATGCATACATTGACGAAAACATCATTCCAAAGTTTACATCACACACTAACAAGTGCACCTTAATGAAATGTGTATCTTCATCAAGCTGGCTTCCATAAATAGCGACCATGGAGCCTGCTTTTGGGAGCTCATAACCTCCAAGGAGGGCTTCCATTGCACCATGTTTGCTCCTCAACAACATAGCAGCTGGCATCCCTAATTTAGCACATATTATGCAAAACACAATCTCTGTTGCTCAGATCAATTTAACAGCTCTCTCTCTCTCTCATATCACTGTTTAAACATCAAATGATCATTCTGAAAGTTACCGTAAGTTTTGTTAAAATATCAGGTTTGTCACAGAGCAGAGTCAGTTTGTTTGAAACTGTGATCCAACACACAGTCTGTGGGCCACATGTCAGTTCTGACGGCCCTTGCGTGGCATCCAGCCCCCATTCCCCCCCTCCCAGTCCAGCACTGCATGGCCACCCCGCTTGGAAGGCACTACAGAGCACCTTCCTGCTCGTCAGCTGGAATGGGGTGGGGCATGCTGCTGGCTTTTCGGTCACCCTGCTACAGTGTTCCAGCTTCTTCTTTGGAGATAGGAGAAGCCGGAACAGGGAGATCGAAAAGCCCTACTGCATCCACCTCCACTTTGA
The DNA here is from genome assembly GCF_035046505.1 of Tiliqua scincoides. Taxonomy (NCBI): domain Eukaryota; kingdom Metazoa; phylum Chordata; class Lepidosauria; order Squamata; family Scincidae; genus Tiliqua; species Tiliqua scincoides. The sequence continues at coordinate 193,099,617 of NC_089823.1, forward strand.
GCCTATCGAATGACTTTAGCAGCTCAGAACACAGAAGTAATTGGTGGTAGTGTCATGTCCCATCAAAAAAATGTTCTGTCTCCCAATGCCCACTTTTTGGCTAATTAACACCCCCTCTTATCTCTAGAAACAACAGCTGTGGTGTGCAAAGGAATGATCACAGAACTCCTTATCTATAGTAATTAACCAAATTTATTGCTACAAACACTTTCCCTGCAATTCCTCTTGTTCAGAGGCTTTCCCTCCCCAAAACTCAACTTAATGGGTAAAGCTCCAAAGCCTCCAGTCCAAGTCCAATCCAGTCTCCAAAGCACAGTCCAGTCTTCCCAATCCAGTGTTCTGCAGCAGAGTCCCTCCTCTGTGTCCTCTCCTGCAGAGTGTCACCTTCAGCAGAGCCCTGGCAGTCCCCTTCTCCCGTAGGTCTCGGTCAGGTAGCCCTTGGTCAGGTCCTGGTCTGTTCGTGTCCCGTAGGTCTCAGTGCTGTAGGTCTGGGTCAGGCAGCCCTTGTCAGGTAGCTTTGGGCTCCTTCTGAAGCTGCCTTTTATCCTTGGATGTCCCATAATCCAAAATGCAGCTCAGCTGTGAGCTACCTTGTTAGCTCCTTGTTAAGTCCAAATTAGGCTCAGGTGAGCCATCTCTCCAGTCCATGTCCATTCAAAGTCCCATCAAGGTCAAATGAAGCTCAGGTGTCCATCAGAGTCTCCATTGGCCTTGACTGATTACAGCTATGGAGCCAGCCCTGCCCTTTCCAGAGCTGTCAAACAGCTGTCAAAACATGGAATCGCTGTCCACATCATCCACCTGATGATCTTATGATCTTCCATTACAGGAGTGCAAGCTGCTTTCTGTGGTGGAAGGAAAGTCATGGAGGCCTCTTCAAGGTAAGGGAACATTTGTTATGTTTGGGATTTGGGATCATTTGGGATCGCTGTCAACACCACATCATCCACCTGATGATCTTCTGATCTTCCATTACACGTCATCACATCACCATCAATTACTTCCAGGTTAGCCTGCGTTGACCCAGCCAGGGGTCATACAGCCCCCCCCCCCACACACACACACACAGATGTCCAAAGCCAGAACATCCTGCTGTACAGGAAAAACTAAAAGAGTAAGAATAATATCACATCAGTAAGTTCAACAAATAACAGTAACTTAGATCAGAGTACTGCACTTAAAATTATGATTTCCAATAGCTCTTCTTATAGCTTCATAGTATCCGGAATACTACTAAGTCCTCTTGAGATGGGATGAAATGGAGTTTGCCTGGGAGGAGAGTGGGGAGTCCCTGGCCTATGAGGTCATGGAAAAGTTGGCTAGGAGAAACCTTAGCAACCATACTACTAGGAACAAGGTATTGCTGGAACCAGATACTCCATTAGTGTCCATCAGGAGAGCTTTAAGGATCTCTTCTTAATGCTTACAACGCATCAGCTGGAATCTTCAAAGAACACAACAATGAAATTATTAACCTTGAAACAGGGCTGTTAGGGCTAAGAGTGTCTCTCAGCATTCACATGAGTTGCATAGCTAAACAGAGTCACAAGAGACCCTTTCCACAAAGAGGGAAAGGAGCATATTTTAGCATATCCCATAAATCATAAGTTCTCACAAGTGGCCCGGCTGTTTGTTGCTGTGAGTGTAAACACTGCTCCGTTCTCATCCAACCAAGAAAAGAAGCGGGATGAATTGACTTTGACAAATGTAAACCATTCAGCGCTTGTTGGCAGGATTCGTTTTACATCAGTCAGTAACAATTCTGCCAGGACGGCTAAACCTCTCTGGGGAGCCCACACCCTGACAGGAGTTAGTACAAAATATTCCGAGGAGAATCCCTGACTGAGGAAAATGACAAGTGTAAACAATGAGTTTCGTTGGCGCAATCAGGAATAACTTTTCAAATCTTTAGCAGTGATATACGTCTTTTGACAGTGACAATCAGTGGGCTTATTTTCAGTCAAACCCTGCATTAAAACCCACTTAGGGCACAATCCTATCTTGCACTGGAACAGGCAAGCCAAGAGGTTTGTGCTGTATCCTGTGCAGCATAGGTGCCCAAACAGGCCAAAACGTTTCCCCTTACCTCTGGTTAAGCCACCCTGGCCCCATGGGTCTCCTCAGACTTATGCCACTCATGAGATGGCACAAGTCTGAGGAGAGCGGAGCAGCTTGAAGCCACTCTGCACTGCTCAAGGAACAGGGTTGGGATCTGGCATAACTGCTGGGCCCAGCCCTGCCTCCCGCTCCCCACCCACCCGCCCCTGGGGCTGCCCACCGCCTGCCCTTCCCCTGCCCCGGAACTCCTCCCTCCTGCCTCCTCCCCACCCATCCCAGAGTTTTGTGTCAGCTGAGCTTGGCCAACGCAAGGCTCAGTGCCTCCGCAGGCCGGCGCGCCTCCGTGTGCCAGCCTAGTCGACTCACAAGGAGGTGCAAACGTGCCTTACAGCATGTTTGCAACCCTCCTGGGCCAGTGTAAGGGACTTGCACCAGCCCAAGGGCACTTCAGGATTGCGCCCCTAGTTTAGCAAACACCTGAAGACTTCCTCGTGCATTACTTTGATACAGATCTTTCTACAGATCTCCTTCCCTCCCTCTCTCAAAAGGTATACGTAGAATGTCTGACAACTCTTTTTTGAGCTCAGATATGTGTTATCATTAGGCTGATGTACAAGGTGTCTTCACCACCTGATACAATAACAGGTACTCACACAATCCCCTTTACACATTGCTTTGTTTTCATCAATACAGTGAATGAGGGCAAAAACTGCTTTGTGTTGTATGGGCACTTACGTTGTTCTAAACTTTCTCAATAATAGACACTTATAGTCCAATCCTATCTGGCCTTGCACTTATGGAACTCATACTCCATCAGCAAATGTCCTGGTTGCTGGAAGATGCTGAGAAGATGCTTGGGCTCAGGCCACCAGTTGGAGGACATCAACTACCTCCAGAGCCCCGCAGATGAGGGGGGTGTTCCAGGGCTCTATTGCTCCTTGGACCCCAGCCAGCTAATAGCATGCAGCATGCTCTGAACCAGCCCAGAATGGGATTGGGCTGATTATGCAACTGATAGCATGGAGCATGCTCTGAACCAGCCCAGAATAGGATTGGGCTGATTATCAATCTATAACTAGCCCTGCTTTTAATCACACATTTCTGTCATTGTTATAGTGTATATTACGGCTCCTGTGGTTGGCATCATGACATGTATAGTGTGGCCCACACGACTGGGAGTGTTGTATGTAACAATCCTGGGACAAATAAGTGATAGGGAGCTTCACACAAGCTCACAAATCTAGTTAGACTGATTACTGTGTCATTTTGTGTGAATTATGCAAACCTGAGTGGAGAAAATTCCTATTAAAGAGCTTTTTTCTCTAACAGGCAGCTACGGCTAGAAAAATCTCTGGCTCTTACAATGTTCTTGAGCTGATTATTGTCAGGGTCTTCCCCAGGTACCTCCATCATTTGTGGTGAGACAGCAGGGATGTGCCAATCCACAACAGTGCGACTCAAGTTCAGTTCCAAGCCCTGCCCCCTTTCACTCAACTCCTGCACAAGTCTTAATGGGTGGCCTTCACAACTCATCCAGAGACTTTTTAGAACTCTGGCTCAAGTCAGAGTTTTTGATAAACGAATCAGGTGTGGCCCTACAGAAAAAACAAAGCTGCTGGCAGAGAGAGAGAGAGAGAGAGAGAGAGAGAGAGAGAGAGAGAGAGAGAGAGAGAGAGAGAGAGAGTTCTCATTTAACACTCCCTGATGTCCCCATCCCATCTGTAAACAAAAGCTTTGAGTGACTGCAGCAGTGCAGAAAGCACCAATCAGTTCTTTACAAACCCTAGCTATGAACCCACCCATCCCCGTTTCTGAGTCTCAACTTGTTCCTGAGAAAAACTCCCGAGTCCCTAGTCACTTCCGCTTTCAAAACATGTAAATCAAGTCCACACGATTCCAGGAACTGAACACTTTTGGCAAGTCAAGTTTGAGTCTTACGAGTTGAGTCACCCATCCCAGGAAATTGGTGAAAAGTGAGGAAGACCCTTCTCAGTTGTACCACCCAGTCTTCCAAATTTCCTTATTTGGGGTTCATCTTGAACCAGCTCAGACAATACTTTAAATTCTGAACTGGCCCTGTGTGATAAAAACACACATCCAGGCCTTCCCTCATGTCTGAACAAATTTGGGCCAGTTCCCTTGAGGAATAATTCATCTGTATCTGCTAGTTTGCTGATAAATCTGAATTCATGTAGATGTGATTGGAGTGTCATCTGAACGGACACCTTATGTATTTATTGTGTGCATTTATGTTAAAGAAAGAAAGAAAGAAAGAAAGAAAGAAAGAAAGAAAGAAAGAAAGAAAGAAAGAAAGAAAGAAAGAAAGAAAGAAAGAAAGAAAGAAAATCAGGATGAGTAGCACTAATTAAGTGAGGCAGGTAATTGTTATTTCAACTTCCATGCCTAGTAATCACAACTTGTTAGGCAAGAAAAACTTGAGCCCCTCCTAGCTAAATGCAGGAGTGGAAACTTCTTAGGTAAGCAAAGAGCTCTCCTTTTAACAATTTTCTTGGAGCAACAGAGGCCCGAATCAGTAGAACTGAGAATGCAGTAGGTGAGAGCAGAGGGAATGAGAAAAGGTACAGCAAAAGGAGACATGAGGAGAAGGGCTAGAAGGTCAGGTAACTATGCCTTGGTCTGATTATGCCCTGGTGGTAAAAGTACAAAGTTTAAGGACTGAGCACTTCAATCAGTTTTTGGTTTTTTTTAATTGTACTTTGGAAGTGCTGAAACTGGTAGTGATTCATGTGCTTGCAATGACACAAGGTGATACAATTGCTTCATCATCAGGATATTCCAGTCTTAACTTAGATGGATAAACACCAAGCAAAAAGGGAGAACCATCCATCCACAATATTTTGCAAGTACGTTGTCTGTTTTCGATTTATGTGACAGAACTTTTTCAGAGAAGTGAATTTCGTGACCAGAACAGATGTGGAGCAATGCAGTGGCAAACGATCCTAATTTCCTGAGAAAAGTGGACAATAGGACACAAACATCCTCCACTTCTGAGACTGTTGTTCTTTCGCAACACTGAAATGTATAGATGCACAGCCTCAGAGGACATCCCAAACACTCTCAGTTCCTGACATGAGAGTTTATTCTGGAACAGTTCACCAACTTTTGGTTGTTGTTTTTAATACAGCTAAATGATACGTTCAAATCTAGCCTCATCATACAAACATGGAAGTTGCCTTAACGCTGGTCATGGACATGGATCTATTTAGCTGCATGAGCCAGCAGTGGCTCTCCAGGGTTTTAGACAAGGGCCTTCCTAGCCCAACCTGGAGATGCAGGGGATCGAACCTAAGGGACATTGTACATGCCACCAGAAGTAACTGATGATAACATCCCCAGTTACTTCCAGATTTGGTGACCACAAGAGGAGTTTCCAAGGCCAGAAAGAGATTCAAGGCAGGCGTGCAAGCTTTTTCTTGTGCTCAAAAACGGCACACTAGAGCTCTGCCCACTGGCTCGAGCTTCCTATTGCCATTGGAAGCTCCCATTGTGGTTTCACTGCCAGGCAGTGGGTGCTGCACATACCATCCAACTCCACCTGCCATACCACTGGTGGTATACATATCACTAGTTAAGAACCCCTGTCTTAGGGGATTGCAACACACTCACAGGTGTGCCAAGGAATGTCCCCTGTGACTCCTCCTATCTGTTCTCCCAAGCTGCCCCATCTTGGATCTCGCAAAATGTCCCCTTATCTCGGGGAGACTTCCCCCCACTAAATTCTCCCTGTGGGGTGCAGTGCGAGCCATGCTAGTGCTGCTGAATTGCATGGGGTAATTTGCACTGGATTGGGCTGTAAGGGTGGCATCAAACATGTTGCTTTCATTCAGTTCACCTTTTAGTATAGTTTGAAATCTTTTCTTATACTAATATGTTATATTAACACCTTTACTAATATGTTTAAAACAGGAGCTAATTTACATGTTGCCTTCCCAAGAAAGGTTGAAGGCTTGCAGATGGAGTGAGCTGTTGTTAGGATCTGGGCTCTCTGCAGCAATTGCCAGGTGGTCCTTCTTCAATTCTTCTTCCCTAGCCAGTTCCACGTTTCACACACATTGCTGTTAGTTCACAAGAATGTTTATAATTAAGACAGCAATCTCTATCTCAATTTATGGGCAGGTATTTGCTTAAGCATTTTTTTTTCTGGCTTCTGATCCCAGAAAAAGAGGGGGGCTACATTTCGGCTGGCTGCCTTCCCAACAAACTTCTATTCCCCCATGTCTTTGCAAACATATGAATTGTTACCAGTCTCAGCGCTTCTCAGGTTTCAAGGCTCAACACTGAATTGAAGAGTTTGCTCCACAGCCAGAACTGAACTCTTAGGAGACAACACTCTCTGAAATACCCTGGTGCCAAAGAAAGACTCCTTGCTAGATATCTAATTGGCTCCTAGAGGTTTAATTTCTGTTTCAGGCATAAGCTAGGGCTGGAGAGTGAATGCAGGAGGAATCTGTTCTTATAGGGCCATGTCCCTCTAGCTGTCCTCACCAAATGACCTGTGGCCTTTGCCACACACAAACTGGACACGTCTTCTATAGGAAGCACTTTTCAAATAGGATGCGCTAAGCTGAGCATCTTTCTGCTGACACCACCTTTCAAAACCATTAAATATATCATTTACAATAAGCACTGTTCAGATCAGACTAAAAATAGCTGAATGGCGCAAAGGCTGATACTTGATTTTGCCTCCAAGGGCAAGGCAACCTGCTGGTCTGGCATGTAGGCAAATTAGTTTTTCTTCTAGAAGATGTTTCATCAATTCTCCCTCAACTGATACCAATGTGGCTGCCAATATCAATACCCTATCAAAGAGATAACAGGAGAAGCACTAGAGGGAGCTGGGGAAAGCCTTTTATTGTTCACTTGTCTCTTGTCTCTCAAGGTCTTTCAATTCATTGCAGTATTATGTTTTTCTTCCTGATGCAATACCGGACAAATCTTATACACTCTCTGCTGCAGCTCCCCCCACCCCAAGCAAATATTCGCCCTCATTCTAAGAAATTAAGAATTGCAGGTAGGGGCAGCTGCAGCATGCCAAATGCTACCCCCCCCATACCCAATAATGTGCTTTCCTCTGCTCCTCCCACTCTTCAGCGGGGCTTGTTGGAACTGACTGACCTGGTCCCCTGCTGGCCTGCTGCACTGGCTGCCCTAAATCCTGCACACCAGCAGGGGATACAATTGGGCTGTGAGTTGCTGCATGAAATGTTAATAGGTGAGACATTTCCAAGCATGGAGATAGGATCGTGGAATCCTGTTATCTTTTTGTAGCAGCAGTTCTCAAACTTACCGTGTTCATGGCACCCGTCTTTCACAATGGCCTCTTCTTCCCGGCTTTCCTGGGCACCACCGTCTTAGGTTGCATGAGATTTTGCACAACCCAAGATGGTAGGAAGATGAGACCACCAGGGACATTCTGTGGCACCCCTGTGAGTTTGGGAACAGTTTTGGAATCACTGGTATCGCATTTTAATGGATTTATTTCAAAACTGCATTGCTCAAAGAAGGGTCAGTTCGAGAAGCAGAACTGAAACCAAATTTTGCAAAAATTTCCCAAGACAAGGTCGGATCTTGATGCTGAAATTTGGCTTCAGCGTAAGACATTCCGTGTTCATACTTAGAAGGTGCCATCAAAATTCAACACTCTGCCTATTTTGATTGGCTAAATACATGGATGAAGTTATTGTGCAAGTCTGCTGTCAGACACTGTCAAATACTGACTGCTCCTGTATGTCAGCTGTCAAACCTTGTCACATAGTCGCAGCTATATGTCAGGTGCTAGTTACATACTGATTGGTACTGCTGCAAAATATTTGGGAGGCCAAATGCTGAGATGGAATATCAAACGCAGACTATGGTCTGGCCATGGTGAGGCCAAGTGTAGAAGGTGCCTTTCCACAGTCCATTATGTTCAACTCACTGATTCTTAAGCCATGATCAATTCTGCACTTTCAAATGGGACCACAAGGAAAGTAACAGAAGAAAGTGATGAAGGGCTTTTACACAGCAAGCAACAATGACTATCAAATTAAAACTCACCTCTTTCTGCTCTCTGATGTGAATAAACAGCAGTGCCTTGACTGACAGAGAGCAAATACAAACCTAGTGACATTAAGCTGCTGCCTAGCAATGATGCTTCACTACACTTACATATATCAGAGTGCAGAAGGAGCCAACTTTTAATGGTGAATTGAGTCAAACAGGCTACCACATGGCAGATGCAATGTGAAGACGTAGTGGTGCCTCTGGGTTCAGTCACTGTAAAAGCCTTTGCCCGCATGGTAAGATCAGACTCTGCCTGCCACACACATATTAGCATCTGGGAGTGGTGGGGCACATGATTAGGGCTCCCCAGAGCTGACCCATTTCAAGACTGGCAGAGCTGCTGTCCCAGGGGTATACTGGCAGGAGCACCTGACTCCTACATTTGTCCACCCTCCTTCCGCTCTCCGGATTAAAAAAGGAAGAAGGGAACAGAGTACTAGAGAAAGTGTGGAGGAGTGGGGGGTATCTCAAGCCATGTTGAAAATATCTGGAGAGTAGTGGAAGCAGCAGCTGTCAAACTTCTGGGTAAGGGAGGCAGCATTTGACACACCGCCTCAGGTGCCAGGCAGCCTTGGCCCTGAAACCCCCACAAAAGCCTAACAAGATGACTGTGCAGTGCCCGTGAGAGGGAGGTGCAGAGGGTACATTGTACCTGGCGCCAGGGTCAAAAAGGGGGCCTGAAAGCCAAAGTAGAGGAGCTGGAAATTTCCTGGGATCTCAGAAAATGTTTGCACATATTGTGTGGTGTCTTATCATTCACTTTTTGTGTAAGCCTACGTAGTTCTATATATCGTAATTCATAGAAATTATGATCCAATGCCCCCCCAAAAATGTTGTACCCCAAAAAGGGTCCCAAAAAGCAACTTTGTATCCCCTGATGAAATTCCTCTCAGAGACCCTGTGGCTATGTGCCGCAGGCAGGAGGTGACTTCAGAATTGAGTTAGCCACTACAGTGGAATCAAGTTTAGCCAGGCTCAGGGGAATTGTGCTGAAATGCGGCCTCCAAATTCAGAGACAAAGAAAGCAGATTTCTCTGTCGAATTTCTCTTCCTAGTTTTGCCTGTACCTACTTCAGTCTAGCTTTTGAGAAACAGCAATATTCTGTCACATAAAATCATGTTCTTCTGCAAGAAAAAAAAATGTAATAGTTCTTATAACTTGTTTAAAAGCAATGCTGAGAAATACCAGTGACGCTGGAATGCTTATCTGCTGTGTATATAACAACAAGGGCTGTATCTGAGAAGGGATAAAGCCATAAGTGCTCCTGAGTTATGCTGGCTTTTTAGCTTGACTCTTTTGCAGATCCCCGCTTACTATGCTCCTAGTACAGTGGTTGCTTTTTAAAAAAATTGGCCTTGAGATATCGTCTATCCATTGCTCTGACTGTGATTGTTTCTGAGTGCGTGATAGCAAAGGGCCTTTTGTGAGAAGATGCTCTATTTGCATTAAATTGTTACTAAATTCATAATAATCTCTCTGCATACCAAAAAGTCACATAATGATAGGCCATGTAAAAAAAATTACAGAAAATTGTAACTTATTCTCTGCTTAAAAATTCTGCCCATTACTCTGAAAAACTGGAAAAACCCAGACAAACTGCTTAGTATTGTAGGGAAGGAGCAGCATTTATGTCTGACTCCTGTTTTGTAATATATATGATTGCAAAGGCTGTGTGTTGATTGGTGGCACTTTTGGCCCCAGACGCCACTCCCCTGAATCAGCCCATGGCTTGCCTCCTCTCTCTTTCTTCAGCACAGCACTAACCACCTCTGATCTAGAGGCTCATTGCGGTGCTTAATTGTGTGGGCTGTACCACTTAAGACTGTCGCTCTGGGAGGAGGAAGCTCGCACAACTGAATGCGTCTCTGTACAAAAACACTCCTTCCATGTTGAAAACTAGGTGTTAAGGAGATGAATTCTAGCTGAGTCTACTTGACACATGCATTTTCTATGTTCACTTAATCTGTTTTTTAATTTACTGCAAGTCACTGTTACAGACTTACTTCCTTTCCAGGGCTGCTCTCTTCTTCAGCTACGATGGTGATAGAGGAGACAGGAAGAGAAGAAAACAAACCAGCAAGGTCAAATATACATGAGTACGAAAAACTTCTTCAAGCATTCCATGCTTCATTGAAGCTACTTGCCTAGTCATGTGTGATATGGGTAAAATGGGCCCTTGGCTATTCCACTAGCTGCATGTATAAGAGCTACTGAGATGCCACCATCCAATCATAGCCAGTGGCGGACTTTCCCAGCCCCACACCCCAGGGCCAAGGTCCGTGAAGGGATGCCACCACCCCCCGTGTGCAAATCCGCCCCCCCCTTATCTGGAGCACACAATGACTTGTGTGACTCCAGGACACGTCGGGGAAGCCTCCTGAAGGTTCCTCAGTGCTTTAAACTGTGCTTCTGGAAAACTGGAAGAACAGTTTCTGATCCTATTGGGAGCCTCAGAGAGGCTTCTGCGGGGTCCTAAAGGTGCACGAGGCTCTGCGTCCAGGGCATTTGCCCCATCAACTGAATGGGAGGTCCGCCACTGATAGTAGCTCCCTGCAACACTTGCCAAGGCACTCCCAAAGTCAGCTTTGGAACAGCCTCTGATGCAAGATAACAGGTAGCAGATCTTTGAATTCCTTCCCTTCTTTGTGAAACTTGATTGTGTTGCCTCTAGTATCTATGGCCATAAATATTGTCACTGCTTATTCTACCTTATTTCTAATAAGTCACTTGTCCAAGATCATAGGCTGCTCAACCTGGTGCCATCAGAAACTCTGTGGCCTAAATACCTTGCTGAAATTGTTTAATTTAGCACAAACGTCTCATGGGCCTTGGAATTTAGTACCAAATGACCCCTCCATTCCCTAAGAGGTCAGTTGCCTATTTTTAGATATGCAACTCCTTCCGTGTCATTATCATAGCCAGGCCCAGTCAATCCATGAGGCCAACAGAACTGGTAGCCTTGGGCAGTAGATTGGTGGGAGGTGCCCATCTCTGCCCATGCAGGACACTGGAAGTGGCCAGTAAGAGGCTCTGCTCAGAGGGGAGAGCTCCTAAGCACAATTTTCATGCAGTTGGAAAGGCCCTCCCACCTGCCGTGAGCCTCTTACCAGCCATTTCCAGCATCCTGTGCAATCTCTGAACCTGGAAGTGACCAGCAATGACACCATCGCAGGTGACTTCTGAGAGCTGCATGCTGCATTTGCAGTGTGCAAGGGTGTGAGATGAAGAAGATTGGGGATGAAGAAGATTGGGAAGTGCTGTTGTATGATAAGGGACTAGACTTTGTAATCCACTTTGATTGAAGCCCTTCAGTAGCAGGTAAACCTGTAATCAGCTGTGGAACATAATTGATATGCAGGAGTCAGATTCAGCCATATTCAGTCATATTTATCATATTGCATAATCTCCTCCCCCCCCCTTTATTATGTTTCCACGGAGCCAGGTCTACCCATCTGTGGGCAGAGAAGGCATAGGCACCCCCACAGGCACAGCATCTGTATCCATGACTAAGGTCCCCCTCCCCGCCGTCAACCATGGCAGAAAGGGCTCCAGAGTCTAGGCCTACCAGGCTTCATGATGTGAAGCCCAGGTCTACCCCCTTGGTGGACCCGGTTTCCTGTATGGTCTGGTACAGGAGGACGTCTACGGTATGGTCTGCTACAGGAGGAGGTCTACACTACTGGTTTGGAGAGGGACCACTTTCAATCCATGGGCAAATGGCTGGTCAAGACAAGGTTAAATAACCCCTATCTTCCTCCCACCAGTCCTCCACTCAACTGGAAAACACTTGCAGCTGCTTTGAACCATAAAAACCCACTTAAAAAACAGTTACAGACCACATGTTTAATGCATAGTTCTGGTTCCAGAGGGAGCCCTGGACCTTGATAACATTCATGGGCCAATGTGCTGCCAAAACCTTAGCTTATCATAGGCATAGTGACAATTGCTGAGACTTATAAAGTGAGAAGGATAGCCCAGCTGACAACACTCAATAAATAAATAGGCAAGCTCCAATCCCACTGAATTATGGAGAAAAAACGGCTTGAAACGATCTTTCCCAATTTTTTAAGTGCTTCAGCTCTGAATATGATGCAAGATTCACTTTACAAAAGCAATCCAACACTATAAACACTTTTTCCAATACCCTTAAATGCTGTGCAGACAATACAGTACATATTTCATGCTCAAATGAAAGATTCCTAGTTCTGGGCTTCTCTTCCATCGCCTGTTCTTTTTTGCTTGGTTGGTAAATAACGAAATGCTCAAACAATCAGAGTAAGTGTGTTTTGTTGCTTCAAAATAATTAGCAGCCACAATTTTGTAGTAATAATGAACATCTGGAAATGCAGCAGCTGCTTGGAAATGATGTAAAAAGAAAAAAAAACCAAAAAGATGACAGTTTATGAAACATGAACTATATTGGATCCACACTTCCAACAGCATGATATGGAAACCACAGACAAAATGCATGTTTATTGCCCTAAGAGACCAGGAAGTCATTTGCCTCCCTACCAAAGAAGGCAAGATTTATTTAATGTGGACCTTGTCAGCATTTCTTTTAAAATGGACTGCTAGGTAGAGTAGCAAAACAACATCATAGCCTTGGCTATCTCAAGATCTGAGAGCTTGTCACGTCCATCTACACCCCCACAAGGGGTGTGGCCTTGAGGAGGGTCAAGAGGAGGGAGGTTCTAGCAGCTGCCTCTGATTGCAGGATGCAGGGGAGTGCACTGGGATGCAGATTGTGTCTGTTGTCTTGTGTGCTCCCTGGGGCATTTGGTGGGCCACTGTGAGATACAGGAAGCTGGACTAGATGGGCCTTTGGCCTGATCCAGCAAGGCTCTTCTTACGTTCTTATGGCCTTGGCACTTACCCAGCCCTGGAATGAGTCGAGGAAGCTTCAGTATAGTTCGACGCCACTGTTTTATTCTAGTTGAATGCTTTACACTCATTAGGCCCTGTTGTGGCACAGGGCCTAGAATACGTAGGTAATCAGCACGATCCCCTCCTGTTCTAGTTCACAAGGGGGGTGCTCTCCCCCATCAGCTTGCTTTGTTGGGAGTCTTGGACCCCTCGTTCTAGTGGGGCAGGTGGGGCAGGGCTGCCAGCGACATGTGGTTCCTGAGTGGTTGAGGTCAGTTAGGCTCCTCAGTTGTCTGCCTTCTGCCCCCAAGAGGTGAGGTACCCCCTTTGGAGGTCACGGGGTGTGGCTGTTCCTGGCCCCTGGGGGCTTGCCCCTGTTCTGGTCCCCTGGGGTTGATGTTCCCTGGTTCTGAGAGCTCAAAGGGGGGAGGCTTCTCCCTCTGAGGTCAATTCTCTCCAAGCTCTGAGTGGCTCTTGGCCACTCCCCACTACCGGGGCCTCTTGGGCATCAGCCCCAGGGATAGCTCCCTCTGCCCTGCCCTCTTGTCCCTGGGAAGAAGCCCAGGGGAGAGCCTCCTCTCCCTCCAACCGCCTGGCTCCTTATGAGTCTACCAGCAGGCTCAGCCCTTTACTGCTCCGCCCCCCAGTCCAAGATCTTGTAAGTTCTCAGGCCTGGTGGGTGTGCCCGAGAAACTAGTCCCTCCAGGTCGGGTACGGTTGTATCCTGCCAAGCCTTGCTGCCCTGCACCTTCCTGCTCCCTTACTCTCCAGTAAGTGGGGAGGGGACTCCTGGGCGACAGAGCTACTGGGCAGGGATGGCCCAAGGGCGAGGTGACTGTTGTGGCTTGCATCAAGCTTCAGGAAGCAGCAAAAGGTCTTGGGATGCTTTTCAGTCTAGCTCTGCTGCCATCTCCCAGCAACTCACCATGGTCAGAGCTGCTGCCATCCACTTCATGTTTGTCACTAACTAGTTGTAATCAGATCTGAAGGTAGTGAGCCTGCCTCCTACCCCCTTACCTTCTTTTCTTTGTGGCCTCTTTAAATTAAACAGGAAGTATGCAGTCTTAACACATTCTGCACTTCCTGTTTGGTAAAAGACCACTACAAGGAGGAAGGTCATGTGGTGTAGGTGGTGTTGGGATGGATCACCTTCTGCCACCCTGCTTCTGGAACATCAATAGCAGCTCAAAACATCCATCAGTCCTGTCTCTGCAAGAGTCAATTCCAGAAGGTTCAGGACAGTTCGAAAATCCCCCTAGATACAATTTTTTTTTTAATTTGCCTACACAAAGGGAAAGTTTAATATCCTTTACAGGAAGCTTTAGACCATGAAAAATGAGTGGTTTTAACCTCACTGATGTAATCGCAGATGCCTTAATTATCCACAGAAATATCTGACCCTATTTGAATCATGCTAAAGCATTTAGCTTGCTGTCCTCAAACCACATGTTCTAAAGTAGTTCTGTTGCAGGATTCAGTCTACAGTTCTGACATATTCTCCTCATTCTACATGCAAACCAGGGCTGGTTTTAAGCCAATTGGACCAGTTGTTCCCAGTTGGGCCCTGTGCCTAAGGGAGTCCCGCAGTAGGGTAGTCTTGTATGCAATTTTATATTAAAATGATGCCCACATATATTTCTATCAAGTTCTTCCTCCAAGGCACCAAGAGTTTTCCACCTTTTATCTTTACAACAACTTTGTGGGGTAAACTAGGGTGAGCAACAGAGAGCGATAGACTTATGGTCACCTAATCAGCTTCATGGCTGTAGAAGGATTTTATGGAATCCAAGTCTGCCTCATCCACAAATGAACATATGAGAAGCCCAAATGTATTCTAACTGCATTTATAGCAGGGTCCACCTGGCTTGGCTGACCCTTGAACCTTCAGTACTAGTGGCAGAAGAAATACCTAATGCACCATCAGGAGGTTCACAGGGAGTGCCATGGGGTCCAGTGCAGATCTTTGCCCCAAGGCCCCCCAATAACATGATACCAGCACTGGGAGATGCAAAACCTCTGCCTCCAACAACAAATGGAGACACTTACTTAGTGATTACTGTTCCCCTGTAACCATAGTCCTGTCAAACATTTAACTAATGCTTGTCAGGGAGGCGGGCTGTGTACACTTTTCCTGTTCCTAGTTTTCATGCATTCATTTAAAGACCTGTGTAGAACCTCCATAATATATGACTCCCTCTCCATGATTGCTGCTTTTTCAGCAATCTTCTTAGCACTGACGGAGCTCCGTACATATGCAATTATATAGGTATAGCCTTTATAGAGACCTTCAAATGAACATGCGTATGTTGTTCTCCCATCACTTTCAGCAAACACACATTCAACTTCTGAAAAGGGCTGTCAGGGCCAAAGACTGTTCTACAGAATAGATCCTGCAGGTACAAAGAGCGTGCTAGCGAACCTGATTTCTGAAATAGTTAGGCTGCAATATACACTTACCTGGTAGTAGGTTCCACTGAACTCAATGGGGTTTATTTTTGAGTAGATGTGCATAGGATTGTGCTGCCAGTGTAGTTAAATGAGGGTCATTTGGCTTGCCAAATATCAGACCCTGAGATGCTCAGACCCTGAAATACAAGGAGAAGAACCTGGGAACTAAGAAGTGAAGATTTTGGCCACACAGAGACTTTCTCTGGAGGAGACGCAGGCTAAAACCCTGAAACTTCAGGCCAACTCTGTTATATTAAACCTACGGTTTGGAATAAGGTGTTTCTAATCATTTAATTAGAGATGTTGAATAAGTGAAATGATACGTACTATTGGATCAACCAGCTATTGACTTGCACAAGGTGCTTCAAGCCTTTTAGGCTCACAAGAAATATATTATTTCCTGTCCATGTTTTGTTGTTAGTCAGTCAGTGTGCTCTTAGAAGAAAACAAAAAGGATGGATTATTGATTCAATTATAGGTTGTTTGATCTCACCCAAAGGAGATGGCTTAAGTCTCCAGTTTCGAGACTTTTCAATGTGAAGTGGCAAGGGGGATAATACAACATCTGAATCTTGTTCGCCTCTCTTTCTAATTCTACTCAGGCATCACATACATGTAATGAAAGCATTGGCAGAAACAGGACCAAATCCCTCAAGATTGACCTGTGCATTAGTGTTGTGTTTTGGCATGCATGCAATATCCCTAGCCCATCTTTCAAAAGACTGCAGCAGCGGCCACCCAAGCAGTGATGCACACATTCCGGGCACATCCCAGGAGACATGCTCGGTACATGTGATGCGTGGAAGTCTCAACTCCTCCTGTAGATGGCAGCAAAGTTTTGGTTCCTGCCAGAGGCAGCAGCATACAAAATCTTCAGAGGGAGTTTTCATTCTTTTCCAGTTTCTTGCTCTGTAATCATTCCCCACAAAAGGGACAAGGATTATTGAGGAGCCGTGCCCAGCAGTACCTTAAATGCACAAAATCATCTGCTTTCTGGCCCAAGCAGACCTCCGAAAACATTCCTTCCCTTGGCTGGCTTGTGCAGAATCCTTTACTCTGAATCCTGCAGGTACTGCCTAATCAGGCATGTTTTCCAGCATCTCTCCTTGTTTATTCTAATGTATTAATTAAGGCCTAAAATGTTGCATTTTCAAGAGTGCCTACTGGCAGGCTTTTCAAGGCCATTAGTGACTCACTCCTCCAGAGGGAGAAAATTCTGTTGCAATGGTAACATATTGCATCGATATTAAAATTGCTTTTCTTCTTCTTCTTCTCTTAACAGTAGAAGGAAATAGCCTTGGGCCATAAGCAGATGTTTCTGAGAAGTGGAGCTTTCTGGGAAGAAAAGAGAAGCAGGTGTGGTCACTCAAAGGTCGGATGGAAAGAGTTCAAAATGCCAGGAATGGCATATTGATTTTTCACTTTTCTTTTAAAAATAACTAGGTAAAATCATTCGTAATGTGCTCTGTTCAGCTACAAGCAATATTTGTTCTACAAACTATCCAAGCTAAATACTGTAGATGGGCAACACTGCTTCAGAAACATGTGATGTGGAACTGGCCTTTTCCCTTCAGAGTAGAGAACTGCTTTCACTGTGTTATCAAAAGACATTTCTAAAATTTGTTTCCCTGACCATCAGATAAATTAGCACAACTCCTAATGACCATTTTAGCCCACAATCGGTTTTGTGCCTTGTCCAGACTGTATTGGTAATTCCCACACACCTACTGAAACATGCGCCCTCTTCAGATATTATTCCAATAGGAGAGAGCAAATTGAAATGCGCCATCATCCCCATCTTTTTTTGGCAGACAAGCATTGAATGCAGGGAGATCTAGGGGTGCATCAGTACAGGGTGTGATGCTAAATACTTCCATTTTCTTCCTTACAAATGATGGGAGTGGAGAAATGTCGAACATTGCCCAAGTTCATCATAGGGGGGCAATATAGTTAGTACACTAGTACACTAGCCAGATGGGATGTGAGGATTTCCTCTCTTCCTTTTCCAGTAAAGCTCTCTTTGATGTGCAGATTACTGATCTCAGGCTACCCTTCCTTCTTCTTCCCAGACTTCCTTTTCAGCTAGATAGCAAGCATGACAGACCTCTCTCTCTCTCTCTCTCTCTCTCTCTCTCTCTCTCTGATCACGTTTCTGTAAATAAAGTATTCACCTTCCTATATGACAACATGCCTAGACATGATATTTTTGACAGGTCTCCCAAACCCTGCTGTGTAAACCAGCCATGTTAATGACATAGCTGGTTGGTCCTTCTCAGAGGTGAGGCTACAACATGATAATGAAAGAGTTTTGGCATGTGGGCTAAAGAAGTGCCCCCCTAGAGATTTACTTGATTCACTTTAGCTGCCAGAAATGACAACTATGCATTGCATTCCTCTCTGGGATGATATCAAGGGAGTGAGCATTTTCCCACCCCTGCACTCATCGTTTGGGGCAATGGGCAAGAAATGCACAATGCTGTAGCACCAGAATGCAGGACAGTTTTCCTTTATGTTACGGACAGGGAAGTAAACCTGGTGGTGAACAGTTGCAACAGCAGCCAAGTATTTTATGTGAGCACCCATCAGGATGTACTGGTACACAACTTGGGGACTGTCGAACTATGGAGTGTTAAGATGAGTTCGCACATGATAGGAATCAGCAAACAACATCAAAATAGTTTAGAGCAGAGGTTCCCAAACTGGTGGGTTGTCACTCACCACCCTGAGAAGTCCGACCTCTGGTCTCTTAAGGGGTGGGAAAGGGGGGAAGCCTCCAAACATCCTCAAAAAGTTAAAACAAAAACAAAAAACCCACTTCCAGGTTTGCAATGAAAAAAGTGGGTGGGTTTTTTTTAATCTTTTGAAGACATTTGAAGGCTTGGGTAGCCCTGCAGAAGGATTCCCAGGCTCCCCAGATTCCCCAAGAGGCTGCTGCTGGCTGTAGGCAAGTGGAAAACCCCCTTGATCCTGGCAGCAGTGTGATCCTGGGGATCGAGTTGCAGCCCTCCTTCCTCACTCAGGGACCACTCCTAGTTTTGAAATCCCCAAGCCGCTAGGAGTTGAGCCAACTCCCACCCAATGCTGTGTTTTGACTTGGCTCACAGTGGTTTAGGGCCAGTTTTCTCCCAGCACAAGCCTTCCCTAATCCAGGTTCACTCTCCATCACACTTTCCCAAACTTAAGAAGTTGTGGGGGAGGAGAGAGAGTGGCAACAGAGAAAACTGGTGGAACCTTTCACTACAAATAGGAGCCATTCAAATTTAGAATTAGCTGTGGGCATATTCCCCTCAATTCAATTTGGAATAGGATTGACTATCACTATTTCCCAAAATAAGACTTTTCCAGGAGTCTTCTGTTTCATTCATCTGAAATGCTAGAGTCCCAAAGATCAGGTACTGTGGAACAGTAGTTTTTCAGATTCTCTCTAATGAAAGTCTGGCATCTTCAAAACCTGCACATGGCATGCTGTCATGAACGTGATTCAAGAACACTCTGTAAAATCTCTGGCTGAGTATGGATTTGAACCCAGGTATCTCTGGTTCCAGCCCAACAAGCTATATTCATCATGCCACACTTGCTCCACCTTTAACCACTACGCTGCCCTCTCCACTCTACCTAACACTTTGTCAACTGCAGCACACTTGGGTTGTTTGTGAGGAATGGAGAGACCATAAGGAGGTTGTGAATAGGAGGCAGCAGGTCTTGCAGCCAAAGAGTAGTTGCCATGGGGATGAATAGAGAGTTGGATGAGATCTCAACCCCTTTGACTGGAAGCCATGTCAAGTTCTCAATGATTTCCGAGCCTTCCTCAGACACTGCCCAAAATTCCAATTATTTTTTTAATGCAGTCTCAATTCAAACATAAAAGCTGAAATTCTCCAGATTCCTGATACAAGATTCCATGCTTGCAAGGCAAATCGACAGCCAAGAGCGGCATAACCCTGGCTGTTAGTGTTCTTGAGATCTCTTTGCAGCTCATTTGGTAATTGCTTCCATACATCCGTTTTTCACGCTCATGTTAATTGTTTCCATTTAGCTCCTTATCTTTAATATACATTCCTATCTCAGAGCTTCGCTTTGAAAGCAAACCCAGTCCCAGAAGTCATTGCTTTCCTTTTGGCTGCTTGCTGGCATTCCATTGTTAACCATAGAAAGTTAAAAAAAGAAGAAACCACTGGCCCAGAATGGGCAGCCTTTAAGTCAGATATAAACGACATGGGATGTAGCAGGACTAAAAATAATCAGATGTAGTAAGAAAAAAGTACTTGGTGGAAAGTAAAAATCCACTGAGCAGTTGAAAAGAAAGGAAAGCAGCCAACACACAGGTATACTTCTATCTGTTTGACAAATCCCTTTATCGGTTAACAAGATCCACGTTTCATGCACGTCTCAGAAGGATCAGTTTCTTTTATGCTCACAATTCTGAAGAACCATCAATCCCGTTTTTCTATCCCATAAGAATTCTGCTCTTTCAGGATTCGTTTCAAGTAAGTCCCCCTCTCTCGACTGGAAGTATGCCAGGATGACTCCACATGTGATTAATGGGAGCGCTCTCTGGCTGTGCAGTGCAATATTCGCATAGTTCATTAAAAAAAAAAAAATCTCATACAAATTTCCTGATCAGTGCAAAGTGTCAAATGGTTGGTCTGGCAAGAGTTACACTGCGGCCGCCACTATTTTAGGCAATTGTGGAGACCCAGCCAGCTTACATGAACAATAGGCAATGTGAAGAGTACCCTATTCCCCCACCCATTTTGCCTGTTTTTCCTTATTTTTGACAATCCTAATAGAACAATGTTTCCCAAACTGTTTGTTTCCCAAACAACATTTCGGGACCCACCAGTGGGTTGCAACCCAATTGTTTGTGGGTCTTGAAACTAACAAGCTGAGAGCTGTCTAGGAAAATGTATTGAGCCCTATGAAAAATGAAACTGAGCTGCACACACACACACACACACACACACACACACACACACATTTACTCGCAAGTAGATGAATGTGCCTCAGTCCACTTTGAAGGACAAGCTGAGAGGAATGCACTCACTACCAGAATCGTCCCAATCCGATGAATGCAGGTCCCCGAAAACACTCCAGAAGGAGGTCTCCCTCTCCAAGCTGACAAAGAAAATGAATTGAGCCCTATGAAAACTGAAACAGAGCAGCACATGCATGTTTACTTATGAGTAGGCAGCTGTGCCTCAGCTCCTATTGAAGGCCAGGGAAGGGGAATGTAAAGCCACCAGCATGGCCCTGATCTGATGAAACATGGAGCGCAACAAATACTCCAGAAGGCGGCTCCCCTACCGTAATAAAAAGAATAAAAACAGAGGCTTGGGTAGCTGGAAAGTTGAAACATTTTTTTAAAATCTTGTAAAGCTAGGTGGGTCCTGTTAGAGTATCATTTTAAAAAATGGGCCCCAGTGCTGAAAGGTTTGGGAACCACTGCCCTAGAAGCTTCTGTGCTGGTTCACCAGCCTAAAAGCCACTGGGACATCTTCCTGCAGTAGCCTTTGTCCTTCATTAGAAAATACCAATCCCACAGAGCTGTGTGCTGAACATGTGTGTGAGCTTCCTTGGTCTGGCATAGCCAAGCCTTCTGCAGGGATTGATATCATCATTGGCATCCTTCAGTCTCTGGAGACTATGGTATCGCGCTCTGAAAAGTGGTTCTGGAACAGCATCTAGTGTGGCTGAAGAGACCAATTTGGGAGTGACAATCCCTTCCACACTGGGAGCAAATGTAGTCTGTCCCTGGTCTGTCTCCCTGGCTATGGGCCTTCCTTCCTTTGGCCTCTTTGTCTCAGTCTGTTGGCCAAGTGTCTCTTCAAACTGGGAGAGGCCATGCTGCACAGCCTGCCTCCAAGCGGGACACTCAAAGGCCAAGGTTTCCCATCTGTTGAGGTCCATTCCTAAGGCCTTCAGATCCCTCTTGCAGATGTACTTGTATCGCAGCTGTGGTCTACCTGTAGCGTGCTTTCCTTGCACGAGTTCTCCATAGAGGAGATCCTTTGGGATCCAGCCATCGCCCATTCTCACGACATGACCAAGCCAACGCAGGTGTCTCTGTTTCAGCAGTGCATACATGCTAGGGAGGGATTCCAGCTCGTTCCAGGACTGTGTTGTTTGTCCTGCCAGGTGATACTGAGGATGTATCCACATGTAACGCATATGGAAAGCGTTCAGTTTCCTCTCCTGTTGTGAACGAAGAGTCCATGACTCACTGCAGTACAGCGATTGATATGCAACTGCTGATTAGACAACTGGATTTCTCTGTCTAGGTAAAGAGGTGGGAAGGAATGGCCAGGTGGGTTTCACTCATCTGATCAGGTAACCTGATGAGATAATCCGCTCAAGGTTGCTTAAATTCAAGCCCAGGGGTTTTTGTGTGAGGTCTGTTGTTAGGACCAGCTTGTGATTTTATGGAAGGCACACTTACTCTCCAGCAAGTGCAGGGACTAGGTTTCCACAAACAATGTATTACAGGTAAATAGATGCATTCCTAGCCCAATCTTATGGTTCCCATCCCGTAGCATGCAGCTGCAACAAAATAGGCTGCGCTGCATGCTATGGGCGGGGGGCAGATCAGCAAGCATGGGAGAGGAAAGGGAAAACATAAGCCTCCCAATCACCAATGGGTGTCCTCAGACTTGCACCAGCTCTTTAGCCGGTGCATGTTTGAGGAGACAAAGGGGGCATGTCAGCAGGTACTGGAGGGAACGACAACTGGCACAAGTTGCCCATGCCAGTTGTCACTCCCTCTCTTAATGTTCAAGAGAACATAAGAACAGTCCCACTGGATCAGGCCGTAGGCCCAGCTAGTTCAGCTTCCTGTATCTCACAGCGGCCCCACCAAATGCCCCAGAGAGCACACCTGAGAACAAGAGACCTGCATCCTGGTGCCCTCCCTTGCATCTGACATAGCCCATTTCTAAAATCAGGAGGTTGCACATACAGTGGTGCCTCGCATAATGAAATTAGTCCATTCTGCGAGTCCTTTCGTTATGCGAGTTTTTTGTTTTGCGAAGCACGTTTTCCCATAGGAATGCATTGAAATTTAATTAATGCGTTCCTATGGGCAAGAAAAGTCAGAACAAAGTCAAATTTGGTTTACAAAGTGTTTATTAAGTGCTCTTTAAAGGCATACATACTGTACAGAGGATTTCAAAAACGGGGGGGGGGATGCTGAGTGGGGAGCCTGAAGGCTGTAATCCTGTGCACACTTTCCTGGGATTAAGCACAATGGGACTTACTTCTGAGGAGACACGCACAGGATTGTGCTCTAAGCTGGGGAGGACAGAGCAGCTGCACTCAATTGCTTGCTTTTGCCGTGATCGGGGGGGGGGGGAGAAACGTGAAGGAAATGGGGCAGTGAGAGGGTGAATGAGCGATGGGGGGATGCTGAGTGGGGAGTTTGAAGGCTGTAATCCTGTGCAAACTTTCCTGGGAGTAAGCACAATGGGACTTACTTACATAAAGATCCTCCCCTTACTAGGGTGGACGGGATCATAAACTGGCATGAAGATCCGCCCCTTAAGTCAAACCGAAAAAAAAAAATCGTCTTGCGAAGCAAGGGTCATAAAAATTCATTGTGCGAGTTACCAAACTTCGTAAAACGCTTTCGTTCTGCGAGTTTTTCGCTGCGCGGGGCATTCGTTATGCGAGGTACCACTGTACACATCATGGCTTGTAACCCGTAATGGATTCTTCCTCCAGAAACTTGTCCAATCCCCTTTTAAAGGCATCCAGGTCAGATGCCATCACCACATCCTGTGGCAAGGAGTTCCACAGACCAACCACACACTGAGTAAAGAAATATTTTCTTTTGTCTGTTCTAACTCTCCCAACACTCAATTTTAGTGGACATCCCCTGGTTCTGGTGTTATATGAGAGTGTAAAGAGCATCTCTCTATCCACTTTATGCTTCCCATGCATAATTTTGTATGTCTCAATCATGTCACCCCTCAGGCGCCTCTTTTCTAGGCTGAAGAAACCCAAACGCCGTAGCCTTTCCTCATAAGGAAGGTGCCCCAGCCCAGCAATCATCTTAGTCGCTCTCATTTGCACCTTTTCCATTTCCACTATATCCTTTACGAGATGTGGCGACCAGAACTGGACACAGTACCCCAGGCGTGGCCTTACCATAGATTTGTACAAAGGCATTATAATATTAGCAGTTTTGTTCTCAATACCTTTTCTAATGATCCCAAGCATAGAATAGACGAACAGGCCTTGCTGAGGGAGAGTCAGCATGGCTTCTGTAAGGGTAAGTCTTGCCTCACGAACCTTATAGAATTCTTTGAAAAGGTCAACAGGCATGTGGATGCAGGAGAACCCGTGGACATTATATATCTGGACTTTCAGAAGGCGTTTGACACAGTCCCTCACCAAAGGCTACTGAAAAAACTCCACAATCAGGGAATTAGAGGACAGGTCCTCTCGTGGATTGAGAACTGGTTGGAGGCCAGGAAGCAGAGAGTGGGTGTCAATGGGCAATTTTCACAATGGAGAGAGGTGAAAAGCGGTGTGCCCCAAGGATCTCTCCTGGGACCGGTGCTTTTCAACCTCTTCATAAATGACCTGGAGACAGGGTTGAGCAGTGAAGTGGCTAAGTTTGCAGACGACACCAAACTTTTCTGAGTGGTAAAGACCAGAAGTGATTGTGAGGAGCTCCAGAAGGATCTCTCCAGACTGGCAGAATGGGCAGCAAAATGGCAGATGCGCTTCAATGTCAGTAAGTGTAAAGTCATGCACATTGGGGCAAAAAATCAAAACTTTAGATATAGGCTGAAGGGTTCTGAGCTGTCTGTGACAGATCAGGAGAGAGATCTTGGGGTGGTGGTGGACAGGTCGATGAAAGTGTCAACCCAATGTGCGGCGGCAGTGAAGAAGGCCAATTCTATGCTTGGGATCATTAGGAAGGGTATTGAGAACAAAACAGCTAGTATTATAATGCCGTTGTACAAATCGATGGTAAGGCCACACCTGGAGTATTGTGTCCAGTTCTGGTCGCCGCATCTCAAAAAAGACATAGTGGAAATGGAAAAGGTGCAAAAGAGAGAGACTAAGATGATTACGGGGCTGGGGCACCTTCCTTACGAGGAAAGGCTATGGCGTTTGGGCCTCTTCAGCCTAGAAAAGAGACGCCTGAGGGGGGACATGATTGAGACATACAAAATTATGCAGGGAATGGACAGAGTGGATAGGGAGATGCTCTTTACACTCTCACATAATACCAGAACCAGGGGACATCCACTAAAATTGAGTGTTGGGCGGGTTAGGACAGACAAAAGAAAATATTTCTTTACTCAGCGTGTGGTCGGTCTGTGGAACTCCTTGCCACAGGATGTGATGCTGGCGTCTAGCCTAGACGCCTTTAAAAGGGGATTGGACGAGTTTCTGGAGGAAAAATCCATTACAGGGTACAAGCCATGATGTGTATGCGCAACCTCCTAGAAATGGGTTATGTCAGAATGCCAGATGTAGGGGAGGGCACCAGGATGAGGTCTCTTGTTATCTGGTGTGCTCCCTGGGGCATTTGGTGGGCCGCTGTGAGATACAGGAAGCTGGACTAGATGGGCCTATGGCCTGATCCAGTGGGGCTGTTCTTATGTTCTTATGTGCCTTCTTTACTGTCACCGCACATTGGGTCGACACTTTCATCGAGCTGTCCACCACCACCCCAAGATCTGATCTGTCACAGACAGCTCAGAACCCATTAGCCTATACGTGAAGTTTTGATTTTTTGCCCCAATGTGCATGACTTAACACTTACTGACATTGAAACGCATCTGCCATTTTGCTGCCCATTCTGCCAGTCTGGAGAGATCCTTCTGGAGCTCCTCACAATCACTTCTGGTCTTCACCACTCAGAAAAGTTTGGTGTCGTCTACAAACTTAGCCACCTCAACTGCTCAACCCTGTCTCCAGGTCATTTATGAAGAGGTTGAAGAGCACCGGTCCCAGGACAGATCCTTTGGGCACACCGCTTTTCACCTCTCTCCATTGTGAAAATTGCCCATTGACACCCACTCTCTGTTTCCTGGTCTTCAACCAAGTCTCAATCCAGGAGAGGACCTGCCCTCTAATTCCCTGACTGTGGAGTTTTTTCAGTAGTCTTTGGTGAGGGACCGTGCTGAACGCCTTCTGAAAGTCCAGATATATAATGTCCATGGGTTCTCCCGCATCCACATGCCTGTTGACCTTTTCAAAGAATTCTAAAAGGTTCGTGAGGCAAGACTTACCCTTACAGAAGCCATGCTTATTCTCCCTCAGCAAGGTTTGTTTGTTTATGTGTTTTGAGATTCTATCTTTGATGAGGCATTCCACCATCTTATATAATGTTAGGCTTATAGATGTTATAGATGTTAGGCTGACTGGCCTATAGTTTCCCGGGTCCCCCCTCTTTCCCTTTTTAAAGATTGGTGTGACATTTGCTATCCTCCAATCTTCTGGCACTGTGGCCGTTTTGAGGGACAAGTTGCATATTTTAGTCAAGAGATCAGCAACTTCATTCTTCAATTCCTTAATAACTCTTGGGTGAATGCCATCAGGGCCCAGTGACTTATTGATCTTTAATTTATCAATGAGGTCTGAAACATCTTCTCTTTTCACTTCTATCAGACTTAATTCCTTGGTTAGGAGGGGCCATTTGGGCAGCGGTATCTGCCAGAGGTCTTCTGCCGTGAAAACAGATGCAAAGAACTCATTCAATTTCTCTGCTATCTCTAAGTCTCCTTTTATTTCCCTTTCCCTCCCTCACCATCCAGAGGGCCAACCGACACATCTTTCAGCCCCAACACATCTCCCCCCCTCCCCCCTTTTGCTATCTCAGCCAGCTCACCTTTGTTGGCTGGCTCTCTCTTCCCCACTGGCATGCACTGAGTCTCTATGGCCCCTCTGGTGGAAGTCCAGAAGCACAAGGCTCTATGTGCTTCTGAAGAGGCATTTACAATGGCTGGAAAGCATCTACCACTACCATGCTGCTAGGGAATTAATTTTGGGTGTTTTTTTTTTCTTTTCACTCCAACCAGTCTGCAAATTTCACTCGTTTAGCAACACATTGGAGTTTTGTGTGTTTTGTTCTTGAGTAGCATTTCAGCCTCAGCATTTGGCTGCTAAAAGTTACCATCCAATTTGGTCAAGCTATCTTATCTTTGGTGTCCATCTAGTGTAGGCATTTTGCATCCACCTGCTTGATTACAGGCATTTTACATGAATACTAGCCATGGTAGGCTGGAGGGAATGGATTTTGGCTGCAAAGGCATATACCGGATGTGACCCCCAATTTTTCAACCCACTCTGCTCCCTTCCTCTCCTAGAAGTTACATCAGCAAAATAGGTGGCAAGGGTCCAAGGAAACTCGTAGGTGATCAGGCTGCCTACTAGGAGCTAAACAAAAAAGATTTTTACTTACCTCTTGATGGCAGTCTGATCACTGCCCCGCCATAGCATAGAGCAGGGGTCTCCAAACTTTTTGACCAGAGGGCTGCATCAAATATCTGGTGTGGTGTTGAGGGCCGGGAAAAAAACTATGTAAATACAATTTAAATAAATTAGAGATGGAACTTAGATGAGTGAATGAATGGGCTCATTCATCCAACCTCTCCAGCACTCAGAACACCCTCCAGATGCAACCAGAACACAGCTCTGGTTGTGTTCAGATGTGGGCCAGAGGCTTTCAGGGGGAAAGATGCTGGCCATGGGACAGATAGAGGCTCACCACGGGCCACATTTGGCCCCCGGGCCAGAGTTTGGAGCCCCCTGGCATAGAGTGTGCACTCCATTGGTGCAGCTGCATGCTATAGTGGGGATAGGACTGGACTGTGAGTCTGATAATTTAGGGGGTAACATTATGACTGCGCAGTGGGATATGTATGGAGTCTTCACCTTTTTAGAGTATTTCTGAAACCATGCAGTAATTATAGCTTCTGGGTTTCATTAAATGACCTAACAAATTAATTACTTGAAAAATTAGATGTAATGCGCCACAAAATCTAAGTACAGCTGAACTTCAGTTTAATGCATAGCTGTAGAAGATATTAACTAAATCACAGACAACGATGAGTGAAGTTCGGCTTCCACTGGCAAAAAGTGTTGGCTGGGTGGCTATGTGTCTAGGTAGCAATAAAGATTTTAGTAGATACTGGAAAATCCAAAAACCTGATTAATGTATCTATGAAAATGTCTCTATGAAAACTACGCAGTTAACTCCAGGTAGGTGGAAAGTGCAGTTAAAAACAGAAAAAAAGATTTGAGATAAAGTAACAGGAAGGGTTTAATTCTCAGGCCTTGTTCTCACACTGCACTCTGCAAGTTAGAATACCCATTTCTGCATATGATGCCACAATAAGGGATTTTTAGTAGTTTGTTCGTAGTTTTCCCATGTTGACGTGACAGCATTTTTGGTGCAAAAAAAGAGATGCAGATTGAAAAGGGAATTGTAACTACACGTACACAATGCTGAGATTTATTTTTACCCTCTGGAAAGAAGCCTGCAAACTGCATAATGCTTCTCTGTACTCAAAGAGGGCAGAGTACAGACGTCCACACAAACCTAAAATGTATTGGAAAAATTCTTCCCAAATCCTTGGTTTTATGAGCTCCTGCTTCAGTTTGGTTGGGGAACAAACCCTGAATCATTATCTGAACATTTCTGCTGAACACAAACCAGAAAAGAATCTCTAAAATGTCAGGTTACCTATTGCTAGAGTCAAACCAGTATATCGTTTAGGTTCTTTTCTGATGTGGATTCAACAAAATGTTGAAATAATGGTTCAAGTTCTGGTCTGGGAAGAAGTAAAGGATTGGTTTCATTTTTGTTTCAGCCGCCATCTAATCCCCTGCTACAGCACCTTGAATTCCTGCTAGAACAGCCCACATTAGCCACTTCTTCAACAACCTTGACTGTGTAAACAAGAGGCATTCCTGGCATCGTGTACCTTGGTTCTTTCTGCTTGCTGTAATTCACATGATTGCAGGTTTGCATTTCTTAATGATATGGTCTAATCTCTTAGGAATGTTTGGGTACCAGGGAATTATGAAGCTGTTAGATTCTATTACTTTAATTCCAGGATTCTATGCTTGGAAACCATCAAATAATATTCCAATAATATTTTGTGGCAGATATCACATTTGTTTACCTTTGTCCCTTTCTTTGGTTAAATCACATAGATGCACTATATACATCCATACAGATAGTATACGTCATGATCACTTTTAAAGCCCCAAGCAGTCAATTTAAAAGTTTTTTTTAAAGAAAAAAAATTGAGATAGAAAGGCTGATAACTGATATAATCTTGATCAATAGAACTGCTAAGCCAGAGTACTTTGATTTAACCATCCCATTAGCATGATTCATTTTGCCACAGGACTCACTGAATGAGCATAAATTGAAGTTCTCTGGTTGAACGGGTTTCTGAATTCCAGTAATTTGGGGCCAAAGTGCATTTAATGGTCACAGTTCCATGTCTTTAAACATGGGGTTGCCACAATCATCGAGAAAAGGAAAGGTCTAATTGTAAAAGAAATACACAGGTGGGGGGGTGCAGAACCTTCCCCTTGCCAGTAGCTTACATCCCCTCAGCACTCTTCCCAAGTGTTTTTCTTCCAGCAGAGGTAATTTCTTGTATTGGAGCTCAGCTGAGGAAAAAAAAATATTGGCAAAAGATGCTGCCAAGAAATTAGCCATGAGAGCAGGAGAGTTTTGCAGTTGAAGAGATCCTCAACACTCTTCAAGTGCAGCCATCAGAGGTGAGGTGAATGGCAATTTCTGGGCTCTGAGTTCCAGTCTGGTACCAGATTCTCTCCCCCCCCCCCCCATTTCAAGGGTTGGCAAACTTCTGACTAGGCTGTAGAGAGGAAGGTTTTTAATAGGAGTCCTGTGGCACCTGCACACCTGATCCTCCTCTGCCCATGCACTGTTAACAGTTATTTTTATTGGTATTTATATACCGCTTTTCAATGAAAAGTTCACAAAGCGGTTTATAGAGTAAAATCAAATAACTAATGGCACCTTGTCCCAAAAGGGCTCACAATCTAAAAAGATACAAGAGAACATCAGCAAACAGGCACTAGAAGAGACACTGCTGGGGTGAGGGGGGCCAGTTACTCTCTCCTGCTAAATAAAAGAGGAGCACCCACTTGAAAAAGTGCCTCTTACCCAGTTAGCAGGGCAACTGCTACCCCGTTTAACTTAATTGTTGTTTGTTCATCAGTGTTTTGGTTTATGGTGAATTTGGTTGCCTTGCTTCTTTTTCTGCATTTCTTCTTACTGTGAACAGCCCTGAGAATATGTCTATGGAAAGACTGCACAGGAATTAAATGAATATAAGCACAGCATTGCTGCTATTTGGTGGGCATATATATATATATATTAACGTATATAATATTTTCAGCCAGTCATCTATTCCCATTTTCAAGGGTCGGAGGCTGCTCAGAGATAATGAGGTGTTTTGCTTTATAAGGCAGGAGCTTGAACTAAACTTAGCTTTAAAAGAGAAAACAACTTTAAGGGGGGAAAAACAACTTGAAACCTGGGAAGAGTCTTTGAGTCCTCATAGAGATTAGGGAAATGTAGGCCTGGGGAAAACAGCAGAACAGAATCCAACTGCTTCCAAGGTGACCAGTACATTAGTACATGATAACGATCTTCACCATCTCCTTCTTCTTTCCTATAGCTATCACCCATGACAAACTCACTTCCTGCTGGAGAGTAATAATGGAGAGAAAAAATATTGAATTGAAAATCCTTATCCATTTGACATAAGGGCAGTGGAGTAGCAAGATAAAGGAACCACACCTTAAGGCAATAGCAGAATCTGCGCACAGCAAGCTCACTCTGAGGCAGGGACCTTCCATCTACTAGTTCAAGCTCTCAAGCATTTATCACCTTATTTTATAGTGTTTACAACCACTTGGTACAGACTTCTCCCCATAACCTGGGTTCCTGTTAACCAAACATTGGCCCTCTGGTGAAGTCAGCGTAAGAAAAAATAAAATCTCCAAATAGGAAAACTGAAAGAGTGTTTCATTCATGGACATGATGACCAGAAAGGAACATCTGTCAAATAATTCCTTGGTTTGAAATTTACCATCAATATGAATTTTAAATTCATTATATGAATTGATTCAAATAGTGAATTAGGGATTATTATATTATAATTCTTCATTTTATAATGAATTCTACAAAGTATCTTCTGTCAAGAAAGAACAAAAGAGACTATGTGGACCAGTGGCATCGCTAGGAGGGTACGGGGGTGCGGGCTGCACCAGGTGACACGCCGGGGGGTGATGCGCCCTGGGGGTGATGCGCTAAAATTGCACCGTTAGGAGCTACCATGTTGTGCCATATACCGTTGGATGTGGAATGTCCAGCGGAACACAATGCAAAAATCACTGTTGAGAGAGCTCCTTTCCTTCAAAAGTTATGGCCAAAAAACCAGAAGGAAAAAATGCATGGATCGCTATGGAAGGAGTAGGCGAACATACCTTAGAGCATCGGAAAGGGCAGGCTGAGAGGAATCCAACGCAGAATTGTCCTGATCCAATGAACGCAGCTCCCAAAAACACCTGAGGAGGAGGTCCCTCCCCCCCCCAGCTGCGAGTGTATGGAACCCTGTGGGAAGCAAAGCAGCCTCACGTAGCCTTAGCTGGTGGTCAGGCCAGGCAAAGAGGAATGTGAGGACACCAGCATGGTCCCGATTTGATGGGACTGGAACACAACAAAAGCCCCAGAAGGCAGCCTCCGCCCCCCCCCACTAGAAACGACCATCAAAGAGGCTTGAACTGGTAAGGGGAATGTTTTCTATTTTGCACTTGCAGTTTCCCTCACAGTCCAATCCTACGCACACTTTCCTGGGAGTAAGCCCCATTGACTCTAATGGGACTTACTTCTGAGTAGACAGGCATAGGATTGGGCTTTCAGACTTGTAAAGCCAGGTGGGTCTTTGTACTGATGTGCTTGAAATAGAAGGACTTTAAACTGGGCACTGGGGAGGGCTGATGATCTCACTGATTCTTTTGGGGGGGGGGTTATTGCAGGCAGACTACAGAGAAAACTCACTTGGTGGAACAGGACTGGCTTCCCGTTATTTAATTATTTCTGTCATTTTAATTTAACTATTTCTAATTATTTTAATTTGGTTGATGATGTCACTTCTGGCCATGACATCACTTCCAGTGGGTACTGGACAGATTGTCATTCTAAAAAGTGGGTCCAGGTGCTAAAAGTAGGAGAACTGCTGCAATAAGGTGTTAGTAAGTTGACACAGGTGTGTGAGTGTGTGTGTGTGAGTGTGAGAGAGAGAGAGAGAGAGAGAGAGAGAGAGAGACCCTACAAGTTTTCAAAATCACTAAAATCAGTCTGGAGGAATAATACCATCATGTTATATATCCATCAATGCGTAATTTCATGCAGAATGCAATGAAACAAACCACATTGAAATATCTGTGTTCTATCAAAAGGTACTGCCAAAAAAACCAGTGGGGGCGGGGCGATGGTACATCACCATGCCCACCACCTAGGGTGTTGCCCCGCCCACTGCATGGGGTGACGCGCAGGCCTCCCACACCGGGTGACATGAATCCTAGTGACGCCACTGATGTGGACTTACAAAAGGCACTTCCTGCATCTGATCAAGTGTGGTTTAGTATACAAAAGCTTTCAGTACAATAGATTTATTAGTCTTTAAGGAGCAGCAAGAATCTTTATTGTTTTTACTTCAGAGTATGCCAGCATTACATTTATTATCCTGGAAGCACTACAAAATATGAGGACAATTGTGTTCCAATATATTAACAGGTATATCAGACTTCTACCTGAAAATTTAAACTAACATTACATTTCCTGTGTGTCTAACATTTATTTGCAACTGAAGTCAAGTGCACACATACTTGTCCTTTATCGCCCTTAGGTTGTGAGCCGTGATTTCCACTGTCGTAAATCAGACACCCAACAGCCCAATCCTGGATTATTGTCCTGGATAGGATTGGGCTGTAAGTTCATCAAGGCTTATTTGGGATGGATGAATAGGATTTCCTGCATGTTTTCTTTTGGGCGGGGGGATAAGTCCCACTAAACCCAATCCAGATAAATAAATGTGCACACATCGATATCAGTTAGAGTGAGTAGATACAAACAATATCTTCTACCAATTCATCACTTATTACAATGTGTATGTAACGTTAATGTCTTTTGTAATAAGTAATACAAACACTCAGAAGGCAACCTGAGAGTTCTGAGGTGAGAGGGGGCCAGAGAGGTGACATGCTGACTAGGGAGGATGACAGAAGAGAAAGAAAAACGGGTCAAAATCCAAACTGGGTACAAACAGAGGAGTTCGCTGAGTCTGAGGCCAGCAGCAGGAAACTCCTAAAAGTAGTCCCTGTCTGAGAAAGCTTTCAGCCACCAGTTGAACCCTCTGTCCAGAGGCATAGCTACAGGGGGGCAATGCAATACTGCAGGCACTGCAACGCAACATGTAAGTGGCCCCTCCCACTCGCCACTGGAGCCATTCTGGGCAGTGATGGAATGGCGCAGGCACACATGCACGTTGCCATTGCTGCCCGGAATGGCTCTGACGGCGAGCGTAAGGGGCCACTCACACGGCACGTTGTGGCACCTGCAGTACTTATAATGCCACCCCTCTGTAGCTACACCACTTCCTGTGTCAGAACAGACTTGCAAGTAGCAGGAACTAGAGACACCCCAGGAGCATTTCATTTAAAGAAAGGGCTGGATGTTGCAGAGAACATGGCCAATTCAGGGGCTCCAGCTCCTCTTCAATTCATCTGTCCCCTCTGGCTAACATTAAAATCATTCTTCCTTCTACCTCCCACTTGTGCTTGAGCCACTTCCTTCCTTGGCATCACAATGTTTTTGATCCACCATTTAGATAACTAACATTTTTTTCATGTATTGTTTGGGCAGCTACTGACTTGCATTTCTCCCAGTTTTTGTTTTGTTTTCTTTAGTTTTTAGTTTTTTATTTTTAAGGAAGTGCTGGAGGCACAGATAGGGGTTAGGAGTAAGACAACATATAGGACAAGAAACAAAGGAAGAATAAAACAGAGGTTGGAAGTGAAAAAGGAACCGTGCTGTAATATATTTTTGTTTCCCAGAATTTAATATTTTTGTTATTTCTCAGGTCTCACCTTCAATGGGGAAAGTCTTCCTAGGGGACACTTTTAAAAAGTATCCACACTCTCTGAGACTTTAACTTCAGTCCCCAGGAGGGGCCTTAGTTTAGCAGCGCATAGGCAAAGCAGCCTATCCTCTCAGTGGTCTTGCTTGACAGGACATTCATGTTTGTCTTCTTGACTGATTGCCCCAGCAAACCTGACAGAGCAAGTGAAATCTGAGGAGTCTACTTTGTTTTTGTTTGTTTGTTTACTTACTTACTCAGAGCACAATCACAAAGGCGCCCTAGGCCGGTGCAAGTTTCTTGCACCAGCTGAAGAGTGTCACAAAAGTGCCGTAAGGCACTTCTGCAATGACTCAGGAGAAAAGAGGCCTGCGCGTGGATGTGTGCCAGCCTCCACAGGCCGCCCCAGGGCCTGCAGAGCCAGCAGAGGAGTAAGTCCGCACCAGCCTTTCAGGCCAGCATAGGGGTCTGGGGAGGGCGGGGATGGAATGGAGGCGTTCCAGAGTGGGGGGAAGGGCAGACAGCTGGTGAGCCCATGGGTGGGCCACAGTTGAGCAGGAGGTGGGGCCAGGATCCGGCACAAGTGCCAGTTCCTAACCCCAGACCTGGGCACCCTGGAACAGCTCCGGACTGCTTGGATCTGTGCCACCTCTTGAGGTGGTGCAGATCTGAGTAACCCCATTGGGGCTGCTGTGGTGTTACCCAGGGTAAGGGGAAGGACTTCCCATTGCCCCAGACTGAGCCGCAACCAGCCCCAACCCTGCATTGGATATAGAGCAGGCTAGCCGGCCTCCCCATTCCAGCACAGCTTAGAATTCAGCTGTTACTTACAGTATTTTTATTCCACTTTTCTCCCCAAAGAGACCCAAAGGTGCTATCATTGCATCGGCAACGTAGGGGTATGCATCACAAAGGCAGAAGAGCTTACTAAATAGCCATTACTGGGCTGTCTTCCCCAACTAAATCTCTTGACTAAAATATGCAACTTGTCCCTCAAAACGGCCACGGTGCCAGAGGATTGGAGGATAGCAAATGTCACGCTATCTTTAAAAAGGGAAAGAGGGGAGAACTCTCCAGGAAACTATAGGCCAATCAGCCTAACATCTATATCGGGTAAGATGGCGGAATGCCTCAACAAAGATAGAATCTCAAAACACATAGATGAACAGGCCTTGCTAAGGGAGAATCAGCATGGCTTCTGTAAGTGTAAGTCTTGCCTCACAAACCTTTTAGAATTCTTTGCAAGTGAAAGTGGAGCGATTGTGCTGCACTTCCAGTTTTGCGGAAGTGGAGTGCAAATGCTCCACTTTCACTTCTGAAGCTGCGAGGAGCCCTCCAGAAGGTCACACAGGGCTCCCCGCACCCCTGGGAGGCTGTAGGAGGCTCTGGTAAGTGCAGCCAAGCCCCTGAAGCCCCCTGAGCAGCAAGATCCTGGGGATCGCACTGCTGCATTCCCCCCCGCCCCCGCTGCCTCCCCCCACCCCTGCAAGGACTTACAGCGGTTTTCAAACTCCCAGAGAGTTTGAAAACCACTGCCCTAGATGGAGAAGGGCAAGTGTATCTCCATTGAAACAAACAGTAAACTCCAGACCCCACTGTGATGTCATGAGGATTCTGGGCATGAATTTCAAGAATGTCATTGAACTTCTGCCCAATACACAAGTGTACACTTGTGTGCCAGGCAGAAATTAGAAATTAGTTAATTAGCATGGTCCACTGTGAGTGTTCTGAAGTGCCTTAGGTAGTAGCTGCCTCACAGGTTGTATAGCTAGATCTGACCTGAATGCTTCACCTAGGCAGGAGAGGTGCAGCTTCATGGTAGAAGCACCCAAGTTCAGTCTCTGGCATCTCCAAGTAGCAGGCTTGGGAAAGATGTTAGTCTGGGATGCTGGAGTGCTTCAGCCAGTCAGAGCAGTTAATGCGAAGCTGACTCAGCATAAAGCACTTTCCTATCCTCACGTCATTTATTTTAAAAGGACAGTGGCAGCTGAAGAAACTTAATTGTGGGTCTGCTGCTGAAAATAAAACAAGCACAGTGAATTATTTAGATCTGACAGAGCTAAAGTATAATTCTGTAATAACTTCTGAAAAGCCGAAAGATGTCTTAAATGAACTCCCTTTATAAATTATTCCTGTTTGCTTTTGCTGCTTCCTCTGAGCTGAAGGTGACAGATGAGATGGAATTTGTTTCATTAGTGTCTAGTTATGTGGCATAATGTAGCAGAACCCTGTGTTGCTCCTCAACATGTTACTTCTTTTTGCAAGGGGCTGTGACTGAAATCCTTCCACCACCCTCTAAAGCTCCGTAACTGGGGTCACGTACCCCAGAAGGAAGCTCCTTGAAGGACGCATAAACTGTCCCATGGAGTTTCAGGCATGTTTAACCTTCCAAACACACATCAGAAGCACCTGGCTGGGAAAGTGGATTGGGAAGAGAAAAGTGCCACAGCAGGGAGGAGTAGGGTTAAGCATGCCACCATTTGGCTGCTTCTCCACTACAAATCTCCTCCTTTTTGAAGCTGCCTTCCCTACAATACATACTGACTCAAATTCTATTATGCACTTCTGCATGCAACATGTAGTCCAGTCCTACACCAATGACTGGAATGCCAGGGACTTGAGCCTCATATGTACCTTGTTGGAGTTTACTTGCCAACTTTACCTATCTGGCTAGCACAATATCACCTACCTGAAATACAAACCGCAGCTTACAATGTGTCCAGAATTTTGCTCTTCTGAAAATGTTGATGGATTGGTAGTGAAATGTCTGAAACAAAAATATACAAATGTCTCCATGCGCAAATATGCTTTCTGGATTGTAGAGTGAGGTGTGTATTTTGACTAGGGAACAACATGGAGGGCACGCATGCACACACACACACAGAGAGAGAGAGAGAGAGAGAGAGAGAGAGAGAGAGAGAGAGAGAGACAGACAAATTGTGCAAGACTTATGAAAACCATCCTTGGATATTTTAATTAAGGGACCTTCAAATTTGTCCTGAAATTTCACTTACATGAAATTTGGTGACGATTCTGATGTTGCCACTCACTTTAAAAATACTATTTGGTAGGACCCCACTAACTTATTCCTGGCTACTATGTTATGCACTTGATGTTCTGATTTTTCTCTACTAAATGTTAGATGGGGTTATGCTCTAGCTGTTGGCGTTATGTGTCACAGTAGGAGGCTCATTTGAACATAAGCAGCAAATGCTCCAAAACGGAACTTACAGTCTGCCGCTGTTACTCTCAGATCCTCTGATCCTTCTCATGTGTTCCCACTTGCATGCTTAGGAATGCAGTTCATCATGCACCAAACAAAATTAGCACAAAGATCAAAAGAGTGTATTTCCAACTTAAATTAATTCTCATGTGGCATGATCAGAAAGAAAGGTTGAAATGTTCACCCCACCATATCTCATGGGTGTTCTCACTTTTTCTGGTCTATTCTCTCATCCATTTGCCAGTTTAGGCCGAACTCCAAATTTAACTTTAGCTATGTAGCTTTCAGGCTTCATCACGTAAGAGTTGGTACTGCAGTAAGAATGGGTACCACAGTTTGTTTTCCTTCCTCATCACTTGTGAAATTTTTTATCATGTCTCTTAGATAAGACATTATTTTAAATTGTAAACCTCCTTGATTACACTGGCAGGAAAAGCAGGAAAATTTTCACATTGTGCAAATTTCACAGCCACATTATGAACCTCCCAACATAATTTTTTTTTCTTCAAAAAACTAGCTGGGGGCATTTGG
This sequence comes from Tiliqua scincoides, assembly GCF_035046505.1. Classification (NCBI taxonomy): domain Eukaryota; kingdom Metazoa; phylum Chordata; class Lepidosauria; order Squamata; family Scincidae; genus Tiliqua; species Tiliqua scincoides. Next base: position 193,136,944 of record NC_089823.1, read on the forward strand.
ATCAGGTCTATGGCACCTAGGGATATGCAGCCCTTTCCCCCACCTCTCAGACTGTTCCAAATCAACTCCTTGGTGATTGCTGTGGAGGGAAGCCTTAAATATTTAGACTGGACTGGTCTTTTCCCCTACTGTTACTTGTAGGCAAAGTTCTCTGTAAAAATTACAGGAATTGCAATGGAGCTGAATGGGGGAAGCTCTGGAGTGCTTGGTGATGATGTCATTGTCATCTCCAAGCTCTGGAGCATTGTGAAGGAAGCTGCTTGGGGCTCCAGTTCTTTGAAATATTTGAAAATGATATCATCTGTCTATAGCCTGCGGTAGTACAGTCCATTCTGTCATCTTAGAATTTGAGCTAATGTATGTGTAGACTATGAACATGAATTTGGACACACTCCAAAGTGTGATAGTGGTAGTGGTAGACAGGGGCGCCTGGCATGCTGTGGTCCATGGGGTTACGAAGAGTCAGACATGACTTAACGACTGAACAACAACAATGTGTAGACTAGGCCTCAGTGAAGCCATGCTGCCACCTGACCTGCCCTTTTGCTTCCTTCATAAGTTAGCAACAGTGTCCATTTCTAGATAAAGAAACATATCTTCATGTTTCTCTCAAGTTTATTTTTTGCAGAAGGGCCAAAAGAGAGAGTGACTTGACAGTAGCCCTTTAGCAAGCCCAGCATGCAGCTATACGGTCAGGCTCCAAGAGTCTGAAATAAGGATTTAATTTTAATGTAATGAGATGGGTTCAGGATCCTAATTAAATACAAATTGATGATTAAAATATATTTAGCTTTAACAACTGTGCCATAAGAGATGCATTTATTACAAAGCTGTTGAACCTCAGTGGCTGTGTTCTCAATCAATTAGCAGCTATTTCATGTTCTATAACTGAAGCCAACCCAGTTTAATTAAACATAAAGTTCAGGCTATGTAGGACACTGTGTAAAGTGCTCCTTCCAAATGTCTTTTTTTATCATAAAAACTTCAGCATATTCCTCATGTGCTTTTGGACGGATGGTTATTTAACTTGCTGGGTTTGTTTTGAAAGAAGAAGGTCCCCTGAAGAATCACCATTGGTCATTAATTCGATCAAACGGCAAGATTTCGGCTTTGCACCTCCATGTCTATTGCTGATAAAAATGTGGGTGGGATGATATGCTTAATGAACCCTGTAATTCTTAACATGTGGGCTAATTAGCATATAAATTAGGATTATGTGCCTGATGCAGTAGTCTCAACTTCTATGCGATTTATTCCTCTGGCAGCAAGATGCAGCTTGCTCACACGGGTAGATGGCATTAATATTCAAATAGCACACACACTTTTCTTTCCACCTTGCAGTCAATCATTCCTTCCATGGGCTCTACTGATGCAGCAACCTGCATTCTCGAAGGATCAGGAAACTTCGTGATTACTGGAGCAATTTTGGAGCTACTCGCTTGACATGCTAGTTCAGTGTTCACTCCTCTCAAAATCCGGCAAGATTCAGGCAGACGCTTGCTTTAATGCCTTCTAGTACTTAAAGATTTTGCAAAAAAAAAAAAAAAGGCCAAATGGCTTCCATTGCTAAGAGAAAGATGCACTTCATGAAGTCTCACAGCAGAAACAAAATATTCCAGGTAATTGTACACCATATGGAAATATTCAATGAGTAAAGATCATTCAGCTAATGTATAGTCTGTCAAAATGTTGTTCCAGTGCCATTGCTATATGAAGTTATTCAATTTAATGGATGCTTTGCTGTTTTGAAATTTGTTCCCACCAAAGGATTCACCAGGATTGATAGACTAATGGGCTGATTCTAGGAGCTAGTATAACAAGAAATGAGTACGTATCATCCATATGGAATGGTGCCCCTTCAGGGCACAGAAAGTGGTGGAGAGCTGGTAGGATCAAGACTACCATTCAAATTGCCACCCCGTCACAAAGCCACAATTGTTCACACAGGCAGGCAGAGTCACTATTTCACTCACACAGGATGCTTCTGTGGACATATCAGCAAAAACCACTGCAGGTGCACACAGTAATCAGACTGTGAAGCCTAAGTACAACCTTTATTGTAGCATTAGACACTGAGTTTGCTACTGGACCACATTCTAGCTCAAACAACAATTTGATCCATATGCCGTACCCTTGTTTAGGCCTGCTTCAATGGCTATTAGTTCCTGGCCTGATAATGACTTGCTCCTCCTGCCCCTTCAATCAGATATGGCAGCACCATAGAACAAGAAAATCCTACTTCCCCTAGCAGGGTTTCCTGCATGCTAAGATCTCTGCAGAATTCCCTGTGGACACAATTGATTACAAACCAATTGTGTTATTGCAAGAGGGCCAAGACACACCCTTTTACAGATCCGTGCCTTTGAGCCAGACGTTCTTGAGATAATGGATGTAAGAACAGGTATGTACATACCCAGTTATTTTAATGTCGACTATGGAACCTGAACACAAAGTGCTTTGTCAACTTTATCACTGTAACCAGTTCATGAGCTAGGTCACTGTCAGTTCCATTTACAAATGAGATTAAGTCTGAAAGTGAAACACAGACCCATATCCATATTGTATTGGCAACCTTCAGTCTCGAAAGACTATGGTATCGCGCTCTGAAAGGTGGTTCTGGCACAGCATTACACAATTAATCTATGCATGAAACAGGACTTCTTGGTTTCATCACTGTAATCTTCCCAGCTTTGAAAAACAAAACACTAGTTCTATAACTGAGAGTTTCCTTAGAAATCTATATATTTTTCCCAAATAATCTGAAATCACTAGTGTGATGCCAGTACCTTTAGAATTAGGCATTAAGACACCTGGGCATTGGAAGCCAAAATGACTGCAAGCCCAACCCTACACTTATCTTCTCAGATATGTCCCATTCTGTTATGTTAATGGCGCTTTCTCCCAAGTAAGTGTGGATAGGATTGCAGCCCACCATAAATATACAATATTTTGGCCTACCATTTTCCAACCTATGTCTTCTTAGTTGGCAACCTTCAGTCTCGGAAGACTATGGTATCGCGCTCTGGATGGTGGTTCTGGCACAGCGTCTAGTGTGGCTGAAAAGGCCAATTCAGGAGTGACAATCCCTTCCACACTGGGAGCAAGTGTAGTGTGTCCCTGGTCTGTCTCCCTGGCTGTGGGCCTTCCTTCTTTGCCTCTTTGCCTCAGCCTGTTGGCCAAGTGTCTCTTCAAACTGGGAAAGGCCATGCTGCACAGCCTGCCTCCAAGCGGGCCACTCAGAGGCCAGGGTTTCCCACCTGTTGAGGTCCACTCCTAAGGCCTTCAGATCCCTCTTGCAGATGTATCACAGCTGTGGTCTACCTGTAGGGCGCTTTCCTTGCACAAGTTCTCCATAGAGGAGATCCTTTGGGATCCGGCCATCATCCATTCTCATGACATGACCCAGCCAACACAGGCATCTCTGTTTCAGTAGTGCATACATGCTAGAGATTCCAGCACGTTTCAGGACTGTGTTGTTTGGAACTTTGTCCTGCCAGGTGATGCCGAGGATGCGTCGGAGGCAGTGCATGTGGAAAGCATTCAGTTTCCTCTCCTGTTGTGAGCGAAGAGTCCATGACTCGCTGCAGTACAGAAGTGTACTCAGGACGCAAGCTCTGTAGACCTGGATCTTGGTATGTTCCGTCAGCTTCTTGTTGGACCAGACTCTCTCTGTGAGTCTGGAAAACGTGGTAGCTGCTTTACCGATGTGCTTGTTTAGCTCGGTATCAAGAGAAAGAGTGTCGGAGATCGTTGAGCCAAGGTACACAAAGTCATGGACAACCTCCAGTTCATGCGCAGAGATTGTAATGCAGGGAGGCGAGTCCACATCCTGAACCATGACCTGTGCTTTCTTAAGGTTGATCTATGTATACAGCAATTAAAGCCTCCCCTACCAATTCCACAATCCAGGCATCAGCTGCCAATTGGTGACTAAGACATTGTCAGCATCCCAGCACCTCCCTTTTCCTGGATTTCTAGGTTTTAACTCTAATGAGACTCTCTTCTTCATCTGCTGTGAAGTCTTCCATCCAGAATGGGATCCTCCAAGCCAAACCCCTTCCTCTTACTTCAGGTCATTCTGAGGCAACTCAGTTTTCTGTACTATGGCAATGTCCTAAGAAGAAATGGCAGGAATATAACGGCTGCCTCCATTTCTGCACTCATGGAATGGAAATGCAGCAGAAGATATCTCTGGTCCCTTCCCCACCCCAGCCCCCGCTTCCCTGCCATCAGCACCGAGGATGCAATTACATATTTTGCATATAATTGGCCTCAGGCATGCTTATGGAAGTGGAAAAAAAGAAAAGTGTGGTTCTTCTCACTTATAATGTATCTTGCACAGTACACTGCTCTTACTTATCTAAGGGTGTATTCATATATTAGAGTACATTAAATAATTTCACAGGGAAAATTACCATGGAAATTGTGAAACTCTACTGCACTCGGGGAAATAAATCTATGCATAATTATTCAGTAGAAGTAATTCTGGAAGCCTTCCTTTATCTGCAACATTTCATCCATGTGAAAAAGTGAAAAAATATGCTTTTTAAGGTCTTCTTCAAAGTACCACAAATATACCTTTGTAGCGGCATTGAGATACTTTGCACTTCACTTTGAAGTAAGGCACTAAAAAGCTTGATTGATATCCATTATTTATCTTGTCCTCCTAATTTACAAAGCACTCCACCATCTTTACCTTCTTTGTTGTCCCAACAACTCTGACATGGTCCTGAGTTGTTCCCATTTAATGCCAAGGAAGGGAAGCAGACAGATAGCAGCTTGTACAAACTCAATCAAGGATGTCCAAACTGGGAACTAAGCCCAGGTTCCTCAGATTCAAGGCCACTAGGCAATCCACTGATGACACCGTGAAATCAAATATTGACCTATAGTTTTTTCTAAACTTGCATATCCATTTATTTTTTTGTATTTTAAAACATTTTAAATCAGGTTCTTTTGTGCATTACAGCCCAAAACAGCTTTCAGTATTCAAAAATTAAAACAGTATTGCCACAAGGTATAACAACATGAACAATATATAACAAAATTAATAAACACACAATGAAATAACATCACAACAAAGTTAAACCACAGTGAGCACAGCATAAAAACAGACAGCAGCTACCTTCAATCCAGACTGAACCCATACCAATGAACCAGGGCAAAACTTCTATTCATGTTAATCTTTAGCGTCTGAACTTCTGTTCAGTTACTGTATAGTGGCTTGAAGAACACAACCAAATTCCATCTTTGTGGTTCATCCAAGAAAACTGGTTGGCTGTAGATTCAGGAGGGATCGAAGTATTTCTTCACATGGTGCATAATTCCTTTATGGAATTAATTTCATGAGATGTGGCAATGGTCACTAGCATAGATGGCTTTAAAAGAAAGCTTTTTAAAAAAAGTAAATTCACAGCAGAGGAGCAGTCTATTCGCTGTTTTTAGTCTGTATGTATAAAAGGAATGCTCATATTCAAAGACAGCATGCCACGGAATACCAATTGCTATGGAAGAACAATGGAAGAGGGATATTCTCTCATGCCCTGCCTGTAGGTTCCTCTGGAAAATCTTGTTGGCCACTGTGAGAAACAAAGTACTGAACTAAGTGGACATTTGGCCTTACTCCAACAGGCCACTCTTACGTTGTGACACACTGTAAGCTGCATATATGGGTTTGAGCATGATGGATTGAAGCAACAGCCTGCAGCTTTAAGGCAGGACCATGTGACTGAGGTGATCTCTCAGTCCTTCCCATTCCTATAATATGAACCAACACATCTTTGTTGGTTACTAAAGAAAAACTATAAAAGATAAGGGTTTCTGCTCTTGAGCAACTCACCATCTACATATAAGGTTCATTGAATGTAGTGGAACTTACTTCTGAGTAAATATACATAGCATCCGACTGTGAATCAGACACTTGCTCAAAAGATGTAGCAGCTAGAAAATGGTTGTTTTCCTCCTAGAAATTGCTCTTCCCCTCCCCAAATTTTGATGTTTCATTCTCTCTCTCTCTCCTTCTCTCTCATGCTTTTCACTGCTGATGATGAAGACTGAATCTGTAGTGCCAACTGCAACAAACCCACCCGCTTCCCCAGCATGATGTTAAAAATAGGTTCCCAGGACTCATCCAGCCAGGTTAAGACTCTGCAAAAAAAAAAAAAAGAGAGATGCAGGCTCAATGGGCAGCCAACTTCATCCCTAGGTTGGTTGGGCAGTACTAGAAAGAGAGAGTAGATAGCCAACATACCTTTGGATAATTGGAAGCACAGACACTGGATTCTGCACCACAGAAGAGTAACTTTAAAAACAACAATCACAATTTTCTTGGTTCTGCCCAGTTTGCAAAATGAATAATTAAAACTCACTTGCTTTGTACTTTCTTTACCATTCAGAGTTGAAAGAGATCATTAAAAGATCATTAAAACAACAGCAAAAACAGAAGCAGTGGGTCCCGCAAGCAAATTTTAAATGCCTTTAAACAACAAGCTCTGTGCACTATGCATCAAAAATGCCTATGTATCTAAACGTTGCAATTTGATTGATTTTTTTATTATTTGACAGCAGGATTGTTTTCACCTTTTAATCTGTTGTTGTGTATAGTGCCATTAGAAAAGGTAAATAAAACCTTTCCTGCAGACCTAGTGTCCAGGGTAGAAGGCCTATGACTCCTTCCACAAGGCCATTGCTAATAGACCTTTGAAAGTGGATCCCAGATTTTCAAAAGTCCCTTCAATTTGTTGACTTTAAACAGAGTCTTCCAATTTGAATACCTCTGACATCCTCACCACATTCTTGCATTCTTGTTCCCCTTGTGTTCTGCTTACAGATTTCCTTGAGATCAGAGTGTAGGGAACACTGTGAGCACTTTCCACACTTCCTGATTTCGTTAAAGGGAATGCGCAAGGAAGGTGCATGGTATGTGTGCAGAGAGGGAGATTGCTGCTATGCACATCCTCTAGAATAACTGTGAAGAAGGCAGTGATCTGCTTCTCTACACCCAGACCTTGCTCCTTTCTTGCACTGGCCCTTTAAACAAATCAGGAACTAAGAACTTCACTGGCAGCACTCCCAGCATACCTTGCTCTTCCTATTTTGTTTAAAGGGACTGCATTAGAAAGTGCCTGACAATCTACTTCCCATATGGTTTTAGTGAGCAGAAAGCAGAATGGAGCGGCTCTGTCCATCTTGGCTTGAGGGAGGTGGCAGTAGACTTGCAGTGAATGGCATCTGAAGCTTGTTTGTTACTCCCCAAAACCCACTGACCATTGGCAGCTGTATTGTTCACTTGATGCATAGTGGGGCAAGGAATCATAATTTCACATATGTGCTGATGGGTTTGGAGCTCTGTGATGGATCAGGAGAGATATTTTTGGATGCTGATGGATAGCTCTCTGAAGGTGTTGACCCAGTGTGTAGCAGCTGTGAAGAAGGCCAATTCCATGTTCAGGATAATTTAAAAAAAAGAATTGAGAACAAAACAACCAATATTATTATACCAATGCACAAACTGATGTAAGGCCTCACCTGGAATACTGTGTCCAGTTCTGGTCACCACAAAGGATGTAGTGGAACTGGAAAAGGAACAAAAGAGAGAGACCAAAATGATTAGTTGGTAGGGCACCTCCTTTACAAGGAAGGGCAACAACATCTGGGGCTCTTCATTCTAGAAAGAAGGTATCTGAGGGTGGACATGATTAAGACATATAAAATTATACGAGAGATGGATACAGTGGATAGAGGGAAGTTCTTTTCCCGCTTGTACAACATCAGAACCATGAATCATCCACTAAAATTGACTGGGGGAAGAGTCAGAACAGACAAAAGGAAGTATTTATTTACCCAGTGCATTATTAATCTGTTCAACTTCTTGCTGTGCGATACAGTGATGGTACCTGGCCTGGATGCTTTAAAAGTGGATTGGACAGGAAATAGGAATTTATGATGAAAAAATCTATCACAGGTTACAAGTCATGATGACTGCATACAACCACCAGGTTTTGGAGGTCTCTGAATGCCAGATGCAAAGGAGTGGCAACAAGATACAGGCCCATTAGTCCAGCTTCCTGTATCTTACAGTGGCCCACCAGATGCTGTAAGATACAGAAAGCTGGATCAATGGGCCCTTTGCCTGATCCAGCTTCCTCTATCCTTTCTTCTTATGTTCTTACAGTACTTCATTGATTAGCCAGCTGTGTATTTAGTTATGGAATGCAATTATTGTTTTAGAATTTCCCTTACCGGTTCAACAGCCCATTTAGAACACAACCACAAAGCCAGTTGACCTGTATATTGAGAAGAACAGATGGCACTGAACTGAAATGATACAAGCAAATTTGCAACTCAAACATATGCATGTCTACTCAAAAGTAAGCCCTATTGAGTTCAATGAGACTTCTGAGTAAGTGTGCGCAGGATTGTATTCTGAGGGTCCAACCAGATGTGATGCTCAATGCATGATTAGAGCTTCCTGAAGTACATGGGAAGGGAGGATTTGATCCCATTGAAAATCCAGTCCAAATCTGCTATTAGCACTGAGAGGGAAGCTCCCTTCATCCCAAGGCTAACAACAGCTTGATGACTATGTGAGTTGGGAGCACAACATAGGGGAAGGAATTCAATACTCCCTCCCCACACCTCACTTGTCCAATCATGATTGGGTCCCCCAGTGGCTACAATTTAACTTTACGGGGGGAGGGGGGAGGAAGAGGAAACTCTAATGACACGTATAGCATCAAGTCTGATTTGACCATGACTGTAAATTGCCAAGGAAAGACAGGCTACAAATGTTTAAACCATAGGAGCTGAGGTGCTTTTCTATTTTGATCCTCTTTCCAAAGCGGGTGCCAATAAAAAAACAATCAACCTCTTTCTGTTGTTCCCATGTGAATTGTTATGGGAGCCTTCATGCTCAAATCATTCATACAGAGGCAACTTATGAATTATTTCACCAGTAAAATATGTGGCTTCTCAGCACAGTTTAGCATCACGAATGTATTCCAACTTCCCATCAATGAGGAAACACAGCCATGATTTGCATTAATGTGGTGGTTTGGTGAGCGAAGGGATTTTCATGCACAGAGTTCCGTGACTAAAAGGTGCCTCTCCGTTCCATTCCTCGTAAATTACCATGACATGTGTCTAGTTATAGAGCCACATACCTCCAGACATGCAGATTAAATTAAGCTCAGTGTCTTGACATCTCACTACAAGTATTTTCTCTCATTGCCTCTCTGTGGCAATGAAAACAAGGAAAAACAACCAGAGCAGGACACCAATGAATGTGCTGGTAGAAACGACTGAAGATTGGTTTGTTATCGCACGTCTGGAAAAATCAGAATTTCCTGATGCATTATTTATTAGAAGCACATTAACTTCAGATGACATCACCACAATTCAAAAGCAATTTGGGCAGACTATTGTCTAGGAATGCAGGCATCATTGGCCTCCACAACTCAAATGAGATAACTTGGCAGGCTAACATTCAACATCTTAACTTTTTTTATTTACTTTCCAAACCCTAAGCAAAAAAAACTCAGCTGTGAGGAATTTGATCTGATTCTGATGGCTAAGGAAGAAAACGGCATATCATATTTGTCCATTCAATTTTTCTTGTACATTGAATGCACTGCTGCATTAATGCATCATCATCATCATCATCATCATATTGAATGTGGTCCCTAAAAATGCAGCTCTTATAAGAGAATCTTATCTCATAGACTCAATTTATCATGTTTCTGTTAACATGTAGTCTTAAATATGTCATTTATATATAACTTATTTCTTATTTTAGTATTCTTATCCTGTTTTTCGGCAATATGGCCTCCAAAGCAGCTAACATCTAAAAATGCAAAATGATAAAATAAATCATTTTCAATAAAACCATAATCTTAATTAAACATGAAATAAGGAAGATCAACAGAAAAAAAAACTAAGCAGGAAATTCCTATTTCAACCAAGATTAAAAAAAAACAACAAAAAACCCTCAGTGGAATAAACCAGTGTTTACCATTTGCCTAAAAGAAAAGAGGGATGGGGCAATTCAAGCTTCTTAAAGGAAGAGAGTTCCAGATCTTGGGCTTGGGTCTCAGAAAAGGCTCTGACCCCTGGTCCTATGTGGTCACCAAGCCTCAAATATTGTCGGCTCATGGAGCAACAGGTCTCTCTGAACGATTTTAGTGGATGGCCAAAATCACTGGGTAGCAGGCAGTCCTAAAGATATCCTGGATCCAAATCATTTAGGGCCTGAAAGTGACAAGACAACTGAAACAAATGGGAAGCTAATGGAAGTCAAATAAGATGGGAGTAATATGCTTTATATAAGAGGTCCCAGTATTAACCTGGCTTCAGCATTCTGTACCAACTGCAAGCTCCCAAGCACAGCTCCATGCAAATGGTGCTGCGAAGTCTGACATATGTCCAAAGTCTGGGTGATATTGAGCAGATCTGCTTTTTCCAGGAAGAATGGAACTGGCAAGTTGGCAGCAGTTTTGCAAAGGCAGTCCTGGCTACAACCATCACCAGACTCTCCCGGAGCAAAAGTGAATCCAGGAGCACCACAAGCCTGTGCACCTGATCCTTCAAAGGGAATGTTCCCACATCTGGAACATGATGTGAGCAGAGCAGCACTCTCAGTCCACCTATCATCATTTTTACCAAAGAGAAATGTATGACTTACACACACTGTAGCCTGCTGCTGTGACCTTGTCCTTCTGCATTCTTGATGGTTATTACAGTGAATCAGAGCTCTGCATTTGGGTGTGCAGCCTTGATCACATTGGAATACAACATATATGTTATTCCTCAGAATTTGAAAATGTCACTGTTTAGACCTGCATAATGTGGATCAGTGTGACACCACAAGGCACACAGGGATTTTTAAAAGCAGGATTTAAGAATGTCTTGTGGACAACTGTCCTGATTTTTACATCACAGCCTCCATTCATAGCTGGTTTGACAAGGATGAGCAAGTAGTCAAAAATTACCTGCTCCTTTTCACCCCTAGACCAAACAGAACACTAGTACTAGCAAGCGGTTCAGCTTCTGACAGAGCCATCTGAAATAGAAGCATTGAGTGCTTCTACAATTTCCACTATTTTCTACTATATCCACTATTATGAGACAACATGTACTGCTGCTTCCATTCTGTGGTATAAACAGCTTCTTCAGATAAATAGAAAAGAATCATTAAGTACATTGTCAAGCCATATTCCACAATGTTGTAGATGGACTATCTAGGGTTGACTGAAGACCTCCTAGTGCCTAATGCAACACACCAAAAGCTGTCATCCAGTGCCTGGCAGCACACCAGCTTGGCTGCCAAAAGGAAGAAGGGAATGGAGAAGACAGGAGGAGAGAGTGGTGGGCAGGGGTTTTGGTACATTTTGGTAGGAGAGCCACATCATCTCTCTGACACTGTGTTGGGGGCCGGGGGGGGTAAGATTTAATTTACATTTAAAATTTACGTAAATGAATTTATTAGAGATGGAACTTATGAACAAATGAATGAAGGTCTTGCATAGCTCAAGGCCTGTTAAAGGCCTTGCACAAAGCAAGGCCAGCCTTTCCTTCACTACCACTGCTATATCACAGATGTGAAACAGCAAGTAGTGGAGGGAGTTCTCATCCCACCGCTCAGGTGAGAGGTCGAAAAGTTGTCCTCATGCTGAGACTAGTTGCATCGGGCCAGCATGGGCTCCAGCAGGTCTTTGGAGGGCCACAGGCTCATTGGAGACTGGGGGCTCCCCAAGGGCCAGATTGAGAGCCCCCAAGGGCCACAAGTGGCCCCCAGGCTGGGGTTTGGGCACCCCTGAGCTAGAGCATCAACAGAATCAATAGAGCAGGAAAAGGAGGAATGATGGAGGTGGGAAGACATGGTTGTCCTCATGAATGGTCCAGCACTGGAACTGCAGAAGATCTTTCTGGAAATGTCCAATCCGTGGGCATTCTCACAATGAATGCATGAAGGATAGCACTTCTGGGCAGCAGCATTTACAGAGGGGAGGTGGCACAGTAAGTACAGCAGACACTGCAACAGACCATGTAAGTGGCCCTTCCCACTCTCTGTCAGAGCCATTTGGGGCACCTACTGTGCCTACCGTGTTGCCCCTCTGACTACGCTATTGCTTTTGGATATTCATTCTGCAGATCCTTGTGTCTGGTCTGATGGCAAAATTATTGATAAATGAGGTTATCTGGCTTGGCTCTGACAAAACTGCAGGCTTCTGTCAGTGTCTCTTTTAGAATACTTCCACCCCAGTGCTTTCTCCAAGGGCGACTGCATCGCCAGCATCAGGCACATCCATCAAGAGACTTGCACCATCTCCCACTGTGGCTCTACGTCAGATCTGCACCGTGGAATGGCAGCCCAGCAGGATCACTGGTGTCACTGGATTTGTGCCTTCTGACTGAAGTGGATCCTTCCTGTCACAATGCTCCTGCCTTGTGTGATGCCTCACAGCCCTTTTGTCCGCATTTGGCTGCAACAGACAGACAGCAGCAGCCTATGCAGTCACGAAAAGGCTGCCAACCACTATCTCTCATCCCCAGGCTCACAAAAAAAGATTTCTGGATGCTGAAATTATATCTAGAGAAATGCACGAGGCCCAAATCTTCCATTTTAAGAGGAATTTCCGCCTTTATGTATGTAAAGAAAAGCCTGGAAATTGTGAATGGCAAAATGATTTACAGGATGAGAGACCAAAATGCGGTTTTTAAAACTAAACCAACCTTTATTAATCATTAAATCCGCGGGTTTTTCCCCCTGGTTCTGATTTATGATTTTCAGCAACGGAGGTTGCCAACAGTACTTAAAAGAAAGCAGGAAAAAAGTCAGGCATGTTTTGAATTTCTGATAGGCTGAATACCACAGGCTCCCTCGGCTCCCCGCCTCCTGGCTCGTCCGCTAGGAATAATAGACCTTAACATGCCATAACTTCAGGAAAATATGGCACAAAAATGAAACCAACCCACCAAATTAGGAACACATCTCACTCAATTGCTGTCAGAGCTGGATCTACCATTCAAGATCCCACGGGAGCTGCTAGACAGACTACTTTTCTAGAATGGAATAATTTCTTAAGTGGAAACAGGAACTCCTGTTTTCAGCTGCCTGCAACTGACAAACTTCCAACTCAGAGCAGAGATCATGCCAAGGAAGTGTTATAGCCACCTCTGCCCACCTTCATTTCTGAGCCAGACGTGTCTCTAATCAAGCAGATGCTCCCAGGGCAGTTTTCTCATGACCCTTCAGAAATTCAGGGTACAGTGATCCTGGCTGCTCTCCACCAAATGCTTAGTGAGAGGCTGCCCTTATTCACACATTCCTAATGATATATACAGAGACAGTATGTACAGAGGATGGAAAGAGGTTAAGCTATCCCAATTTTAGAAGTGCAAAATGGGACCTAGAAACTATAACCACAGTCCTGGAGGGCCTTTTTGTGGACTAGTCAATGGTGCTTCTCTGAAGGGTGTGATTTCACCAGAGCTGCCTGAGATACCAAAGATCATGGGAAGGCGGCATAACTAACAGCCTCTCAGGCTTTGATAAAGACATTTAGGGCCAGCTCACCAATGAAGTGGACTGAAGACCTCACACTGAGTTTGGGTGATATGGCAAAATAAAGATAGCTCTTGTTCCACATTTTCCTGCAACCCCCTCTAGTCCGCAACCAACAGAGATGCTCCAATTCACACTTCGGGAAGGGATCCAGGGATCAGCAGCCCCCTTTGAGAAACACTGCCATAGTCACTGCTCCATCATCCCACCCCCTGGCTGCTTAAGAAAGCAGCCAAGTGGTCAGGAGATGGAAAGGTGGAGCACCCCACCCATCCACTCCTTCACCTCCAGCTTTGGATTCCCTGAGGACAGCCACTTTGCTCCTCCAGAATCCTGTTTGTAGTGGGTGTCCAGCATGCTCTGCCGTTTCAGGTAATTTCCATCAGGACTGGGGAAGAACAAGGAGGCTATGCCCACAGTCACCAAGCTGGAGTTAAGGAAAGGGGCAGGGCACTCCACAGCTTGGCTCAGCTTCCTTCTCTCCCAGCCACCCTGAAAGGAATGGACTTCAAGATATCAGGACACAGGTTGTGTCTTGTTGTCTTGTATGCTCCTTGAAGCATTTGGTGGGCCACTGTGAGATACAGGAAGCTAAACTAGATGGGCCTTTGGCCTGATCCAGTGGGGCTCTTCTTATGCTCTTAGACTTGCCCATCTGTTCACTGTTATTCAGATATCTAAGAAATACAAACCACACCCAGTCACATTGCCCTCCTTGAGGAACTTCCATAGACAGGTTTAGTTCGGTTAAGTCAACTGTCTCATACTAAGAAGCATGATTAGAAGTGCAAAGGCCTGGTTGAAGCAGTAGCGGCATCAAATCTTCCGCCTGACCAGCAAGCCAGAGCCATTAGACAGACTTCAGGTGAGAATCAGGGAGAAAAAGACTCTTGCACTAGAAAAGGAAAAGTTGAAGATGCAACAGGCACCTTTTAAAATTATGGTTCTCTAATTAGCCAGGGTAGAGCAACTGTCCTTATTCATCCCAGGGCGCAATCCTAACCCCTTCTGTCAGTGCTTTCCAGCACTGGCATAGCGGTGCCAATGGGACATGTGCTGCATCCTGTAGTTGGGTGTCACTCATGGAGGCATCCTCAAAGTAAGGGAATGTTTGTTCCCTTACCTCAGAGCTGCATTGCCCTTGTGTCAGTGCTAAAAAGCACTGACATAAGGGGTTAGGATTGCGCCCCCAGAGGCATAACCTGTGTTTCTGTTTTGTATCTTTTTAGATTGCAATCCCTTTGGAGGCAGGGACCCGTCTCATCATTATTTTGCTATGTAAACTGTTTTGTGCCCCTTTAGTTTAAAAAAAAAATAGTATATTTCTAATAATAAACATGAGAATAAAGAAGTGGCTAGAAAGGCCGGACAGAGGCAACTTTGAAAACTGGCAACAATTCAGCTGATCAATTGACAACTGGAAAGAGACAATTGAAAATTAATGTAAAGAGTTCAATAAAACAATGATAGCTGTTGTCTGCAACAAAAACAAGCTTTTTTGTTACAGCCAGAAAATTTCTTTTGGAGAAGACTCAGGGCCAAAAATTTGTGCATTATGTTTCTGCTTGGCCCAGATGTTCATTTTCTTGACGGGCAGCCCAAAACTAATGGGGCTGCCCATGCCACAAAACAGCAGTGCCAAAACAGCAACCACTGTATCCTACGTGGGCAGGTAGGCAGCTGGAGGTCTCCTTGAGGCAAGGGAACATTTGTTCCTTTACACACCCATGCTAGCTTCTGAGCCAGAGGTTCCCTCCATCTGGCCACTGCAAAGTGCTTTGTGACTCTTTCGTGACACTTTCATGACAGACTTCTCCTTAGCAATGTGCGCAAGACCAAGTCTACCTCCCTGCATGCCATTAACTCAATGTGGAGGGCTCAACACACTCCCGCCATTCAGAAAAACTAAAAGCACATTATTAGCAGGTTGTGTAGTTGGCCCCGAGGCAGTAACATAATATGACTTTCAGGATGGAGGAAGATTTCTGAATAGTAATAATTTCATTACTTTCACTTTAGTGATAGTGCAAGAGGACAGATACGTTGTATTAAATAGGTATAAATTTCAGAGATAAGGTCATAGTTAGTCTGTAGCAGCTAAAACAAAAACAACAGAGTCTTTTTTGCATCTTAACAATTAATATGGACTAGCATTTGTGGACTCAAGCCCACTTCATTAGATATGTCAAGTGTTGTTATCCTCAGTTGGTAGATACAGGAAAGAAATTGTCAACAGTGGGCTTTAAAAGGCATGAAATTCAAAGTGTGGCAATAGATCTGTGACATTTCTATGCAAAACGCAAAATGCAAAGAAGATAAGAAAAGGTTGACCTATTCACAAGAGCAGTCACTGTGATAATTCTATCTTTCTAGCTATGCTGTGCTAATTTAGCACCAGCAAGGAACTGAGATTACTTTTGTCTGTATTCGCATCCTTAACAAATCTTCACCTCTGTACATTACATGTGAGGTGCTCAATTGATTTATGGAGGTTACTTTAAAGTGAACATTGTGGAAAAGCACCACACATGCTGGAGGAGTCCTGGGTCCCCTGAAGAATCAGGGCTCTTCAAGGCAAAGGGAGAAGAATCTGGATCTCTACAAAAGAGATTCCCTAACGTATGCTGTTCACGATGCTCCTAGAATCAAAGCAATTCTTTCATGGTACCCCTGCAATTCCATCACTGTAGGGCCAACAGCCCTAGAGATGCAGGCGGAACTTCTGGAAAAAAAATATCCTGGAAAAACATCCCATAGCGCTCCAGGCACTTGTTCCAGGCTCCCTGGAAACAAAAGATGTTTCATATAAGCATCAAACCATTAAAGGATACCACAGTCTAATTGTTAATTTGATCATATTAGTTCTGTGGCCCTCAGTGTGCTTCCAGACACAATTTACAGTGTCCTTTAATGCTTTAACAGCTTGGGACCTGGGTTGCAGAAGTCTTCTCAAAAGGATGTAATGGAACTTCTGACCTATGGTGGAGACATTCTCCTTCTGGAATTATTCTGGAATTATTTGGGTTCCAACTGGGAACTGGCTTGAAACTGGGAAGAGAGCTTCTTTTATGATGGTGCCTGGGTGATTGTATCTGTTTTTCCATTTTTATCCTGCCTTTTTTCAAAGAGCCCAAGATGACTAACAGTTCCATATAAAACCATAAAACCAGCAATAAATAAGTTACACAAACATTAAAAATTAAAATATAAAATACAAAAACAGAAACGGTAAACAAGACCAATAGGAGCTGCCAAAAATAACACTAGGAGCAGGCTACCTTCATGCTATCTCCACCCAATCATCACCCAAAGGCCTGGTGAAACAAAAATGTCTTCAGGACCCCTCTTGAAAACTGGGAGAGAACAGACTTCACAGATCTCTCATAGCAGGAAATTCCAGAGCCTGGGAGCCACCACTGAGAAGTACCTACCCCAACTTGAAACATCAATTCAAGCAGATGATGGAACATCTTCCCCAGGAAGATTCGGTTAACACCAGCAATTCTACCATTTAGGTAATAGATTGAGACCTTTTATTTCTCCAGGGTTTTTTGATGAACCATAGTTGGATGATGTTTTTATTTTCTGCTTCCTTTGGTTGGAATATTTTGATTGCTTTTACAGCTGTTTTTCTTTGAATTATGTTATTGTGTTATGTTACACTTTGTAAATTGTTTTGGATTTTTATAGTGGAAATACTATTTTTAAAAATATTGCACTTGTGTTGCCAGGCTTCCCTACCAGACTCCTCCACTGCTACCATACCCTCACCACTTTGATCTTCCACCCATGCATTCTGCCCAAGGGTTCGTCTGGGGAATATGTAAGAATGACAGGGAAGGCTAGCAGGAGGCACTGCTGGATTCATTATGAGTCAACTTCAATTCTGACTCACTACCCTTCCAGCTTTCTTTGAATAGGCATGTCAAGGAAACCCAGCAATTGTGGAAAGAAAACACATTGTTTTATGAACTGGTAACTGGTTAAGAAACAAGAAGCAGAGAATAGGAATAAAGAACAGGAAGAGCAGGAACTAACAGGAAGTAGAGAATAGGAATAAACAGTCAATTTTCAGAGTGAAAATATTATCTGGGATTCACCAAGGAGCTGTATCCAAAGTTTTAAAAAAAAATATTTTCTTGCTCAAAAAATTATCTGGCATCAAACACCCTTGACAGCTAAAGAAAATATAATGCACTTCTTACCCTGCTATATTAAAATGACCAGCACATGCACACAGATATCTTTAATAGACCACCACTAGCATGCGCCACTGTTGCAGGTTGCCAGTTCTTTCTGTAGTGTGGCCTGAGCTTCTGTGGACAAGAGCCCAGGGTATTAGGAGTGTCATCTTCAGTTGGGGGATAAATAGAGTGAAACAGAGTGAAATTCACACACTTGGACCAGATCAGGGGTACTCAAAGTTTTTGGTAGGAGGGCCACAACATCTCTCTGACACTGTGTCGGGGGCTGAATTAATTTACATTTCAAATTTGAATAAATTTACATAAATGAATATATTAGAGACAGAAAATGGATGAATGAATTCAATCCAGTTTATGATTACATTCACCCTAAGAAGGGGGTGGATCTTCATGCCAGTTTATGATCACATTCACCCTAAGGAGGGGGGGATCTTCATGCCAATTTAGGATCCCATTCACCCTAAGAAGGGGGGATCTTCATGCCAGTTTGTGATCACATTCACCCTAAGAAGGGGGGATCTTCATGCCAGTTTATGATCCCATTCACACACACACACACAGGTCCCCTGATGTCTCCAGAGTGTTCACCGGTAGAGGTGAGTGCTGCAGTCTCCAATTTAAACAAAAAAAAAATCAGATATGTCCTCCTTTTACAAAGGAGTTATGAAATGTTCAACATTAAATTGCCTATAAAAGCAGCCTATGAGTACAGTGTTGGCTTGCTTGCTGTTTATTGCTGAGGCAGGAGCTATTTTAAGAATAGCTGCTGACTCAGTGTGTGCAGTGCTAGATCAGGTTGGAAGGTCACAGTGCCCTGTAGTGACCTCCAGTGCCAGAGAGCAGTCAGACCAGATGGCACAACAAATTGCTGGGCTATCCAAACAATTAAGAAATATGCTTTGCAATCAGCGCCCTGCCATCGTGAGCCATACCTTTCAGCAACGACAAGGAAGGAGGGCAAGATGCAGAGGAAACCCAATGGGCCACCTTGAGCAGATACACTCTTGGCCGCTTGCCACAGTTGTACATCTGGCATGGAGCAACCAGAGGATAATTTATTTCTATGGCCAACACTTTTCTTCCTCATGTTTAGCAACTCTGGTTCTGAACCAAGACCACAAGTTTTTGGTGCCTCCTTCCTTAAGAAATATGATCAAGCCCTCCTGTCTTTTGTCAAGAATGAATTATCTTAAAGCATTCAAATCATTACATGTGATGCAATGGGAGGAGGTACTAACCCTTTCCTCCCTTGCTTTCTCTGCAGTCTGATCCTTTCCATCACAGCTGCTTTTAGTTCCGGGGGTGGGGGGGTGGGAGGTGGGTATGCATACAGTGCTCTGCCTGCCTTTTTTCCCCTTCATGGGTGCAAGCAACTTTGGGATGGGTCTGCAGATGCAGCCCCTGGAAGCAATTTATCCACCACCACCCCCCTTTATAATTGGGCTCTCTCACATCTTGTAATTATGAAAAGATTTTCACATGTTCTCTTCTGTCATTTGCTGCTAATGAGTTTTTGTGTGAGAACAAAGTGCTTATTTCTGGTCATCATCTGCTTAATGACATCACTCCCTGTTTAATGATGTCACTTCCAGCCCTCAGCAGGCACCATGAATGCTATTTGGCCCACTATAGGAAATGTGTTTGGCACCCCTGCTCTAGAGCAGTACTTCCCTGTTCTTCAAAGCAGCCACATGGGACGGACTGGTCATAAATGAAACAAAAGGTACGAGGGATCCTAATCATAGATCTTTAGAGACGTTAACCCTGTTAGAAGGAGGGCTTAATGCAGGACTTGACCAAAAGTGGTACAGTGGGGGACCAATCTAGTACAGGAGTATAGCACACAGTGAGGAGACAGTTAATACTTTTCCACATGCCTTTTTTTGTGAGGAAAATCTCCCCGATGTGGTATTTTGCAGTATTTGCAGTATTCTGCTGCTTCAACACAATAATAGGAGGAACAAAATAATAGGAACACAATAGGAGGAACACAATAATAATAATAATAATAATATTGTGCTTCAACACAATAATAGGAGGAAGCCTTAACTTCCCCTCACCACACTCAACAGCCAGACCCCTCCCTGCCCATGATAATTAGAGATAGATGACTCAGGGCCCAATCCTATCCAACTTTCCAGTGCCGATGCAGCTTCAATGCAGCTCCAAGATAAGTGAACAAACAGTCCCACACCTTGAGGAGGTCTCCATGACTATCCCTCCACAGCAGAATGCAGCACCCCTCCCACTGGCCCAGCTACATCAGTGTTGGAAAATTGGATAGGATATGACCCTCAGTCCTGGTCCATTTCTGCAACAAGCCCATCTTCTCAAAATGGGTTTCATGTCACATGCCATTTCACCGTATGCCGAAGGCTCAAGCTAGACAAGATAGTGGAAGATCCAAAATTGTAATATTCCACAAGTTTTTTAAAGGTAGTGTAGGTCTGGGGACTCCCGTTTGAATGGGGCTCCAGCACTGATGGAGGAGGGGTTAATCCTTTCTTTCCCATGCCAAATTCCCCCACTCCTCACTGAAAGCTATTACTTGCCTCATAAAATATCTGAATGCCTTCTCTGAGGGCAAATAGCAATTCTGTGGGGCAGAGAGAGATAGAACAGGGGGAACAAACACCAACCTCAAACAATGAATAAAAAACCTGCCCCCAGCACCAGTGTCCCAGTGTGTGAATCAGATCCCTGTGGCTGCATTTACCCTTTAGAGGAAAATTTGATCATGAATCTCCTGATGTTTCATCCAGTTGCACCCTAAGGCATTTTCAGGTACAGAAGCAAATTAAAATGAGCAGATACATTTGTCTCACTGGTTATTTTTATCCACTTATTGCATTCAGACATATTTGCTCAGAAGCTATTTGCATGGGCACAATTGAATTACAGTTAATTGTTTGATTGTGAACAATCTTACCTTTAAAAAGTGCCTTCATTGTTTTTACAAGTCTGAATGCCAGCCCTGAATTCAGCCCTGAATTTTAGGAGCACTGTTCAAAACGCTAGTGTGAGCTTTGAAGTTGTTTAGTTTATAATAGAAAGGGCGAGAAAGGGTTATTCTCCTCTTCATTGTCTTGTGATAAACACAGATAATAATTTACACTGTTCCAGAGATTGCAACAATACTGGTGAGATTCTCCCAAGAAGATGAACAAGACTGTCCACACAGAACAAGTTTGCACAATGTCCAGGGCAAGGCCTTCTTGTTCAACAACAAACAAATAAGGATGGATGACATTCCCATCCCGTACCTGTGTTGCAAATGTTGCCAGGTCTCTTCTCACCTGCTCCTGGTTATTTTATTTATTTATTTTTCACTTTTTTATACCACCCTTTCTCCAAAGAGCTCAAGGCAGTTTACACAGCTGCTCCGCTCCTATAGTCCTCTCAACAACCCTGTGAGGTAGGTGAGCCTGAGAGAAAGTGACTGGCCCAAGGTCACCCAGGAAGCTTCATGGCTGAGGGGGGATTCGAACCTGGATCTTCCAGGTCTAAGTCTACCTCCCAAACCCATGTGTGAGTGGCATAAGAACTAGAAGTACTAGGCCAGGTGCAGTGTGTTAAATGGGGCCAGAGCTGCACACCAAAATGAAAGCACACACATGCTCATTCAACAGTATGCTCCTTGCCTCCCCCACTATCCCTGATCAGTGCTTGAAACGCCAAAAAGAACCAGCATTTATATTGCCAGGGTTCCACCAGGAGCCAGTCGAACCCTTCAAAAACCAACTTATGGCTTTCCTATTCTCACCCTGCAATTATGCATATATGATTTCCTTGTAAAGCATCAGTAACAGCAGCAGCAGCATCTGAAAAATGCCTTTTAATGTAATTGATGTTCTCCAGAACTCATTCCTCTGAGGGCCTGTGATGCTCTGAGGGGGTAAGAAAAACAGAAAGAATTGAGCTAAGGCTATGATAAAATACCAAACTTTCCTAACAATTTTTTATTGCAGCTGCAAGCAAAGACTGAAAATCAAAGTCTCATTTTCATACTGAGCCAAGTCAATTGTGCAATCAGATCTGTATTGCTCCTGCCCCACTCGCTAACCGCCTGTGACCCTGAACCTACAAACATTCATCTGCAAGCCCAGCAACGTTTATGTGAGCAGTTCTTTTGAAGCAAAGAGAACAAAACAGACAAATTGGAATCAACAGGGCTACTTAAGTGTGAACCATAAGAACTGAATGGTCTTATGATGCACTGCGAACTGCTGAAACTGATGTTCAAGGTATCAAACATAATAACATTCAGCATGCAGGGAGAAAATCAACCTGATCAGTTGTGGGCTTTTTGCTCAAGACCACACGGCAACTTTGAAAAATAACATGAGTTCTATCGCTGCAGCAATTTTGCACTATGTATATGTCATTTACACAGGATAAGTATTGACCAGGTAAATGCCAGGTGACAGCCGCAGCCATGTAGCATGTCTTCTCAGGTGCTACTAGTGCAAATCTAGGCTAGATGTGTTAGGAATTGGGATCATCCAGGACTTGACCTGGGAGCCTCCTGGTCTATTTGTTAATGGTCTTCATGTTGACCCAGTCAAGGCTATAAGGTAGAAGGAAAGAAGGTAGTATTATTGTTCTCTCAAGCCCCAAAACACTAGGTAGAGCCAGTGGTATCACTAATGGGATGTGGGTCGTACCGGCTGATGCACATGGGAGGGTGACACCACTACTGGCCAAAATTTTTAACTTCTTGGTATTTTCGAAGAATACCACCATGTTATATATCATCTGATGAATAATTTCATGCAGAACACAATGAAAGAAACTACACTGAAATATATCTATTCTTCAAAAAGTTATAGCCAAAAAAACCATTGGGGTGGGGCAATGGTGAATCACTAAGCCCAACACTCAGGGCATTGCCCCCCAGCATATGGGAGGAGGTCCATCATGGAGGGTGATGTGTTGGCCTCCAGCACTAGGTGACACAAATACTAGTGCCACCACTGGACAGAGCAGTGGTTCTCTTGACCTTCTGGAAACACGTACTGTATCACTGAGGAAGTTCAGGCCAGGCATTTTTGCCTGGACTACAGTCAGAATTGCACCTTGAATGGGAGGCTTTGCAGGCTATCTTTAGGTATTGATATCAGTCACCTGACCTCCCGCTCTGCCAGTTTCTTGCATGTTCATCTGGTTATGTGAATTTTCTACAAATGCCTGAGAAGAATGATTAAACTGCTGCCTCCACAAACGGCAGTGGTCTGCTGATTCAGCTGGCAACCTTCTCTGGAGTAGGTAAGCTGGAGCAGGGAACAGATCAACTGGTGCTGGAAAGTCCTATCCGGAAAGTCCTTTCCAGCTGGTGCTGGAAAGTTGGATAGGATTGGGCCCTAAGCTTGTTTCCAGACAGCAGGACCACAGCCCACCCATATTGTAATATCCTTCTAAAAGCATTCACCAATGTGACCAAAAAATGATGTTATAAATACACAAATATTTGTATTGCAAACCCGTATGCAAACATTGTGTAAGAATGCAGGCCACAGATACTGCAGAAAGCTATTTAAAACACTTATTTGTTTGCATTTACAACAAAACATTCTGTACAAAATAACTGGACGTGTTCAAAATCCAAAAACACTTGTAAGTGTAACGAAGGTCTTGGATCCAATTCCACTCCTGCAAAAACATAGCTACAGCATTCTTGTTGACTGTAATTGAAAGTTCAATAATTTCATTTTCAGGAAGCATTTTCTAGCATGCGTAGACAACCAGGGTGCCTGAGAACTCAGGATCCGTTAGCTGCTGTCCTTCAAAACCAAACTCTCAACAAACCGTGAGATGGGCTGAGAAATAATAACTTCAAAATAGAAGCTTTATTCAATGTAATTCCCTGAGATCTGTGGACTCATAGGATACACGGCTATCATATGATGAAGGTTTTGTCTACAACCATGAAGTGAGAGTTTGTTTTTACAAAAGGGAAAGTTTCTTTACGCTTCATCAAGCATCTGGGAGCCTCTCAGCTGTGTCCCTGGAGGTAAACACAGCCAATGGACTGTCTTCTGCCAATTCCCAATCATGGCACAGAAGGGAATTATCAATCAGCCACAGTACGAAAAAGCTAACAGCCCAGCAGGGGTTTGCTCTACTGTGTCTAAATTGGCATTCAAAGCATAGCATCTGAGGCAGAAAACCTACAGAGGTCTATCCCACTTGTTGCCACTGAAATGACCTCCTAAGAGCCACTTGCATGTTTAGATGAGTGCAGAACTGCTGCTCCAAAGTCCATTTGGATCCAGCACAATGCATGGTTGCAGTTTTTATCCCTTCCTCTCTAATAAGCCTCTGATTGTCACAACTGTGCTGCATCCTCGGATAGGGTATCAAGAACAAAGCAATGCTGAGGCTCACATTCTCAGCTCCTTCCTATGGGAGGTAATGTTGTACGGGGGAGGGGGAGATATTTTGCAGGTGTGGCCTCCCTGTTACAGAAACTGCAACTGACAGTCATTTCTCTGCAATGCAAATGATATGGGGCTCTCCTGTGAGACCAACTCTTGACAGCCCCAGCTGCGATTTGACAAAATGCTGTCGGCTCACGGAAACATCCTTGTTGATCACAGAAGCAACATTGTTGGCTACGAAAGCATCTCTGTTGACCACAGATTATCTTGACGCTTAAGCAGTTTAAGAAATGCTCAGATTCCCTTGCGACATCCAACCATTTAGAGTCAGGATCTGGTAAACACCTGTCTGGAATCATTCCGGTAAATGCCTGTGCCTCCATGATAGATTGGTGGAGATGTGTGGGTTTGGCTGGACTCCTCCAAAGAGAAATACACAAACCTTTCACCTCTGTAATGTTTCCTGTCCTTAAGTCTTTATCTCTTTGTAGTCATTTTCCAAGAAACATCATTTAATGTTTCTTACCAATCTTAGTTAATGGACTACATGTCATTAAGATGACTTAGAGCCCAATCCTATCCCCCGCTAGCCCACAGCATGCAGCGCCACTGACAGAGTATGTGCTGCATGCTATGGGCCTGCAGAAGACCCGACGGTGGTGTGCCCAAAGGACCTGTCCTGGGACCGGTGCTTTTCAACCTGTTCATAAATGACCTGGAGACAGGGTTGAGCAGTGAGGTGGCTCAGTTTGCAGATGACACCAAACTTTTCTGAGTGGTGAAGACCAGAAGTGATTGTGAGGAGCTCCAGAAGGATCTTTCCAAACTGGCAGACTGGGCAGCAAAATGGCAGATGCATTTCAATGTAAGTAAGTGTAAAGTCATGCACATAGGGGCAAAAAATCAAAACTTCACATATAGGCTGATGGGTTCTGAGCTGTCTGTGACAGATCAGGAAAGAGACCTTGGGGTGGTGGTGGACAGGTCGATGAAAGTGTCAATCCAATGTGCGGCGGCAGTAAAGAAGGCCATTTCTATGCTTGGGATCATTAGAAAAGGTATTGAGAACAAAACGGCTAATATTATAATGCCGCTGTACAAATCGATGGTAAGGCCACACCTGGAATATTGTGTCCAGTTCTGGTCACCACATCTCAAAAAGGACATAGTGGAAATGGAAAAGGTGCAAAAGAGAGCAACTTAGATGATTATGGGGCTGGGGCACCTTCCTTATGAGGAAAGGCTACGGCGTTGGGGTCTCTTCAGCCTAGAAAAGAGGCACCTGAGGGGGGACATGATTGAGACATACAAAATAATGCATGGGGAGGGTAGATGGATAGATGCTCTTTACACTCTCACATAACACCAGAACCAGGGGACATCCACTAAAATTGAGTGTTGGGAGAGTTAGGACAAACAAAAGAAAATATTTCTTTACTTAGCATGTGGTTGGTCTGTGGAACTCCTTGCCACAGGATGTGGTGATGGCATCTGGCCTAGATGCCTTTAAAAGGGGATTGGATCAATTTCCGGAGGAAAAATCCATTACGGGTTACAAGCCATGATGTACATGTGCAACCTGCTGATTTTAGTAATGGGCTGTGTCAGAAAACCAGGTGCAAGGGAGGGCACCAGGATGCAGGTCTCTTGTTATCTGGTGTGCTCCCTGAGGCATTTGGTGGGCCACTGTGAGATACAGGAAGCTGGACTAGATGGGCCTATGGCCTGATCCAGTGGGGCTGTTCTTATGTTCTTAAGAAGTTGGGCAGTATGACTGACTACTGAAATCTAGTAGAATGGAGCCCAGCAGACCGCCTCATGAAAGTCTCCTAATCAACAGTATAGAAGAAAAGTTAAACTTGCAGACAGGAACAGCCCAAAATCACCTGAGGCCACATGCCAAATGATGTCCCCCTTACCTGAAGTTGTGCCTGCTCCTCCCACTCTCCAATGTTCTAGCTCACCTCTCTCCCGCCTCCCACACACACACACACACACACACACACACACACACACACACACACACACACACATCCACACAGAGTTCCTCTTCCTCTCTGACTCCCGCTTATGTTTTCAATTCAGGGAGTGGAAGGAGAAGAAGCAGCAGCAGAGGCAAGTAGGTGGACAGAGAGGAGCAGTCCTCTACCAATCTGCTGCCTAAGGCAATTTCTTCAGTTGGCCTTATGGATGGCCAGCCCTGCTTGTAAGATTCACCATTCTAATTTGGGATGGATACAAAGCTTCAATTGCTTTATAGAATGCCTTCATTGAAACCAAAATATGAAGCTGACTTAGACCATGTCCTTCCATTGGTTCATTCATTTTTCATTATTGTCTGCTCTGGACGATAGCAACTCTCCAGGTTTCAGACAGAAGTTATTTCAACCCTGTCTGGAGATGTTTGACAACTGAACCTGGGACCTTCCACATGCAAAGCTGTCAACCACTGAGCTGCTGCATTTACCCTTAGTTAAGGAAGTGAAATTTTGGGAAGTGAAATTTTGCAGGCATGCCACTGGAGCAAGCGCTGCATCCTGCCGGAGGGGCAGTCCCAGAGGTCTCCTCCAGTTAAGGGAACATTTGTTCCTTTGCCTGGAAGCAAGTCCCGCTGGGCCCTCTACCCTGCTAGGTTTACTCAGACCTGTGCCTGCAAACTCCAAGTGGACCTAGGAAGGTAGATCAAGGCCAGGAAGGGGATAGGATATTGGTGGCACTCCTGCCACTGTTACAACCCCCTTCTTGGCCTCGACACACCCCTTACCAACCCCAGTCTCCACTCCAGTCCTCATGGCTGTTAACAATTAAAACACAGTACTTCTGTTTCAACTCTAATAATTCAGAAAAGACCATTTTAAAAATTGTGGGGGGGGGGGGAGGGAATAACCCCCTTTTAACTAGTCTTGTCATTTCAGATGCCTGCCTCAGGAACAGCTAATCTGATGTTGCATTTGCAGTTCCGTCTTGTTCTGCCATCATCTTGAATAAACACTCTTCTCTTGAAAGTGAACATGGAATCTCACTTTTAAAAAAAGAATTCAGAAATTAGCTGAAGTGGAAGGGAAGTTGTCCTGATTTTTCACTTCAGGTGTGAAAATATTTAAGACTGGCACTTCAAATGCATTAACAAGCCAACTGCTGCTGAGTTTCACAAAGACAAAATTGTTTAAAAAATAATCAGAAAATGTCTCACAGGAGAGCTCTTTTTAAAGAACATGAACATCAGGCTCGGTTTCCCTTGAGTAAGATTTTAAATTGAAACATGTTGGACTTCTCATTTCACACAATTTTGATCCTGCAAGTGTGAGCTTCCCAGTTCAGTGCCATTTGTTGCCATGTTTCCCTTCTCACATTTGTCTATTATCAAGGAATGTCGTCCATACATAAGCTCTTTCCAAATGTTACTTTTCCATGTGATTGCAGTTCCACGTGGGGGGGGGGAGGAGAATGCACCGTCAAGCCCCGTCTGGGCCAGTACACTCCCAACCCTCTCTCCTCACATGTACAGTGTTTGCCTATTATCTGTGGACAAACACTGTGCCCAGCTGTGCCCCCTGGACCTCCCTCCAGGGAGTAGGCAGAGCTCTGGGGCCCCCGGCAATGATGTGAACATCATCGCTGAGCTCTGGAACTCCAAGAGAAGCTGCACAGGACCTCCATTGATGCTGCGCAGCCACACCGCTTTACAGAGAACAGTGGCATCCAGGGGGAAATTCTCCCTCTGATCAAGGAGCATTGGGTAAGCAAGGACTGAGTACGTGGGTGTCGATAGTAGGGCTTTGGCAGTATGTCAGCTTGGGTCAGGAGTTGCTAACACATTCTCAACCCACCACCACAAGACCTGATCATAAAGAAGCTATGAAAAGGGCTGTAGTCTTTGGACTATGAATTTATCTGGGCTTATTTCATCACGTGTACAACACAGGGGTGGCCACTGAGGTGGTGTAGTGCGTAGGAAGAGCCCCCTGTTCTATTAAGAAGCAACCGATGTGGTCTAACTCTACTCCCTTACCTGTTAACAGTGTAAGGCAGTGGCAGCCACAGGATGCCGCTGCATCAGCAGCATGAAGGCCCTGTGTCCCCAATCAGCAATGGCAGCCTCTTCCCCCTTCCCAGCACACCACCTCACTGGCCATTACGGTACTGCAACCTCCTGGTTATGGGAGAGCAGGCAATGGAATCATGTGTCTCTGTGATCAGTCATTCCTTCCTGGTGTGACCATTACTTTGCACGGGTGGGTACAGGCAATGAGAATTTCTGCATGTATTTCTGTGAGGGGCATAGGACCTTGTAATGTGAGGACAAAGTGGAAGCCTGCCTATACAACTAGGATGGGAGGCAAGTGCTCAAGTCGGGTCAGTATTAGTAGCCTCTACGCAAACACTGGTGGGTTCCAGCAATCGTGCTGGCCCCTGGCTAACAAGGCTTTAATAGGTAAGACAGGGAAGTCTGCGTCACCTGTGGGTGGGATATAAGAACAGGATCCCAAAAGGATGGTAAATAAAGGCTTGAACCAGGCTTCTGTGGCTGCCCATTCAACTGTAGGTCTCACAGGCACAGCCCCTATTTTGTAGGGTTTCCCAAGCACAGCCTGTGCAGCAACAGACCCTGAACTACTCCTGTTTCTTCTCTGCAAGTAAGTACCTTGCTTTTCGGTTCACTGGACCCCCAACTGGCCCTCACAGATCAGCTCTCAAGTTGTAACTCGCTTCTGTTCTGATTTTTTTTTTTTACAACCTCTCCTTCCTCCAACAAGGCCTCTTCCACCCTTTCCAGGTCAGAGTCACAGATCACAGCAGGGGCTGTTGAGAAATGGAGACCTTAGACTCAGCAGTCCCGGTACAAACTACTGGCTCTGACTCCTTGTTAATGACACTCACGTGTGCCTGAACCAAATGAAATGCTTTCTTTCCAATGTTCCTATCAAATAATTTCTTTCTCCTTTCACGTCACTGCCAAACCCATTTTAGCTTGTTATGAAATAAGCGCTCTTAAGGTGGACTGCAAATACGGCACAGAGCTGGGATTCAAACTATTATGACTTCACAGACCATCACTCCCAGGAGCCACAGTCATATCAGGAAAGTTATCTGCCATAATTAGAGCTCATGGACCCTGGCAGAATTACTGGGAGGGCTGCACCAGCATATAATTGCCTGGGTCCTTTTTTCCCCTCCCCCTTTGTGCTGGACGGGCTTCAGGGGTTCCCAAAGTGTGTGTCACAACATCTTAGGGTACTGCGACACACTCACAGGGGAACCCTGGGATGTCCCTGGTGGCCTCTCCTTCCTGTTCTCCAGGATGCCACCATCTTGCATCTCATTAACCCATTTTTGCTGGACTCGCACATTTAGTCCCTGTTGCTTATATGCAACATTGGGCAGAAATCGCTTAAAGCTCATGAGATTTGGGTGCCACCACCCTGGATCTCCTGAGATTTCATGAGATCCAAAGTGGCGATACCCAGCTGAACCAAGAAGATGAGGCTGTGGGGGCATTGT
This sequence comes from Tiliqua scincoides, assembly GCF_035046505.1. Classification (NCBI taxonomy): domain Eukaryota; kingdom Metazoa; phylum Chordata; class Lepidosauria; order Squamata; family Scincidae; genus Tiliqua; species Tiliqua scincoides. The sequence goes on from NC_089823.1 coordinate 193,166,589, forward strand.
AAACCAGGTACGTTTTGGGAAGCACTGGAGCCATAGGTGTGGCGTCTGAATAGGACAGGGCCATAACGCCTGCAAATAACTGCTCCCACAATTACATACTGGCAATTTAGCATCTGAATTTTGCTTTCGCAGAAACTGCTATAATTATTTGAAGAAAAAAAATCACAATATTTTTCTGTTCATGGAAATAGCCACAGCAATCTTCTGTGAGTCTCCTCTTTGTGATGTTAACTGAGACATGAAAAGAAATGGAAAATGTTCAGACATGTGAAGTCAGTGCCTGCTCTTTCAGCACCATATTCTATCATATCATGCAGCTCAGTTGCCAATGATTTATATGGGTACAGTTCCACCTGACCTGACAGTCAAACGGAGATTCATTCTTTTCCATCCTAAATGAAAATAACTTTGCAATCCATTCATTCCCTATCATATGTGGTTTACCCCAATCCACAGAACATTAAGCAAAGTAGTTTCTTGCCAAGTGTGGAGTTACATTGTCTTTAGCATTTGTTTGGTATGGGGGGATCTTTAATTTGCCCCACATCCTACCACCACAAAGCTTCCTTGAGAGAGAGCGAAAGAGGCAGCCATTTCACTTGGTAGCCATCAGGGGAGGTGTGACACTATGAGACCCTCTCCAACAGCCTGGCTGGGACCAAACGCCACTTGCCTCCTCCTCTCCTAAAACAGTCTCCCTCACAGGCCATTCCATCCTAGTCATTCAGTAACTTTACATTACTGTGCTTGCATCTGCTTGTTCCCCTTTTGGTTCCCCCACCTCCATCTGTTTTTCCTTTTGTATCCTTTCATATTCATTTGTATGCTATTTGGGCAAGCATCTCCTTATCTTACTCTTTGTGCTAAGTAGTGTTTTACATGCTTAATAAATAATAACAATGCTAATAATATACACCTCCAAAGTAAATAGACTGTGCCCTCTTTAAGACACATTCAGCACACTTCTGATTTCTTCTGGGTTTTCTTTAGGGCAGCTGTTAAGATATACAATTGCAATCAACCATAGATGCTTCAGATCTCTTGCTTTAGACATTATATTCAAACGCTAGTCATGCAGCATGAGTGTTTATTGGTTCATCTCAAGGATTAGCTCAGCAGTATTAACTACTGACTGATATATTTATATTTTAATTCTATTTCATAGCAGCAAACACACAGCAGGCCATAGATTTCTCTCTGCAGTTTTTTCTCGAGCATCCAGCTGGAATACAGATACTACTCTCTTCAGCGCACATCGCCACCATCCTGAGTAGCCCAAGGGTTTTACTGAAATGAGCCATGCCAGGTGCTCCCCCATCCCCACATTTGCAATACGTATTTTGTCTGCAGGCTGCTGGCTCAAAGCAGGTGGGAAGGAGAAGCAAGAGAATATCACTCTATCAGACCCAGGTGCACCGTCTGTCTCTTTAGGGTACAATGACTAAGCCACCCAACAAGTCTGGGCAGTGACTGTCTAAGGGATTATTACTCATATTCCAAGTGATTAAAATTGTTCAGCTTTGGGGCTTGGATTCAATGGTTCAAAACACCACCTGAGGCATTGCAGGCTAATTGCCCTGAAATACACTCGTTCATGTCAGTTGCTGAAAATCACAAAATCCTAAGGCCAGTCTGAGTCTTCTGAGCCCCATCCTGCTTCCACAGAAGTTGGCAGGTTCTCCATGGGTTGAGTACAAGCAGAACCAGGCCACATGGGTGTACCGTTTGCATCCAAGTATGTGCTGAACAGCATTGTTGCTCACTGGTGGATTTATGGAACCATTTTCAAAGATTGAAATTCCTTTGGATTTTACCACTAGAGGGCCTTCCTTTACCAGAAAATGCATGGTGGCACTGGAAGAGCACCCTCAGCTGGTCAAAGAAGCTGTCCCCTGGGCTCCCTAGCGCAACATATACACCAGCTAAAAACCAACCTTGGTACATACTTCCCGAAGACCAAAGAAGCAGTGCTTGATATATGTTTTAGAACAGGGAGCAAACTCATTTCATATAGCAGGCTGAATAGCATTCATCACACCTGCTGAGGGCCGGAAGTGATATCATTAAGCAGGAAATGACCTCATTAAGCAGTTGATGACCAGAAATAAGGAACTCATTAGCTGCAAATGAATGAAATATGGCAGAGCCGAATTAACAAGCTGAGACAGCCCGGAGCTGCTGAACATAAGAACATAAGAACAGCCCCACTGGATCAGGCCATAGGCCCATCTAGTCCAGCTTCCTGTATCTCACAGCGGCCCACCAAATGCCCCAGGGAGCACACCAGATATGCAAGAGACCTCATCCTGGTGCCCTCCCTTGCATCTGGCATTCTGACATAACCCATTTCTAAAATCAGGAGGTTGCACATACACATCATGGCTTGTACCCCATAATGGATTTTTCCTCCAGAAACTTGTCCAATCCCCTTTTAAAGGCGTCTAGGCTAGATGCCATCACCACATCCTGTGGCAAGGAGTTCCACAGACAGACCACACGCTGAGTAAAGAAATATTTTCTTTTGTCTGTCCTAACCCGCCCAACACTCAATTTTAGTGGATGTCCCCTGGTTCTGGAATTATGTGAGAGTGTAAAGAGCATCTCCCTATCCACTCTGTCCATCCCCTGCATAATTTTGTATGTCTCAATCATGTCCCCCCTCAAGCGTCTCTTTTCTAGGCTGAAGAGGCCCAAACGCCGTAGCCTTTCCTCATAAGGAAGGTGCCCCAGCCCCGTAATCATCTTAGTCGCTCTCTTTTGCACCTTTTCCATTTCCACTATGTCTTTTTTGAGATGCGGCGACCAGAACTGGACACAATACTCCAGGTGTGGCCTTACCATAGATTTGTACAACGGCATTATAATACTAGCCGTTTTGTTCTCAATACCCTTCCTAATGATCCCAAGCATAGAATTGGCCTTCTTCACTGCCGCCGCACATTGGGTCGACACTTTCATCGACCTGTCCACCACCACCCCAAGATCTCTCTCCTGATCTGTCACAGACAGCTCAGAACCCATCAGCCTATATCTAAAGTTATGATTTTTTGCCCCAATGTGCATGACTTTACACTTACTGACATTGAAGCGCATCTGCCATTTTGCTGCCCATTCTGCCAGTCTGGAGAGATCCTTCTGGAGCTCCTCACAATCACTTCTGGTCTTCACCACTCGGAAAAGTTTGGTGTCGTCTGCAAACTTAGCCACTTCACTGCTCAACCCTGTCTCCAGGTCATTTATGAAGAGGTTGAAAAGCACCAGTCCCAGGACAGATCCTTGGGGCACACCGCTTTTCAGCTCTCTCCATTGTGAAAATTGCCCATTGACACCCACTCTCTGCTTCCTGGCCTCCAACTAGTTCTCAATCCACGAGAGGACCTGTCCTCTAATTCCCTGACTGTGGATTTTTTTCAGCAGCCTTTGGTGAGGGACTGTGTCGAACACCTTCTGAAAGTCCAGATATATAATGTCCATGGGTTCTCCTGCATCCGCATGCCTGTTGACCTTTTCAAAGAATTCTATAAGGTTCGTGAGGCAAGACTTACCCTTACAGAAGCCATGCTGACTCTCCCTCAGCAAGGCCTGTTCGTCTATGTGTTTTGAGATCCTATCTTTGATGAGGCATTCCACCATCTTACCCGGTATGGATGTTAGGCTGACCGGCCTATAGTTTCCCAGGTCCCCCCTCTTTCCCTTTTTAAAAATAGGCGTGACATTTGCTATCCTCCAATCTTCTGGCACCATGGCCGTTTTGAGGGACAAGTTGCATACCTTAGTCAAGAGGTCTGCAACTTCATTCTTCAATTCCTTAATGACTCTTGGGTGGATGCCATCAGGGCCCGGTGACTTATTGATCTTTAATTTATCAATGAGGTCTGAAACATCTTCTCTTTTAACCTCTATCTGACTTAACTCCTCAGACAGGACAGGACTTAACTCCTCCTGAAAGGACAGACCGCATGATAATTGGGCTCTTCTAGAGCATGGGTCTCCAAACCCCGGCCCGGGGGCCAGATGCGGCCCGTAGCAAGCTTCTTTCCAGACCACAGCCAACATCTTGTCCCCTGAAAGCCTCTGGCCCACTCAACTGAACATGACCACAACTGTGCTCTGATTGTGTCTAGAGGGTGTTCTGAGGGCCAGAGAGGTTGAATGAATGAGCCCATTCATTCATTTATTCACTCATCTAAGTTCCATCTCTAATTTATTTATTCAAATTTTACTTTTAAATTTCTTTTCCGGCCCTCCACACCATGCCAGATATTTGATGCGGCCCTCTGGTCAAAAAGTTTGGAGACCCGTGTTCTAGAGCCTCAGCAGTTTCTCCCTTTCTCATCCCTCTTGTTCTTCCCCTCCCCCATAGTGTTACTTGCTTTCTGAGACCTCCCTCTGTTTCTCTCCCGGAACTGCGGCAGAAGTGGTGCGGTTGAAATAGTGGCACTGGGAGGGCCCAATTATCATGTGGGTTGGATAAAGAGCTTCTGCAAGCTGTATCCGGCCTGGGGGCCTTATTGACTTTAGAGAATGGTCCTGTATTAGTTAGGTGATGATAGGATCCTTATGGATGTCACTTTGTACTTAGTGAGCAATGACTCACAGCTTCTTCCATTTCTTCTGCAGAAGCAGAAGAGCATAAGTAAGATGGTTCATGATGGCCATGATCTAATTGATCATGGTGAAGAATAGGTCTGATACAATAGGCCCAGATCTGCAGTTATGAGTGCTAGAGATGTTTTCTATCTATCCAATATGAACTATTTTTCTAGCTCTCTCCTTTGCTCATGAAGCATAACAAAGTGCAGAGGCATGAACAAATAAAGAGCCTCATGCCTGCTGCTTGTTAATTTCCGATATCTGACAGAGAAACCTGCAATATTGTTCATTAGTTGTGCAGCAATTTCCACGTGTCACGCATTTCAGTAATGAGTAGGTGGGCTGTGAACAAATTAGTTCCTTGCTCTTGGAAGTTATGCAGTGTAAAAGAGGCAGACCCTCAAAATCGTAGGTCCTGATGACGTTTGTGCTGGCAGAGAAACATGTTCAGGTGTTTGGATAACTCCCTGCTTTGCTTCTGTTTTGTGTCCCGCTGAGATGTTCTATGATATGTTGCTGGCACAACGATCCAAGAGTTTACATGATTAGTGAAAGGTATGCTGTTCCGTTTTGTGTTGGCTGTATGTAGTTTCCTACCAAATTCCTTTGTTCAGTTCTCAGCTCTTTCAAAGCATTCCAAATTTCCTCTGTGTTCCCACAAAGCGACAAAGAAAATTCTATGGAACGACTCTAAAAAAGGTTTACCCTGTTTAAATTGAATAAACTTCAAAGTGCTGCTGTTGTCCATAAACTGCTGAAGTCCATCAGCTACTTGGCTCTTTATTTGGCACTAAGACTCAAGCTAACAGAGCAACTGAAAAATATAAGACAAACTCGGAAAAACATGTACACACACATGTATGCATCTTTCAGCACATGATCAGAATCTCTTGACTTTTTCTTCTGGTCCTGAGGACTACAGGTCAAATACCAGAAACTAGCTGGGGCCAGAAATCAGTAGTAGATGTATGCTTTTCATAACTGATATCTTCAGGTAGGACTGTTTGAAATCCTGACAACACAACCCCTTGCACATGGCACATAAATTATTATCTCTTAATGTGTGTGGGTGTGCATTACAGTGAATGTTCAAAATGTGGAGACTATCAACAATTTCAAGCAGAGATATAAGAGTTCCGGAAATTTGGAAGCCGTGGGGAATGGAGAAAGGAAAAATTTTGAGGAGAAATTTGAAATATATGCAATACCTTTTCATTATCAAATCTCAACTACTACTTTAACAGCCCAACCCATTCCAGGATTGGGCTTTACCACAGAGCGCATTGTAACAGTGTAAGGCACTTCCACTGTCACAGAATGGGTGCCAGCAGTACACATAGCACTCAGTTGGCTGCCATTTTCAGAGCTCTGCTGCAAGATGGGCCAGCACTCCACCTCCATTGCCAGACCCCGCCATGCCTACCAAAGAAGATTAGGCAGTGGTGGGTGAGAAGGGGGGGGAACAAGGGGATGGGGAGGGGAGACTGAGGGAGGGGCTGGATCCAGTGTCAAGCCCCACTGAATTCAGCTTTGAATTTAAAGAACTTCAAAAAGTTGAAGTGTTTGAATTGACAGAAACTTCTCCACTCTTTCATATGTTAATTCCACGTGTGTATGTGTGAGTGTTTTCAAACACTGATCATTTTATTTTTGACTGGTCTGGGAGGGGGTGGGACCGGCGTAGCTCTGCTCTTCTGTATCTTATCTTCCAAGTAGTAAAGCCCAACATAGAGCTTCTCCAGTCTGCACTGTCAAAATAGCTGTTTCAGAATGAAGGAGATACATAGCGGCTCCACGCCCATCCTCTGAGGAGATCTCTGGCAGCTTCACTGATGCTGCTGGGTGCAGTTGGAGCCATTTGGGCACCACTGCACCTGGCAGAGCCACTGGGGATAGGAATGGGTTGTAAATCTCCAGCCGCAGCAGGAAGTCAGCAACCTCACATGATTCTGATGAATATCCACTGTTCATATTCACTGGTTTGTTGTTGATCCTTTACTAGGTTTCTTGACTACTACCAAGACATCACTTTTCCACAATTAACTAAAAGCATAATCCAAACCATGGCTCCACATAGCATTTAATATAGTTCTGCATTATCCTGCCATGCACATCTTCTTGGCCAAGATAGTTCTATAATGTTTACTCAAAAGTAAGTGACATTCTGCAAACATCCCTGGCAGTTATAAGTGGAAACTATTAACCCTTATCTGCCCACACATCCTACAGGAAGCACCTATATGTTGCGTGCGTACACCCATGGCCATAGATGGGTTTTAATGAATGCCTTTCCCATAGGGAACAGAAACCAACAAATGAACAGCCAATTAAAAGAAATTCATGCCTAATGTTACAGCTGCACTGAACAGGAAACAATTAATTGCAGACACCACAAAGAAGGCATGTTTTCTTTGTCTAATTAAAACGCAGTAGCCTCCCTCCCCCCCCCCCCAAAAAAAAAGCCTAAATAGAACGTTGCCAGTCCACATTGGGCAGGCTGTCACTTGCATTTAAGTGGAAAATGTGACAGAAACACTGGCATGTGTTGGCAAACACATCATCTAGATTATTTGTAAGAGGGATGCAATTTCATACTAAACTAAGAGTGTGAGAACCCATTTTTGTACTGTATTTTTGGAAAACTTAAGGCTCCTTGTCAGTTTTCCTTTGCGTAATCCCCTATTTTCCAAGATTCATAAAACAGGTGCAAGATTGTCAACAGTCTGCATTTTGGATAATCACTGTAACATTTTACTTTAGTACTTTTCCTATTTTTTCCTATTTTCCTAATATTTATCCTATTTTCTTGAACTTGTGTTGCTTTTCAAATATTCCAACAAGTTAATTCTTTCTTTCTTTCTTTCTTTCTTTCTTTCTTTCTTTCTTTTTATCTGTTTCAAGATATTTTGCTCACTGATTAGTATAAGGAGATGACACTCAACAGTTAACCGACCTCCTTTATCACCATCTTAGCTAAACCACTTGTTCCAGTTACCCATACTCTTTCTTGGAATGCTTCTTCAGTATGAGTAAAAGTGCGGTTTTCATGTAAGCATATCGGCTGGACTGCCAGTATTCCAGTTTCTTGAGTCTGCTTGAAGGAGGAAACTGCAGAATCTTAAAGAGTTGAGATGTTAACATCACAGCCCAGAATCCTCTTCCAGAAAAGCCCAGAAAATCAGTGGATTGTAAAGCCAATCCTGCATCACTGTTTAAGAAATTTATTGCTAATGGAGGCCACCAGGCTATCCCTCCAAACATTCAGAATGCTTGACTGTTGGCCAGGAGGCCTGCCCGCCTGCCACCTGCCAGTCTGCTCTCTGTGACTGCCGGCACTTAGACGTGAGCACTTGGCTGGGACACGATCCTGCTCCATATTAGTTGTGAGCTGAGCCATAAAGTAAGCTGTGGTAGATCTTGGCAACAGAACACTAGAAAAGGATATTAATGACTAGCAGCACCCAAACTAAAAGCACAGGACAATTTATTCTATGGCTTTGTTTCAGCAAGTACATTAAGCCACCTGTAAGCAGATAAAACACAGACTACCACATTTATTTAGTTAGTTAGATTAATTCTATTTTAATATTTCCATTAACCACTTAATTCATTTTAAACTTGGCATTGCACTGTAATACGTCCTTTCAAATATTGACAGATAGGAAAGTAAATGCCACTGAGCCTTGCAAATCTGTTTTTTAGTCAACTTCCTAGAGACAGAAAGACCGCTATCATAATTTATTTAAATATTAATAAAAAATCCTGATTTTATTACCAGTGCTTCACTTCCAACTATTAAGAAAATAAGGATAAGAGCTGCACTAAATCAATGTCTTTTGTTTGTTAATGTTTGAACATTCCCTAGCTAAAAACCTTATGGTCCATGAGTTGGAAGGAAGGAAATCAAGTTCCCTTGTACTACACTGCAGAGTCAAAAAGGCAATGGAAATGAGGGGAATGTGTTTTATTAAATTACCAAGGCTTTCACATGAATGTAGAGATTTGCTGAATTACTAGATATCTACGCTTACGCAGATACATCCTGTCTTTAAAAACTTGATTACCTCCATCCTGAAACTTACAGTGGGACTATTTAAAATATTATTGAAGAGACTTAAAAGAGATCAGGAAGTAAAACAGACCTCCAGCTTTCCTACATCTCAGATACTGGGCTATTACTAGACACCATCCAAATATTCGGCTTTCCCTAGTATTTAGCTTACAAGAAACAGCATGAAAACTGTATGTGGCTATGACTTCATGTTACAATCGTGGGAGTACTACTTTTCACTACATATGTACATGCTGGGAAGCCGCAGATGGTCTCGAATTTTTAGTTTACACACCTTCTGTACGTGCAGGTGAACAAAATACATGTGCAGGCATCACATGCGATCTACACCCAATGTTCATATCGGAAAATGCCCATAAATGTCCCAATTTACACACAGTGCGCTGTAAAAACTTGGTAGTTTCATTGAGCTTTTAATGATTAATTTTTGTTGGCTTCTGGTCTCTGTCTACTTTTGTCATTAAAAATAATAATGCATGCTCTATCATTAAAAAAATCTAGACAATTATGAAATTATCAAACACTTCAGCCACCTAGTTTTATTGACCCATACTGTATTCTGATTCACATTTCTATAGCAACTTTAGCCAATGCGCCTGATATGTAAATTATAAACACTGAAGCAGTTTGAGAAAAATTTATGAACACCTATTTTGGCTGTGAAAATATAATTCTCTCTCCCTCCCTCCCTCCCTTCCCAACCCAAATTGGTTGTATTTTATTTAAAATGCAGTATTTTCTTGTGCAATCTGTTTTTCTGTTTTATTGATTATTTTTATGCTTAGACTTTGTACAGTACTTTGGGCTGCACTTTGTGTAGGAAAGGTGGAGCATAACTGCTTTAAAATAAATAAATTGCTTTCCATTTAGGAAAAGTGCAGTGTTTAAGACTACTAGTCAGTGAACATTTATGCTTATTCACCACATTTTTTTCCTGCCCTTCCTCCATGCTGCTCAGGGTAGAGCATGTGGGGTTTTTCCCTCCCATTTTATACTCACAACAACTCTCTGTGACTAGACCAGGGTCACCCACTGAGCTTCATGGCAGAATGGGGATTTGAACCCAATTCTCTGGCACTCTAATCAGTACACCATGTTTGGAAAATGCTATATGTAGCCCTTGGAGATCCAAGTTCAAATCCTCATGCAGATATAAATGCATTGGGTGGCCTTTGATAACTGCTGTTCCTTAACGATATCATGGGACTACTACTGTCTTATTTTACACAGCAATTGCTAATGAGACAAGTCTTGTAAAAATACCGTTTAAATGCAAAATAAATTGCTAAATAAAACTCTGAAAGCTATCTGGTGTCCAGATGGGGAATTCTATCAGAAGTGTTTTGTTTTTTTTAACTGAACTATAAAACCAAAGCTCTATTTCTGGACTGTTACAGATGCACTATTATGTGCAGCGATGAGTAAGACTGAACATTTAACCTGTCCATCACACCCACAATGGGATCACAAGCACATTTCAAGATATACAACACAGCAGGTAATCTGGAGCAGATAGTACTGGAACAACCCTGTGCTCGATTTGTCCGTCAGCCATGAATGGTACAATTTATCAGTGTTAAAAATATTGGTCCTCTGTATGAATCCACACAGGCAGTTGTATCTTACACTATGACCCAAATGCTTCTCTAAGGCTTGGAGCTATAGAGCATTAAGTTTGTGAAATCCTGTGCCATCCACTCACTTTTCAATATTATGCAAGGACAAAAACTAAACAGCTTTTAAAATGTGCACGCATTGCTTAACACATTGTCTTCTGCCAACAGATAGGCGCCCCAATCTCCTAAAGGGATTGCACTATTGTAACCAGTATACATTAGAAATAGTTCTATCAGTGAGGTAAGGTTATTCTTTGGTAAATAAGCTGCTGTTTGTGATCAGCAAGATTGATCCAAGAAGTTAATATAGCATGCAACAAAGTGTATGAGCATGCTACACTGCAAAAAACACCCCCCCCCCAAACTCAGTGCCTAAATAAACTAGATATTTCAGTTTCTGCAGAAGCCCTGTCACAAATCTGCTGCTGCGCATTAAGATACCAGCTTCAACAAAAGTTACCTCAGAGCAATCAAACCATGAGATTCATTCATAGCCATTTTCCCATATGTGGAGGCCACTGAGAAAAGCACTTCCAGATTGACTCTTTCCTAGCCCCAGTCATATGCCACCTCTGGCCTTAAGAACTTTGTAGGTATCAGCCCTCAGTCCTAATGCACAGTGATGATGTCATAGCTAGAGATGAGGCTGGGTCCCATCTGAAATCAATTTCTGTATACTGCATTGTTGTTTGAGAACTTAGAAAAAGCACTATCTAGGTTACTTTTTTTAAAACTAAACTACAAATTATGAATGCTCTGCAAAAAATAAAAAAATAAAAAATTCTATCACTGTTTTTAATCTGGCCTGGTCAGCTGCATTCTAGAAAAATTCATTTTCATATAGACTATAATAGTTGCAAAATGGTAGTCTGAGGTTTTTCCTCTGAAAAGTTTCAAAAGACCTGCCTGTCATAAGTGCACACTTTGCTTGCATGGCCTGTCATCAGGCTTTCCATTAGGAGTGTATCTAGATTGGAGCTATCAGCTGATATGATTTTCTAAAGGGACATTTGAATCTACCTGGTAAGAATACAATGGAGTCATGTACATCAGGAAGGAAAGCATTAAAGTGCAGTCTTGTTGCTGTAGCTTCAATTTCCTAGATTTCTTATCTACATATTGGGTCTCTAAATTATCTCCACAGTTCTTACGGACACCCTCTGCAGAATTAATGAGGCTCTGTGTAACCTGCAAATCTTGAAGCTAGCAGAAAAGGGAAGGGAGGGAGGGAGAGAGAGGGAATTATATTTTCACAGCCAAAATAGGAGTTCATAAATTTTTCTCAAACTGCTTCAGTGTTTATAATTTACATATTGGCTAAAGTTGCTATAGAAATGTGAATTAGAGTACAGAATGGGTCAATAAAACCAGGTGGCTGAAGTGTTTGATAATTTCATAATTGTCTAGATATTTTTTTTATGATAGAGCATGCATTATTTCATAATAATAGCCCTCTTCGGGGGTGTTAAGATGAAAGGCACCCAGAAAATGCAGTCATGGTATGATAAAGCATCCCCTGCAGTATCTGGGTGATGATTCTATTTTTTCTTTCTCTTTCTCATTGAACGTTATGTTAATTTAATAAATTCTTTTTTTTTCTCCCTCAAACTGTCAAAAGCTCGAACGTTCAGATACATACAGCCCTCCATAAAGAATACTGTCTTTCAGAAATAGATCGCATATGAAGATTAACAGCTGGAAAGTAGAAAGAGGGAAAATATGGATACCTCTTTCTAACAGCTTGTTTCTTTTCTCCGATAATGTTGGGTTTTAAAGCAAATACACACCCAGAGTCATAAACTAGAAGTTCTTTGCACGAATTGACATGATCCAGCCCAAGCTCTCCTAAATTCCACCAATTTCAGTATGGTTGCCAACTTTAAATCAGGGAGGTCCTGTTACAATCTCCAGGACGGCTTCAGTAGTCACTTGGAGCTACAGCCCAAGTCTTACTGAATACAATGGGCTTACTTCTGAGTAAAGTGAATAACACCATTTTCAATCACCTCTAGTAATAGCACATACCATTTTACACTGAAGGAAGGAGCTCACTTAATTGAATGTTCCTTTTTACCCCTACCCAAAATAATTGCAGTCCCTACACAGAGAATGCTAGCATGTCAAGTCCACCTATAACCCATATAGCCCAGACACCGGGTGCAATTCACAAGAGCCACACACAGAGATGTGGGAATGCAGAGGTAGCACAGTGGACTGTGCTGCTCCAGGCAGCAAGTGGGACGATGCCATTTCTAAATACTCCAATGTTACAAACATCCTGCAGATAGAAAACCAATATAGCACACAACGAGCAAGGCCAGACCCTTCCGTTTTCATGCGCTAGTTTTTGATTTTCAGACAGTTTTTAACATTTAAGACCAGGCCTTATTTTCTTCCTGGCTGCACAACAATCTTGTGATCATCTTGCCATTTCCCATTATGCCTCACGTTGTTAGGGCACACTCCAGAACCCCCTGCCGCAAGCAGTGAGATTCCATGGTGAGTATGGGGGGCGGGGGCACCTTTGCAGACAAATCAGTGTGAAAAGGCTAGATCCACTGCTTCAAGCAAATGCTCAAGAAACAACCGTTCTTATTTTCTAGCAGAATAGCCCCAGGAATAGTTCTAAAGAGAGCAGCATTGATCCTTTAAAGTTGGCACTTGAAGGGAAAGAATGCGTAATTACTGAGCAAAATTCCCAGAATCCTCATCCCCAGATCCAGATCTAGGAAAGGCATAAATCTAAGTAAAGAGCTCTCCACAGTGCACTGTCATTAAGGCACCAGGTTGTTAAGTGGACAATTACCCAGAAAAAAAACAGCTCTAAAAGAATAATCTGGCACTGCTAATGAAGAAGGCCCTCAGCAAAAAATGCTGTTGAAAGCCTCATTGTGGAAGGACTAAACATTGTCATTTTTGCTTTACCATGCAAAATACCTTCCCTTCCCAAGAATAATTGAACTTTCCATTGCAATGATTTATGAGAAATACTTGAGGACACTCTGCTGAGATCTATCTTTGTCGGGCAAAACCTCCTTCGCGAGACTTACGAACATGCATGATTAAGTCTTCTGAACTGTCTGCCTAGAAAAGGATTCATTTTGTGAAAAGCTTTCAGACTGTCCACATTTACACAGGCACCACAGCAGGATACCTACCTAGGAATTTAGGGGTGAGTATACAGAATTGTTTTGCAGACATCTTGAAGGGGCTTAATGAAATCCAGCAAAATAAATCCCAGCGTTCCACCCATTCCTTCCCTCTATTTCAACCTTTGCTGTCAGTGACATTTGGATTTTCTATTGCACCTGTGGCTGACAGCCAGGGTGGTCTCTCCAAATTCAAGATGGATTTGGTAGGTAGCTGTGGGAAACCAATGGCCCTTCACCTTGCAGAGATGAAATATTTCAATATAATTCAAAATGAACAGGCGCTTTGAGAGCACTGCTTACCAAGACTATGTTCAGATGACTCCCATTGCTGGACTTGGGGTGGCATTCCAGTGTTTCTCATAACTACGGGACCGACTTGCAGAGTTAGGTGTCCCCTGCCTGTCCACATTGACATTCAAAAAGTGATTTTCAATAAACAGTATTTATTGAAGATATTTTACTGTTGTTTTTTTTCTATATTAATGAATAAAGTTGAATGAATAATGGAAGAACCCAATCCTATCCAACTTTCCAAAGCTGATGCAGCCATGCCAACAGGGCATACATTTTATTCTGCGGGGGACAGTCATGGAGGCCTCCTTAAGGAAAGGGAATGTTTGTTTCCTTACTTTGGGGCTGTGCTGAGGCTGCATTGGAAATTTGGATATGATTGAATCCACAATAATAAATGAACTATTTATTTTGTGATGTAGACAGTTATATGACCTTCCCCCTACCTGTACTATTTACATACACTCTTATGGTTAAAATATTTTAAGCATTTTTGAGATACACACTGCTTTTCAAAAGCGTAACTCCTGTGTAAAATGAGAATTGAGTGTATAGGGGGTTATTGAGAGGAAAAAGGAATCTGCTTTCCTCCAAGTCATTTTCCATACTCCCAGTTGAGCACCATTCAGAGCCTTGAGGTTTTCAACGTCACACCACTCAGCGCTGATACTTATGCTGTATTAACTGAGAGAGGGTAGATTCTTACCTCCCATGGTGCCTCATCATGCTGTTTTTCATAAAGCTATGGCAATCTTTCATCATTCTCTTTTCCAGAGAAAGAATGGGGAGTGCATATGCTGCTTTTCAAGTTCTATTCATCAGATAAATATTGATTAAAGTCCTTCTGTTTACAACCACTCACTCCAGTGCCGAAGTGTAGTAGTCCTTCATGACTGGCTGGTGTGCTATTATTAAATTGGCATCCTCAGTGCAGCAGTCTGTGCAATACTGGGACTGGCACTGTTGCACTTTCATTACATGCTTTTCTACAACCAACCAAACCATGTTACTCCACTGCATGCTCCTGGAATATCCATAACACGTGTGAAACTGGATCATTGTGCGTGTAATTGCATAATACCTCTCAAAGTGCTCATATATTTGCAGCCTTATGCTGTGAGTACGTGAGGCCTGATCAAGAAGACATTTTCTCAGCTGGGATAAACTGGTGTAGACCTTGAAAATTGATTGCCCCCATAATATGTTTGGTACATAAATGATAGTAAGGTGGAGGAAAAGTTGATTAAATTATTGATCAGCAAGTACAGGTGAAAAAAAAAGGCCCAAAGGGAAAATAAACCACTTTGATCTTACCCATGCCTGAATGACATAAGGAACAGTTTGTCCACGTTCTGGGTTCTACACAGGCCTAATAAGCAGTATCAGTCTAATAAGCAAGACCAGCCATTCTAAAACTGCTACTGAGCTAAAGCATCTCTGTAATAACTGTAAGTCTCTTGTCTTCTGAGGAATAAGATCAGATACTGTTTGATTCATTCCCCTTACAAATTCTAATGGTCATTTCTAAATCTGCTTATCCAAATCCAATTAGTAGCCACAGAGAGAAGAAAGCTATTTTGCAGTCCTGTGGTGCTAGCAAACTGATTCAAGTCTAAGTTAGCTGCATCTGCTATGCACAGTGATAATGTTTTTTTCCATCATGTGTAACTTTTCATCTGAAGGTCCAGTTGTGGCACACTCAATTTGTTGCACAAGAGATGTGCACTTGTTTTGCATTTGTTGCACACAGTTCATCTTGGCATAGGACTCTGGTGCAAAGACACTGCATTTCCTTGCACTCAAATTGAGGTATTTTGAAAACACAACTTTTCTCCTTGACATCAGATATGTGGAATATGGTTGTGTGATTTCACAGGCCTTGCATTTAATATTTTTGTGACATGATTAATTACGACAAAGGAGTGCAAGAGGAAGGGAACTCTGGTCGCTGCCACTAACCAGAGATCATGACCTAGCCTCCAGAGGCAACCAGGCCTCCCACACAAAGGAGGAAATGCTACCCTGGCCAGAAATGCCAACTGCTGGTGCAGATGCACAAGACCCAGGCCCCAACATATGATCTTAGGCTGTCAGTGAGGAGCCCCTCAAGAGAGAGAACCATGAACCAGTCCCCTCTGAACCAGCAGCTGAGTCTGATTCCTTAGAGATTCCCCCCTGTGCCCCCCCAAACACTATAAAAACAGCTATGGTAGATCAGGGTAAGGACCCATCTAGACCAGCTTTCTGTAGCTCACAGTGGTCCACCAGGTGCCTCTGGAAGCACTCCAGACAACAAAATACCTGTATCTTGCTACCATTCCCCATCTGGTGAGTTGTTTTTTTTAAGTTGTCAAAATATTGTTCTTTGTAGTCTATTTACATCCCCGCTGTACTGTGCAACTCAAAAGCACCAATATATAGGGGGCCCCATATCCGTGGATTCACTTATCCATGGATCAAGTCCACACCCCCTCTCCTCTTGCCTCCAGAGAGTCCTCTGAGCCCAACAGAGGTTGCGGGTGTCCGTTCACGGCCTCTGACTGGCTCAGGCCGCTGGGCTCAGAGGACCATCCAGATGTGAGGGGAGCAGAGCTCCCCTTGGCTCTGGATGATGGGGGAGGCATTTGCTCATATCTGCAATTTCACTTAACCACGGGGGGGAGGGGGGCTTTCTGGAATGGAACTCCTGCAGATACGGGGGCATGCCTGTAATTATATTGCTTTTTAGGCAGTGAATGCTAACAAGCCTAGACTTTGTCACACACACACACACACACACACACACCCAAAGCAGGGCAGAACTATTTTGTGAACCTTTATTTTGTGAACTTTTTACATTATTTGGAATTTGTGTGCCTCTCCACTCTGGGCCAGCACTAAGCAATGTTAAGGGGCAAGTGACAGTATCACACTGACCCCCTCACTCAACCTCATCATCACTCATTCCCTCTCTTTCACACATGGACAAGGTAACACATAATTGCCTTTGGCAAAGGGATCTTCTGGGAGTCCTGTGTCAAAGCCAATCTGTGTTACCTTGAGTAAATTATTTGGGTTTATAATGATTGCTTTCTGAATCCTGGCATAACTGCTTTACCCGGTTGTATCATGATAAATCAGTTAACAGTAGGCTTGCGCAGTTGTTCCAATAAGGCCCCTACGCAATCAAGTTACCTCAACATTCACTTGTTACTTGCTATTAACTTGTAATTAAAATGAAAGCAGCGTAGACCCAAACCATGTGCTTCACTGACATATTCATTAAAAACCAAGTTTTGTTTCCTGAAAATGAGTATTTCAGAGTGATTTATTTTGGAGAACCTATTTTGGAAATGGTGCTCTCCTTACTTACAGCCCAAGCCTTTGCATGTCTACTCAGAAGTAAGTCCCATTAGAGTCAATAGGGCTTATTCCCAGGAAAGTGTGGATAGGATTGGGCTATCGATTAGTCCCCACCTAAGTGCAGCTCACAAGAATATCCTTTCGCAGTGGGCTTTGGCTGTTTCTCTAAGCAGCAGAAGGCTCCTGTGAAGAGAGCCTGGCAAGATTCCCCCTGCTGCAGGCCAGGCGGAAAGTACTGGCAATACAAGAAGCTGTGGCAAAGCCTAGATTTGATGAAGCAGACTTTCACAGTGTAGAAGCACCCCCTAGAAACCCTATCGCGGTACTTCACCTAGCTTGCAGCACTGCTGTTTCTCAACTGAGTGATGAAGGGAGCAGAGAAATCTCAGCCTAGGAAGAAAAAATAGTTATTGCTTTCCCAGTCCATTAGGGGAAAGGAAGTGAAAATGCAGAAATGTGTCACTCTGCAGTATTTATAGAATAGGCAGCCATCCTGAGCCAAACAGCTATTTTTTGCTGATGAGATCCTTGCCTGCCAGATGTAACGCTCACTTCGTACTATATTAAAATGATTGGTGTGAAACTGTATTTCACAGGGGATGAAACTATTTGCTTGTCACATATCCGGCCCTTCACAAGAGACTCTTTCATCTCTAGAGGTTTCCCAACGTGTATTTAACTGTCACCAGGAATTCTGGTAGCAAATAATTTTGGCACAGAATGGCTGCAGCAAGCTCCTCAATATGTCATTGTCAGAGCTCCTTCCAGTCGCTGAAATACCAGGAGTCCCATCTGTCTTTGTAATAAAGTAGATTATCTTCATGACACACAAGCCAGTATCTGCCCCCATGCTTTGCTATTTTGCTGTAAAGGTTGTGTGATGTCAATATAGTCTAGTCTAATAAAGGAGATACTCTCAAAGGAACGATAATAATGTGATTAAGACCCAGATTCCAGAACAAGTGGGATTATTTCCAATCTCACCCACCTATACTTCTTGCATGACCTTAAGGAAGGTCATTTCCTGTCTTGATTGTTATTTGCAGAGATGTGGACATATATAGGCATCACGAATTAACTGTGCACTGTCTGCTTAGGTACAATTTAGCCTCCAAATATTTCTTCTCCTTCTCTTCCCTTGAATTTGGTGGGCCACTGTGAGTTACAGGAAGCTGGACTAGATGGGCCTTTGGCCTGATTCAGTGGAGCTCTTCTTATGTTCTTAAGACGTATTTATTGAAACTTATTGGGTATTTGCCTACTACAGGAATCCTCTGGTATCTGCAGTTTCCCACAGCCCCCCTGTGCCTATTACCTTTGTCCATGTTGTTTATAGTCACATGAAAGAATGGTGTACTTGCTTTAACCAGATGATATACAACAATGGTTCCCATCCTGGGGGTTGCGATCCCCAGGACAGGCATGTGTGTTTTGGGGTGGGATGTTTTGGGGTGGGATGCCTCCTTGGTACCTGACCAGGGACTTGTGGTGTTGTTAGTATGGTACTTCAGCTGCCATGGAACACATATAAGTTAAAAATTGGGTTTTTTACTTACTTGCGTTCTGTGGCAGTGAAATCCTGAAGTGTGTACTAATGGCATTACCATTAGCCTCCTTAAGGGGGTAGCATACTGACAAAGGTTTGGAACCACTTCTGTAGGCAGAACAAGCAGGCAAGCAACTTGCAGCTGGAAGGGATGACTCAGCAAACATTAACAGGAAGCAGGAAGCACTTTTGCTGAGTCATCCCCTCTAGCTGCAGGCTGCCTGCCTGCCTCTCTTGCTATAAGCTTTCTTCTTATGGCATGAGTGGCCAACCTTTCAACTTTAGGGCTCTGGACCTTTAACAATTGTGTAGAAATTGTGTAGAAACCTGCTGAAATTCCCTCCTCTACACAACGAGGAGCCCAAAATCAAAAGGTTGGCCATCCCATTATAGCATCTGGTTAAAACAAGGTTACAATTCCTTTGAGCAGCTATAAACATAAACAAAGATAATGGGCACAGGGCATGCAGAGATAGAGTTCCCCCACATCTGCAGTTTCCAGTATCTGTGGTGGGGCCAGGAACACATCTCCCAAAGATATGGGGGGGGGGAGAAGGGAGTTGCCTGTAGTTAATAAAGTCTGTATCCAGCTGCAATGAGTTTCACTTCTCTTTTTCCTCTCTGATCTATGCAAGTTCTTTATTAAGTGGGCAGTTCTTCTCTTCCCCCACCAACTGTGCATCATTTGATAGGAGATCTGGGTTCATAGGAGCTGTAGAAAATAGCACAAAGAGCACTGGCTAAAACTGCTTGCAAGGGAAGAGATGGCCTAGAGCTGTGATAAAAATTTCATTCAAACCTTAATTTAATACGAAATCAGCAGGTGGTGATTTGGAGTAACTTTCATCCCAAATACAGTAGAACCTCTTTAAGCTGACCACCCAAGGGACTGGAGGAATTGGTCAACATAGGGAGGTGGTCAACATACGGGGGGGGGAGGCTATAGAAAATTAGGTCTAGAAAAATCCAAGGCTCTAGAAACTTAAGGAGGAGGTCATTATAGAGAGGTGGTCAAATTTGGAGGTTCTACTATATTATTTTCAATTTCATGAACTGAGCAACTTGGGTAGAGGACATGCTCTGTGAGTAGAAAGTCCCAGGTTCAGGGACTGGCATTGCCACTAAAAAGAATCTCAGGCAGAAAGACTGAGAAAGACCTTAGAAAAAACTTCAACCTTCGTTTCTTGATAGCCTCTGCCAGATATCCTAGACCAGGGTGTCAAGCTTGTCAAACCGATGAGCATTCTGAGGGCCAGAATTGCTGTCATTGAGCAAGAAGTGATGCCATTAAGCAGGTGATGACTAGAAATAAGTACTTTTTTCTCACACAGGAACTCAGCTGCAAATGACAAGAGAAAATATGCTAATCTTGATCATATTTTCAGGATAAGGATGAGCACAAATATCTCACAGTCTGCACTTTCAGCAGTGCCACTTCTCAGCCTCTGAAAGGCTCTGCAAAGTGACTCCTCAGCAGAAGCAGTACTGCTAAAAGAGTGGCCCGAATGATAATTGGGCTCTCCCAGTATCCCGGTAGCTTCTCCCCTTTGTCACCCCTCTTGGCATGCCTCTTTCCCTGTACCATCTCTTCTGAGGCCTCCTTCTGTCCCCCTCTCCCATGCCTTAGTAGAAATGGCACTGCTGAAAAGATGGTACTGGGAGAGTCCAATGATTGTGCAGGCTGCTCTTTCAGTGGCACTGTTTCTGCTGAGGTACTGCTGAAAGATAGTCCCACCTGATAATTTGACTCTCCCAGTGCCACCCTGTCAGCCATGCCACAAATGCCAATGAGCCACTGCAGCTCAGAGCAGCAGAGGGTGGTGCAGCTATCATGGGGCTTGATGAAGGGCTTCCACAGTTCATGTCCGGTTCGCAGGCCTTATGTTTGACATCCCTGGACTAGACAGTACAGAGTAAGGGCTGCAACCCAATCAAAATGTTTATTAGAACTGAGCTAAAACAGAAGGCCCTTTTAATAAAGCATGCCGTCACATGTGAAAAGAATGCCCACATTTTAGTGATCTTTTGGGGATGCATGAGAGCAGGGGCAAAAATTGTTCACTTCCTTTAAAATGGAAAATACCTCTTTAAAAATGAGCAACACAATGCTAAACATGTACAACATGATCCTCTCCCTCTCACTGGGAGCAAAAGGGGAAGAATCCCACTCTGTATGGTGTTGCAAATTGCTTCCTTTAAAATTGCTACAGCAGCTGTATTTAAAAAGACAATCCACAATGCTATTGCTGGTCATTGCTTGGGCAAGAAAGAGAAGGTTCATGCTTTGAAAGGCAAAGGATCATGCATGAGTCTCTTTTAACATGGTTCCTTTATGCACTTTAGGTAGATAATAGTTGGAAAGGTGTTGGACAGTCCATAATTTGCCAGGTTAAACAGTAATGGCAACCCATATTATGGGAGACTACATGGACCATTGGTCCAGTTTCAAATAAGCTGTTTTATGACAGACAGTTACCGGGTAGATGGGGCTCGTCAGCCTGGGAAGGCAGCTCATCTGAGAGAAGGAAAACTCTGATCCCAAACCTCCACTGCCTTGTGGCTACATCCAGTTATGGAAAAGGCTTCAGGAGTCAACCTCGAGGCAAAATCCGGAGCCGGAGTCCCTGAGGCAGTTCATGGCTGAACACAGTCACGTTCTGGCAACTCCTGCGACGCCGCTGGAACCAACCGTATTGGCCTCTGCCTTTCCATTGGACCATTTCAGCGACGTGGAGAGGGGGGATTTGCTGCATGGGTAACAGCCTATCCTCCATACCTACTTTACCCAGGCTTCGCGCACTGGAGAGGACACTCTGTTCCAGAACCACCATTCAGAGCGTGACACCATAGTCTGCCGAGACTGAAGGATGCCAACTCAATGACAGACAGTCCTCCCATTTCGACAGAGACATTCAGCTTTTAATACTACAAGCTTATTAGCTGTTTTAACTCTGGCTGAAGCTCTGGCCTGGTTAAATATTCTGTGATAATAATGTATCTGTTGACTAAGGCTTTGGCTACAATGAAAGCTTGCTTCCCTTAGTCTTTTTCGTTTACCATTTTGACTCGTATGTTATGCCTTGAGCCATACATTTAACCCGCTTTTAAAAATATATTTATGGCAAACAGGATAAAAGTGAACACAGTGCTGAGTTTTGTATTTCTACCTTGAAAATATCTTTATGTCCTACTGAGAACTATACGTCCTGATGAGAATTTCACACACACACACAGACACACACATACAGTTTTAAGTTCCCTCAAGGACTAAATTATTGCTGTGTCAGAGAAAAAACACTGCACTGAAATAAGCGCACTTATTTTTAATTAGTGTTACAAAAACTGCAGATATGATAAAAAGCTGCAGTCTGTTAAAGCAAAGCTGGCAGGTGTGAAGCTGAGACAGCTCTTATTGTGAAAGCAGCAAGACAGCAGGTGTGAGGTAGATCTGTGTTTGAAAGGACACCAAATGAAGATTCATAACACATTAGACAAACTGACACAATTAAGGAGGAGAATGTTTGCTAAGACCCCCAACTTTGTCACTCATAAAACTCTGCATTTGGAGTGGTGGCTGTTTAAACACATCACATTTTTAAAATCACCTAAAACTGAGACTTTTCTTTCTGACTATTGCAAGTACACAGTATCACAAAGCAGGAGCAGAGGTAAAAAAAGACCTTTGAATGGCTTCAGAACAATGGGATTACCCAGCATCAACACTGTCCGGGCAGGCATACGACCCTAAATATTGTGCAGCTGTTGAAGACCTCCAGTGCAAATGTGGTTGAGTAGCTCCATGATAACATAAAAATGGACACCAAGAGCCCTGAGTATGCCATAATATGGTCTCTTGAGAGCATCATAGGGCTAGAAAGGCAAGTTATAAGTTAAGCAAATATTCAGGGAGGGGGCCTGCAATAGCCCTAAGGAGGTGGTCCCCAACAGGCACTCCTATGGCCATGACACTGTAGAAATTATTAAAGAAAATATCGCTCTCAAAATCTAGTTCTCAACATTTTTCTAGTGTGATTGAGAAATGAAACCCACTGAAGAATTATGCAGTTAGGGGCCATTCAGGTTTTTAGTGGCTCCCATTGAGCTCTATGAGACAAAGCATTGCTCAGTGATGGATGGCAGGGTCGGAGCAGAGAAGCAGGGAGGGGAGGGAAAGACTAGACCTCTCCATCATTCCTCCACTCATTGACAGACTCAGGTTAAATAAATAAAACTAGGCGATATGTCAGTAGCCCTCTTCTCAAACCAAACTCCTTTTGTTCAGCAAATGGGGGGGGGGGTCTGTGAATGCTCCTCACTCCCAATACAGACATATCCAGACATTCCAGTGACTGTATGTTCATTGTTATTGAAAAAGAGGGTCATTCCATATCTAAATGCTTCATGAAATCTGAGCATCCAAGCTTCCTGCTGTCATGGAGTACATAGAGACAGCCCTTTTCTCAATAAAGCAAAAACATGGCCACAGGGAACAGCATGTCAAGGGATAGTGTCAGCAGAAGTAGACCATCTCCTTGTGTTCACTGAACAGGGGGAGAATAATGTGCA
This sequence comes from Tiliqua scincoides, assembly GCF_035046505.1. NCBI lineage: Eukaryota > Metazoa > Chordata > Lepidosauria > Squamata > Scincidae > Tiliqua > Tiliqua scincoides. The sequence goes on from NC_089823.1 coordinate 193,189,767, forward strand.
AAGAGGTTTTCTATGTCCAGGTACTTCTATAGATACAGAAACTTTGAAAGACTTGATCTGTAAATCCTTATTATATATCATCATATTGTCCCACTGTCTCAAAATATTATCTAATCTCTGTTCCTTCTATGTGTGATGAACCATAACAATAATTTACACAACACATTAACCCATTTTTGCCCAGCGCACAGGTGTACACATTTGATCTCTGTTGCGTATATGCAAAGTTGGACAGAAATGGCTGAACAGCCCAGTCCTACCTAAACTATCGCACAGCAATGCAGCAGCAGCAGCATGGACTCCACTGATTCCCACGAGGGAGTTTTGGCTGTTGGGAGGTGTCCTCGGGGTACGGGGGCTTTTTTCCCTTTGCCCTGGGTTAAGCCCCAGCAGTCGCTATGGGGCAACTCAGACTTGCACTAACAATGTCACTGGTGCAAGTCCGTATTGCTCTGTGAAGGCGGATCAGGCCCGTTAAGGAGTTTGGATATGGCATACATTACTGCTGCTGAACCCACCCCCTCCTGGGCCTGATCCTCCCTCCTCTGCCCCATCCCATCCCTTATCCACCGTTATACTCTTACACTCCCTGGACCAGGCTTACCTGCTCTGGTCGGTTTACCAAACACTGCCAGTACGTGGAAGAAGGCTCTGGCCTTCCCACAAAGCCTCTCCTGCCACAAAGCGCCTCTGCTGCCATAAAGCAAACTCCACAGGAGGAATGTGCATTCTGCCAGTGCACGTTTTAGGTAGGATTGGGTTATTAATTTGATTTAAATTGCTTAACCTTCTATATCAGGGGTGCCCAAACCCCAGCCCTGGGGCCACTTGTGGCCCTCGAGGCCTCTCAATGCAGCCCTCAGGGGGCCCCCAGTCTCCAATAAGCCTCTGGCCCTCCAGAGATTTGTTGGAGCCTGCACTAGCCTGATGCAACTGCTCTCAGCATGAGGGCAACTATTTGACCTCTTGCGTGAGCTGTGGGATGAGGGCTTCCTCCACTCCTTTCTGTTTCACGTCTCTGATGCAGTAGCAGCAGCAAAGGAAAGGCCAGCCTTGCATTGTGCAAGGCCCTTTATAGGCCTTGAGCTATTTCAAGACCTTCATTCATTCGTATAAGTTCATCTTTAATATATTCGTTATGTAAACTTATGTAAATTTATTAAAATTTTAAATATAAATTAATTCTTTTTTTCCCCGGCCCCCAACACAATGTCAGAGAGATTATGTGGCCCCCCTGCCAAAAACTTTGGACACCCCTGGTCTACATAATGTTCATCTTCATAACAACCTGAGAAGGAAGGTCACAATTATTCCCATTTTGTAGACAGGAATCTGAGGCTGAAAGCTGGTAACTTGACCAAGACCACCCAGTGAATTCATGGCCAAGATGGAATTTCAACTCAGGCTTTCCGGATATTGTTCATTGGTTCTGTTGAAAACAAATGAATTTTAAAGAAACTGTTTTACCTCCCTTCAGGCAGCAATCTTCAAACCACAGCCGCCCTTTAAATTAAAAGCTTATCGGTTAATTGGTTTGACCTCAGAGTCCACTGCTCATTAAGAGAGGTCATCTCTATACCCAATCTGAAGCCAGGTCTAAGCTATGCTTGGCGCACTGCCTGGATTCATACCTGAGGATTCGCACCTTTAACTCTCCAATGCCAACTCTATTTTTTGGACATCAAGCTAATGGGAAGATTTCCGAGAATATTCTTATCAGAGATATTTTATTCATTACAAAATCAAGTATGGGAAATGGGGCAAGTTAAAACATTGAAAATCCCCCAGAAACTGATAAGTCCATTTATAGCTGTTGGAACAGATTGCTAATTATCATATTTTTAAATTAGATGGTTTCTACGAGTGTTGCCTTTTATTTTTCCCTTACCTTGTTACAATAGTTGTTACAATTTTGACCTCTACAAGAAGCCTACAAGATATTGGGTGGCAGGTCTTAATTCTAATTAGGGAGGCCATCTCCCAAAAGAGGTTTGTTCAATCACCATCTTCATTCTATCACAACTAAGACAATCTTCCATCAATTTAATTGGGTACTGCATGTGTTCAAGAGAAGTTAGACCATGAGGAAATGCATGGAAGATATCCTGATGAAGTCTTAAAACCTATAATAGGACCTTCTCCTAGTGGCAGCTCTTCCCATTGGCCGGGGCAATCACTGGCTACTGGATCTATCCTAGAAGGATGTGAAAAGGCTTAATGGCTGTGGGATGTAAGTCACTTGAACCAGCCACTGTTTCAAGGATATTGAGAAGAAAAGAAGTATCCCTCCCTACCTTCCCTATTAGCCAATAGTTCACTCTATCACATTCTTCTAATATTTCTTTACTTCTAACAACACAATGCCCAAGAAATACAATGATCAAGGGTAGGACTATGCAGATAGAAAAAAATGTGATTCTTAATAGCTGGTGTTACTATGGGGCAGGAAATAGCTTTTGCTCCCACCACAGTGGAGGTCTTGAGCACACCCCAACCTCTCTGTTAACTGTTTTGTGAACTTTTCATTGAAAAGCAGTATATAAATACTGTTAATAGTAATAATAATAATCAGGCTCCACTCCAATGCTGGTCACTTAATTGAATTATTTACAGTGATATACAGCTCTCTGGCAAGGCTCCTAACACAGGCCTGTAGGCTTTTATGAGTCTTAAGGGATGAAAGGGAGTGTCGATGCTAAGCTGGATTGTACTTAATAGGACAGTGCACAGATAATTCGCTGTGTTTCAATACAACACATCTCCTGTGTAAGTGAATTCTTGACATTGATTATGCAAGCAATATCCTTGATGGTGTCCTTGGCCAAAACAAAGATAACTGTTGCATGTTGTGTCGTACGGTGAACATAGATCATTGGTTAATAAACTCAAGGCCCAATCCTATCCAACTTTCCAGCACCGGTGCAGCCACAGTGCAGCCCCAACATAAGGGAACAAATGTTCCCATACCTTGAGGAGGCCTCTGTGACTGTCTCCCCAACACAGGAAGCAGTGCATACTCCATTGGCACAGCAGCACTGGCACTGGAAAATTGGATAGGATTGGGCCCTCAGTGGCCACAATCCAGCACAGAATAAAGATAAATATATAAAGATCCTTGTTGCATATATGCAGTGTTGAACAGAAATGGCTTAAGATCACCAAATCAATTAGCTTCATCATCATTGGCATCCTTCAGTCTCAGGAGACTATGGTATCACGCTCTGAAAAGTGGTTCTGGAACAGCGTCTAGAGTGGCTGAAAAGGCCAATTTGGGAGTGACAATCCCTTCCACACTGGGAATAAATGTAGTCTGTCCCTGGTGTGTCTCCCTGGCTATGGGCCTTCCTTCTTTGCCTCTTTGCCTCAGTCTGTTGGGCAAGTGCCTCTTCAAACTGGGAGAGGCCATACTGCACAGCCTGCCTCCAAGCGGGACGCTCAGAGGCCAAGGTTTCCCAACTGTTGAGGTCCATCCCTAAGGCCTTCAGACCCCCGATATCCTTGTATCGCAGCTGTGGTCTAGCTGTAGGGCGCTTTCCTTGCATGAGTTCTCCATAGAGGAGATCCTTTGGGATCCGGCCATCATCCATTCTCACAACATGACCGAACCAACGCAGGCGTCTCTGTTTCAGCAGTGCATACATGCTGGGGATTCCAGCACGTTCCAGGACTGTGTTGTTTGGAACTTTGTCCTACCAGGTGATGCTGAGGATGCGTCAGAGGCAGCGCATGTGGAAAGCGTTCAGTTTCCTCTCCTGTTGTGAGCGAAGAGTCCATGACTCGCTGCAGTACAGAAGTGTACTCAAGACGCAAGTTCTGTAGACCTGGACCTTGGTATGTTCCGTCAGCTTCTTGTTGGACCATACTCTTTGTGAGTCTGGAAAACGTGGTATCTGCTTTACCGATGCATTTGTTTAGCTCGGCATCGAGATAAAGAGTGTCGGAGACTGCTGAGCCAAGGTACACAAAGTCATGGACAACCTCCAGTTCATGCGCAGAGATAGTAATGCAGGGAGGTGAGTACACATCCTGAACCATGACCTGTGTTTTCTTCAGGCTGATTGTCAGTCCAAAGTCTTGGGAGGCCTTGTTAAAATGATCCATGAGCTGCTGAAGATCTTTGGAAGAGTGGGAGGTGATAGCTCCATCGTCGGCAAAGAGGAAGTCATGCAGACATTTCAGCTGGACTTTGGACTTTGCTCTCAGTTTGGGGAGGTTGAAGAGCTTTCCGTCTGATCTGGTCCGGAGATAGATGCCTTCTGTTGCGGTTCCAAAGGCATGCTTCAGCAGGACAGCGAAGAAAATCCCAAACAAGGTTGGTGCAAGAACACAGCCCTGCTTCACTTCGGATGCCAAAGGGGTCTGATGTGGAGCCATCAAAGACTACAGTGCCCTTCATGCCCTCGTGGAAAGACCTGATGATGCTGAGGAGCCTAGGTGGACATCCAATCTTGGGGAGAATCTTGAAGAGGCCGTCCCTGCTGACCAGGTTGAAAGTCTTCGTGAGATCTATGAAGGCTATAAAGAGTGGCTGTCGTTGTTCCTTGCATTTCTCCTGCAGCTGTCTAAGGGAGAATACCATATCAGTGGTGGACCTGTTGGCTCAGAATCCGCACTGCGATTCTGGATAGACACTCTCTGCAAGTACCTGGAGCCTCTTTAGTGCAACTCGGGCAAACAGCCTTCCTACAACACTAAGGAGAGAGATGCCACGGTAGTTATTGCAGTCACCCCTGTCGCCTTTGTTCTTGTACATCATGACGATGTTTGCTTCCCTCATGTCCTGTGGTACTCCACCTTCTCTCCAGCAGAGACAGAGGATTTCATGCAGCTCAGTGACAATGATCTCTTTGCAGCACTTTAGGACTTCAGCAGGGATGCTCTCTTTCCCAGGTGCCTTGGCAGAGGCAAGGGAGTCCAGGCCCACATGAAGTTCTTCTAGGGTTGGTTCACTGTCAGCATGTTCACTGGTACATGGTTCACTGTTGGCAGGTACATGTTCACTGTTCAACAGGTACACAAAGTTACATGTTCATAAAGGTACAGGTATAGGTTACACAAAGTTACAGGTACACAAAGGTACATGTTCAACAGGTACACAAAGTTCTTCTAGGGTTGGTTCACTGTCAAGCTCCTCCAGCACAGGCATGCAATCAATGTTGTTCAGTGCTTCTTCGGTGACTACATTTTCTCTGGAATATAGCTCAGAGTAGTGCTGCACCCAGCATTCCATCTGCTGCGCCCGATCCTGGATGACCCCGCCTGCGGCAGACTTCAGAGGGGCAATTTTCTTCTGTGTTGGACCTAGGGCCTGCTTGATACCATCATACATCCCCTTGATGTTGCCCGTGTCAGCTGCTATCTGTATCTTGGAACAGAGCTGGAGCCAGTAGTCTTTAGCACATCTCCTGGCAGTCTGCTGGACTTTGCTGTGAGCAGCTCGGAGGACCTGCAGGTTGCACTCACTGGGACAGGCCTTGTATGCTGCTTGAGCTCTCCTCTTTTCCTCAATGACTGGTGTCAGCTCCTCAGAGTGGGCTTCAAACCAGTCTGCCGTCTTGTTGGTCTTCTTGCCTAATACAGACAAGGCGGTGTTGTAAACAGCATTTTTGAAATGTTCCCAACTGTTGGATGCATCTGCATTGGCCGGGCCTGGAAGAATTTCCTCAAGCGCTTGTGCAAATTCCTCCACTTTTCCCTGATCCGAGGTCTTGTTGGTGTCAATGCAAGGTCTTCCTTCCTTTTTTGTGTGATACAGTCACTTTGTTCGCAGTTTCACTCTGCTGCACACCAGGGAGTGGTCAGTGTCGCAGGCAGCACCCTGATAACTGTGTTTGTTTGGTTTGTTTCCCTCTCTGCTTAACGGGCAGGAGGTCTGTTCTAGAGGGTAGAGCCTCCGTTTGCCTGAAGATAACATCCATAAGGTCGCCAGTTCAAGGCCACCGGCACCGTGCGACCTTGAAGCAGCTGACAAGCTGAGCTGAGTTATCCCATCTGCTCTGAGCATGGGAGGATGGAGGCCAGAATGTGAAACCAGATCAAAGTGAAACATCTGAATGTTGTGGTTCTTGGAAGATAGAACCTTCTTTGTAAAAATCCCTACGGGGATTTAAATAGCCTGCCTATGTAAACCGACTTGAATAAAGTCTTGAATAAAGACCAAGAAAGGCGGTATATAAATACCTGTATTATATTATTATTATTAACTGCCTGGATAGGATCATTTGACGCTGTTTGCAGCTGCACTAGTAGAGTGCACTGATGGGAGGAGCAGTGAGGAGGCTTGCCGGAGATAAATATTTTTTAATGTACCACTGCATAGGTCCCCTGATGAGTCTCCTTGGAACCACACCAGCTATATAGCTGGCATAAGTCAGAGGAAAGGAAGCAGGGCAGGCCAAGAAATGGGGGATAGGATCTGGCATGTGCATTTGTTGCTGAGATCCTCCCCCTCTGGCCTGCTCCCTGCCCTCTCCATTTCAGAATGCCCCCAATCCTCACCCTTGCCCCCAACTTAACGGCACCTGCAGCCACTGCTGTGCATACCACCCTCTCGCAGTTTAATAGCAGCCCAGCTTTTGCCCTGCAATAAAGGACTTTGTGCTGCCAGAACACTAATTCTGGCAGCACAAGGCTCCAGTAGGATTGGGGTTTAAGTGTGTTTAAATCTGTGCAGGGCTGACACCTCAAAGTCTTCATAGAACTTTCAGGAGGATATTTTGTTTCAGCTGCATCTTCCTCAAAAGCTCTGGCTAAACCATGCCTGACTCTCCTTTCGATCCAAAGCCTGAAAAGGGACAGAATTAACTGCTACCTGATAATTCCTCCTCTGTCCTTTTGGGAACATGTCTATAAAGTAAAACAGCAGCACAAACCGTGACTTTAAGCTGAGCAGACCTTGGTTGCGATAAAAGGTCAATGTTGGAAAGTGATTGCAGAATTCTGAGAAAAGGTGCTGTACACAGTGCTTATTGCACAGAGGAGTAAACAAAGTGAAGTTTTTCTTATCTCACCAGGCCTAGAGTTAAGGGCTAATGCAGCAGGGGATTTATTTGTGTGCAATCAGGAATGGAATAGCCTACAGTATCAAAAATTGGAAAGGCATGGAGGAGATCAATAAAGATTCAAATAGTGGCAAAGCCGAGGGCCTGATATTTTTGTACTGCTTTGCAGCATAAAGTTAACCTTATCTAAAGTTGGTTAAACCAAAAACTTTCCAGGGTACAATTATTCCTTTCACACTGATGATTAAGACTTTGTATATATTAAGAATAGCCGTGTCCTTCTTTGCCTCTGCCTTGTGAACAACAGGCAAGGTGTCAGGAAAACTGCAGAAACAGGTAGCCATGTACAGTAATTCTTTCCTATCTAGTCTGCCATGCAATTGTGGAACAACCAGAACAGTACTTTATAGAACAGACATTCTCATGGTACCTACAGCTGATCCTAAACAGAGTCGTTACTGGAAGATATGACTTCCTAATCTTTATTTATTTACTCAAAATATTTGAAGAATATCTAATAACATCAGTATTACAAATCAGGAAAACAACAACAACAAGAAAGGATCTTAAGAATTCAGATTTACACCCTCATTTTCTGCATTTACAACATATAGATGCTAATTATGCCATGTACCTTGGTAATGTAATGGTGACTTTGTGTTACAAATGCATAATCTCCTGTGTATTTTTCTTAGCAGGGAGCATACAGGTGAGTCACATTCCATTTAGCTTTGACTGTACAAAACTTAGAACATCCAGAGGTATGCAAGTCATAAGGAATGGGTCTCAAGTTAGGGTCCCCAGTGCTTATGTGCACTGAGTGCTGGTACTGAGAGAAGTGGCTTGGTCAGGTGGCCTATATATATATATATATATATATATATATATATATATATATATATATATATATATATATATATATATATATATACACACACACACACACACACACACACAGTATTTATATACCGCCTTTCTTGGTCTTTATTCAAGACTTTATTCAAGGCTGTTTACATAGGCAGGCTTATTAAATCCACGCAGGGATTTTTACAAATTGAAAGAAGGTTCTTTCTTTCAAGAACCACTACATTCAAGGTGTTACACTCCGATCTGGTTTAACATTCTGGCCTCCATCCTCCCACGCTCTGAGCAGATGGAACAGCTCAGCTGCAGCTTGCCAGCTGCTTCAAGGTCGCACGGTGCCGGTGGCCTCGAACTGGCGACCTTGTGGATGTTAATCTTCAGGCAAATGGAGGCTCTACCCTCTAGACCAGACCTCCTGCCCATCAGACCTCCGGCCTCTTTGATGGACATAGATCCTTAGTCAGTGCTTGACCTGCCCAGCTGCTAATGCCATCCCTGCAGGGAGTACAGTTCAAGATTTGTATGTGAAGAACACATAGTAAATTTAAGAGCAAACAAGCCCTGGTGTCTCTCTTCCATGTTCTAGTTTTGTATATTTAAAAGATAAGGTAACCAATAATTAAAATAATACGGTGACTAGTTATGTCCAATATAACCTGGCAGTGCTCTGACCCATATCAGCTCCACCAGCCCCAGCTAGCTCTCCTTGTCTCCACATTCACAAGAAAGCTAGGAATCAACATAAGGTCATTCAGCTATATGTGACAGACACTGTTAACTGCAGACTAACTTTTTTTTGAGAAAGGAACTGATCATCTCTGGCTTCCTTATCAAAGCTGTCTGAGGAGGACAATGAACCGTTTCTCCAAGCTAAAAACAACTGGGCTAGAAATGCACGAAGGGAATGCCATAGAGGCTGAGAGCTGATATTCCTGGAACTCTTTCAAATTAGAACACAAATCAACCGAAGACAACTCTGGATTGCCGATAGCGTTCCCAGAGTGATGACTGTCTGCCAACCAAGGGAGAATCCAGCACAGAATGGCCTGCATGTTGAGCAAGTTTGGCTCCAGTAGGACTCCCGGCTATACAACGGATACTAAAGAAAACCATAGTTCCTTTTTTCCATACCTAACCATCAACCCACCCAAGAACTGGGAAGGAAACAGCTGTTTCAAGTATCAGTCTGAGGAGGGGTGCCCCACATCCTGTGATTGCCCATTGCCTCCTCTGGTCTACCACCTACCCAGCCACTTCACCCTGCACCCCATGCCTCTTGTTGAGAGAGAGAGAGAGAGAGTCTCAAGCACTGCTGCTGTAAGCAGCAATAATAGCACTGGAGAAATAAGCAGCAGGGGTGAGGGTGCCATGATCCTGTTCTGATCACTCCACTTCCAGGAGAGCAACCGAAACAGGCTCTCTCCACCTCCATCACCCCCTTCTTGTCTGCCCGGCTGCTTCTGCAAATGAACTGACTTGGGGGGGAGGGAGAGGGGAGTTTGCTGGGAACAGCATCCTCAGCCCAGCTTGTTTGCTTGCAGAAGTAGCTGAGAGGGAACATGGTAGGAAGAAGGAGGGGTGGACATAAGGAGGGTGGAATGCTCTGAGATTGCTGTGCTGCCACTGCCGGTTAAATTTGCCTGGATGATGCCACTCTGATGAATGATATCATGGACGATTTCACAAAACATTTCCACATGAGTGCTCACAAAACAACACATCTGAAAATGGAAGGTGTTTTGGCGCTGCTGAAAATATCCACACACAAAAATTGTGAATAACTTCTGCTTAGTTCAACACAACATTTCCATCCATTTGCTCATCTCCATTAACAGACATCTAACTGTGTTTGCTTTTGCTGTTTCTGAGGCCCAGCTACTCCTAAATTCCACAGGTACTGAGGAACACAGCCTCCCTTCCACACCCCAGAAATTTCATTGCTTTGTGCATACAGGCCCATTCCTCATTTTGTACATGTTTGGATCTTGATGCTTTAAATTACCTGAACCAAAGAATATTTCATTATCCCAAGAGAAAGCAGCATGCATGAACAAGATTCAAAGAGCAGCAGTGGGTTGCTGAGGGACAGCTGGGGACAAATGACAGTAAAAGAAAATGTAAATAAGAACTCTGACAGAAGGACATTGAGAGAGACCTCCTGTCAACCTCCCTAAAAACTCTTTCCGCAATCTCATCTCAAACTGGCCAGAGCATTTGTGTGACAGCTGAGAAGTTTGCCATTAAGTATGACATTGTTAACATACTTCTTTGTCTCTCTGCTATTTTGGAAAGCTGGTCAACAGAACCATCTGGCTCTAGAGCAAAAGGAAGGAAGTGTCAACATAGTGGTAATTAGGGAGTCAAAAGATGGGGAGGTCAAAGTTTGCCAGATACATTCACTTGATGAAGAGGATAAACGAAAGTAGGTTGAAACCAATAAGGCTATAAAAGGAGGATGCTAGCTGGCCTGCCCCCTGGTCACCTCCACTGATAGCAAAATTATGCAGGGGAGGCAGCTATCACTCATATGCAGAGGGCCTGAACTAGAAATGTCAATCTCCAGGACAGGCTCCCCACCTCCCCCTGCCCCACCCCCCTAGGAACCAATATCAAGATGGTTGTGGTGTTTTAGAAGTATGACTAATGGACTTCTAGGTTCTATCTACTTAGAAGCTGCTGAGTAACAACCATCACAAAACCCCCTGGGTCACATGTCTCCTTTGCCATAGCAGCATTCAGCAGCTGTGTGGGCTTTGCTGTGTTACACTGCAGGTATGGGACCAATGAGAAGCTGCACATGGGCCTCTCAACCTCACCTGCTGCCCTCACTAGCACACAAACTTATGTAGGCGTACTCAGAAGAGAGTTCCATAGAGTTCAAGAGCTTACTCTCAGGTAAGTCTGTTTAAGATTGCAGCCTAAAGTCCCTGAACTAATTGCCTTTGCATCCACCACGTTGAAAAACATGCTTAACTATTCCTTCCTGGAAAGAGAACATTGCATAGTTTTAACATGCTTACATTCCCTTTGCACCTGTTCAGATTCAGACTGCACTCATGGCAGATTCTGAGTGTGAGCCCAGCCTCTCCCTGTTCCAAAGGCATGAGGAAGTCAAGGACAGCCTCATATTGATCCTGGAAACAAGAACTGGCACACCTGCCTTATGAAAAAATTAGGGACAGAGCAAGAGCTCTTTTCCACCCATCATCAGTAGCAAAAGATGCAGATCCTGGACGAGGTGACCCTTCCTCTGGTGCTGCACGAAGGGCATTTATTTGCGCTATTCCACTGTAAGAATTTTTAAAACAGAAATTGCATTAGGTCTATCCTTTTAAAGACATGGTGAGCCTTGGTGGAAAGTGCCAGAGATTTGGAGACAAGAAAATTCTTATCTTTAAAAAAGAGGAAAAGGGAGATTCAGGAAACTACAGGCCAGTCAGCCCTATGTCAATACCCAGAAGGTTCCTGGAACAGGAATCTTTCCTGGAAACAGGAAGTCTATGAACAATTGGAAAATAATGGTATGATTTCTAGGAGGCAGCAAGGGTTTGTCAAGAACACGTCTCATCTCCTACTTTGATAATTCTCATCTCATAATTTAATTTCCTGATAGAATGACTAGTCTGGATGACCATAGGAATGGTATGGACATAGTTTACCTAGATTTCTGCAAAGCATTTAACAAAATCTCCCACGATATCTTTGTGGATAAATTGTGGGCTAACTGCTGAGCAACTGGGGAAAAAAAAAACTGTTTTGTTTAATTCAGTGCTTTGCTGGATGCTTCTCCTCTTCCCTACAAACCCCAGTCCACAAAAGCCGTCCAACATTTTTCTTGTTTCCAAGTCAGAATTCTTTGCCTTCCTGGCACAGTTGTCATTTGCCAGGGCTGGTCCATCCATGAGGCCAAGCAAAACGGTCACCTCAGGCAGCAGATTGGCATGCCCACCAACTTCTTTCCACCTGCTCACCTCTACTGTTCTTCCTCTTCCCACTCCCTGGATTGGAAAAGGAAGAGAAGGCAAAATGGAAGCACGGAGAGGAGCAGGGGGCTAAACACATTTGAAGGGGCCCACAGACTGAAAACTGTGAGAAGGGACTTTTATTTTTAGCTATTGGTGTTGTATCCTTGTTTGATGGAAGAGGCCTGAGAAGAGGTCCTAAGGGACCATAGCGGGGGGGGGGGAAGTTGAGAATGGCTGGGCTAAAGTGTTGGAAGAGCAGAGACTGGCACATCACCAGGTAAGGGGGCAGCACTTGGCTCACCACCTTGGACAGTAGGAGTCTTGGGCCTGCCCTGTCATCCTCTTCCAGAAACTCCTGTATCAGCAAATGTCCACCAAGTGAAGTCATTTGGAGCCACAGTCACTGAAAGGAGGGGATCTCTGTTCTTTTGAACCTTGTGATAAAGGCACAAATGCAATGCTAATTTGTTTCTTCCTTGCCTCCCCAGGCAGTTTCGAGGCCTTGTGCCATAATCAGTACTGAAATGAAATTTCATTCTTTTATTGGATTGCACAAGAGGCCCTGCACATTATCTAAAGCAGATTTTGCAATTAGAAAAAATACAGCATGTGCTGAAAATAAAGATGCTCCTCTCTTCACATCTGGAACTGTCCACTCTTGCAGGCTCTTATGATTGAATGTTGCCCTGGCTTTTTTTACGGCTGACAAATAATCTCCATCCAATAAGTTAATGGCATGAAGCTGTTCAATTTACTAGGGTAGTACAATTGTGGTTCCTTTGGGGCTTCTGACTGTTCTTCATCAGATGATCCACTTTAAGCTTGCAAAGTTTGTGGGTGGTTGTTGTTGTTTTTCCCCCGGCGTTCACACAGATGTTTCTTAAAAGCAGGCAGAGAGGATTATGTCTAAGCAGGGCCACTATCTCAGGATGGCGATGCATTTAGAGTTCAGAGGCCTTCGGTTCAGCAGAAAGGGAGAAAGTAGTTGTGGTAATGGACTCGCAAATGTAGATGAAACCCCTGTTGATATATGGGTTCAACAGAAGAAAGTGAAGGGAAGAGAATGTTGGCAAAATCCCCAGGAAACAGAGTGTAAGATACAAACCGGATGCAATCAGAGACACATTTTCCATTCTGTCTGCTTGCAAAATCTCTCCAAACATGCTCAGTCAATTTGTATTAGCGGGAGTAATTAAAGGAGAATTTTACCACAGAGTTCCACCACTTGATTTTCAACCAATTACCACAGCCTTCACTAGGATTGCTTCACAGCCTTCTTGCTACATAAGGAACCTATTTTTTAATTCCACTTCCAGCTACTATGTTGTTTTGGTAGTCAAAGGGTTGATTCTTAACACTGAGAGTGAAATGCTTGCTCTGCTGTATGATGACTAAAATTGCCATCTGAAGACACCTGGCAGAGGAAACAGTGAGCACCTATTCTTGCCTGTTTCAGCTGGTTTGAATCTCTGTGGGTCCACCCTTCACCCCCCACAACACAGTTGCAGACATGGCATTCCAGTCTTTGTTGCTGTGTCTTAATCAATGGGAATCACCTCTCAGAACTATCAACATCCCTTTTCACTGTTTATCATTGCTGCAAAACAATGCCCAGATCATCTTGTGTTCCTATGCTTTCAGAAACCTTTTTGGGGCTCTATTTTAAAATTCTGCTCTGAGACAAATATATATCTTCCCGCTAGTCTGTTGCTCCATCTGCCAGATGGAAGGCTTAGGGCAAACTACCTTTGTTCAAGGACAGCTCAGTGGGAACAATCAAATTGTAGGCATCTCACCTTCGGAACCACAAGGTTTTTAGACTGCAGGAATCAGTGTGCCCTACTGGCTCCCCTCCATACTCCATAGTCTCCCTTCTTGAGGAGTAGCAAGGCTTTGGGGAGCACAGAGGTAACAATGAACCCTGAAAATAACACTGTTCTGCAGTAGGAAGATAACCAGGCAGTATGTGAGCTAAACTAGTTTGTGCTCTCTATTGTGTCTTGGTGCATTCAGAGGTTTCGAAACAAGCAAAAGTAAGGCAATATGCATAAAATAAATATGCCTTGCAGAGAGACAAGTACCTTAGCAAAGGGACAGCTCCACAAGGGGTACAATCTGGTCATGATTTATTCAACTGTTTCCAGGGTGAGGTAGGACAATTGGCCATCCAGCTTTAAGCCTAACACTAGGCCCCTGAATGGGGTGGTAGGCCACGTGCTTTGCATGCATAAAGTCCCAGGTTTAATCTCTGCTATAGGCAAGATGGGGAAAGACTCCTGTCCAAATTCCTGGAGAGCTACTGCCAATCAGCGTTGACAACACTGAGTTAGATGGACCACAGGGTCTGACTCAGAACGCAATCCTGACTTGCACTGGAACAGGCAAGCTGAGCGGCCTATGCTGTATCCAGCATGTGTTAGGTGTCAGCTGGAGGTCACCTTGGGATAAGGGGATATTTTTTTCCCTTACCCCATGTCAAGTCTCAGCCATTCCTATAAGGCTACTCAGATCTGCAGTTCACTGGCACAAATTTGAGCGGCTGATCGGGCCAAGAGTGGGGGTTAGGATTTGGCCTGCACTGCCACAGCTTATCCCAGCCCCTACCTGGGCCTGATCCACCTCTTTGACCACCCTTCCTCACCCCCAAATGCCTCTCCCTACCCCCCAGAACACCTTCTTGCCATCCTCTCTCATCCCCTGTGCTGCCCGACACAAACATATCCCAGCTAGCCAGTGCAGGGGCTGGATCTGGCCCTGTCAGGCTAGTGCAGGCTTCCACACTAGCCCAGCCAATTCCCAAGTCAGCCTTATGGCACATTTGTAACTCTCAGGAGCTGGCACAGGGGGCCTGCACTGGCTCAGCCAGAGGTTTGGATCAGACTGTTAGATGGACCAACAATCTGACTCAGTAGAAGACAACTTTCCCTGATGTTCCCAGCTGCCATCACCCTGCCCATTTTAAGCCAAGTTGCTGGAGAATATGTGGAATTGACCCAATAGGAAATAATTGGGACTCATGCAAATTCACATTTTGATGTGAATTCTGGTGTGTTTCTATTTTAACTAGGTGTAAGAAGAAATGCTGGTTCATGCTCTGTGAAGGTTAAGTCAAAGTGCAAACATATTGGAATAAAAGCCAGTTTTGATGCAAGGAGTTGTGGCTCTTCTTTGGTTAAGTCAGAGAAATCCAACATTTCTGTATTGAATTGACAGGGTTAAAAAACAAGACTGGCATGAGGCACTTCTCACTGCATGACAGATACAGACACTTCTAGTTTAATGATGTTGTTCCAACAGTATCAGACAAAGACTAGAAAACTGTCCGGTTCCCTGAGTGCTGCCTCCCTGTCTAGTTCTAATAATAAGACTGAGATTCCCAGGAAACTCCACTGAAAGGAAATGATGTGGAGGACAGTTCTGATCACTGTTGAGATTAAACCTTGGGCCACTGGGACATGAGCAGATGAAACTGCTTTGTGTTGAGTGAGTCATTGACCAATCTAGCATCATTGTTTTTTTTTCTGGCTTTAGTATCTGAGGTTCTTTAGTTCTTCCCAAGTCCTGCTGAGATCCTGAAATCTTTTCACACAAGTACCTGAGATGTTTTCATTGCCAGTGATTGAACCTGCTACTTTCTGCTCTACATCACATTGCAAGACAGGACCACTGAGAGCTGGCTTTGGGCCCAGGGCAAGATGCCCAATTGGGCCTCCCTTCCTAAATTTTCCTACAAACCAGATATTACTGTATGTTTTGTCATGACCTAGGCCCCCTGGAAACCCAGGCCCTTGGGATTTTGCTTCCTCTGCCTCCCCTCGCCTCAGGTCTATTGTCAGGATTCTATAAACTGGAAAATACATGAGCCACACATGCCCTGCACACTTGATAATAATATGCAGGGTGATTCTTGATTCTGTAAGGGCAGAAGCAAGGAGAAGCCACTCTATAATCAATGGCTCATCTCTGTGGTACCCAACCCCATTTGCCTGGGATTGGTTGCCCTCCACACAGGTATGTTCAGTTGGTGGCCAGCCTGACCATTAAAGCCTTGTGGATGTATGGCCCAAATCCTAACCAACTTTCCAGCACTGGCATAGCAGTGCCAGTGGGATGTGTGCTGCATCCTGCAGTTGGTTGGCACTCACGGAGGTCTTCTCAAACTCAGGGAATGTTTGTTCCCTTACCTCAAAGCTGCATTGTCCTAGTGTTGCTGCTGGAAAGAGGATTAGGATTGCACCCATAAGCATGGGTATGTCTATACATAGAAATTGTAGCTAGTTTTTTCTTCCAAAATTTGTTTCTCAAACTGTTAAAAAACTGCAATCCAAAAAGCTGCATAGTAATCCTAAGTATTTCTTCATGGGAAAGTCTACAGTGCCAAGAAGAAGGCTTCTGACTTTGCCTGCTGTGTGGAATGGTGTGGACCAAAGCACTGCCTGCATGCATCTACCGCAGGTATCAGACATGCTGGGAGTGTAATGAATCTTTCAATTTCCTTAAGATCCATGTGACCAAAGGTTCCCTCCACTGCAACACCTGCCTTCCTTCTTAAGAAGTCTCTGGGATGTTCTGACTCTTCCTGCCACTCTATTATATAAAAGTTCATTTTAAACATGCTCCTGCCCTCTCTGCTCTACCTAGCAGGGAGATAATAGATTTGGTACCATGATGTACTGACTTAATGAAAAGCTTTCCAAAACACTCGAGATGGCAATTCTTCCCTTGTACATTTGTCACCCTATTCACATCCACCAGAAATAAGTGGTGTCTCTGACTAAACAGTTCAGATGCAGCATGAGAAAGTAAAGGTGGCACAGAAGGGAAAATTCCCCCTGCCTCGGTTACATAGGCTGCCATTAGACAAAGTAGAGAAGCTTTATAAAACAACTTGCAAGGAGAGTTTGCTTAAGAGGGTACTTGTGCATTGCAAGTTGAAACAGACAGTGTGCAAAGTCCTGGGGTCATGGAAATCTTTACCCATTCAAGAGACCCAAAAAGCAGGGCTGCAGATTGCTGATTTACACTTCTGCGTTACTGTAGACTTGCAATCTTTTAACTTATGACTGCTGATAATAGCATGTGAAACTTAAGCTGCCTTTTTGCTGATTCCCTGTCTGCAGGAAGCCAAAGCACACTTCATTTCTACCCACACAGCTATCATTGTTTTGTTTTTAATATTTCTTCACATGGATGTTATTTCTCTCTTTTTAACTCTCATTTAAACATAATCTTTCCATTCACAACAGTTCCACATGGGCAGTCATAACCATGCTAGACTCAGCAGGTCTAGAGATGTAACTCCTTTTAAAGCTGACTGATGCAACTACCTTTGGCTGTTTCTAATTATCATAGGCTATTACCTGATAAAGACCTGGAAATGGGCAAGAGCTGAAGGAACTGGCTGTATCAGACCTTTTGGCCCAATAAACAAAGATTTGAAGGAGGAAGTGGGAAAACTAATATTTAGAATGATGACAAAAGAGGAGAGTGGAAACCAAGTAAGACAAGAAGCAATCCTTTCACATTGCTAGGAGATAACAGACTGCACTTGCTCCCAGTGTGGAAGGGATTGTCACTCCCAAATTGGCCTTTTCAGCCACACTAGACGCTGTGCCAGAACCACCTTTCAGAGCGCGATACCATAGTCTTTCGAGACTGAAGGTTGCTAGCAACAACAGTTAGGATGAGCATTGGGGTGGGGAACCATTCTAACTGCTGCCTAACAAGGCAGAGGAGTTGTCTTCTCACAGAGATTTTCAGGAAAAGGCTTTGCAGGCAATAAAAGAGGAAATAGTATTCTGAGTACAAAACATTTTGCCTTTGGGAGCAGCTTGAAATAGCTGGTCATTTGGGACCCTTCAATGATTATACAAGGAGTCTCTAGTGAAAGCAGTTGGGAAGGGTTTTGTTTTTTTCTCTTCATGAAGCAACATGATCTGGGGAATATCATATTTTAATCACTTCATCATTTCTGGGACTGTGATCCCTGCAGACCTTGCAAACTTGACAGCACTGATTCCATTACCATGATCTCAAACTGTAACTGGAGTATGTATATAGTACCTTCACCAATGAAGACCTGTGTTCACCTGTGGTCACCTGTGGTTCCCTGAGAGTCACCTGTGGTTCCCTCAGAGAAAGAGAACCAGCCCTGCAGCCAAAGTATCCAATTCTGTTGACGTTACTAAGGATCCTGAGATCCCTCACTGGGAATTTATCAACAACCCAAATTTCTCACTGCTCAGTGAACTCCTAACTGGGGAGACAGAAGGTAAATCAAAAGGCAGACAAACAAAATGGGAGGCTGTCAGGGTTCACGTTGGTTCCTCTCTTTTTCCCTCTAAGAGAAGGGAGTAATAATTTCAAGGGTCTCAATAAGATCTAAACAAAAGGGAACGTGGAACACAGGGTTTATTAGGATCCAATTAACAAATAAAAAAGCTTTAATAAAAATCCAATATGCAGTTAACTAAAGCCCTACAAAAAAGGAGGCTCCTGAACCTGCAGGACTCCCCCCAAGAAAAAAACACTTTTATGAACTTGCCAAGAAAAAACAACTGCAAAGAAAAGATTAAAAACCTAACACAGTCTAACCCCTTTTTCTGACTAGCCAGAAGTAGTTTAACTCACAGTACCAAGCTTATCTCCTCCATATTTCATTCACTAACAAAGTTGCCTTCTCCACAGGGTTTTATTCTCTGTACTAATAGGCCCAACCCTTCCCACCTGGATCCTTTACACCTGAGGAATCCCAACTACTCTAGCACCAATGGAAGGAAAGTAAAGACCTACATGAAACAACAGTTTCATTACAGAGGATATGGGCAAAGACTCCACACCCTAAAGCAGTGATTTTCAACCTTTTTCATCTCACTGCGCACTGGCAAGGCAATAAAATTGTCAAGGCACACCATCAGTTTTTTTACCATTGACAAGGCACACTGAACTGACAACAGGGGCTCACATCCCCCAGTGGTCCTACTAACAAGTGATCCTCCCCCAAACTCCTGTGGCACACCTGCAGACCACCTGTGGCACACCAGTGGTTGAAAATGGTTGCCCTAAGCCTTCCCCAGGTAACAATCTGGGATATGTCTGGAGGACTGCAACAGAGCTCTAACATTTTCTCAAGCAATGTCTGAGCTATCTTGTTGCTATCCTAGAACACACAGAACCTGTTTGAATCCATTGCCAATTTGCCACTCTGAACCAAGACAGGCATCTATGTGAACTAGATGAACCATATTACATTTCCAAATGCCTACTGCATTGAAACTATAGCTATAAGCAAAGCAGCACCACAGTTTCTAGGGAAAGTGCACAACCTGCTCCATAAGCTATTCCACAACATCAACACGTGAAACACTACAGAGAAACCATTAGAATTGCTCTAGAGATCATCAACATTATCTCTTGCAGAAATAGAATGTTATCAAGTTTTTGTTGACTCTATATGAAACAGTGATTGTATATACACATATGAGCAGAGGAGGTAGGAAAAGGAAGTGCCAAAGTTACCTACAATCAAAATGGGCGATTCTTGATCTGTTTCTTTAACTGATCACTGGGAAACATCTGGATCATTAGCACATTGGAAAAATGCTAATCTTTTTCCAAAGGTACAGCATTAAAAGGTTGCCTACCCTTTTAGTACAATGGATCTAGGAAAATGCAGCAACACTTTGGGCTCAGAGCTATGCATTTTACAAGTGCAATGTTTCAGAGGAGGGAATCAATCGACTGACCAGAATCTAATCTACAGAAAGAGGGATTTAGAAATATCACAACAGTCACCAAACACAAAATGTAGTTTCCAGCCAAGAGTGAGAACATTTGCTCATTCCTCCAAGCTACACAGATGCTTATCCGCCCTTGTCTATGACAGTTAATGGAACTATAATTTGTTTATAAGAAACAGAAGTGGGGACAAATATTGGGCTCACTGAAGTAGTATGATTATCTCATGTTTCATTCCCATCTTTCTTTCACAAATAATAAATTACCAAAACCAGTTAGAGGACCAGTTAGAGGACCTCTCACAAAATGGCGAATTCTTTCAGGTATCTCTCCAAAATGTGGCTTTTGCATTCTTTCTTATACACCAGCAGCGTTACCTAAAATGCTGATGAACTCTTTGATTATGTTTAGGCAGCGTCATCATCAGCTCTCCACAAATTTTGATTAACTGGCAAAACTCATTCTGGAAAATTCCACCAATGGTCTGAAACCAAACAGAATGGAAAATCCAGCAATTCTTTGAATGGTCACGCTTCAAGACGGCAACCTACAACGGGTTTGAAAAGACCGGATGGAATTAAGCCAAGAAGACAGTGGTGCCTGTTGCATGCCAAAATCCACTTTTACAAGGATACCAAGAACCAGGAATGTTGCAATTTTAGCAAGGCTATTAACAGAAATTGAATGGGACGACAGTACTCGGAAAGAGCACTGCGTTCAGTGCAAAGTAGCGATAACCAAACACAAGTTGTCGGATAGGTTTGAAGTTACTCTCTTCATTGAAGTTCAACCCAATTGCAATCTGGTGTCTTTGCTGGGGAGTATGAGGGTAAATAGAATGCTAGATACAGGGAGGTGGATGCAAGATGCAAGCATCTTGTGGTTTTGTTTGTTCTCCCTGAGGCATCTGGTGGGCTGGTGTGAGATACAGGAAGCTGGACTAGATGGGCCCTGGGCCTGATTCAGCAGGGCTCTTCTTATGTTCATATGAATAAAATTAATAACATTTTAAGTTTTAGCTCAAGAAAATGTTTAATGTAGGAGTCAAGTGACAAGTCTATTGTGCAAATACAATATTTGTAATATTTTATAAACATCTGTAATAAAACGTGCTTGAATCACCACAGGGATTTTGGCAGTTCTTTGCAAGACTACTGGAAGGAAGGAGCAGTTTCTTAGGGAGCAATTGAGGAGAATACTGCCTGCATGTTCTTCCTTATAAAGAGTCTAGAGGCTTTTTTTCCAGGAAAAAGAAAAAAGTGAAAGTAGGGCATCCAAGGAAGTGGACTAAACCACCCTGAAAAGTTGTCTCTCCTCCCCTCTCCCTTCATCTGGCTATGACCTGTATCTGAAGAGGATTCAATTCCATACAGACCTATTTGGGAATGTCCTACTAAATTCAAAGGGATTTATGTCCAAGTAAACAGTCCTAGGATTGCACTGCATATCTTCAAAACCACAGTGAAGATTCATAGAACTTGCAAGTTATTGGGCTGGGAGGATGACAGAAGCTGCCACAGCTAGAATCAGCTATGCTTTCTGACTCCATACCATAAACCAACCTGTGGGTCAGGACTCCAGTAAGTTTGTGAAGCTTCATTGGGGGGGGGGGGTTTGTTGCAACCTTTCAAAGCTTGGGCAAGAGAGGGTTTGGATCCAATCCAATAATGGGACTGCCTTATCAAAACCAAGTTCTTAATACACAGCCTCTTCTCACTGTCTTGCCCTGCAGCTCTGAAGGCTAGCCCCACTCA
The DNA here is from genome assembly GCF_035046505.1 of Tiliqua scincoides. Lineage (NCBI taxonomy): Eukaryota > Metazoa > Chordata > Lepidosauria > Squamata > Scincidae > Tiliqua > Tiliqua scincoides. Next base: position 193,211,088 of record NC_089823.1, read on the forward strand.
GGTTGCTACCTCACTGGGTTGTTGTGAGGACAGAAGAGGTAGGAGAAACATGGCAGGCAGGGATGGTGGTGGGTGGATTGGGCCTCAAGAGAAAGAAAGGTTGGCGACAGGTTTGTTCGTTCTTTCGTTCTTTCTTTCTTTCTTTGGTCATGGCATGAAAAAGATTGAAGAACGTTGCCATAAGCCACTCAAGGATGCAAGTCAAAAGCTTCCCACCCACACATTGAATCCATTGGTTCCCCCAAACCTGGTTGACCGATAAACGCCCATTGGTTTCCCCCAAGTCATTGGCCTAGCCAAAAGTAGGCTTTGTTTGGTGGGATATCCTACTGGTAGGACAGTAGGTGGGATATCCTACTGGTATCCCACCAGTAGGATACCTGGTGGAATGCGGAGAATCAGTGGGATACCACAATCCCGGGCTATAAACTCTACAGGAGGGACAGGCAGGGGCGTGTTGGAGGTGGGGTGGCCGTTTATGTTAAGGAAGGGATAGAATCCAGCAAAGTAGAGATTGAAGGTGGGTCCGACTCCACCGTAGAATCTCTGTGGGTTAAATTACCAGGCTTGTGCAGCGATGTAATACTGGGGGTGTGCTATCGTCCTCCAGACCAGAAATCGGATGGGGACCTTGAAATGAGGAAACAGATCAGGGAGGTGACAAGGAGGGACAGGGTTGTAATCATGGGGGACTTCAATTATCCTCATATTGACTGGGTCAATTTGTGTTCTGGTCACGATAAGGAAACCGGATTTCTTGACGTGCTAAATGACTGTGGCTTAGAGCAGCTAGTCACGGAGCCCACCAGAGGACAGGTGACTCCGGATTTAATATTGTGCTGTACGCAGGACCTGGTTAGAGATGTAAATGTTACTGAGCCATTGGGGAACAGTGATCATGCTGCGATCCGTTTTGACATGCACGTTGGGGGAAGAATACCGGGCAAATCTCTAACAAAAACCCTTGACTTCCGACGGGCGGACTTCCCTCAAATGAGGAGGCTGGTTAGAAGGAGGTTGAAAGGGAGGGTAAAAAGAGTCCAATCTCTCCAGAGTGCATGGAGGCTGCTTAAAACAACAGTAATAGAGGCCCAGCAGAGGTGTATACCGCAAAGAAAGAAGGGTTCCACTAAATCCAGGAGGGTGCCCGCATGGCTAACCAACCAAGTTAGAGAGGCTGTGAAGGGCAAGGAAGCTTCCTTCCATAAATGGAAGTCTTGCCCTAATGAGGAGAATAAAAAGGAACATAAACTGTGGCAAAAGAAATGTAAGAAGGTGATACGGGAGGCCAAGCGAGACTATGAGGAACGCATGGCCAACAACATTAAGGGGAATAATAAAAGCTTCTTCAAATATGTTAGAAGCAGGAAACCCGCCAGAGAAGCGGTTGGCCCTCTGGATGGTGAGGGAGGGAAAGGGGAGATAAAAGGAGACTTAGAGATGGCAGAGAAATTAAATGAGTTCTTTGCATCTGTCTTCAAGGCAGAAGACCTCGGGCAGATACCGCTGCCTGAACGGCCCCTCCTGACCGAGGAGTTAAGTCAGATAGAGGTTAAAAGAGAAGATGTTTCAGACCTCATTGATAAATTAAAGATCAATAAGTCACCGTGCCCTGATGGCATCCACCCAAGAGATATTAAGGAACTGAAGAATGAAGTTGCAGATCTCTTGACTAAAATATGCAACTTGTCCCTCAAAATGACCATGGTGCCAGAAGATTGGAGGATAGCAAATGTCACGCCTATTTTTAAAAAGGGAAAGAGGGGGGACCCGGGAAACTATAGGCCGGTCAGCCTAACATCCATACCAGGTAAGATGGTGAAATGCCTCATCAAAGATAGGATCTCAGAACACATAGACGAACAGGCCTTGCTGAGGGAGAGTCAGCATGGCTTCTGTAAGGGTAAGTCTTGCCTCACAAACCTTATAGAATTCTTTGAAAAGGTCAACAGGCATGTGGATGCGGGAGAACCCGTGGACATTATATATCTGGACTTTCAGAAGGCGTTTGACACGGTCCCTCACCAAAGGCTACTGAAAAAACTCCACAATCAGGGAATTAGAGGACAGGTCCTCTCGTGGATTGAGAACTGGTTGGAGGCCAGGAAGCAGAGAGTGGGTGTCAATGGGCAATTTTCACAATGGAGAGAGGTGAAAAGCGGTGTGACCCAAGGATCTGTCCTGGGACCGGTGCTTTTCAACCTCTTCATAAATGACCTGGAGACAGGGTTGAGCAGTGAAGTGGCTAAGTTTGCAGACGACACCAAACTTTTCCGAGTGGTGAAGACCAGAAGTGATTGTGAGGAGCTCCAGAAGGATCTCTCCAGACTGGCAGAATGGGCAGCAAAATGGCAGGTACGCTTCAATGTCAGTAAGTGTAAAGTCATGCACATTGGGGCAAAAAATCAAAACTTTAGATATAGGCTGATGGGTTCTGAGCTGTCTGTGACAGATCAGGAGAGAGATCTTGGGGTGGTGGTGGACAGGTCGATGAAAGTGTCGACCCAATGTGCAGCGGCAGTGAAGAAGGCCAATTCTATGCTTGGGATCATTAGGAAGGGTATTGAGAACAAAACGGCTAATATTATAATGCCATTGTACAAATCTATGGTAAGGCCACACCTGGAGTATTGTGTCCAGTTCTGGTCGCCGCATCTCAAAAAAGACATAGTGGAAATGGAAAAGGTGCAAAAGAGAGCGATTAAGATGATTACGGGGCTGGGGCACCTTCCTTATGAGGAAAGGCTACGGCGTTTGGGCCTCTTCAGCCTAGAAAAGAGACGCCTGAGGGGGGACATGATTGAGACATACAAAATTATGCAGGGGATGGACAGAGTGGATAGGGAGATGCTCTTTACACTCACATAATACCAGAACCAGGGGACATCCACTAAAATTGAGTGTTGGGCGGGTTAGAACAGACAAAAGAAAATATTTCTTTACTCAGCGTGTGGTCGGTCTGTGGAACTCCTTGCCGCAGGATGTGGTGATGGCGTCTAGCCTGGACGCCTTTAAAAGGGGATTGGACAAGATTCTGGAGGAAAAATCCATTACAGGGTACAAGCCATGATGTGTATGCGCAACCTCCTGATTTTAGAAATGGGTTATGTCAGAATGCCAGATGCAAGGGAGGGCACCAGGATGAGGTCTCTTGTTACCTGGTGTGCTCCCTGGGGCATTTGGTGGGCTGCTGTGAGATACAGGAAGCTGGACTAGATGGGCCTATGGCCTGATCCAGTGGGGCTGTTCTTATGTTCTTATGTTTGCCTAAACATGCTTATCTGCAGTAAGTTCCATTAATGGCCAATTGACTTGCCTACAAGTTTAGAAAAACAGAATTGAGCTATATGATCTCTATTCATACCACTAATGACGCTTTATCTTCTGCCTAAGAAGGACAGTTCAAGAGGAAAAATAAAGCATGGAATAAAACTTTGTAATCCATATGTGATCAAGGCTGCAATGCTATGCACACTTACCTGGGAGAAAGTTTCATTGACCATCATGGGACTTAGTTTAGAGTAGACATGCATAGGCTTGAGCTGTAAGCCTCTCTCTCTGCATTGACTCCGTTTATACTCCATTTTATACTCTCCACTTATACTCCATTTTAAAAACAACAACACAGTTTCATTGGGAAATAGTTAAAGACAACATCAACTTCTTTTAACAAACCCTACACAAAATCCACTGTGTAGGGAAATCTATGTTGTCTGTATTTGTCTTTGCTCTTTTGGTATCAGTGCTTCAGTGTGTCTTGGCCTTTTTCTTTGTTATACAGGAAGACAGACAGGAAAAAAAATTATATGCCAGACAGACAGAGCCAATGTCAGTCCGTGAATTATGAGCATCCAGGCTTATTTGGCTAAGTACTGTCAAAACTTCCAGTTGCTGAAGATGCAGCACATGACAAGTACCGTAACTAGTTTTCAAGGTCATATTCATCTGGAAAGCAATATTTTGGGAATTAAGAGACTGAGCAAGAAAATGTCTCATTAGGGGGAAAGAAGTACAAAAATCCATTGGTACAGAACACGTTATCCAAATGCCAGAGCTGAGGGAGGTGCATTTCGTGGACATGCATCTCCTGAGAAATATGCCTCTTTTCAATAGAGATGGGCAAAGTGAATCGATTTTTGCCTTGATCAGGAAATGATCCAATTTCTCCCCCCTCCCCCACCCCAACCCCAAGGAAAAAAAATTGGGTTGTTTATTGAATCTATTTGCAGCTCAGGAAATACCCAATTTTGCTTCTCCCCTGCAAACCACCCTTCCTCTTTCCCTTTTCTTGCCCAGTACCAAGGGCAGCAGTGGGATGGGTGGCAGTGATGACCAGAGTAGGAAAGGTTTTCTCCTCCTCCTTCTTCTCTTTTTTTGCCCTTGTGCACCACAAACCAGTGCACTGAAAGAAGCCATGGTAGCGATACTTTCGCTGTGATAATTCTCCTTAGAGCTGGGAATAAAGGAAAACTGTACTGGGCCTTGTCTTTCCAAGGAATGTTGCAATTGCAATTGATGCCAAAAAAGGCTTGGGAAATGGCAAATTTCTCTCCTTTATGTCTGATGCTAAGAAGTAAAGAAGATGGTGACTGTAGAGAAAGAAAAACCCTTCCAGCCCCACCTTACCACCACAGATCCTTTTGGCACACTCTCCACAGTGCAGTTCACGATGGAAACAAAGGGGGAATCAGGCAGAAAACTGTTTCCACACCACTGGTCTGCCACCACTGCTGCCCATCACACCACTGGTTTAGGGGGAAGTAAGGAGGAGAAAGATCTGGCAGGCTTACATAAGAACATAAGAAGAGCCCTGCTGGATCAGGCCCAGGGCCCATCAAGTCCAGCTTCCTGTATCTCACAGCAGGCCACCAGATGCTTCAGGGAGCACACACAGGATAATAAGATACTTACATCTCGCTGCCACCTCCCTGCATCTAGCATTCTATTTACACTTCTCTGGGTGGAGAAGAATGTCAGAGGGTCAAACAGCTCCTTTCCCTTTTAGTGAGCTTTCTGAACATCTGAAATTCTTCACTGAATCCGAGCTTCCCAAAATTTGATGGCACGTCTTCTTTCCAGTGATGTGCAGGGAAGAAGGTGGTCTAAGTGCAGACCCAGAAGCATACCCTGATACATTAGATGTTCTCAGATGTTTAGCACCAGAACCCACTTTTTTAGAATAAGAATCTGTCAGGACCCACCGGAAGTGATCTTATGACCAGAAGTGACATGATCAAGCAGGAACATTTTTAACAATCCTAGGCTGCAATCCTGCCCACACTTACCCAGGAGTAAGTCCCATTTACTATGTTAAAAGCATATACATAGTAGCCTGTTAAAAGTACAGAGCCATAACATTTCCTCAGATGCAGTCACATGGCATGGTAGCATCAAGTCTAATATATTAAAATAAAATATTGAAACGAATGGGAACCCACCTGAAATTGGCTCGCGACACACCTAGTGGGTCCCGACCCACAGTTTGAGAAATACTGTATTAGAGCATTCAAACAAGCCCCAAATGAGTCGCGTGCTTGAGCAGGAGATGTACGTGTCATGTAAAGCTAGTCAAGGTTGCTAAGAGACAGCAACACACTTACCATCTCTTAGAGAAGAACCCAAGCACTTAAAAAACCAGAAACCAAATAATGAAGGACACAGTGCTCTTAATCCACTCAAATAAGCAAGGATTTATTGAATAGGAGGATTGGAAGGATATTGAACGTGTGCCGTGCAGTCCCCTAAACTGAGGTTGGATTAAGTGAATAGGGCAGCCCAATTCTATAGGTTGGCTCTTGCACAAAAAGCACTTTGCACTGCTGCTGCAGCTGTGATTGCCAATGTATTTGGCAAGGGTAGTGATGCCATTCAGCTCTTTCCCAATTATCATAAACTTCCATAAGCACAGAGCAATAACAGTGCACAGTGAACCCTGCCCTCTAATTTCAGGACTGATCAACAATGCACAGGGTAGTATTTAGGGGGCAGCTGCTATCCCATTCTCACTCCTGGTCCATACCTGGCCAGCACCAAATAAACCATGGACATGACACAGCAGTGCTACATAGAATGCTAGCCAAGAACTGCACCTGCTCAATAAACTTGGTCCCATCAGCAGTATGAGGAACATGTTGCACCCATACCCCAGCAAAAGAGTTTTATGCCTAGTCCTATGAACAACTGCCTTACTACAAAAGCTCAGCGGATACCCGGTTAAAATCTCCTGGATTGCTATTTGAAGTCCTCTGGAGATCAAGGGTGAGTACTGGAGATTACAAGCCAATCTAGGAGGGTTGGTAACCCTACACCTTGGGCTTTGTGGACAAATCCTAAATGATATTGTCTGGACACCGCATAGTACTTTATGCCACTGACTATTTTATATATTTTGTCTAAGTGAGGTAGGCATAGCATAGTGGGTCAAGTGTGGTATTTGAACTAGTCAGATTTTTAAATCCCCATTCAGCCATGAAGCTCACTGGATGGCCTTGGACCATGTCTTAGTCACAGGTTAGGGATCACCACCTTGTACCACTGAGCTCCTTGGAAGAAAGGTGAGATACAATCTTGTGTAACAATGATGCATCAGGTACAGTTGTAGAAAGGAAATACTGTATATAAACTGCATATATCAATAAAGCTCTAAATTGCTAGGGCCAGGGTACTTGAAGAACCATGTGTTTCCCTACTAACCTGCCTAAGAGCTGGGATCTTCATTGGTGGCTTTTCTCTGGCTGGCTCTGCCTTCCCACATAAGCTAGTTGGCTGCTAGGAGAATGCCTTTTCTGCAGTAGTAGAGCAATGATGGAACTTCTCTCCACAAGGAGATCCACCTGGTGCCTTCTTTGTTATTCTCCAGTAGACTGAAGTCTACTGGAGAAGCTTTTGGTATTCAATTTTGGTGACTCTCAGTTGACTGTATTTGGTTTAGGGCGCAGTCCTAACCCACTTTCCAGCACGGACAAAAGGGTAATGCAACTTCAAGTGAAGCGAACAAACATTGCCATACCTTGACGAGGCCTCCATGACTGCCCCCCCAACTGCAGGACGCAGCACATGCCCCACTAGCACAGCTATGCCAGTGCTGGAAAGTTTGTTAGGATTTCGCCCTTAGTTTGTGTTCTGGTTCTAGTTGTAAAATATCTAAACTGTAATACTTATAGCTCAGCTTTTTATTAGCCATTCTTTATATTATCTTGCCTGTCATGTATTTTGTAATGTGTTCTTTTACAATGCATTTGAATGCTGTTTTATTCTATCCTAAGCTGCCTTGACTTCAGTTTGCAGCAAGGCAGCATATAAAGGGTTTTTAAAAAATTAAAATAAAATAAAACAAAACATCCTGTAATACTTGCTTGAGTAAGATCAAGGGACACAATTATGTTTCAGATCAAAACTATGTTAGGACACTCTGAATCTATGTCTTCTTTTCTAGAACATAAACATGCACAGAATAACTGATTTCCACTTCCTCTGTAGTGGAACATTTGTCAATGTTAAAAATGATTTAGATAAGATGCTAACAAACCATTATTTGTGATCAAGAGTTACAGTTTTAATGGTAAGAAGATATGTGCAACTGAAGTGAATGGGGCGTTTTAGCTTGGAAAAAAGGCAATTAGGGGCATGATCAAGATGTAAAATTATGCACTGTGTGGAGAGAGAGGTTTTTCTTCCTCGCTCATTATACTAGAACCATCTAATGCAGTGGTTCTCACATTTTTTAGCATCAAGACCCACCTAAAAAAAGTTTCACTTTACCAGCTGATCAAGCCTCTGTGGCTATCTTGGTGATTGGGCAGCAGTGCTCCCCACCCCCTAAACAGCAGGTTGTTTAACCCTTGATGCACATAGCCTAATCTGTCAATTTCTCAAACCACCAAAAATTAGGTTGTGACACACTGGTTGACCACAGACCTACAGTTTGAGAACCACTGATCTAATGAAACTGATTGGTGAGACATGTCGGAAGGACAATGGGGGGTATTTCTTTCATATGGTGCACAATTAACCTGTGGCATTGTTGCCACCAGATGAGACCATTAGCTTGGGTTGACATTAAAATGGGATTGGAAAAGTCAAAGAGGTCAGGTTCATCAATGACTACTAGTCATGATGGCTATGCACTACTTCCAGACTCAGTTAGAGTATGGCTCTGAACACAATACCAATTGCTGGGGAGCAATGATGAGAGAGATATTTGCCTTCTCTCCTGCTTGTGGATTTCCAAGAGATAGCTAGTCAACTACAGTGAGAAACAGGACTGGATGGGACCTTGGCCCATCCAGCAGGGCTTTACGTATGTTCTCAAATATCAGAGGAAGTGAGCTGAAATCCATGATACCATATGGCACAATAGATTTGGACCCTTGTTTTATTTGCTGCAGAAGACTTACATGGTTATTTCTTTGGAAACAACTCAGATTTTGTTTGGCCCTGCTTCCGTTTATTGGTTAGGTAACTTTTTAAGATGCCATCCAACACACCCATTGCCTGATCCTATATTTTTAAAGCATTCAAGAAGAACATTAGCTAGATTAAGGTGATTGAACTTAAAACATTCCTGTGTAAAATATTGCCATCCATAATTGTCTATAAATAATTTTACGATACACAGTGTTTTATGATCCTACATTTAAAAGGCGCTAGAGAAGAATAGAAAACTGGATGTCTTAGAAAACATATCTCTGTGCAAAACCTGGGCTTTTAAATGGAAAGGTTTCTTTTCAAATACAGTAATGAGGAATGTCCAAGCAACTCTTTTGTCTCCAATTGTCCTAGAAAGGAGGATGTGCTATCTTATCTTTTAGGAAGCAGACTGTCATGAAATCCCAACAGAGTGAGTTCATTACAGTGCAGAAGGAGAGATCCACCAAGATAAGTTTTGCACAGAACATTGTGAAGGAAAGGCAAAACAATTAACAGCCCAAACCTATCCCCCGCCAGCCCAGACCATGCAGTGCCACTGGTGGAGTGTATGCTGCACGCTGGGGGAAGCAGAAGACTCATGAGTGGTCAGTAAAAATTTATCGCCATGTAGGCTATCTAGATTCCAATGACTCCCCAGACCTGCGCAGCTCTTTTGCTAGCATAAGTCCAGGAAGACTCCTAAGAGCAGGTCTGAGCCACTGATCTCCACTGCCACTGAGATCCTCTACCTTCTACCCTAGCCCAGCCTGCTCCCTCCCCAAACCACCCACAATCCTCCCCCGAACTGCCCTCACTGCTGACCTACCTGCTCCAGTGGTGGTTCGGTGACCTAACACTGCAGGCACAGGGCTTCTCATCTATATTGCCATTGGTCCTGGGACACCCACTGTTGGAGCAGCTCATGCAATGGCAGGCACTGCCAGAGGCGTATCTTGGGTGGCATGGAAGCGGTGGGCACTCCAGGTCAGCTGAGGAGGTGCACCAGGTGTGATTTACAGATGAACCATGGTGACAGAGACATCAGAAAAGAAAAAAACCACAAAAGCAGGAGGAATGTTGGGCCCTCTCACCCTTCCCTATGTCTGTTTGGCTCTGAAATGGAGCCATTTATTTATTTATATTTATTTATACAGGTATTTATATACTGCCTTTCTTTGATCGTCAGATTTCTCCTCAGACTTTAATCCAAGGCGGTTTACATAGGCAGGCTGTTCTAAACCCCATAGGGATTTTTACAATTCAACATTTCTAGTCTTTCATAGAACTCCTTGTTCCAGCTGAATTCCTTCCTGGTCTGGCCTCTCTCTGACCCTTCGCCTCCCACAATTCATCTCTGCCACTGAGGGTCAGCTCATCAGTATATCAGCATGTCCTCAGTTCTTGGGTACTTCCGGTTGTCTCGAACTGGCAGCCTCAGATCTTCAGGCATACAAAGCGGCAGCTCTACCAACTGAGCCAGACCTCCTGCCCATTCTGGACGCTGAGAGTGTGGGAGGGCGGTACAGGGGACAGCAAGGTGACATGGGGCACCATCAACACATCACCTCTACCCTGGACTCAATTAGACCCTGTTACAGCTCAGGGCACTGCCTTACACTGACAGATAGTGAGATCTGTCAGCATAAGGCCATGATAGGATTGGACCATAACTTGAATAACATGGGATAATTAAATAGTGGTACAAAATTAAATGAGGAAAGCTCCAGCTATGGAACAATTCTGGGGAGGGGCTGTAGCCAGTTGCAGAGCTAGACTGAAAAAAAATTAGCTGGTAGGACACTGATTGGTAAGAAGAGAAGAAAAAGTCAAGATTTTAAGATGGGCTTCTTCTAAGACACGATTTCCCACATAGTTTGCTAAGGGAAGACAACCTTACGAAAATGGAGCAAAATGGAGGTGCATGCACTTTGAGTGCAAAACATCCCAGTTTCAATCATTAGCATCTCCCAGTTGGGTTGGGAAAGGCCCCCTCTCTGAAACCTTGGGAAGCCACTGCCAGTCATAGACAAGACTGAGCAAAGTGAGACCAAAGGTCTCTGATTCATTATAAAGCCACTTCAGATCCAGCACAAGAGCTCATACACTGGCATCACCTAATGTGCCTGGTAATCTGTTCAGACATTTAAAAAAAAAAATGTGGTATAGTTCACATGAGGTGGAGACTGTACTACTACTGAATGCAAGTGGGTACAACTTGTTCGAATTCCTGCTCCACAGGGCAGGTTTTCCATAAAATGATGTGGTTGCACTTCTATCCCACTATATTCAAGGACCCAAGGTAACATAAAGGGAATTCTTGTTTTCTGCTTTGTCACAAAACACAACAGGGTTGTTTGATCAGGCTTAGAAAATGCAAAAACAGGAGATTAGAATGCTGATCTTCCTGGCTCTAGTCCAACACTCTAACCACTACACCACAGTACACAACACTGGCTCTCTAGAGTCCAGAAGGGTGCTCCATTCTTCATGTTTCAAACAGGGCTGAGGCACCACTATGGCTTTTGGGACAGATGTGAAAATATCTAAGATCAGCATAGTTGCTTCTTGACATCAGTAGTTACTTACATGTGGAAAACCAGTATGTTGTTAGAGCAAATCTAAAACCATCCTCCCCAATATGTCCATTTTCCATGTGGAAGGCTTTTGGCATAGTAAAAGAAGCATTCAAACAGGTAACCTCTACCTTCAAGGTGTGCCCTTATGCCAACATGACACCTTGAGCTTTTTCCGTACCTTTGAATTGGTCCAAAGAAATGTGTCTGATATAAAAGCACCACAATTTCATGGAATTGCATTTACCAGGAAACAGCACCTATATAATTTTCCTTACACTTGACATTTTTATTTGATTTACATTTATGATTCATATTTCTGCAAATGTTTGAGTGTCTCGAGTCTTCGTATTCCACCTACGATATGCAAATTTCCCAGGAGCCCAACTGCTTGGTTGAGCTTGTTTGCTTGACCATCTGGCCCAACTGCTCTAAGATACGGTTATTCACTGCTTCTGGCACACTGGGGACTGGACGTCACCATTTGTTTCCTGGAAATTTTATCATAGCAAAATGAAAATCTATAAAACCTCAGTACTGACAGTCTTTACAAAAGTTGCTTTACAAAAGTAACTAGAAAATGCAACCAAGGAAAGAAACCACTCAATGATCTCTTTAAATATCCAATGCCACTGCACAGCGCCTCCTGTGCTTGTGGAGCTCCTTGATTTGTGCTGTCCCTTTAAATCAGACTGGAAGTTCTGCACTGCCACAACTGAAGAACCGCGCAAGAAGTGCAATAAGGTGCTTTGTTTATTGCGAAGAGACAGCAGTGGTGAACCCAAAGCAGAATCAAGGGGTGTTCTGGGTTGCACCATTACTGGTGTCAGTATCCATTGCTAGAGGTTTTGAAAACAGTGTTATTTACTCAAAAGTAAGCCCATTGTGTTCAGTAAGACTTGAGCTGTAATCCTATCTTACCTCTATCCATTGCTTTTACTAGCATTACCATCATGATGATAGTACACCGCTTTAAAAAGTTGGAGCACACCTTTTAAAAGGGGATTTACCCAGCGTGTCATGAGTCTGTGGAATTCCTTGCCACAGGATGTGGTGATGGGGTTTGACCTGGAGGCTTTAAAAGGGGATTTGCAAAGCGTGTCGTGAGTCTGTGGAACTCCTTGCAATCGCGTGTGGTGATCGGGGCTGGCCTGGATGCTTTAAAAGGGGATTTACCCAGCGTGTAATGAGTCTGTCGAACTCCTTGCCACGGGATGTGGTGATGGGGTCTGGCCTGGATGCCTTTAAAGGAGGATTGATGGAGGGAAAAGTCCATCACAGGTGACAGGAAGTTGGATCAGATGGGCCCCCTTCGGCCTGCCCCAGCAGTGAGGGAGGGGGGCCTTTCTCAGGGCCCTATGTCACTGCCCCTCAGTGAACACAGCACCCAAGGGTGCCACTCAAGGGCAGTCTGCTCCCCCTACCCCTGCAGGGGCTGGCCAGGCACCTCCAAGGAGCCCATACAGCAAAGGGTTAAAGAAAGGCCACAAAACCCCAAGGTTTGGTACTTCAAGGTAGACTGCTCCTGCACATGGAGGCTCAGGAGCCCACTTGGACCCTCAGTGACATCAGCACTCCAACGTGAGTATAGCCACCCAATGTACAGCCACCCAATACTTTCCATAAATGGTCAACACTATCATGCATCTTCAGTATGAGGGAATAGTCAAGAAATGATTCCTCAAGTAGAACTCTTGGCTATGTGCACATCTATTGCAAATTGACAATGTTTCTTTAAAACATTTATATTCAAATTTTCCATCAAGTATAGACCTCCAAGGTGGGTCTCAACCAATTAATTACAATTCATCACAGTAAAAAATCAAAGAAGAAAACAAAAAGCAAGTGTAGCAAACAGGTGAAACACAGGGCCAGAATTAATTAGGATGCCTGCAAAACACTGGGCAACCAAAACAGATTCAATTGGCACCTAAAAGTTAACTGTAAGTGCCTGAAAAATCTGGCAGAGGTGGCTGTACCTATATCTGGGCTACCACAGAGAAGACCCTGTCTTTGGTAGTTACCTGCCTCACCTTGAAAAGCAAGGGCACCTAAGGCTCTAACAGTTTCAGGTCTTAAATTTAAAAACGGCACTTTGAATTGTGCAGAAACAAAAGTAGGGGAAATTTAGAGGTCACAGTTATTAACTTTGGGGCCCTATTTTTCAGCAGCTAAAGTTATCTTAAATGAAATAACTCTTCTATAAGCTAACTGGCACCATTAGCACCATGTTTAAAGTGGTGTCCTCTTATATTTAGTAGGGGGAGAGCAACTGTCTCTATTGACTCCAGTACAGCATGGCATCTTTTCCAGTGGCTGTTGCTGGTGTTCTCTTCTGCATCTCTTTTTAAACTCTGAGTCCATTGGGGACAGGGAACCATTGATTGATTGATTGATTTTGCAATGTAAACTGCTTTGTGAACTACTTTTTGTTGAAAAGCAGTATATAAATATACAAATATATTGATACTGTATTTGTGAGAGCACCCACTTCAAATCAGCCATCAACCAAATCTGGCAATCTTGAGTAAATTTCTGACCCAGCTCACTAACTTCACCAGACTGTTGTGAGGATAAGTGAGGAAAAATTTGCAGAGCATGTTTGAGGGAAATAAACCCAGGCCCTAGGGATGTGAATGGAACATAAAGATGCAGACCTGTGCCAGGACTGAGAATTGTGAGAAGACTATTTCAAATAACTAATACTATTTGAGCCAAGTAACAATATTAGTCACGACTTTAGAATACTAATCCATCTCCCAGAACCAAACCCAAGGATGTGAATAGGATTATTGGATAATTTGGCTATTTAGCCTTTATATCAAGGAATATACAGTATATAAAACCAAGCATATACAGTTTTTAACAGCTGAAAAATCTTTTGGAAGCTTAATTGTGCTGGGGATACAATGGTTTATAATAAATCAACACATTCTGCAGAAGGAATTGAAGGGTTTCATTAGTACAGGATCCAGCCCTACCTCTTCAACCACAGTGACAAAAAGACAAAATGAGTTTTTGTGCATCTGAAGTCCTTTCAAGTATGAATGCATTATTTAAAGCTTGTTCCCATGTGCTTCTCTGTTGCAGCATCCGAGTTGGCAACCTTCAGTCTCGAAAGACTATGGTATCGCGCTCTGATACCATAGATCGTTGCAGCATAAAGAGTTGGTAATATGGAACATAAACATTTTTTAGTTGTACACTAATTTAATGGCAGCACTCAAGGCATCTACTGAAATGGCAGCCTCTAAAATGTTCCCTGACCTACCCAAACTGGGCTGAGCTGAAAAGATAATAACAAAGCAAGTTTGTTAGAAAACAGAGTCTTCAACTGACAGTAGTACGAAGCTAGAATCTTTTGAACAGTTGTGTGTTGTGATTTATTTTTTTTAATAGGTCCAACACGGTCAGTAATTCTCACAGCAACATCAGTGTGGTGAAAAGTTCTGACCTAAAATGAGTATAAGACAATGATTCTCAAATACTAATCTATGATCAACTAGTGAGTCACAAGACCCTTGTGGGTGGGTAGGTTTTAAGGGGGTAAAGGTATTCTATATGTCTTTTTTCTCTGGGAAAATTTTGTTGGGCCTCCATTATAGCAATGAATCTGCAAGCGGTTCTTCTCGTAATTTGACTCTCCATACACCCTACTTCTACAGCTTTTATCACTGGGTACTTTTTATTTTGTTTAAACATTTCTGCCTTGCCCATCCTCTTGTAACAAGGAGGCACAAGACAGCTCACACCAAAACATTAAAACACAATACATACACTAGAAATATAAATACATTAATGAGAAGAAGCAAATAAAACACAGCAATAAAAGCAATGAAAACAATGAAGGCAGCAGAATGCAAAGCAAGCTCTTAATAGCAGCCAGTAACAAAAAAAAAACCAGAAGAGCTAAGCAGAAACTAAAGCCAACAGAAAACTTAAGGTGGGAAGGCTAAATGGAAAAGTCTTAAGCCCCTGTTGGAAAGCTAATAGACGGGGCATGGACCTTGAATCAAGTGGGAGGGAGTTCCAAAGTCCTGGCACCACCACAGAAAAGGCCCTTGCAGCAGCCAACCGAACCTCAGCCAGAAACGGTACTTGAAGAAGGGCCTGATTACATTAGGGAACATGCAAGTTGAAATGGAAGAAGGTTGTCTTTTAGATTCCAAAATGTTAAGGGCTACATAGTGGGCTCTTAATAGCAGATTGCATGTAAACCTACACCACTGAATGACAAGGTGACCAGGTACAATAGATGCCAGGATAGAGTTTCTGCATATTTCATGGTTGCATAGATATAGGAGAGGGTGATTTGGCATGTGTACATTATATGTCACAGCACAGCAAAGGTGAGAAAACCTGCACTCGTCTAACCAACTATTAAAGACAAGGGATTCCTGTCCCATAGTGTGACTGGTTACCTTCTGATGACTGCTCAAGAGTCTTCTCACAGTGGAAAAACAGTGATGTGAATTACAGTTGTATTCACCCAGTGCCCTCACCATATAGGAAGAACGGTTTCCACTCCCATGTTGATACAAGTATTTGTACCATAGCAGCCATTCAGGTTGCATCAGCAAAAGGTATGAATTCAGGAATCATCTCTAAGAAAAAAAAAAGTTTCAAAATATGGGTGCCTTCCATGAATGGAAAACTTCTTCATTGGCACAGTGAGCTTCTGACAGCAGACCAATGTCACAAAGGGGAAGCTGGAGTTAGATACAAGTTGTTTAAATAAATAAATAACACATGGGCAGCCCAAGCCTACCTAACTTCCCTGACACTTAAGCAGCAGTGCCAATGAGGTGCTCACTGTATCCCACAGTGGAGATTTGGGTCCTGGAGGCCTCCTTGAGGTCAGGAAACTTTTGCTCCCTTGCATGTGGGCTAGCCTCTGTTACCCTGATGGGTCTACTCAGATCTGTGCCAGCTATTTTGTAGGTGGACCTGGGTCTGGGGATACAGGCTGTGAAGAGAGATAGGATATTGATGGAACTGCTGCTACCAAAAGCACCTCCTTGGTGGCCTTGACACCTCCCTACTCCATTCTGCAAACACACCATCCAACTTCTGCGCCAACTCTGTGCCAGAGCTTCTTCGGTGGCTGCTGGTACACAGCTACAGCCACTCATGGCAGTGGTCCAAATGCACAGAATGGCGGTCATGTTTTGGAACCACTGCAAAGCAAACTGTGCCGTTGGAGCACACATTCTGGAGACACAGTGGCCCAACAGGATCAAGCCCATAGTTTCATTCAAAATGCTTTAGAGTGAACTGAAGTGCACTCAAGCACATCATTTGGTTATTTTTACTATCAGCAGTTGGATATTGATTTACCTCAATAAGAAATATTTTTGTTTAAGAAATAGTATCCCTTCAGTAAGAGTTCCCTGAAATGGAGATGATCGGGATTGGACTTTTGCCCAGGAATACTCTATAAACTCACCTCTAATATATCATCTCTGTTCCTCATATCCTCTTGAAATGTTAACATTTAAGCATATGTTTTCTTCTGAAAAAGTTGCGAGTGTGCCAGGATTCCAGGAAAAGTTCACTAATTTCCAATTTCTAGTAAAACAACAGGAATATGTGGACATTTGAAGCAGAAATACTACTGAAACAAAATTGAAAAAGTGGTTCTGAGACTGTCATACTCTTAACAAAACATAAGACATGGTGGGCATTTTGTTTTCTCTTGGATCATCTTTGGACTGCTACAACAAATAATGAATTCCAAACCTATTTGATTTTTTTTACAATTCTCACATTTTACATTTTTTTCTTTGCAACTTTTTTTGATTTGCCTTTACTGAAGCTTTGGGTTTATTCTGGGGTCTCATGACACACCACAAACAATCTTGAGCAGAATGCTTTCATTTTAGGAAATCACAGGAGCCATCTTTTGATCATTTGTATGGACGCACATGATAGCAAGAGTAGCGGGTTCACAGATGGCCTATCAATAGAGTTATCAGTTTATTCTTTCTGAATGCTGATTACTGACTTCTGCTTTTCAAAAGATAGTTTATGTTACTAACGACCCAGTACTATACTGATGGAGAGGTTTGTCAGGGCGAGGGAGTAGGACGGGACCAGCAGAGCTTTGCACCACCATATCCTGAACCCTATGTTGGGTGTTCCAACCCCACGTGGGGACTCTCAACTCTGCACCAGCAAAATAGCCAGTGCAGACTGGAATAGCCCCGTTGCAGGGCCTGCACCCTTCCCCCAGGAGACACTGGCAGTTATCTTGTGTACATAGGATGCTGCAGCAACCATTTTAGTGCCGCTGCTCCTCTGTCTCAGGTCAGGATTGGTCTCAGACCACTGGTCCACCTAATGTCCATATGAACTAACAACAGATCTTCAGGGTTTCAGGTGGCGACAGGCAGGGGGGCTTCCCCAGCCCCAGATGGAGATGCCAGTGATCGAAAAGGAGTCCTTAGGCTTGCAAACCACTTCCCTTAGGTCGCCTTACCTTAGCAACATATCTGTGAATGACTGCCTTGGGAATATCTTCTCTTTAAACTCAAATCTCAGCTTTTTAATGCCTTCTTGTCGGACCTTAGCCAATGCACATTTTCAGGCAGGGGCTACAAGGAAAGCTAATTTCTACTGACTCCTTAGAATTTGTATACCTTTTCAATTGTCCCTTTCCTTGACGAGAAAACGTTTCCTAATGTAAGGAGTGGATGCTCTGCCTTTTCCATTCCACTGTCGTACAAAACTTGAAATGCCTTTTTGTCCTTGTACTTTACATTTCATTTCCATTACTTGGTAGGCATGTTTCTATTGCCAGAAGTATACAAAGGGCAACTTATATGCTTTCCATCGGAATTACTTTCCTGTTCTATAAATGCAGCATTTACAGCCACGTTCTGCATCTCACTGGGAGAATAGGAACTTGTTATGTCTCTTACACGCAAGCCTTGCATGGCTGCAGAATGAGAAGTGGATGCTCAGCAAACATTGAGGTCCTCTGCCTGAGCGGAGGCAGTCGATGCCCTCCCACTGGCAATCAACCACTGAACGCAGCTGCTGTCACTACAACGGTTTTTGCATTTGACATTTTCACAATGCTTCTTCCATGGTTCCTCTACTTTAACCCCTTGGAAACTCAGGCTAGGTAGGTGTCCTGCCTATTTCATGGCTCCCACACTCTCCATTAACTTATTTCCAACACTCTTTGCCAGCTGCCCATGTTGTTTTGCAAGAGCCCAGTGCCTGCTTCTTCCCACAGAAAACCCCAACTTTCAATCTTGGCTGCTTTGGGAACCACTTCTGCTTAGCTAACCAAGCCAGCAGTTTGAGTGAGTGACTGCCTAGTTGTTTGAGTGCCACATGCCCTTCCTCACTGATGAAAGGAAGCTGGCTGAAGGAGGAATTTTGAACTCTATCCCTCCAACTGGGACTGAGGCTGGACACTCAAGGCTTAATCCTATCCAACTTTCCAGCGCTGAGACAGCTGCAATGCAGCCCCAAAGCAAAGGATCAAATGTTCCCTTACATTGAGAAGGCCTCAATGAGTGCCCCACCACCACAGGATGCAGCGCACACTGCTTTGGCAGGGCTGCATTAGCACTGCAAAGTTGGATAGGATTGGGCCCTCAGTCCCTTCCTCCAACAGAACAATGAAATGTTACCTCAGTATTATCAACAGCTCTGAGGAATGAAGAACTGAACAGGCCTAAGAGAGGTCACTATTTACCCCCCACCCCCCAATAGCTCTACACACCATCAATGTACCCGTGCTTCTGTGCATTCAATAGCACTTGCATACATTGGTCACTTTCTGCACAACTGTATCCACAGGGCCTTTCTCCGACAGCTGCATAGTTGAGGTTTCTAGTGGTGGTTTGTAGTCTTTTGTTTATTTAATACATGTATACCCCTCTTTTCAGCTCAAATTGATTCCCTGAGTATTCGTAACAGTTACACTCAGTTGCAAAGATAGAAGTAGTTCAGGATACATGGGAGAGGAGTATATGATAGGAACAGCTGGAAGGGAAGACAATTTCAGTATGGGTTTTGTTTTGTTTGTTACTTGCGTTTTGTGTGGCTTGGCCCTGAGGTGGTACTTTTGGGGTCTCTGTTCTATAGGATAAGATCACATCCCCTCAAGCATAACTTATTTCCCCTCCACCTTTTGCATTTGGGGGTTTTCTCTCCAGTTGCTTAAAACATCCCAAGGAAAGCTACCTTCAGAGTATTATTTTTATTTAATTAAACATGGTTAGGGACTAAGTTCCATCTTGCAATCCTCTAAGAGTTTTTGTTCTCCCTATTTTATGTCCCTTAATTCTCAAGATCTGATTTCATGCTTTATAAAAGAGTGTTTTGATAAGATGCTGACAGAATGGCAACTAAAGAACTAAGTGTGGAAAATCCCATAATTTTGTAACGTCAACTAGTTTATAAATATATCAAGATTATTATTGACAGTGCTGCCCCCATGCTCTGCAAAGTGGCACTGCACAGAGTTTGGAATTCCAAAAGGAAGCCTTTCAGGTTGATCTTTTGTTTCACAGACATGAACCTCTGTTTAGTTAAAGCAGGGAGGTACTTTGTTAAACTCTTCCTTCAGGTTTCCCTAGCAAAGACAAGATAATGCAGATAGATTTCAGTTCTGCAGCTCCTATTATGCAAACTCCACACTGTAGTTTCCACACTAAAATAACAATAGAGAGTAGCTCAACAGTATATAGCTTTCACATGCTAAGTAGGCTATGTAAGGTTTGTTTTAGTGATGCATAAAAAACAGTTGAGAATAAAACCTCTGATCAGGTGACTAGTTCTGAATGGTGCTGAAATCACAATTCAGGATAGAGTGTCTTTTTCTTTTTTCACAAATATATGTCCTTCAGTGCTATTAACCTAAATAGATCTTAACTCATGCCATAAAATGAATCTGATTCTGAACCTTAAACATTTTTAGTATTAATAGTTCAGTTACTCCTGTACATTTCTTGTGTCACTAAGATCCCAAATGAGTTCAGTAGTCTTACTCCCAGGAAAGTGTATATAGGATTTCAGTGGGCAGCCCAATCCTAACCTTTGCCAGCACAACCAGGCCAGATGGCCTATACTGTACCCACAGCAGTGGTGGACCTCCCCAGCTTTGCGCCCCAGGGCAATGGTCCAAGATGGCACCTCCCCCACAGGATGATGACCCCCCCTGCACAAATCCACACACCCCCACTCACTCACCTGAGGCTCATGGAGCCTCACTCGATCACAGGCTGCATCAGGAAAGCGTCCTGAGGCTTCCCCAAGGCTTTAAACTGTGCTTCCATTTTTCCAGGGTTTTTCCGTTTTTCTGGCTTTGTGGGGTCCTAAAGGCTAATGCCAGGGGCATTTGCCCCATTGTACATAATGGGAGGTCCACCACTGATCCAGAGCAGGTTAGAAGGTGGCTGGAGGTCTCTTTAGGACTGGTAATGGGATACATTTTCCTTACCCCATGTTGAGCCCCAGCCAGCCTTAAGAGGCTTCTTGGATCAGTGCCAGTTATTTAGCTGGCACAAATCCAGGAAGCCTGGTGTAATCCTGGGTGGGGGGTCAGAATATGGCTCCTCTGTACAGGATTCACCCCTGTTCCACCCTCCCCCACCCAGAAACACCCCTTTCCCATGTCATGAGTAGTAGTTTACAGCATGTGTGCAACACACGGAACCAGCATTGGGGATGTCTGCACCGGCTCATGGGCAAGTTTGTATTGCTCTCTGTTTCATAACAGATATAATAACACTTTTGATAACACTTTCTGAGTGTTTGTGACGCACGTCACATGTATTATCCTGATGTCCATACAACAATTCTTTCAGGTGAGTGAGTATTATTATTCCCATATTGCAGCTGAAGAAAACTGAGGCTAAGAGGAAATAGCTGGCTTAAGGTCAGCTAGTGAGAATGCATGGCACGGCAGAGGAGAGATTCCAGCCAGGGAAGTCCCAAAGCATAGCTCAGTTTTTCAACCACTATGCTTTCAGCTCTCAAGATATAAAACACACCTGCAAAAACCTACAAAAACCCTTCATTTCATACATTAGGTACAGAGTTACTATTTATAGATTCAAGTGTACATTTTAATGCATTATAGTTGTTCTTATGATCTGTGTAAGGTCAAGTAGTCTCAGTTTGGGAAATACAACTAGGTTACTATCTTCCTTATTGAAAAATGTTTCGGGTCTTCATCAGCTACAGGCAGAAATCAATGGGAATCCCATTTTTTTATTTCTGCCTTTTACACAACTGTTAAAAGCAAGAGTGTTTTACTCTGTGTGTAAAACAGACACATACACACAAGTACTGTAGCACCTTTAAGATTTGTGGATTTATTTGGGCAGAAGATTTCATGGATGAGAATCCATTTCATGAGATGCTTCATGGATTCTTCTCCACAGGAAATCTAGTTTAGATTGTATCCAAAGAAAGTTAGTTATAGAAATGCACCATTGAAATCAATGAACCAAGTAGGTTGTATGATGTCCCATTAATTTCAATGGGAAACATAGCTACATTTATTTGGATACAATTCTTAGCCTTTAATGTGCCCCAGGAGTCTGACTGTGTGTGTGTGTGTGTGTGTGTGTGTGTGTGTGTGTGTGTGTGTACGCACACTATGACAGGCTAATTTGGATAGCTTCCTGATGTATGTCAATTAAAAATATAGCAATCCTATCAGCACAATCCTGTGCATGTCTACTCAGAAGTAAGGCCCACTGAATTCAGTGAGACTTACTCCCAGATAAGTGTGTACAGAACTACAATCGTATATACACACTTACCTGGGAGGAAATCCCATTGAACTCAATGGGACTTGCTTCTTAGCTAACATCAGTAGAATGGCACTGTAATTCACCTCCAACCTTGCTCTGTCCATTCAGTGGTGACCCAGCTGTGCACACCTCTTCTCTGAGAGGAACAATGATACATGCAAAGCCTACAGACCTCTAGGGGCTCTCTTGCTGACCCAACCTGCTTTCACAACTGCTGCAAACATAAGGAAAAAACATCTGTGATAAATTGCCTTTTCTACAGGCTGCACACCAATCTAAGGCTATTGATTGAACATTACCATGTATTTCAACCACACAATTCCAAACCAAGCCAAAACCTGTAAGCATTTAGCATATTTATAAATGTCATATCTTCAGAACAACTAAATCAATGTTGAGAACAAACCAGAAGGGAAGTGTATGGAATCTGTCACCAGACTTGGCAATAATTGTCATGCAGATGAGTGCTTAGGAACATAGAAAATGAAGGAGGAAAATCAGATATAACTCACTTTTCTCAGCTCTGCACTGCATATAGCCTCCAGCTGTGACTCTGGTGAGATTGCATGCCTCAGAAGCCTGCTATTTAGGAAGCTTTCTGAGTATTTGAATCCTTTATGAATTCACAGCACTTGGAAGTGATCTAGGAGTGTCTCTGTCCCTACTTCATTTGGTAGATTGACCAAGGATTCTTGAGGTTGGCAGTGCCTAAACACACGGGCAGGCACAAAGTCTAACTCCCTTGCCATCTCCACATACTCAGCTGCCAGGCTCCAAGCATCTACAGTCTTTCCTCCACAGCTAAGAAGGTGAGGTGTGAGGGTCAAGGTCATTCTGCCACACTACCGCTTCCTAATTTCAGGTATGTTTCCATTGGGATGCAATTAAGCTGTAGCCTAGCAGTATTCTAGAAATGGTTGGAAGGTACACAAGTGGTTGTTAGATCAATATCTAACAGGAGGGCAGGAGGTCTGGCCTAGAGGGTAGAGTCTCTGTTTGCCTGAAGATAACATCCAAAGGTTGCCAGTTCGAGGCCACCGGCACCGTGAATGGCGAGACCTTGAAGCAGCTGACCAGCCAAGTTATTCCACCTGTAAGCATCTTGGCCATCCTTCCAGTGAGAGATGAAGGAGCTGCTTGTCAGCCTGCATGGGAGGAAACTGGAGGCCAGAATGTGATACCAGATCAGCAAAGATCCATCTGAAATGTTGTGGTTCTTGAAAGATAGAACCTTCTTTAATTGCAAAAATCCCTATGGGGATTTAGAACATCCTGCCTATGTAACCGCCTTGAATTAAAGTCTGAGGAAAAATCTGACAACCAAGAAAGGCAGTATATAAATACCTGTGTTGTTGTTATTATTATTAATTGCTATTGCTTTAAAACTGTCAAAGCAATCAATCAGAGCCAAAGCTGTAAGGAAGATGGCCCATCCATGAGACCACCTGAGGCAGTTGCTTTGAGCAGTGACTTTGAAGAGGTGTCAAATTGGAGTGACCCATGCCACCTGCCATCTCTCCTGCCTGCCTAGTGCCCCACTGCCCCATCCTCTCCTGCAAGAGTGATCTAGAGCACAGCTTATACCTCTTGCTCCACATCATGGCAGTCGAGTTGGAGGAGAAGGTAGTCACTCCTGCTGCCTCCACAGCCTGTAATCTATTGCCATCTCCCCCCCATTCCTTTTCTCTCCCCCCCCCTTCTGAACTGGCCAGGTGATTAGCTGGGATGAGAAAAGTTCTGCTCCCAAGATTCCCCCCCCCCCAGCAAGTTAGGAGAAATGGTGTAAATTAAGGCATGAGGTGGAAGCAAACTTTCACCCCAGTTCAGTGGCCCAAGTGACTTGGGCCAGAGCTGGAAAATGAGCAACACAAATTAGAAGGCAAGTGAGTACTGAACATTTGAAAATCCTTTGTCCTCCCAGTCAATAGTCAAAAAGGGGATTGCACAAATCCACTTAAAAGTTACCCCAGGTCAAAATCTAGACTTGGGTTTGCAATAAGAAACCAAGCACCCAGGACCAGAGCACTCATTACGTTGACGCATTTAACATCCATTGGTCAAAATGAGTCACTTAATTTCAAGCAACCAAGTAATCTCACTAAAAGAAATGCAGCTATTGATTTCTGAGCTTGGCAACGGACGATAGTCAAGTCCTTCTGCAATATTCCCATGAATGTATTTCTATTTTGGAAGAAGAAAATGCTGCATAATTGCTTTCCTGGTACTCAAACATAGCACAAATTTTACTAATAGCAAAACTGATAAATGCAATGCCTTTGGAAGTCATCACAAAAGCCATGATACAAAGTGCGTGGGAAAAACCAAAAAGTCAAGTCATCCATTATTATTCTCACATGGTGTTGAGCAAAAAAAAAAAAAAAAAAGATCTTCCATTCATTTCTTGGGGAATTCACTGGTGAAACATACATTCATCTTACTGGGACTATACTGCACTCCTGACATGGCAGGGGGAAACTGAAGACACTGGTCTCAGGTGGAGAATGTAGTCTGTGTATACCTACCTTTAGGATACTGTAATCTTTACAGGCTTAAGAAAAGGGTGGAAACAGATGGTTAGAACATGTACAGTGTGTCACTCTAGCTCTTCACAGCACTTTGGAGTTCTAAAGACAGGTTGAATATAAATAGAATAAGTAAATTCCATAGTCTCAGTGTCCATTGATGGGCTTTTTGATAGAGTTTGAAAATGTTATTTATTTTACTCAGAAGTAAGCCCATTGTGTTCAGTAAGACTTAGGCTGTAATCCTGTCTTGATCAACAGAAACAAACAGCTCTACCTATTGGTTGATATAAAGAGTAGTAAGTTACAATAAAATAAGGGATTATTAACAACAGTGTTTTATTCAGGCAGTGCAACACTATGCATGTAGATAATATGACACTCCATTGTAGGAATTACTGTGCTGGTTGGGTCACATCACTGATCCATATTAGTGATCCCTATCATTGGTTGTTTGTCGCTGACAATGGCCAGATGCCATAGAGAATTCCTTAAACAGGGTATGAGATTAGTAATATCCCTCCCCTACTGCTAATCCCCAGCATCATGTAGCCACATCTGTGAATTATGGAGACTGCTCAGAACATTATAGTAGGCTATGTTTTAGAATATACAGCTATGTTTCACTCTGTCTGGGGAGGGGGCACCCAAATGCGGTCCTTTTTAAATGGAAATAAACCCTCTATAAGACAGAAAGTATCAATTTTACATACAAAATCTCCTTTAATGGCTCCTTGTTTATAAATTGCACTGCTGAATTTTTATCCCACATCACAAACAATATACTTACCAACTATATAAACCAGTAAGGAGATCTATGAAAGTAGCTTCAGTTTTACAACCAAGCATCAATATGCTTTAGGTAAACAAAAGTTTCATAATATTCGCTTCATACTTCATGTTTGCCGCTAACTCTTTTTACAGTAAATAACCCTTAGTCAGAATTAACACTCAGTGGGTTATTCCGCTAGTTATATACTTTTACAACCAGAGGCAAACATCAATACCACAAACTGCTTTGTGGCTCTTTATGGTCTCACATATATTTTAACCACTTACACAGAATAGTGCATAAATGCCAGCACTTCCCAAATCAAAGTATAAATCCCCAAACTTCCATTGACCTCCAACTGTCCGCTGAGATCTTTCCATAATGATGATATGATTATTCCGAAATAAGGTACACAGAAGCAGAGAGAAAATCAGCCACAGACTTTTTTTAAAAGGAAAAAAACGATCAAAGCTAATAAACAATATAAATCTTGTGTGATTCTTCTGGGCACTATGGAGCTTTTATTTTCTCTGGTTTGTAAAGAGCTGAGTAACTCACCCTGCTTCTGTACCTTGTAACTAATACCCACTGTCTTATATTTTAACCTGCTTATTGGAAATATTTTAAAATTAAAACCTTGATATATGATTATCCAGCTAGCCTCAATAAATGGAAAGTAGCTCATACAAAGAGGCAACTAAGCTTTGGTATTGTGTTATTTTCCTTCTGTGTTGCCTTTTATTGTGTTTGTCTAAGAGAAGATTTGGATAACCTTATAATGGCTGACTATAACCTCAGTGCAGCAGAGGGGCCATACTCCAGTGACACAGTGCATACTTTGCAGGGAAATCAATCAACCCCTGACACCTTCAGTGAAAAGGGGTAGGTAATACATGATGAGAAAGACCCCTGACAGAGATGCTAGAGAGCTGCTGCCAGGAAGACTAGCACTGGGTTACATGGATCAATGGTCTAACTCAGTGTTTTTCAAACTGTGGGTCAGGACCCACTAGTACAGTGGTACAGTGGCGGATGGTCTATAGGTGCGGGAGTTTGAGGAGGATCATTTATTAGTATGGGAATTGGGGGATTTTAGCCTCCTACCAGCAGCATGGTGTGCCTTATCAATGGTCAAAAAACTGATGGTGTGCCTTGACAATTTTAATACTTTGTCAGTGTGCTATGTGATGAACAAGGTTGAGAATCACTGGTGTAGTGGTTCTGGTGTTGGACTTAGATGTAGAAGTTCCAGATTGAAATCCTGCTCACCCATGAAGCTTCCCAGGTGACCTTGGACCACTCACTATATCAGCTTTCACCTACCTCACAGGGTTGTTATGAGGACAAGAGGAGGAAAAGAACAGTGTACACCACCCTTAGCTCCTTGGAGGAAAGGTGGTATTTAAAAAATGTCATAGAAAATCTCTCTCTCTCTCTCTCTCTCTCTCTCTCTCTCTCACACACACACACACACACACACACACACACACACACGCGCGCGCGCGCGCGCGCGCGCACATGATTCAGGAACTGGATGTTTCAATTAAAACAAATCATTTCAGAAGGTACATTTCTTGCCCCTGAACCTTGAAAGTCTCCTTTGTGCCTCTCCATTGGTAGACTAGAGATAATGAATGAGGGCCTGATCTTATCCAATTTTCCAGTGTTGGTGCAGTTGTGCCAGTGGGGTGTGTGCTGTATCCTGTGGTGGAGGGGCAGTCACAGGTGCCTCCTCAAGATATGGGAACATGTGTTCCCTTAACATGGGGCTGCACTGTAGTAACACCTGAATAGGAAAGTTGGATAGGATTGGGCTCTGAGGCTGCAATCCCATCCACACTTTCCTGGGAGTAAGCCCCATTGACTATAGTAGGACTTACTTCTGAGTAGACATGCAAAGGATTGGGATCTAGTTGCACCTAAAGCTGCAATGCTGTGCACACTTTCCTAGAAGTAAGCCCCATTGACTATAATGCAGCTTACTTCTGAGCAGACATGCACAGGATTGGGCTCTTAAGGCTGCAATCCTACCCACACTTTCCTGGGAGTAAGTCCCATTGACTCTAATGGGACTTACTTCTGAGTAGACATGCATAGGATTGGGCTCCTAAGGCTGCCATCCTACCCACACTTTCCTGGGAGTAAGTCCCATTGACTATAATGGGACTTACTTCTGAGTAGACATGCATAGACTTGGGCTCTGCTTAGCCCCAGAAAGAAAAGGCAGGCAGCCAAAAAGCGTGGGGGGGGGGGGTGCGAGAGAGAAAATATTCTGCGGGCGGGCGCTTGCAACTCGGCAGCCTCCAGAACTGCTTGGCTTTGCGGTGTGCCAGTGTATTGCTGCTGCTGCTGCAGCTCATGCTTCAGTGTGCGCCTGGAGCAGCGAGAGGAGGCGGCGCTGTGCATGCTGGGCTCAGATCATGGTGGGGCTTCGCAATAGGAAGCCAGGCAGGAAGGACTGGAGCTAGAGTGCGGCTGCGGTGGCGGCCAGCCCCGCGAGAGACCCGGGAGCTGCTGCCTGCGTGCGGGTGGGGGGTGCCTGTGCGGGTCCCTCTTCCGCCCCCGCACAGTGTGGAGCGAGAGGAGGCGAAGTCCTGCAGGTAGAGGCGGGACGGGGCTGCCAGGGAGGCGGCACCAGTGCGCGTAATTTGGCCCCGATCTTTGCGCACCCCTCTCCAGTTAGTGGCAGACGGGGGAGCCCCCCCTTTTTAGGGGGGGAGAAGCAAGGCAGGGGGAGGGGCAGGGAACCCCCTCCCTGCAAAGGGAGGTTCGGCTCGGCTCCTTCTGCTGGGTTGTTGGCTTGGAGGCTGCACGGAAGAGGGAGCCGCCGCCGCCTGGAGCAGCCCCAGCCTCTCCACTGCCCGGGAGATGGTGACATATGAAGCGCGCTGGAAGGACCATGGTTGAGCGGAGCAGCAAGTTCCTACTGATCGTGGCGGGCTCGGTGTGCTTCATGCTCATCCTGTACCAGTATGTGGGGCCCGGGCTGAGCCTGGGCTTGCCCAGCAGCGGCGGCCGCTCCTCCCAGGACGAGCTGGACCTCTTCCCCACGCCGGACCCGCACTACGTGAAGAAGTACTACTTCCCCGTGCGCGAGCTGGAGCGCCGGCTGGCCTTCGACATGAAGGGCGACGACGTGATCGTCTTCCTGCACATCCAGAAGACCGGCGGCACCACCTTCGGCAGGCACCTGGTGCAGAACGTGCGCCTCGAGGTGCCCTGCGACTGCCGGCCCGGCCAGAAGAAGTGCACCTGCTACCGGCCCAACCGCAGGGAGACCTGGCTCTTCTCGCGCTTCTCCACCGGCTGGAGCTGCGGGCTGCACGCCGACTGGACCGAGCTCACCAACTGCGTGCCCGGCGTGCTGGACAAGCGGGAGAGTGCCGCCGCCAAGCCGCCCAGGTGAGGCTCGGTCGCCCGGCCGCCCGCGCGCGCGCGCGAAGGGCGCTCCCCTGGCTCTCCGGCGCAGGCGCGCGCTTCCTCGCCCGCCCGCCCACCTCACAGGCAGCCACCTGGACCTCTTAGGCGGCAGGGACGGACCGGTCAGTGCCTCAGGTCCAGGTGCTCAGCAGGTTGCCTGCCCCCTTGCCCACCTCCCCGCAGGCGCCCACCTGGACCTCTTAGAGGGAGAGGGAGGCAGGCAGCACCTCAGGTCCTGGCACTTGTGCACCAACCTCCACTGGAGGTGCCTCACTTTGCTCAGCAGACTGCCTACCTCCTTGTCCGCCCACCCGTCTCCTCACAGGCACCCACCTGGTTCCTGGAGTTCTTACAGAGGCAGGGAGGGGAATCCTTGACCAGTTAACACCTCATGTCCCGGCACTTACCCTTGTGCACCAGCCTCCTCCTTAGGTGCTTCACTCTGGTCAGAAGGCTGCCTACCTTCTTGCCCAGCTACCCACCCACCTCCTCCTCACAGGCAACCATCTGGCACCTGGACCTCTTAGAGCAGAGATTTTCAATCTTTTTCATCTCAGGGCACACAGACAAGGCACTAAAATTTTCAAGGCACACCATCGGGTTTTTGACAATTGACAAGGCATACCAGGCTGCCAGTGGGGGGCTCACATCCCCCATTGGCCCTACTAATATATGACCTCCTCCCAAATTTCTGTGGCACACCTGTGGACCACTCATGGCACACCAGTGTGTCACGGCGCAGTGGTTGAAAATGGCTGTCTGAGGTTGAGAACGGGAGGGGAATTGTTGACCAGTCAGCACCTCAGTTCCTGGCACTTGGCCTATTGCACACCAGCCTCCTCCTGAGGTGCTTCTGGCTACAATCCTTTCCACACTTTCCTGGGAGTAAGCTCCATTGATTATAATGAGATTTCCTTATGAGTAGACAGGTATAGGACTGGGCTCTCACTCTGCTCAGAAGGCTTTTGGCAGGTAGGGGTAAGGGTTAACAGGACCACAATTGTCACAGGGCTCTACCAGCCTGCCTGCTCTCCCCCTCCCACCAGCCAACCTGACTGCTCAGCCCACACTTAACTGCACTGCTGCTGGAATCCACTTTGGTCAACTTCAGGAGTTGCTGCATCAAACCCAGCACAGCAGCAAGCTGGTTGCCTGGGCTGACCATTTAGCCACTTACTGGGCTCCTTCATGTGTTCACTCAGCCTATATCCTCCACATGCCAGTTTGCAGCTTGCAATCCTATGCATGTCTTATCAGAAGTAAGTTCCCTCGAGTTCAATGGGGCTTACTCTCAGGATTGCAGACTTTGGGCCCAGTCCTATCCAACTTTCCACATGCAGCCACATGTGAAGTCCCTAGATAAGGGAACAAATGTTCCATACCTTGAGGAGGTCTCTGTGACTGCCTCCCCACCACGGGATGGAGTGCACACACTATCAGCAGACATGGATAGAAAATTGGATAGGATTGGTCCCTCAGTCCTGTGATTTGGGTCTCCGAGCACAAGAATTGTCAGTCAGGGCTCTTGAGCTTTGAGTAGCTGCACAGCAGATAGAAATTCAGCCAGTCATCAGCCTGTCTGGAGGTAGAAGAGGGGAATCACTGGATCTGTGGAATTTTTGCCTATTGGTGTGCAAACTACAACAGGAGCCTAGATAGAAATAAGGGTAGTAGCCTTTCCACTGCAGTCTGTGTGCCATTATACTGTACCCACTGAACTTTTTGTGTATCCTGATGTACCTTGCAGTATCCATCTCTCTACAGCTATACACTGCTTCCAGTATTCCTCACTTTATATGTTCCACAACTTGCTTTCCTATAGGCCCTACTAGGCTTGGTCCTATCATATGTTTTAAAATGTCAGAGCTCTGATAGTCATTAAAGAGGATTCCTTTTTTCCCACTTATAGTTGTAGACCAAGTCTAGAAAAGAGGCCTTCTGAAAATGCGCAGAGTGATTTCTTCACCCACACAGCTAGGAATTAGGAGCAGAGGTTCTGGGTCAGATTGCGTAACTTCCTGACAAAATTAGAGCTTTGCTATTTTTCATTTTACTAAACTAGCACTGTTTCTCTTCCAACAGAGCTTTCATTCACTCACACAGTTCCTTGTTATCTAGTTTTGGAATTCCCATACTGTCCATGTACTGTATATTACTACTCTTGTACTTGGCACCCTACTTAATTACAGACCTTTTTCTTGCACTGCAGTCTGCATCTCACCCTGGCTCTGGAGCTCTATTTATTCCTTTGTGCTACAGTCCACATATACCAGGCAGACTGCACCTATATCACACCCTGTCATTGCATTCCTGGCCTTTGTGCTCCCCAGCAGGATTATCGTTCCTTATGCCGGTCACCTTTACATTGTGTATGTTTCATACCTCACTTTTCTGTTATGCTGAGAATGCCCTTTGTAGCCTCAGGACCCTCCATACTGTACTTCATTACTTTAGGAATAGTAGTACTGTAGTTTTGCTCCTTTAATCTGCTGTCCTATCCAAACAGCATGCAGTGCATTTTATTGAAGGAATACCCTGCACTCCTGCTTGTGTGCCCTTATTCCATGTGATATCCCTGCCTTTGAACCTAGCAACTTTTCTCTTAGGCTGCCTGTCGACATTCCTCTTCCACCTTACTCTACTGACATGCCTCCTTGATTAATCTGTGCACCCCACCCCTCCTTTTCATTGTACAGTATATGGCACAATCGACCTTGTTGCAAAGCATCCCTTGTTCCAGACCTGATTGCTTGCCCCTTTCCTGCCATGTGTACTTGTATCTAGTTTTTCTCCATTGTTGTTGCCAAAGCAGAACCCCTCACTTTGAGTTGTCTTGTGGTTTTTCTCTCCTTTAACATGGATGACTGTGGTTTTGAAAAAGCAGGCAGTTAATGCTCAACCTTTTGGAAGTCAGAAGGTTATTAGTGAATTTTGTGCTCCCAGTCCACTCCCTCTGTTCCCTTTCACTTATATTCTATTTTTTTTTTAAACCCTTATTTTTCATTTTATACCTTGGTCTTTCATATAGATTGTTAGCTCAGTGCTGATCCTCAGTGCTAGTTTCTAATTGCAATATCCAGAGTCTCATTCAAAGAGCTATTGTTCAGTCATTGTCATACCTAATCAATGTAAATCATTGATTGTTGCTGTCCTTTAGAGCCTTTTGTTCCAAAGTTTGCTCCCATAGCTCCTCATGATTTTATATTCGCATTTGTTAATGCCATGTGCTGTGCATGCATATTATTAATATCCTTTATAATCCTTTCAGTGAGTAGGCAGCTCTGGGAATCAGAGCGAAAGATTTTTTTCTGATCACTGCTGCTGTGCCTATTCCTTCTGTTTCTCACCCCATATCAGTGAGACTCTGTTCAGCATGCAGTGCTGCATGCTGTTATTAATTATATTTATCGATTCTCCTGTTGTTACTATCTTTTAAACCAATCTTGGTTAGTTTCAGCATTAATCGCTCTAATGATGCTCTATGGTTTGCTGTTATGTAGGCTGACTCAAGACCATGAGACCAAGGAACATATTCCAAAAAACCAAGTCTGTTCAGGTTTCCTTTCTGTAAAGACTTGTGTAAACACTTGCAAACAAATGCTCTCTATGCTTATTATATTGGCAGAATGCTGTTAAGTTGGAAAACATTTTACAATGTTAAAATTGCATAAGTGTTTATGTTGTTGGAGCTTTTGTGTTTTTAAAAAAATAAGATCTGATCTGAACTTTGGCTCCCAGCTAGGAAATCATTAACTGTACATAAAACCCAGTACACAGATTTGTGGTTGGATTCAGTTGCATCGGTCTCTTTTTGTTGGGCTAGTGAGGGCATAACCTTAGAGCTTTGCTGTATGTTTGCTGGGATAGCAGTGACCACTAAATTACTTGCTTTAGCTAATCAGGCAGTTCTTCTGGGAAACAGATTTTGGAGAATTCAGAATTTAGGGCTGTGTTTATGATGTGTCTATAATAGACCATAAAATATCTTGGCTTTGCAATGTTTCTTGATGGGGTTTTCTTTTTTGCTGGCCTTGGGTGGTAATAGCACTTAAAAACTGTCACTTTAAAAAATCCTGATCCTATGCATACTTGCTCAGAAGTAATACCAAATAATACCAAAAAAGTGGGTATCGGATTGCAGCCCTAAGTTGACTTATTATTATTTATACTAAGTTGACTTATTATTACACCATTTATGGACCGGAGAGTCATATCCCCAAGTGCATGCTCTGGTGTTCAGTTTTGACCTGCCCTTTTGTTTGCTCATCCTGTGATGCCCATCTTGGTTTGAAGAGGTCTTGATGTTCTGCATTATGGGTCTGTGGTAAGGTAGAAGTTCAGTAATCTACTGTTCATACCCTTCCTCTATTAATATGCATTATGCAGTGTCCTGGCTATTCGTGTACTGGAAATGTTTTTGATAATGATAAACAAGAGCTGCAGGGTGACTTTGTAATATTGTCCTACTACCACATAGGGCTATTGTACTGCAGTCCATTTCAGCATGTCCACAGAAAGATAACATTTCTCCTGCTCTAATGAAATCTGGCTTCATAAACAAGAGCTGTTTATGTAAAACTACTGGTGGAGCGAATTTCCTTTGTTGGGATAGAGAAGGGATTCATTCTTGCATTATTTCCACTACAGTGGTGACTGTATCACTTCATTTCCCCCCTCTGAATAATGCATCTAGGGTAATGGAAAGCCTGTGCTTTTTGTGGCACACATTGCAGAGACTGCTGAGAGAAGGGAAAGGCATTGGGTGATACCCTTTGTTGCGCCAGCTTCTGTTGTTTAAATATGTGCAGGATTTTGAGTTTCACAGAGCTCTTTTCTTGCTGAAGTTGAGATTGCTGAGGAAAAAAAAACTCTTTTATTCTGAAAAAGCATTGGGCAAGTCCATTGCTTCAGTTCCATTTTACTGGAATAATTTTTGCCTTCAATCCTGAGCACATATACTGTAGTTCCTAATAAGTTCCCCTGAGTAGGACTAACTTCTGAGTAAACATGCAGGATCATGATGCTTGTTCTCAAGTGCAACCATTAGGTTTACCATTTTGAATTAATATAGTGGCTCTTCTCTTCTGTAATTTGCTGCTCACTAATGTGCTCTTTCAAGTTATTGCATCAGTTCAGTAAGTGGGTAGGAAAGCTATGTGTTAGTTCAGAAAAAAATGTGCTTGAGTTTCTAATTCATTCTGCCAGTGTCTCATAGGCGTTCTTGAAGGTCATTTAGTGGTGCCCATAAATACGTACAAATCATGAGCTGAAAGATGTTTAACCTTGTAAGCTGTGCTACTGTAGCTTTGTTAAGTGCATTCTTGCACTGTATTCCATAACATGTGTGTGGCTGATGCATTCAGAATGCAGTGGCTTTTGTTCCTGTTCCAGGATAAACTTAATGACATCAGGGCCTTTTCCACAAGGGACATTTAAATTGCTGCTTGTGTTTCCCATGTCTCTGTGATGACATCACACTGACCCAAATTCTGCCTGTTCAAACACATTGTTGTGGTTTGTGGGGATGGTGGATGGAGTGTGGTGAAGGATTGTTAGACAATTATACAAAGTTGCAATATTTTACAGATTACAGTTAAAAACTCATTCCTTCTTTGTCCATCAGTTCTGAGAATGGGGAGCAGCATAAGTCATGGGAGGAATGTTTGGTGCACACTTAGGATATAATCCTTTGTGCCCCTCCCATACCTTAGGAGCAAGAAAGCAAAAATGATTCACTCAGTGAGCCACATGTGGGAAAAACTTCCTCACAATGAGAAATAAAGGACAATATTTTGTGTCTTCAAAAAAGAGGACCAACTAAACATGTCCAAGCCCCAGAGTGATGATCAGTGGTAGCTGCATTTATTATTATTGATTATCCTGGGAGAAAACAGCCTGTACTGATTTAGTGCAGTTAGCCCCTTAAACCCCATATATGGGGTTCATAGTCCCATATATGGAATGTTGTCCCACCTTACAGGGAGTCAAACCAAATGTGTTGGGAAAGATCCATTATTTGAATGTCCCAAGGACTGATTATACAAATCTGTGGTACTGTCACATTTGGAAAACTGTGACCAACCAGTACAATCAGGGGACTGAAGCACCTTCCTTCTCAAAAAGGATATAGTGGAAATGGAAAAGGTGCAAAAGAGGGCAACTAAGATGATTGCTGGGCTGGGGCACCTTCCTTATAAGGAAAGGATACGGCATTTGGGCCTCTTCAACCTAGAAAAGAAATGCCTGAGGGGGACATGATTGAGACATACAAAATTACGCATGGGAAGCATGGATAGAGAGATGCTCTTTACACTCTCACATAACACCAGAATCAGGGGACATCCACTAAAATTGAGTGTTGGGAAAGTTAGGACAGACAAAAGAAAATATTTCTTTACTCAGTGTGTGGTTGGTCTGTAGAACTCCTTGCCACAGGATGTGGTGACAGCATCTGGCCTGGACGCCTTTAAAAGGGGATTGGACAAGTTTCTGGAGGAAAAATCCATTATGGGTTACAAGCCATGATGTGTATGTGCATCCTCCTGATTTTAGAAATGGGCTGTGTCAGAATGCCAGTGCAAGGGAGGGCACCAGGATGCAGGTCTCTTGTTATCTGGTGTGCTCCCTGGGGCATTTGGTGGGCCGCCATGAGATACAGGAAGCTGGACTAGATGGGCCTATGGCCTGATCCAGTGGGGCTGTTCTTATGTTCCTTATGAAGGACAGCTCTGGTGTTCTTGTAGTTTTAGTTTAAAAAACAGTAAATGACATGATTGTGATTTTAAAAATTATGCTTGGTGTTGAAAGAGGTGTTCTTGCCTCACAATACTGGAACCAGGGGCCATCCAATGAAATTGATTGGTGGCAAATTTAGGGCAGACAAAGTGCATAATTAATATGTGGAATTTACTACCACAAGATGTGATTAGCTTAGCACCCTAGCTTTGATGGCTTTAAAAGGAGACTAGGCAAATTCATGGAGAACGAGTCTATCAAAGGCTGCTAGCCACGGTGGCTGTAGGCATCAGCTCTAGGTTTAGTCAGTCTGCCTCTGAATGCCGGTTGCAGGGAAACTATAGTGGGCTCCTGCTTGTGAGTTTCCCAGAGGTAGCTGGTGGAACACTCGGAGAAACAGGATGATGGACTAGATTGGCCATGTGCATGATCCAGCATGACTCTGCTTGTGTCTGATTGGGGATGTGGTGTTTTGGAATAGACTAGTGGTCTTCAGCCTTTTTTGTGCCATGACCCAAAGAAACAAACAAAGAGACTGAGGACCTACTGTTTGTCCCACCCCTCTCCTGGGACTTTATCTGACCACTCCCTGCCCCCCTTTCTCTACCCCTGTTACACCCTCCTAGCACTGTTCGCTATAAACTAATATTTTTATTAGAGAGAGCAGAAAAAGGTACCATGAAGCCTGGCACTAGTGAAAGTTATTTTAGCGCAATGGCTAAGAACCTGAACAGGACTGGAGCATAATCCCCTGGTACCTGAAGGGGTATACCAGATGCCTCCCCTTTCACCTGGTGGTGCTCTAGTCCAATGGTCTTCAACCTTTTTCATTCCTGTAAGTTGCTGTAACCTCATAACTGAGGCTTCACCACCCCATTGGGGTCCCAACCCCAAGGTTGAAGAACACTGGGTCAGACCATCCTGCGGTTCCCCTGTGCCTTTTCCCCAATGTAAATTCCTCTCTTCCAAATGCTTCTGGCTCTGTGGAGGAGGAAAGACAGGAACAGCATCATTTTATATTTTTGTTTGGATATGATTGACTAGACATGCAACTTTTAACAACTCTTTAGTGCAAGCAGTGGGTTGGCGTGCAATGCCTGCCGCGTTCGGATGAGAACAAGAGAACTATATAGCTTCTCTTTTTATTTTTGTTTCTTTCTCTGCCTTTCCTCCTACTCCCTCTACTTCTACCTCTGTTTCCTCTCCTCCCCAAATTTTCCTTTTTTTAAAAAAAAAATTGAATCTCCTCAAAAGGCTTACTTAACCTTGGTTTTGCGTGCACATTTATTTGAGTCTGTCACCAAACTCTGCCTGCTGAGCTTTTCATCTGAACCTCTCACTGTGGCTTTAGAAGTGTTAGGAACACCCCTCCTATGATCGCAATCTAATTTTTTTTTTAAAAAAGCTCTGCTATCAAGTGACCTGGCTGTTTTATTGTTAAAGTGAGAGAATGATCCACCTCATCTGTCTGTGTCTCTCTTCGAAGACCTGTCTGTCTCTCTAGGCTTAAGTATTGTTAAATGGATCTGTGGGATGATTTCTTGAGCATCTCTAGCAAGCAGTTTTAGCCTTTGTACTTTTTAAGCTTAAAAAACACAAACAGGCCCTAGTAGTAAGGTGAGCTTTGTTTGCATGTTGCTTTGTGGACTTTCACAGCTTGGTACCATTTGTGCAGTTTTAGGTTTGATGGGAAATTCAGTGGAAGCTCTGGTGGCACCTTGCCAGCAGACAGACTAGCTTGAGATGTTTTACATTAAACTACTAGACTGCAAATTTGAACTGTGCATAAGTGTGTGGAGCGCACTGCATGCGCCACAGTGCCTGAGCCCAGAATCGGAGCAAGGCTCCCCAGGCAACAAAATACTTACCTTGTTCATATGCTTTGGTGCTAGGAGAGAGCAGCATTTGGGGGAGATTCATGGCCCTGATAGCATAGTCAAATGACCCCATCTACCTGTCGTTGGCACAAGGTTATGCCCAGAAAATACTGTAGCCGATTGGAGGGACAGTTCTGTTCCATTTGCCTTGCATACTGTGAATCATACTTGAATCACAAAGGCCATGCATCAACATGTGAATACTTCTTTTTGGTAATGTGAACCAGGAGCAGAAACACTGTAGTCAGTTGTGTTATTGCATTTATAAAACCTTGGAGAGACAGGAGAACTTGTTCTTTTGACTTTAGGACACTGAAGTGAACTGAATGTATATTATGTGTAGTTGACCATCTTGTAGTATTGAAAACCCAGTCCTATATATGTTTTCTCTGAAGTGTATTGCATTAAATTCAATGGGGTGTGCTCCTAAGTAAGTGTATATAAGAACGTAAGAACAGCCCTGTTGGATCAGGCCATAGGCCCATCTAGTCCAGTTTCCTGTATCTCACAGTGGCCCACCAAATGCCCCAGGGAGCACACAAGACAGCAAGAGACCTGCATCCTGGTGCTCTCCCTTTCATCTAGTACAGGGGTGCCCAAACCCCGGCCCGGGGGCCACTTGCGGCCCTCGGGGTCTCTCAATCAGGCCCTCTGGGAGCCTCCAGTCTCTAATGAGCCTCTGGCCCTCCAGTGACTTGTTGGAGCCGGTGCTGGCCCGACGCAACTGCTGTCAGCAAGAGGATGACTGTTTGACTTCTCCCCTGAGCTTGTGGGACAAGGGCTCCCTCCACTACTTGCTGTTTCACATCTGTGATGTGCTGTTTCACATCTGTGATGCAGCAGTGGCAGCGAAGGAAAGACTGGCCTTGCTTTGTGCAAGGCCTTTTATCGGCCTTGAGCTACTGCAAGACCTTCATTCATTCATATAAGTTCCATCTCTAATATATTCATTTATGTAAATTTATTCAAATTGTAAATTAATTCTTTTTTCCCCGGCCCCTGACACAGTGTCAGAGAGATGATGTGGCCCTCCTGCCAAAATGTTTGGACACCCCTGATCTAGTATATAGAAGTGCAACCCAGTAAGGCCATTGCAGGGAGATGCAAAGCACATGGCCTGCGCATCTGGCTTTCATGTGTACCCATGGGGTGACTGTGACACCCGAACAGTCATCCCTGCAAGTACTAGGTTGCTGTCACCAGAAAGGGAAAGCCCCAAAAAGAAATGGCACCCTTCCTCCTGTCTGAGATGAGCCCACGTACTAGAGCAGGGGTGTCAAACATAAGGCCTGGCGGCTAGATGCGGCCCCTAGAAGCTTTTTATCTGGCCCTCAGAATCTCAGCTGCTGAGCAGTGCTGACAGCGGTCCACATGAACATTGGGCTTTCCCATATCTTGAAATATGATCAAGATTTGCATATTTTCTCTTCTGTCATTTGCAGTTAATGAACTTCTATAGGAGAGCAAGGTGC
The DNA here is from genome assembly GCF_035046505.1 of Tiliqua scincoides. Taxonomy (NCBI): domain Eukaryota; kingdom Metazoa; phylum Chordata; class Lepidosauria; order Squamata; family Scincidae; genus Tiliqua; species Tiliqua scincoides. Next base: position 193,249,646 of record NC_089823.1, read on the forward strand.
TGATTTCTGGCCATCAGTTGCTTAATGATGTCACTTTCTGCTTAATGACATCACTTCTGGCCCTCAACAGGTGCCTGAATGCTAACTTCGGCCCTCTGTATGAAACGAGTTTGACACCCCTGTACTACAGTTTCCTCATAGAACAGAAGCTAGTTATTAAGAGACATCTGGGGAGCCAAATGTCGTGGCCAACTCTAGTTCTTCACCCCCAGTACACACAGCATTTATCAAACTGTGGGTTGGGACCCACATCATGAGCCAATTTCAGGTTGGTTGCATAGTTCCTAGCACATCCATGACTGAAAATATGGGAAGATGGAATGCTAGAAAGGGGGGTGGCTGTGTGGTTATTTTGCTTGTGTCAAGGTTATAACTAGGCTTTTTTCCCTTTCTGATTCACTTTGCTATTGGAAAATGTCTGAGAAACAACCCAACTTATTTATTTGGGTTTATTTATTTAGCCATTTAGTTATTTGATTTTTCTCTGTAAACCGCTTTGTGAACTTTTAGTTGAAAAGCGGTATATAAATAATGTTGTTGTTGTTGTTGTTGTTGTTGTTATTGCTGCATTCTTAGGAAAGCAGCTGGATCTGGCATCACAATGACTGCTCTTCCTGCTTGATGATGTCACTTCTGGCCATGACATCACTGCCATGTTAATGACATTACTACTGATGGGTCCCAGAAAGTTAGCCATTCTAAAAAGTTGGTTCCAGTGCAAAAAAGTTTGAGAATCACTATCTTAGAGCATTAGCCATGTACAAATCAGTATGAGAGTAAGGCGCCCTAGAATTCTACCCTGAGTAGAATGAAGCAGGCCAGTGAGTTTTCAAGAACAGGAATAGTTTATTAGGAAAGGAAACAAAGAGAAAATAGACAAGTTTCAAATAGGTCAAAGCAGTGGCAGACTTCCCTATCTCCACGATGGGGGTCTATGATGGCCCCCTGCAAAATACCACTGCCCCCCATGCACAAACCCCCCCCCCACTCACCAAAATGTTGCGGAGCCTCGTGCAACTCTGGTATGCGTCAGGGAGGCGTTCTGAGGCTTTCCTGACATCTTAGACTGTGCTTCCGGCAAACCGAGAGACTTCCTCGCAGTCCTAGAGGGGCGCAGAACTCTGCGCCTGGGGCATTTGCCCCATTGAGTTAATGGCAGGTCCGCTACTGGGCAAAAGACAGGCCTTTGCACTATTCTAGACTTTTTCTCTGCCTAGATTCACTTACTCAGTTGTAGTTTCATTGTTGGCCTCCACCAACTGGAGAGGCATGATAGGAGCATTCAGTTAACTCTGCAAATGCTGAAACAAAATGTGTACCTTCTTTACCCTTTTTATGGGGCTTTGAGGGATTGAGATTCTGCTTTTCTCATTGGGTACTCCAACAACAGGAAATCCTACCACAGCCCCTTGGGCCTCCAGTCAGCCATGGTCGGGTGGATGGACTGGACAGTAGGCAAGCAAAATCCATCAGTGTGCTGTTGTTTTCATCCAAGCCCATTGTTCTGCCAGAGACCAATGCTGGCTGCACCAATACTGTCAATATACATCCCAGGTTAAGCCTTTCAGTGGACTTGAAGGTTGCAGAGATCATGATGGGGCTGTCCAAACTGACTAAGCATAGTCAGCTCCATGTTGCATTCAGCCAGGGGCTTTCAAATAGGGCAGTGGTTCTCAGACTGTGCCTGAGGGAGCTATATCGAACTCAAAGGCGCGCCGTTAATGTCCCCAGCAGTCTCTTCTTCTTGGCTCTCCTAGGTACCGCCATCATGGATCATGCAAGATGTAGTTTGATCCAAGATGGTGGCTCCTGGGAGAGCCAGGAAGAAGACAGCACGAGAGAAGGGTGCAATGACCCTGGTAAGTTTGGGTACCTCTGTAATAGGGTGAGGGGATTCCGTTCACCACAATCTATAGAATCTTATTTATGTGAAGCCAAGGTGGACAACTGGCCTTGCATCTGTCATTGGCTCACTGACATAACAATTTGGAATGCAAGACCTTTGTTATTAATAGTTGGAACTTACTTTCAGAATGAACTGCCAGTCCCTGCAACAAGAAGCTTATTCACAACATCCTACCAGAACCGCCTTACGTTTGCCTTTTCTTAGTGACTACTTGTCTTAGCCTCAGTTTGAAGTGCTACTTTGCAAAACTGCACCATTGTAATAGAGCTTGTGCTGTAGACATCCTACAGCTTGTGCTGTGCTGTGGCATCCTAACGTTTCAATTTGGTGTAGTGAATGGTTGGACTTAGAAGGTCTGGGTTTATGCCCCTCATTCATTTATAGTCCTAAGGTGACCTTGGGCTAGACATGGTCTTTCAGCCCAGTCTAGTTTACAGAGTTGTTATGAGGCTAAAATTTGGGGGGAGGGGCTTACTTGTGCATTGTCCTGAGCTCCTGGGAGGAAGAATAGAATAAAAATAGTTTGTGTAAATATGTACACAAACTGGGTGGGTGGGGAGATGGGTGGGGAGATGATCCTACTGCTGCTTCAGAAGACAAAAATAGGAGATATCCCTTTCTGAATTCTTCTCCTCCTCACAGATTAGTTGTTAGTTCTGTGGACACTCCTCCCCAAATTAATATATTATCCGCATATTGCAGCAGGGGATCTGAGGCTCAGTGGCTTACCTAAGACTACCAAATAATTTCATGGCAGAAGTAGGATTTGAACCAGGAAAGACCTGATTTGCTGCTCAGTCTCTCTATATCAGCTCTCTTGAGACAGCTCTGTCCTTCTCTGACTATCTGGTGGTCTTTTTTGCCTGTTTTTAGTTTATTTGCCTGGGGACTTTTGAGAGTTTGATGCATGAACTTACCCTTGAAGACACCCTCTTGCCTCTTCACAGCTTTATTTGTTACCTGTGTCTGAACTTACTGCTGGCCTTTCTGTTCTGGTCCTTCTCCTGTTCTAGTCTGTCCCATGATGGGGTTGGGTGTGGGTGGGGAGATGAGAACCATTTCACCCTGCACGTGATGATCCAGGCTTCAGATGCTCTCAGTGGACCTTGGAATTGCACAACCCGGATAGGGCCTGACTGTGGCCTGGCAATTTGCTTAACTTAAGAGACAAAACTGATAAACCCCCTTCTTCTGTTAAAGAAAATATTTACAGTATTCCCATCATTGCTGAGTGGTTGGGTATGTGTCTGTTGTTTTGTTTTAAACCTGCAAGTTATTTGGAACCTAGCATGGTATTAGATCTGTTGCGAAGTCCATACCAAGTCTGATGAAATCTTTCTTAGGAACACTTGATGCCTTTGAACTATCTGGCAGAGCTCTGTTTCCCTTCAGGGGCTATTTTCCAAAGACAATTTATGGCAGCTTGAGTTTGGTTGTGTTGTTTTGATGGCGTAACCAACTCCCTTTGTTTTCAATAGTGACAATAGTTTCAACTGTGGAGCCAACCTCTTGTGATGGAATTCTGGCCAGCAAGAGAGAGAACAATTGCGCTGGATACTTCAAAAACCTCTCTCAAATGAAGAGAGCAACAACACTATGGCAGAGGAACAGAGGCAGGAGGGTGCTGAAAGTTTAGCACTTTTCCTTCCTATTGATTTCAGCGGTAATAGTTTTAAGGCAAGCCTATGCTGAACCTTTCCATTGGATTCAGTGGGATGGAAAAGTGCTTAAGTGGCTGGCTGGTGCTCACTGTTGTTTTCCATTGTTCCTGTGGAAATTGGAATAATTGATTGGTCAGTACAATATTTGGCTGTTTTAACTCTAAGGCAACATCTGTTGTAATTGCTATACAGTACATTTTTTCTTCTTGTGAAAAATTGAAGCATGCAGGAGGGGCTCAGTTATTTTTCCCCACACAATTGTTTGGGGCAGTGTGGCTATCCAAAGAGACCACTTCACAACCCAGCACATTTTTATAACTGATGCTAAGAATAACTTTTATTTCCTGAACATGTTGCTTGTGAATATTGCTAATGCTGCATGAGGAAAAAAAGAAAGAGTAATTTTTAAAATTGTATGTATATTTTAGTCAATTAAGCTTTATTTCTTTTTCATTGAATTAAAGATGCAGGTCATGCTAAAACTTATTTAAGCACCACTTATTCTCTTTTTGCCTATTCTACAGATGTGGGCAGAATAGACATTGTTAATAGAGCTTATATATTATTACCAGTGGCAGTAATAATAAAAGGCAGGCTTTTTTTTTCCTTTTTGAAGCAAAATCTGGTCAATTTGGGAGTGACAGCTTCTATTTTACTTGCATATATACTTAAAGAGAAATAGGCTCTCTCTTTAAAACGTTTGTGACCTTTTTGCCTTTGAAAAGTTGCTTCCTTAGATAATAATCTAATGCTCAAATCAGTCTTCCCTAGAGGATTGCTGATTAGGGGTGTTTCTTTTCTCTAGAAGTGTTTGTGGGGCTCTTGTCTTTTGTGTAATGCAAAGGTGCTTTGCTTTTCTGCCATGCCTCTCAAAGAATTCTATACAGCTGCAGCTGGAACTGTTGAGCAGTATCAAGCACTAAACAATAAACCTACAGGAATTTTGATCAGAACAGTAATGCTAGAAAACTGTAAGGAGTGGATGGAGGAGGCCAATATATTCCTTTTGGGAGAAAGGATGTTCTTACTGAGGCTCCAGTCCTATGTACACTTACCTGGGAGAAAGTGCTATTTAACTCAAGAGGATTTACCTCTGAGTAAACATGCATAGGATTGTGCTGTGAGTCTTTACTTGTGGGGATCTAAACGGTTACTTCATCATACATTCCTTGTAATGAGAACCACTTAATTTATGTCTAAATTGTTGACTTTACACAGGTGACATCTGAAATATACCTAAATTTACTCTGCTTTCTGTTTTACGTGTATTAGTGCTAAACTTAATAGCTGAGAGTTCCTTTAGAGAAGTAGTTTTTGGCAATATCCTATCATATTTAAGAAGAAAACAGTGATTTGCAATTAGTGATTTTTACTGTATATTGTTAATCATGTTGCTTAGTTGTTATCCAGCTTTATGAACCAGTGATTCTTGGATTAGGCTTCATTATAGGTACAGTATTAGTATTTTCTTCAATGCATTTTGTCATTGTTTTAAAATGTGTTCATATTATTGGATAGATTTTTTTAAAAGCTTCTGAACCATCCCCCATTGTTTGTGAACTTCAGATTATTCACTAATTAGTTATTTTTGACATTTTGTTCTGATCAAACAATAATTCATTTAAAACAGAAATTATACAATAAATTACAGAAAATTAAAAACAGCGTTATGCCTCTACATATACTTATAATTTATACTCCACTTTTGACTTCCAATGACAGCTTCTAAACACCTGATGACATAAGCAAAAATAGTTAATATTACAAAACCAAAATGGCAATCAATATAACAGCAATGTCAGTAAAACATAAAAAGATATAACAGTATAAAATGCTGCACTAACAATAACAGCGTAAGTAATTCTTCCAATATAAAGACAATTGCAAATATTGCTGAGCAAATGCAAAATGCATAGGGCAAAGTGGTATTAACTCACTTGACTGGAAGCCAAAAATATATGATGCCACCCACATCTAAGCAAAACTTGTCCCCCTCCCAGTCTGCTCAGAAAGACCAAAAGAGACACAGTTGTATCTTGTTCAGCTCTGGAGTGGTTTCCCTTCTTAGTAATGACCCAGCCCAAAGGTGGAACGAACAAAGCTCCTTTAGACTAATCTTCCTGACTCTTTGTGAGACTCATTATGAGAATCGTTGAAAAAGGCAGTATAGAAATACTGTATAGTAATAATAATAATCTTGTTGACAAAATCATTTTTAGTGCTTTAGTTAGCACTACAAAGAGTTGGAACTTTTTCTTCAGACCCCCCCCCCCCTAAAATCTTTGGTCACATTCTTGAAAATTAACCCCACATGGGGTTTAATTTCAAACTACTATATACCTTGAAAACTGATTGTTATGGCGACTTTTACATATGGCGACTTATGTAACTGCATAAGATGGGAATCAGAACTATATTTGAGGATCTGCTCTTTTCATTAAACTAAACTGGAAATTGGACCCTTAGGTGGCATTTGCATGCATCTTAAAGCTTCATGCACCTTAAGCACCCTGTGCTTTGTTTCTCACCATCAGCAAACGTCTTTGCTCCAATCAAGTCTTATAAATATGTTATTGAGTGTGTGTGTGTGTGTGTGTGCGTGTGTGTGTAAAATAAGTAAACTTGCATGTGGCTCTTTTCCCTTCAGTAAAGATTGCTGTTAGGATATCAATGACTGTAATGCCAGTACTGTATTTGGTGGTGGTGGGCGAATCAATGTTGCATTGCTGAGACAAATTGCAGGACATTGCTGACTCATCAGGTCCTGACAGCTTTTTCGTTTTCTGGCAGATTCACTGAATGGACTGGGAGCAGAAGCATTAAAGTGTAATCATAATCGGCCAACGATTCCTTCTGTTAATGTACTTTGTATCAAAACAGACAGGATTAATCTTGTGCTTTCCTCCTGCTCCATTCCTCTGTTTTTTTAAAGTTTCCCTTAGCTAGGTTCCTCCAAAGCATAGTGGCAGATACAAGTTGTGCTGCTGTACAAGAAGCAAGAATGAATAGCGTTATCCTGTCTAATGCAGTAGTTGGCTTGCTGCAGTGGGTGAGTGTCTCAAAGAAAACATACTCTATGCCCATTGCCTAAAGCAGATGCATTTCTGTTTCCAGAAACCCCAAGAATTTGGGGATGGGCCTTGAAAACTCACACTCTCCCAGTGGCGGATTTACTGCTCCCGGAGCAAAGGTTCATGATGCCACCCCCATGAGATGCCACTCCCTGCATGTGCAAAGCTGCCCCCCACTTTTCGAGTGCGACAGAGCCTCTTGCGATGTTAGGACTGACTAGGGAAGCCTTCTGAAGCTTCTCCATGGTCTTAAACTGTACTTCTGGAAAATTGGAAGTGCAGTTTCCGACCACATTCGGAGCCTCAGTGAGGTGTCCTGTGCAATCCTAGAGTTGCGAGGCCTTAGTGCCTGGGACATTTGTCTCGTTTGCACAGTGCTGTCTGCTGCTGGTCTCTCCCATTTAATTGTCAACTGGATCATTTGTGTCAGGTCAGCCAATCTGTGACAGCACAATCCTATACATATCTCCTCAAAAGTAAGCCCCATTGTATTCAGCCTGAGTGTCAAATAGTCTGGGCTTCCTAAGTGCAAGGTATAAATGACAGGAGTAAGGAAAGTGAGGCAAACTCTTCAGCAAATGTGAATTTCTCTGCCTTGCTTTATTTTCCTCTTAGGGTGATACACAGAAGATGAAAAATGTTTGCCAGGCATGCACCTGCATGCCTCTCATAAAGGAGGAGCGCATGAAATTAGACAAAAGCTGTACTCTGTAAGTATCAAAGGAGAAAGCAAAGGAATATCAATATATAGCCTTTCAGTCTCTGCCAGGAAGAAAAACTGTTCAGTGCAACTTCACAGTGCATATCTCTGGATCAATATAAAACCCTCTGAACTAAACCTGGAAAAGTCCTTTCTCTGTGGCTCATGCAGCAAAGTATACTTAGGCTGCAATCCTGTACAGCAGTGTTTCTCAGACTGTGGGTCAGGACCCACTAGGTGGGTCGCGAGCCAATTTCAGGTGTGTCCCCATTCATTTCAATATTTTATTTTTAATATATTAAACTTGATGCTACCATGGTATGTGACTGCATTTGGGGAAATGTTACAGATCTGTACTTTGAACAGGCTGGTATGTATATGCTTTTTACAATGATAGTCAGTGGGATACCCTGGGGGCTAAGAATAGGCCCTCAGTTTGGCTGTACTTGTCGTAAGAGGCGACTAAACAGCCACCGGGTAGATGGGACTCGTCAGCCTAGGAAGGCAGCTCATCTAAGAGAAGGAAACTCTGACCTCAAACCTCCACTGCCTTGTGGCTACATCCAGTTCTGGAAAAGGCTTCAGGAGTCAACCTCGAGGCAAAATCAGGAGCCGGAGTCCCTTAGGCAGTTCATGGCTGAACACAGTCACGTTCTGGCAACTCCTGCGACGCCGCTGGAACCAACCGTATTGGCTTCTGCCTTTCCATTGGACCATTCCAGCGACGTGGAGAGGGGGGATTTGCTGCATGGGTAACAGCCTATCCTCCATACCTTCTTTACCCAGGCTTCGCGCACTGGAGAGGACACTCCAACTTCGCCATACGGCGTCGGCACAACACGGGAAGCAGCAGTTTACCGGTTATAAGTCTTTGCTCGATTGGCGTAGAGCATGACGCCAGGGGCTGCTTCCGACGGTGGGAGAGATCATTGCATCTCATTGGGCAGCTAGCGCCCGCCTTAAGCTGGGCAGTCCCCAGCCAGTAAGGTGTTGCCTCGCCACGGTCCGTTAACCTCATGGGGTGCGTGGAGTTTAGGGTGAAAACCGACAAGCGGATCGACAACTCTGCACCATGCAACAGAAAACAGAAAACTACTGCCCTAAAGCTGGGCACCTGGAACGTTAGGACAATGACACCTGGCTTCTCTGATGACCTGCAAGAAATAGACGACGCACGCAAAACAGCTGTCATCGACATGGAGCTGAGCAGACTGCAGATGGACATCGTCGCCCTTCAAGAGACTAGGCTGCCAGATTCCGGATCTGTCAAGGAGAGAAATTTCTCATTTTTCTGGCAGGGAAAACCACCAAACGAAACCAGGGAACATGGCGTTGGCTTTGCGGTCAGAAATATCCTGCTGAAATCCATCATCCCACCTACTGTGGGAAGTGAAAGAATTTTGTCCCTGCAGCTCCAGTCATCAGCAGGACCTATCACTCTCATCAGTGCTTATGCACCGACTCTGTCGTCTCCAGCAGAAGCCAAAGACAAATTCTATGATGACCTGGCCACCACTGTCAAGAAAATCCCTGTAAAAGAGCCATTGTTCATCCTCGGCGATTTCAATGCTAGAGTTGGTGCTGATCACAGTTCATGGCCCACTTGCTTAGGTCAGTTTGGCACTGGGAGGATGAACGAAAATGGCCAACGCCTGCTAGAGTTTTGCTGTCATCACGGTCTCTGTGTCAGCAACACGTTCTTCAACACAAAGCCCCAACATAGAGTCTCTTGGAGACATCCAAGATCAAAGCACTGGCACCAGCTCGACCTGATCCTCACCAGACGCTCCAGCCTTCCCAGCATCAAGATCACACGCAGTTATCATGGTGCTGCCTGCGACACTGACCACTCCCTGGTGTGCAGCAGAGTGAAACTGCAAACAAAGCGACTGTATCACACGAAAAAGGAAGGAAGACCTCGCATTGATACCAGCAAGACCCGGGATCAGAGAAAAGTGGAGGAATTTGCACAAGCGCTTGAGGAATCTCTTCCAGGCCCGGCCGACGCAAACGCATCCAACAGATGGGAACATTTCAAGAATACCGTTTACAACACCGCCTTGTCCATATTCGGCAAGAGGACCAACAAGGCGGCAGACTGGTTTGAAGCCCACTCTGAGGAGTTGACACCAGTCATTGAGGAAAAGAGGAGAGCTCAAGCAGCATACAAGGCCTGTCCCAGTGAGCGCAACCTGCAGGTCCTCCAAACTGCTCGCAGCAAAGTCCAACAGGCTGCCAGGAGATGTGCTAACGACTACTGGCTCCAGCTCTGTTCCGAGATACAGATAGCAGCTGACACGGGCAACATCAAGGGGATGTATGATGGTATCAAGCAGGCCCTAGGTCCAACACAGAAGAAAATTGCCCCTCTGAAGTCTGCCACAGGCGAGGTCATCCAGGATCGGGCGCAGCAGATGGAACGCTGGGTGCAGCACTACTCTGAGCTATATTCCAGAGAAAATGTAGTCACCGAAGAAGCACTGAACAACATTGAGTGCCTGCCTGTGCTGGAAGAGCTTGACAGTGAACCAACCCTAGAAGAACTTCACGTGGCCCTGGACTCCCTTACCTTTGGCAAGGCACCTGGAAAAGACAGCATCCCTGCTGAAGTCCTAAAATGCTGCAAAGAGATCATCGTCACTGAGCTGCATGAAATCCCCTGTCTCTGCTGGAGAGAAGGTGGAGTACCTCAAGACATGAGGGATGCAAACATCATCACGCTGTACAAGAACAAAGGTGACAGGGGTGACTGCAACAACTACCGCGGCATCTCTCTCCTTAGCGTTGTAGGAAAGCTGTTTGCCCGAGTTGTACTAAAGAGGCTCCAGGTACTTGCAGAGAGCGTCTATCCAGAATCGCAGTGTGGATTCCGAGCCAACAGGTTCACCACTGATATGGTATTCTCCCTTAGACAACTGCAGGAGAAATGCAAGGAACAACGACAGCCACTCTTTATAGCCTTCATAGATCTCACAAAGGCTTTCGACCTGGTCAGCAGAGACGGCCTCTTCAAGATTCTCCCCAAGATTGGATGTCCACCCAGGCTCCTCAGCATCATCAGATCTTTCCACAAGGACATGAAGGGCACTGTTGTCTTCGATGGCTCCACATCAGACCCTTTTGACATCCGAAGCGGAGTGAAGCAGGGCTGTGTTCTTGCACCAACCTTGTTTGGGATTTTCTTCGCTGTCCTGCTGAAGCAGGCCTTTGGAACTGCAACAGAAGGCATCTATCTCCGGACCAGATCAGACGGAAAGCTCTTCAACCTCTCCAGACTGAGAGCAAAATCCAAAGTCCAGCTGAAATGTCTGCGTGACTTCCTCTTTGCCGACGATGCAGCTGTCACTACCCACTCTGCCAAAGATCTCCAGCAGCTCATGGATCGTTTTAGCAAGGCCTGCCAAGATTTTGGACTGACAATCAGCCTGAAGAAAACACAGGACATGGTTCAGGATGTGGACTCACCTCCCTGCATTACAATCTCTGAGCATGAACTGGAGGTTGTCCATGACTTTGCGTACCTTGGCTCAACGATCTCCGACACTCATTCTCTCGATACCGAGCTAAACAAGCGCATCGGTAAAGCAGCTACCACGTTTTCCAGACTCACAAAGAGAGTCTGGTCCAACAAGAAGCTGACGGAACATACCAAGATCCAGGTCTACAGAGCTTGCGTCCTGAGTACACTTCTGTACTGCAGCGAGTCATGGACTCTTCGCTCACAACAGGAGAGGAAACTGAGCGCTTTCCACATGCGCTGCCTCCGACGCATCCTCGGCATCACCTGGCAGGACAAAGTTCCAAACAACACAGTCCTGGAACGTGCTGGAATCCCTAGCATGTATTCACTGCTGAAACAGAGACGCCTGCGTTGGCTTGGTCATGTCGTGAGAATGGATGATGGCCGGATCCCAAAGGATCTCCTCTATGGAGAACTCGTGCAAGGAAAGCGCCCTACAGGTAGACCACAGCTGCGATACAAGGACATCTGCAAGAGGGATCTGAAGGCCTTAGGGATGGACCTCAACAAGTGAGAAACCCTGGCCTCTGAGCGGCCCGCTCGGAGGCAGGCTGTGCAGCATGGCCTTTCCCAGTTTGAAGAGACACTTTGCCAACAGTCTGAGGCTAAGAGGCAAAGAAGGAAGGCCCATAGCCAGGGAGACAGACCAGGGACAGACTGCACTTGCTCCCGGTGTGGAAGGGATTGTCACTCCCGGATTGGCCTTTTCAGCCACACTAGACGCTGTGCCAGAACCACCTTTCGGAGCGCGATGCCATAGTCTTTCGAGACTGAAGGTTGCCAATAATAATGTAGTCAGTGGGATTTACTCCAGGATAAGTGTGGGTAGGATTGCAGCCTAGGATTGTTAAAAATTTTCCTGCTTGTTGATGTCACTTCTGGTGGGTCCTGACAGATTCTCATTCTAAAAAGTGGGTCCCGGTGCTAAAAGTGTGGGAACCACTGCTATATACAGTTTCTTGGAGTAAGTCCATTGAAGACAATGGGACTTACCTTTGAGTAGGCATGCATTGGATTGCTCTGTAACTTTCACCTCACAGTTCCATCCTCCAAACCCTCAGGAAGGGGGAACAAGACTAGATGCAACTTGCAAGTCTGGTGTTCCTTACCTGAGAACTAGTCTAGCAGCAAAACTGGATTTTCCTGGAACTTCTTTTTCTGCTGGGTAAAGCAAATGCCAGAATCTCATGGGAGGTTCTTGTCCAGCCAGCAGCTACAAGTTCGGGAGTCAGATGTGTATGTTGCCACTTTTTGTTCCTCTACGAAATGGTGTGTGCTGTTGGTGCTGACAGTTCTTTTGCTTCTTACTAAGAATAGTTTTTGGGAGGTGGTTGAAGAGGGGAGTGGCATGGTGTCTTTCTCCAGGGATTGTCCTAGAAAACTTGTCATTGACTGACTGACATGCTACACTATCAAAGTGTCTCTCAAATTTATAGTAAAAATGTGTGGTTCAGCAATACTTGTCTTGTAACAATAAAATATAGCACAATAATGTATTAAAAATACCAAGAGCAATTCTGAAAAGTGGTTTAGCTTCTACCCATCCAACCTTGGATTTAATGCTTGTCTCATTAGATAGCTAATTACTCTACCAATGCATTTATGTCCCTTTATGAGTTTTGTAGTATTGGATCATTCTTGATGTGATCTGATATGCAGTCTCAGTCTGGAACTGCCCAATGGATGGCTGAAAGCTTTTCAGTCACTGCTAACATGGTCAGCATTGATTCGGTGGCCGAGAGTTGAACATTTCCATATCCTCTTACAAGTTCCCCTAGCCCTAAAGTTAACCGTTATCCCAAGTTATTTGTATCTTTATGGTTCGTCTTCAGACACAACCTGTTTGTTTCAATTTTCCCCCTTCTCTTCTGCTTTCATGTCACCAGCCCCATGCCAAGAAAAATTGGGAATGAACTTGCCCAGTGCTTTCCCACAAGGGCTTGGAGTTGCCATTTAAAAGCATTACATAAAAGAGAATGAACTTGTAAGGAGTTCAAAGGAAATCTTAACAACCAGGCCTTTGTTTCAGTTTGCATTCTGAGCTAGGGTGTAAAATACTGTACTTCCTAGCTCTGTGGTTATGGCGTTGGCCATTCGTCACATTCAAGTGGATTATAAATGAAAAGAAGAAAAATAAGGGCTAATAATAACTGGAGTTTATTGCAGTATCCAAATTAAGCAGTGAATTGCTTATGTATGCTACAAAGGAAAGTGGATTGTTTTCTACAATACTTCACACGAATAAAAAACTGAACCATTACAAACATTCTGAAACTGGATCTGAGCAATATTTTGTGTTAAGATGTGTTCATGTATCTCGCTTCCTCTGTTGTGTTCAGGGATGTTGTGCAGAAAGGTTTGTATTGGTCTGTGTTGAGGGTTCTGAAGCAATTTGGAAAATGAGGAATATACTTTGATACACTTGGTTATTTTCTGCACCATTGCTAACAGCGAACTAGCTTGATTCCAGGTTTCTTAAAACAAAAATGTTTTCATTGTGATTGTAAAAAAAAAAAACCATCTATTTGAACACATACCAATTTTTGCTGTGGAAATAAGTCTGCAACAGTATCTATGTCATAACAGCAGCCCTCTCCCCCTTTGTATTTAAGTTACTTGAAGGGTCTGTCTGTGTTATCTGAAGGGCTAGGAAGAGGTTTCTTCCTCTCCATACTTTTCCAGAATCTATCTGGGACAAGACGGTCCCTGGTGAGCCATCATTTTCCTACCTGAAAAGAGAAGAAGGGAAGAGTAAGGAAGAACTGCAAGATACTTGATGCTGTTTTGGGGCTTTTGTAAACCAGGTATGTGTTCAGATCAGGCAAAGAGTTTCCTTATTGATTTTTTTTTTTTAAGTAATTGGAGCAGGTAGGGAGGAGGAGGGTGAATTATGTTTGATTCTGTAATACTTTGGATCAAAACATGTTTTTGAGGAGGGGCAGGAAACTAATCTTGTATAAAGTGGTTCACATGCTGGTTTTAAGGGGAATAAGAGTGGCTTATATAAATTAAATTACCTTTTTTGTATGTGTAAGGCATGGTAGCTCTAATAGAGAAATGGAACAGGAGTGCATCTTCTGAGGTCTGTCCTCCATGAACCTGATGTTTGGGAGTGGGAAAGTACCTCCCAAATTTTCCACAAAACATTGGTATCTCCATTTGTTTAATCTAGTACTTGAGAGCCACGGATTTCCCTAGAACGAAATATGAGGCTTCTGTATCATCACCCTAGAGATACCTGCATTAGATTTCTAGAACCTTTGCTTTTAGCACAGAAAAGAATGGAATGGAAGAATATTTTTACAGTTCATTAAGTCACTGAGAGCTGGGCAGGTTTTGTGATACATGACAGTAATTGCCTCTTGATAAGCCCGAGGCATATGCGCCATTGCATCTGACCACTTTTGTCATTTGTGGAAGCACCCATGGGATCACTATTAAGCATGTCTCAAACAGAAATGGACCACTTCCTGAGAAAGCACAGATTGGTACAGCAGCAATTGGTGCACGAGTCACTAGTTGTGGTTCAGGCCTATTTCCAATAACATTTCTCTTTTCCTTTGAAAGATGGGAAACTGTCCCATACAGAGATTCATTGAACTTTTTCAAGTGCAGAAAGTCAAGTTTGGTTGGATGGAATTTGTATTTCCTGATGATTCAATCTCATTCTTGGGTTTTTAGAGATGGAGGGGGAAGAGAGAGACTCAGTTCACTGGCAAGATTTTGAGGGTGAGTTGCTTGTTATGATCATTGCTTAAGAGCTGGATTTCTCTCCAGAGCAGGTGCCAATTTTATTTGGTTGCTTAGATACTGCTGATCAACTTTTCCCTATAGCAGAGTTGTTGTCTTTCTCCTTGGTACCTCCTCCAGTTGTTCACACTAATAAAGCTAGGAATTGCAGACACAGACGCGAGTCTTATAAATACAGTTTGACAGTCTGAGTAGATAGAATTTGTTTGCTTGGCACACAGCCACAGAAGCTAAGTGACCCTATTGCAGGATGTATAGCACTTACAAAAAGAAAAAAAAGAGGAAAAAAATCTGGGTTTAGTTTCACCATCCTTGCAAAGAAACCAGCGTATTGCTAACAGTTTGCAACATACACTCTTGGGAGAAGAAAACACAGGAGCCCTTTAATTCTGGTCTGAGTTGTTGAGCCATAGCAGGAGAACTCATAGTAGGGGAATTTGTTACATCTGGTCCTTCTGTTCTTGGAGATCAGGTATCTAGGGATCATGTCTTCACTAGAGACTATCATAAAGTAATGCCACTGTTTGAAGAAAAAAAAAACTTTCTCAAACTTTATTAACTTTCTTCCTTGTCACAACATTATCATTCTATTACAACCCTCTTTCCAAAAATCTTTGTGACACATATCATGGCTTTTTCAGACTAGAACACATGATTAATCCTTGAAATCTAAAATTCAGTCTCTTGTGTATAAAAAATGCAGAGTGAACACACTGAGTTTAAACATTTTTCATTAAATTGATAGTTATTGTCATTTAAATCAAAGTTAATTAAATCAAAGTTAATGTTTAAACTCTCAATACAGTTATCCCTTAACACTAAATATGGGTTCCTCTGTCAAAAATAATGAATTAAAACCTGTACTCTTCTATTAAAAATTATCAGTATGATGCAATAAGCTTTTTACTGTATTTTGTTATAGCAAACTATGAGTATTTATGGCTATAACCAAGTGGTTTATGTACTTTCAGTCTCATGGATGGAAACAGTTTTTGTCCAGTAATTACCAGCTACCTTCTGGGAAGTTCTGAACTTAATATCAGTCCAGCATTCCTAAATGGATGCAGCCTCTTTCTCCAAGTAAGTTATCTTTAGGCCCAATCCTATTAGCCCATAGTGCTGACACTGAGCTCCAGCACTGGTGCTAGGTGATATAAACGAGCTGTAAAGCATGTTTATAGCACCGGGGAAGGGGAGAACCCCGGCGCTAGGCCAGAGCTAGTTAGCTCAGGGCCCAGTGCTGGAAACATGGCCAGCAGTAAGTGGCACTACCAGTTGGTGGTGTGGCTTTTTGGGGTGGGGGGAGGCTTTCCAGGGTGCGGAAGGGCAGAATGGGGGGAGGGCCGGGGCGAGAGGGAGGTGGGACCAGCTAAGGCCTCCTCCGCTGGATCCTATTCTTTGTGTCAGGCTGAAAACCCCTCTGTGAGTTTCTCCAGCATATGCCAGCAAACTAGTTGGCACAGACTTAAATACCTGATTATGGGGCTTGCACCCTTAGTCGAGGGAAGGGAACCTTTGGCAGCCTCCTCAGGGCCGCTGGATACAGCGGTTGCCATTTTGGTGCCGCTGCACCTGACCATACATTGGATTATTTTGCAACTAAATAAAGCTGGTACAGAATACCCCCTTATCCATGAAGGGTCCATTCAGGTCTCTACAGGGCAGGGGTGCTCAATAGGTGGATCGTGATCTGTAGGTTAAAAATTGTTTTTTTTTAACCTAAAGTACTCAGTCTGAGCTCAGCAGAGGCTGAGCAGAGCTCCTCTCACTTCTGGTGGGGGGGGGCGGCGCCCTGAAACTGTGCAGATGGGTGTTCACCAGTATCCACAGTTTCAGCTAGCTGTGGGGGGTTCCAGAACAGAACCCTGCAAATAAGGGGACAAACCTGTACAGGCTGTATTTAGTTGCAAAACAATCCAACACGTTAAACTTTTTATAGTAACCAGTTAGTATCACTCTTGTTCAGGAAATGCATGTGTAATGAATTGGATTGAAATAATGTGTGTGATTTGAATATATCTATCTGAAAGAATTTTTTTTTTTTTGATAAGTAAAAGTCAACATGAGTAAGAAGATTCTGAAGTAGTATTGAGCAGAGAGGATTGAAATCTGTAGAACATTTTCCCATTGTTCACTCAGTTCAAACATCATGCCAAACCAGAGTTGAAGAATGCATAACAATGGTTTAATGCAGTGTCTGAATTGGCAAACCGTGTTTTGTGATCACCCAGTTTCTTGCTCACCAAAGCTTGGTTAGGTGTCTGAATTAAAAATCCATAGTTAGTCCAGTCACTCCATCTCCAGAGGCTTCTGTTCCATTGAAATGTAAGTCTGAGCGGTCAGAAAATGCTAGAAAATGAGACTAGGTTTGATGCCAAGGGGAAGCAGGAAGTAAAATGTCTTGCACTCTGTTTTTGCATGCTTTTGCTTCTTTGATAGAGAGGCAAGAAGGAGATATAGAACTTCAATTTCAGAAGATGGGGAAAATACGCCTCTCTCCCCCCTGCTGCTCGTCCCATCATTATGCCTAAAGCAATTTTTAAATTAGTTTAAAGATGGCTTTGGGGCATTCTACTCCATAGGCTTCAGTTGGGCAGCTGTGAACACAGCATTTGTTGAATTTTGGTGCTGTCAACATTCTCTTTTAGTCATCCATGGGAGGGGATTAGGGGATCAAGTTTTCTTGTCTTCAGGTTAGTGCTTGTGTACCTTGGTCTACTTGTCCTGCATGACAATGCAGTAGAGCGATCACATGGAGCTGATTGACATGTTGTACAAGTTTGTATTCTGACTAAGAACTTACCTGGCTGGGCATGTAGAATCATGAAACACATTACCTTAGCTGGGACAAAAAAAAATCCCAAGAAGTGTCTCTTCAGAACCACATGTTCTTTGGCAAATGAAATATGAGCTACTGACTTGCGGACCCACATGACCCCTCCAGTTCCTAGTTCTCCTGTTGTCATGGTTGCACCTGAAGATGTCAGGCTAGGGCTTTTATTGTGTATGTACAGAATGCCAGCAATAATATAAGCATTGCTTATGCTTGGTCTATTCTGCTTCTAAAGAGACTTAAGCTGGCTGAGATGGTTTCCTTCTCAATAGGAAGGCCTAAATATATATTTAAGGTTTTTGTAGAGACTAAGTACAATGGTATATTTGCAGAACATTACAGAACATAATGACCACTGTGGATTTTTGTTGTACTAAGTAAGCTTACGGCAGTATATAGCATGATAGGTTTGTCTCCTTCTTACCCCTCTATTCTATTTGTGGTTCTACTGAAACAATTCCAATATAAATAAGTAGAGAATTGGGTCACTTGTTCTTTACTATGACCTAGCCATGCTCTGTTTTCATTTTGCACCCTTTCACATTCTGTGGCATCCAAACTCCTGTAGTAATCCTTTTCTGTCTTGTCGTTTTCAAGAGGCAATAAGAAGCTTGACTGCCTTGCACCAAACAGTGCTGCACAGCTGCCATCCACTTATTTTATTGCCTTTGGAAGCTGCACCCCACAAGTATTTTATGTTTTCCAGTTACCAGTACAAGTATGTAGTAAATGCATTGGAAATTTATTTTATTTCTTGATCATAAAGAGAAGAATGGGTACATTATCTTTCACATAGACTATATAAATAAAAAGTTTGTCTTTTAATAATACACGAGTGATTCTTATTTTTATGCCCAATATTTTATAGTAAGTTCACCCTCCCTTACAAGCTTGACTTGAGATAAAGGAAGGATGTGTTGATGATGAAGTTCTGGCTAACAGGAGTGGGCCATTGTCTAGTTCCTGTGGGTATGTCTTACTCTAAATGTAATCTATTTGCTCGTTGTCACTGGAGCAATATTACCATAATTACCTTCAGCTAATATCAGGAAGGTTAATATTTGCTTTCTCTAGGCAGAAGAGCTGATCTCTGCAAAGTATGCTCTGGGCTGAAAAACATTTGTACTCTATTATCTTGGTGACAAACACCTGAGGGCTGGCAAAGTAATGATGGCTTTCCCACTACCTGATTGAATGCTGATTTGGGATGGGATGGGATGGGATGGGATTGAATGATTCATTTACTTGTAGTGAGATGGTCTCCCTGTTCCTACTGTGTATCTCCCACCATTCAGACCCAAGAGAGACTCTTTCTACCTCAGTCAAATCTTTAAGAATCCATTAGCAGCAGGATGTTAAAATTACTATGTAATGGTGGGAGACCAAAGGCTGCTTCTGAAGTCTTAACAACATGTTTTCATAAGAACATAAGAACAGCCCCACTGGATCAGGCCATAGGCCCATCTAGGCCAGCTTCCTGTATCTCACAGCGGCCTACCAAATGCCCCAGGGAGCACACCAGTTAATAAGAGACCTCATCCGGGTGCCCTCCCTTGCATCTAGCATTCTGACATAGCCCATTTCTAAAATCAGGAGGTTGCACATACACATCATGGCTTGTAACCCATAATGGATTTTAACTCCAGAAACTTGTCCAATCCCCCTTTAAAGGCTTCCAGGCCAGATGCCATCACCACATCCTGTGGCAAGGAGTTCCACAGACCAATCACATGCTGAGTAAAGAAATATTTTCTTTTCTCTGTTCTAACTCTCCCAACACTCAATTTTAGTGGATGTCCCCTGGTTCTGGTATTTTGTGAGAGTGTAAAGAGCATCTCTCTATCCACTCTGTCCATCCCCTACATAATTTTGTATGTCTCAATCATGCCCCCCTCAGGCGCCTCTTTTTTAGGCTGAAGAGGCCCAAACGCCGTGGACTTTCCTCATAAGGAAGGTGCTCCAGCCCAGTAATCATCTTAGTCGCTCTCTTTTGCACCTTTTCCATTTCCACTATGTCTTTTTTGAGATGTGGCGACCAGAACTGGACACAATACTCCAGGTGTGACCTTACCATCGATTTGTACAGCGGCATTATAATATTAGCCATTTTGTTCTGAATACCTTTTCTAATGATCCCAAGCAGTGTTTCTCAAACTGTGGGTCAGGACGCACTAGGTGGGTCACGAGCCAATTTCAGGTGGGTCCCCATTCATTTCAATTTTTTTAATATATTAGACTTGAAGCTCCCATGCTATATGCATTAGGGGAAATGTTACGGACCTGTACTTTTAACAAGCTACTATGTATATTATTTTAACAATAATAGTCAATGGGACTTACTCCTGAGTAAGTGTGGGTAGGATTGCAACCTAGGATTGTTAAAAATGTTCCTGCTTGATGATATCACTTCCCGTCATGATATCACTTCTGGTGAGTCCTGACAAATTTTCATTCTAAAAAGTGGGTCCCGGTGC
The DNA here is from genome assembly GCF_035046505.1 of Tiliqua scincoides. NCBI lineage: Eukaryota > Metazoa > Chordata > Lepidosauria > Squamata > Scincidae > Tiliqua > Tiliqua scincoides. The sequence goes on from NC_089823.1 coordinate 193,269,561, forward strand.
TAAATGTGTGAGAAACACTGCTTTAAGCTATCTTGGGTGCCTCTTTGGAAGCAGAAAGACAGAGTATAAATACCTGGATGAATGAATGGATTGATATGTAGATACAATAATCGGCACAGTGTTTTGGCGCCTCTTTTCTTAACAGGAAGTGGATCTTAGAGCAGTATCCAGCCTTAACAGTTATAGTTTACGTAACACTTTCTCCTAATTGCTCAAGCACTTCACATATGTGATTTCATCTAATCTTTACAACAGACCATAAAGTAAGCCAGCATTATTTCCATATTGCAAGTGTTACTATAGGGCTTGTGGTGGTGTCAGTGGTGTAGCTAGCGAGGGGCGGGGGGCGGTCTGCCCCGGATACCACCCTTGGAGGGGTTGACACCACAAATGCCCCAAAATCGCAAAGGTTACCTGTGGCAGTGATAGTGGTGAAGTGGCAGAACAGGTGGCATAGCAAAATTATGGACTTGTCAACCTAGAAACAGCTTCTTTGTGCACTTTCAGCTGGTTTAGTTTCCTGTTTTAGTACATCCAAGTTATTCGTATTTTATTTAAAGCACTCTTATCCTACTCAAGGCTGCAGGTAAAAACATAAAATGATCAGGTTACAAAACCCCAACTATTTGTAAAACTATTTAAAATGATCAGCAGCATGTAAAAGGGATCTTAAAGCTTTAGTAGCCCAAAGACCACACGCATTAAGAGTCTGGAGTCCAATAATTATATTGTTGAATTTAACTGTGCACACTCACATAGCATTTCTGTTTCTATTTTTGTAATTACTGCTTGACCTTTATATGACCTCATTTTCTTTCCACACCTCTTTTTAAAATGGATTATGGTGGCAAAATTATAGACCTCTTGTCGGCACTCTGGAATGGATTGACTGCAGATTTGGGTGGGTGGGTTGTGATGGATTCTTCTTTTCTCTGTTTGGTTCCCATCTGGAGTATTGCATGCAGGCTTGTAACCTCAAGTGTGACCCACCAGGAAGTTCTCCTGCACACCCCATTGAAATGCATTGATCTCTTATAGCAAAGACATCAATGAGTTCTGTGGTGCCTTAGAGCTGAACAACTGTACTGTGGCATCAGCTTTCTTGTGCCAGAGCGACTTTGTCAGATGCATCTGAGGAAGTGGTCTCTGGAGCACAAAAGCTTATGCCACAATAAGTGTGTGAGTCTTTAATGTGCCAGGGGACTCCTTGTGGTTCTTATTGAAATGAATAGGAGCTAAGCAAGAAAACTAGCTCAGTGAAGAATATTTGCCAGTAGATTCTTTTTTCGCTTTCCCAAATAGCAAGAATGCCCTGGGTAATAGGCTGGCTTTTTAAACTTTGTTTAAAATGAAACATTAACATTGTGTAGGATGTGAATGCAAGCATTTTTTGCATTCTTCAGCACTTCCACTTCCAGCTGGTGGGTGTAGTTTTCAAGCTCTGCTAAAATGGTTTATTAATAACTGTTGCTAAAAATTTCAACTGGTTATTTTGAGAACAATGTGTAGGAAAACCTTAGTGCGTCTCAATCTGTTCCTCCTTAAAATAAAATGTGAGTGTGTGCAGTGGGGGGGGGGGATGATTAAGCTTATTTGGGAAGGAAATATGTATTCAACTATAGGGGAGACAAAAGAATGGGGGAGTAGTTTGTGGTGTAAATGAACCTCCTTGTATCTTTTGCACCCAAAAATGTTTCCAGATCCTGAGCTGCCTGGGTGGAATCAACTAATGTGCCTCAACTATTTTTCTTAGCAACAGTTACCAGGGAAGTCGGAACAATTCATGAAAAATTCCAAGAACTTTAAATCACAACATTTTAAGGCAGTTTGTATAAGCACAGTCAAAATACTGTTAACTGTTAGAACTGGGAAGATGGGAGCCCAGAGGAGGAAGCACAGGAGCAAAGCCATTTGTGTGTTTTGCACTCCTTAATGACTTCAGCTAAATTCCAGGAACAGGCTCAGAGATAACGCTTGTCAAATGAAGCCCTGGGTGACTCATGTTTGTTCTTATTAGAGTTAACACCAAATAGTTGATTCTGCATTGGCAAATATTGTTACAGATTTTCCAAATGTTGAAACCTATTTTCTAAGCTGTTTGTGGAACAGCCTATGCGTGCACCCAGATTTTAAAGAGATGATGATCGAGGTTGGGCTGAGGGCATGTGCAGATTTTAAGAAGTGTACTTTTAGACTGTTTTGAAAACAGCCTTTTTTTTAATTGTATGCTTCGGATTCAAGCATGTGTTCAACTTTACTTACCAGATTTTCAGGGCCACTTCATGTGTTTAAGTGTATGCACACAATGCTTTAATGTAATGTAAATGCTTAGCACATGAATGCATCAAATGTGTGTACCAAATAGATATTTGGTGACGCTTGTAGAAACATTGCTGGGTATACATTCAATGACAAAATGACATTTGCCAATGCATAATGGAACAGTTTTGTCCAGCTTCCTGTGCATTCAGCAGTGAAATGGGATTGTTATCCAGTACAGTACTTATTCATTTATGGGTACTAGGTCTTTGCAATGGCGTCACTAGGGCGATGTGGGCCATACTGGGTGACGCGTATGGGGGGGGCGACTCCACTGCTGGCCAAAATTCTTAATCTTGGTAATTTCAGATAATACCATCATGTTATATATCATTCAATGCATAATTTCATGCAGAATGCAATGAAACAAACCATGTTGAAATATCTCTGTTCTATCAATAGTTATAGCCAAAAACCCAGTAGGGGGCAGGGTGATGGTGAATCACAGGGCATTGCCCCACCCACTGCATGAGAGGAGATCCATCATAGGGTGACACATGGGCCTCCCGCACGGGGTGATGCAAATGCTAGTGATGCCACTGGGTCTTTGTTGAGCAATCACAGAAGATCTTTCCTTTCTTCCCTACTCCCATCCCTTTTCCATATTCACTACTGGCACAAATTTTTATTAAAGGAAAAGACTGTTCCTAAGTAAGGTCTCTACTTATGTACCTTTTGGAAAGAAACATTAAGGATGAATTCTATAATAAGAGTATTTATGTAGACAAAACAGCATCCTGCTTCTGAAACAAAAACAGTTTTTAAAAGGTTCTTGCTTAACTTGCTCTAACAGTTCTTGCTTAACTAATATCTTCTCTGAATCCTCCAGTCAGTTGCTGATGTGATACTGCCTTCTCTGTTAAGGAATTTAATATAGTCAGCTTTATATTTTGGTGGTTTTCCTCAAGGCACTGTAGCAGGACTACACAGGTCAAGGCAGGCAAAATTCAATAAAGGAAAATATAATTAGGACTTCATCTTCTTCAGCATCTCAGGAACAGGAGTGTGTATTCTATACCCCTGTTAATGGTGACAGTGCCAGCAACAAAGAAATAGGATGCTCTGTCCCTGAATTATTTTATTTTTTGCACTATGATTAGTTTCCCAGTTGTGCTGAGAGCTTTTCAAAAACTTTTGCCATATTTCTCTATGTATTATCTGTGAACTCCCAATCAAACACATATTTACACTCTTTCTGTATGGGTGGGTGTAGTTTTCAGAATGTGCAGTTGAATATTGGGCGGTGATAGACATACAGATCTAATTTAGCATCCACAAACATTGGTGGCCATCTTTTAGATTGAAACACACAATTGTGCTCACCCAACTCTCTCCCATTCTCCAAGTGCTCAAGCATCTATAGAGAGCTTGGGGGAGAGGCAGGGATTTCTCTCATTTTTGTGCTGGGATGAAGGAAATAAAAAATGGGGGGCGGGAGATTCTTGCTGTTCCTTATCTTCCTTATCAAGGCATTGGCATAAGTGACCTACAAACCTGGCTTTTTCCTAAGACCTCTATCCTTGCCAGACAGGCTAATAAAGTAAAGGGACTTTCTCTCTGTTGTACTGCAGTTTGAAGAATGACAGCAGCATTCTTGCAGTATATCTTATTCAAATTTTGGTGTGAATGAGATAAGATCCCTTATCTCTCTAATAGAGGACTCTCTAGGGGAGAACCATGAGCTTCTCTCAAGTGCTGGGATATGGAGAAAAGAGACAGCAAGAAAGACAGTCATGCTTTTTCTTACCTTAACAAAACCCTGGTGTGAATGGGACTTAGGACCCAGTTCTGTCCAACTTTCTGGTGCTGATGCAGCTGTGCCAACAGGGTGTGTGCTGCAGGGGGGGCAGTCGTGGAAGCCTCTTCATGGTAAGGGACTATTTGTTTCCTCACCTTGAGGCTGCATCAGTGCCGGAAAGTTGGGTAGTTATTGGGCCCCCACTTGCCTCACTTTTGAGCCCTCTGGCAAATGCAGAAGGGGCTGGGGATTTTCTCCTCTTGTACTGAGGTTTGGGTAAGATGAGAAGCTGTGCCAGAAGATTCTTGCTATTTTCTACCTTTTCCAAACTACAACACAAGTGAGAGCTTGGAAGGGGGAATTTGTGCTGTCGTTGGGAGACATTTGCCTTGAAGACCTTGCAAGTAGATGTTTTGCTATACGTCTGTCAGTGGGTGAAATGGTAGCTGAAATGAACAAAATATTGCTCCAATTATTCAGATTGGCCAGCTGAACTATCCATATTTATCCTAGTTTGTATCCTTATTGTATATCTGCACAAAATAATAGGATGGTGCCCAAGAATATGCAGCATTGTTTATTGGGTCTATGTGACTAATAAAAGTTGTTGTCTTTGCATTGTCATTCCATGCACAATTCCCATGTACAGAATAGTATGAATTCAGGTGCTAATGTCATCAGATCATTTAGCAGGACTATTTTGTTCTGGGCGACCTTTTTGCTGAGAGCCTGGCCAGCAAGTGGGAATACGTCCAGATATATCCACTGGATACAGTAGATATAGTCTGATCCAACATAGCATAGAGCTCATTCAAAGACTTAGGGCACAATCTTATCCTGCGCTAGAACATCCAGCGCAGGATAGGGGACAGAAGCAGCTCAGCCAGAGGTAAGGGGAAACCTTTCCCCTTACCTCTGGGTAAGGGCTGCTGGCCCCTGTGGGTCTCCTCGGACTTGTGCCTCCTCTTGAGTGGTACAAACCATCCATCCATCTGTCACCTACCAAATACCTACCAAATGATATGTAGCATTCCGGTTTAGCAGAAGCAGAGTGAGGTCGCTCCACTTTCACTTGTGAAGCTTCGGGGAGCCCTGCAGACAGCTGTGCAGGGCTCCCCTTACCCCCAGGAGGCTCTGGTATGTGTACCCAAGCCCTAGCAGCCCCCCTGAACTGCATGATCCAGGGGATCGCATCGCTGCCTCCTCCCTGCCTCCTGGCTACCCCCGCCCCTTAAGAGGAAACAGGCCAGGGCCCACAAGCTGGGGTGTTGCAACGCCCCAGTCTGAAAAGCCCTGCGTTAGACTGATGATCCCTGTGTACACCTACCTCCAAGAACTTCCTGCTAAGTGTGAGTAGTGGTGGTATGTTTAAGGAGTAGCATGAATGCTCATCCATAGTTGTCAATAAGGAATAGTATGAGTGCTTGTCTACCTTTTTCTGATGATCAACGGTATCCACAGGAGTTAATGACACAGATTTGGTAGATGAGAACGTGTGCTTCCCCACTTACAGTAGCCTTTTGTTGCAAGTCTCTTCATACAGATTCAAGGTTTTAGCTTCAAGGGCGCCAGTATCTAACTATTGAATATAACTTAGAAAGCTTTGGTGCATTGAACAGCCTGATCCTTCATTGAATGGAATGAAGAAACAAATCAGCCTTAAGCAGAAACAAAAACAAACCATTATTGCTTTAATCACAGCAACCAAGAGGTCATAAATCTGGGAGGTAGGTAAACAGTCCCAGGAAACATCGGAGGGTAGAAAAGGTTAGATGCTGCTTTAATAGTATTTTACCTGCTCAGTGACCCTTACCAAGGTAGACTTCACTGAGTACAAATAGAGGAGGTTGAGCAAGAAGCAGATAACCACTACCACTTTGCAAAGCTGCTTGTGAAAAGAGAAGTCTTCCATTCCCTGAGAAGCATCCTTCTACTTCTCAGATGTCTTCTCCCATCAGGAGTTAATGTAATTAATGTATTTTTTTACCCTATATATATATTACCCTATATATAAGGAAAGCATGATGAAGGGAGGCAAAAGATATGGTTTTATGTGTGAAAGTAGATATGGCCACAAACGTTATTGTTTCTTCTTACAGGGAGTTTTAAAAAAGAAAAACAAGCATTGTAGAATTTTTAGTCTCTCTATGTTCAGAAACTTAGAGAAGTTCTATCCTCCTGTATCCTGAGTGATTTCTTTTTAAAGAAAGAAATTATCTGGAGTTTGGGTTTGAATTTCAAACATTTTTCCCTTTGGGATATTGGATAATATCCTTTGGATTTGATTCAAACACTTTCTGGACATTGGACAAGGCTCTCTCTGAATGAATATAATAAGCAAAAGAGCGTGAGCCAATATTGTGCCCGTCCAGCTTTGGTCTTGTCTTTAGCAAGCATTTGTTATTTGGATCAGTCCTAGTGTCTTAATCCAGAAGTTGACATATCTAATTCTTCAGTTAGCTGGAAACTGCTTGTTCTTTCTGACTTTGGAGTACAAATGCAGTTGGAAGAGTACATGAGGCTACTGAATAGGTTAACATGTTACCTTTTGGAAATTGGACAGACCAAATCTCAAATCAAATCTGTTATTGTTCTGACCTATATTAGAGAAGGTCTCTCTCTGTGCTGCTTGGCCCACACTTGCAAAACTTAACCTTTTAGGAAATGGCTTTGTGGGCCTTAGCTTGGTAATGCTGTTTTGTCTTTCTTTTGCACTGGGTTTCGAAGGAGCAGGAGGTCTCACAAAAGCAGCAAGTTGCAAGTGTTCTTGAATACTCTGATTCTACATAAACACATTGTTGTGGCAAGAGCCACTTGTTGCTTTTCCCTTTGAAATGTTATCCTGCACAAGGAGTTGCTTGAAAGGGGGAAGATGGTAAAATGAATATGGCTTTTGCTGATGCACAGTATCTTTCTGTAATGCAGGAATGGTGTTTGTTCAGTTTCTTTGCCTGACATGTTATCAATTTACTGTTGGTGATGTGTCTAGGCCAATGGTTCCCAAACATTTTAGCACCAGGGCCCACTTATTAAAACAACACTGTTATCAGGACCCACCTAGCTTTACAAGACTAAAAAAAGTTTCACTTTACCAGCTGCTCAGGCCTCTGTTTCTATCCTTTCTACTATGGTGGGGGTAGGGGGAGACTACTTTCTGGAGCATTTGTTGAGCTCCACATTCACTGAATAGGGCCATTCTGGTGGCCTTGTGTTCCTTTGCAGTGGACTGAGGTATGGTTGCTTACTCATGAATAAACACACACGTATGGCTGTTTTGCTTTCCATAGGGCTGAATACATTTTGTTTATCAGCTATCAGTTTTATGACCCACCATAAATAGGGTTGCGACCCACAGTTTGGGAACCACTGGACTAATCTAAAAATAGATAACTCACCACCTCCCCATTTCTGTTTTAGATGTTCCCTCTTAAGAGTAAGAATGGTTGATTAAAAAAAAAAAAATAGATGAGTGAGGATCCAAGTTCAGATTCCTGCTTGTTGACTTGCTGTTCACCACCCAGAGTTATTTCAACTTCTAGTCCCAACTGTCTATAACAGGGGTGCCTAAACCCTGGCCCTGGGACCACTTGTGGCCCTCAAGGACTCCCAATGCGACCCTCAGGGAGCCCCCAGTCTCCAATGAGCCTCTGGCCCTCCAGAGACTTGCTGGAGCCTGCACTGGCCCGACACAACTGCTCTCAGCGTGAGGGCAACTGTTTGACCTCTCACATGAGCTGTGGGATAAGGGCTCCCTCCACTGCTTGCTGTTTCACGTCTGTGATCCAGTAGTGGCAGCAAAGGCCAGCCTTGCTTTGTGCAAGGCCTTTTATAGGCCTTGAGCTATTGCAAGACCTTCATTCATTCATAAAAGTTCATCTTTAATATATTCATTTATGTAAACTTATGTGAATTTATTCAAATTTTAAATGTAAATTAATCCTTTTTTCCCCCCAGCCCCTGACACAGTGTCAGAGAGATGATGTGGCCCTGCTGCCAAAAACTTTGGACACTCCTGGTCTATAATGTGGGGATATTAATGAATAGGGAGTATTCATAGGGATTATTGCAGCTCAGGATTTGCAGGTGTGGATGAGCTATGATACTGCAAAACTCTTTTTATGTGCAAATGTGCTCTAGACATGATAAATAATAAAACATTCACCACATTTAGAAAACTTTACATTAACTGATACATGGCTTCCCTCTTCCCCAAAGCATGTAGCTCACTAACTTTCTCTCCTACATTTTCTTCCTCTGTTGTGTCTCCCCACCTCCCGTTGAAATTTCAGTTGTAAGCTCCTTGGGGATGGGAATAGTTCGCTTATGTGTTGTGGTGGTTAGATATTGGTTTGAGGAGGGGATGCTGATGTTACTTGCATCCCAATCCTATTCCCTGCCAGCCCTGAGCCTGCAGTACCACCAATGGAGCATGCACTGCATGATATGATGGGATGGGGCGTAAGAGAAAATCTTTTTCCTTTACTTCCCTGTCAGCCGTCTGGCCTCCAGTGGGTCTTCTTAGTTCTCCTCCACCTATTTAGCTGGTGTAAGTCTGAAGAGCCGCAAGGGGCCTGTTGGGCCAGGAAAAGGGGGTTAGGATCTTGGCATGTACTGCTGATTCTTCCACTCCCATTCCCTGGTTTGGTGTGCTCCCTGCCCCGATCACCGCTTTTGACACTTTACCTGCTCTGGCAGGGTGACCAGGAGCCACTGGCATTTGCGCAGAACCTCTAGTCACTTGCACAGTCGGCTCCAAAGTGCATGGCAGTGGTGTGGCTTTTGAGCCACTGGAATGTGGCTTACGCTGATGGATCATAAGATCCATCAGTGTAAGACCTTGATAGAATTGGGCCGCCAGTGTACATTCTAGACACCACATGAGCAATGCTGGCATTTGACAGTAAACAAGATTAGGCTGCAGAAGGTGATTTCAGTGTGGATAGCTTTGTCACCCAACCTTATTTGAGTGTCTGTTATAATGTATTGAATTTTTCAAAGCAATTGTATTCAGCAACAAAAAGTGAAATGTCGGAAGGTGCTGGGATTTAGCAAGGCAAACTCCTGCTTGGCCTGTGTTTTGGATGTGGGCACCTAGCAATGCCTGTAATAGTTTTGATTAGTAGCTTGCTGGGTATACATGATTATTTCCAGTGGGTGGTGACGTGCAGCTTGGTTTTGCTTTTTATTTAAAGCTGTTTGACTTGCCATCTTAATTTTGAGGTCTTTTCCTTGTTGCTGACAAGTGACCTGATAATATGCAAGACTCTGTCTCTTTTAAACTATTGAGGCTCTCAGCTAGAAAAAGGAAACTCTTTCACATTAGTCCATTTGAACAGCAAGGCAATTTTCCACATGGTGGCTTTATGGAAATGTGCTGCAGCTCCCTCCAACCATGACCAGGACATTATAGGAAATGTATTTTCATGGAAGATTTGCTCCAATTGCCAAGTGCAGGGTGTGGTGATGATGGTGATGTGGAGAATGGTGTTTGTTCTGTTAATAGACAACTGTGCGCCATGATGTGAATCTCTTCTGTTAAATTAAATTGGCTGCGATTCCCACCATGGCCAGCTTGTCATTACTGATGCGTCGTTCCTTACCATGAAGACCCCGCTGTGTGACGTGGCAAGGCATCTTGTGGAGGAAGAACAAGATGCACACGGGCAGGAGTGCATACAGAATTCCATCTGGGAGGGTGCATCTGATACAAGCAAATTGAGTATGCACCATCCCCTTAGCCCAAACAGTGGTCATTGGAAAGGTGCTTAAAGTCCTAGGTACGAAAGCAGGAATGGAATTTCATCATCTTGTAACTGAATAGGACACTTGATTCCTTAAATGTGAACCATCCTATGTTTTTGTAATGGGAGAACTTCTACAAGGAATTCAGATGGAAGAATCCTGATGAATGTGGACTAGTGCTCATACTGGCATTAAAAGCCTGAATTGCAGCCACTGGACATTCTCCAAGAAGAGTTAAATCCCATTGACTCAATGGGACAAGTACTTAATTGTGCATTCAAGCTCCGTTAATTTCAATGGGACTTAAATACTCTTAACTTTCTTTGGATTGTGCCCAAGAATTTTTATACATTTCACCCAGAATGCCTAATTTTTTTAATTGCAACTTTCAAAAGGTTTCTCTTGGTGAAAAAGAGCATACTAGTTCTTAATATAGTTGGGATGATTTGGGTAATTAACTGACAGGGGTACTGGTGTTCAGTGGCTAATTATTATTAATGTAATTGGCTTTCTGCATACTAGGAGCTGCACCTGTTAAGAAGGGGGCAAACTCGTTCAGAAAACTGTCTCATTATTAGTTCAATTCATTTTTCTTTCCTTCTACCCCACAGCAGTTGGATGAGATCTGAAAAGGGATGTTGGCCTGTTTGCATACTATGCAGAAAAGCTAAAATGAGCAATTAAAAGCACTCACATTTGGACAGATGACTGCATTGCCTTTGATTAAACATGGGAATGAGGCTGTTATGGTGCATGTGATGCAGTGCATTTTTTTGTTGCTCAGATGTTTCTGTTCAATGTTTCTTTAATACATAAAAATAGCTTCATAATGACGGCAACCCTTGATTGCTTCTGAACTGGCACTTTTCGTGTATGGATCACTGCAGTATGCTATTGTAAAGACAATAATTATCATCATTGGAAAGTGGGTAAGAAAGAGGTCCCAGTTTGGAACTCTGGGAAAAATTATTTGTAACTGCAGGAGGGGCAGTGATGGGCTCTGTTCCGAAGCATCCTTATTCCCCATTGAATCCAATGATATCTACACTTGGACAGTTACACTCAGAATCACAACCTTCAAGTTGAATTTAGTGCACTGCTGTCCATACACCTTGTTTATGGTATGCTAGTTCAATCTGGATAGATGCCTGTACCACTTTTCTTTCTGCATAAGGGAAAGACCTTTCTGTGATCAAAATGGATCCAAGTTGTATATTCCTTTGTACAGTGACAAATAAGGTACTTTGGGTAAAATGACCCTAATCATGTGGTCAGTGACAGGCCCTGATTTAATTCTCTAGAAACAAGTGGAACAAAAATGCACCTGATATTACAGGGAGAGATGGGAGCACTAGAACAGTCACTCTCTTCAAATGATAGATTGACTCTGTGTGGAGATAAATCGGCATCCTCATGAGGATGAACGAAGAAATGTGGTAGGAAGTGGAAAGACCTAAAACTCTCTTAACCCGCATTCTGAAGGAAATGGGATCAATCTTTTGAAGATTTACTACACAGTAGCACATGGTATAATATAAATACCACAAAGACTTTAACCACTGAGTGTGAGTGAATTTGGGGTCAAGGGCAAGGGCTTTTTACCACACCACAAACCTCATTCAGGAGAATGCAGTTCTGCAATGAAAATCATTATGTGGAGAGGTTTTTATACTAGGGTTACAAGCTGTAATCAATTTAATCAGGGCAATTAAGGCTTTGTGTTGCAGATTAAAATTTCCCTCTCTCTAACTGATGGACAGAATTGTCAACAAGTGAATATGTTAGGACTCCGGATTGCACTACTGCTGTGTTACTTTTTCACCATCATTATCAAATCTGGTGTGTGCAACCTACACAGCACCACATCCTTTAAAGCAATCTGTTATTCAGAAGTAAGTCCCACTGAGTCTAAAGAGACTCACTCCCAAGTGAGTGAATCTGTGATTGGAACTCAAATGTGATTCTTTCAGTTTGCTGCCAAAGTTAGCCAATAACTTTACTTTCTGGGTAAAATTATTGTAACTTAAAAAAAAATAGTAAGGAGTCACAGGCAATAGAAACTGATAGAGCTTAATTGAAATCCATTCTAATATCTATCTCCAAAGTCCCCACCCCCAATTAGTGGCAGTCCTGGGTTTTTTCTCACCTGGGATCACTGCCCTGTTTGCCGCCCCCCCCCCTCCGGCCCCTGACCTGGAAGTAAGAACATAAGAAGAGCCCTGCTGGATCAGGCCAAAAGTCCATCTGGTTCAGCTTCTTGCATCTCACAGTGGCCCACCAGGTGTCTCAGAGAGCACACAAGAAAACAAGAGACCTGCATCTTGGTGCCCTCCCTTGAATCTGGCATTCTGAAGTAACCTACTTCTAGGAGGTTGCACATACCTATCACAGCTTGTGATGGACTTTTTCTGTAACCTGTGATGGACTTTTCATCCAGAAATTTGTCCAATATCCTTTTGAAGGCATCCAGGCCAGATACTGTCACCACATCTCCACAGACTAAGTACATGCTGGGTAAAGGAATATTTTCTTTTGTCTGTCCTAACTCTCCCGATACTGAATTTTAGTGGATGTCCCTTGGTTCTGTGTTCTGTGAGAGGGAAATGTATATCCCCTTATCCACTCTATCCATCCCCTGCATAATTTTGTATGTCTCAATCATGTCCCCCCTCAGGTATCTTTTTTTCTAGGCTGAAGAGCCCCAAACACTGTAACCTTTCCTCATAAGGGAGGTGTCCCAGCCCAGTAATCATTTTGGTTGCTCTCTTCTGCACCTTTTCCATTTTCACTATATCCTCTTTGAGATATATGGGTATGGTGCAGGGTATGGTTACTCTGAAGGTAAGCCTCACTCCAGCCTCACTCCAGGCGTGATGCCACTCTGGGCCATTTCTTTTGTCTCCTCCAAGGAGATGAAAGACGGGGCCCAGAATCTCACCTGAAGTGACTGCAAGTTGTGGCCACTCCAGCTGTGATTCAGCACCGTTCTGGTCTACCCCCCCCCGCCTCTCCTGCTTTATAGGAGGAGAGGTGGTGGGCCAGAACGGCATTGAATTGCGGCCGGAGTAACCACAACTTGCAGCTACTCAGGGCGTGATTCTGCATTGCCCCATCCTTTACCAGGAGAAGGGAGATAAACAGGTGGAGAGGGGGCAAGGCTGGTGGTGCCGTCCTCCTCAGGCGTGGTGCCTGGGGCATTTGCCCCTATTTCTCCCCTAGGTACGCCACTGCCCTCATTAGAGACAATGCATATCTCCATGCCACGCTGAACCTGCCACCTACTGCTGCCTCTGCTTGCATCCACCTGTGCTCATCCACCCATGGAGGACAGGTGGGTGAATGTGTGGACATGCTTCCATCTCTGCTCCTCTGTATTTACAAAACTGTGCAGCCTCCTTGGTCCATGCTTCTTCTGTTTTGAAATGGTAGAGGCTGGACAGAAAGAGAGGAAGAAAAAATGGCAAGAAGTTTGGAAATGGAAACCAAGATAGAGAGTGAGAGACAAGTAATATTAAAAGTTCAGTATTGGATATGGCAAACTGGGACCTGCAACCTAACACTGTAGTGCAGGGTATGGTTACTCTGAAGGTAAGCCTCACTGAACTTTATTACAGAAAGATGTGCATATTGCACTGTTTTGTTGCAGGATCCCTCTTCTGCTCTTTTCACCTCATACTAATCTTCCCCCATACTAATGGACCTTAAACATGTTTATCCTTGTGGCACTTTGGTGCCTGACCCAGTGCATATATAATACATAATGTCAGGGTGCAATCCAGAGTCACCCTTGGGCCAGCACAAGTCCCTTGTGCTGACCCGGATGTGTTGCAAAATTGCCAAAAGGCACTTCCACTTCACCTCAGGAGTTGGGAGGCCTAACCTGGCGCAATTGCGCTGGTGGAATGATGGGTTTATGCCAGCCAACTTAGGCCGGCACAGGAGACTGGGGAGGGTGAAATGGGGCATTCCAAGGTGGCAGGAGGGCAGACGGCAGGAAGCCCATGGGCCAGGCCTGGTCATTTAGGCTGGATCCTAACTCCACTCCCGAGCAACCCAGTGCAGCACTGGGCTGCTTGGATCTGTTGCACAGTTCTGTGCTTTTGGCACAGTTTGGATCTGTGCTTTGGCACAGTTGCAGATAGCCCCATTGGGGCTGCTGCTGCATTACCTGGGGAAAGGGGAATCAATTCCTGACCTACCTGTTCCAGCATGGGTTAGGATTGGGCTGTCAATTTGTCAACTGTAGTTTTGAGCAGTGGTTCTCACACATCTAGCACCGGGACCCACTTTTTAGAATGAGAATCTGTCAGGACCCACCGGAAGTAATGTCATGACCGGAAGGGACATAATCAAGCAGGACAATTTCTAACAATCCTAGACTGCAATTCTACCCACACGAACCCAGGAGTAAGTCCTATTGACTACCTATTGGTGGTTCAGGCCCGGGAAGGGTAAGGGGTGGTGGAAGATGCCTCTACCATATCCTGACCCCTATCCCAGGCATGAAAGCGTCTCAGACTTCGGCCAGTGATTTTGCCATCTCTCTCTGTCATCTTTCTCTGTATCTCTATCGCTCATATAGATACATATAGCGAGCTTTTGCAATATATATAATTGAAGCGATAATCTTGCCTTCTACCCATTAGTGGCAGCTTTTTGTTTTAATGTACGAGCATTCACTCTTACCATAAAGTTGTCCCCTTCAAAATCCTCAAAGAGGCACCTTCATTGAAGTTTTTCAATATGTAAATTTAATCAATTCATTAATCAAGTTAAAAGCCGACCATATAATCCAGTCTATGGTTGATTGACAGCACTGTTTTATGTTCCTGAATCCAAAATAGGTATACTGTCTGTTCACAGATTCTCAGCATACCTTTGCCTGACTAGCAAGCAGACATAGAATTTGTCCTGTGAACCAAGCAGGGAAATGTAGAGCAGCCCCCAAGCTGCTACTAAGTGTTGAGGGTATGCTCTGCCAACAGGCTTAATAAAGTGGTTTATCACTTATACATATTTTGGATATGGATATACATATTTTGAATAGAGGATTGATAAAAGATCTCTTCCTGTGGGTACAATTTTCAACAGTATTTCAGAGACCGCAAAATTGAAAAGGGGTGTTATTTAGCACCCATTGGGCTACAGTACATGAGTGCTAGTTCACTAGATTGATAGGCATAGCTTAGATTTATAGGAAGCCTACTCAGTACTGTGCTGCAATGCAAGTTCTAGAGCTAACTGTGTTCTGAAGAAGTCAGCTGTCTAAAAGGCAGCTGATGTCCTTTGTCCTCAATATGCTATAGAAACAGAATAAAGATGATCAATTGCATATCACTACAGTTGCAGAATGTAATGTTCAGTCCCCTGTTCAGTAATAAAGGGAAGTGAAAGGATAAATGCGTTTGCTTTAGTACTAAGAAAAATGGGATCATGGAGTAAATTGGTGCAAATTAGCACTGCAATTTGTAGGAAGAGGTTGCATTTTTACCAGTTCAAGTTCTAGGCCATAAACCTTATATTGGAATTAGTTTGGTTCCCTTGAGAACTTGCCAAGAGTTCAGCACTGCCAAAGTGGAAGCTTGAGCAGCTGGTGGGTTGACTTCAGCAGCTGATTGGGGCTGCCGTTTTATTGCATGGTTAGGACTCGACTAAAGCCCAGCTATAGTAATCTAGTGTGTGTGAAAAGTGATGTGTGTGAACAGAAGTGGCAGTACCATAGTGAACTGAAAATTGCATTTTCTTGCATACTTTTAAGATTTCTTCTTCTATTAGAAACCAGTCTGGATAACACACAACCCTGTAAATCATGTTTCTGTGTGCTTGTGACTTAGCACTTCTCTTTTCATATGATTGTGTGAGCTGATACTTCTTTACAGAAAACATTGAAAAGGTTTAAATGTTATCACCCAAAAATAGAGAGTCTGCCCCAGCCAGGGCAGTTATGATTGAAAGTGAGGTAGTTAAGCTGAACTTTATGAATACCGACAGTTTCCAGAGCTCAGGAGTGGGAGGTGGATGAACTTGAAATTCATGATATAGATGACCCACTATTTTTTACTTATACAGGTATTTATATACCGCCTTTTTTTGGTAGTCGGATTTCTCCTCAGACTTTAATCCAAGGCGGTTTACATAGGCAGGCTGTTCTAAACCCCTGTAGGGATTTTTACAATTGAATAGTTCTAGTCTTTCATAGAACTCCTCATTCCAGCTGGATTCCTTCCCAGTCTGGCCTCTTGCTGGCCCTTCGCCTCCCACACTCCACTTGACGGCAACTCCTCTCTGCCACCTAGGGTCAGCTCATCAGTATATCAGCGTGTTGTCAGTTCTCAGGTACTTCCGGTTGTTTCGAACTGGCATCCTCAGATCTTCAGGCATACAAGGTGGCAGCTCTACCAACTGAGCCAGACCTCCTCCTAGAGTGACCAGAGCAGTTTCAGTCCCAAAACCAGATAAAAAACTGGACTGAAATGGATTAAGATAATCCCATCTCATCCAGAGTTCTTTGCTGTTGAATTGGAACCACATGCTTGAGCATCTTGCCCAAGCATGGAAAATTGGAGACTATGCAATAATCATCCAATGTATTCATCCAAAGTATCCAGTACTCTAACCCAAGGCTCTAGAGCAGGGGTATCCAAACTTCTTGGCAGGAGGGCCACATCATCTCTCTGACACTGTGTTGGGGGCTGGGAAAAAGAAAAGAATTAAGTTATAGTTCATATTTGAATAAATTTGAATAAATTTACATAAATATACATAAATATACACAAATGAATATGTTAGAGATGGAACTTATAGAAATGAATGAAGGTCTTGCAATGGCTCAAGGCCTATAAAAGGCCTTGCACAAAGCAAGGCCAGCCTTTCCTTCACTGCCGTTACTGCATCACAGACATGAAAAGAAGCAGTGAAGGGAGCCCTCATCCCACAGCTCACGCGAAAGGTTGAACAGTCGTCCTCACACTGAGAGCAGTTGTGCTGGACCAGCATGGGCTCCAGCAAGTCTCTGGAGGGCCAGAGTCTCATTGCAGACTTAGGACTCCCTAAGGGCCTGGTTGGGAGCCACCGAGGGCCGCAAGTTGTCCCTGGGCTGGGGTTTGGGCAGCCCTGCTCTAGAGAATAGCTTGTTCAACAGAGGTCACATCACTGCCACCTTAAGACAATTCTGCAAGTGATGAATTTGTTAATCTCCCAGATCACTCAGCTAGTCCCTGTCTGACAGATTTTATAAGCTAGGGTGGGCAAGGTTTGATAATGCAGGTAGATAGCCTCCCACTTCCAGGAATGTGCCCACAATCTCAGGCTGCACAAAGCTGAAAAGAATGCAATGCAGTAGTTGAAGGCATCTCAAGTGGGACTGCCAGTGTGGAGTCCGTTGTGCTGGACGCAAGCAGTTCT
This sequence comes from Tiliqua scincoides, assembly GCF_035046505.1. NCBI lineage: Eukaryota > Metazoa > Chordata > Lepidosauria > Squamata > Scincidae > Tiliqua > Tiliqua scincoides. The sequence goes on from NC_089823.1 coordinate 193,286,764, forward strand.
ATTTGCAATGGCCTTCATGCAATGGCCATCTCACCATGTGAACTCAGATGTAGTAAACTCACAGAATGGTGGCAGAGACGTATGTTTTTCCCCCCTGTCTTGATTGCCATGGTGTACTTCTAAAAGTGAGATGTAGCCCATGTTTGGTCAACCTTGGCTTGAGTCTTCTCCCACTGTGGCGCATTTATATTCATCTTTCAGTGACAGCACCGTCAAACTAATGACTTGCATGTGTGCAACAGCCATCCAGATCAAACAGCACAGAGCTTTCATATTGGATCAAAAGCAGGATTTTTAAATGGAGGCCATTTGCACATGCATCTGACAGTGGGAAGTCAATGGCTAATGCACGTGTAAATAGGTTCTCAACTCTTTGTCCACTGGACTGTATCGGTTATCAAAAGGACTTGGTGCTGCTGAAACAATTATAAGAATGCAGCTGCAGCAGAGCCTGTCGAATCAATCACTTTGATTTATATTTTAAAAAGCCTTTCCCTTGTTTCAGGCAAGGAGATGGAAACGTTTTCATTCAAGTTTCTGATCTCAAGAGGACCCCCATCATTTTGAATGAGAACAATATTGTCTGCTTCTAAATTTGACACAGTAACTGAACCGATTGGGAGACTGGAAACGCGTGGTAAAGGCAACCTGAGGGAACAAGGATTCCATTGGCTTGCAGAGGTAGAAAAGTTGTGGACTGAGGGCAGTGTGAAAAACATTTTAAAATTAATTAGAATGGCACCAGGAAATCATGTGAAAGATACATAAACAATCCCAAGTGAACTCCCAAGCCCTTAGTTGTTAAAATGCATAGAAAATGCTTCCACCAGAAAAAACTGGATCTGAAATTTTAATAGATGCTCATTGTATGAGTAGCTTTTATGATGCCCTAGAACAGTGGTTCTCACACATTTAGCACCGGGACCCACTTTTTAGAATGAGAATCTTATCAGGACCCACCAGAAGTGATGTCATGACCGGAAGAGACATCATCAAACAGGAAAATTTTTAACAATCCTCGGCTGCAATCCTACTCACACTTACCCAGGAGTAAGTCCATTTACTTTCATTGTTAAAAGAATATACTCGTACATAGTAGCTTGTTCAAAGTACAGGTCTGTAATATTTCCCCAAATATAGTCACATACCAGGGTACCATCAAGTCTAATACATTAAAAATAAAATATTGAAATGAATGGGGACCCACCTGAAATTGGCTCTTGACCCGCCTAGTGGGTCCCGACCCACAGTTTGAGAGACAATGTTGGCATCCTTCAGTCTCAGAAGACTATGGTATCGCGCTCTGAATGGTGGTTCTGTAACAGAGTGTCCTCTCCAGTGCGTGAAGCCTGGGTAAAGTAGATATGGAGGATAGACTGTTTCCCATGCAGCAAATCCCCCCTCTCCATGTCGCTGAAATGGTCCAATGGAAAGGCAGAAGCCAATACGGTTGGTTCCAGCGGCGTCGCAGAGTTGCCAGAACGTGACTGTGTTCGGCCATGAACTGCCTCAGAGACTCCGGCTCCGGATTTTGCCTTGAGGTTGACTCCTGAAGCCTTTTCCATAACTGGATGTAGCCACAAGGCAGTGGAGGTTTGGGATCAGAGTTTTCCTTCTCTCCGATGAGCTGCCTTCCCAGGCTAACAAGTTCCATCTACCCGGTGGCTGTTTAGTCGCCTCTTACAACAAGTACAGCCAAACTGAGGGCCTATTCTTATCCCCCAGCCTCCAGGGGTTATTTGAGAAACACTATCCTAGAAAATTAGAGGGAAGTGCCCATGTTTTGATGCACCATAGGAGGAAGAAACCCCAACATGTGAAATTGGCTTCCATAAAGGCAGTTCCTTTGAAAGGCATGAGTTCTCTTGCCTCCTGCCATCTTGTATATGTTGTGACTGGGCCAGGTGCCAGATCTGGCTTGATCATTCCCAATTAGACATACAGGAGGGTGAGCAGTGGTGCCCTCTGCAGGCAGGCACGGGCAAACCACATCTCCATGATATAATCCCATGTGGTTGAGCTCTGTGTATGCATGACACAACTACTTGGCTGGGCCTGTGTAGATCTTGTGTAGGCTTCACTCATGCAATAAATAGTGGCACTAAAGTTCACATTGGAGTACAACCCTAAGCAGCTTGTGGTGTGTAGCAGCATTATGATTTCAACCCATTTTCTCCCAAAACTTCTATTCTGATTCGGATCATAAAGTGGTTCCCACACAGCTGTGTTGGAAGGCACCATCATCTGGTTACAGATGATGCGATGGTTACAGTGTCAGACTAGAACTTGGGCTCAACTCCTTCATGAAACTGACTGGATAACTCTGAGCCAGTCTCCATCTCTCAGCTTCACAAGATTGTTAGAAAGCTAGAAGGGCAGATACAATGTGTGCTGCTTGAGCTCCTTGGAGAAAAGGTCGGAATGAAATGTTCCTGGCAGTAGGGTTTACTTGTGTACTCCTTGATGAGCTCTTGATTTTAAATGTTTAAATTAACAGCCTTAAGAATTTTTTTATTAGTAATATTGGTAGCAAGAATGCAGAGTATACCAGTTAAAGAAAAATGTTTTAAGTTCATGTGTAAGTAAAGAGAAACCTGTGAAATATTGGCCGAATTGGGTTATTGAATCCCAGTTAACTGCCCAATAAAACACATTTTTAAATAAGTTGTGCCAGTTCTGATCCCAAATAGTATAGGTCACATTGGTAAAGGAAAGAAAAAAGGTTATAAAAGTTGCACATTTTGTGCCTTTCTACAGAATGCTGAATTTTAATGAAAAGAAAATGGTTATCCTTTTTCTCACTAAGCATATTCTTTTAAAAATGTTGACTCTTTCACTTAACTTGATGGCCAGCTGGAGGATAGAGAAGAATAATGATTTATTCCAGCACAGCTGACTCTTTTATGTTTCTGTCTCATGGTTTGGCCTTACAAATTCCAACTGTTACTTCTAATTCTAGGAGAGCCACTGCCAAAGAGAGGTTAGAAGGACTTAGAGCTCTGGGAGATTCTCTTGTTCACATATGCACTTTCAGAGGAACCACTGCCTGGGGTGAAAGGGTCAGTCTGATAAGTGTTCCCAGCTGATGATGAACTGCAGGGCTTGGAGGACACCAAGCAGGACTCTGTGCAGGGCCACAGGGTAGAGCATGCAGTGCAAATCCAAAATTAGCACCCCAGTCAGCATACTGGGAGTCAGAGAGAAGACTAGATTAACCAGCTTTTTCCTGGAACCTGCTGGAGACTGAAATAGTCTTGAAAGGAAGTGTGTGTCTTAGGTTCTGTCTCCGCATAGGTATTCTGTTCTCTGTTGAAGGGAGCCACATTCTTTGCAGAGACATGATGACTCTTGCTGCCTCTGGGGTTGGTGTGCAGGTGAAGGCAGGATCTTCAAAGCTAAAGGATTTTCTAGGGAGGAGTCATCAGTGTCTTGGTTTGTGAGCAGTGAGACCTTATCAAGAGCAGGGAATGGAGACCTTATAGTCCTTTCTTACCTGTAGAAGCCAGTGGCTGAAGGATTGCCTTTGTGGGTTCTTTCTGAGTTGGTCCAAGGAAGAGAGTTTCTCCCATCAATCAGGTCCAAGGACACTGTTATTGTAGAAGGATCTTTGTCCAGGTTCTGAGCCATGAAAGATGTAACCCTCTTCTCCACTACCATTCAATGCCCTAACATGGATACATAATTCATATGCTTTTTTAAAAACAAAGTGGTTTTGGATGTGGTGATGGCATCTGGCCTGGATGCCTTTAAAAGGGGATTGGACAAGTTTCTGGAGTTAAAATCCATTACAGGTTACAAGCCATGATGCATATGTGCAACCTCCTGATTTTAGAAATGGGCTACGTCCGAATGCCAGATGCAAGGGAGGGCACCAGGAGGCAGGTCTCTTGTTATCTGGTGTGCTCCCTGGGGCATTTGGTGTGCGGCTGCGAGATACAGGAAGCTGGACTAGATGGGCCTATGGCCTGATGCAGTGGGGCTGTTCTTATGGTTAGACATGAAGCATCCTAACATGTTTGCAAGTTCAAGGACATTATGTGCAGTATGTAAAATAACCAGTTAACTGACACTTCACTGGAAGCATCTAAGCCCACTTAATATATTTGCTCGTGGCTTACGGAGGTGTGACAGCATGGATTGAGGTGCCACCATTTCAGAATTGAAGCAATATGTCTTAACTCATTTTCTAGCCTGCTTTTGCATGTGGAAGGTGATGGGCAATTAGGAGGTAAGTAGTCCATAACTATTCCACTTGTCCTATCCCTAGTCACTCAACACAGTGTCTTTTCTAGTGGCTGTTCACTGGTGTTCTTTTGCATGTTTTCAGATTATGAACCCTTTTGGGACAGGAAGCCATTTTGTTATTTGGCTCTCTCTGTAAACTCCTTTATCAACTTCTTTGTTGATAAGTGGTATATAAAATATTCATAATAAAAATAGTAGGATTGTACCAGTAACAGTGCTTCTTTGAGATTGTTGTTGCCTTAGCACAATGAGGAGAACGTTCTGTTTAGCAAGGTTGTAAATGGGTTCCTATACTTGATCAAGTGCGAAGCAGAGCTTTTCTCCTTTAAAAAACAACTCTGGGCATGGGATGAGGCTTCTCAAGTACCTTGTTCCATCTGGGATGGTGGTGGTAATACAAGTGGTAGGAGGGAATGGCAAAAATCATACTTGCCACTCTTCTATGTGAGGTAAATGGAAGGAGAGAAAGTGATCATGTTACTCAGAGTATATTAAAGAAGCTACAGTTTTATGCCAGACACCTGTTTCTGCAATAAAGACATGACATAGATTAGTGTGTTTAAGACACTGATAATTGTTTCTAATCCCACTTGCCTGGGCTGGGGGAGGATTATAAAGTGATGAACGGATTTCCAATAGCCAGGGCCCCATGACATTAGCAGCTACTGCTGTTCTCTACATAATTACTCAGAATGGGTCCCACCTGCAATACAGTGCTTTGACTCCTTGGAAAATGAGATCTCTAAGACACCAGCAGCACTTAAGTGAAGACATGTAGATAGTGGGCTAGAAATGAAAACAAATGCCTAAATAACTGTACAGGTCTGTTGACCATACAGACTGTGATGCTATAGAGCAGTGGTTCCCAAACTTCTCCTTGGAAGCTGAGAACCCTGTAAGCATTTGCGAGGGCAGAGGGTGGCGATGACACTGCAACAATTACGGCAGCGCCACAACCAAGGGGCTTCCTAACATGCCTGGGGGTGGTACTGGCTATCCAGAGGGCACAGGGGGCTCACAGCCCCCTCTGCAGGCCTCCCCACTGCTCAGAAAGGCCCCTTGATCCAACTGCAAACTACTTCCACTTTGTGATCACTAATCTAGAAGTGGGTCATGATTGGATCAAGGAGCCTTTCTGAGCAGTCGGGACACCCACAGACGCGACTGTGAGCCCCATGCACTCCTCAGATGGCCAACACTATGCCCCAGGTATGTTAGGAATACCCACTTGGTTGCGCTACCCACTGCAGAGTTATCACTGCCATCCTTGCTGGGCCACTCCCCTTAAGGGAGTGGTGGGTTGTGACCCACCAGTTTGGGAACCACTGCTATAGAGATTCTTTTGAGATTTATGTGATCTGTCCCAGTGTTATTCTTTGCCTCCCGGGCATGGTTTCAGAATGGTCCCTTGGGGGCATGCATACCTACATAAAACATTTCATCTGTATAACTTCCTCAGGTGATCTAGCAGGATTGATGCTATTTGGGAACTGTGTGTCATCTTTGAGGAATGTGCTTTACATGTTCTTTGTATGTGGTATGGACATCACATGTAATGAATGCAAAATATCACATTGCACGCACATATACAAATTGTTTCAGGAACCACCCTTTGGGTGTAGTGTGGACTACATAGAAACTGAGTTACCCTGTGGATGTCCTGGTGTGTGTGTGTGTTTAAAATAATTCTTCTTTGTCCATATCACACTCTTTAGGCTGTATCTTTTTTCAGAAAACACTGAAACAAATTTCTGATTTGGATGTTTTAATGCTTCATTGAATTGAGAGTATAACTTTTGCGGTTTCAGGAGAGGAGGATGCTTTTTGGAGATCCGAATACATTTCCCTTGTTACATCCAGACATGCAGTTCCTGTCCAGGATCAAACCTGAGGGAATTTGGATCTTTCAGTTTGCAGCAAAATCTAACTGAGCACAGCACTAATTGCCTGGTGCTTTTGGCATCAATGGGCTATGTCAGAATGCTAATGCAAGGGAGGGCACCAGGATGCAGGTCTCTTGTTATCTGGTGTGCTCCCTGGGGCATTTGGTGGGCCGCTGTGAGATACAGGAAGCTGGACTAGATGGGCCTATGGCCTGATACAGTGGGGCTGTTCTTATGTTCTTAAGCCCCTCTAACCCCCCTTCTTCTGAATAGTTTTGCAGATTTTTTAAAAATAAATGTCTTTTTTAAAAAAACAAAACCACTGCATTTTTAATGAATTTAATGAACTTTAAAAAAAATTAAGACATATTGCCTGAAGATTGGGATGTGGGGAGAGAAAGACAGGTGTCCGAGATGCTTGTTTGACTTTGGGATAAGTACTTAATAGGATAATTAGCACTGTGGTTGAAATTATTCTGTTACTTTTGTTAGGTTAACAAGTAAAAAGTTATTTGATTGTATATCATGGTTCTTTTGCCACTGTATTCTAAGAAATGCCCTGCCTGTAAGGGCATTAATGTAATCACCGAAGAAGCGCTGAACAACATTGAGTGCCTGCCTGTGCTGGAGGAGCTTGACAGTGAACCAACCCTAGAAAAACTTCACGTGGCCCTGGACTCCCTTGCCTTTGGCAAGGCACCTGGAAAAGACAGCATCCCTGCTGAAGTCCTAAAGTGCTGCAAAGAGATCATCATCACTGAGCTGCATGAAATCCTCTGTCTCTGCTGGAGAGAAGGTGGAGTACCTCAAGACATGAGGGATGCAAACATCATCACGCTGTACAAGAACAAAGGCGACAGGGGTGACTGCAACAACTACCGTGGCATCTCTCTCCTTAGCGTTGTAGGAAAGTTGTTTGCCCGAGTTGCACTAAAGAGGCTCCAGGTACTTGCAGAGAGCGTTTATCCAGAATCACAGTGTGGATTCCGAGCCAACAGGTCCACCACTGATATGGTATTCTCCCTTAGACAACTGCAGGAGAAATGCAGGGAACAACGACAGCCACTCTTTATAGCCTTCATAGATCTCACGAAGGCTTTCGACCTGGTCAGCAGGGATGGCCTCTTCAAGATTCTCCCCAAGATTGGATGTCCACCCAGGCTCCTCAGCATCATCAGATCCTTCCACAAGGACATGAAGGGCACTGTTGTCTTTGATGGCTCCACATCAGACCCCTTTGACATCCGAAGCGGCGTGAAGCAAGGCTGTGTTCTTGCACCAACCTTGTTTGGGATCTTCTTCGCTGTCCTGCTGAAGCAGGCCTTTGGAACTACAACAGAAGGCATCTATCTCCGGACCAGATCAGACGGAAAGCTCTTCAACCTCTCCAGACTGAGAGCAAAGTCCAAAGTCCAGCTGAAATGTCTTTGTGACTTCCTCTTTGCCGACGATGCAGCTATCACTACCCACTCTGCCAAAGATCTCCAGCAGCTCATGGATCGTTTTAGCAAGGCCTGCCAAGATTTTGGACTGACAATCAGCCTGAAGAAAACACAGGTCATGGTTCAGGGTGTGGACTCACCTCCCTGCATTACAATCTCTGCGCATGAACTGGAGGTTGTCCATGACTTTGTGTACCTTGGCTCAACGATCTCCGACACTCTTTCTCTTGATACCGAGCTAAACAAACGCATCGGTAAAGCAGCTACCATGTTTTCCAGACTCACAAAGAGAGTATGGTCCAACAAGAAGCTGACGGAACATACCAAGATCCAGGTCTACAGAGCTTGCGTCCTGAGTACACTTCTGTACTGCAGCGAGTCATGGACTCTTCACTCACAACAGGAGAGGAAACTGAATGCTTTCCACATGCGCTGCCTCCGACGCATTCTCGGCATCACCTGGCAGGACAAAGTTCCAAACAACACAGTCCTGGAACGTGCTGGAATCCCTGGCATGTATGCACTACTGAAACAGAGACGCCTGCGTTGGCTCGGTCATGTCGTGAGAATGGATGATGGCCGGATCCCAAAGGATCTCCTCTATGGAGAACTCGTGCAAGGAAAGCGCCCTACAGGTAGACCACAGCTGCGATACAAGGACATCTGCAAGAGGGATCTGAAGGCCTTAGGAGTGGACCTCAACAAGTGGGAAACCCTGGCCTCTGAGTGGCCCGCTTGGAGGCAGGCTGTGCAACATGGCCTTTCCCAGTTTGAAGAGACACTTGGCCAACAGTCTGAGGCTAAGAGGCAAAGAAGGAACAGACTGCACTTGCTCCCAGTGTGGAAGGGATTGTCACTCCCGAATCGGCCTTTTCAGCCACACTAGACGCTGTTCCAGAACCACCTTTCGGAGCGCGATACCATAGTCTTTCGAGACTGAAGGTTGCCAACTACCTGCCTGTAACCTTAAGCAGACAGGTTATTTTCTAGATTATTGTGCCACTAGGGCACCTATTAAACATTATGTTGGTCATATGGGATTCACTTTCCCATGACTAGCTCCAGATCAGCTGGTGTAATATTTAAGTGACCCAGCCATGTGGGTGGAGGCCAGTTGCATGGAGATTTCCCATGATATTGGCACACTTCCCTTGTTAGCATGGGGCCAATTCTACGGTTGGGATCTGTGTCGTTAGCTCTTGCCCACGTGAATGGGCTATATAAATGTAACCCCACTTGCACAGAAACTACTTATGGAAAAGTATCTCCCACATGGCTGTGGAGCCCTAGAATTCTCATTTAACCATTTGTGTGTTCCCTTTTCATTTACTAGTGAGAACAGTTACTAACTCTTTTCATCCAGCATAGTAATGACTCTGTTCTGTGGTTTTTGGCTGAAGTTGTTGTTTCTAGCTCCGTAAACTCTCCCTAACCCTCTCTGGAGTCAGCCTGGAATGTCTGCCGCTGGGGAGGGTGAATCATTTTATTTCCAGTTTAATATTTAGTTCTTATCCATTTTAGCAATTTTTTTTTAAAGGGGCATACCATTTCATCTCAAGCATTCGGATCTGGACTGAGTTCTTTTTGCCAAGTGCCTAAGCTGGAAAGATCAATAAAATTCCAAAAAGATTAATTAGTCATTTTCCCCCTTACCTTAAATTGAATTTCCATTCTGTGTAGTATTGACTTTTAACAGTTTATTGAGAGAGAGATTTGAGAAAGTCTGACTTGCATCCGACAGGCTAATCAGTCAATTGCTAATAGACCTGTGATGCACCAGAACTACAAGCTAATGGATTTTCTATTGTTACTTTGTCCCTGTTGATCGGATAGTCTCTCGTGGTGGCTCAGCTAAAGCACAGGGCAAATATCTGTCTGCCACACATCAGGGCTTTTCTGTTTTTATACAGAAGGTAAATAGAGATTTCAGCTGATTTGCATTTTACAGTGTTTCTTTCACCACTTTCTAAGCAACTGTGCAGCAACCATGACAGATGCTGAGTTGACAGCCCTGCAAATTAAAGTCCTGTCCTAGCTCAAAAGTGAATGCTGCAGATGTAGAAAAGAACCATCTCATCTCGGGGCCAGCTGTGGGTGATACCATTTGGACGTGATACTGGCATCCAACTTTGATGGACCCCATTAGGGTGCCTTTGGGCAGGCTTGTGCATATTCCATATGTCTGTAGCCATGTTGCAGTATTCCACATCTTAAGAATCCCAGTTTTCTTGTTCAGTCAAACATATTTCTATACTGTGCAGCCAAGTGTAGCTTGACCTTGAGAAGGTATGAGCTAGTGAAATCTTTGGCTGTCGTGTTGGTGGAGTCTGACCAGGACTTCCCTTGGGGTTCAGGATAAGTTCTGCTGCTTTGCGTAGTTGCTTGTTCCTCCCCATTGCTAGCAGAAACAGAAGAATTACACTAAATATAACAGTATATGCAGATCTGCTTAGTTTGCATCATTTATTCATGTTACTTTTCTTGGCAAAGAACTTTGCTTTGGGATGTGTGTGAGGGGGATTTTTTAAAGCACAGATCATACCAGCCTCTGTGTAGAACAAGGCTTTCAACCTCCAATCTTCATCAGTAAAATGGAAATAATGACCTACTTCAAAAGCACTTTGCCCCCTTTAAAGTACCATAGAAATTATTAGCAATAATAATCTTATTACAGAACCAAGCAGTCAAGGGCTGATTTAATCCTTAGGTGTCACATGATGACAAGGTTAGCTGAGTGCTGAAGATGGATCCAGCAAAGTCAAATGCCATTAATTGTCTTCAACAGAGCAAGACGTGTGTTTAACTTGTGCTTAAGTGCTTTATTGGATTGCAGGAGAGAGTGCCTGTTTGTACGACTGAGGATTAAAAGTATGAGAACAAGAGGTGGGAGACTGGCTCGTGGGAGGCTGCAAGAATTTGACACATCTATTCTCATTCTGTGCAAAGACTAGGACCAAAATAGTGACTCTTCCTTGATCCCTATTCTGGCGTCCTAGTATACTAGGAAAGTATATGAAATAATTTTATTGGTGCTGAGATGTTTCAGAAGAAAAGCAGCTTCCCTCTGTTCCAAAGTTATATACAGTCTTCTTTCTAGCCTCAGTTTTCTCTTTGATGAATGGAGGCTTTTAAAGAGAGTTATTGAGTGCTGCGCTGTCTTTGATCTTTGGGTGCTGTTTGCATGTGTCTGTGACTTTAGGTTTTGCATGATAATTAATGTAGCCTGCACAGTTCTTGTAACATAATAGATGGCAGATTTCTATCTTTCAATCTCCATGCCTGTGATATTTTCACAGGAAATTATCAGTTGTACAGACAGTGCTTTTATTTTCTTTCAGGAAGACAACAAAGTTAGCATCTTTTCTCATGATTAGAAGGAATTTTAAACCAGCAAGCCTTAAGCAGAGGGGTGGGGTCATTGCTCAGTGAAAGAGCTCACATCTTGAATGCAGAAAGTTCTAGATGAGTCCCTGGCATTTCCAGATGGGGCAGAGGAAAGTTCTGGTCTGAAACTGTTGAGATCACTGCCAGTCAGTGCTGGCAATACTGAGCTAGATGGGCCAATGGTCTGGCTCACTGTAAGTCAGTTTCCTATATGGGTTTTTTAAAGGGCATTCTGTACTGAAAGCAAGTAGGAAGTGAAGGAGATTATTCAGGAGAGAAAGCAGTTAAAGTGCCTGGACATCCTACTTATGTTCCATTTACTTTAGTTTGGTTGAAAATTGCCTATTCTGATTTGAATGTGAGCTTCATAGCTATTTCCTGTTATTGCATATATGCAACACAGTACCACCTCTTCATCCCATCTCTTGGATCTGTTTTCTTCCTCTTCCCTGCTTTTCCTTTTTCTCCATATATCCAATACAGTTAAAGTGCATTCAGTTCAGTCCATGATTTGAACAAGTGCACGTAGTCTTGTATTTGTTTGCAGATGCCAACTGTGCTGCACCCTCAGTAGAGAATCTGTCTTGCACCCCTGAGGATCTGTTCCCTGCCAAATAGGTAATTAAGGAATCCTTAATATGGCTCAGAGCTGACTTAATTTTCTGATGACTCCTCCAGATTATTTAGGATCTGTTTGTGCTTGTTTCCAGCCACCTGCATGAAGCCTCCTGAACTTGAACCAGTGCAGGTATATGAACTGCAAGAGCAGAGTGAGCATTGAAAGATCCACTCTGATCTCTGGAGAAGACTCTGGAGCTGGTACAGCTAGAAATAACATCAGCTGTATTCTCAGTACAAATGTCTATGTCAGTAGTGATCTCCTACGGGGACTGAATTTCTCCTGCTTTCCAAACTCTGCAAAGTGTGAATTATCAGTCCCCAGCAATCTTCTGTATCCTGCCTTGAGCTAGGGATTTGAACATGAAAGATCTGAGTGTCAACCACTTTGGTGCGGCAGGGTTCAAAAGATTGTATTGGAGTAACATTCTTAAAAAACAAAATGTTAGCTTAGTTTTAGCACAGATTTCTTGATGAGAAACTGCTGATGTCCATTAGCTCAACAGCAGTGATTTCAGTGAGGAAGGGAAACGTTGCTAGACTTTGCCATGCTTACAAGAGAAAAATGTTTACTTTTGTGGAATGAGGAAAGAATATAGTAAAGAACATATAGAAAATCTCCCCCCCAAGTTATGCACAGTTTAAAAAACACTAAATGTTTTTCACTTGTTCAACTGCTTTGCTTTCCCTTTCTGTTGTGCAGCTAACAGCCCAATCCTTCCCTTTCCCGCTCCATAGCATTCAGCCACACCAGAACAGACTGTGCTGCCTTCTGTGGTGGTGGTAGTGGCGGTGGTGCAGTCAGGAGGCTTGTAAGAGGTAAGGGAAAATATTTTCCCTTACACCTCTGTAAGCCCCTTGATTGCAAGTGGGTCTCCTTGGACCTACACCAGCTTGATAGCTGGTGCAAGTCTGAGAAGACAAAGGGGTTGAGCTGGAGGCTCTGGAGAAGATAGCATCCAGTGCAAGTCGCTGGTACTGAGAAATACCCTGGTCCACCCACCCCACTCCAACCACCCTGTTGCTACGTGTGCTTCTGGAACAGCATTTGTGCCATAAAGCACAGTGTGCTGCATAGGTTTGGACCATATGTATGATACAATAATGTAGTAATGTATGACACAGAAGCAATAAGGATGCAGACCCTATCTCTATATTTTAGGCCTATTTCTAGAACCTTATTCTGGTGTAGTCTGCAGTGTTTGAAATCCTTCAGTGTGTGAAAATCTCTCTTTATGTTGCCAAGTGACCAGACTTTCTCTACAATGCCCCTAGCATGGAACTTCTTCCCTACAGATTTTGGTGTTTATTCATTTCCTTTTTCCCCTCTAAAAAGCACCTGAAGGGTTTCATATTGTAGGTATGCTACAGGAATTCACTCTTGTGAATCTTCTTCCATAAAAATAAAATAATACCTTGCTCATATTATTTATGTCCTAATTCCATTTTTCCTTGCTGTGTAACACACTTTGAGGTATATCTGTGTTTGGAGGCCTACACTTGTAGATTTTAACTGTTTGGTTTTTTTAAAGTTGTGTTCTTTGGAACCCACCTTGGGTGTCTCTGTATTGAGATGGAAAGGTGGGGTGTAAGTTTATTTTAATAAATGAAATAGAAGTAGTAGGAATTTTAATTTTTCCCGTCTGTCAAGTTTAATGGACACTATGTGTTAGTACCTGGTATTAGTAAAAATATATCATTTTAAGTGCTGAATCTGTTATTGTTTCCATTGTCCATAGTCTCTCAAAAAGTGAGATTTTCCCATACTTTCATATAACAATGCTCAGAGGGATGAGTTTTTGTAAGGACATAAAAGCCCTACTGGATCAGGCCAAGGGCTCCCCTAGTCCAGTGCCCTGTTTACCACAGTGCCCCATTAATTCCCTCTGCGGAGTCCACAAACTGGAGAGAGAGGCATATTTCTTTCCCATCATTTTTTCCTACAACTGGTATTCAGAGGCATACTGTTTTGTAGCCATTGATAGACCTGTCCTTTGTAAATTAGTCCAATCCCCTTTTCAAAAAATGCAGGAGACATTCCAGAAACAGCAATTGACTGCCTGTTCTAAGGAAACATTGCTGGAGAGGATTTCTGAGAGTGGAGGCTGTGACTCAAGGTTAGAAGTGTCTAAAAGACTTACATTTACTCCTAGTCCCTTTCTGTCATCCTCAACGCACTCCATGGTTCCAAATTTTTCTTTTTAAATGCATTCAAAATGCAGGCTTGTAAAAGGGTGTATAACGTGGATTAGTACATGACATAGTTCAGATGGTGCCCAAAAGTCTTTCAATTCAAGGGACTTTCCCATAGATCCTAAATGTTGTGATAAAGGGAACATTTGAACAATCTTGTTGTGGTTCTGTATGGACTTTGGAGTAGTCTGAAACCTTTAGGTAGGAAGATGCATCTTGCTAAATACTTACACCCAGTTTTTCTAGTGACATCCAATTAGTTATGGTCACTTATTTGTAGGTATTTGTTGGGTTGATTTTATAGCCCATCATAAGTTTTTCTTTCATCTCAGTTTTTAAAAAGCTGCTAGTGCGTTAAAAACCAATCATTTATCATCTGCAACCACGTGATGTTGACATTAGGGAGATAACAGCCTGTTCATGGTCTATGCTTGGAGTGAAAAGGAAGTGAAAATAAACTAGTCTCAGTAGGCCTGCGCAAGGCAAGACAGCTGATAAGGTGAAAATAAGCAAAGGCTCTCGGATTCTTGGAAGGAAACGGTTTTATAGATAGGAGAGGATTTTAGGAGCTTCTGAAGTTGACAAAGGAAAATTATCTGTGGTCTCAGGATAGCATTTTTCGGCCATTTTCTTGTACAGCAAAGAACTTTAGATTGGTGTTCTTTTAAAAGATTTTTCTAACTGCTTCAATACTGATGAATGTTGGCTGTATTCTATCATGACTAATATGTAGGGCTCAAATTCCTAAGAGGTCTCAAAATCTGACGTCGACCTTGTGGCTGTGTGCGCTTTTTAAATAATAGATAAGATATTGTGTGTCCATGTAAGCATGGGGTTCTGTTCATAATCATCCTTGGGATGTTGCTGGATTCATTATACAATAATTTTACAATGTCTTCCTCATTACAGTCTCATTTATTTCCTTGAAGCAGTGCTACCCTTTGCATGCATTTATCCTAGTAGGAACGGCCATACTCCACAAAGTTGCTTGATCCAGTAGAATGAAGCACTCCCAAAGGGAGAGCTGTGTGTGTGTGTGTGTGTGAGAGAGAGGGGGGGGGAATGCAAGTCTGGGTTCAGTCTTGATCTGTGCAATAATGTCTTGATCTGTGCAATCATGCACAAATGCTTGATCTGTGCAATAATGTGTCTCTGCAGATCATCTGTTTGGGGCAGCCTGCAAGCATGCACTCCTGGTTACGATCAGGATTTTTGCCCAGGGAAATGTACGTGCAGTTTCCTTATTGCACATGTGTTTCTTCAGGTCATTCTTTATTATGCTGCAGCCCAAAAGATGGCTTCACTTGTCCTTTTGGAAATTCCCATTAAAAGCAGACAAGATCTATTGGTTTCCATTAAAAGTCATTTTCTAAGGTGTTTAAAGTCTTAGATGAACAGGTGGCAGTATCATGGAGTCAGATGGTATATCAGGGGGTTTTTTTGTTTTGTTTTGCTAATATGAGTTGGAAAATTTTGCTGTTTTAGCATATTCACAGCAATATTAAAATGAGTGTTGGAAAAAGTGAAGATGCACGAGCTCTTCCTTTTAGGGAGGGATTTTCCACTTCTTCCCCCTTCCCAGTTCTGTAAATAATTTAGAATCCACCGGAAATCTTTAAAACAAAACATCCTTCTGGCTTTCCATTTCTTATTGCCCTTTACTAAAAGTTCAGACTCAACAATAGCTGGAAGTCGTTGTTTTTGATGTTGCTCTTGCAAACATCTGTGTGGGCGTGGGGAACGAGAACTTGTTTGGAAATGCTGGATTTCTTATATTAGATGGCACTGACTTGCTTTGGGTGGGAAGAGGAGTTTGGGGGTTTCTCACCACCATTTGTCCTAAATGAAGAGAACAGCTTGTCAGCAGGCAAAATTCAACACAGGTGCATTTAGAATAAGAAAAATCCACAGTGGTTGCAGTTTTCATGTCGAACAGCATTTCCGCATTAAATAATTAACAAGCTTCAGCCTCAAAACCATTGACCTGAAACTTGACATGCCACCAGGGTATGACTGTCTGTCAAGTTTTGGGTAAATCTGAGAAGCTCTTTAAGATGTAGCTTTTGTCTCCAAGTTGTTTTCCCAACACACTTTTAACCCTACCTGGAGTTGATACAGTGAAAATGACTCTAGCTACTGTCTTCAGAGTGTGCCTTTCTTTAATAGGAAATCTTTGAGAATGTTTGGGGGAGAGAATGTCAGAATGATGACAAGTTATTTAATTGTCCTCTATACCTACACTTACAACACATGCCAAAAAGTATTTGAGATGAAGTCTTTGTCTCCTCCATCAAACTCGCTAGGCCTTCTGCGTTTGCCTTTCTGTGACAACTGATCACAAATGTTGAGCAAGAAGGATAATACACACTTAAGGACACAGGACACTACCTTATACTGCTTCTGATCCTTGGTCCATGTAGCTCAGTACTGACAAACAGTGGCTTTCCTGTGTTTCTGACTGAGGGTCATTCCCTGGAGAAGCCAGGGCTTGAATTTGGGGCCTTCTGCATGCAGAAGATGTGGTCTACCACCGAGTCCCACTGCCCAACTTCTACTAGTTGTGTGTGAAGCTGTGTGTGAATATTGCATTTTACTAGCGGTGACCTGAGGAGGATGTCATAGTTCAATGGGATCACACACAGTTTGCATATAAAAATTTCAAATTCAATCCTGACCCCTTCAGTTGAAGAATCTTGGGTGTAGTACTAAACTTGACAAGTCTATACCATTTTCTCCTGCTATCAATAAAGGTGTGTGCATGTGCTTGTATAAAAGTTTATATATTTGCAGACAGTTTATATTTTTGGATGTTATTCTAGATACTTCTTCCATTCTAGCAAGGGAGGAGAGGCAATCCTAGCTGACTTATCCTTACCTCTGCAGCCTCTTGCACCTGCTCCCAAAAATGTGTTCCTGGGAATTGTAATACATTCAGGAGCAGACAGGGGGCTGCAGTGGGAAAGAGAGGTCAGCAAACATCTGCCCTCCCACCTTGTACAAAAAGAGCTTCTTCTGCAAATAGAAAAAGCACATTAGAGTATAACCCCTAGATCAGTGGTCTTCAAACCGTGGCCCACTGTGTTCCGAATAAGCTGTCCAGGCACAGCGCTTTCTGTTCCACACAAGAGCCACTTTTCTTCTTGCCCGATTGTCCCACAGCCTCATGCCAGGCAGCTGCTGTCCCCGGGAACTCAGGAAGCAGAGGCCGCTAGGATGACGGGTATCAGAAGCGGCTGTCTGTCGTGAGGCTGTGGGATGATTGGGCAAGAAGAAAGGTGGCTCTGGCACAGAACGGAAAGTGCCACACCTGGACAACTTATTTGGAACACTGGATCTGGCCCATAGGCTGTGGTTTGGAGGTCCCTGCCCGAGATATTACACTGGTTGCTCATACTAACGTTTGGTTTGTTGCTTTTTTTGTTTATATCCCTAATACATTCTGTAAACGGGTCTTTTAGACACTGGGAACTGGAGGTGGGGTTTGGCTTTCATCTTTGTGCTGCATGGTTTTTGAATTGTGAGTAGTTTATCTTATTGGTAAAATACTGTTATTTAGCCTGGATACATTGATTTCTCTCAAACGAAGATTTATAGGAGACATGAACTGGCAGAAGGAGTCCATTCAAATGTTTAGAGAGCCATATGCTAGGCCATCTCAGAGTGTCAGGGTAGTATTGCTTGTTTAAAAGTTCCGCATGTCAGCATCTCCTTCTGCTTGGAAAGTGTGCACCTCAAGGACAATGTTATTGTTCGGTAAGCCGCCTTTGTGCCTTCAGAGTTGACAGTACTAGTGTGAGAAGACTGTGCCATGTAAGTGCCTAGACATTTGAATAGATTTTGTTGAGTCTTGTAAGAGAAAGGCAGCTGTGGTTTGTACCTCCTGCGCATTCACCTGGATGTAACTAGGTCAGACGTGGCTGGGGGAGATTACTTCTGCTGCAGAAATGATGGAATGCAACCCAATAGGAGGGTGCTCTTCATGCTGGATGGCTTAAAACACTGTTTGCTACTAGATATGTCAGTGAGGACCACACGTGTAAGACTTCAGTACTTCTCAGGTATTTCTAGAATGTGCTTTTAAGTGCTTTGAAGAGCTTCCTTATCTTTGTGCAGAATCCATCCCACTAAGGTTTGCCTTTTTCCTGCCAGAATGCTTTATTATCCCATTTTAATTACAGGTAGAAACAGGTAGAAACTTTTCAGCTAAAGGAGGTTGTCAACACCTCTGTCTTTAAAGCACTTATGTTGTTTGGTGTGAGAACTTAGGCATAATTCATTTGCTGAAAAGTATACAACATTAATTCAGTTCTAGCATGCTGACCGTCAACAAGATTTAAATTGTGGTGTTATAATTGAAGTTATTGAGAGATGACACAATTGGGAGGAAATACATCTTGTGTTTGCATTCATGTTTTCATAAGCTAATACAGTCGCCGTCATGCTAGCACTGTGTAGTCTTGCATTGAAGAATCGCATAGCAGTCAGGCTTTAAAGTTAATAGATGCAGAACAGGCAATTGTTATCCAAGTAGTTTTATTGTCATTGTCCCATGTTTACTAGCTATAGCAATGGTTCTCAAATTTGGGGAGAGTTTTACCTACTGAGTAAGTTTTTGCAGGGGAGGGGCTAGGGCAGTGACGCAATCCCCAGAATTGTGTCTCTAGCAGGGGTGAAAGGGAGCTATTTTTACTGAGGGCTGCTGGCAGCTGCAGGAGTTGCATGGAGCCCCAAGCAGCCCTCCGCAGGGCTCCCCAATGCTTAGAGTTTTGACTTAGAGTGTTGAGAAAAACCAGTTGCGAAGCACTTCCTGATTGCTTGGAGACCAGTTTTTCTCAGCGTTCTAACATTCCATGTCAACCTTCTACGCATGTGTGAGCCCTGCAGAGGGCTACTTGGGGCTCCCCATAACTCTTTGGGATCATGTCACTACCTTTCCCTGCCCCTTAAAGGGACGGAGGAAGCTTTATACAAGCTGGTGGGTCGCAACCCACCTGTTTGAGAACCACTTAGCTATAGAATCACCTTTCCAGGACTCATCTAATATTGATATCGTTAATGTGCATATTTTTTGAAAAATTATATATGTTTAAACAAAAGTGTGTTCCCCCCCCCCCCCCATATCCACAGGGAATTGGTTCAAGTTCAAACTGTGGATACAAAAAACTGTAGAGAGCAGTGAACTCTACAAAAAGCGGTTCAAAAATTCCCCCATCTCACAAATGACTTATCTGCCTGTGATTGCAGCCCTCTTGTCAGTGTCTCCTGTGTCTTGCTGGTTCTTTGCTGTCTGCAAATGCTAACAGGACACAGGAAGTGGGTTGGAGAGCTGAAAAGAGCGTGACACTTACATAGAGTTCATAGAATTTAGTGTCATTTTTTTCAGCCCTCCAACTCGCTTCCTACAATATTGCTGGCTCAGGTCCAAATTGTCCAAATTGACCCATGGGGGTAGTGGGGGTAGCGAGGAGGCCTTTGGAGGTTAAAACTCCCCCACAGAATGCAGTGAATGCCACGTTGGCAGTACTGCATCGCTATATGGGGAGTTAGGTAGGATTGGGCTGTAAATATCCTGTTTCCACTCCATTAAGGGTTTAAGCAAGATCTTGAAGTGGACCTGGAAATATACTAGTAGCCAGTGGTACAAGATGGGGGTTTTACGCTCCCCATCATAAGCCCTCAAAGGAACCTAGGTAGTCACTTTCTCTACTAGCTGAAGTTTGCAGACAGTCTTCAAGGATAGCCCTTGAATAAAGAGTATTGCAATAATCCAGTCTAACTATAACTAGGGCACGTGTGCTGAAGCCGTGTGCATTTGAAATGACTGCAGAATAACTCCAGCAAGCTTATATATGCTAAATATATAAGCATATTTACATATATGCTTTTAGCAAATGTCATATGCTAAAAGAGAGACAATGCACACGGTCCCCTGTTCTTGTATATGGGATGATTTTCAGACCACGGTGTGTGTGTCTGTGTCTGTGTGATGGTAAATGTACTTTCAATTGCGACATATGGCTTTAATCATTATCGTAAACAATATCCTTGAATTTTAAATGTGTCAAATTGGGGTTAAAATTCCCAGTGTCCTTGTCACAGATAAAAATTATATTTAAATCTGCGCTTTCAATAAGGCGCACTGAATGCCTGTATTTCTTAAAGCCAAAGGAACTAGAATGAGATAAGCTGCTCTGAAATTACTGTCTGAGTGGAAAACATGTCAAATATGCATGAACCTCCCAGCCCAGGGGGAGGGGGAAAGTTGGAAATGGAATATGCATTTGTTCCCTTTAGCTAGGAAACCATTTGCTCTCTGCCTCACCTCTAATCCTCATAAAAGCATTCAGTGAACTCAGCTGCTTTTGAAAGAGAATTGAAGAGCATCGTCTCATCTTATTTCTCCGAGCAAGCTACAGCGATGGTGTCTTCACAGTCTCCATTTCCTCTTTGGACTCTTGCAAATAAATATATATACCCAAAGTGACAGGCTCTTTTATTCTGGTTTTGTACTTTCTTGCCCTCCAGTAACATGGCAAGGAATTCCCCACAAGTTCAGTTCTTGTCTGCAGTTGTTCAGAAGCTTTCCCGATGCAGTAATCTGAGCTGAGGGGCTAACAAACAGAAGTACGTTTGGCTGGGCATGAGCTCCAGTGATACGTTCCGTGCATTGTTCTTGATGACACAGTTTTGAAACAAAAGTCAATGCAAAAAGGTTAAAATCTGCCATGTATCTTTAGGTTGTAGGTTTTTCTAATTCTGAGTGGAGGGGAAAACATGGTGAATGCTGTAGTGTAACTTTAGCTCCTACTTTTTGTGGGACATTTGTCCTTTGTTAACTGAGGCATGTTGGATACGTTTCTGTATAGACCAGTGGTTCTCACACATTTAGCACCCAGACCAACTTTTTAGAATGAAAACCTGTCAGGATCCTCCAGAAATGATGTCATGACCAGAAGTGACATCATCAAGCAGGACAATTTTTAACAATCCTAGACTGCAATCCTGCCCACACTTACCCAGGACTAAGCTCCATTTACTATCATTGTTAAAAGAATATTCATAGGAGCTTGTTAAAAGTACAGATGTATAACATTTTCCCAAATGCAGTCACATACCACATACCATCAAGTCTAATATATGAAAAATAAAATACTGAAATGAATGGGGACCCACCTGAAATTGGCTCTTGACCCACAGTTTGAGAAACACTGGTCTAGACCCATAGGTGCTTCTGGACTCCAGAACTGTAGCTGCAAACATCTTTCCCATCAATGGTAAATATGGAATCTGTGCCCAAAATGCATACAAGGCTGAAAGCATCAGCCTTGTATCTTCTCTTCCTGTTTCTTCTGGCAGTGTCTAGTAATACACAGTGGGTGGTGATATTGATGTTAATGTTAACACAGTGCTATCTTTGTGCATGGTGCTTTGCCCAGAAGGAGATGTTGTGCTCCAAGTGTCCCCACCTCCAAAGGTTGCAAATAAGTAGAGTGGGGACCACAAACCTTGCAATGTAATGTGACATTTTATGTTGTTAGAAGTTATGTCTCTGTTGTCCATTCCTCTATACTTATATATTTCAGTACTATGAGTGCTTTAGTTGTGGGTGACTTTTGAAGGATGTTTAGAAGCATGATTCAGAATATATTTCACTGGCTCTTGGAAGTAGATTATAGCCATGCTACACAGTCTTGTGTGGGCTTCCCATTTATTTTTATTGTCAGTTCCTAGTTTAAATTTACAAGGCCCAGTCTGACTCAGAACTTGTACACCCTATGTATTTTCACAGATGCTATGGTCAATAAAATACACTTGCAAAGTACACCTGTGTGGAAATTTTATCTCCAGGAAGCTTGTGTGATAGTGTAACTATGTTGTCTCATAGGCCTTAGACCGTTGATTTTATGGAGCTGACTTGGTTTGCTTCACTAAAATTGGTCCTCCAGCCATTTCCTGAATGCAGAGCATGTGCTCTACCACTGAGATATGACTCTTCCTTTATGTGTCATATTTTTATACTACCCTTCCTTCAAGGACCTCAGACTGTTGAACATAGTTCCCTCCTTCCGTCATCACAGCAACCCTTGGTATTGGCAACCTTCAGTCTCGAAAGACTATGGTATCGCGCTCTGAAAGGTGGTTCTGGCACAGCGTCTAGTGTGGCTGAAAAGGCCAATCCGGGAGTGACAATCCCTTCCACACTGGGAGCAAGTGCAGTCTGTCCCTGGTCTGTCTCCCTAGCTATGGGCCTTCCTTCTTTGCCTCTTAGCCTCAGACTGTTGGCAAAGTGTCTCTTCAAACTGGGAAAGGCCATGCTGCACAGCCTGCCTCCAAGCGGGCCGCTCAGAGGCCAGGGTTTCCCACTTGTTGAGGTCCATCCCTAAGGCCTTCAGATCCCTCTTGCAGATGTCCTTGTATCGCAGCTGTGGTCTACCTGTAGGGCGCTTTCCTTGCACGAGTTCTCCATAGAGGAGATCCTTTGGGATCCGGCCATCATCCATTCTCACGACAGCAACCCTATGAGGTAGGTTAAGGCTTAGAGATGGTGACCGGCCCAAGGACACCTAGGAAACTTCATGGCTGAGCAGGGATTTGAGCCTGGATCTCGGTAAGGCCAACACCAGAACCACGATAGCATCCTGACTCTCTGTGCCCTTGCATCACTTTACTTGACTGAGAAATAGGCTTGCTTTTACCTCTTACAGAGCTATCTTCTGTTACCACTTACTTCACACAACCTGCTGTTGCCAGCTACTGTATAACATTAGAAACAACATTAGCGACTGCCCTGTTGTACAAAGGATGCTGCGGCAGCCGTTTCAGCACTGCAGCTGTCCTGTCACAACGGGCAGCTCAGGATTGGGCAGCCAGTTTCCAGTTTAACTTGGATGTTGCTGAAACCCATAATGTCATTCATTTATAAATAGGGACGACCATTTGTTCTCCATCTTCTTTTTTATGGCAGATATTTGAACTGTGTCGTGTCTCTCTCATCTCTGTTCTTTTCATTAAACTGGATATATCCAATTCTATCACAAGATCTTACCTCATAAGATTTTTACCGTGAATCTTTTCTCAGGTTAGTGTTCCTTGGACTCACCTTCATCATGTCAATATCACTTTGTGAAGGTTGGTGCCCAAAACCGGACATGCAGTTTCAGATTTGGATCTCACCAGTACAGAGAGCCACTATTATTTCTTCGCTCAAGTGTTGATCTCCACTAGCTTGTTTTATTTGTTGAGTTTTGGCTGGATCTGAGTGTTACTTCTTACATTTGTATCCTGTTTGTTCTTCTGAACACTGGATGTGGCCTACACGAGGCTCCTGTGCAGTTTGCCGTTCAGGCTGAAGCCTGTATAGCTTCAACAATGTGACATCCTCTCAGCCAATCTTATATTACATTTACATTCTATTCTCTCAGATGTAGGAGGGGAATTTCTGTGCTCATATGGAAAGTATTTAAAATGTGACTGTTCATCTATAAACTGCACTGAATGTACAATCGTCTTGCCAACCATCTTTTAATTTTTTGGATGTTTTTGTTGTTGATCGCAAACTGGGATCTCCCTTAATACCTCTCTCGGTTGCTGAATTAAAGCAGCTGTAGAAAACAGACCTCTGTTCCTTTCTTGTTCTTCCCCCTTCCCCTTTTGGGTCGCTTGTCACTTCTGAGGAAAATTTATGCTGACTCCAAGTTCGCTCACCACCCCTCATGCTCTGGTACCCATATACAAAAAACAATCGACATGAACTTGAAGCTGTGATGATAATGATTATGAGTCCATTGTTCCACTGGCTAACTAATCTAGTTTGTCCATTTGGACATTTTCTTGTTGTGGAGCTGTTGATGAAACCTTGTGCTTGAGTATTCTAGGTACAAGTAACATATGTGTATAGCCAAATGTGTGCAAATTAACTTTTGCTTGGGAAACAAAAAGGCAAAATGTTCTTGTGTGCTGACAAAGATGTTGTGGAAAAAGCAAGTTACCAAGCAAGTTAATGAGCTTCTCCCTATTAATATTTACTGTGCTCCAGCAGTGAATCAGCACTAGCTATTTCTTGTGGACTGGAATGTAGTGTTAGATGCTTGATAATTTATCAGGTGATTCAGGTAATAAAGCATTGCCTTTAATTCAGTAGACTTTGCCTTGATTTTTTTTTCTTAAGGAATTGGGATTATTCAATAAGCAATTGAATGGACAGTCTTTTTATTTTTCTTCCTCTCCCTATTTTAATTGGGTTTTCCAGAACCACCGCTTCAGTATGTTCTTGTAATGGAATTTTTCCACTTCACATTCCTTCTCTGTATTGGTAAATTTTTATTTTCAAAGTCTGGATGGCCTTCCATCTCCTTGCATACACCCATTAATGGAGAGGCCTTTATTCTGTGTCTCCAGATTTCATCTTTGTGTGTTTTGGAGTGAGGTCTTAATTGCAAAAAGACAGTACCAGGCAGTAGACAAAGGGGCCTTTACAACTGCTTTGTTGTTGCTGAATGCTTATTGTAACCTTTCCAAGTACTAGCAGGGAACAGGATAGAACATGTGTGTAGTCGTTTGGATGAAATGACCTTGCGATTTCCATTGACTAGCCATTATGAGGCTTGGGGAGCAATGTTTATCAGTGATTTGTATTCCGAGGCATTGGCTGTGGATTTCGTTTGGCCTTTGTGTTGCCTGGACATGATATTTTCCTGTTGTTATTTTTAAGCAGCCCAGTTGTTTCTTTATAGTCTTTGTAACTCATTCCTCTTCCTATTGCCAGAGCAACACCTGCTGGCTGAAGCAGATATAATTGTCTTCTATGGCTGATGATTGACTTTCTGCATAGCTTGTATTCTCCCTGTACCTCACTTGCCTTATGCTCCTTTCTTTTCCTGCTTGTTTACTGATTCTGTTGCCAGGCAGATACACTACCAGTTTAACTTAAATTCCATCTTGTTATGGGAATTGAAAAAGGGTTGGGCTGCTCTTATGATGGTCCCCCCTCCCCACAAACACACAACCTTAAATGAGGCAGTGAGTTCACTGATAAGTCTTCTGGGCCAGAAGATATTCTTTCAAGGCAACGTTGAGTTCCCGTATTTCCTTTTTAAAGAAATCTAACAGCAGAATATTTAATAACAAAGAGGAAGAACCAAGGAAGTTTCTTATATGGAATGGTATCACTGATTTTTCTTATGCAGCATAGATTATTCTTATTGGTGGCAGCTCTCCAGGGATCTTTACAAGCTTGAACTCGGAACCTTTTGCATAAAAAGCATGTGCTGCACCACTGTGCTATAGCAGCATTGCTAAAGGAGTTAATTAAGTTACAGCGCAATTCTATCTTGCGCTGGAACAGGCAGGCCAACAGGTTTGTGCTGTATCCAGCGCAAGATAGGGCGCCAAAGTGGATAAGCCAGAGGTAAGGGGAAACTCTTCCCCTTACCCCTGGCTTAGCCACTGCAGCCCCTATGGGTCTCCTCGGACTTGTACTACCTCCTGAAGTGGTGTAAGTCCGAGGAGAGCGGAGTGGCTTGAAGCTGCTCTGCACTGCTTGGGAATAGAGGTTGGGATCCAGCATAACAGCTGGATCCCAGGCCCGCCTCCCACTCCCTGCCCACCTACCCCGGGACCGCCCCCACCCACCTCCCTTCTGCCTCCTTCCCGCCTCCTCCCCACCCACCCCAGAGCGTTGCATCTGCCAAGCTCAGCCAACACAAGGCTCGCTCCTCAAGCTGCCACGGAGGCTGGATGCAGCCTCTGTGCTTGAGTGCACCTCTGTGTACTGGTGCAGCTTGCTCCCGAGGAGGCACAAACGTACTTTACGGCACATTTGCGATCCTCCTAGACTGACAGAAGCGTAATACAAGGTTAGGATTGCGCCCTTAATTGAAGATGGAGAAATAAGCATAACCTGTTTAAAACTTGTACGGCTAACATAACTTGAACAAAAGATTCAGTGTATTCCCTCTCAAAGCCTCATACAGAATGTCACTGTATGTGTACTTTGTTTCATTCATCGATCACTTTTGACCCTTTACCCAACTAATTTTTTGCAAATATTGCAAATGTGTGCCTGGTATTTGTAGAGATGTTGGTTCTGTCAGTAAGTATTAATAAACAGGGTCAAACAAATATTTCAGATTCCTAGACCTTAGCATCAAATATGTTAGTGTCCAGGCAAGCAGGTGCAAGTATTTTCCCAGCTTCTGTAAGGCAGTATTGTTCAAGGTCCATTTACATTGCACAGTTCCCACCTCACCCCACCCCCAGACCATTTCTGTCTTGAAGAAGTAAATTATAAAGATGGGGAAGAGAAAGACAGGTGACTGCCTTTCTGGTAGATGACTAGCTAGCCCAAGGTTACGCAGTTAGCACCAATCTTAGCCGTTTTGCTAACTGCATTGCTAAAAAGCAATCTAACCATGTGCTGAATACTGTATACAGTATTGAACAGTTCTGTGTATACAGCCAAACAGGTTTTCAAACTGCCTTCACATTGTATTCGAAAAGAGCATGTATTCCTTCAAATCAGTGAAGTCATAGTAACGTATATGTACTGTCATCATTCAAAGTGCCAGAATAGATCAAGGCTGGATTATCCATTAAGCAAAGTACTCTACGGAACAGGATCCCAGCCAAATGTGGTTTTGCTGTCTAGAGCTTTCCACTGTGAAAAGTGTATCCAACCTGTTCATTGTACAGGCTTCTTGACTTTCCCCTTCTATTTCTCTCCTCCCTGCCTCCTTCTCAGACTCACAATATGGTGTCTGTTTCTGTTTGACAGGACAGAGGAGTGGCGCATAAATGCTTAGCTAGAGAAAAAAATGACACAATTGTTTGCTAGGCCATCATAAAAAGCCAAATATTCCTGTGTTATGGAAGATGTGAGTGGTGGGAAACAATGGGATAAACTGGGAAAAGGGGGGCTGTGTCCACATGGCTGTATTTCCCTTTGGAGTATAAATGATAACAGATGAAGAAGCCTGGTTTTTTGGGAACCCAGAAGAATGTAGTCTGGAAGAGATTGCCTTAGCTATAGGCTCTGTCCTCCCCCATTTCTGAGAAGAGATCAAATATTGACCGGGGAGGTTTTGCGTGAGAAATTGAGTAGCTGAAAATGGAGATTCAAAGTCTTGTCTCTTCTAGCTTTGTCTGTGCAAGGGCAATATAGCGAATGACACAAAGGCCCCAATCCTATTGAGTTTTTGCACTGCCAGAACTAGTAGTCCAGCAACTTGAGGCATTTCTAGCAATAGAAAAGCCAGGATGCTATCATGTGCTTCCTGGCCACTGCCACAAATGGGCAGTGGTGCACGTAGCAGTGGCTCCAAAGGCCTCTGTTGGTGCTGGTAGGTTAGTCGTGAAGGCTTGTTGTGGACAGGGACAGGGAGTGCAAGGAGAGTTTCAGGGAGGATCAGGGGAGGGCAGGGGCTGGGAAGAGGGGAAGGAGGTATCTCAGTGGCACCAACATGCATCAGATCTTATCCCTTTGTTCTCAAGCCACCCTACCCCTTTTCTCTCTTTGAACATACGTCAGCAAAATGGCTGGCATATGTCAGAGGAGACCCATAGGCAATTGGGCAGCCTACCAGAGGTAAGTGAAAGGTATTTTTGCTTCCTGCAGGCTGTCCGGTTGTGTCCCCACCTTCCTAGCATGCAGCACGTGCTCTTTTGGCACCACTGTATGCTATAACATGGCAGGGAATAGGATTGGGCAGTGAATGATTTTTAAAAAGTAGTCCTGGCAACTCAGTAACTTTAAATAATGTAAAAAATCAAAGATGTTAGTCATTGCTGGATTCCAACACAGTCAGGTCAGACAGCAGAAAATGTTCTGATGAAACACCTCCATCCGAGCTGGCAGCACTTTTCTGAGCAGGGCCAGCTAATTGTGCCAGAACAGTCTGTGGTTTTACAGCAGTGAGGGAGCTGGATGAAGCTTGCCAAATTCCTTTATGCTTGTGACTGAAGCCAGAACTAATACTTCTAAAACACAGCAGCCTTGTCCTTGTTATGGAAAAGTGTTGCTTTTGTGGACTGATCTTCCCTTCTCCTTTGCTTTCCCTGTCCTTAGCAGCAGTCCTTGGCTGCCCAGATACCCAGAGGGCTTTTGTGTTTGGTGTTTTACGCAAAAATAAAGTATAGTGATGCAAAACTCCCCCCCCCCTTTTAAAACCTTTTTCTTTAATGGGTGGGAAAGCTTCCATATTCTGCTGGCCTTTAAAGTTCTCTGCCACAGATCTTTAGGATGTCAGCAAGAAAGAGAGCAAAAAATTATATATTCTGCTTCTGAGGTTACATAATTACAGGTGGTGCCTCTATATCCACGAGGAATCAATTCCCAGATCCCTGCGGATACTGAAGACTGCAGACAACGAAATCCATTTTTGTTTTTGTAGCCCAACTGATCTTTGAACACAACCAGAGCCTTCTTCCGGTCAGCTCCAGGGGGCTTTCTGAAGCCTGCACCTGTCCATCTATGGCCTCTGTGGGTTTCCTAGAGGCAAAAAAAAAGTCACTTCTGTTTTTTTTGTCAAAACCGGAAGTGATGTTTTTATGCCTTTAAAATTCATTAAGAGGGCCAGGGAAGCAGCCCATTCAAGACCAGGGAAGTAAGGGTGACGTGCGGGGGGGGGGGGGGTGACATGCACTGTGAGGGTGACACGCTAAAATTGCGGTTTTAGGAGCAACCCTGTCATACCATACACCATTGGATGCGGAATTTCCAGCGGAATGCAATGCAAAAAAACCAGAGTGAATAGCTCCTTTCTTTCAAAAGTTATGGCCAAAAAACTGGAAAGAAAAAAATGCATGGAGCCTGTTGGAAAGTGAAACCGAGCCATATCGTGCGTTTATCTCGTGAGTAGGCATACTTGCCATAGTCTGTCAGAAAGGGCAGGCTGAGAGGAATCCAACGACACCAGAATGGTCCCTATCCATTCAATGCAGCCCCAAAAAAACACCCAAGAAGGAGGTCCCTCCCTCCCAGCTGCAAGTGTATTGAGCCCTATGGAAAGTGAAGCAGCCTCACGGCCGCGTTTACTTTGCTTGATGATGTCACTTCTGGCCATAACTTCACTTCCAATGGGTCCTGGACAGATTGTCATTCTAAAAAGTGGGTCCCAGTGCTAAAAGATTGAGAACTGCTGCAATAAGGTGTTAGTAAGTTGACACAGGTGTGTGTGTGAGAGAGAGAGAGAGACTCTACAAGTTTTCAAAATCACTAAAATCAGAGTTTGGAGGAAAAATACCAACATGTTATATATCAATCAATGCGTAATTTCATGCAGAATGCAATGAAGCAAGCAACATTGAAATATGTGTGTTCCATCAAAAGGTACAGCCAAAAAACCAGTGGGGTGGGACGATGGTACATCACCATGCCCACCACCTGGGGTGTTGCCCCACCCACTGCATGGGGTGACGCGCAAGCCTCCCGCACCGGGTGACGCGAATCCTAGTGACGCCACTGCCTAACCCACCTTCTGAGCTGGGAAACCCAATCGGGTCTTCTAGATTCCGTGCCCACTCAGTAGCGGTTACAGATCTAAGGAGACCCATTGTGGCCACCTGGCTGTTACATGGAATAAGGGAATGTTTGTTTCCTTAACCCAAGGAGACCTGGAACTGCTTCCCTGCCCCACTGGATGCAGCAGTTGGCATTTCAGTGCTGCTGTAGCCCTGGACACTAGTGAAGCATAGGATAGGGCTGAAAAGCAGCTAGCAATTAGTTAACATCAATGACATAATAAAATAAGACCACATAGAAACAACCAGAATTAGCCAAAATAACAAAAAGTCAATAATGAAATAAACAACAAAAACTACACAATAAATTGAATAATGGAATAAAAAAATTCTAAGCTCTGATAGAATAATGTATGTAAGTTTGGTTGATATAGTTTCTTGTGGCAGGGAATTCCACATATAGCTTTTCCTAACTACGGGCCTGATCCAAAGCCCAGCATACCAGCTTACCGCCGGCATGCACTGTTGCAAATGTGCCATAAGGCATGTATGTGAGCCTTACCATGGGCCCAGCGCTAGCCCAGTGCAAAGCGTGGCAGGGGAGGCTGAGAGCAGAACCAGCCGAGCTCAGCTCTGCTGGATCTGGAGCTCCGTGTTGGGCTGCGCGACCCAATATGGGACTCCGTGATTCTGCACTAGCTCATGAGCCACCTGCAGAATCAAGTAGCCCCATTGCAGGGCTACTTCCCTTACCTGGGGGAAGGGGACAACTGCACGTTGGATGCTGCAGCAGCCATTTTGGCTCTGCTGCAGTCACGCGCACTGGGCAGTTTAGGATTGGGCTGTTAATTCCATATGTTCTTCTTTATGCTTCACAGATGTATCTCTTTATCCTCATAGCTGAAGGTGACTAATTGTAATATATCACTGGATATATAGCTCTGTGTCCTTCCAAGACTTGCAACAAAAACAGACATGTATTTCCTTGTGGCTCAAATATAAAATGTTTGCTCTGTTTTAAGGAAGTTTAATTTATATTTTCCTAGATGTTCCTGGTATATTTTTGTAATATGCAAGTAAAAGTGTGACCTTAGATGGGAATTAACAAACCTGCCACATGAAAGCCCTTTTGAGCTTGAGGCAAAAACACCAATTAAGTTCTCGACTTCCACATGGTTCCTTGGGGGAATCTTCTGCTTGAACTGTGAGGGGCACATCCATCAATCTTCACTAGCTGATCAAAAGCAAGCCAGAAAACATCAGGGTTGACAGGTGTATTATAAATTATGGAAGCACACTTTTAACATTCGTCCAGTGATTCCTCACTAGTGTTAACTAGGATTGCAATCCTACACCCACTTACTTGGCAGTAAACCCCATTGAGCACAGTGGGACATACTTTCAAGCAAACGTGCATTGGTTTGCTTTTTAAGGGTCATTTGAAATATCTTCTGTGCAATGTACCCCCACTGACTCTGGGGACACATTCATGTGGAAAAAGTTAACTTGTACTTGATTGGACTATTCCAGGGATACAGCTTTTTGCTGGCTGTTGGCTGTTATCATGGCAACCTGTTTTTCAGCCTTCACAACTGCAGGAGCTGCAGCTGTATCTGTGGATCATCTGGATCCCAAGTTTACATGCAGCTGTGACACTGAGAACACCCGGCGTGGGCCAAAATTTATTGTTTTCCAGACTGTATTTTGAGGTTTCTTTGGCCAAGATTTTCCTGTGTACCTGTAATGTCATGCAGTATCAAAATTCCCCTGTCTTTGAAAATTTGTCTTATCCTTCTCTGATTTCAATGACTTTAGTTCAGGAAGCTGTAGAGAGGAGTTAAAATTATTGCTATTGAGGATTTTGGAGCCCCAAAGCAAAAACTGGTACTGCCAACAGAAATTGGCACCTTTGGGGTCAATATTGTTCCCAGAGGTTCCCTTCTTCTCTTCCTCCCTTCTTCCCAGCCTGGTGCAAGCTTCTCAATGGCATCCTGGTGACCTTAATGAAATTAGCTCCCAGTCTTCAGTCTGTTGTGACAGGTAGATGTCATATCTGTTTCTGACCACTTTCATCATGAAAGTCATGCAGCAGCTTTTTCTTCTGTCATTCCTCTCCTGGCCTGCCTCAAATTTGTAGTAAGCTTTTAGAAAATAAATTAAGTATGTATCATCCTGGTGATTGGAATGACTAATAATTTTTTCCCTTCTCTCTCTTTTTTCCAATATTGCCACTCTGCCGTCCTCGTCCTCAATTGATGATTGATGCATTTAGGTAAGTCTGTACATGGTCTTTAGTAATTTCCTACTTTTCTTCTCTTGTTGTTGAACACTGTGATATGTGAGCCTTATGATGCACTGATTATATGATTATTCTACATGTCAATCTGAAGTGTTCAGAAAACCCAGTTCATCTGCATATGAAAGCAAGCTAGCACTCCACAAAAGTATTTTTCTACTTGGTGTGTTTCATGCAAATTTCTCTATTTCCCATTTGGAGGGGTCACATCCCTTGCACTGCAAAGGCCACCTTGATAAGGGACTATTCCTGGCCAAAGAAAACTCCTGATTACCTAATTTATAAGCCATACCTCTGCACCTAATAGTTCTAAAGTATTTCTTCAGATCTGTGAGACAGAGGTCAGAGATGTGTATTGATTACCTTTCTTCCTCTTGTTGATCAATGCAATGTATGTAATTAAGTGACAATGCCCTGGTTCATACACTTAAAAATCTTTTGCTCAAAGCAGCCATGAAACTGCAGTCATGTAGCAGAATACATACTGTACTATACTAAGGTGTTTGTGTCAATGCACAATCCCTAGGAGGGTGCACTTAGGCAATTTTTCTCCCTCTTCTCTCTCTCTCATTTGAGAGAGAGAGAGAGAGAGAGAGAGAGAGAGAGAGAGATATCAAGCACTGGCATGAATGCTGTTGCTCAGCATTTCTCAAACTGTGGGTCAAGACCCACTAGGTGGGTATCGAGTCAATTTCAGGTGGGTCGAATAGCACCTAGCTCAGCTGCCATTGAAAATGCAGAGCAGAAAATGCAGGATACAGAGCTGCTGGGTGGCCTTCTGTTGGGAGAGAGGCATGGTGCTTTGCCCTAAAAAGGTGGGAAGATGAGATGCTGGAAAGGGGGTAGGGCAGTGTGTTTAGGGAAGGATCCAAGTCTGCTTTGACTTGCAAGCTGGAATGTTTAAGACGATAAGAACATAAGCCCTGCTGGATCAGACCTAGGGCCCATCTATCGCGGTTTCCTGTATCTCACGGCGGCCCACCTGATGCCTCAGGGAGCACACAGACAACAAGATACTTGCATCTTGCTGCCACTTCCCTGCATCTGACATTCTATTTATCCTTGCACACACACACACCCCCCCCCCCCCCAGTGAAGGCATCAGACTGCAGCTTTGGTTTAACTTGGGCCACCTTATTAAACACAAGTGACCAGTTTTTAAACCTGCTGAACACACTGTCCCTCACTCACCGCTTGAATTCCGAGCAATGCAAAATAACAGCACAAGCGCACTGTAAATGGGACCTTTGGATGATCATGGCTTAGGTTTGAAGCCTCAACTGATGTCGCTTCCAGCCATGACGTCACTTCCAGATGAATGACATCCTTCTGGCGGGTCCTGACAGATTGCCATTCTAAAAAGTGGGTTCTGTTGCTAAAATGTTTGAGACTGCTCAAGCTCATATGGCCAGGTGGATTTTGAAATGTATGATTCTGGGCTAAAACTTACCTGACTGCTGCTTTACTATACTCTGGTGTTTATAGCCCAATCCTGAGCTGCCCAGCATGCAGGGCTCCCACGGCACCAAAATGGCTACTGCAGGATCCTGAACACACCAGGCAGCTACCAGCAGTTCCTCAAGAGAGGGGAACTGTCCCCTTCCCCTGGGTAAGGGAAGTAACTCTGCAATGGGGCTACTCAATTCTGTGACAGCTCTTTAGCCGTCACAGAATCAAGGAATCCCCTGTCAGGCTGCGTAGCCCAACATGGGGCTCTGGATCTAGCAGAGCTGAGGTCAGCCAGTCCCACCCCCTCCTGCCCCTCTCCCTCCCCTGCCACACCTTCTCCTTGCCCTCCACTTACCCCAGAACTCCTCCTTCCTGTTTCCCCCCGCCTAATCTTATCTCTCCACCGCCAAGCATTTGTGTGGAACGCCAGACAGTGGATCGTGAGCCCAGCTCCAGAGCTAGCCTAACAAGGGCTTGTGCTGGGCTAGTTCTGGCGCTGGACCCCACGGTTAGGCTTGCAAACATGTCTTACAGCCCAATCCTATGTATGTCTACTCCAAAGTAAATCCTTTTGTGTTCAGTGGGGTTTATTCTCAGGAAAGTAAGAATACAGTTGCCTCCTTGCAGTGCAATCTTGTGCATATCTACTCAGAAGTAAGCTCCATTAAATCAATGGGATGTTCTCCCAGGTAAGTGTATATAGACTGTGGTCGCAGAGTTTACAGACAGGTCACAGAGAGAAGGCACATGAACCCTGCTGTAACATAGAAAAAAATGCTTCTTGCATACTCTCCACATTCTGTTTAATATTCAGACTGACAAGTGACATGCAGATCAAAATGAATTGCCAAGTGGTACAGTGGCAATACCTCACTTCTTTAAGGTGTTTTCCTTCTGTGGAGAAACCTGATCCTGGGAGGGAGAAGCATAGACCTTTCGTTTTGTAATGTAGTTTCTGGAATTCTTCCCTGAAAGCAGTTGTCCACGGTTTATGAGTGTATAGTCATGTGATCTTAATTTGGACACCAACCTCTCTGGATATATAGTTGCGTGACCTTGCACCCTGTCTGTAGATTCATCAGGTTTCTAGTCTCACTAATTTCAGCCTTGTCCAAGTCCTCTCATAAACAAACCTAGGATAGTAGCCCGGTTGGACAAAAGGCATGCCGCTTTTTGTGAAAGCAGTGCACAGATGTGCATCAGACAACCACTTATTCTAGCCACACGTTTTTGTGGAAAGGGCGACATGGTTGCCACTAGAATTGCAACTCTCTGGAAATTGCTTGTGTGTGTGTGTGTATTATGGCAGAGCTGTGTTTCTGATTCACTTGGCTCCATTCCATGAGCTGTCTGTTAGGTAAGCATGTGTATAGTGGTAGGATTACATTGAAAGAACTTCCTGGCTATCTAGTGCTAGTGTGGTCCTTCTCAAACAATTCTGCCTCTTCCACATGGCTTTTTCATTCTTATGTTACCAGAGCATCATGAAATAATTGCATTTCAGGACACGGATGAAGTTGCTGGATGATATATAGGGCATTTCAAGAAAATGTATACACGCTTTTTAGTGTCAAATTTATTATGCTATAATCCACACACATTCTGTGATACTACAGTTCACACATACACTGCAAGTGGTGTACATAGAAAGAGCTGCTTGATTCAATTGATTAATTAATTAGATGAAGAGCTCAGAATACACTAACACCATTGTCTTAAGGGATCTGCAGACATTCACCCCTCATCTCTTCAATTGCTTCCCTTAGATGTTCAGATGTTGCAAATTTTCCACAATGAAGTATGTATGAATAAGAGCTCATTTATGTGTGCACATTTTTTGAGATCCCCTGTGGAATGCCACTTTCAACAGTTCCTAGCCATGTGGAACTGCCTTCATGTGACTGCATTTGAAGCCATTTGGGGCATTATTTTTATCTGGAAAAAGTGGGGTATAAATGACTAAGAGCCCAATCCTGAGCTCGGCGCAGCAAGCTTTGTGCCACCGCACACTGTCGCAAATGTGCTGTAAGGCATCTAGCGCGGGATGGGTGCCCAGCCTCTGCCGCTGGGCATGGTAAGCGGGGGCAGGGAGGAGGTGTTCCGGGGAAGGGGGAGACAGGGCGGGCAGGAGGCGTGCCAGAGGAGGGAGCGCGGAGGCAGGAGGTGGGTTCAGTGGAGCTCTGCTCCGATCCTGTGCGTTCGTGCAGGGTTCAGTGCCCTACACGAACGCCTTTACTTTACCGCTGACCTTTTGGTCGGCGGTAACTTGAGTAGCCCCATTGTGGGGCTGCTTCCCTTACCCAGGGAAGCAGTCTCCTTCTCCCGAGGCGCTGCCCGCGGCCAGCTGAGGCGTGCAGGATGCAGCTGCAGCCGTTCTCAGTGTCACTGCAGCCGCGCACCCCGGGCAGCTCAGGATTGGGCTGTAAAATATTAATTAATAAGCAGTGGTTTTTCACATATGAATTCAACCTGAGCATCTTTTTTCAACAATTGAAGTGTTAGGGATTTAAATGTGTAGTTCAGAATCTTCAAAAACTAGGTGTGAGATTGCCTGTTTCCGACTCGCACTTATCAATTACCTGTTGTTAGTTATCAATGCCATGTTTGGGTGGGCATAGAATTATGCTAATTCTGGTTAGTTCTGGTTTTGGGTAGTCCATTTGAAGGACTTTTCTGAGGGACCTTTGTTTTTTCCAGGTGAGTTTATATCTCCTCTCCATCAGACACAAACCATTCAGATAGGTCTCAGATTGAGCAACATTATCCTCTGATCATCAGTTTTGGTGACCAAATTTTAGGCATAGTCTGTTTGGCAAGGCGTGCATGTGTGGTGGGATTGATATGGCCATCTAAATGGAAACATATTTATCCTGTGAATATTAAAAAACAAGTTCCGCTTACACTGCAACCAATTTCTGTCTGTAATTTCATCTATTTTGGCTTCTAAAAGAAAAATATATGTTACATACTTGGTGAGCAAAGTGGGATTTTGTGTCTAGCTATTGCAAATGCTGATACTTTGGGGGGGAGTGGAAAATAAGTCTCAGTGAGTTCTTAATTTCAATTAAAAATATTATTTCACCTATGAAGTTATTTATTTATTTAAACTAGGAAAAATAGCCTATATTTAAAGAACTGCATCACTTTAAATCCATTTTAAACCCTCCACTAACTTTGCAGTGCATTCATAACCTTCAGGTTCCTTGAGAATAACAGAATGTGAGGCACCAGGGGTCTCATACCTGTGATCTTGGCTGCCAGACTGTCACCAGGGCAGCTGACCAGAACTTGCAAGTCCACAAAGCCCCTCTTGGGTACTACTAAGGCAGCTGGCCAGATGGAGGTTCTACAAATATAGTGAGCCCTCACTTTGCACCTATGCTGAACCTTGCTGAGTCCCAAGATGTCAGGGAATTCTGTGTCCAAGAGAATCAACAATGATCCTCTTTGCAATATTAAATTCAGAGCTTGACCCTTCACTTATGTCTTAATGTTTAACTTTACTGCGAACCTAGAGTTGCTTAACAACCTATCTGCCCGTCCTCTGCTCTTATCCCTGCCTTCATTCCACTCCTTGTGGAATGCTCTCAACCTGCTCTCTGCCTGATGCCATTTTGCTTATGTCTCCAGCTGCCAGAATCCAGAATTGTCGCACTTGTTTTCAGCCATGATAACCGCAGCCTAACACCTGTCAACCCTGACAGACTTCACTTGTTAATATACTACTTTTGTTTTGGCATCCCACAACAGACAGTTGTGTGATGCTCAGTGCTGTTGTTGTGTTTGTTGGTTAGCTGAGAAGGCTGCCAGAATTCTCTTCTGCCATTAAAAGCAGGTGATTATCCAGATGATTCCTGCTAGGATTTCAAGAGAAAAACAAGTAGGAATATTCCCATGTGAGACGTCCTCTACACAGGAGTTGCTTTCTTTGTGTACCAAACAGGATGAATTAGCTTGCAATTTACTCCGGGGAAATTCCAGCCTGCTAGCAGAGCTGCTGTTGCTGCTACTCACAAAAGCAGATGGCAAAGATATCCCAAACCTGCTCCAGGCATGCTTTACATCAGTGCTGCAGGCTTCCTGGTCCTGTTTTCACTTTATGCACAAGTGAAGTGCACAATGTATACATGTTCTGCCTTATGTAGCAGTCAAAGGAGGGCATGGCTGGACAATAAAATCCTCCATGTAGTACCTTGGCCAGCGCCAGACTTGCAGGCTGCAGTGGGAAGCTATATAGGTGCTGACATTCTTTTGGGAGAGGAAGCTAAGAAAATCCTGTTCCCAGTCGAACATCTTGCCAAACTGAATTGAAATATTCTGTACTTAACCACACCATTAATGCCACACACTTTCACATATCCCTCCTTGGTATGAAATATGGAAAATAGAAGAACTCTAGCACTGGCAGCCCTAATTTGCCTCTAAGATAGACAGAGAAATAAGATATTCTCTTGCACTTAAATGCTGTACGTACAGTCACATCACCATTAGTGTTTTTCATTTTTGCTATAAACAAATATTAATAATAATATAATATAATAATATACAGTATTTATATACCGCCTTTCTTGGTCTTTATTCAAGACTTTATTCAAGGCGGTTTACATAGGCAGGCTTATTAAATCCACGCAGGGATTTTTACAAATTGAAAGAAGGTTCTTTCTTTCAAGAACCACTACATTCAAGGTGTTTCGTTCCGATCTGGCTTCACATTCTGGCCTCCATCCTCCCACGCTCCGAGCAGATGGAACAGCTCAGCTGCAGCTTGCCAGCTGCTTCAAGGTCGCGAAATATTGATTCACACAGTTCAGTTCTACAGTGAATATGGCGGGAATTTGAATCTAAGCACCAATTAATTAAATCAGAAGGATGAGCTCAAGCACTTGTATTCTAGAAAGAGCCAGTGCTGAGCAGTGAGCCAATCTCCATCCTTGCAAGTGGTTTGTTTCTCTCTGTGGTACTCAGATCTCCCACTGGGTCATATTAAAGCAATGCATGCAAAATTGGTTACTGTGAAGTCATTGGTTACTGTGAAACTATTACTGTGGAATCATTGCAAGGACCTTTGATTTTTCACAGCATCCTTATATTGTGTTGTGAAGATTTCTCCAACATCAAAGCAGCAGAAAGTCTATAAATTGAACAGGCCAAACCAAGTGTTGATGCGTGAACCTGCTCATAAGGCTCATTGTGCGAGTGCCACCAAGGAAAGTAAAGCCAAGAAAGAACATATTCTGAAATTCTTTTCTCAAAATAGCTCCATGGAAGGTTTAGAATCTTTATTATTTATGGTTCATTTAGAACAAATGTTTTGTGATCAAATGGAAGCTACCAACCTAGCACACGAAATACTCCTGCTGCTTGATGTAGTTCCGCTATCATCATTTTTTCACTTCTGAAGTACCGTGAGAAATAAAAGGTATACATCTCTATGAGCCAGTTTGGAATAATTAGTGCCTGCTTACAAATAAGTCACTATGCAACTATTCCATCAAACCTGACGATGTTGGTTTTTATACTCCACATGGCAAAGGGCCTGTTCACTGGCCTTACATTGCATATGACATATGAATTCTACCTCTTAGTTATCTACCTGAAAAAACTGGAGTAATGGAATTTTCAGTTTTAACTCCTCTTAACAGGCTGTTCATGTTTTCAGCATTTTAAAGTATTATTAATATTGTTGTAATGTCTGATTTGTGTGCTTAATAAAGCTGATTTGCAGAATTTATTTTTGTGCTTAAGAGCCCATCTAACAGTGCTTAGAGTACTTATGATACACTACTATTTTATTGCTCCATAAACCTTTTCTACTGGATTCATAATATGGTAGGGTAATATATAAAAGGAAGATCACATAAAAGTCTGCGCCAGTGGAGTTAGCATTGCTTTATAAGACCCTCATATGCTTAGTTCTTATTTTTGTTAGTAGTTTCTAAAACTGCTCACTGAATTAGTATGTTCTAAAAGCACTCAGTGAAGTGGGCATATAAAACTGCCTTACAGTACAATCCTAAACATGTTTACTCAAAAGTAAGCCGCAATGCATGGGCAGCCTAATCCCAAAGGTGCCACCACCCTCAGTTCAGCGACACCAAAGCAGCTACCACTGCATTCCTGTGGCCCCACAGCAGTCGTTGGAGGTCTCCTCGGGGGAAGGGGACTTTCGTCCTCTTCGCCTGGGGAAAGCCCCAAGCCCTGCAGTGGGACTTCTCAAGTCTCCGCCAGCTATTTTGCAGTCCTCCACCAGCTCCACCCTCTCCCACCCAGTTCCTCCCCTCACCCTGTTCCGCCCGTCTCCATCTTCCCCTGCCCCAGTACTATTTACCGCCAGCCAATGCTTCTGAAGCACTGGCCAGCCGTCTGAGAGGCTGTGAGCGCCAACGCCAGCAGTACACTTGTACCACAGGCACTAAAGAGCTCAGGATTGGGCTCTCAGTGTCCAGCAGCTGTCCAGGGTTTCAGGTGGGTCTTAGCCCTCCCTGGGGATACCAGAGATTGAACCTGAGCGTGCAAATCATGTGTTCTATCACTGAACCAAAATCCTTTGCTGTCTGCAAATATTTATGATGCTACAGGAAGAGAAATCTACTGCAGTTTCTCATCTAAATCTACTGCAGTTTCTCATTCCCCTTGGAGGATTTAGGACATTTCTATACCTCTTTTCTATTTATTGTTAATTCTGTTCATTCTTCACATGGGTGGAGGAACAGAGAAAAAGTATTTAAAATGAAAATGAATGTTTTAGCAGCTCATAATTTTTAGCATCAGGCTCTAAATCTGACTGAATTGATAATTGTTCTAAGACTTTAACCACCCTTTAGAGATCTTGTAGATTACTTTCGCTGCTCTGTTTACTGCAATGCGTGGGCAGTGTGAATGGAGTCCTGGGACTGCCCCCAGTCCTAGGGAGCAAACAGCAACAAGAAATAAAAAACCTAACAGTCAAGACTAATGGGTTTCCCGAGTATGGGGTTGCAACCCTTTGAGGACTACTGACTGGATGGTGCACTATCATGAATCTCTTGATATTTTTAAGCCTAGTTATCACAGGCTGAAGAAGTGGCATGGGAAGAGTGGGTGTCTAGAAGCCAAAGGGAAAAAGTAGCATAGAAGTAGTTATAAAATGTGGGACACAATTTTCATTAAGTTTAGAAAACATTCCATTTACAAGCTATCCAAATACCTTGTTTCACGGTCCCTAGTTTTATTACATTATTACTTTTATAAACTTGCTCAAAAGCATAAGATTGGAAAGAACCAGATTGTTACTTACACAGTCATAATAGGTCTCTTTTTTATGTATATGTAGAGTGTGTTCTTAGAGTGTGTTCTCAGCTATCTAGCTTAAAAGAAAATTATCTCCGTTTGTTTGCTTCACCAAAACGCAGCTTGCTTTCATTGTAAAGAAATGATCTGAAAATTAGAAATAATACAAAGTTGCTAGTATTGTTGCATGTGCTCACACATTTTCGTTTGGTGTGAGTTTGATTTTGAAACATTTTCCATGGTTCCCCCCCCCCCAAACATAACGCATACTTTCTAATAATGTTAAACCAGGGCGGACATTCTGATTCCTGGCATGAGCTCTGCATTGCTTAGGAATAATATTTCAGACCACACAATCCCGTCCTGCAAACACAACATCCATGGTTCAATTTGTTGCTGGTCCAGTCTAAGATAATATATTACCTAGAAAATGGTTTATTAGGAGAAAATGTTGATGACTTGCAGAAGGTGAATAAAAAGGGTTGTGGGGGGATATGTTTTGTGAGACCATCTGCTCCTGTGTTTTGGAGCCTTCATATAAAACCATGGCTCCAGCTCTTACTACAGGTTAACAAAAGCCTTTAAATAGGGTAACTAATGGGTCACATGCATCCTTGCTTGTAAGGTTAAGACCCACAAGTCATCGTTTGTAAGAAGGTGGGGGATGAATTGGTCACTGGAGGGGAAAGACATTAAATCTAAATGCAGTGTAGCAGCCACAGGGGACTTGATTGTTTCTCAGTATTATGCATCCTAATGAAATGCAACTTAACGCATGTCCATTGCTGTTGCCCCTCAAAATTGGAGCCCTACCTTCTTAAAAAGGGTGTCAAGTCTCCACAACCATTAGAAACAATTTTCCTCAATCACTCGCTGTCTGCTGCTTTCTTGTCATATAATAGCCTTGGGTTTTGACACAAACTAGGAAATTCAGGGCAATTAGCTTCTGTTTTTCTGTTCTGTAACCATTGATAAAATACATGCTTTATGGGATGATGGCGGGGGAGAGAAGAAATGTCTGGGATGTACAGAGTATGAATGGGAAACCGGGCTTAGGAAGTTCATGCTTGGGTGGATGGCATTTTCTGGAAGGCTTCAGCAACTCTTGCCCTGGGTTCATTTGCTGGTCAAAACTCACATATCGTGAGAGAGACATGCTCTTTGGGGGGAAAGTGAGGGGAACGGGTCAGTCACAACAGGTCCATTAACATTGCCTTACAATGCCATACTGGGGTGGCTGGAAGGCTTCATTGCTTCATGACATCTTTATTCTATGTAGGACCCAAATCCCCAGCCTGTTGCTGCTGTTTATCATTTTTATAGCACCAACAGCATGGTAGACCAAACAAATTCTGTGTGTGCTAGACCAGACTAATTATCTATGTCCGCATAGGAATTGTTTCAAAGACTGAAGCTATACAAAACTTCAAGTTTCTTTATGGCAGATTTTTATGGATTCCATTGTTGGACTGCTTTATTTCAGCCACTAGGCAAGTTTTAAATAATAGGTGTGGTGTCTGCTACCAGTTAGCAGAATCACTTCCTCTTGCAGAGATCTCTTCTGCTCTTTGAAAGAGTGGGTTAGCTGTTTGTCTTTTCATCTCTTCCTTTCC
This sequence comes from Tiliqua scincoides, assembly GCF_035046505.1. NCBI lineage: Eukaryota > Metazoa > Chordata > Lepidosauria > Squamata > Scincidae > Tiliqua > Tiliqua scincoides. Next base: position 193,328,612 of record NC_089823.1, read on the forward strand.
CCTTGATTCCATTAATCTGATTGAAAGACCACATAGCGAAGCTGCCTACCAGTATTGAGGCTTCTTCCATATCACTCTATCTTGACCTCATTTTCTCAAGATCTTTTTAGCTACTTCCATGTTTCCTAAATGTACAATCAATTTTGAGTATTGTAACTCTCACAAATGCTCTTCCATACATCTTCAAAACTGCATTTCTTTTCTGGAGAGAGAAAAGTTTAATTAGTGTGTGCATATACATTTTCCCCCTTTGGGGACAGGAAATCAGTTTGGCTCTCTTGGCCATCTTTAGTAGAGAAACATTGTCTTGCCCACAAATTCCTGCTCACTCTTCAAGTCCCCCATAAGGATGGAAGGTGCAAGTATTTTGGCTGCCAGATAGCAACTGTTTCAGAAAGGCCACTGGTTTTGCTTCACTGAGAAGAGCAGAGTGTTCACTTCAACAGACCAAAATTTCCTATGCAGCTGTTTGAATGTAGTGCCTGCTAAAATGATACATGTCTGTGTGTAAAACAGGTCCTGAATAGTTTGTATTTGGGTCAAATCCATCAATGCACCAGTTTCAATATATGAATACTGTATGCATGAAACACAAACATTTTCTTTAGTCAAATCCCCACAGTAGTCAATTCTTGGTGAAGATTGATTTATGTATATGAGATTGCCCTTTGGAACAATTCCCTTGTTGCAGGAGCACATGTTTTTCTGTCCTCCACCTGCAGCATATTCTTCCAAACATTCAAAAGAACAGCTGCAGAAGTCAATTTTCAGTGTTCCACCAGCTATACCTGGGAAAATTTCAGCTCCATCTCCCTCCCTTAAGGCATGTGTTTAGACCCGATCTGGGATCTTAGAGAGGAGCAGTTCCCTTCTGCGGACATTTATAATAAGCTGATTTCCCTTGAGAACAGATTCGGAAAATGAGGGGCTCCACTTGGTTCCATATAGATAGCTTCGATGTGGAAGAAAACTTAATCAATGTCATGGTTGATTAAATACAAGCCATTCAGGGCTTCCAAGGATGATGAGGATTATGATTTATTTACCTAATGTATTAATTACATTTCTAGTACAATTGCAGTACAGAATCAATAAAACAATCACATATTTAAGGCAACATTTAAAAATTATTTTGAAGTTATTTCAAAACTACCAATAATACGATGAACATTAAAATGCCTTAGTAAATATTGATGATTTTTGTCCACCTTATATGTTAATAGTAGAAGGGGTATAGGTCCTTTAGGTTGTGCTGCTACATCTTCTCAGAATAGCAGCTCTTAAGGGTTATGTGTTCTATCATAACTCTATGCAGATGTGGTTTGGGGGATTAGGAATGTGCTACAAGCTCACATACCTCTTTTCCACTTGCTTGTTCTTACCATAGTTTGTCATGACTTTCTGTCAAACTGGTATTAATACTAACCATGAACACAGTTCAGACAAAACTATGGAGTCAACTCCTAGTTAATGCTAACCATATTTTATCTGATTTCTATATTATGGAAAACTTTGTTTAAAACAAAACAGGAAATGAAGGAGCATCTGCCCACCTGAGTGTCAGTGGGAGGGGGTCAGAACCAAGGTAACATTTGTATGGAAGAAGAACTGTCTGCATGATAGGAACCTTAGCACAGGTACAGTTGTATTAATTTCCTTGGAGATATTCAAAGGGAAGGGATCTCATGGGACATGGTTAGCTCATGGGCCTCCAGTTTCCTAATCTAGCTTACCTAATGCAATTTAGGTCACGCCACGACAAATTTAATTAGAAGTCAAAAGTTTCTTCGGAAATCTGTTCTCCACACATTCACCTTTTCTTCTTGATAAATCTGGAGATGCATCATTTCTTTTCATAATGTTTGATATGTAGTTAGAGAATAGGCAATAATCTTTCTCATTTAAATTTGGTGTTTTTTTTCTTAAAATTATTACACTTGCCATTCTGTGACTGATAAATGAAGCTCTGGGTAGACAAGCAAGGATATGCAATAAAATACACCGTTTTGAAATTCTCTTACACTTCGCCATGCTCTTAATATCTGTGTCCACATGAGATGACACAACTCTGAGAAGGTTTGTGTTCTTCATACATACATATTCTCTATTTTTCCCAGGCCAAACCTATTATTTTTCTATTGTTTGATACTTGACAGGATGGCCAGCAGAGGCTGCAGGCTAAAACCCTGGTGGAGTTACAAGGGATATTAATGTGACGACCATCTCCAGTGTTCTTCTAATCTCTCACTGTCTTATTTGGCCTGTTCCTCTGTCAGGCCTCCTGTTTGCCCAAATTCTATTCAAACAATTAATGGAGAGAAAAGTGCAATATAGTCAAGGCATCTCCACTTTCATTTGCCCGAGTCACTAGAGTTGTGGTGTATTCTCACAGCCCATTCCTGAGCTGCCTAGGGCAAGCAGCTGCAGTGGCACCAAAAATGGCTGCTGCCACATTCGTGGCACCGGAAATGGCTGCTGCCCCAAGCAGCCACCAGCGGCACCTCGGAAGAAGGGACTTTTGTCCCCTTCCCCCAGGTAGCCCCGCAAAAAGCCTTCGTGTCGAGCGGCGAGCCCAACACAGAGGCTCCACCGGTCCCGCTTCCCTCCCTCCCCGCTTCCTCCTCCCAGCATGCCTCCCCCCACCCCCGCCTCCCTTTCATGCTTCCTCCCCGCCCTCTACGCGCCTCCTCCCCAACTCCCCCCATGCCCTTGCTTTCCTCTCTGCTGCTTGGCGGTCCATGCAACCACCAAGCAGCAAAGGCTGGACGCCCACCCGGCATTAGCACAGTGCTGGTCAGCACCTTATGGCATGTTTGCAACAGTGTGTGCCGGCGGTAAGCCGGCACGCGGAGCTCAGGATTGGGCTCTCAGCTGGGTATGATAAAAAGCCCAGTTCCTTTGAATTTTATTAATAAGAGCCATGCAGTTGGCTCTCTTTTTCCTTGCCTATTTTTAGAGACTGTCTCTGCCATTCTGTCACTGCATGGAGCTTGTGGCTGTGGAAGAGAGGGTGTGAGCTGCCCTCCCCCCACCTTCAGCAACCTCATGTCTGGTAAGATTTAAATGGTTTTGAAAGTCTTCAGCACCTGAATGGCAGACACAATTCTTCCAGCAGTCAAATTCTTCTATTGAATTGGTGAATGTGCTTGAAACAGGCGTGATATAACTTTGCATTTCCGTAATGACTGAATGGCTGTTCTTCCAGTTTTGTCTCTGCCTTTTTTGAATAGGTTCCTTCACTGTTACTTTTACTTGGTGTTCACTTCTGTTTCGTGTTGCTCTCCACTGTTGTTTGACTGTGGGATTGCTATCATACGCTCTGGCCACACAATGTATTGTGGAATTGTGAAATTTCATCGTATTTTAGTAGCAGTGCTCTAGCATTAATAATATTATAAAATGATATAGCGCTTTTGAGTGTGCCAAGCCCTTCACATGTATTATCTTGATGGAAGGTAAGAAGCTATTATTATACCTGTATCACAACTGAGGGAGTGGTTTACCTAAGGTCACCTAGTGAGAAATCAAGGCAAATGTGAGATTCAAAAGTTCTGGTTCTCAGCTCATTCTTTATTGTACACCAGTTGTCCTTACTGTAATATGCTTTTCCAGAAATAGGAGCCTATTTTATAAACCCAAAACCACAGAGAATGGTTTGAAGTACCTCTTTTTGTATATTTTTAGAATGGATGTAGACAGTCTGACATAGAATCTTCTAAAACCCAGTAGACATCATGACTAAGGTCGTCCCATCTGTGCTTGATGTGTATCCAGGCATTTGCCTCCATTTTGAAACCAATAGAACTGAATGTGCAGCACTTTTCTCAAATGTATTTATCAAATATTTATGTTTGCCTCTTTCTGGCAGATCGACTGGTATTAATCTATTAAATTGGTTGAGTTTGTACTTCAGAACATAGCCATTACAAAGCTTTAAAGAGAGAAAGAAAGGAAGCAAAACAGCAGAAAGCTCATATAATGTTGAGGCTAGTGTCAAAACTTTAAAAATGTTGCAAATACAGGACATCAGAGGTGGACGGGATCAACCTCTCAAGAAGTTTTAAGGGGTTTTTTTTTGTTTAAAATTCAACATAAAACCAGATCACGAATGGTGCACAGATATAGGGGGGGGGGGTTGTGTCATCTGTCACTGGAGCTGTCATGGTGTTACCCAACAGGTATGGCAGTCTTTCAACCACACACCATATAGCAATTTCTTTTTTCAGTGGCAAAATACTGTTTTGAGTGTTTGGAAAAAGAACTAACAGAAGTACTAGCTTGCAAGAAACGCCTGGTGCTTTTATTGTGCATCATGTGTGTGCATTCATATACCCTTCCCCCACCCAATTATTTGGAAAGGCCATACGTTGTGGTGTATTGGATCAGAAAGGTTATCCCCATGGCCATCTGGATTCTGGAAGTTTTAAAACTACCTCCTATAGAAGGCTTTTCCATTGCAGTACCATTTGTTTATTTAGGATTCTTAGATGTATGTTTCTGTTCGTTTTCAGTGCCATTTTAAAAGCACATGTTTTGGAAAAAGCTTTTGCTTTGTAATCAACTGCATAATTCTTGTAACCTTGTTAAATGTTTGTTATAATTGCTGAAGAAAGAACACTTAAACTATTTATCAAGAATGAACATAATTACTAGGATGATACTCAGATCTTATTAATTCTCAGTCATTTTCTAATCCTTTTGGCTATTTAAGCCTGTAAGTAGTATGATTTACTGCCAATATTCATGAGCACACATTAACTCTTGAAGGATTACTCAGCAGTGGAGACTACTCTGCTAGTGTGGACAGAACCTTTATTTTCCTGGAAAGTAGCAGTGGACAGACAAAGTGCTATATAAGGATTCATTCATTCAGGCCTGTAATAAACGTGTTTTAATTATGGTAAAGGATCCAGATGCCTTCCCCAAAGTAGCACTTCCATTGAGGAGATATTGCATTTACCCACCAACCAAATGACAATTATTTATACCCTCAAAAATGCAGTTTAGATAGTGCAACAGACTTTGAATAGTACCTACTGCACTATCTATCAAAGCGTGTGAAGTCTGGATGTAAGAGAACCATACGTTCTGTTCTATTCTCCTACTCTGCCATTCTGCGACCTTTTTTCTTTCATTATATTTTTATTTTATTGTAAACCATTCAGAGGCCCTTCCTGCCATCTTCTTCACTAGCAGCACTACCTCCTCCAGCAATGTGGTTTCACCCACAGCAAGGTGGCTATTCTTGTTTTTCCCCACTCCCATCCGGTATGTATTTGTGGGATATTGAGATCCTGTCTTTCAGAAGGGAACTACAGACTGTTGCACTTAGGCAAGAATGCTTTGCACCATCACACAGACAGACTCCCTTGACATGGACTGATTTCATGTGACAAGAGCCTTGTGTAACTAGCAGCCAGTTTCCCTGTGTAGATAGTAAGTCTAAAGGAAGAGCTCGGTTTTATTTTTTAACTTTTGTACAGCATCTGGTAATCTTAGATAACAGAAGATGAACTCCGGACATTAATGCTGATTGTTTGTACTTCACTATGTTGTGATTTGACTACCTTTCCGGAAGAGGAAATGCTTTCTCCCTGTTTTCCAAGTGGATTCTTCAAAGTTATGATTAGTAACTTTTCTAAATAACAGATCTGGTTTTGTTGCCCTCATCCCACAACTGTCTTTTCTCTTTTTTTGGCAGAATATCACAGAGATGTTATCACTCCGTATGTCTATGGAGTCTCTATAACAAGGATGTCTTTATTATAGCATCCATCTGACTTTCTAATTGGCTTGCTGTTTGCCCTATCAGATAGTTGGCACTAACAATGATGTCACGTACCTAAGTTCTTGTCCATTAATTGCATTTTTTTCTCAATATGTGTCTTCCTTACTTTGTTGTACATTAGCTTAGAAGTTTAGGTACAAGAACTTTACCACCTGACCCCCCCCCCCCCAAAAAAAAAACCTTTACGACTCCACCCAAATACCAATGTTACTTACAAATGGCCAAATGGATGACTGGCTAACCATTTCTCTGTGAGTTTGACCTTTTTGACATTTCTGCATAATGTTTCTGTTCTGTTGCTCTACTTCACGTCCATAGATCATTGATGGCAAGGTATGCTGAATAAATATTTTATGTTACTGCAAATACTGTACACGTAGGCATTAACAGCCTCACAAATTGGGGCAAAAGTAAAGACTAGACCTGGGCTTTATCTTGGTTGTTGTTTGTGTGCCTGAATTTCGCTATGGATTGCATAGTTGGATCCATAGAAGATGATTTGGCAGTGCAATTTGTTAGGGGGCAAAGTATGTACAAGACAGTGTTCATGTTTCACCCCCAAGAATTTCCTCTCTGTGCCATCCAAGCTTGTTACCTCACCATGTAATCTGCTCGTTCCCCCTTGTTGAGAGGTGCATGCAGCCCTGTTTACAGCTAGAGGATTAGCCTGGCAACTATCCAAAAGCATTTGGAAAGCATCAATGCAATGTCAGATTTCAGCCAGGGTGGTGAGGACTAATGGATTTTACCGGTCAACAGTTTTTAAAAATGCTTTCAGATCAGAATTTCTCATGGGGGCTGAACAGGAAGAAGTAGAGGATTTCATTATAAGTAATACTAGTAGCAGTATTATCTGGTTGCTTACTCAGACAAAGATGCTAGGTGCAGACTGGCATGGATTTTTCATTGGTCTCCAACCCTAGCTTGAAATAATCGAATCAAGGCTTGCTTGGTGGTGATTTAGACATTATCCAGCTTTTATCAGTTGTTAAAAGACATACTTCAATCTTAGATTATTCTTATAATAAACAGACCAACTTTTTGTTTACTGACTTTTGTAAACACAAATAACAGTAGTTACTGATTTTTTTAGATCAGTAACAGAAATCAAAATGAACGCCTTTAGAAACCTTTACAGCCATGGGTTTTAAAGATGTGTGGATTGCGGTGTGGAGAGGTGTTCATTTTTGTCATTTTCTGCTTTTGCGACTCAACCTGGGACATGGTAACAAATTCCTAAAGAGCAATTGACCTTAGCCACAACACAAAAAGCTTCGTGAGCACAGTGGGACTTTTGAGCCATCTCTTCATGAGAGCATCATCCTATGTCATTAAACAAACCACTCCTAAGGCTTGGGGCAACTTCAGATATCTCCTGTGATGCAGCTGGCAGAGATTCTGCTGGAAACAAAACTTGGAGAACCATGGCATGTGTGTGTGGATCCTAGTGTGGGCCTAAAAGAGTTCATTGGATCATCGTCCACAGCACCTTGCCCCCTACAAGTCTTCTTCTATATTGGAAATGTAGAGGTGGAGTAGTCCAAAGACCTTTTTTTGTGCAGTGCTGCTGCTCCATATTGATTTCTTGGGCTCTTCTGCCTTTGGTTTTTTCCTGTCCCAATTTCTGAGATTAAAAAACCTTTGCATGGCTGTATCTGGGGTAAGGCTTCATTTTATTCACATAACTAGAATGCTCTTTTGTATCTTTGTATAAAGATGGAAAGGTTTTGTTACACTTGGATAGCAAAGGAAATTATACATTAGAAGTGCAGTGTATTTCCTTGTCTCTTCTTCATCTAAATGCATTCACTATCTACCTTGCTTGTTGTATATGGCATTCCATGCATAAAACCGGAAACACTGGTGCCATATCTGCAAAGCACAAACCCATATCCTCCTTTCAGGTTACAGATGATTTGGAAACAAGCCTTTTCTTCACCCAGTGATTGCCCTTCTCACCTATAGTCTTTTATTGTTTCCAATTTCCATTATGTATTGGCTTTTTTCATGTTGCCTTTTCTTTACTATTTGAAAGCAGCTCCAATCAGTGGTATGCAGACCCTCTCATAAGGAACTTATTTCTGCACTAACAGCATGAGCAACCCAAATTTTTCCACTTGCAGAAACACTGGAATTTATGGTGAAAAAGAAACATTTAAGTGGTTTCAAAAGTTAGGTTAATGGTTCCCTAGTACTCTGGGATTTTGCGGGGGATAATGGCAAATTTCCTCCAAAGACTACCCTAGTGCACTCAGTTTGTTCAGAAGACCTGTAATAGAGCAATAGTCCCAGTGAAGCATACTGTACCCAACTTGCTCCCCATTGGTAATCTTGGGCCATATGAGAAAAGTAGCCTTATTTAACACACTGTAGCAGTCAACTACGGTGTCCCTGACAAATGAACTCTGGTTGTCTACTGCTAACGTAGGGATTTATAGTCAGGTAATGTTTTAGATATGTTAAGAAGACCAACCAATCTCTCAGCATGCTCTTCTTTTAATATGCTTGAAATTATATGCATGCTGGCTGCTGCTTGCCTTTTCTTAAGAGATGGGGATAGTAGCACAAAACGTCTGAGTGATCACATATTCATACAATGAAACTGCCATGCTGCTTCTAAATTTATCTTGCTGCTGGTAATCTTCCACAAATGGGAAAAAAGAATTGAGCATTAACATTTTCACCAGAAGAGGGAGAGGTAGAGGTGTGTGTGTGTGTGTGTGTGTGTGTGGAGTTAGGTTTGCTGGGGTCAGTATTTCTCATTGCAATGTGTGTGATGAAATCTACTGTTGATTTTTTTAAAAACCTTTTCTTCCTGCTTGGTCAGGAAGGTCACTTGAGTAGCCAAGAGTAAGGCTCTCTCATTATAACCTGTTTCATATGTTGTTAGGATCAAGAGTGCCTGTGGTCAAGGCCTTAGGGCACATGGTGCAGCCACCTTGCAGATGCTAAGTAGGTCTCGGTCTGGTCAGTACCTTGATGAGAGACCATCTGCCATTCCTTGTATACTACCTTGAGTTCCACCATGAAAGAAAGGAGGTGGTATAAATGTAATTATAATAAATGGAGTAAAGATGTACTGTAAGCTTTAATGACTCTTAAGGGTAGAAAAATTAATAAATACGGTATAACATTTAAGTATTGCCTGTAGAGACTGCAGACACATTTACAGTGGGCCCTTGTTTTGGAGGGGTGTTGTTATCTCTGTGAATAATAAGTTCCTTGGATGCTGACCAGTGACTTACCTAGGACCTGCTTCAGGCCGTCGTCCAGAGGTCATGCCAGGCCTGCAGTCCATTCCACGGGCCTCCCTGCCTCTTCAGAAGGCCTCTAGGACATAACTGGAAGCCACTTCTGGTTCGCTTCTGTGACTTCCAGTCACATCCAGGAGACTCATGGAGTGCAGACCTTTCCACACCTCACAGTACCTCCCAGATGCAACTGGTAGCCATGGACGCAGACCAGAAGTGGCTTCTGGTCATATCTTGGTTGCCCTCTGAGGTGCAGGGAGGCATCCACGGATGGTGGAATCCGTGGATGCTGAGTCTGCAGATTCTGATGGCCCACTGTAATAAACACTTGCATTCTCTGAACTTAAAACACATTCCTTAGGCGCTTGTACTGTGCAAACTCAAATGAAATGGATGGGATATAGATAAGATAACCAGTCTACTTCCATCTGAGCCACAGGTTCTAACTCAAAGAGAACAGTAAAAGACAGAGGAGAATCTGGGGGGGGGGGGGGGAACTAAAGGAATATTATTATAAATGTCCACCAAAGCAACTAGTATCAAAAATACTTTTTAAAAAAAACAAAAAACACAAGTTTCTGTCCAAAAACAGTCTCCCCCCTATCAGATTTTCCATACTGCACAGCAATGTGAAAAATCTTTCCCATCTCTGACTTATTGTTTTGGCTGCTGTATTGAAAACTGGGGAACCATATATTTCTCCCACTGGCTTGGAGAACATAGAGAAACTGGAATAGAGATAAATTAGTGTCTATGGTGATCTTCAGTAACAGAGTAATTCATGTCACAACTCCATACCAAAAGTAGACATTGGGGAACAATCTCAAATCAAATGTTGGATCAGTGCTGACCTATTTTATAGCTCCAACATCTATTTGCATTGTGCTGTCAGGTGGGATTCCAATAAGTACTGTGAACCAAATTGAATTAAGTTGCTATGTATAATGAATGGCTCCTGGAAAAGCATTAAATATTGTTTTTGTGACCTGTGCCTCCTGGATATTTTAATACTTTCTTTAGACCTTTTAAGGCATATTGCCTGTTTAACAGTATGTATGTATGTATCTATTTAACAGTGTAACAACTCATAAAGAAAGCTTGTTCAAAATGAGTGGCAATGAGTCATTCCAGAAAACGATATTGGGGACTTCAGAGGATGTGTGAGCAGTATGATTCTGCTGTTAGCCGCATCTTTACCTTATGTTTTGAAAATGTATTTAATTAATCAAGAGCCGTTCTCAATTTGAGTATATTCATTTATGGAATATATGGAGGCTAAGCTATATTGATTGATTAAGCTGTAATCCTAAACATGCTCACTAGGGCATATAAGCCCAAGTGTTCAATGGGGCATATGAGCCCCATTGAACATAGTTAGCACATAGTATGTGTGGGATTGTGCTGTTAGTCTAATCCAGTCCTGTGAACCTGTTACCTTTGTTCACATGTGAGTCTGCTTTTACTCGTCAAAGACTTCATTGTTTCAAATCAGCATAGTTGAGGTGGTGACATCAACACCTCTCCCATTAGCCCATTCTGAATATTAGGTCAAATAGCTTAAGTTACCCCATACCAGACTACTAAATCCCAATGATGTCTTTAGCAAATCTCTGAATACTAAACAGATGGTCATCCATTGCATTACCTATGTCGTGGACGTCTGCCAAGGTTTGTGACTTCATTTTGTAATGGAAGTTTCTGTATAAAGTAGTCAGACATGGATCGCAATTCCTAAATCTGTATTTGAAAGGAATGAACGGAATTTTTCATTAAATCTGAGTTCTGGTTGCCAGCCTGGAAAGTTGTATTGGAGACACCAAAAGGCACTGGACTGCTAAATAATTTCATAATAGTGATAAAGTTTACAAAGAAATTTAGTGCATCTTGCTAGCATTTGAGCTGAATATCAATTCCCCATCAACAGTATAGTTTACTATTATGAATACCAGAAAGTTGTATAGAAAATTTTTAAGATTAATTACGTGTTTTTCCACAATTCCCCAAGTCACTGCAGCGGCTCCTTTAGACATGGCTTAGAAGGGGGAGAGATATCTGATTCATCTTGAAAAGCTGTACAGAAGCACACCGTGTTCACAAAAAGATTTAGAACTTGCCAAGCAAAGTGATTGTTCTGTTTTCAAAAATTTCAGAAGCAATGTCTTAGGATCAAGGAAATTGAGGAATTTTTTAGGAATTGGCTTCCAGGAAACTAACATTTCTGTAATGTTTTGTTTCTGTGATATTGCTATGTAGATTCCAGATAATGAGGGTGCCTCTTTACAACTTGATCTGTTCAGTGGCCCAGCATGTCGAGCAGCAGACTGAAGACCTCATCTTTCTGACTAGATCTGCGGATGGGAAAAGGCTCCAGTCTGCTGCTTGGCATGGACACTTCTTTAAATTGAGTCTCTGGCAATAGTACTTCCTGTGATTCAGACTTAATTGAGTGTGGTAGTACACTGTAGTTCATACAATGTAAATGGGATTTTATGTGTGCTTACGTTAACTGAAGTGTTGTTGAAACAATAACCAGAGCACAGCGCACCGTTACAAAATAAAACACCGTAAAGCCCATAAGAGGAAATGGCAAAGGCTTGGCCCAGCTTTGAAGCTAGCAAATAAAACTGAAAAGTCTTCCAGAAGTATAACTGATTTGCTCATAAGTCTCTAGTATGTCTCGCGTTACAGCATGGATATGCGATGTACAGTGCGGTCTTAAGCACATTTACTCCAAAGCCACTACACCAGCATGGAGGCCCAGACCACTCTCCTTTTCGGTCTCTAATAAGCAGTAATAGAAATAAGATGGATTGGAAGCTCTGAGTGTTACTTGTTAAGTAATGCTCAGAGGAAAAGGGACAGTCCCTTGTGTTGATGGTTGAGTTACATGGAGCATCCTTTTGTGGCCGTGGTTGGGCCAGGAAGGTCCCCCACCATATCTTGTGGCATCCTGTACACATCCTGATGGGACAAGTAGGATTGGGAAGACAGGGAATCAGATTTAAATGATTCTGTTCTCTTGCTGGGGTTAGGATGCATCATAGTTTCACTGCTGCAGCTTAGTAATATGGCTCAATAGGATCAGCTTGCTAACATGCTTATTTTCAGTCATAAAACTAGAGTGTAGCTCTCATGAAATGATGAACATTGGAACTAATATTAAATATCACTTGATCATTGTTGGAAAGATCTCTTACAATTCCATCCATAGGAACTGGCTATTTTCTGAAGATTAACTTCAAATATTGTTAGATGTTAACAACAAGCTTTTGCTATTTTATTTCAGCTCTGTTGTTTTCCGCTGCCCAACTATATTGTGGCTTTTGATGGTTTTATTGTTTACTGTGTTTATATGTACTCGAGCAGCAATTTTCAACCACTGTGCTATGTCACACTAGTGTTCCGTGAATAGTCTGCAGGTATGCCATGGAATCCCTAGCATGTATGCACTGCTGAAACAGAGATGTCTGTATTGGCTTGGTCATGTCGTGAGAATGGATGATGTCCGGATCCCAAAGGATCTCCTCTATGGAGAACTTGTGCAAGGAAAGCGCCCTACAGGTAGACCACAGCTGCGATACAAGGACATCTGCAAGAGGGATCTGAAGGCCTTAGGAGTGGACCTCAACGGGTGGGAAACCCTGGCCTCTGAGCGGCCCGCTTGGAGGCAGGCTGTGCAACATGGCCTTTCCCAGTTTGAAGAGACACTTGGCCAACAGACTAAGGCAAAGAGGCAAAGAAGGAAGGCCCATAGCCAGGGAGACCGACCAGGGACAGACTGCACTTGCTCCCAGTGTGGAAGGGATTGTCATTCCCGAATTGGCCTTTTCAGCCACACTAGACGCTGTGCCAGAACCACCATTCAGAGCACAATACCATAGTCTCTCAAGACTGAAGGTTGCCAACTATGATGCCGTAGGAGTTTGGAAGAGGATCAAATATTAGCCATTGGGGGATGTGAGCCCCCCACCTGCAGCACAGTGTGCCCTGTCAATTGTCAAATAGCTGACGTTGTGCCTTGACAAATTTTAGCGCCTTCGCAGAATGCCGTAAGATCAAAAAAGTTGAAAATTGCTGTATGAAAGGCTGTTTTAATATTTATTTTATATTATTCTATGATGATTATATATTTGTATATTTTATTCACTGCCTTGGGCATCCATGGGGGGGGAAAGGCAGAGTATAAGTGCATTAAATAAATATGTTTGGTGCCCATGTATAGAACTGACTAGAGAGTCACAGATAAGCCCATAAGGATGCAGCACATTGTTTATTGGCCCATTACTGTACTCTACGAACAGTGCCCTAGGACACCTGTCCATGCTTAATCTGCCTCCTAGCTCAGGAAATCCTGTTGAAGTTAGCTGCCAAATGCATTCTTCCAGAGTGGAAAAGGTTATATATAATGTTTTTCTGGTCAGGGATGTTACTTTGGCATAATGGTTGCAGTTCATGCAAGACTATGTTAACCAACCTTTTCTTTTTTCTTTTTAAAAATAAATTATTTAGGTTCTGATGCACAACTGGTGATTATCTGAAAATGTGTAAACTGTATCTTTTTCTGAGATATAGTATTCCTAAACTAGAATTCATGACGTTTAGACATTTTCTGTCATGAATTTTCTGTCATTTTCTGTCTTCTTTTTATCTTTCTCAATGCAGAGTTTGGTTTTGTTAAGAGAAGCTTGATCGGATACTAGTTCTGTGCTTTTAGTTTTCCACCTGTGCAGTTTGTACATTTCCTACCTGAGATAGCCTTTTTGCTCTGAAATTGACAGAAGAAGCAGGGTGTCTTGATACTGATGTTGTAAAGCTTGGGCACAAGCAAAGCATATGCAAACCAACAAGGATATAAAGTGGTGCCTTAAGCTGAGTCAGGCCATTGGTTCATCTTCTAGTTCAGTGCGGCCATTATTTGCAATAGCTCTACTATATCCTGTGCATGTCTGCTCAGAAGTAAGTGCCAGTGAATTCACTGGGGCTTACTTGCAGGTGAATGTGTAAAGGATTGCTGTCTTATGCAAAGGTCTCTTCTAGCCTTACTGGCAGAAATCTTTACCTGGAGGCTCAAGGAACTGAATCAGGGTGACATGTAAGCATGTATGCTACCAGAGAAGTGTAGCTTTTTCCCACTTTTCCTGCAGGTACTGTTTTCTTCTCTCTGGTTACTGATGAACTAACAGCAAGGGAAACCCCAGTGGAGACTGAGAGCCCAATCCTGAGCTCGGAGCTCTGGCTTTCCACCGGAGCACACTGTCACAAACATGCTGTAAGGCACGTCTGCAAGGCTTACCGCCGGGCCAGCACCCATGCTGGCCCAGCGCTGGGCTAGCGCCAGGCAGGTGCCCATCTTCTGCTGCTTGGCGGTCTCACGGACCGCCGAGCTACGGCACGGTAAGTGGGGGCAGGGAGGGGGCGTTCTGGGGAGGTGGGAGGCAGGTGGAGGGTGGGGAGGAGGCATGACAGGGAGAAAGGGCAGGCGGGAGGCATGCCGGGGGGGAGGGAGGAGGCGGGTCCCCACTCATTGTTTTGTGAATTTAAAATGCAGTAAAACTCCACTGTAACACAATAAGTGGGGCCCAAAAAATTCAGTCACATAAGATGTGGGGTTGTGTTATCATGAGGTTAATTAAAAACAATATTTTTAAGTAGGTGACTGGAGAAAATGTTTTCATTTATTAGTCATGTAGAAAATAGGCCCATTATTACAAATTCCATTTATTATTTATTTATTTATTTATTTATATCCCGCCTTTCCCATACCAGAGGAAATGCCCAAGTTGAGTGCAGTACTGCTGTAAGATTTATTTTGTATTACTTGTTATATTAAATTCTTTGGTAGGGGTTAGGAACAGGGGTGTGGCAGAGGATGGGAGCCAATCGCATTTTATCCAGATTTGCATTATCATTAGGTGTATTATGGTGGGGTTTTACTTTTCTTGTACAGTAATTGTACAATTGATCGTTCCTCTCCCTTCTTGTTCTGAGGAATCCTTAAGGAAGCATGAAGGCTCCAAGTAAGGCTGCAATCCTATCCACACTTCCTGGAGAGTACACTTCTGAGTAGACATGCGTAGCATTAGGCTCCAACTTCTGCATACAAGATGCATAGAGGAAGTTTTGTCTCCATCTTTTTGCTTTGTTCTTTGGGGGTAGGGAGAGAGATAAACCCTACTTCTTTATTTTGAGGATTGTGTACTGAATTGCCCATGTGCCGGTTTTTGAGTTGGGATATGCTGTTTGTGTTTTGTGTATTATTTTCTTATATGCTGGAAACCTCTATTAGTATTGGAAAGTCATTTTTATTTGCCTTCAGCTGAGAGGCAAGCTCAGAATTAAAAATGAACTAGAAATGAAAAACAGAGAGGATGATTGAGGTTCACCTTTTAGTTTCTCTGAATTTCAGCAAATGTAAAGAGGAAAGAAATGAATTATTCCCTGATCCATGAACATTAAGAAGTTCACCCCCTATGAAAAATTATGGCTGACCCAAATTTCAGGCATTTCTGACCAAGTTATTCTTGTAATGAAAATAAAAACCAGTTGCCTTTCCTTGTAATGTTTGTGGCTTCTCCATCTCCTAAAGGTATAATACTTCTCAAACCCTTGAAAACACCAGATTCCTTAGTAGAATGTACTGGAATTCACTTCTCCCACCCAACGCACACACTTCCATTCACCGTGCTCCATAATCATGTTTGAAACCACTTACAAAAACATTTACGGCCAAATCTAGAGGTAACATGGTTTGTGTTCCACACTTAATGTAGTTAGGCAGTTACAACCTTGTTCTGAGGCCAGTCTGAAGGCACAGAGGAGTGGGTATATATAGCATGGATGTTAGAAATAACAATCTTGTCCCTAGTCACACTGAGTGGAAAAGACAAGCTGCAGCTGCCATATAATCTCATAGCACAACTTTTGGCATCTGCTTTTGGCTAGGACTACAGCATCGGTCTAGGGATCTCTCCCTACCATGCCCTGTGGCATTCCTTCTGTCATTAGTCCTCTGGTTCTTGTTGTGCCGTTTAAACTGAGATACAGCTATGAAGTGTAATACTAATAGCCAATATTATTTTTACAGTATTGTTAAATGGTTCTAGTTTTCTTCTGATGCCTCAAGGTAAGAATATAGTTCCTGAGTTTCACTTTCCAGAACTGGGAATAAATCTAATCCACATGTTGTCACTTCTTCCTATTTCTGTCTGTTTCTGTTCAAAGCAACTGATGAAGTCCTGTTAGCTATAATTTTACCAAAGTGTCCAATGCATGCATCTTGGTTTCATTTTGAATGCTGCATGCGTGCTTAAATTGCCACTTTACTTGGCAAAAATGCAGTAGTTGGACAGCAATTGGGAAGGAATGGAAAATAGGTCTAGCAGCAATTGTATCTTTCATGGTTACTATTCCATGAAGGACAGGATCATATTGAACTGCTTTTAGTTGTAGTCCTAGTTAATTGTCTTTCCCTTGGGTTACCCACACATATTTCTAAGGAAGGGTAAACTGATCAAAACCTAAGCAGATCCAGCTGTTGAAGGAAATGGCAGGTTAATTTTTATAATAATATCTGTTCTCTCAAAATTAGAAAATAATGATATACGAATCCTTTCTGTGATAGCGTCAGACAGATCAAAGTCTTGGGAGGCATGTTAGTCCACAGAACAAGAAACATGTGTACACATAATAAAGTAGATACGTCTGTGATCGTTACACCTACACATGATGACCTACACATGGTTTTTCCATTTTTGCCTTGTTGGAAGCAGTTTCTGTTTAAGACATCTGAGGCAGCCCTGAGTTACAAGGGTACGTTTGCATTCTTAAACAATAGTTGGTCCAAATAATGAGAGGGGAGATTCTTGTTTCACTTTTATTTGGTATTAAAAAATAAAATCACATAAAATCTGGAGGACTGCTCAGCTTAGAAGTTGAAAGATGGACTAGGTGATTACTGCTTTGGTTTATTCAGTTCTGGCCATCAAGTACATTTGACTCCACAGCGGTAACCTATTCTAAATACCAGGCAGTCTCACAGGCATATCACAAAACATTCTCTGTAACTAGAACTCCTGTTGCATCTAGCATCAATTGACATCAGGTCTGCAACTCTGTCCCTTTAAACATCTAAGCAAGAGATGCAGCATTCCCAGATCCTTTCAGCCAGGGTCCCAGGACTGAGAATCAACACCTGGCTCCCCCTTCCCCTTCCCTATTGAAAATGCATGTGTCCAATGTTTATGCATTTTCTACCCTACTATACCCTTGTACTTAGAGTTGATTCTATAATCTCCTGGTTCTTGACTTGCAGTCAACAATTTGGATTAGAATTCTTATTTTACTTGTAAACACTGTGGAAGAGGACAGTAAGAGTGACAGTGTACAAGGCTATTTAGGAATAACATTTCTGTACATTAAAAAAAATCTTGTCCCTGCCCTGGAGCAGGCTTGTTCCACCCCCAGGGAGGCCTCAGAGTGGCTGGAGGAGGAAGGGGTTCTTGTCCTCCTCCCTAGCAGAGTTGCCAAACCTGGCCTAGGAGCAGGAGCTGTGTACCTCACAGCTCCCTGCTTCACACTGACTGCCTCTCATCCCTGGCCTTCCTGTTTTATGGAGCAAGCCCGCCCCCTTTGGCCCCTCCAGGTGGGGCAGAAAAGGCCTTTCCTGTTCCTGGCTTGTTTCCTGCAGTGTTCCTTGTTTGCTCTGCCAGCCCCCTCTGGCTGGTTGGGGTGAGTCAACCTTCTTTGCCCCCTTCAAGGGCAGGGAAGCCTCCCCACCCTGGGCATGGGGTGCCTGCTCCAGGGTAAGTCGGGGTCAGGGCATCTGGGAGGGACCCCGACATAAAGGTTTCCTTTGCTGTAACAAGACTTCTGTCATCAGATTACTTTTGAGAATGTTGAACCATGGAAGAAATAGCAAATCAAGTAACAACTATTCTCCCCCCCCCCCAAAAAAAAATGTAAGAATGTGGGTGCCATATAGCTGACACAATGTTATTTCTTCATCTGCCAACATCTTGTAAGTGGCAGTCTGAAGCTTTTAGACTTCAGTAGTTAACACCTTAGAATTGGACCTAGAAGCCATTCCATACTTAGCAACTGTCGCCATGTGAGGGAAGCTTTGTTGCCCCCTGGCAGAGAGAGGCCTGAAGCTGGGAAGCCATTGGGGATGCATTTAGCTGAAGGGGGGGGGGGCATACCAAGGGAAGATCATGCCTGCAGAAAAGGGCATTTATTGATGAGGGGGAAAGGAGCAAGGATGGGGGCAGCAGAAGAGAGATATGCTTTAGAAAGCCTGCATGTGAGAGTGTGGAAGACTTTGAGTAATAGTCATTGCTCTGCGTGTTATGGGAGGCCCCGCTGTGAAAGGCTTTAGAAGTGAGAACTAGCGCAAAGGAGAGCTAGAGGCCATGTGGCAGGGAATCCTAGACCTGCCAGGAGGAGAGATCTGTAATAGGCAGAGAATCCTAAGGCAGTCGGCTGACAGGCTGTCAGGCAAAATGGCCCAATTGTGCATGATCTGTGCTTCTTGCCAGCTGATTAAGAGTGGGAGGTGAAATAAGCTGTCGCTTGCAGCAGCTGAGGGATACAGGGAAGATGTGGGTAGGGTTTTAAATGGCTGGAAGTCACTCAATTTTGTTTGTTTGCAAATTTGGTTTTTTCAGCCATTCCTTTCCGTTTTCACCCAGTCAACACGTAAGTACTTTGCACAAAAAGTGTTCTGCAGGTATCATGAGGAGCCATTTGAAATCAGGAACTTTAAATCCTGACTGTTGTTTAAGAGTTTGGCAATTAGAGTCATGCCCTTCCCCCCTTCTGCAACAGTAACAAATCATTTTTGCCTGTCTCTCTCATATTCATGCTCACACACATCTTCTCTGTCTTCTTCCCTGTTCTTCAAGGTAGATTTCACCTAGACCAGGGGTGCTCACACTTTTTTGGCTCGAGAGCTAATTTGAAACCCAGCAAGGCCTGGAGATCTACCAGAGTTTTTTTACAATGTTCGCGACATCATAACTTTTAACATTTATGTGTACAATGTATGTTGGTGTACCTTGCATAACCGCATGAGCCAATATTGCACAACACAACATAATTAACTATAAAGATTTTTTGTAATTACTTGAGTTTACTTTGATGACTTGCACTGAAGTGAATCAGCCAAGGATGCATAGTCCGGACAGTAGCTGCTGACAGCCAGCCTCAAGCACACTTCCAAATGTTCATCAGTCATGGTGGAACGGTACTTGGACTTAATGATCTTCATGTAGGAAAAGGCTTAGCAACTTTAATAAATAAGCAACTCACATAAATAAGTGGAGCCCTTCCTGCCTCAGGTGCTCTTATATCCCTGAGGGCCCTATTGCCTTCAAGTGGCTGCAGCTGTGCAGCACACTCTGCTGGATGCCCAGGCCTTACCCTTAAAGGGGCCACTGCTGACACCACATCTACCTCCTCACTAGATCTTCCTCGATTCCAATACAAGTGGGGGGGGGAGCAGATCTCCATACATACCAGTGCAAAAACAGGGGAAAGGTGTGGGGGAGGGAAGATCTCTATAGACATCACAGCAAGACCAGTGCAAAACCCCTTGCACACAGAACCAACAGATGGAAGTGGGGGGGGGCAGATCTCCATACATACCAGTGCAAAAACAGGGGAAAGGTGTGGGGGAGAGAAGATCTCTATATAGACATCACAGCAAGACCAGTGCAAAACCCCTTGCACACAGAACCAACAGATGGAAGTTGGGGGGGGGGCAGATCTCCATACATACCAGTGCAAAAACAGGGGAAAGGTAAGTCAGCCCCAGTAGAGTTAACGGGGCTCACTCCCAGGGATGCGTGGATGGGAGAGAAGCCTGCAATCGACTCATTTTGCCTCGCAATCGACCGGTGGGTCGCAATCGACATATTGAGCACCCCTGACCTAGACAGTTCTATTTCTGGATTATTAAACTTTCCCCAGTGTTACAGCTTGACTTTTCATCATCCCTGCTATAGTCCGGTGAAGGCGATGATTTCCAAGGGTTCCTTGCATTAAAATCAGAACTTTGAAAAGATGGCTTTGTTTTCACTTTCCTACAGCCTTTGGAAAGTGCTCACTCTGCTAAAAGAAAAATAGTCAGAAACTTTGTGAAGATGATGGAGGGGTGTTTGCAAGGAATGGGAAGAGGAAAAAGGAAGACACTGGCACCCGCAGCTTGTTAGGCCATTCATTGAAAAGAAAACACTGCCAGTGCCAGAATGAAGAGCCTGCTCCTAATTAAGTTCAGGGAAGCAGTGAACTGGCTTTAATTGGGAACAGCATCCCTGCTAATGGTGCCAGCAATAAAAAACACATACACCACCAGTTTCAAAGCATGAAGTGCACAGAAGACAGTGCTGACTCGTGCATGGAAGACAGTGCTCAGTGCTGACTCTATGTTGTGGGGTTAACTCTGCTGGACCACATGATGAACTCTGCTCCCAACATGTTGTTTGGGAGAATAATTAGATCCCAATTATGAGCAGAGTTTGTGCTTAGTGGCCTAGGGAGCTTGAAATGTACTAGCTGAACAGTCAAGCTGTCCAACTTTGGGAAGTGTTTCCTGTGATGTTTGACAATGAGAAGCAAAGCTAGAAATCTTCTTTTAGAGATCAGTGTGATTCCAATTAGCCTGACTTTTGCATTTGATATACCTTCTTTTCAGGTCATGAAAAGACTTTTGGCATGTGCAATCCATTTGAATCTTAATTCCATTAATTATTCCAGCTTTCCACTGTGTTGCCTTTGAAATGCATTTGTAACATCCTTGTATCATTTCCCCCTCTGCAATGGATTTTATCTATTTAAAAGGAAAACGCTTTCTCCAGATCTTTGGTAATCACGTTTTTCACCTGCTCTGTCTCTAAACCAGCTAATGAGCTGTAATGATTTAGCCTTCCCACCGCCTCACACCACCCAGATAATGGAAACACGGGACGTTAAAATGCTTGGATGCTATGGGTGTAGCATTTCTGTGGCCCATCTGTTGTTCTTGATGTCAGATGGTACCACCATCTTGTGTAAAGAGCAAAAGTTTTTTAGAGACTTATAAAATGGTATCTCTTACATGAGCCTACATCTTGAATAACAGTTTCCACTTGAGAAACCGGAAAGAACTGGCATTTATAGACTAAAAGCGTCACAATTCCTCAATATATATCCTTGTTAGTGCTTAATGCACCTTTTACCACAGGTGACTGATGCTGCCAGTAACTTGAATCTTTTAGTTGTAGGTAATTAATAGAATTTATCTCTCATTTTCATTAACATGTGGATGACAGCCTACAGCTGGAGAACATGTTGTACTTTATGTCAGATCTATGCTAAGCAGGTTTGCCACCTGCTCTGTTTTCCTTGCAGGAAACTGTCTCCCTCAGATGTTAATACCAGAGTCAGATCTTGCCACAGTTTAAATGAAGGGACTTTGTCATTCTAAAAAGTGGGCCCCAGTCTAAACGTTTGAGAACTTCTCCAATAAGGTGTTAGTAAGTTGACACCCGGGGGGGGGGTGACACCACTAGTGACCAAAATCACTAAAATCAGTTTGCAAAAATAATACCATCATGTTATATATCAATCAATGTGTAATTTCATGCAGAATGCGATGAAACAAACTGCATTGAAATATTTTTATTCTATCAAAGGGTACAGCCAAAAAACCAGTGGGACCGGGGCGATGGTAGATCACCACGCCCACCACCTGGAGTGTTGTCCCGCCCACTGCATGGGGGTGACACGCTGCCCTCCCGCATCGGGTGACACGAACCCTAGTGACACCACTGCTTCCTCCATAGATCTGACAGTAAACTGTTGCTCACCACTTGCTGCTGTTTGCCTCCCTCTACCTATAATTCCACCTCACTGAGTCAAGTGGTGGCCAGGCTCTCCCTTGCTTTTATCTGTGGTCCCCAAAGTACTGTGTTTTCAAGACATACATCATATCTGTATAAGACCTGTGTAGTCCTGTTTTACTTCTCACTAATGCATCAAGTACTGTTTTCTCATAAGATGATCTATAAATCTGGCTTGGAAACTTCCTACATTTATTTAGTGGCAATGACAATTTTATAATCTATTTCAGTTTTTGTTCCATTTCAAAAGTGAATCACTCTTGCTTCTTAAATTCCTCCCACTGCCCCTTCAGTTAATCTACCTGAGACACCTTACAGAGACTGGATGTTTTGAGATGTCTGTAACCTCATTGCCACTGTTGCCAAGGTGTCCAGTTTTCAACATGCTTTCTTTGATGCAGTCTTCAGGAGGTGAATTTATTCTACTTGTGGCGTGCTAGAAAATAGCATTTTTGAACTCTCATCAAGAGGAGAAGCCTCAAGCTGTCATAGACAATTCTTCCCTCCTCAACCACCAGATTTACCCTCTCCATCTTCAGACAAGTCACTTAGAGTGACTAATACAGACAATAGATTCTCACAAAGTTAGTTTTCAACCTAATTAAAAGAATCCTGTCATTCCCCTTTCCCCACCTCTTGCACCTCCAGTGACCCATCATTTTTTGGCAGAATAAAGAAGGCTAAAATGTATTCTTCCTTAGTACCTTTTCTGTACCAGTAGATAGAAACACTGCCATTCTTAAAGGGAAAGCAGCTTAACAGTCAGCAGTAAACCAGTTAAGGGGGAAAAAAATCCGATGTATTTCCTCAAACTGCAACCTGTTTACTCAGAAATAAGCCCAATTGATTTCAGTGGAATTTTTATTTATTTATTTCAGTTCTTATATACCACCTTTCTTGCAGACTCGGAAGATTTGAGCCTTGTAGACTCAAGGCAGTTTATATAGGCTGATTGGCCATAAACCCTATTGTTCAAACATGGTTTTTACAAGTGTTATTCTATGACAGAAAGTCATAGAACCCACCAGATAAGAACATAAAAACAGCCCCACTGGATCAGGCCATAGGCCCATCTAGTCCAGCTTCCTGTATCTCACAGTGGCCTACCAAATGCCTCAGGGAGCACACCAGACAACAAGAGACCTGCATCCTGGTGCCCTCCCTTGCATCTGACATAGCCCATTTCTAAAATCAGGAGGTTGCACATACACATCATGTCTTGTAACCCGTAATAGATTTTTCCTCCAGAAATTTGTCCAATCCCCTTTTAATGGCATCCAGGCCAGATGCCGTCACCACATGCTGTGGCAAGGAGTTCCACAGACCAACCACACACTGAGTAAAGAAATATTTTCTTTTGTCTGTCCTAACTCTCCCAACACTCAATTTTAGTGGATGTCCCCTGGTTCTGGTGTTGTGTGAGATTGTAAAGAGCATCTCTCTATCCACTCTCTCCTTCCCGTGCATAATTTTGTATGTCTCAATCATGTCCTCCCTCATGCCTTTTCAAGACTGAAGAGGCCCAAATGCCGTAGCCTTTCCTCATAAGGAAGGTACCTCAGCCCAGTAATAATCTAAGGGTGCAATAAGTAAAATAAGTAAATATTTATTTACTTATTCCAATTTACTCTTATTTGGGACTAGTGCTGGTGCATCAATGGTTATGCCAGTACTAGGTGTTGCAAATGTGCTGTAAAGCATGTTTGCGACTACTTGTGAGTAGGGAGCACTGGCAGGAAGGCATGTACCCATCCTGGTGGTTCTGTATCCACCCTGATGGCCAGCAGTTCAGCACTAAATTCAGTGCTGTTCAATGCAGCTGACTCCTAAGTAAGTGTGCATAGGGTTGTACTGTTAGGCACTTAATTATGCCCTTTAGTATCATTAAATTCAATGGAATTTAGATGAGACTTCAGCGTAATCCTACTGGGGCCAGGCAGCAGTGGAATTTGTGTTCTACTAACACTCTGGCAGCACATGAACACATGTACTACTGGAATCTCAGTGGGAAGACTGGAGCCTTCCTGTATGTTCCAGAGCAGCCAGAAGGCACCAAAAACAGAGGTAGGGTGGTGGGGGAGGATGAAACAAGGCTATGATGGGGGAGGGCAGAATGAGGCAGCAGAAGGGAGATCAAATCCAGAAAGGGGGTGTGTCCATCAGTAGCAGCGTTTGACCAATCATAACCTCCTCCCTTAATCAGATTCTACAACATGGGTTCACACAGACACCATCACCACCACCCTGCACCACAGAGGTTTACCCCTGGGGAAAATTGCCACCTTATCCAGAGGAAATAGCCTCATTTCCTTCCTCTCCCACAGGATGCAGTGGTTGCCATTTTGGTACCGCTGCATTGGCGGGGGAGGGGGGGTGAGGAGAATAAGATTAGGCTGTAAGTCTTGCTGGATTGTGTATCAGAATGAAGCCTTTTAAAATTATGTAGAGGAAGTAAGTTTCTACATTGGAAGCAACAGAAATACAAAATGTGTATATAAAATTTTAATATCGGTGGTTGCGCAGCTTGATAGTCTGTGGGAGTTCTTTTAAGATCAAATGTTCAGATCCTTCATCTATATATAACACACACCTACCACCACATGTTTTGCTTCTCTTTATGTGATGAAGTAGCCTGTGGCTGCGCAACCTCATGCAAAATAACTCGGTGAGTCTATTTCGGTAAAAACAATCATTTTTGCCTCAATCCTTCCTATATTCTGCATCTTCCAACAATGGAAACCTAACATCCCTTCTTTTTTTCCTTCCCCCTTCTTTCTTTCCAATAAACCTCTAGCAGAATACTTTTTATTTTTTTGAAAAGAGATATAAAAACAAAGAAGTACAGACAGTTCAGGTTGAAGAATAAAATTATATTAGGTCTGTGACAAATTTTCTCCTCCCGTTGCAGAGTTTTGTAATGGTGTTTCAGTGCATAGGCTTGTAATTGCCGACACTGTAAGTGTTTGGTCCGCCTCAGGAGGACCACTGTAATGGCCCATGCATCAAAATCATAATTTGGTGCCAAGGAGAAACGTCAAGACACTAGGTCTAGGAACCAAGCAAACGATCAGTATGCGAGTGAACTCTCCACGTAGGGTGACAACATAGTATTAGACATGCCCTCCTAGTGCTCTTGGTAGGGCCTGGAGAGAAAATATAATTCAAAGGCAAGTTGAGATTTCTTGAAAGCAGAATTTATGCAGAGATAAAAATTCAGAATACTAGTCATTCTGTCATTTAACTCACAAGCCCAGAGAGACAGTAGAAAGAGAAGTGGAGCAAGAAGAATGATTTGAATCCTTTTCTGCCAAAGTAAAAACCGCTGCAAATCTGATTCCCCATTTATGACACTCCCTGGGCTACACATCTGTGGTCCAGAAAACATCATGAAGCTCCTGGCAGCACATTGGCCAGAAAAGAAAATCCACATCTGGCGTCCCTTAAATTATTCCTTATATCTCTGGAATCTTATTCCACAAATCAGCCTGAATGACACCAAAGCCTCACTTTTCACTTAACAGATTCCAAACTCTTTGTTCCTGTTAATCCTCTTCAAAAACTAATGAATGGCAAATTTCGAGCTTTCCCCAGGCAACATTGTTTTTCAGCTGAAATGTGGCTATTCAGGATTCCAAGTGGCTAACCCGACTGGCAATCAGATATTCCTCTGCCTCTTGCTAGCACAATACACTTCTTGCCTAAAGGTAAAAAGAAAGAAAGGAAGAAAAAGAAAGAGAAAAAGCAGCTCAGCATAGCTGGCAGGAAGAGGTACAATTATCCCAAAGGGATGTGATGAGCAATATGCTGTTTAGAATTGAAAACACTGGGCCTGCAGCATTACCTGGGTTCCAAGTCATCTGACTTCAGCTGGATTACACAAGAATGAAGCTCCTGCAGCAAAATGACAGTACCACCTTGCAAAGGTTAAGCACTTTCAAGTTCCATTGATTGTAGTGGGAGAGTGATGAGCACGTGGTTGGTTCTGTCCTTCAAATCAGCATAGCCTAAAAATGTTCTAAAAGATTGAGGACACAATCCTAACCAGGTCTACTCAGAAATAACTGCTATTTTGTTCAGTGGGCTGGGCTTACTCTCAGGAAAGTGTGGTTAGGATTGCAACCTAAGGCTGGTCCCTGTAGTATGGGGTCCAAGACTTATCACAAAAAGTTTGCTAAATGGGAGTCATTTAGGATGTGTCCACACTACTAATTTTCATAACTTCCCTGTAAGAAATACTGGGAGTTGTAGTTCTGCGATTGGACAGTGATCACTGCAGGAATTCTCAGCAGCTTTCCAGATTTCATCATTGTAGAGGAAGTCAGAAGATCTTGCATTGTCATGCAGATGTCCCTCCCTTCACCTTTAATCTGTTGAGAATCTAATGTATGCTAAAGCCACCTTCTCTTTTCCATAACAGACACATTTGTGCATTTGTAATTTCTTCTGTCTCAGTATGAGGAAAAGGTAATTTTTAAATTTTTTCTCTCCCATCTTTTGGCCCTAAAAAGAACCCTAAATGATTGAATGAGAAGCAATTAAATGTGGCAATCAGATCAACAAAATAAAATGCAACACCCATTAACAATTAAAAATAACACTTAATATTTGCATAGTGCTTTCTGAGTGTACAAAGCATTTCAAATCTCTTACCTTGATGCTGTCCATAGAACAACCTTGTAAGATGAGTGACACCATAGTCCTAGGCATGTCTACCCAGAGGAAAGTCCCACCAAGTTCAACAGAACTTACTCTCAAGGAGGTATGTGTATGCCATAGACCAAGGGTGTCCAAACTTTTTGGCAGCAGGGCCACATCATCTCTCTGACACAGTGTAGGGGGCCGGGTTAAAAAAGAATTAATTTACATTTAAAATTTGAATAAGTTTACTTAAATGTATATATTAAAGATGAACTTATATGAATGAACGAAGGTCTTGCAATAGCTCAAGGCCTATAAATGGCCTTGCACAAAGGCCATTCCTTTGCTATTGCTACTGC
The DNA here is from genome assembly GCF_035046505.1 of Tiliqua scincoides. Classification (NCBI taxonomy): domain Eukaryota; kingdom Metazoa; phylum Chordata; class Lepidosauria; order Squamata; family Scincidae; genus Tiliqua; species Tiliqua scincoides. The sequence goes on from NC_089823.1 coordinate 193,355,523, forward strand.
ATCACATGTGAAACAGCAAGCAGTGGAGGGAGCCTTCATCCCACAACTCATGCAAGAGATCAAACACTCGCCCTCATGCTGAGCAGTTGCGTCGGGCTAGTGTGCGCTCCAGCAAATCTCCGGAGGGCCAGAGGCTCATTGGAGACTGGGGGCTCCCTGAGGATCACATTAGGAGTCCTCGAGGGCCACACGTGGCCCCAGAGCCAGGGTTTGGGTACCCCTGCCATGGACCAAACTTCTCTCTAACTTTTCCTGGAAGTTCATCCCTGTCCATCCCATTGAATTCAGGGAGTCCTACTTCTGAATAGACAGGCCTAGGATTTCACTATAAGTATTATTGTCCCTGTATTGCAGCTAGAAAAGACTAAAGCAAAGAGGGAAAGGGTTGCTTAAGGCTGCCTAGAGAGTTCATGGCAGAGGAGAGATCCAAACCCGGAAAGTCTTGTTTTATTTATTCTTTCATTCAATTTCTATCCTACTTTTTCTCCTGAAAGAGCACCCAAAGCATCTTAAAATGAACTATTAAAAACACATAAAATATAAATACAGTATAAATGCCATATAAAAACATTAAATTTTGATTTGCAGCTCACTGTCTTAGGTACTTTATTACACCTGCAGAGCAAAGAAGAACTAAAAACTAAAGAACAGCACCGGGGGAGGGGGGGAGGGGAATCGTAAAAGGGAGGGAAACAAATCAAACCAGGTGTGAATGAAGATGTTTTAATTAAACATTGAGATAGCAACAGAGAAGGGCCTAGGTAGACCTTGTGGAGTAGAGAGTTCTATAGCCTGGACTGTGTAACTGAAAAATATCTATTTCATGTCACTGCCAACCAAATTTCCAGTGTCAGTGGAACATGAAGCAGACTCTGCTAAGGAACCAGCAGAGGCCTGAGCAAGCAGATCATTTAGTGGAGAGGTGGTTCTTTTTCGTTCGATTCAGATAAAAAACTAGTCAAAGATGAGACAAATTCATTAAGTCTAGAGGTTGGACCTTGAATCTTCTGGCTTTTGAGGAGCATCTCCTGCTTCAAGCTGCCTCCTAAAACGGAAACATGACTGCTCTGATATGTGATCTGCTGTTGCTTTAGTCTCTTAAACCTCTCTTTAATTCCCAAATCTCATTGCTGCTATCCACTTGCTCAGCGGTTTTCAAACTCTCTAGGAGAGTTTGAACCGCACTAAATCATTGCAGGGGCGGGGAGGAGGCAGCGGGGAAAGGCAGCAAAGCAATCCCCAGGATCGCACTGCTCAGGGGGCTGAAGCAATGAATGGACAGATACAGAGAGAAAGAGAGAAATCCTAATGAGCAAGTACAGGGCTTTTCAAACTGTGGCATCGTGACACCCCAGCCTGAGTGCCCTGACTTCTTTCCCCTTAAGGGGCAGGGGCAGCCAGGAGGCAGGGAGAAGGCAGCGACACGATCCCCAGGATCGCGCTGCTCAGGAGCCTGCAGGGGCTTGGCTGCACTTACCAGAGCCACCTGCAGCCTCCCAGGGGTGTGGGGAATCCTGTGCGACTGTCTGCAGGGTTCCCCGATGCTTCAGAAGTGAAAGTGGAGCAATCGCGCTCCAGTTCCAGTTTAGCAGAGGCAGGGCGCGATCACTCCATTTTCACTTCTAAAGCATCGGGGAGTCCTGCAGACACTTGCGCAGGGCTCCCTGCACCCCTGGAAGGCTGCAGGAGGCTCTGGTAAGTGCAGCCAAGCCCCTGCAGCCCCCTGAGCAGCGCGATCCTGGGGATCGTGTCGTTGCCTTCTCTCTGCCTCCTGGCTGCCCCTGCCCCTTAAGGGGAAAGAGGTCAGGGCACTCAGGCTGGGGTGTCACAATGCCACAGTTTGAAAAGCCCTGCATTTGCTCATTAGGATTTCTCTCTTTCTCTCTGTATCTGTCCATTCATTTACTGGCCCATTTGTTCAGTCCTGCCTGGCTGCAACCTAGTAATTGAGCTAGTGTAAAGCTATGACTTTATATCTACCATTGCAGTGGTCTCAATATTTTTAGCACCAGGACTCCCTTTTTAGAATGACAGTCTGCTGGGACGCAGCAGAAGTGATGCCATTGACCTGGAAGTAATGTCTTGACCAAAGTGACATCATCCATTTAACCTTCTAACATAGGCCACAATCAGCCAAAAGTTCCATTACACAGATTGGTCATGCTGTTGTTCTGCATCTCTCGGAATTCGAACATTCCATCTCAGAAGTCAAAGCAGACTTGGATCCTTCTCCAGCAACCCAGGCCCGCCCCCTTTCCAGCACCCCATCTTCTTACCTATTCAGGGCAAAACAACATGTCTCTCTCCCACCAGGAGCCTGCCCTGCCTAGGAGCTCTGCACCCTGTATTTTCAGCTCTGTATTTTCATTGGTGGCTGAACTAGGTGCTGTGTGACCCACCTGAAATTGGCTTGTGACCCACCTAGTGGGTCCCGACCCGCATTTTGAGAATTGCTGTACCATTGAATTGACAACTGTAGCTTATCCCATCTCTTTTCCTTTTGCCTTCTCCACTTGCTGGGTATACATGAGGTCCTTTTTACTACAGTAGGTAGAAGAAGGGCATGTCAAAAGCTCTGGTTGGAGAAACAGGCAGGAGAAGTCATAGCTACTTATTTTTTTCCAGCTCAGTGGCATCTGGTTCTGGCCAGAGGAGAACTGTAGGGAGATATCTCAAGCCAACAAGAAACCATTACAGCAGTAATAAGTGAGAGCTGGGTTGGTGATCTCTTTTCCTCCACAAATGCTTCTATATAGTCTATTAGGTTTCAACCTGACGTACTTAGTTTTAGGCCAAGATCTGTTCTCGTTCAGCAGTCCATGTCAAACAGCTTCTCTTCTTCTAGAAGGGTGCCTGAGTCAGCAGAAAAAGTTGCATTATTCCATGATGAAGGCTTATAGCAAACCTGGCCAGTATCCACAATGAAGTGTCTGTCTAGCAAAACAGGTGATTGTTTTACGGTTCAGATCAGTTGCACTTTGCACAGGTTTGGTCCATAAGTGAAAAACGGAAACTTAAAAGAAATGTGGCAGTCTGTGATTTAACTTGTCAAATTTTACTGCATGGGTTGCAGTCTCAGAAAGACTGGTAAACTTTCCTGGGCTAAAGGGTCAGAGAAGTAAATATCACTTGGAAGCTGCTGAGATCTATTCTCTGCCAAGAGTGATTTATGATGTGGTGGGAAATTGCTTTGGTAGCTCTTAACAAGACTTCTTATACTGTTGCAACTAACAAATATTAAAATAAATAGTTGATTGTAAAATAAAGAGAATAAAGGGAAATCTGCTTAGTTAAAAGTGCAAGCTCCTTTTTTCCCTTTCTTAATTTGCACCTGAGGTGGAATTTGTTGCTATTGCCAGCAGTGCCTTTTTCAAAGATTATCTGTTCATTGATATGGTTGAAATGCTCTGACGTGTGTGGGCCCCAGCATTTCTTCCCTGTGGCAATGCAGTCTGCCTTTTCATTTTTATTCAAAGAGACTTGACCTTTTTTCTTTTTCTAATTTTTTTTTTTTTTGCACAGTCAAATACCCCTTTGTATTTTATGGAGATAAAATTAGAAAGTATGCTTTTTGTAGAGCAGCCGATCCATTTGTCAGTCACTGAATGCTTAATCTTTGCTTTGTGTGATATTTTTACTGTGATTCCCTGTCTTTCATATCTAGTTCAGCAGGAGTTAGGGTGGAGCCCAGGAGATCATGTTTCTCCAGGTTGCACTAAAAATAAGTCAACCTCCCAGCACAACCAAGAGAAAACCTCTTGGTGAAGTATCACTACAAGGGGAAAATTCTGTGAAAAGGAACAGGGCATTTAAAAAAAACACCCTTAACTTTCAAGCCCTTTAACTATCAATTGGAATTCTGAAGACTTGACCTCACAGCTGACCCTATATCTCATGCCTAGGAATGCTGGACAGAAATTGAGCCTATGAACACCCAGGTCTGGCTACAGGGAGAAAATATAGGGAAATACAGTATGACAAGCTAGCAAGAATAAACAATACCCATGAACACATGAGGTTTTTCTTTCTTTAAATCGGTGATGACCAAATACATAAATTGTATACCTGGGGGGGGAAAAGATAGGGGAAAGGGGGGGAAGAAAAGCAGACATTTGTATTGGTGACAGATGCTGCAGGTTTTGCCAGAAGAAAATATGAACAGGAGAGGGAATCTCAAGGTCTATTGAAATTCTCTGTTGTCTGGAAATTCCCAGAGGACGTGCAAAGTTAACAGCAAAAGTTGCAGTATAGAAGAAGAGATATTGACCACTCCTGGCATGTGTAAAGTTATTACTTACTCTTATGAGACTTAGGAGGAGACTGCTGAGATGTACAGGAAATCTTAAAAAGATGTGGAGATCACTGCTCAGAGCTCGTGGCTACAGTTCACTACAATGTTAGTAACTTTTGTCAGGGCCAAACACTTCTCTTTTTCTCCAGGGTATTTTACCTTCTTGGTTTTGTTTCCTTCTGGTTATTTCTAAAGTATGGTTCTTTGGGACCAAGTTAGATGTGATGGTAAATGTGCCATTTGCTGCAACTGTCCTTTCAAGGGTCCATAGCAGCTTGGGGAGATTTCAATAGGAAAATGACATGGTGGTAAAGGGTTAATCACCCCACCCCCATTTCCATCTAGATCACTTCCCTGTTTCTGTCTGGATCAGGAAAAACAGAAGGCCCTTGATTAATTGATGATGTGTGTAACATCACATTTCGTTTGACCCTCAGGTGTATCAGTAGGTAAGTAGTCTGGCAAGGTGGAAGAATGAATCGGTGGATCAGCCTGGATTAGAACAAGAATCCCCCTAAATGCATATAGATCCTCCTAATAATAGATGGCAGAACTAATCTTTACAGGGCTGCCTTATCTGCAGATGTGCTGCATCAGTTTTGCTGAGCTTCCTCTTTTCAGTACCTGTCTGAAATGAACTATGACTCCCACCGCTATCCATTTGCAGATTCCTGAAGTACAATAATACACACATCTTGAATGTTGTCCTTCTTCCTCCATTGTGTGAGACAAATGAGAATATGTTGCTGTGGTGGAAATAAGTTTGAAGAAAATTGTCCATAAAGGCTGGTAAGTAATCTGCTTCCTTAGGTCTGCAGGCCCCTGGATTCCAAATTTCTCTGTGCAAGTGCCTCCAGTATTAGATTGCTCTGTACAGATTCTAATGTGTTCGATTTGAAACATTTTCATTCATGAATTGCAGCAAAGGTCAGAACTACACCTTTGGATTTCTGCCAAAACCACAATCCCATGTCAAGTACCCCCCTTCCCTTCTCATTCGTTCAAGTTATCCCATGTCCTGACATAATTACTATCTGTGTTTCCTATCCTTGCTCCACATCATTGCCTACCTTTCATGGAGGTTAGGGAATGTACATTATATGATATCAGGACATGGAGTAAATTTAATTAGGCTACAGAGAGAAAGGGGGTGTGTAATTCTGTCTCTAGGTCAATGTCACGTGTACACTTACCACACTAAATTCTGTGTTTCTTGCAATACATGGTGTGTCCCCCCCCCCCATTATTTACTTATTTTTCACATTTTTATACCATCCTTCCTACAAGGAGCTCAGGGTAGTGTACACAGTTCCTCCCCTCCTTTTGTCCTCATAACAACCCTGTGAGGTAGGGGTGAGGCTTACTGGCCCAAGGTCACCCAGGAAGCTTCATGGCCAAGTTGGGATTTGAACCTAGCTCCTCCAAGTCTAAGCCCAGCTCCCAAACCACTATATCATCCTGACTACACCATCTGTCTTGGGGGCTACTTCCAGTACCATGCTTTGAGTAATATGTCACTTAAAGGCGCTGTGTTCAAGCTGATAGACTTAAAATATCAAAGGCCTTTCATCATCTATGAAAGTAAATCCCAGCATTAAGATTAAGCCAAATGTACTGCAAGAGATTCTGAACTGTGGTCTGTCCCAGTTTTTATTGATAAACTTGCCTTACTGATGTTTGAATCCACAGTATCTTATAGCACTTTCTGTGATCGATCTCTTTTCTTCATTTAAAATAAGACTCGAATTAGTAATAATTAGGACAGAGGTTCTCTTTTGGTCTCTCTTTTTGGAATGTTTCCAACACAGTTTTTAAGGAAACAATGTAGCCATCCCTTCCACTAGCTATTTTCCACAGGGTGCATTCTCGGAATCCTCATTTTCCAATTCTTTATTTATCATCTTCTCTGATTGCTTAGTCCTCCAGTCTTTACTTCCCAGTTTTGAAGTGGTTTTTTTTTTAATTAGAAAGATCTTCTCACTACACCTACATTTTATACTTTGAAGGGTATTGATTGTGCTGCATTTATTTAAGACCTCAACGTAATGTCTACCCCAAGGGCAGGGTTAAAGGATGGAATGCCAAAAATCTCCCCATTGAGTTAACTTGTTAGAGGAGCCGGAGCCAGAAAATCTCTCCCTCCCCACCTTTCTTTTCTTCTTTGCCTTACTTCAGCCTGTCACTCTTGTGGTTTCCTTTTTGATTGTCAGGTATTAAATTCACTGTGAAGATGGTCTGAATCTTGCAAAATACATTCCTTTTCATATACTTACTGGCTGCCCATTATGAAAGGGGAGGGACCTGGGACCAGTTGGCTTTTCTTTTCTCTCTCTCTTAATCCCAGGCAGCTGTCATTCACTTTTCTCACATTCATTGTATGTGCCCAGTGGCGGAACGGATGGTAATTATGCACATTTAAACTGCAGTACTTTTCTCAGGCTGAAGTTAGTGTTGCTGCCACATTTAAAACTAACTTCTCATATCCTTTCAAAACACCTGACAAAGCTCTCAGTGCTTTTTCTCTCATTGTTAATTAAAATGTCTAAATAAGAGTCTTCTCTTGATATAATCCATTTTCACATCTGGCTCAAGTTCTATGCATAATTATTAGGTATGGCAGTGTATTTTCTCTATGCAGCTTCCCCCATCCTGCAGCCATAAATATGCTCTTGCTTAGTTTACTGTAACTTTTCAAAAGATGGTGGATAACGTACAACATAAGCAACCCAATCCTATTGTCTTCTGGACAACAGTGGACCAGCATCTCACTGGCATAAAAAAAGCTTCCTGTGATAAACAGAGCACGCTACTGGTGGCTGTTTTTGAGCTGCTGCCACTCCAGTGCAGGAAAATGGGCACAGGGGGGCAGTTCATGAGGAGGTGGGGATAGCTGTGGTGGCAGTCACACATGCTGGATCTTATCCCCCACTTTTTACAACTTGCCCACTGCTTTTATCTCGTTGGACATATGCCACCAAAATGGCTGGCATATGTCTGAGGAGACATACAGGCAATTGGGCAGCCTTCCAGGAGGTAAGTAAAAAATAATTCTCTGAAAGAGGTGCATTCTAAACCATACTGCTCCCACTCACAAGACAGGACCGGACTTGATTGAGATCTCTTCCTGTTGTGGGAGGGCGTCCCATCCCCCTGTCTCTCACAGAACAAGGTTGTTCTTTTGCAGAGCTCTCAGAGCTCAGCATTTTTTTCTTCTAGGTCTCCTTCTAAATTTTTTCCTTTCTATTTTTTTCTTCCACTTTCTCTGCTCTCCTCTACCTCCCTCTGTCTTCAACAATATCCTCCATCCTATTCCCTGGAGTCAAGAGTAGGCCCTTCGCAGGGGAGAGGAACACCCGATGACTTCACAGAGCAGCCTCATAGTGGCCAGGAGGTTTGCAACAATGCACAAGTGTGTAATGGAGGCTTCTGGCCTTCTTCAAAGATCAGCAGCAGCAGCAGGCTTTTAAAAATTAAATAAAAACTCAGTAACCAGTTTGGGTTTGAACAAAGCTGGGAAAGGGTTGAAAGAGTTTCCCAACCTCCAAGGGCCAATTTTCAGGAAGATCATCCACAGAAGGACAATTTAGGGTCCCAGTTTAGATTAGGATTTTATACTATACATCTAAAACTAAATTGTATATAAGAATACATTGGATTTATCACATGGCTTCGTTCAAACATTGTGCCAAACCATGGTTAAGGAAGTTTAACCATGTTTTGATATGCTGTCCAAACTGTCAGATCACTGTTCACTAGAATCAAAAACCATGGCTCTCAGTAGGACTTGTAATCCATGATTTCTCTGGTAGGCTCTCCATGGCATGGTCAGTCCTCAACAGGTAGATAGCATTTTCCTTTCAGGAAGGGAGGTTAGGCAAAAGTCTTCCTGAGGGGAGGGGCTCCCCCAGCTTCCCCAGACTGACCTTGCCTTTGAACTTGCAGGTTCAAGCCATGATTTTTGGTAGTAATTGTTTGTCATGTTGCTTGAATTTAAAACCATTGTAATAGCTTTAATTATTGCCTGACAAAAAGTTGAAAATAAATATAGAATACTACCAAAAAGAATCCCTATGCACAGTGGTTTAAACCTACTGATGTGTATTAGCCATAATTACAGGAAAGGGCATATTTATGCCAGAATCTTACAGGAACCCTATTATAAAATCAATCTGAAAGAAGACAGCTGCCTCCTTCATTGCTAAGATTGCAGGTGGAAGGTGCAATATTTTAATTGCTGCGTTATTTTAATACAGAGGTGAATCTTTGGTTATATAGAAAAGAGGTTTGGGGTCCATATTCACAACAAAGAGCTGCATATGCAGATGTTAGCAAATTCTGATAGTGATTATAAATTCACTGAACACGCTAAATTTTTAATTGTAAAATAAGATGCACATTTTGGAATATACTGTGTGAAAACTGGGAAGAGTAAAGAAGGGAAAGAAAGAGAGATGTAGTGTAATGAGACTCTTTAGAGTTGTAGTAAATCACAAGGAATCTAAAGTCAGCTTATAGATGAGCAGAACTGGGACAAAGTCTGCTCAGCATCCACAGATGAACTCTGGCTTTCAGTATGATCTGGCTGAGAGCACCCAGGGGGAGTTTAAGGTGATTCTCTCCCTACCCCCCCATTCGCATTTGCATTGAGAGAAACCTATTGTTCATAACTATTTCCACAAAGGGAAGAGGAGGGTGGGCGAGAAACACCCCTTTCTGTTCCTGGGAGCTCTGGGGATCAGACAGGCAGCACCGGATTCTTCTACTCTGCCTCTGCCAGGCAGGGTATTAATGTGGCGTGAAAGCAGTTTAAAGCCCTGGGCCTCTCTTGGAGCCAGCAGGGTGCCTGAGGCTGGCCCACATCCCCAGTGGGTGGCTGTCAGTGGCAGTGTGCTCCGTTAGGCAGAAATTTATTAGTATTATTCCCTTCCCCCTCCTTTTTCCCCTCTTTTTTTCTGTTAGAGCAGCAAGGAGAGTGTAAGTGACAGCTGTATTAAGAACCACAGTGCCTCCGAATAGGATCAGAAGCCATCTGCACAGTGGTTCTTGACAAAAAGCCTTTTCAAAGTGCTTAGTCGCCTCTTAAGAAATGGGGAAAGAGAAAAAGGGAAGGGAAGCTAAGGGGTGCCTGCTGCTTCTGCAGATTTTTAGTGTCCCCCCTTTTTATTTGCCTGTTTGCTTATACAATCCTTATTCTTCTTTCTCCCCTCTGACAATGCAGGGAACCTTCTCATTCAGATCTCCAAGCCAAGTCAGAGGAATGACCTCTTTTCTCCCTCCTGCTGTTTACTGTCTCCCCAATGTCTGATTTTTCCAAATGGTTCAGGGTGGCAGCTTGAAGGGGGGGGGGAGGAGACATGAATTCAAGACTCCTGCACTGCAACACCTGGCTTTGCAACCACTGTTACTATCAGGCTGGCCAGAAACATTTTAAGAAGCCAAAACGTCTTTGTTCTTTTTAATCTCTCTCTCCTGTATTTGTCCTTCAAGCTTTCCAGCATCTTCAGCTGCATGGCTCGGGCGAAAAATAATGCAGGAGGTTTTATCATTAACCTGCTCAGCTGCAAATCTTCCCACCCTCCCTCTGAAAATTCACACATATATTTGCATATGCAATAGGCTGTATTCTCTCCTTCCCCTCAGTCTTTTTTAGCTGGGGAGTTGCTCATTGAAGAGTTATATGGGAAACAAGGCCTATAAAGATTAACTGTGCACAATTTAAGTTGTCCACATTAGATAACGCCAGAGTGGATGCTCTTTTGTGTCCCTCATAATTGAAACTGCCGGGGTTTACTTTGGCTGCCACAGTGAGATGTATTTAAGTATATCAGATCAGAATGTCTGGCAGTCACTTTAGAAAGCTTCACTATATCCCTGAGCTTAATCCTTTATTTTCATGTTATCTTATCTGTATTTGTAATAGGTTTAGATTTATCTCCATCTTGTGTAACCTTATGGCCCCTGCGTTACCTCAAACATGCATGTTTTGGATTTTTTTAAATTAATGTTTGTAGGGATTTCTCATGTACTCCCGTTTTTTGTTTTATATGTTTATTGATTACTGAATGTTGGTGTGGTGTGCAGCATTCATAGAATCATAGAGCTGGAAGGGACCTACAAGAGCAGCTAGGAAATCCTCCTAGAGCAGTGGTTCCCAAACATTTTTTAGGACTGGGACCCACTTTTTAGAATGACACCTTGAGACCCACCCTGCTTTAGGAGACTTAGGGCACAATCCTAAACCCTTATGTCAGTGCTTTCCAGCACTGGCATAGTGGGACAATGGGACATGTTTTGCATCCTGTAGTTGGGTGTCACTCACGGAGGCCTCCTCAAAGTAAAGGAATGTCTGTTCCCTTACCTTGGAGCTACATTGACCTTATGTCAGTGCTGGAAAGCACTGACATAAGAGGTTAGATTGCGCCCTTAGGAAGAGAAAGACTTTAAAAGAAGACTTAAAAAGAATACCATTGCTCAAGCTTCTGTTTTTATCCTTTTCACTGTTGTGGTGGTGGAGGGAATTACCTTATGGGGCGTTTGTTGAGATCCATGTTCATCCAATCAGGACCATTCTGGTGGCCTTGCTTCACTTGCTCTTCAATAAGATCTGAGCCACAGTTGCCTATTCAATGAGTAAATGCACGTGTGGCTTAGTTTCACTTTCCATAGGGCTCAATACATTTTCCTTGTCAGTTTGGAGGAGGGGGTCTTCCTTCTCAAGAGTTTGTTGTTTGTCCCTTCTTCTATATGACAGCCCTTCAGGTATTTGAAGAGCAATATCATATCCCCTCTCAGCCTTCTCCAGGCTGAACAAGCCTCAGTCTTTCTTCATAGGGCTTATCCTCCAGCCCTCTGATAATCCTCGTCACTCTCCTCTGAACCTGCTCCAGTTTGGCTGCATCTTCCTTAAAGTGAGGCACCTAGAATTGGACACAGTAGTCTAGGTGAAGAATGACTAATGCAGCTTCTCACAACTTGGAAGCTACATCCTGTTAATGCAGGCTAAAAGTGTATTCGTCTTCTTTGGAGCTGAATCATTCCTGGCATGTAATGATATAATGACTGTATATCACCATAAGATATGCAGCGATATTTAAGTCCCTTGGATTGACTTAGAAAAAGGTTCTTCTGTTGTTGGCATCCTTCAGTCTCAGAAGACCATGGTATCGTGCTCTGAATAGTGTTCTGGAACAGAGTGTCCTCTCCAGTGCGCGAAGCCTGGGTAAAAGTAGATATGGAGGATAGACCCATGCAGCAAATCCCCCCTCTCCACGTCGCTGAAATGGTCCAATGGAAAGGCAGAAGCCAATACGGTTGGTTCCAGCGACATCGCAGGAGTTGCCAGAATGTGACTGTGTTCAGCCATGAACTGCCTCAGGGACTCTGGCTCCGGATTTTGCCTCGAGGTTGACTCCTGAAGCCTTTTCCATAACTGGATGTAGCCACAAGGCAGTGGAGGTTTGGGATCAGAGTTTTCCTTCTCTCAGATGAGCTGCCTTCCCAGGCTAACGAGTCCCATCTACCCGGTGGCTGTTTAGTCGCCTCTTACGACAAGTACAGCCAAACCAAGGGCCTATTCTTATCCCCAGCCCTCAGGGGAAGGTTCTTCTGTAATCCAAGGAATATTCTGCATATTGTATATTGTATTGTATTGGCAACCTTCAGTCTTGAAAGACTATGGTATCGCGCTCTGAAAGGTGGTTCTGGCACAGCGTCTAGTGTGGCTGAAAAGGCCAATCCGGGAGTGACAATCCCTTCCACACCAGGAGCAAGTGCAGTCTGTCCCTGGTCTGTCTCCCTGCCTATGGGCCTTCCTTCTTTGCCTCTTAGCCTCAGACTGTTGGCAAAATGTCTCTTCAAACTGGGAAAGGCCATGCTGCACAGCCTGCCTCCAAGCGGGCCGCTCAGAGGCCAGGGTTTCCCACTTGTTGAGGTCCATCCCTAAGGCCTTCAGATCCCTCTTGCAGATGTCCTTGTATCGCAGATGTGGTCTACCTGTAGGGCGCTTTCCTTGTACGAGTTCTCCATAGAGGAGATCCTTTGGGATCCGGCCATCATCCATTCTCACGACATGACCAAGCCAACGCAGGCGTCTCTGTTTCAGCAGTGAATACATGCTAGGGATTCCAGCACGTTCCAGGACTGTGTTGTTTGGAACTTTGTCCTGCCAGGTGATGCCGAGGATGCGTCGGAGGCAGCGCATGTGGAAAGCACTCAGTTTCCTCTCCTGTTGTGAGCGAAGAGTCCATGACTCGCTGCAGTACAGAAGTGTACTCAGGACGCAAGCTCTGTAGACCTGGATCTTGGTATGTTCCGTCAGCTTCTTGTTGGACCAGACTCTCTTTGTGAGTCTGGAAAACGTGGTATCTGCTTTACCAATGCGCTTGTTTAGCTCGGTATGGAGAGAAAGAGTGTCGGAGATCGTTGAGCCAAGGTACACAAAGTCATAGACAACCTCCAGTTCATGCTCAGAGATTGTAATGCAGGGAGGTGAGTCCACATCCTGAACCATGACCTGTGTTTTCTTCAGGCTGATTGTCAGTCCAAAATCTTGGCAGGCCTTGCTAAAACGATCCATGAGCTGCTGGAGATCTTTGGCAGAGTGGGTAGTGACAGCTGCATCATCGGCAAAGAGGAAGTCACGCAGACATTTCAGCTGGACTTTGGATTTTGCTCTCAGTCTGGAGAGGTTGAAGAGCTTTCCGTCTGATCTGGTCCGGAGATAGATGCCTTCTGTTGCAGTTCCAAAGGCATGCTTCAGCAGGACAGCGAAGAAAATCCCAAACAAGGTTGGTGCAAGAACACAGCCCTGCTTCACTCCGCTTCGGATGTCAAAAGGGTCTGATGTGGAGCCATCGAAGACAACAGTGCCCTTCATGTCCTTGTGGAAAGATCTGATGATGCTGAGGAGCCTGGGTGGACATCCAATCTTGGGGAGAATCTTGAAGAGGCCGTCTCTGCTGACCAGGTCGAAAGCCTTTGTGAGATCTATGAAGGCTATAAAGAGTGGCTGTCGTTGTTCCCTGCATTTCTCCTGCAGTTGTCTAAGGGAGAATACCATATCAGTGGTGGACCTGTTGGCTCGGAATCCACACTGCGATTCTGGATAGACGCTCTCTGCAAGTACCTGGAGCCTCTTTAGTACAACTTGGGCAAACAGCTTTCCTACAACGCTAAGGAGAGAGATGCCGCGCTAGTTGTTGCAGTCACCCCTGTCACCTTTGTTCTTGTACAGCGTGATGATGTTTGCATCCCTCATGTCTTGAGGTACTCCACCTTCTCTCCAGCAGAGACAGAGGATTTCATGCAGCTCAGTGACGATGATCTCTTTGCAGCATTTTAGGACTTCAGCAGGGATGCTGTCTTTTCCAGGTGCCTTGCCAAAGGCAAGGGAGTCCAGGGCCACATGAAGTTCTTCTAGGGTTGGTTCACTGTCAAACTCCTCCAGCACAGGCAGGCACTCAATGTTGTTCAGTGCTTCTTCGGTGACTACATTTTCTCTGGAATATATCTCAGAGTAGTGCTGCACCCAGCGTTTCATCTGCTGCGCCCGATCCTGGATGACCTCGCCTGTGGCAGACTTCAGAGGGGCAATTTTCCTCTGTGTTGGACCTAGGGCCTGCTTGATACCATCATACATCCCCTTGATGTTGCCCGTGTCAGCTGCTATCTGTATCTCAGAACAGAGCTGGAGCCAGTAGTCGTTAGCACATCTCCTGGCAGTCTGTTGGACTTTGCTGCGAGCAGTTCGGAGGACCTGCAGGTTGCGCTCACTGGGACAGGCCTTGTATGCTGCTTGAGCTCTCCTCTTTTCCTCAATGACTGGTGTCAACTCCTCAGAGTGGGCTTCAAACCAGTCTGCCGCCTTGTTGGTCCTCTTGCCGAATATGGACAAGGCGGTGTTGTAAACGGTATTCTTGAAATGTTCCCATCTGTTGGATGCGTTTGCGTCGGCCGGGCCTGGAAGAGATTCCTCAAGCGCTTGTGCAAATTCCTCCACTTTTCTCTGATCCCGGGTCTTGCTGGTATCAATGCGAGGTCTTCCTTCCTTTTTCGTGTGATACAGTCACTTTGTTTGCAGTTTCACTCTGCTGCACACCAGGGAGTGGTCAGTGTCGCAGGCAGCACCATGATAACTGCGTGTGATCTTGATGCTGGGAAGGCTGGAGCGTCTGGTGAGGATTAGGTCGAGCTGGTGCCAGTGCTTTGATCTTGGATGTCTCCAAGAGACTCTATGTTGGGGCTTTGTGTTGAAGAACGTGTTGCTGACACAGAGACCGTGATGACAGCAAAACTCTAGCAGGCGTTGGCCATTTTCGTTCATCCTCCCAGTGCCAAACTGACCTAAGCAAGTGGGCCATGAACTGTGATCAGCACCAACTCTAGCATTGAAATCGCCGAGGATGAACAATGGCTCTTTTACAGGGATTTTCTTGACAGTGGTGGCCAGGTCATCATAGAATTTGTCTTTGGCTTCTGCTGGAGACGACAGAGTCGGTGCATATGCACTGATGAGAGTGACAGGTCCTGCTGATGACTGGAGCTGCAGGGACAAAATTCTTTCACTTCCCACAGTAGGTGGGATGATGGATTTCAGCAGGGTATTTCTGACCGCAAAGCCAACGCCATGTTCCCTGGTTTCGTTTGGTGGTTTTCCCTGCCAGAAAAATGAGAAATTTCTCTCCTTGACAGATCCAGAATCTGGCAGCCTAGTCTCTTGAAGGGCGACGATGTCCATCTGCAGTCTGCTCAGCTCCATGTCGATGACAGCTGTTTTGCGTGCGTCGTCTATTTCTTGCAGGTCATCAGAGAAGCCAGGTGTCATTGTCCTAACGTTCCAGGTGCCCAGCTTTAGGGCAGTAGTTTTCTGTTTTCTGTTGCATGGTGCAGAGTTGTCGATCCGCTTGTCGGTTTTCACCCTAAACCCCACACACCCCATGAGGTTAACGGACCGTGGCGAGGCAACACCTTACTGGCTGGGGACTGCCCAGCTTAAGGCGGGCGGTAGCTGCCCAATGAGATCAATTATCTCTCCCACCGTCGGAAGCAGCCCCTGGCGTCATGCTCTACGCCAATCGAGCAAAGACTTATAACCGGTAAACTGCTGCTTCCCGTGTTGTGCCGACGCCGTATGGCGAAGTTGGAGTGTCCTCTCCAGTGCGCGAAGCCTGGGTAAAGAAGGTATGGAGGATAGGCTGTTACCCATGCAGCAAATCCCCCCTCTCCACGTCGCTGGAGTGGTCCAATGGAAAGGCAGAAGCCAATACGGTTGGTTCCAGTGGCATCGCAGGAGTTGCCAGAACGTGACTGTGTTCAGCCATGAACTGCCTAAGGGACTCCGGCTCCTGATTTTGCCTTTTCCACAACTGGATGTAGCCACAAGGCAGTGGAGGTTTGAGGTCAGAGTTTCCTTCTCTTAGATGAGCTGCCTTCCTAGGCTGACGAGTCCCATCTACCCGGTATTCTGCATACAGGCTGCACATATCCTGTCTCAAAGTAAAGAATAAGGAAGCCTCCTCCTGACCAGACCTTCATATGCATCTGATATGATAGGTTTGGTGTTGCTGAGTGGAAGTAAGTCCTGTTGGTTTAAATATGTGCTCAATATTGTAGCAGTAGTTACCTGTTCTTACAAATACATTTTGAGTATTGGAAATATATACAGTATAATACCTAAAATCAATAGGTAGTGTGCATATTATATGTAATAAATGTGCATATTATATGCAATCAGAAGTCAAAATTCTGTTCTCATGCATAACAGTACAAGCATATTTTGGCACCCCACATAAAAGTGCAGGAAGAAATTCCACTCTTTAACTCTTTGTTTTTTCACTTTGGAAACTGGCCCTCCTGAGCTTATGAAAAGGAAATGGTGTTCTTTCTGCTTTCATTTTAAATTACTGGTGATTGTAGATTTTTCATTTGAAGGTTGTGACCTTTTCTTGTGCAACATAAAATGTATCAGCTGCAGGGTTTTGCATCATTTGTAGAGAATTCAAGCAAATTCTTTTGGAGAGCAAGGACTGTTTACCTGCTGAAGGATAGGTCAAGATCAACCCCTGAGTTGCAAGTAGGGAGTCTCTATACAACATTGATGATAGGTGCTACCATTGTACAATTTGTACAGGATTCATATGGACATTGCAATTAAAGGTGCCCAACACACTGTCACAATATTAGCTACTAGGCCTTGAGCTCTTTTGCCATGCTTAGAATCTTCTTCTAGGATGACACTGGTAAAGAATAGCTCAAAATTCTTAGCCTGAAGTTCACAGAACATTGAAACCAGGTCCAATTAGAGATTAGGGTATGGAAAACCAGTTTTCTTGAATGTTCCTTACTTATATCTATGCTGTTTATCATGGAGTGGACTTTTTTTGCTTTGTACTTTATTTGTGGGAGATGTTGGACATTCTCAAATCACAGATAGAAGGAACATGTTGAAAACTCTGTGCCTTGTGACCAAAAATAGTTCCTTCCAAATTGCCTCTCATTCAGGCCCAGTTTAAACCTAATGGCAGATAAAGTAAAATGGCTTATCTGTGTAGCATTCCAAATGAGTGACTTCATGTACTCTAAATCAGGCCCTTCAGCAACTTAATGTGTTAGCCACAATTTCTGACATGTCAATCATATGCATAACGGCTGAGGGCAAGACTAGGCTGGCCTGCCCATGAGGCTGACTGAGGGGGTCACATGAAGTGGTGAATTGGCAAGAGATTTGTCCACCCACCCACCACTGCCTCTGCTGCTGCTCCTCCCCTGCCCCTTCTGCCCCCATACAGTTAAGAGGGAAACTTAGTAGGAGCTTAGAGGAGAGGAGAATAGTGGGCTAGAACATTGCAGGTTTAGGGTTTGTGCAGAGGATACCTTCTCGGGAAGAGGAAAACACTCATTTCTTCATCTTGTTCTGATCAGTATATCCTGTTCTACACAAAGTCCAATCCTACTGAAATTGCCTCCCCAACCAATGCAGCTGCACCTCCAGAGCACATGCTGCATTCTGTGAGGGGACAATCTTGGAGGTCTCCTCCAGGAAAGAGTACATTTGTTCCCTTCCCCTGGGATAAGCCTCTGCTGCCATGATGTGTCTGCTCAGACCAGTGTTTTGCTGGTGTAAATCCGAGTGGACCCAAGTAGGTGGTGGATCAAGGCTGGGAAGAGGGAGCTTATCAGCAGAGCTGCTGCCACCAATAACCATTCCCTTCCTGCCCTCAACATACCCCATCCCCACCCAGTTCTTTTCCCAGCCACCACCCACGCCTGCGCCAGGTCTCCCACAGTATTGCCAGCCACCACCACTCACTGATTGCAGCAGTGGCCAAGCTATGTTCTATGGCAAGTCATGTTTTGAAATAGCTTTAAGTTGCACTGCTAGATCACACGGTCTGGTGATGCAGCTGCTGGATAGGACTGGGCTGTTAATGTTTTTTCTCTTGGGCTCACACCACTGTCATGTCCGTTTTTCAGGTTCGTTATATTGTCTTCATGAGGGCCTGCTAAAATCGAGACCCCAGCAACCAGCATGACTGATAGAAGTGTGTACATTTGGTGCGATGGTTAATGGCACCAGTTGAATAGTGCCTGTGGATATCCTAATGATGAGAAAAAAAAGAATCCCCCTCTTTCCATGCCTGTGCAGATTGAAACCCTTAAAAAAGGCTTTTATCTCTCTGCTGATCAACTACTGATTTTGGACATCAGAGCATCCTTAATTGAGGCCAAGTAGAATCCCTAATTGTGTACCCTTCCTGGTGACCTATGTAAATAAACCACCTAAGCAGCACCACTCCAGGACTTCCCATGTCATTTCTCATTAACAAGGAAGAGAGATGTCATTCCCCACCCCATTAGGATATAGACTTTCCTCCTTGGGAGGCGTCAGCAATGGAGTGAAGACAACACAGGGGATTTGCACAAATTCAGTGTCAATGACTACTAGTCCTGATGGCTACAGACCACCTCCAATTCATCAGCAATATGTCTCTGCATACCCTTTGCAGAGCAACAACAGCCAGTGAAAAGTCTGCCTTCTCTCCTACTTGTGAATTTGGCTGCTGTGAATATGGTGAATTTTGTTCCCAGAGGTAACTGCTGGACCACTGTGGGAAACAGAAAGATGAATTAGATGGGCCTTTGGCTGATCCAGCAGGGCTCTGTTCTTATGAAAAGAAATGATGTACCAGGACCAGCATGCTAGGACCAGACAATTCTGTCAGGTAGCCAGCTTATTACTTCATTCTTCTATTGATGAAACCATTCTGCATTTAGAAGCATCTACAAAAGACAGATTATAGTAGAGGGAGGATGCTGTCTCTTATTAAGAGCAAAGCCCATTATTTCACTACCTTTTGGGGGCTCTTCTACCTGTTAATATACCTGTATTACTACTTACAATTATCAGTTGAGCTGCACTATTTTGATAATGTAATTCATGTAGTTAATTGCAGTGACTGCTTTAAGGTGCAGGGGAGTCAGCAGGAATAGCTATTAATAGGGCTGATTTGCTCTGGAGCTTTTTGTAGAAATGAGTATTGTTGGCAAGAATATCCTTAACTGAGACTTTTTGTGTTAGTGTATTTTTTTTTCATTTTGAAACAGAAGAATGTGGGATTTCTTTCTTTTGTTGGATTAATAGTATGGGTTGACCTTCCTTTGGAATAGAAGCTCCCAGCACAAGCTGGGGAAAGACAGAAAGAGAGAGAAGGAAGCAGACAAGGAGCTTGCTACCAGGTCCTCTGTTAAAAGAGTGACATCCTCAGTGGCGAAGCAGAAGACTGTAAAATATAGTTCCAAGCTGATTATGTTTAATAATGTGGCAGAAAATAATTCCCCAATTACAATGTTATATGCATGCATTTTGTTATCAGGAAGCACACGCCAGAAAGAGGTATGTCTTCATAACTGTTTCTCTGCTTTGACAGCATAGGTCTCATGCATGCTTGAAACCTGTCATTCATTAAAGAAGTTAATGTCCAGCTCATGAGTAATGAAGTTTTGTGCATTGGCACAAATGCACTGATTGCACAAATGGGCACTAATTGCAAATCAGTTGTGAGTGCTCAAGAATAATTTAGGGTGGGATTTTTTTTTAGTGCTTGCAAAGTACTTATATATTGGCAACCTTCAGTCTCGAAAGACTATGGTATCGCGCTCTGAAAGGTGGTTCTGGCACAGCGTCTAGTGTGGCTGAAAAGGCCAATCCGAGAGTGACAATCCCTTCCACACTGCAAAGTAAGGTAGTAAGGTAGTAAAAAGTGAGTGGAAATAGTCGTGAGTCAAAGGAAGTTTTCTGCCACTAATTCTGGACTTATTCTTCAGCATTTGTCCTGTATGGTGGCAGGGTCCACTATTCTACCACTAATTCTGAACAATGATTAGTATCTTATTGTGGTATTAATTGAGCATTCTGTGGGCCTTAATTGACTGCTACAGAAAACACTTTTTATAAGGATTCCTTTTCCACCAATTTCCCTTCCCTTTTCTCATATTTACCTGGCAGCATGATGAGGGCATCAACAGTGGTGGTGGCAGCAATAAGTCGTCGTCCCCCAAATCTGGATGCCTACATCTCTTGCTCTCTCCTTCTTTCCTTCCCTCATTCATTCAGACTCAAACAATGCTACTGTAGGAGCAACCCAAGAGAAAGCTGTCAGAAATGGGAGTGATGGGCAAATCCTACTACAAGCTTGGGCTAAAATTTGAAAGGATCTGAATTCCATTAGGATGAGGCAGTTCAAATTGGTAGACTTCATATTTTGAGTTCCCTCAGCATGAACTACACCTCTGTCATAAGTCCACACCATAATTGTAACACAGCACAGCAGCTCAATGTAGGGAAGGTGACACTGTCTTTATATACAGGCTGGCTATCTCTTCATCAGCATCTCATTATAAACCAAAAGTGACTTGGTATATCTGTCAGATGCTTCTGAGGTAAAGATGAGTCTACTTGGCATACACTGTCAATTGTGAAGGAATAAAGGAAGAGAAGAAACAGCAATCTAGTTCTTTCATGAGGAAAAAGTCAGATTTAAGGTATTAGAGCTAGCTAGCACAAAGCCCTTAACAAATGATTGAATTACAAAGCCAGGATTTTCACGCTTGAAGGCCAAAAAAGACTGTTCTCTATTGTTTTTTAATTGTGGTGCAGAGACTCCTCACTATAAATAGACTTGAAGAAGGGGGTACAGATTCCCATGGACGTTAGTGAGCTCTAAGGAAAGAAAGGTGCATGTAGACAGATTAATAGATACAAGCCAAAACAAGCAAAGTCTTGTTTTGCTTTTGTTACATTTGCACAAAATGTAACACTTGCTCTCTGTGTGAACTTATTGTTAAACTCCTTGCAGTGTTTGTTTTGTCAGAAAGGAGCTGGCCTTGGAAGAACGAATGCTTATTTGTTCCCTGATTAGAAGAAGGACCAGTCTGGAGGTCACCATTAAAGTGTCCCATTCTAAATCTCCCATTTGCCTGATCCCTAAAACCAGAGCCAAAGATTACAAAGTCTTGAAAGTTTGTAACCAGCCCTTAGTTCTTCTTATCCCGTGTCTCTAGAAAAAAATCTTCAAGACACTGCTAGACCTTGCATATAGAGGCAGTCCTATGAATTTAATTTTTAAAAAAGATGTTTTTCATGACTGTTTCAAATATGGGGAGGACAGTGTTGCTCACATTTGGGTACCAAACAGATTAATGTCAGGTACAGCCTCTAATCGCAAAGTGTAGTGAACGTCAATCACATTTTACAATAAGCCTGCAAATTTCCAAGCGGTCTGTGCTGTATCCAGTTCAAGGTAGGTACCAGCTGGAGGGCAACTTGGAGTAAGCAGATATTTTTCTCCTTACCCCATAATGCCCCAGCTACCCCATGGGCTACTCAGGTCTGTGCTAGTGATTTCGTGAATGCAAATTTGAGCAGCCTGTGTAAGTTTGAGTAGGCCAGGGATAGGGGTTGGATTTGGCCTGCACTGCCTTGGTCGTTCCTACCCCCTTCCTGGGCCCGATCCACCTCCCAGACCACCCTTCCTGCTCAAAAATGCCCCCTTCTGCTCTCCCAATCTCTCTCCCACCCTCTGTGCTGGCCCAGAAGGCTCTGGAGGAGGTGCAAACGTGCTTTAAGGTGCATTTGTGACACTCCTGGACTAGCACAGGAAAGCTTGCTCTCTTAGTTATAAATTTGGCAAATGCATTGAAAGATTCTGCTTATAGAGAGAATTTGCCTCCTCACATTGTACACACACACATTTGCTCCTGAAGAGAACAGTCACCCACCATAGCAAAGGAGCTACTGCTGTTCTGCCTTCTGTGCAAACAGCTATTCTAGGTAGCTCTCTAAAAATGGTAGATACCTGCTGCTGTATGAACAATACCAACACATAACAAATGTGATCTCTGCCTTTCTTAATTTTAATTATCATTTTGAGAAAATATTCTAAATGATTCAAGAAAAAGAGGGACAGTTGTGCTTAACCACAATTAAAATTGGTGGGGTATGGATGGGCAAAATTAGTGCCAGAAAGGGGTGGGAAGGAGAATGGATTCCCTTCACCCACTTCCAATCTTGTAACCATGATTGAGAGATTGAGAATGATTCTTCTGCCCCAGCCTACAGAGAAATGAATCAAGCTTAGTACCCAGAGGGCAACTAAAGAGATCCCAGATCTCCTTATTCTTGTTTATCATGTCTTTGAAGCCATTTCATTTGGGGTGCACTTAATGTGTATCTTTGAGTTTGCATAAAAGAGAAAATATCTTTCTTCTCTTATCTGATTTAGAGATGAGCTACCAAATCAGACTCCTTGAAAACTGCTTATTTTAAATCTTTGTTTCACTATAATACTGTACTAGTCTTAGATGTAGGTGGGATTTTTTTTTTCCTTTTTTTTTTTTTTTTTTTTGCTCTTAATTTATGGGAAAGGCTCTGGAAGTCTATAAACAGCAATTGAACACTTTTCTGGGTAAAGATATCGGATTGTGGGGGAGGATGTGTCAGAGATTAGTTGGGTTTTTTGAGATGGATGATTGTTCAGACAGCTAATGAAGGATGCAAGCTTGCATAAGCTGCCTTCAGGCAGTATTAGGGAGGTGCTGAAATAATCAAGGTTCTTCTGAGTGATTTACAAAGAAATTAATTAATTAGAGCAAATTGAAAGCAGGCATTCTTTATTTTCTGGGGCCATGCTCTTCAGGGCTTTATGTAATATTCTATTCTGAAATATTATTGATTTATGGAATTGACAGGAACCAAACTGACAAAGATGTCATGCTTATTGCTTACGTTTTGTTATATAAATTTTTCAATCATAAATATTTTGGCTAAGCATGCCTATTTCTTAGATGTTTTCCAGCCTCTTTAGCTCTCAGGTAATTCAAAACCATCTGCAGCAGTGTCTTCTTGATTAAGCATACAGCCATCCCGACCCCAAGGACTCTATAGCACATTAAAAACTCAACATTGGTTCACAAGAAATATTGCTTTGGGTATGTCACTAACTTCTGTTGATTCATCCTTGTTAGTTGAGACCTTGTCTTCTGATTCTGGAATTCACCTATATCTTACCATCTTATTTCAGTCCCTCATTTTTATCAAGGGTTGAGAATATCTTAATGCTGTTTGAGGCACCTGCATTGCCATGTCACCTCCTTCCAGCTAGGTATGGATTATGCTCTGCTCACATCCTGCACATGTATACCTGTGCCATCATCTCATAAGAACATAAGAACATAAGAACAGCCCCACTGGATCAGGCCATAGGCCCATCTAGTCCAGCTTCCTGTATCTCACAGCGGCCCACCAAATGCCCCAGGGAGCACACCAGATAACAAGAGACCTCATCCTGGTGCCCTCCCCTACATCTGGCATTCTGACTTAACCCATTTCTAAAATCAGGAGGTTGCGCATACACATCATGGCTTGTACCCCATAATGGATTTTTCCTCCAGAAATTCGTCCAATCCCCTTTTAAAGGCATCTAGGCTAGACGCCAGCACCACATCCTGTGGCAAGGAGTTCCACAGACCGACCACGCGCTGAGTAAAGAAATATTTTCTTTTGTCTGTCCTAACCCGCCCAACACTCAATTTTAGTGGATGTCCCCTGGTTCTGGTATTATGTGAGAGTGTAAAGAGCATCACCCTATCCACTCTGTCCATCCCCTGCATAATTTTGTATGTCTCAATCATGTCCCCCCTCAAGCGTCTCTTTTCTAGGCTGAAGAGGCCCAAACGCCGTAGCCTTTCCTCATAAGGAAGGTGCCCCAGCCCCGTAATCATCTTAGTCGCTCTCTTTTGCACCTTTTCCATTTCCACTATGTCTTTCTTGAGATGCGGCGACCAGAACTGGACACAATACTCCAGGTGTGGCCTTACCATCGATTTGTACAATGGCATTATAATACTAACCGTTTTGTTCTCAATACCCTTCCTAATGATCCCAAGCATAGAATTGGCCTTCTTCACTGCCGCCGCACATTGGGTCGACACTTTCATCGACCTGTCCACCACCACCCCAAGATCTCTCTCCTGATCTGTCACAGACAGCTCAGAACCCATCAGCCTATATCTAAAGTTTTGATTTTTTGCCCCAATGTGCATGACTTTACACTTACTGACATTGAAGCGCATCTGCCATTTTGCTGCCCATTCTGCCAATCTGGAGAGATCCTTCTGGAGCTCCTCACAATCGCTTCTGTTCTTTACCACTCGGAAAAGTTTGGTGTCGTCTGCAAACTTAGCCACTTCACTGCTCAACCCTGTCTCCAGGTCATTTATGAAGAGGTTGAAAAGCACCGGTCCCAGGACAGATCCTTGGGGCACACCACTTTTCACCTCTCTCCATTGTGAAAATTGCCCATTGACACCCACTCTCTGCTTCCTGGCCTCCAACCAGTTCTCAATCCACGAGAGGACCTGTCCTCTAATTCCCTGACTGTGGAGTTTTTTCAGTAGCCTTTGGTGAGGGACCGTGTCAAACGCCTTCTGAAAGTCCAGATATATAATGTCCACGGGTTCTCCCGCATCCACATGCCTGTTGACCTTTTCAAAGAATTCTATAAGGTTTGTGAGGCAAGACTTACCCTTACAGAAGCCATGCTGACTCTCCCTCAGCAAGGCCTGTTCATCTATGTGTTTTGAGATCCTATCTTTGATGAGGCATTCCACCATCTTACCCGGTATGGATGTTAGGCTGACCGGCCTATAGTTTCCCGGGTCCCCCCTCTTTCCCTTTTTAAAAATAGGCGTGACATTTGCTATCCTCCAATCTTCTGGCACCGTGGCCGTTTTGAGGGACAAGTTGCATACCTTAGTCAAGAGATCTGCAACTTCATTCTTCAATTCCTTAATAACCCTTGGGTGTATGCCATCAGGGCCCGGTGACTTATTGATCTTTAATTTATCAATGAGGTCTGAAACATCTTCTCTTTTAACCTCTATCTGACTTAACTCCTCGGTCAGGAGGGGCCGTTCGGGCAGCGGTATCTGCCCGAGGTCTTCTGCCGTGAAGACAGATGCAAAGAACTCATTTAATTTCTCTGCCATCTCTAAGTCTCCTTTTATCTCCCCTTTCCCTCCCTCACCATCCAGAGGGCCAACCGCTTCTCTGGCGGGTTTCCTGCTTCTAACATATTTGAAGAAGCTTTTATTATTCCCCTTAATGTTGCTGGCCATGCGTTCCTCATAGTCTCGCTTGGCCTCCCCTATCACCTTCTTACATTTCTTTTGCCACAGTTTATGTTCCTTTTTATTCTCTTCATTAGGGCAAGACTTCCATTTACGGAAGGAAGCTTCCTTGCCCTTCACAGCCTCTCTAACTTGGCTGGTTAGCCATGCGGGCACTCTCCTGGATTTAGTGGAACCCTTCTTTCTTTGCGGTATACACCTCTGCTGGGCCTCTATTACTGTTGTTTTAAGCAGCCTCCATGCACTCTGGAGAGACTGGACTCTTTTTACCCTCCCTTTCAACCTCCTTCTAACCAGCCTCCTCATTTGAGGGAAGTCCGCCCGTCGGAAGTCAAGGGTTTTTGTTAGAGATTTGCCTGGTATTTTTCCCCCAACATGCACGTCAAAACGGATTGCAGCATGATCACTGTTCCCCAATGGCTCAGTAACGTTTACATCTCTAACCAGGTCCTGCGTACCGCACAAAATTAAATCCAGAGTCACCTGTCCTCTGGTGGGCTCCGTGACTAGCTGATCTAAGCCACAGTCATTTAGCACGTCAAGAAATCCGGTTTCCTTATCGTGACCAGAACACAAATTGACCCAGTCAATATGAGGATAATTGAAGTCCCCCATGATTACAACCCTGTCCTTCCTTGTCACCTCCCTGATCTGTTTCCTCATTTCAAGGTCCCCATCAGATTTCTGGTCTGGAGGACGATAGCACGCCCCCAGTATTACATCGCTGCACAAGCTTGGTAATTTAACCCACAGAGATTCTACGGTGGAGTCGGACCCACCTTCAATCTCTATTTTGCTGGATTCTATCCCTTCCTTAACATAGAGGGCCACCCCACCTCCAACACGCCCCTGCCTGTCCCTCCTGTAGAGTTTATAGCCCGGGATTGCGGTATCCCACTGATTCTCTGCATTCCACCAGGTTTCCGTTACGCCCACTATGTCAATATTTTCCCTTGTCACCAGACATTCCAGTTCTCCCACCTTTGCTCGTAGACTTCGGGCATTCGCATAAAAGCATTTATACACGGAATGCCCCAGGATGGGCTGCTTATTCGCTCCTTTGTCCCCGCATCCTCTCATTGTGCCAAACCGTCTATCACATCCCATCACCCTACCTTTCCCAATTTCTTCTCCTACCCTGCCTTTGTCTTGTTGTTCTCTAACCTCCCCATCCTCATCCCATAGGGATGAGGAGTCCCGAACCGGATGCCCCTCGGCTCCTGTCGGCCTTCCCCCAGGGATCAGTTTAAAAGCTGCTCTGCCACCTTTTTAATGTTATGCGCCAGCAGTCTGGTTCCATTCTGGTTCAAATGGAGCCCGTCCCTCTTGTACAGGCCCCGCTTGTCCCAAAACGTTCCCCAGTGCCTAACAAATCTAAACCCCTCCTCCCTACACCACCGTCTCATCCACGCATTGAGACCCCTGATCTCCGCCTGCCTAGCTGGCCCTGCGCGTGGAACAGGTAGCACTTCAGAGAATGCTACCTTTGAGGTCCTGGTTTTCAGCTTCCTGCCTAAAAGCCTAAATTTGGCCTCCAGGACCTCCCAGCTACACTTGCCCACATCGTTGGTGCCGACATGCACCACAGCCACTACCTCTCCCCCAGCACTGTCTACCAGCCTGTCTAGACGAGAAGTGATGTCCGCAACCTTCGCACCAGGCAGGCAAGTCACCATGCGGTCCTCACATCCGTCGCAAACCCCCCTCTCTATGTTTCTAATAATCGAATCCCCCACTACAAGAAGCCCCCGACCCCCCTCCCGCCGAGGAGTATCCCGAGTGCGCTCGGATACGGGCCCATCCCCTGGAGAAAGGGTCCCCCCTAGGGGATTGTTTCCCTCCTCTCCAGGATGACGTCCTCCAGTCCCGAGACTTCCCACCCGGGCAGCCGAGGAGCGGCACGCCTGAGGTTGGGACGAAGCCTGATCGTCCCCAGAAGTCTCCCCACGGTCCTCCTCTGGCTGCCTGCGCTTCTCCAGGTCGGCCACCAAGGCTTCAAGGGAGCGGACGCGTTCCCTGAGAGCCTGGAGCTCCTTGCACCGAGGACACACCCATGACTTATGCCCCAGAGGCATATAATCATACATGTGGCACTCGATGCAGAACACTGGATAGCCCCCACCCTGCTGCTGGCTGTCTGACTGCATAGCTTTTTTTTTTGTTGTTGTTGTTTTATTTAGGGGTCCTTTTAAAAACCGTACACTGGATAGCAGCCCTCTTCTCAAGGGAAGAGGAAGGGCAGTGTATGGGGCCCTGGCCTCCTCGCCCTGCTGCTGAACTCGCCCAGATGCTAAACTCTTGTGCCTTACCTGGCACTTAATTCCCGAGGCACTTGGTTCCCAGAGGCCACACGCGTCTGCAGAGAGCCTCACGCGATGGCCCGCCTAGCTTTATACTCCTGGCTGGCTCCTCCCCCCTCCTTCCTTCCTGATTGAAAGGGGGCTGGCCTTCCCAGGTGAGTTTACAAAAGCTCAGGAAGGCAAATGGCTGCTGATGGGCGTGACCTACTCTGCAGGCTCCTGAATGGACTGCTTGGATTAGCCTAATGGGGCTCTTAATGGGTTGGGAACTGGCCCTTCCTAGGTCCTTTCCCTCCTAGTTCTGTTCTCTTAGGCTGGACTGTTTTTGTAACCTCAAGCTAGTTTTTATTTGGGTTTGTTTAATTATTTATTGCTCTCTAGATCCTGTGTCCCAATTTACTGACCTGTTTAGGTTATGTTCTAACTTAGATTAGGTTTAACCTGGGTTAAGTATAGGTTTAATTTAAACAAGTAGAAAACCTGCTTTCCACTTTATCCTCCTCCCTTCCTTCGATTAAGTGCTACCTTAGGTGCAGCTAACTTTCAACTTTGATTTAAATGCCTGACCCTTGGGCTCTTACTCACGAGTAGGACCCTGCTCTTACTCACGAGTAGGACCCTGCTCTTACTCACGAGTAGCCCTATGTACCTCCCTTAGGTGCTAACTTTCAATTTTGATTTAAGGTTGCTTTAAAGGTAAGGTTAAGGTTAGAAGACAGGGAGTTAGAAAGACAAAGCGTTAGAATGAGTACACTTACCTCCTCTTCCTGCTCCTCCTCCTCTCCTTCTCCAAAACTCAGAGGTCTCCTTGCCTTCTCCTCGCCCAGATGCTAAACTCTTGTGCCTTACCTGGCACTTAATTCCCGAGGCACTTGGTTCCCAGAGGCCACACGCGTCTGCAGAGAGCCTCACGCGATGGCCCGCCTAGCTTTATACTCCTGGCTGGCTCCTCCCCCCTCCTTCCTTCCTGATTGAAAGGGGGCTGGCCTTCCCAGGTGAGTTTACAAAAGCTCAGGAAGGCAAATGGCTGCTGATGGGCGTGACCTACTCTGCAGGCTCCTGAATGGACTGCTTGGATTAGCCTAATGGGGCTCTTAATGGGTTGGGAACTGGCCCTTCCTAGGTCCTTTCCCTCCTAGTTCTGTTCTCTTAGGCTGGACTGTTTTTGTAACCTCAAGCTAGTTTTTATTTGGGTTTGTTTAATTATTTATTGCTCTCTAGATCCTGTGTCCCAATTTACTGACCTGTTTAGGTTATGTTCTAACTTAGATTAGGTTTAACCTGGGTTAAGTATAGGTTTAATTTAAACAAGTAGAAAACCTGCTTTCCACTTTATCCTCCTCCCTTCCTTCGATTAAGTGCTACCTTAGGTGCAGCTAACTTTCAACTTTGATTTAAATGCCTGACCCTTGGGCTCTTACTCACGAGTAGGACCCTGCTCTTACTCACGAGTAGGACCCTGCTCTTACTCACGAGTAGCCCTATGTACCTCCCTTAGGTGCTAACTTTCAATTTTGATTTAAGGTTGCTTTAAAGGTAAGGTTAAGGTTAGAAGACAGGGAGTTAGAAAGACAAAGCGTTAGAATGAGTACACTTACCTCCTCTTCCTGCTCCTCCTCCTCTCCTTCTCCAAAACTCAGAGGTCTCCTTGCCTTCTCCTCGCCCAGATGCTAAACTCTTGTGCCTTACCTGGCACTTAATTCCCGAGGCACTTGGTTCCCAGAGGCCACACGCGTCTGCAGAGTGAATGAATCTCATATTCACTCCTTCTCCCCTACAGTTTCATCTCCAGCATAGGGTAGTGATATCCACACAACAGTCTGGGCTATGCAATCCCAACTAAGTTGCAATTGCACTTAGGAAACCTTCCCTTTTATTTTAACTGATTGCAGACACACTATTAATAAGATATTGAAAACAATTAGTGCTGAGCAAGGCTGATGTCCCTTAGAGCAGCCCTACTCCCACAGTTGGAGAGAGCAGGACAAGAGAATTTGAGATGCTAAAGACAGTCTTGCAGATATTCTTCTAGTATGAAATCGAGCTATTTTCTAGTTAACTTTGATTTTTAACCTCTGACATGGCTTAATGGAGTTCAACAAGTCAATCTTTCCCTTCAGCCTAGGCAGTTATCCTGGCTTTACTTTTAGACTTGGGTCACTTCAAGTCTTTTCTCATTTAACCCCTTTGTTTGCCTGCCTTAGGCAAAAAGGACCATGAAAGGCGGAAAACAAAATTGTCACTATGTAAAAATCTTCTGGGAGCAGGATGGTCCTTCTACAATTCTTATGGCCTTTGGGCCCAGGAAGAAAGTGAAAAATTATAAACCTGTCGAAATGGATCACAGCATGATCACTGTTCCCCAACGGCTCAGTAACATTTCCATCTCTAACCAGGTCCTGAGTACCACACAATTTTAAATCCAGAGTCACCTGTCCTCTGGTGGGCTCCATGACTAACTGCTCTAAGGCACAGTCATTTAGCATGTCAAGGAATCCGGTCTCCTTTTCGTGACCAGAACACAAACTGACCCAGTCTATACAAGGATAATTGAAGTACCCCATGATTACAACCCTGTCCCTCCTTGTCGCCTCCCTGATCTGTTTCCTCATTTCAAGGTCCCCTTCTGGTTTCTGGTCTGGAGGACGATAGTATGCCCCCAGTATTACATCAGGCCTGGTAATTTAACCCACAGAGATTCTATGGTGGAGACTGACCTGCCTTCAATCTCTACTTTGCTGGATTCTATCCCTTCTTTAATGTAAACAGCCACCCCACCTCCAACACGCCCCTCCCTGTCCCTCCTGTAGAGTTTATAGCCCGGGATTGCCATATCCCACTGATATTCCGCATTCTACCAGGTTTCCGTTATCCCCACTATATCAGTGTTTTCCCTAGTCACCAGACATTCTAGTTCTCCTATCTTTGCTTGGAGACTTCGGGCATTTGCATAAAAGTATTTGTACATGGAATGCTTATTAGCTCCTTTGTCCCCTCATCCTCTCATTGTGCCAAACCGTCTTATCACATCCCATCATGCTACGATTCCCAATTTCTTCTCCTACTCTGCTTTTACCTTGTTGTTCTCTAACCTCCCCATCCTCGTCCCATAGGGATGAGGAGTCCCAAACCAGCCACCAAGGCTTCAAAGGAGCGGACGCGTTCCCTGAGTCCCTCGAGCTCCTTGTACCGAGGGCACACCCATGACTTATACCCCAGAGGCATATAGTCATACATGTGGCACTGGATAGCCCCCACCCTGCTGCTGGCTATCTGACTGCTTGGTTTTGTTTGTTTGTTTGTTTGGGGGTACTTAAAAACCCTTCACTGGTTTGCTGCCCTCGTCTCAAGGGAAGAGAAGGGCAGTGTCTGGGGCCTTGGCTCCCTCACCCTGCTGCTGAACTCGCACAGAGGCTAAACTCGCAGTGCCTTACATGGCACTTTGTTCCTAAGGCACTGGGTTTCCCAGAGGCCATGTGCACTTCTGCCTGAGAGGCTCAGGCAGTGGCAGGCCCTAGCTTTATACTCCTAGCTGGCTCCTCCTCCCTCCCTCCTTGCTGATTGAAAGGGGCTGGTCTTCCCAGGTGAGATTACAAAAGATCAAGAAGACAAGAGGCTGCTAATGGGCCTAATCTACTCTGCAGGCTCCTGAATGGGGTGTTAGGATTTGCCTAATGGGGCTCTTATCACCTCCTAAAGGACAACAGTTATGCTAAATTGCCCTGGCTGGCTGGGAACAGGCCCTTCCTAGGTTTTTACCCTCTTTCTTCAGATCTCTTAGGCTGGACAGTTTTTTAACCTCAAGCTGCTTTTTATTTGAGTTTCAGCTGCACTTGTTTAAGAGTTTTTTGAGCATGGCAGAACTTACACACCAAGGTTTAAAGCCTGTTTTGCCCTGTTTATAAAATAGACACCAAGTGTGCTGTCCCCCTCTATTACCCTCTTCTTTGTTTCCTTTGAGCTCTAGCTCCCTATCTAAATTATACCTCCTGTTTTTGTTAAGTGTGCACCTTTATTTATTTATTGCTCTCACCTGGATCTTGTGTCCCAATTTACTGAACCTTTAGATTATGTTCTAACTTAGATTAAGTTTAACTTGGGTTAAGTATAGGGTTAATTTAAACAAAGTAGAAAAAATTGCTTTCCACTTTATCCTCCTCTGTTTTATTTACTTTTCCAAGTGCCTGTACCTTGGGCCCTTACTCATGAGTAGGACTCTGCTCCTACTCAGAGTAGACCTATGTACACACTTATGTATTTATTTTTATTGCCCTCACCTAGCTCCTGTGCCCCAACTTGCTGGACCTTAGACTTCCTCCCTCTGGTTAGATTAGGTGCTAACTTAGGTAAAGCTAAGCTAAAGGTAAAGCTAAATGTCAATGTTGGTTTAAGGTTGATTTAAGGTTAGAAGACAAAGAGTAAGAAAGAGTACACTTACCTTCTCCTTCTCATCATCCTCCTCCTCCTCTCCTCTTCACAACTCAGAGAGTCCTCCCTCTTTTCTCCAAAACTCAGAGGTCCACTTGCCTTCTCCTCGCACAGAGGCTAAATTCGCGGTGCCTTACCTGGCACTTTGTTCCCGAGGTATTTGGTTTCCCAGAGGCCACACGCACTTCTGTCTGCGCTAAATCTTGTGCGATACAGGAAGCTGGACTAGATGGGCCTATGGCCTGATCCATTCGGGCTGTTCTTATGTTATGAGGTGAAAAACCTCAAAGGTTAAGTGCTCCTCCCAACCACTTCCCTTTCCCAGTTGCCTTTCTGAAGCTTTTTTTCAGTTTTGACCCCAGAGCATTGTTCTAGGAGTCACTTTGCACCTACTGTCCTTTTTCTGAAGCCCAGAATAATGCAAACAAAGAGCATGGCATAGCCCTTGTAAGCTACATTGGAGGTTTGGAATCAGCTTCTCATGTAGTAAACCAAATACTTGCATTTTTTTGTGATTATCATCTGAGAAGGAGGATGATTGAGAATGGTTCCTTTCCTGTGAGTATCAATTCTAGGAGCTGAGAGGCTTAGTGGATTAATCTTCCTTCTGAGACTGTGAATCAAGTTGAAGTGCTGGACAGGATTATTATTAAGACTGAGACTCTCTGTCAGTTCACTGATAGAAATTGGTCCTTCTTCATCAAGGCAGCAGCAGGGAGGGTCTGTAGCATGTCTGGCCTTCAGGGTGGTAGTGTGAAGTGGCATGGTGGACATGTCATGCTCCAGTATCCTCTAGTGGCAAAGGTGAATGTATTTCTGCTCTGCGCCAATTCCCTTCAGGCAGATTTTGCAGTGTCAGCTCAACCAAAGGAGGATTTATTGTCATCTTTATAGGGTCTATTAAAAAACCTTCCCGGATATTCTGTATTCCATCAAGATTAAGGGAACATGCCTGTCATTTCTGGAAGGCCTATTGTATTTCTGTTGGGGGTTGGGTGATTTTTCTCTATGGGCATGTCTACATGGTGTTTCTGTCAGGTTTAGTCGATGCAACACATTCAATTCCAATCCCTGCAAGCCATGTGGCAATGTCTGATGCTTGTACAGATCTCTTATTGGCCCTTGCTGCATATTGGAAGAATCCTGGGTTCAGCATGGCTAGACACAGCCAGACATGAGCAAGCCTTAAAGTTGTGGAACCTTTGTTTTCATGTATTTTTTGCCACACTTCCAGTTCATTTCTAAACCATCAGACCAGAAGCAAAAGTAGGCTTACTAGCTCCCTTCTAAAGCACATGCCAGGCTGTTTTAACAGCAGCCTGGCATGAAGAAATTAAGCAGGTGCAAAAGTTCCAATAAGAACTTCCCTCCTTTATCTCCATGCCTGGATAAAGCCCCAGCTGCCAACTTCTTCATCCCCCTTAGAAAACCAGCTGAGAGTGAGGAAGCAGTCATCAAGTAGGGGCACTATACCTTTCCTCAGAGGCTTTTACTCTCATGGGCTTCAAAATAGTATTTACCACCTCACATTTTTGGAACTCCACATTTGGATGCTCAGAGCTTCTAGAGAGGCAATTTGTTGCAAGGGTAGAGTGGGCAAGAAGTGGATTAAGAACCCCCAATACTTCATTAGTGTCATCCTTGACAAGAATTGCTAGGTTGGCTCAGTCTACGATGGCTAATGCCACCAGCATTAGCTCTTTAAACCTTTTACTTTGTGCTTTGGAATGAGGCCACCAGTCATAAAATGGCTAGTGTAATAGTAATTACATACATAATAATAGCACAGCTTTCCAAATATGTGGGAGCACAAGCGGGGGAAAGAACAGGAGAAGAAAGTGTTGAGGCTTATAAAGCATAGCAGATGGGAAATTTAAGCCAGTGAAAATTTCCTAATAAATAACCTGGATTGCCTAGAAATTGGAAGTGGAAAGAATGTGAAGGCTCCAGTAATGGTTTGTTAATAAAACAGGCAGAAGGATGCAAATTTTTAGAGGTATCTGCCTGTAATTATTTTTATTTTATTTTGGCATAAAAGTATGTGACAGTACCAAAATACAGTGTGTGTATTTTTAGGCACATATAAGCAGCAGGCATGGCACTGTTTTGTGAGAAGTTCAGGTCCAAAAAGCAGATTCAGCTTGAAAGTGATAGTCATTTTTATCATATCGTCAAGATTTATATATATATTCATCTCACATATATATATATATATATATATATATATATATATATATATATATATATATATATATATATATAGTCTCTTTGTGTCTCAAAGTGTCTCTTTGAAGAGACACTTGGCCAACAGTCTGAGGCAAAGAAGGAAGGCCCATAGCCAGGGAGACAGACCAGGGACACACTACACTTGCTCCCAGTGTGGAAGGGATTGTCACTCCCGAATCGGCCTTTTCAGCCACACTAGACACTGTGCCAGAACCACCATCCAGAGCACGATACCATAGTCTTTCGAGACTGAAGGTTGCCAACATTATATATATATTCCAAGCTTGAGGAGGCATCAAAATTACCCCAGCAGTCCATTCCTTGTATAGCTTTTCTTCCTCTGTGCTGTAAGGCTATCATGAGATAAACTTACCTATAGGGTGCCAAAAATGTACTATTTTTCAGACTGTTGTAGTAGCCAGTGTCTTGAGCTAAATGTAGACCAAATTTCAAGCATTCTGAGTGTCTTGGAAGTACCTCATCAATTTGGGGATACCATTTCTTATCCAATTATTTCTAGGAATAGACTTTCCTTTTTGACTTTGCTAGCAGTCAGTAGGTGTTCAGCTATATGTCATGATTCAGCTTTCTAGATAACATAGAAGTCTTTTCAGTGTTTATAGTTTGTATTTGACAAAAACAAGGCACAATGCACAGAGAATCACACTTTTACATACAGAGGAGGAACCACTTCTGGATTGAGGCCTTCATCATGTAGCCTGAGGAGTTTGCCCAATTATTTCACATTGCTCTAAATTAACTTTTCTTCTCTATCATAGTCCATGCACTTAGCTTGTTCTCAAGCATAAAAAAAATTGTAACATTATTTGTAAAGGCAAACAAAAACACTACTGAAGTTATTTCCAACAAAAATAAGAAAACCTATATACAGGTGGGATGATATTCACTGATTTGGCATCCACTGATTTGACTCACCATTGACAAGGAAAAAAGCACCGAAATCCCATTTCCCTACCTTCACACTGTTAAACCAGGTTGGATGCAAATGGGTTAAAGATAGCATTAACGACTTAATCCCAGGTTTCTTGCTCCTCCATTGTGGCCTCAGAATGTGCTGTGTAGACGCAATACTGCATTCAGCCACTAGATAGAGTGAAAAATGGAATAATGTCATTTCATTAGATTTCATTATTCATCTAGTGACTGAATGTGGTATAGTGTCTCTATACCAATGTATTCTGGGATGACAATAGAGGCACAAGAAACCTAGAAGTGGGTCTTTAAAGCTATTTTTCCACTGATTTGGTATCCACTTTTTTTTTTAATCCACTAGGAGTTCCAGAACAGAACCCCAGTGGATAATGAGGCATGATCTATAGCGACAATACTTCGCAGAAAATAATTACTACACATTTTAATTTGGCATAGGAGTGAATTTTTTTTTTGTTACACTGTTTTAGCAATAAGTACAGTACAGAGGTCTCATTTCTGAATATTTGACTGGTCACATGGCAATAAATTCTCTTTGGCAAAGATGCCTAGTGTTTATTTGACTAGTTACAGAGTAAACCCATTTTGTTAGTATAGCTGCATTTTTAAATATTCCCTTGGTCCTCTACCTTCTACACTCTTCATGCCATATGCTCAGGCCTTTAATCATAATAATAGAAACTGATTCTCTTAGTAATTGTTCTGCATTCCGATACTTCCTGAAATTAGGTATGGCTCATGCTGGAAGTCTCATAAAGACTAGGTTGTGTTTAGAGATCAACCTTCTACCCAAACCTAGGCTGATACTACATCAGATACCCAACCAGCCCCATGAGAGCAATCATTGATCTGGTTGCCTTGGTCAGTCCGTCCAGATAATTTGGATGGTAGCTTTATCCAGAATTAAATCCTGGATGTCAAAGGTCTCCCTTATCACCAATTTTGTTTTCAGGAGGCAACTTTTCTTACACATCACTAAAGTCTTTTTTCAGTCAAGCAAGATGGTTTCCAGGGCTTGTTAAATCACACCTTGAGAACCATGCTGAAAGACGCAAACGTTCTCCTTTCCTCGGTCCAATAAAATACACAAAGCCCTGAGTGTGACTTGCAGAGAAGCTTCAGTGTTGTTTGCATTACATTATTAATACTATTGGAGTCCCCATCTCCCATTCCCTTGGCTTTAACAAACAAAGGCAAGAGCGTTTTATTTTGTTTTTCTTCACCATCTCTGGCATAGAGATGGACATGGGAAGCAGCGTGTAAATAGCAAACCCCACATACAATTACGAACTCTGATAATCTCTTTAGCCTGGTTTCCTCCAGTAAGCACCAGTTCTTTCAGTTCTATTGAGAGACTCAGAAAGCACCCCTGGAGCTGTGCTACGGGAAACTCACTTTTCCTGACTTCCAGACTACATTTTGTTTTTGTTTTTATTCTTTTCTGCTCTGCACCCCTCACCTCCGCATTTGCCGCTTTCTCTTCTTTTTCATGCAAACGTTATACAAGGCCTACAAGTGGAAAAGTATCTGCTTCTTGGGTATTAAAATGGGATACCATGCAGAGAATCTCTCTAGGCAGCTGCTTTGGTTGCAGGCCAAGCCGGTATTAGTTTAGAGGGAATTAATTATAATACATTAATATGCAGTATTGCCATTCTTTAATCATACAGTGGACTATTATTAAGCTTTGCATGTGTAACACTTTCACCTGAGGTTCACAAAGAGCCATGAATGGCTGAATTAACCTGCGGAGTATGCTTGCTAAAAACATTTCGTATTGTTATATCTCCATTTGAAATCACATCATTCAGTACTGCAAGAACGACCTTTGGGAAGCCTATACCAAATTGGTTTCAATCTCATTCCTTTTTTTTTACCCCTCCTATGATCTGATTATAGTTTGCTCCTAAATCCAACTTCAAAACATACTGCCCAACCCACAGGATTAAAGCAGATTTACTTCATTTAAACTAATGGCTATCCATTAGTTAGGGCCATTTAGTTAGGGCCACAATCTTTATTGGCCCTAATGAATAAAATTTTATTTATCCTTCACATTTTTCCACATTAAATTTCATAAACTTGATAGGTTGGAAGAATCTACCAATGTAATCCACTGAAAATCATAGGCATGAAAATGCTTTTCAGAATTATATTGTGGCTCTACTGGTTTTTTGGACCGTTCCCCCCCCCCCAGCTACTATTTCCCTCCAGTTTTTAAATCATTCTGTTCAGAGCGCTGTCCTACAGCTCCTTTCTCATATATCCCTCACATAATTGATTATCCAAAGCAGACTCACTGCACATGAATAACAGTGCAAATTAGGCTCACTAGCCTGTTTCCTGGGGGAGAGTGAATGGAGATACCCAAGGCAAGATTAATATTCATCACTTTGCAGGCAAGAAGGAAAATGTGACATGGCAAAACATGATGTCTGCTTCCAAATGGGAAGCTTTGAGCCATGGTTAAAAGAATTGAGGGATTTCAAGACAGAGTAGTGTAACACAAATTCTCTTCAGTCATCCTTAATCTATGACTCAAAATGGCTTCAGTAGAAAATTAAATAAAAGGCAAATTTACTTCAGTTGTGTGAAGACCAAAAAGTTTCAATAGACTGATGAGAATATTACAGTTCTGAGACTTTGTGAAAGCCAGCTCCGTAATGTCTAAACTTTTCAGAGGGCTCAGATAGTTAATTTTATACGGATAATGCACTGAAATGCCCCCCAAGTTATGTTAATGAGAGCAGTGGTTCTCACACCTTTTAGACCAGGACCCGCTTTGCAGAATGACAATCTGTCCGGGACCCACTAGAAGTGATGTCATCAACCTGGAAGTGATGTCATGGCCGGAAGTGACATAATCAAGCGGGACGTGACATCACTGTTCTTACCTCATAGTTCATAAACTGCAAATGACAGGAGAATATAGTCCAACTCAGAAGCTTGTTTCAATTCTCACCACACACACCCCATTGCTACCAAGCATCCCACCTGTTCACTGTATTAAAGAGAGAGCATCTCATGGTATTTTATTAGCTTTTATTGGATTATTTCTCAACCATTTTCCAATAGCAAAGTATAAGGAGAAAAAACCTATTTAAACCTTGACACATATTTAAACCTGTTTTAACCTCCCCCACTTCAGGGATCTGCTGAGGTTTAAGTTCCTGGAGGGGGGAGGGAAGGGCAGAGCTTGGGCTGGATGAAAGTGGAAAAAGAGAGGGGAATAAAAATGCCCCCACTGCAGGGATCTGCAGAAGTTGAAGTGCCTGGAGGGGGGTGGGAAGGGCAGAGCTTGGGCTGGATGGAGTGGAGGGAGAGGGGAGCTGGATCACAGGGCAGAGCTTGAGCTGGAACGAGGTGGTGAAAGAGAAGGCAAAAGAAACCAAAAGACATGCCCCCCATTTGCAGGGAGAACTTGCAGCCCACCTCAAGATAATCCAGCAACGCTCCCTGAAGGCACACTCACTCCTGTGCGCCTGTGCAAGCCACTCTTCTGCTCCTGGGAGGAGCTTTTACACACAGGCAAGCTGAGGCAAAGGCGGTTCTAGCTTCCCAGATGGCTGCATGCCCTCTTTGCCAGCCTCCAAGATGCCGTCACACATGCACAGAAAGCTCAGGGCTTTAGGCAAAGGCAGTTCCAGCTTCGAAGATGGCGCCGCCTGCCTAATTTGCCAGCTTCCAAGATGGCCGCACACATACAGAGCAGGCTTAGGTAAACACAGTTCCAGCTTCCAAGATGGTGCTGCCTGCCTAATTTGCCAGTTTCCAAGATGGCGGCGCCCATCTTTCCGCGACCCACCTGACTTCAGGTCGTGACCCACCAAGTGGGTCACGACCCACAGTTTGAGAAACCCTGCATTAGATAATTACATTCAAATTTTAAAAGTTACAAAGGCCAACACACATTTTGTTTCCTTAAACGTTACACCAATTCCTGGGTATATTTGGGGTGCTGATTCCAAAAATGGCATTCGTTTTGCCCTATCACATCTAGTTTGGGAGACACGGCATAGCCTCTTTAGTGAATGGTTCAAGTAGCTTCCTCATGAGGAAGCCTACACCATGGCTTCCTCATGAGGAAGCTGCTTGAACCATTCACTAAAGAGGCTATACTATATCTCCAAAACTAGACGTGATAGGGCAAAACGGATGCCATTTTTTATATCAGCACCCCAAATTCATATCAAACCACCATAAAGTTTGGGAAAAACTGTTCTGACCCTCAATTTTGTAGGCCTGTGTTATTAGAGAAATACAAGAAGAATAGGAGAAAAGACTAACAGCCCAATCTTGAGCTTCCAGTGCCCGCTGGAGCAATGGCACGAAAGTA
This sequence comes from Tiliqua scincoides, assembly GCF_035046505.1. Taxonomy (NCBI): domain Eukaryota; kingdom Metazoa; phylum Chordata; class Lepidosauria; order Squamata; family Scincidae; genus Tiliqua; species Tiliqua scincoides. The sequence continues at coordinate 193,394,737 of NC_089823.1, forward strand.
GCTACAGCTATATCCATTGGCACTGGGAAGCAGCCAGAGGTCTCCTCAGGGGAAGGGGACTTTTGTCCCCTTCCCCCAGGGAAAGCCCCAAGCCCCACAATGGAGCTTCTCAAGTTTGTGCTGGCTATTTTGCAGAGCTGTGCCAGATGGGCCTTTGGCCTGATCCAGCGGGGCTCTTCTTATGTTCAGTCCCACTCCCTCCCACCCTGATTCCTCCCCCATCTTGCCCTCCCCCCTTCATTCCACTCTCCCTACGCCCCCAGAGGCCACACCGCCACTTGTTGGTCACATTTATCCCCGGTGGCGACACATCCTCCTCCTGCTGACACTCGGTCCGGCACCTGACTAGCGTGGGCCCAGTGCCAGCACTCCCTACCTGCTTTGCGGCATGTTCACAGCACCAGCACTAGGGCTCAGCGCTGGCGCTGGAGTGGTTTAGGATTTGGTCCTAAGTTATTTGAATCTGTTCCTTGACTTGGGAATAGCTTGCAGCTGTGCATTCATTTTTGGTAGAAATATGTTAGGCATTTGCAATCAGAAAACATTTCAAGGCCCTTCGAAAATATTATATGGAAGACCTGATATCACTAGTGATAACTATGTGATGATTACACTGGGTATAATATCAGTGGAGCTATTTCCATTGTCTGCATTACAGGAGTAGCTGCCTTTGATAGTACTGTATTATACTCAGCTCTAAAGCTGCTGTATTACAGTAATGAACGTACATTGAATATTCATGTTAGGACAGCCGTGGTTACCGACTCTCTTTTGGGGTGCTTAACATAATTGCCATTCTAGGAGCTGTACATAACTTCTTCAGCATTGCTAATAGATGTTTGTACATTCAGGCTATTGTTACATGATGATATTTCTTTCCAGTATATCTGAAATGGACTAGAAGGCAGATTTGACCATTCTTTCTTTTAAGCAGAGGAGAGAGGAGAAGTTCTGCTATATCATTTCTTCCACTGTTTCAGAACCAACAGCCACATTTTCACCAATCCCACCATTCAGTCAACAGGCTGTATTTTGAGTTAAAACAACTAGTTAGGGAGCATATGGCTCTCTGCCTGTGTCTTAGCATGAATACCCAACTTTAAAGATTATTAGCTTAGTCATTAGGGAAAAGTCTGTTTCATTGGGTCTGTCATTGAAAATGAGTGCTTGTAACTGCCGTCTAGTTACAGTCCAGTTAGAAACGCTCTTTTTGTTGTTGTTCAATTTAAGGAATATTGCTTATTCAATTAATTAAATTTAGTTAATTATTTAAGTAATATTACTTATGCAAATTTAACCAAATCAGTGTGGAATAATAGGCACCTGCTCTGCCATATCCTATGCTCCATGTTGGGCTGAAAAGCCCAACATGGAGGTCCTCCAGTCTGTGCCAGCAAAATAGCCTACAGATCCTGCGCCCTTACTTGGAAGGAGGGGCAGAAAGTTCCCTTTCCCCTCTAGAAAACCTCTAGCAGCCCCAGTGGTGCTGCTGGACGCAGAAGTTGCCATTTTGGCACTTCTGCACCCGGCGGAGCTGCCAGGGTTAGGATTGGGCTGTTAATATAATCGAGGACACCTCTATGTTGTTTCAACAGGAACTTGTTTTATAACACTGCCGTTGACAATACACAGAGAGAGAGAGAGAGAGAGAATTTAAGCAATAGCTGCAAAGGAGCCTGGGCTCATGAGTTTGACTCCATTGCAAGAACTTCAGTAAATAATAGTACAGTCTTGTGCGTATCAACTCAGAAGCCAGCCCCATGAAGTGCAGCAGCACTTACTCTTAGATAAGTTTGTATGGGGTTTGCATCTTTAATCAGGGGTGGTCCTAACTTTATCCCTTCCTGAGGCAAAAGAGGCCAAATCCCATTGTGTAGTCCAGTGTTTCTCAAACTGTGGGTCGGGACCCACTAAGTGGGTCGTGAGCCAATTTCAGGTGGGTCCCCATTCATTTCAGTATTTTATTTTTAATATATTAGTCTTGATGCTACCATGGTCTGTGACTGCATTTGGAGAAATGTTACAGACCTGTACTTTTAACAAGCTACTATGTATATTCTTTTAACAATGATAGCAAATGGGACTTACTCCTGGGTAAGTGTGGGTAGGATTGCAGCCTAGCAATGTTAAAAAATTTTCTGCTTGTTGTTGTCATATCCAGTCATGACATCACTTCCGGTGGGTCCTAACAGATTCACATTCTAAAAAGTGGGTCCCGGTGCTAAATGAGTGAGAACTGCTGGTGTAGCCATTTATACACACTATTCACCTGCCCACCCCCTTTTCATCTCATCACTCCATCTTCTGCTGTCGCTGTTCTACCACCACCATGATGTGTACACACTCACTAGGAGGACCCACAGCAGTTGTAATAAGTTTGCTCCTACTTTTTTGAAAAGTAATCTGTACCCTGGGGGCTGGGGATAAGAATAGGCCCTCAGTTTGGCTGTACTTGTCGTAAGAGGTGACTAAACAGCCACCGGATAGATGGGACTGGTTAGCCTGGGAAGGCAGTTCATCTGAGAGAAGGAAAACTGTGATCCCAAACCTCCACTGCCTTGTGGCTACATCCAGTTATGGAAAAGCCTTCAGGAGACAACCTCGAGGCAAAATCTGGAGCCGGAGTCCCTGAGGCAGTTCATAGCTGAACACAGTCACGTTCTGGCAACTCCTGCGATGCCACTGGAACCAATCGTATTGGCCTCTACCTTTCCATTGGACCATTTCAGTGACGTGGAGAGGGGGGATTTGCTGCATGGGGAACAGTCTATCCTCCATATCTACTTTACCCAGGCTTCGCGCACTGGAGAGGACACTGTTCCAGAACCATCATTCAGAGCGCAATACCATAGTCTTCTGAGACTGAAGGATGCCAACACTAATCTGTACACCTTTTTCCCTTTCCAGCATTTCCAAGATGAATGGCAAATGGTCCTTTTCGCTTCTTTCACATTAGTTTCTCTCTGTTATCACAGAATCAAGCAGTATCTCATCATATACCATTTTCCTCTGTTATGTTGCCACTCACAAAAATAACTTCCGATTCACAAAGCTACACTTTATTGAAAGCAATTGGGTTTGATTGTTTTTTGATTGTCCTGGCCTGAGAAGTTCTTTTCTTCTGTGGGAGCAGTGCCTCATTTCTGAAAGCCTTAAGTTCTTTTCTGTTAAAGCTGTGTTCTGTTTGCAGCCCATCATTCTTCTCAGGGGATTTCCTTGGTAGCTTTTGTATGCTTGGGTATGTACTTATAGTTTCTGGAGACAGCTCTTCCCAAATGGCTAATAGTGCCAGAGGAAATAGCCTTTGTAGTCTCTCCCTCGACTTGAATATCTAGAAATGAAGGTTGTATTGTTTGTTTTAAAGATGTAGGATTGCCAACTAAAATGTTAGCATGTAGGAAGAGGGATATAATACACATTCCAGTACAGATTGGACAAATTTGTGAAGAATACTTTTCTCAAATGGGTTGAAGCTGCAGCAATAAAAACAGGGCAAAGAGGGGCCTGCACTGGCATCAGGTTTTCAGACATAAGGGATAACAACACATCCTGCCATGTTGCCACATCCTACTATCACCATGCCATGAACATTAAGCACAAAAAAAAAAAGAATCTTTAAAAAGATGTTTATGTAGCTGGATCAGTAGCTAAAACAGCAATGTAAAATTTTGCTGTTTGAAGACATTACAATGGCCTTGCTGGATCAATCTAAGTCTAGGATCTTTCTAGTCTAGCATAATGTTTCCCGAAGTGGCTACGCAGATGTTTCAAGAAGCTTACAAGAAGGACCTAAAGGAGTTGGCTTTCCCCTCTTCTTGTCCCTAGCATCTGGGGTTAAGTACTAAGTAGGGCTGCATTGTCTCTCTCTATGGATTGTTTAGTCAGCTAACAAGGATAGAAGTTGTTTAAAGTCTTTTCCTCCATGAGTTTGTCTAATCCCATTTTTGCTCATTGAAACTACAGGTATGACCACCGATTTGGTATCCAGTATCCACGGATTTGGTGTCCAGTGATTAGACTCACTACTGATTCTGAGGTCCACCTTTAAATGCCTTTTAACAAGGAAAAAAGTACCAAAATCCAATTTTCTACCTTCACGCTGTTAAATAATTATAATTTCTTTCCATTAATTATTCAATTAATCTTTCCTTAATTAGATTCCATTATTCACCTCATCTAGTAGCTGAATGCAGCATAGTGTCTGTACCAATGCATTCTGGGGTGACAATGGAGGAGCAAGAAACCTGGAAGTGGATCTTTAAAGCTATTTTTCCACTGATTTTGGTATCCACTGATTTTTTTTTTAATGCACTGGGAGGCATAACCTGTAGTTCCTGTCAGTTGAGGTCAGGAAGTAGACCTCTTGAGAGTTTGGAGCTCTCCTGTTTAATAATACAGGCTGATACATTCTCACAAACCTTCCCTCCACACACCCACTCAGAGCCCAATCTTGAGCCTGCACGGCTGCAGCAGCACTGAAAACGGCTGCCAACACATCCTGCGTGCCCACAGCAGCCGTGGGCGGCACCTCGGGAGAAGGGGACTTTCCCCCGGGTAAAGGGAGTAGCTCCGCAATGGTGAGGTAAGAGTCATCTCCCCCACTTCTGCTCCACTTTTCAGCCTTCAAAGTTTCTCTCAGTCTCTCTGGGAAATTATCCCTAAGCAGAACCTTACCACCCCCAAACTCTCCAGGATCAAGTGTCTTTCCAGCCTCCCTTTCTACCCACCTTCCCAGATCAATAAAGCTGCAGAACAGCTAGGCGTGTAAGAGATTTTGAAATCTGCAGATTGACACCAGTCAATACAAGAAAATATTCTTATTGATAATGCACAGATAAAGAAAGGAAGCATCAAAGGAAACAGGCAACATAACAAAACAGGAGATGAAAAACTACTTCTAGCTAGCTCACATTGGTGTCATGAAGATGAGCTGCTTCTGCAACTTCAAAGTTACTAAGCTGCTAGACAAGTTACCTGCATTGCTATCGGTATTGCTGTGATAGACAGTGTTTCTCTAAGGAAACAGGGAAACTTTCCAAAGGCAGATGTTTCTTTCTTTCAAAGAGATCCTGGGGAAAGGGGGGAAATCCAAAAACCAAAGTAGGGCAATGCCTTTATTAGAAACAACTAAAACATCACAGGTAGTCAGCAAGCCTTTAAGTTTCCCAGAGGCTGGATGTTAAGCAAAGCACAAGGGAAAGAAGAAAGGTGTGAGCATTATGGAAGAGCCTCAAAGCCTGCTGTTTATAACAGTATGGCAGAAGGAAAGAGGACACGTCCTATACTGTGCCCCTAAAAGACCCAAATGTCCCATAATGTGCCTTTCTGCCTTATGGGTTCGGCAGCACTGTGATTAGAGTGAGCATAAAGTTCTGTTTTCACTTTTCCACATAACATTATTGTAGCCCAGGAAGTTAGGCTTTGCCTTGCGGGAGCTGCATTTTCATCTTCCTGGGGTGGGACTTGAACTTCACCTTGCACCCCATTTCCCTTTGCTGTAGTTTTTCCTATTAACAACAAAAACAGTATTTATATACCACTTTTCAACAAAAAGTTCACAAAGAGGTTTACAGAGAAAATCATAAATTTAATGGCTCCCTGTCCCAAAAGGGCTCACAATCTAAAAAAATGCAACACCAGCAGACAGCCACTAGAAATGACACTGCTGGGGGTGAGGTCAGCCAATTACTCTCCCCCTGCTAAATAAAAGAGGAGCACCCACTTGAAAAAGTGCCTCTTAACCAGTTAGCAGGGGTTAACCAGTTAGCAGGGGTTAACCAGGTTATTAAAGCACCAGGTAGTTTGCAATATTGTTTCTAATGAACTGTCCGTTGTGGCAACTCTTCTTCCTGTCTAAGCGACTGTCATCCCTCTCCTTTGCAAAAAGCCCGTTGTTTTTACATACCGACAGCAATACAGATATGATACATGCAGTGTTTATTAGCTTTGTCTACATGGCATCCTTGCTTATGCAGACAAACGGGAGGCTTTTTTCCCAGGGACCTGTCACTAATGGGTCCTGCATGCAGGCTTCCTCCAGCGATGACAGTATGAAGCTGGCTAGCAGTTCTGATTGGAATGGCAGCCCTTCTTTCTCTTGTCAGGCCTTGGCATTTTTCCTTGTCAAAGGACAGTTGTTTGCTGTTCCAGCTGCAGGGGGGTTTCAACACATGGCCAGGAAAACGGTGGGATTTGTGGCTGATGGTATCTACAGCTCTTCTCCTACTTGCTATGCCAGAGTGATCTGATCTGGAAAGGGTCCTGTGGCGTCTTTCTGACTGTCCAGTTGTTCTGTGTAATTGGAACGTAAGTACATTCAAAGCTTTCTTACATTGAATCAAACTAGGTCCATCTAAGCTGGTCTTGTTTTTGGGATTTCAGGCATGGGTCTTTTCCAGACCGGTCTGGAAATGCCAGGGATTGAGCCTGGGGCCTTTTGCATGCAAGTTATGTGTTCTGCAGAGCTATAGGATCTCTCTGGAGTGGGGAGTGTACTAGGTTGGTTGAAGATGTGTGGTTGTTTTCACATTGCTGGGCATTGATGAGTGCCTTTAACCTTCTTTAGGGGAAAAGTGTTTCAGCTTCATTGCCATTTTAAAAAAAAAAACCCTGCTAAGTAGATAAAGAGGCACTTTTAAAGGTGGTGCTCCTCTAATATTTAACAGAGAAGAGCAATTGTTTCTCTTTACACCAGCATAAGATATTTCCCATGGCTGTTTGCTGGTGTTCCTTCTGCATATTTTGGATTGTGAGTCCTTTTGGGACAGGGAACCATTTATTTATTTGCTGTGTAAATGGCTTGGTGAATTTTTTTTTTTTTTGTTACTGTTGAAAAGCACTATGTAGATATTCTTCATCATCACCATTTTATTTAGTCTCTTCTGTACCCTTTTCCAGCTCTGCGATAATCCTTTTTTGAGATGAGGCAATTAGAACAGTAAACACATATTCCCAATACAGTACAGTGCATTGCTATTCAAAACATGCTTTTGTAAAATGCAAAAGTTAATAGAAAGTCCTAAGTTGCTCATATCTGCCATTTTTCACCTCACACTATTTTCAAGGGAAGCCATCAGACACCAGTAATTCCAATATCCTACAATGGCCTAGTGGCTTCCAGCCAAAAATGGTTTTAAGAAACAAACAAGACCTCTTAATGCAGTGATTTTCAGTTTTGCCTTGTTTGTGCAAATTGATAACTTAAATTCCTTTTACATCAGAACCTAGTTTGAATATTCATATGATGAACCTCTACATTTTTTGTGATTTCTTTCTTCCCTCTCCATTTGAGTACATTACCATTTCTTTGAGGATCTGTAGCCTAGTTCCAAAGTGTAGCATGGGTCTATATCTAGCTTAATGATAGCTTGTGCCCCAAGAGATTCATTTGCCTTCATTGCCTGTTGTTTTCCAGCACTTCCAGACCCAGACTCAAATCCATATTTCTAACAAGTCCACCCCAATTCTTTACATAGCAGTCTGTTCTCCAGTTAACATTATTTACTTGTTTAATCTGTGCAACCATTAAATTTATTTGTTCCCATTATATCTTGCCTTTCAACCATGGCCCCATTTACTGCTGCATAACTATGTCTTCAAAGTTTCTTGTGCAATCTTGTTAGTTCTTAAGGTGATTACCAATTCCCGACAAATAAATGACATTTTAGGTGGTTCTGATGCAGAGTTTGTGCATCTTAAAATATACCCTCTTTACAGAACATTAATCCAGTTTTTATCAATCATAGTACTTGCTAATAGCTGAGCCAGGAGGAAATATGGAAGAACACTTTACATTCCATTAACATCATTATCAAAATTCCAGCACATTTGATGTTGGATGGTTACAAATGCACCAACCTTGGAAACCACAGTGTAATGCTTGAGGAATAGTTGTTCATTTTCCCATATAAGTAAGACTGGCAGTATCATGGTAAATATCAACATCTCATAATCCTAAAAGTGTATGCATGGGGAGGGAGGAGATGAATATAACTCTTGGATATTACAGGGACAGACCCCTGTAAGTTCACACAGTATCCATAATGTACTCCCTATAGTTATAATGTCTGAAGCACCTCCTAGAAATGGAAATAAAGCATCCTATGTCATTCAAAATTTAGGCTGTTAGATGCCTCATAGATTGAGATGTCACATTGAGCATTTTTAGCCAAATTATAGGATTAGGTCCACGATTAAGGTCACATACAATGGAAGTTACAGTTCTCTTGGTAATGAAAAACCTCATTGTCTTTTTCTGGTGATACCTCACTTTGGAAGATTAGCTGCCTTCTCACGTTAATGTCTAACAGCCCAATCCTGAGGTGCCTGGGGTGCGGGGCTGCAGCGGCGCCAAAAATGGCTGCCGCCACATCCAGTACGTTCCAGGCAGCCGCTGGGGGCTCCTCGGGAGAAGAAAACTTTTGTCCCCTTCCCCCAGGTAAAGTGAGTAGCCCCACAGTGGGCTTACTTGATTCTCCACCAACCCAAAGGTCAGCAGAGAATCAAGAGCCTCCCTGTTGGGCAGTGAGCCTGACATGGAGGCTCTGGATCCCACCTCTCTTCCGCCCCATTCCCTTCCCCCGAAATGCCTCCTCTCCACCCTCTCCCCGTCCTCCCTTCGCCTCCCCACGCCTCCCCACACCCTGCCTCCCCCCTTGCCTCCGCCTCCCTCACTACTGCTTGGCAGTCCAAGCAACTGCCGAATGGCAGAGCTCCGGTGCTTGCCCAGCGGTAGCCGAGCACTGACCAGCACTGGGCTACCACCAGCGGAGCACTGGTGTTAGGGTTTGCACACATGCCTTACAGTACATCTGTGACAGTGTGCACCAGCTGTGAGCCAGCATGCTGAGCTCAGTATTGGGCTCTAAAGCATGAGGGTTCAGTGCAGTGCAGCCATATGAAAAAAGAGATCATTGCCATTTGTATCAAGGAATCTGGGTTGTGCCCAGACAGTATGAAATAGTTTCTTTTCTTCTTTGTGACCTTTTTTCTCTTAGGTCTAGACAGACACCTGTTAGCTGGGAACTAGATTGTTCTCCCTCTCCCAACTCCAGCCCCATGGTAGGACAACAAAGAACTTTCAGATAGTATTTTCTTTCAGTTGCTGTGGCCTAGGGATGGATACAAGGCAAAGACTTCATGATGAGAGCTTTTTTAAACTATTGCCTGTCGTCTGAGTCATCTAGTATATATGTGTAATCTTAGACTTCCCATACCTTCCATAGAAGAGATTCCAGGCTACCTTTTGAAGTTCCTCCCCAAGTATTTAGTATGTGGCTGAGCCTTTATAGAGTAAGCATTGAATGCACTCATCAATCAAGTGCCTTTACCATCTGATTGCAGTTTATAATATCTAGGAACTTCACAAGATATTATTTCATCTCCGTCTTATGATACCAAAAGTAATTACAAAAATAGGTAAATAAATGGTATTTAACCCTATAAATTACATCTCTTTAAATAACAGTACCAATTTGATCTTTTCATGCCCGCTAACTTTAAGTAATTTAATAAAGTTGACTCCTATGTTGCCTCTTGTTTTAGGTTTCTTTTCCTGTAATTTCCTGTCTAGCATAGATACATAACAGTCCTGTTGAATCAAAATAAAGGTCTAATCCAGCATTCTGTTTTCCACAGTGGCCGATTCTTTGGGAAGCCCACAAGCAGGGTATAGAACAAATAGCCTTTTTCCACTGTTGCCCCCTCACCTGCCAGTCTACCGATATTCAGTGGTACACTGTCTTTGAATCCAGAGCATTCCATATAGCCATTGTGACTAACAGCATTGGCAGACCTGTCTTCCATGACTATGTCTCATCTTCTTTTAAAGCTATGTATGGGCCCAATCCTATCCAACTTTGCAGTGCCTATGCAGCCACAATACAGTCTCACGGTAAGGGAGCAAATATTCCCTTACCTTGAGGAGGCCTCCATGACTGCCCCCCCCCAGAAGCCAGTGTGTGCCCTGTTGGTCCAGCTGCATCAGAGCTGGAAAGTTTGGGCCCTAAGCTAGTAGCACTATCAGATCTTCTTGCAATGAATAACATGACTTGATGCATTGCATGCCTTTGTCTGTCCTGCATCTACTGCTAGTCAATTTCATCAGGTAGCCTCAAGTTCTAGGGAGAAAAAGATATTTCTGTCTGCATTCTACACATCATATACATTTTTATGAACAGTTATAATACAATATTTGAGATGGGGTGACTAAAAGTGTATAAACTTCAGCTGCACCATAAATTTCTATAAAAGACACTATGATACTGACCATTTTATTATCAATCCCTTTCCTAATAACCCTTAGCATGGGATTTGCTCTTTTCACTGCTGTCACACACTGAGTTAATATTTTCACTGAGCTCTCCAGCACCACACCATAGTCTTTTCCCTGCCAGTTTATCTCTGCCAGTTTAGACATCATACATGAAATTTGGATTTTTTTTTTGCCCTGATTTGCATCGCATTGCAGTAATTTTCCCTCTGACACTGTTCCCCATAACACTATTTTGCTATAGTGTTCTTCATCCTGAGTGTAATTCTACAGTATTATAAAGAAGAAAAAAGATAGAATCCATAAAACCATTGCAAAGTTTGGTGCAGAAAAGTCCAGCTGTCTGCCCTGTGCTTTTCCACCAACAGAAGCTGTGTATTTTGACTAGCGCTACACCAATGAGAGTGGTGTATTCTGGCTAGCATGAAGCCAATCAGGAAATACCTTGAGAGAAGAAGCAGTATATGCATCTCTTCCTTCCCAGCCCACTGCCTGGGAAGTATATCATGCATAAGCAGAGGGTGGGGTTAGGATGACCACTGGAGAGCCATCCCTCACATGGGGGAAAGGGGAAAAGTTGGATTTTGTGCAAAGGCTCCCACGTCAGCTTCAGCTCTAGACCAGGGGTATCCAGAGTTTTTGGCTGGAGGGCCGCATCATCTCTCTGACACTGTGTCAGGGGCCGGGGGGGGGGATTAATTTACATTTTTAATTTGAATAAATTTGCATAAGTTTACTTAAATGAATATATTAAAGATCAACTTATATGAATGAATGAATGAAGGTCTTGGAATAGCTCAAGGTCTATAAAAGGCCTTGCACAAAGCAAGTCTGACCTTTCCTTTGCTGCCTCTGCTGCATCACAGACATGAAACAGCAAGCAATGGAGGGAGCCCTCATCCCACAGCTCACGCAAGAGGTCAAACAGTCGCCCTCACGCTGAGAGCAGTTTCATCCGGCCAGTGTGGGCTCCAACAAATCTCTGGAGGGCCGGAGGCTCATTAGAGTCTGGGTGCTCCCTGAGGGCCGCATTGAGAAGCCTCAAGGGCTGCATGTGGCCCCAGGGCCAGGGTTTGGGCACCCCTGCTCTAGACCATGAGAGATCAAAAGTGTTCTGTGTAATGTAAATAGGTTTTGTAACTCATTAAGAGCTAAGCATTTATAAACTTCTTTAAAATTATTCTCCTCCCATTAAGTGTAGTGCTTTCCTTTTGACAGTCAGGACAGCATAAGAGATTTTGTGCTATGGAAGCCCTGCTGTAGCTGCAGCTGATGGAAAGCTATTAGTTAGTTGCTTTTGAGAGATTTCCCCGGTTTAGCCGCCTAAAAGCATTACTTTGCAAAGCAGGAGGATTGCACAAAGCCCATTTTTCTGATGTTTTTCAAGCAGCTTGTTCCTACTGATGGCAAACTGATGCAAAACAGTTTGAGTTGAAATAAACAGTATTATGTGCCCACGGAATTCAGGCATGATTGGCTTTGCCAGTCAATCGGTTTATCGCCTCCAATATCATCTCTTACTTTGTGTTTGTTGCAACAGGATGACTCTCCACATACAAAGGAGTCACATTTTGCAGAGGCTTGATTTTTGCTAAACCAATCTTGTTTGCACGTCTTCATAGCAGTTCTGCAAAGTCAGTGAAATCATTTGAAGGAAGACAATGGCTTGCAGGCCTGGGAGAAAAATTCAGAGCCTTCCGAGTGCCACTCGTCTCTGATAGGTAATGCATAGTTGGAATCCTAGATCCCCAGACCAGATGAAATGTGAAAATAGGCTGTTCAGGGCCTGTTGGTTTGGACTATACAGTTACATAGAACTGTGACCATGATTGATTGGGTGTGTTTTAGATGCAGAAGGTATGGATGTGCCCTGAAGAGGAGAGTCACAGGATTGTTTCTTGAAGTGATTCTGTGCAAATGGAAAGGCACTTCTGTTTGCACAAGAAGGGGGATTGTCCCAATCTGCCTTTCCTTCAGCAGCCTTTCATGCCATCTTGCTCTGGGGGGAGGCAGTTCTCAGGAGTGAATTGGAAAGGCTTCAGAGGCTATTGTGGAAAGAAAGAGGTGGAAAGATTGCAGGGACTTCCACTCACACATCTTAGAATACCACGCAGACAGACCTGCCAGGAAAAGCAGTTTGTGTCAGCAAGGGCATTTCTTTAATTTGCAGTGGGCCCTCCTTATCCCAATGTGGTGGGCCAAGCCCATGTTTGGAGAGCCTCAAGGACCTCCTGGATGTGACCGTAAGTGCCATCTGGCCACATCCAGGAGGTGTTCTGAGGTACAGGGAGGTCATGCATGGCCCCTCTGTGCTTCAGAAGGCCTCCTTGGACACTTTGGAGAAGCCCTTCCAGTTTTTCAGCAAACAAGAAGTGCCTCTTTGAAGCGTCTGAGGTGCGGGGAAGTCGCCTGTGGCCTCCTGGTGCCTCACAAGGTCTCCCAGATACTTCAGAGAGGCGTTTCTGGTTGTCAGCATGGATTTAATTATCCATGGTATCTAAATTATCTGCGGAATTTAGATACTTAGGGCCCACTGTATAAGGCAGAGAACAGAAGGGAGAGTCAAAGAGACAGATGCGAGAGATGGGTAACCGGAACCTAGCAGGAGAGACAAAAACATGCCAGTGAGAAAGTGACTCAGAAGAAGATGAGCTCAAAAGGAGAGAGTTGTTTTCTGATTAACTAGGTACAGGGTCAGGGAAGGATTATTGTGCCTTGGAATTTACCAGACAAAATGTTGGCTTTAGAACTCATAATTTGTAAAATTCTGGCAAGTGTAACAGTTCAATCCCTCACTTTGCTTACATTGTTTGTAAATGCTGGAGTTCTATCACAGCAGGGAAAGCAAAGTATCAAAACAGTGAGTGCAATAAACTAGACTAGACCAAGAAGCTATTTCTGCTTCTAGCAAAAAAAAAAAAAAAGGAACCAGAAACCTCCAGAATTTGACCTGTAACAAGAACATTCCAGAAGGCTTCCCTGAAAACTACTCAGAATTTTTTTTAAAAAAATTGCACTTATTAAAATACATTCCTAAAACAGAACAATGTGGGTGACTCCAGAGGAATCATTTATTATAATTTTCTGTGGAAAAGGCCTGTTTTTTTTTGTCCTTTTCAACTTAATTCCTGCAGATGAGATGAAATGAGTCCTGTATAGGTCAGTCGTTTTGCCTTCCAAAACTGAAGTGACCCATTAGTTTGAAGCTTATGTTTCCGTTTCCTTCGAAAACAGTTGCGTTTTTTTTCCAGGCTCACTCTCCTCTCCCTACCAATTATAATTTTTTTAAAATTCATTAATCCTTGTGAAGGTTTTTTGTTTTTTTTTGTCACCTGTCATTTGGGCCAGACTTTTGCTTATTTATGCATAGAGCTTAAGCTGGAGGGCATGTAGTGTGTCACACACAGTCTCCACTTTTCATTTATCCCTGTCTCCTTTGTTGTCCCTTCTATTTAGAGCCAATTTAATACCAATCCACAACAAATAGCGCTCCCTGTTCCTATGTTGATTTTTCAAATATTTGTGATGAATCACAGGGTCATTATAATAAATGAGTTTTGTTGTGCATAAGGGTCGCTGAGAATGGTGAGCTGTGATTTGAGGATCCAAGGAAGTGTTAGTCATCATAGTCTCCTTTCCCCCTTCTTTTATTTCCCCTGTGCTGACTGACTAATATATAATACATTTTATTAAGAGTGTTTCTACACTGTCATGAAAATTTTAAGGAAACAATTTGAAATGATGTCAGGGTTAACCTCTGAAGCTCACAAATGGGATGATACAAGTCAAAGATTAAAATTTCATTTTGAAAACAACCCAGGAATTGTTTGAGTGCCACATTTCATTCTGCCAACTCAGCAAGATTCATTAACTTCTTCCTGAAGGTTGTAGAGCAGCTGTATCCAATTTCTGGGAAATTATCATGAAGGAATTAAATTAATAATATTCAGGAGGAACAAGTGATGATTACTGGTGGCAGGTTCTTTTATATGTAAGGTACTGTCAGCTATTTTCCATTTGAAGGATAGCTGGAACAGTCCCAGGAGAGTCAGAGATGGTTCTTCAGCAAGACAGATATCTGTTATCTTGTGACTGTAGTAAGTCATGGGCAAATGGGCTTGCTGCTGCTTCCCCTTCTCTACTTTTCCTCTCTTTTCTAAATGTGTCACTTGCATGTGACCTACGTGCATATTTGGTGGAAGAGAACTGCTGTCACTTCCATGTAAAATGCAGAGTGCTTTTGACAGGAAAGAGCATGAAAGGATCTGGTTTAGAATAGGTGCATTTTTATGAATTTCTGATGCATCTTCTTGTGACACACAAAAAAGGAAAGGTGGAAACTACTCCAGTTCCTTTTTAAAGCATGGTTTTAAAAAAACTGCTTTTACCTGGAAAACTTTCTTGTATGTTTGGACAATACTAGACGGCTTTTGAAAATCCTGCCCTTTGGCTTTCCCTTACTGAAGTCTAAAGACAGACATCAGCCAACTTGCAGGGTGAAGGCAGAAGCCCTTCTTTGCCCTCTCATCTTGAATGTGCTTTTCCCTCTCACCCCAGCCCATTCCCCTGACAATACTCTGCAGCCTATGTCGAAGAGCGAGGCTGTCAAGTGTTGTGAATTTATTTGGAGTCTCATGAGATCTGTTACTTTTTTTCCATAAAGCCATAGACCCTTGAGGGATGTAAATAAATCAGAATTCTGCTCTTGATTAAAGAACTGTTCTCTACTTTTAGACCCTAGAGGCTCCCAAAAGTCTAGGCAAATAAAAAGAAGGCAGTGTTTATTATTAATTAATTATCTGTCAATCAATCACATCTTTGGAATTTTTCAGGATGGATAAAATGGTGCTTTTATGTGTCTTTCTTTAGACTTTATTGGAAGGTTCCCCAGTGGAGTGGGACAGCAGAGGAGGAAAGAGAGAGCACATGAGCAACCAGTGATAATGGAATTGTTCTCACCCCAAAAGCTTGATTTTGTAAGCTCCACTCCTTGTTCCACTGGCTTGCAAAAACAGGCAGGCAAGATTTTTCTTCTGTGCTGCCAAGGTACCCTGGTGGCAACTTCAGTTTCATGGCGCCATGCAAGGGCATTTGAATGACACAAGTTGGCAACAGGAAAGGCACAGTGTTGTGGACTGCTACAAGGAACTATGGAAAAGTGGTACAACCTTGTGCACAACTTTACGCATAGTAAAGGGCTCACTAGGTAATTTATTGGGACAGAAATTTTTCACAAGGAGATCCACCACATGCTGTCTGATGTGACTTAGTCAATTTTGCTATCTTGAAACTCTTCCATCCCCACTTTACTACCTGTGTAAACCAAGTCTAAATCCCATTCATCAGCTTGTTTGTCTTCCCAGAGTTTTTACCTTATAACATATATATTAACCAGTGGTGGAGTCATGGTTCTAGCAATAACCCTAAGTAGTGAAGGATCCTGTTCTTTCAAAGACTGGAATGGCACAAATAAGGTGGCGTTCGGCCGCAGAGGTCCTGAGTCATTAAGAGGCCATAATAGGAGCTGTCCAGAATTATGTGAACTTTAATTGAAGTTGCTTCTCTGCCACATATTTTTTTTACATCTTGCTCAGATTTGAAGACTGATGTGCCCTTGTTAGGATTCTAGGCAGTTAAAAAATGCAGAATGTAATTAGTGGTTCTTTGGAGATGCTCATCAGTTAACTGAGATTGTTTTAATGAAATGAGATTAAGTTCTGAAGATGTTTACACACAGGCATATTTTTACAGGAAGGTATCTGTCATGCCTAGTTCATACCCTTTCATTTTTGCCAAGAACGCTAGAGGTCTAGTTTCTGAAATAATCTTCATCATTAACCTTCATTATAAGCCATGCAGGTCTGATAACTTTATTTTCACCTGTGATCCAGCATTCCCTCTAAATGGATGAGTAAATAGCAAGTCATGCTGGTTCTCCCCTTGAGTTTGGCATAAATTCCAACTGCACTTTCTATACTTGTCTCATATATCTTGGATTCCATCCTAAGTATGACATTCAGTTTTCAGAAAATCAATAATACATCCTTTGCCTGAACCAGAATCTCTCTTGTTCATCTTACATACTGTGTTCTAACTGGGCATATTTCCCACCAGCATTTTCTCAAATGCTTGCCCCTCACTGCTCCGCACCACCTCCTCCATGACTGATAACTTAGCATGTCACCTCAGTGAATAGTCATACCTGAGCAAAATGTGTACCATCTCCAGGATTCCAAGCTATACAGGTTCAGGCTGCCTTTTGAGCATTGGTAGAACAAATGGGAATTGCTCAGTGCTCTGTATAGACTGCTGTTGGTGAAATTCGAAAATGCAAGAAGTGTCGTGATTAATAAGCAGATTTGGGAACTTTGAAGCAGGGTAGCCTGTAGATTTATCACAGCACTGATACTATTGGCAGTGTTTTAACTCTCAGCTGCAGCTGTGTTGAATTATTCATTATTAGGTAAAAACAGTGAGGCTTTACAGGGCAAAAATGTAAGATCCATTCGAAAGCTGAAGTGGAGGACCATGTAATTATTACTTTTCGTTTATTCAGCCTAATTGGAGTTTGTCCACATATGATCATTATTAAAATGATTGTATGTATTGTTTTTTTTAATCTCTTTCCATCCAGTGATGGGGGGAAAATACTGTATTTAAATTAAGCAAGCTATCCTGTTTGCTTGGACGTTTTGCAGAGCAACTTCATCTTGATGTCCTGGAAGGCATTTGGCTGGAGTGAATAACGATTTTACTCATGGATGTTGATGCCAAATAACATACATATACAGAAAGCTATCTGTTTTGAGCAAGCTTATGATGAACCTCTCAAAGTGCTCAAGATTTTATAATGACTTGGATCTGTTAAAGACATCATTTGGGCTTTGGCAAACGGGGAATAGGATTTTGCAGAGAAGAACATAAACAGACACATAGTTTAACTTCATGCCTGTAGAATTGCATTGACTAATTCCCAGCAATAGCACTTATTGCTCTCTACAGTATCTTTATGCAGGCATGGTCTTGTGAGCAGGAAATCAGATACCCCTCTCTTAATATGATGTTGATTTTGTTTGACAAACTAACTGTTTTTTCCATCTTTGCAATTCGTGTGTATCTGCCTATATTACGCCTTACAAGGAGCACTGGAAGGTGAATTATGCTGTTATGTACTGTGGATGCTCCTTCCACCATTCATGATTTGAAAGCAACTTCCAAATATGAATAAACCTGGATCACCCAGGAATTCTCAAAGGCCATCTAGTTCATCTGCTTGCAATGTCAGTATTACTAGATGTGCAATGGGATCCTAACCGTATTTACTTGGTAGTAAGTCCCACCATGCTCACTGGTATATGTGTTTAGAATTGCAGTCATAATGCATCATTAGTAAAGGTATATCTGGTCTTCCATCTAGAGGTTTTAGGGCCCAGTCCTATCCACCTTTCTAGCACCAGTGCAAGGACAGTGCAGCCCCAAGATAATGGAACAAACATTTCCTTACTTTGAGGAGGCCTCCATGACTGCCTCCCCACCACAGGAAGCAGTGCATGCCCTATTGGCACTGCTGCATTGGCACTGGAAAACTGGATCGGATTGGGCCCTTAAGAGGCAATTGGGTGACCATCTATAATAAATGCTTAAGTTCTAGGGAATTTTGCAGTTCCAACTCTGAACTTAATGAGTGTAGAATTCCTTAGGGTAAGAAAGTTACACAGACACCCACATATTGAAGGCATAATGTGCAGTACTGCACAAAACCTCTTAAGTTTCTCAAAATGTTCCCTCTTGGTTGAAAATCCAAGGAAAGTAAATTGGTTTATTTGAGTTTGTTTTCACGCAAAATTGAGAGTTCCCAAATTAACCCAGTGCAATCCTCTTGAGCACTTTACAGTACTGGATTTTCATTTACTGGAGCTATTAACTGCCTTTGGCTTTATTCAGTCAGCCTTAGCAGGGATTGCATGAATTACCTCCACTGGTGAACTTGATCTGTCACAGAATAATGGCATGTTAGCAGGCACCCTGTTAGAAGGCTGACATGCTTTCTGGTATGAGTCATAAGGATAGTCTGTGCTCCTGCTTATTTCAATGACCCTATGAACCCAATATAATGTGTATCTCATTACAGCCCTTTTATTCATATCTCATTCATCATTCTTTAAAAAAAATACTTCACAGAGAATGAGATCATAGCTGGTGTTTATTTAATAAGCTTGCTGCCTCCTCCACCCTTCTGGCTATTTCAGTAGACTGACCTTATCCAGGCTGTCTGTCCCTTCAGTGTCTTAGGGAGTCTTATGGTGTCCATGAAGAATTCCACACCTGTACTTTGCTTTTAAGGATCTCTTCCATTTCTTGAGCACTGGAAGGCTGTAGATCCAGACTGGTGAACATGTGGCCCTTGGACTTTCCATTGACCTTTCTCTTCCTTCTTTGTGAAGTTTTTTTTTTTTTTTTTTTGCCTTGATCTTGTCTGCTCTTAGATTGGGAGGGCATATCTTCCTGTGAATTTCTCCTGGTCTGGCAACTGTCACTCTTTAGGCTAATGCGATCCTGTTCTGCATTGGGCCCTACAAATTAAGCAAAGGCAAGCAAGCAAGCAAAGGAATCTAAGAGAAGGACTGCCAGGCTGGGGAAGTTGGGTGGATTTGCAGGTTACTCAGTGCTTACTCAGGATCACTTGATAAGTTTCTTAAACAGCAAGAGATCTTTTGAGGAAATGGTAAAAGAAGTTGTGTGATATCCATATGGAGTAATTTCAGTGACCTATTTTGGCTACAGTATGTAGTGCAAGGAGTACAGCTTGTTAAATTCCTCTATAAAATATGGGTCCTGGCCCACAGTGCCTGATAATTGTGTTTAAATGGTTGGGGAACAGAAGGAAAAAATAGTCAGGATGATGAAAGGTCTCTGTAGTAGAATAATAACACCGATAGCTTGACCACTGAAGATGTTGTCCTTTACTCTTCTGGACTCAGAGCCTTCACCAAATACTTCCAATTTGTTTCCAAGTTTTTTTCTCATGAGTCTGATCTCTAGAAATTTCATTAAATATTGTCAGAAGTAGCCACTGTATTGTGATGGTGTAATGTTTATTAGAACTGGAAAATCAATCAGTTGGTTAAAATTTGAATTGAAAAAATTAATTGGTGACATTACATGGAATTATAATTAATAATTGGTATCAATTCAAAGAATTATTACAACAAAGCCATAGTGCTATTTCACAAAGTATAGAGGAGCATTAGGAAATATATTTTATATGATCCTTCTTTGAGCAGTGGGAAGCTCAGGATTGCCTTTGGAGAACAGAGCACTGAAAAATGTGTCTTCATTAATAATCCACATATCTATAAATGAGTTAGTATTTTAGAGGTGCAGCAGCAAGCACACAAACAAAGCTAGTTGTAGAGCAGTAGCATTTTAGAACCAGGGCTTAGGAGAGGGGGGTAAAGAGGGTTATTTGTACTTGTGCTCAGAGTCAAAAAGGAGGGGGTCCAGAAATTTCCTGGGATCTTACATTTTCCTATCTGCTCAGACTTGTTGCCCACATGGGATGCTGGGGAACACTACCATGAGCAAGCAGCTCGTGCAGCTGCTGCAGCTACTGATAAGCCATATATGCTGGACCAAGGAATGCAAACATAACACTCATTAACACAGTGACAAATCTGGGAGGAAACTAGCCTGCTACTGTAGCTCCTTGGCTTGTGGATCTGTTTGCCATGACGGAGTGTATAGGAGCCCAGGGACACAGCTGTGGGGCTACAGCTGCTGCAGAAGCTAGTTTCCATTCTAGTGTAAGCCTAAATATGATGATGCTAATTTTCTTCATGATTTTCTATATTTAAAAGATTTTAGAGGAACTTAGGAGTGTGTTTGGTTTTCTTTATTACTATATCTAGCTGCCGATGCCACATGGGTGGGTAGAACTGGATTCCAAAGACTTTTCCAGTTGTCTCCACCCTCCCTCCACACTGTTTTCCCTTCCTTGCCCCTATTCTGCTTGCCCGTCACTACCTTCCCCCACTCTGTTTCACCCCTTCCCCTTTACAAAGACACTCAAAAGAAACTTTGTACCCCCTGATTCTCTCCTTTGTGGCAGGGGGAGGGTGGGCGGCAGGCATTCCCAGGGTCAGGCAGGTGGGGTGCAGGAGGCGGGGCCAGAATCCGGTGGTTATGCTGGAGCCTAACCCCATTCCCAGGCAGCCTGGGCCAGCCCCAGGCTGCTCAGATTTGTGCCACCGATTTTGGTGGCGCAGATCTGAGTAACCCCATTGGGGCTGCAGTGGCTCTCCCCAGGGTATGGGGAAGCGATTCCTCTTGCCACGGGCTGAGCCATTAAGCCTCCAATCCTATCCATACTTTCCTGGGAGTAAACCGTATGGACTATAATGGGACTTACTTCTGAGAAGACATGCATAGGATTGGGCTCTAAGAGCCCAAAGAGCGCTGGATACAGCGCAGGTCCACTGGCCTCCTCTTCCAGCGCAAGTTAGGATTGTGCTGCACATTGTGTATCTAGAACTCCTGCTAATTGGGCAAAGAGGCACCTCTTAAAGTGGTGCTCCTGTTATATTTAGCAAGGAGCAAAGTTTTGTGAATTACTCTAAACAACTGTAGCTTACTGAAA
Organism: Tiliqua scincoides; assembly: GCF_035046505.1. Taxonomy (NCBI): domain Eukaryota; kingdom Metazoa; phylum Chordata; class Lepidosauria; order Squamata; family Scincidae; genus Tiliqua; species Tiliqua scincoides. The sequence goes on from NC_089823.1 coordinate 193,415,643, forward strand.
TAACACCACCAGATCTGCATAAAACAGTGCTTTTAGGAACATCATACATACTGCGCTGACACCTAGTTGATACTTAGGTCTTAGGCTGAGACTTGTATCAATTGCTCAACACCAGTTCACAACTGTGTTTCATGTAGTTTGGAATAACAACAACAATAAATATCTGTTTCGTCATCGTAGTTCAGTAATATAGCATGTAACATTTAAAGTTCCCAGAGACATTCTTCATAATCCGTGTATGTCAATAGACTTATGTCCTACACATATATGAACAGAAACGTCTTATACAACAACTCTTCTTTATCACTTTTGTTGTTGTTCGCTAAATGTTTCATCAACTCCTTTAAAAATTTGACCTTGCTGTTCATTAAACGAAAAATTAACTTCCCCCCTTTTTTCTTTCATATGTTTGGTGTCGCTTTGCCTTCTTGGTGGATCTGAAACCATCATCCCTTCTGGTTCACGCTTCTCATTGCGCTGTAGGTAAGATCATTGGTTTTTATTGCTATATGAACCTGCCTATATCTATAGCTCTAAGATTTTTAGTAACAAGTGGGAAACTTGGAAATTATCCTGAAGGTTATAAGAAGACAAAAGAAAGAAGGTGGAACAACCAAGTTATCCAGCTGATGTGCACATGTTCAGACCAGAGAGATAATTTGGTATTCTGTGAGCCTCTTCTAGTGTGAGGTTTGGAACTAGTGGGAGACTTTTAATGCATTCCCTTAATTGTTTTACATATGAAAAAATATGAAAAAATTATACTGTATATGGTTATCTGCATGATTTTTCCAGGAACAGTTCTGTTAGCATGTCAGTTACTTTTGGTTTCTGCTCAAGAGTTTACTCCCACTGGAAGCCTGTCTGGATATTAAATACTATATCACAGTGGCAAAACCTTGATTTTGTATGCAGAAGGTTCCAGGTTCTGCAGATAGGGACGGAAAAGACACTGTCTGAAACTCAGGAGAGCAAATCCCAATCAATGTAGACAACACTAAGGGCACAATCCTAAAGTTCTCTTGGGCCAGTGCAAGTTCCTTGTGCCTGCCCCAGAGGATCGCAAACATGCCATAAAGAACATTCGTGTCTCCATTCGAGTTGGGGAATGGTGGCACAAATCCGAGCAGCCCAGGGCTGGCCATGAGCAAAAAAGGATTGAGGGACCATTCTCTAGACCAGGCCTCTCCAAACCCCAGCCCACAGACCAGATTCGGGGTTTGGAAGCCCTCCCCCCATGAGCAGCGCTTTTTGCAATGAAAGAATAGCACCCATTTTGTCTCTACAGTTAGGGGGGAAAGCTGCCTGACATAGCTGTTTTGCCTATGAGCTATTTCAAATACTTGGCCAGCTGTTCTCCAACAATGCATAGATCATTCAGAGCCCTGCAGGCTTAGAAAATATGTGTGTTTGGTATGTTACAAACTGTCTGTTTTGTAATTCCCACACTCCTATCCTCAACTATCCCTTCCAGAGTCTTGAAGATCAAGTTACTCTCTCCTTCCACCTCCCCATTTCACACTTCCACTCTTGGGGCTTAACAATATTTATTTTGGAGTGCTTGCCAACATACCAGCTGTACAGGTCTGGCTGAGTGCTGAAACCTGGCTGTAGTCTAGAGGGTGAGTGACAGAAAGGATAGTAACCCATAGCTTTGTACCTGTCCAGAAACAATGAAATGCAATAAAATAGGAGTCAAATACTTGCTGATTAATATAATTAGAAAGGATGAAAAACAAAGCATGTACACATTATGCAAAACATGCACATTTAAGCCTTGAAATGGAATAGTCAGTGATATGGCAGAATGATGTGCCAGGGCAAAATCATATAAATTATGTGAGTCTTACAAAGAACAACCAGGGCTGTATTCCCCCCTCAAGTCTTCCTCCCTCCCAGTACAGATACACATTCACTCTAAATGCTGCTATAAACACTGATTTTTCTTGCCACAGAAAATGATAGTATTTAATGAGAGACCTGTATTTCAGGAAGTTAATTGACAGAAACCCTGTATATCTTGTTAAGTGTTAAGGAAGTAGATTGGAATTAATATCAAAATGACTCAGTTCCCTCTCCCTCACCTCTCTTATGTCTTGCCAATTCACTCCTCCCTTCCTGGGCTGCTCTAACTAGTTTGCTGTGATGTCCAATTTGGGCACTGTGGTTAAAGCCAACTCCCAAATTATGGTTTGGAAATTATGGTTTGGAGTTTAGGACTAACCATAGTGGTTCCCAAACTGTGGTTAGGACAGTGGTTCCCAAACTGGTGAGTCGTGACCCACTAGCTTGGGAACACTTGTTCCTGCTCCTTTAAGGGACAGGGAGGGGGGAAGGCAGCAATGAATTCCCCAGGATCACGCTGCTGCTGGGGACAGGAGGGTTTTGGTTGTGTTTTTTTACATATTTGCAGCCAGTGCTAGTCCTGGAGGGTCCAGGAAGCCCACTGCAGGACTCCCTGTGCCTGCAAAAGTCTTTAAAAAAAATTTTTAAGGCACTTCCAGTTTCATCATTAAAACCGGAAATCCCCCCCCCTTTTATAAAGACTTTTGCAGTCATGGGAGCCCTGCAGAGGGCTCTCCAGACCCCCCCCCCCCGGATCCCCCAGGACTGCATGCTGGCTGCAGGTAGGTAAAGAAAACCCCTTCCATCCCCAGCAGCAGTGCTGCTACCTTCCTCCTCCCCCTTAACAACTTACAGTACTCCCAACTTCCTTGTAGGAGTTTGGGAAGTACTGGTTTATGACATGTCCAGGTGGGCTCTTTGTAGTGCCAGCCATCAACTGGCATCAACTCTTTGGAGATACAGCAGTCATAGGTGAAATTGAGGTGTTCCTTCTATAGGAAGGAAGGAGTAGAGCTCACAACAGTTTGCTCATATGGTCATTGTGCTGAGGCACTGCTGTTCTCATTATTAATGAATTTTCTCTGTTAATAAACAAAGGGACTTAAGCACAGAAAAAATACAGGTGGACCACAGGTAGATGACAGCGTTGTGTGAAACCCTCCCCCCTTGTGAAGAATAAGTGAAACAAGTGTGACAATCACAGACAAAACACCTTGTCTGGAACTCCCCTTGGACATCACAGCAAACTATGTTAGAAGTAGTTTGATTCAGGCCAGAAGAAGGCTGCTCAACATGCTTTGGGTTTTCCAAACTGAGCTGCTGTTTGTGCCAATCCAAATGTATGGTAAACACTGGACAGCGTGCCTCAGGCACTGATGTATGATAGCATATGAATAGTGTCCTGTCAGCAACACAGTTTTACAAAAGAGGGTGAAAAATGTTGGCCTACCCACTTACTGCAAATGTTAATTCCCAGCTCCTCAGGGATTATACACAACAGTGGATTATCTCTGTGGGACACCCTTGGTTCACATTCAGCTTCACTGTACAGTGCATATGAGACAAAGGGATTCGCAGCAAGCGTGGTTTCAAGTGTGTAGGAAAGAGACAGTCATTCTACTGTTAATGATACTAAAAAAATGTATCCAAGGTTCTGTGAACTGTTGCTGTTGTTGCACAGCAGTGACTCTCAGCAAGGACTTTGATGTTACATCTGTCATGTGGTAAATGAACTTCAGCATCTGCACCATTTTATTTTCCTTTACCTCCCAGTGGTCAGTATGGCCCTTTTATGGAAATCAGCACAAGCCTTAATTGAACAGAGAAGAACCTGTTATGGGGGACCAGTGAAGCCTTCAGGTGTAATTGAGAGACGTGCTATTCTAGCTGGAGCAAATGCATGCTTGGTTAGTCTCTCTCTACCCTTGCACACGAATAAATTCCACTGCCAATTCCATATTCATGTGCTCTAACAGCATCAAACAGGTTATCAAGGTCAGGCAGCATTGAAGGTCCTGATGAGGGAATGTCAGAAGGTTTAGTGAGCTGAAACAGAATGTTGAAAGGGAGAGCCATGTCCTTGCAGTGACAAGAATAATAAGATGGGGCACACTGCCTTAATAAAAGCAAAAACAGTACATTCCTTTTACACATTCAGTGTTTTAACTTCATCCAGTTGATTTGATATTATTTATCCAAGTGCTGCTGCTGCTGCTGTGAAAATGCACATGCACTGTCCAAAGTAAAGTGAGTGGAGAATCTGTTCCCAGAAGCAACACCTGTGCCTTCAACTTATGTTTGTATGTACAGTCCCCACTGATTTTACACACCGACATCTTCATATTTATATGTGTAATTATACACCTTTGAAACAGAACTAAGGCTGCATCCAGCAAGCTTATCATGCAAATGGGATAGCAGTTTGAGACCAAGGCTTTCTGAAAGAAGAGCTTTCATTACTTGATTTGATTTCTGTGTTGTACCTGCACATATTAGGCTTTTCATTCCCTTGCTTCCTTTTCACCTCACTCCCAAGATGTAGCTTGCTGGGAAAATCCAGAGATAAAAGAATCTTGAGCAAGGTCTCAAAGGTGACTTGGCTTACGGCTGTAAATTAAACTATACCCTGAGCGGCTTATCTATTCATCAGATCACCTCCCTGCCCATCTGCATGCCATGTCAGCTCTATGTGGCATAGGATTATGAAGTCGGAAATAAGATTTTCTCTGTTCTCTTGCTGCTTCATTTTTGCTTTTTGTGTGGGAGCCTGAGGCAGTTCTAAGTCACGGATGTTTAACCAGATCAGAGTTCAGGATTATTTCAGTCCCAGGTCACCATGTCAAGTGCTGCTGTTCGCAACAATAGTTTGAAGGATTTAACTTCTTAAAGTGTCCAATTATCTAGAGAATGAGCATGCCAGTTCAGTGAGGCATCACTCAAAACTGCACACAACTGAAATGTGTGATTTTTTTGCAGACATAACCCAAGTAGCTGAACAGAACCGTGTAAAATAGCCCTACCTTCAATTTGCGTATTTGAGAATTTGGCAGATGAGAGATTTGGTTCATGCTCATGTGAACATCTGACAACCAATTTCCTCTGCCATTTTGTTTCTGGGCATTCATAAATACTTTGTCTTAAATTTCCATTTCATACTTCTTCTCAGTGTGCTATGGAATAACCAACATTTCTGTCATCTCACAAGCCTTTCTTTCCTATAATGTCTGATTTCCAGGTGCTCCCAGTAGGTTACCATTGCAAAGCACGGAGATGAAAGATGTTGAGTTTATTGTAGAGCATGTTGTGGGAAAGAGTATGCTTCAGATTAGAAATATAATTGGCTGGTTCTTTCAAATGAGTATGCAAAAATTAGCTTTACCCCAGTCCATTCTTTTTGTCTCTCACTGCCCTCTTAGGATTGCCAGGATTTGCCTTTCTGTGTTTTCTTCAAGACATGGAAGCTATCTGGAGAACTAAATTTAGTAATCTTGTTCCCACAAGACTCCTTAGATCATGGTCCCAAAGCCATCCCACAGCTGTTTCATCAGACCTCTGCATCTTCTAACCAACTTTCTCCCTTATTTTTTGCACTGCTGTGTGGAGTTCTTCTGTGAGTGCATGGCAATGTCTCCGGATGCTCAGCAATGATGTCATACGAGTTATCGCCAACTTCCAGGTCACCTAGCTTCTAGCTGCATAGAGCTCTGTTTCAAGCGACACGACCATGTGGCCACACAGCCCAGAGGGAACTTTGTTTCCAGCTGCTCTTCCCTCAAATTCCTATATTCCATTTCCCATTCTATCCTTCTCTTCAACCAGACCATCTCTGCTAATTTACCTCTATGTAACTTTCCTTTTGTGACTTCCTCCCAATCAGCCTCCTAGCCTGCTTACTTTAGCTCTTTCTTCTATAGCAATTTATGCTTATGTATCAATCCCAGAAAAACTGACAACTTTCCCTTTTGTGCAGTGTTTTGGTCCATAAGCAGTTAGAATGTTCCTGGTCATAACATCATGCTGGCTCAACCAATCAGCATTCGAAACTTGATTGCCCCAAACTCAGTACAGTATAAAGTGGCAACTAGGGGCCCAATCCTATCCAAGTTTCCAGTACTGATGCAGCTGCAATTCAGCCCCAAGGGAAGGGAGCAAGCATTGCCTTACTTTGAGGAGGCCTCCATGGCTGCCCCACCACCACAGGATGCAGCAAGCGCCCCATTGGCAGGGTTGCTTCAACACTGGAAAGTTGAATAGGCTTGGCCCCTTTATTGACTAGCGGTGATGCTTCTGTCTTTTCATGCCCTTCTGTTTGATGCTGATTATCAGTCTCTGAATTCAGCATTGTTTAACTGCCAATAAATTTTCCCATTGTGCTTAACCAATATATTTCAGTTCTGCCCAGTTTTGGTGCATGCTTTTAGCTTAGAGAGACTGCCAGTTTTGATGTTTGTAACAGATATGAACTGAGGAATAGTGCTCCTGAGTGACCCATCTTATAACTAGTGGCTACCTTCAGTTGACACTGACCTAGTCTTACTCTAAAGCAATGAGCCAGAAGTGAAATATTGTCTCATTTTCTTAATGGTCCCTTGAGGCATTCTCTAATTTTAAGTTGCAACTGCTTGTTTCGGAGACTTGACAGAGAGAAGTTTTCTATTAATTTTTTCCCCCCAACAACAGGGTTTAATCCCATTGTTGAAAAGCATACACCAATAGCCACTTAGCCTTAGTGTTAATAGCTGTGGGAAGGGAAAAGATTTTCACTTCATCTACTCAGCATCCAGAGATGAACCCTTGTAAACCTTATTACTGACTCCATTCAATCTTCTGCCCCATTACCGATAATCATTTATCATACTAGTAAAGTCACCTATTCATCCCAGGATGCCCTTATTAGTTCTACTTTCCTGAGAAATTTCAGCTGCATAAGAAAAGCTACATACACACAGTTTAGGAGAGAAGATTTTCAGACGTATAAGAAAAGCATAGTAGGCACAGCGTAAGAGAAAGGAATTGTGTGGTGACACAAAAGCAGCAAGCTGTTCATCTTGCCATACCATAATTATCACCTTTGGGAATACAGTGAGCCTTCCTTATCCACAGGCTTGGCATCCACGACTTTGAATATATATAGACACTGAGCGGACAGCTGAAGAGCCTCAGAGACTTTTCAGACCAACTGGAAATTCCTCTCAGAAGCATCCTGGAGGGATGTGCCATGACCTCCCTGCACCTCAGAAGGCCTCCCGGAAGCCTCTGAAGGGCACTTCCAGTTTGCTGGAGCGGAGCCCCAATAGATTTTACTATCCATGGAATTTGGTATCTATGGGGGAAGTGGTTTCCTGGATTGGATTCCCCATGGATACCAAAGGCCCACTGTATTAGAATTAGGTTCCATTGGCCTTACAGGTTTCTGATGTTCTTCCCATGATGATTCTGATTATACCAGCTCATGAGAAGGACCTGATGAATTAGGTAAACTACCCATCTTGTCTAGCATCCAGTTTCCCACAATGACTGACCAATTACCTCTGAGAAACCCACTCAACAGAGATGAAGGTATATCCCTCTCTCTCCATCTTTGCTCCCCTGCAGCTGGTATTCAGGGGCATGTTGCCACTGAACCTGGAGGTAGTACATAGCCATCATGTCTAGTAGCTTTTAATAGACCTGCCCGCCATGAATTTGTCTAATCCTTTTTTAAAACCATCTGAGTTAGTGGCACCAGCGCATTCTTGGTAGTGAATTCCATAAGTTAATTATGCACTTTGTGAAAGAAGTACTTCCCTAACTAATCTGTTTCATTGGATGACCCTGATTCCCGTGTTGTGAAAAAGGGAGAAGAACTTCTTTCTAGTTGCTCTCTCTGTACCCAATTCCATATGCCTTCATCATGTCCCCCTTAGCCACCTTCTGTCTAAAAAGTAAAAAACCCAAATGTTGTCACCGTTCCTTGTTAGGAAGTGCTCCAGCCCCCCAAACGTTTTGGTGGCTGTTTCCTTTTATTGAGATGTGTCAGTCAGAATTGTACAACTATTCCAAATGTGGCTGCACTATACATTTGTATAAGGTCATTAATTTTATTGTGCCTTCTTTGTAGTTTCTGTGCTAATATGTTGTTGTCAGTATCCATGCCATCAGTAAATGTGTGCCCCTAAATCATGCTGTGCTTTGCATGAAAGCCCCTCACATTCCAATTTAAGCAGCAGTGCATTATACACTAACATGGGCAGCATGGGGCAAAGGAAAAGATTCTTACTGAGGGGGTATAGCGTGGTATACTGGGGGGGGTTATACCAGTACAGCAGGGCTTTTCAGACTGTGGGCCCTGCCCTGTTTCTCCTTAAGAGGCAGGGGCAGCCAGGAGACAGGGAGGAGGCAGTGGCTTGATTCCCAGGATCGCGCTGCTCAGGTGGGCTGCAGGGACTTGGGTACACTTACCAGATCCTCCTGCAGCCTCCCGGGGGTGCAGGGAGCCCTGTGTGGCTGTCCACAGGGTTCCCCGATACTTCACAAGTGGAAGTGGAGCCATCGCACTCTGCTTCTACTAAACCGCTGCCACTGCCTCCCCCCACCCCCACAAGAACATACTGCAGCTTTCAGACTCCCTGGGAGTTTGAAAACTGCAGCAGTACAGGTTCAGTGTGCATTCTAGCAATCGGGAAGCAAACAGGCAGCCATCAAAGAAAGGAAAATGTTCATTTTTTAGAAGAATCTGCAGCAGTGGCTATACGACCTTGGAGAAGAAAACATATTTCTAATTTAAAGACTAAAACCTTCCTGTTTCAAAAGAAAGGAGCCATGTTTCAGAATGTGAATTGGATTTCAAGTAGTTTTAATTAGGTTAGTTGTAAAGGTTTAAACAAATGTCATTAAAATAATGCAGATTCTAATCTATGTCAAGTTTTTCCTTCGCTCCTCAAGAGTTTGCTTTTGGTTGTCTCACACTGTTATTGTTGCTATCTTTATTTTTCTTAAATTTATTTCATACTCAGGGTTTGGGATGTCAAGGTCTCTTTCTGAGATGTAGGGCCAGCATAGCATTAAACAGTGTAAATATTAGCTAAGATTGTACATGTTAGTTTTCAAGAGTGAAATGTGAGTGTTCAGCACTCAACATCCTGGAAAATCTCAGCAAGCGGGAAATAGTTAGTAGAGAGATGCTGGATCACTCAGGTGTAAAATAGAACAAGCTTTGTAAAGCTAACATCCATCAGGTGTGATGACTGGTCTCCAAGGCATCATGGTGAACCTTGCAGTTTCTGGTGGTTAAAGAAATAAGACGAATAGATCCTTGCTTTGAATAGGTATGCCTTCTGGCTCCTTTTTAAAATTCAGACTTTGAGCTTTCCCTGTGTGGATCATTAATAGGACCCTTCCTGGTATTCTTAGCTTATGCCCTTAATTTAAAACAAAGTTATCAGAAAATTTATTCTCTTATTGTGCAAATCTCTCGTAAAGAGTAACACTTCTTTTTCTAAAATATCTCTTTGTCATGCATTACATTTTGTCTGGAAAGCAAATTCAGTTGATCTACATATCTATATTGCAGGGATATGCAGGTATCACAGTGCTGAGTCTCGAGTCGTGTCCAGCGTCTCTGCTCCCCTTAGCTCGGTTTGCCCACAAGTCATAATGGGAGGCCATCACGGCTTGTCTAGCGCAGTTTTTTGAGTCACTTTGACTCAAGTCTGAGTCTTTTCAAGAAACAAGTTGCAAAAGCAGCAAAAAAAAAATAGCAAGCAAGCAAGCACACCCACAAAATACAGTTCTAAGCACACATAAAAGTGAGTCTTGGCTCAAGTGTACTCAAGTCTTTTCATTTTTAGGGTAAAACCTCCAAGTCCCAAGTCAGTGCCCAAGTTTTTGACATGCATGACTCGAGTCCTTACGAGTGACTCATAAAAGCATGTGTTTTCATGACGTCTGAGTCATCCGAGTCCTGGCTCATCCAGGACTGTGTTGTATGAAAATCTCTATAAAGTATTGAAGAATATTGAATTTAGGTTGGAGAGGCCTCCATTTCTGAGCCAGTCATGAAGCTCATTGGGTGACCTTGTGGCTATCACTATCTCTCATTCAAACCTTTACACATCATCCTAAGATCCTTAGAGGAAGGGCAGGATGAAAATGCAGTCAGTATATAAAAACGGTTCTGAGGAAACTTGGTTTCGTGTGGACTTGGTATCAAAGCCCTTATGCGGGCTGTGCATTTTGTCAGACATGGTTTACAAGTTGTTCAGCAGCCAATTTTCTACTCTTGTCAGAATATATTTTCTCATTTACTGTCAGTTATGTGGCTGAAGGTCAGGGATACCATAATGAAAAGATCAGGGACCACACAATGTTTAAAAAAAAAAAACAACCTTATGAATTAGTAACTCTTGTACACAGTTGGTTTGTTTTCTTGGCTTTTGGTTTTAGGCCAAACAATGGTTACCTTTTAGTGCATGTAAAACAAATTTATGCCATTTCAATTATTCACTTGAAAGAAAACAATATCTTTTGCCGCCATCTCTGCTACAGTTGGGGTGACTGCCTCCATTTGGATTGAGTCAAAGGATTTGATCATGTTTTTCCATGAAACATTTAAAGTTCTCCTTATGCCAGCATATTATTGCATCAGGGCAAACAGGCATTATACACTTGTACTGAACTGAATAACCACCATCTGAGTGAACATGTGCTGACATTAGGGTAGCATTGTCTAGTACTAAAGTATTAGAGTCCAGTTTGTCATTTTCAGCTTAATCCGATGCAGTATAATAAAAATATAATGATGCATTGCATTTTTGACACCAGGACAAGGGTGAGAGGGTAGAACCTGTTTGTTCTCTCAGACTGACATTCCTGTCAGTCAGATGACACTGTAGATACCAAAGTATTCCTTGAATTGATACCTTGTAGGAAATACCAGCAGACTTGAAACACAGGATAGCAGTCATGTTGAGCTTCACAGATTATAAAGTGTTATATAAATTTATTCAAGATGGACATTTGGGTGCTAGAAAGATACAACAATGGTGGATTCTTTCTTTAAACTCTTAGCATGACATGGCACGAGGGAGAATGGTGTCCCTCATCCACACGTGGTACAGACAAAATAAAATACAAGTCTGAAACGTAATCGCATTAGCAGTGGCTGAAGTCTTTGGAGAAACAATAGCATTTCCCCAAGTACAAAATCTGCAATGATTCACTACGTTCATCAGATATAGATAATGGTGTGTAGCTCTCGTAAACAATAACAAAATCTGCATTTTAAATTGACCCAGAAGCACAAGCTAATGCAGTAGCATTTTTAAAAATACAGGATTGCTAACTGAGAGTGTAATCGTATGCATGCTTACTCAGAAGTAAGTCCCATTTTAATCAGTGGGGCTTAATCCCAGATAAGTGTGCATAGGATTGCAGTCTGAATAACTTCAACATACAAACACTCTTTTACAGTTCAATCCTAATGTGTGCCGGCACAGCCAGGCCACATGGCCTGCTCTGTATCCTGTGCAGGTTAGGAGGTGGCTGGAGGTGGATATATTTTCCCGAACTCCAAGTAAAGCCCCAGTAACCACTATGGGGCTTCTTGGATCTTCACCAGCTGTTTAGCTGGCACAAATCCGGGAAGCCCATGTAGGACTACACAGCCCAGGAGCAAGGGTTAGGATGCAGTGTGCACCACTGCTGCTGACCCTGACCTCCTAGGTGCAATCTTCCCCCTGTTCCACCATCCCCTGCCCACAAGCACCCCCTCCCCACCTGCCAACCACCCTCTCCTACCCTCGCCTAATGACTCCAGTGTGAACTTATCTGTGCGGGCTGGTGTGGGGAATGGATCCGGCACAGGCAGGCCAGCGCACTCCTTTATGCCAGTGCTGTTGGCTCCTGAGTAAAAACAAATATGCCTTCTGGCATGCCTATGACACTCAGAGCCAGCACGGGGGGGGGGGGGCTGCACTGCTCCAGGGAGCTTCAGAATTGGACTACCAATAACATACACTGAGAAAAGACTGCATGCAAGTGTTTGGTAAATGTAATAGGAATAAAAATAAGACATTTAACCAGAATTTCAGGTAGTAAATTTCTAAGCACAAGTTGTGCTGAGTTTAAAGGACCATGACTAATTTAAATTAGATAGTTGTTGGCAACCTTCAGTCTCGAAAGACTACGGTATCGCGCTCTGAATGGTGGTTCTGGAACAGCGTCTAGTGTGGCTGAAAAGGCCGATTCGGGAGTGACAATCCCTTCCACACTGGGAGCAAGTGCAGTCTGTCCCTGGTCTGTCTCCCTGGCTATGGGCCTTCCTTCTTTGCCTCTTGTTAATTTAATAGAAACTGATCTAGGAGATCAATGGGATGCTGATATATATTATAAAGATGTGCTTCAAGGCTTCCCAGAGCAATACTCCAGAAAAATAAATCCATCTGTAATTCATATATCCTAGAAAGTTTCAGTGCACTGTTCCAAAGGAACCGAATCATATGAAAAAATGAAGTTCATAGTCAAAGCAGATTCATGTACAAAGTGGATCAATCCAGTGGTGTTGGACAAGCTTGGAAGAGACCAGATAAGAATGTGCTAAGACCCAAGAGATATGAACAAAGCAATTTTAAGAGAATTAAAATTCCCTCTTGGGGAAAATATACAGGTGCCTGTAGATTGTCCGCTACAAGGCAAAAAGCGACTGGAGGACTGGGGAGGCAATTGAGATTGTGAAACAGCAGGTGGGAAAAGGTAAACACTTGTCTCTCCCAGTGTCACTGCTCTGATCTGGAGGCTTCAGCAACTGCTTTTAGGTAAAATGAAAACATCAACAGACCCAATCACAATTTTCCCATATTTCATCGGTTTTGGCCTCTGACAAAGACATCCATGTCAAAGTATTAGTGTGAAAGAACAAGTATCCTATTAACAGCCCAATCCTATTGGGCTCTAACAGCGGCAAATTTTGCAATCTGCTGATATGAGTACAGGCACAGCACTACTGTGCCACCATTTTGTGCTTTGGAGCCGCTATTGCAGACACCCAGAGACTCCATGCATGTTCTGGTGGTTCCCAGATGCCCCACTGGAGCAGGTAAGGTGACTGTGGGGTGGTTCAAGGGCAGTTTGGGAGAGGGCAGGGAGTGGGCTGAACTGAAGGTGGGAGGGCAAGGATTTTGGTGACAGCAGCACACTCCAAAATCTTATCCCCCCCTCCAGCCCTGAACCCATCCTCTGAGTCAGACTAACACCAGCAAAAAAGCTATTGTCAGTTCAAAGAGACTCATTGGAGGCCAGGCAACCTACAGAGACAACCTACTTGTCCTGTGCCATCTGGTCACACACACACCCATTATATGCAGTGCACACTCTGTCAATGAACTACATGCTCTAGGCTGGCAGAGGATAGGATTGAGCTTTAAGAGGCAGAATGGTAAGAGACCCCATTAAATTGAGAAAGTATATTGTATTCTTTAAAAGGGCAAAAACATCGCAATAGTAAGAACCATCGTTCCATGTGTTGGTGAATGGAGGGAAGCGGTTCTGGGAACACCACTAGAAAACTTGAACGCCTGGGTAGCAACCATTTGGTGTTCTGTAATTCTAATAGCTGCACAACATTAAGTAAAGATTTTCTATTCCACATGACCATCTCTTATAGCATTATTTTACAAAGCTTGCAACTACAAATATCACAGAGTACTCAACAGAAATGATTCAGAGTGTTCTGTAGTGTGCATTATGCTGTACCTAAAAGTCAAGGATAGGCTATTGACTTAAGAGCTTATGGACCACAATGAAGAAACATTTTTCTTCTGTGCAGTTTATTAGTCTGTTAGGGCCCAATCCTGTTCAACTTTCCAGTGCCGATGCAGCCCCAAGGTAAGGGTACAAATGTTCGCTTACCTTGAGGAGGCCTCCATGAATGCCCCCTCACCTCTGGATGCAGCTCAAGCCCTGTTGGCAGAGCCGTATCAGCACTGGAAAGTTGGATAGGATTGGGCCCCTAGTCAACTTTTACTATCAAGTATCCATCAATATTAATCATGATGTGAAACTGCAACATTATAAGTAAATTTAACCATGCAAAATAACACAGCACATTAAGATGTATTTCGACTCAGTGGTTAGAAAAATTTTATGGGAAAAGCTATGTGGGCTTAACATCAAGCAGAGATTGCTTCTTTTAATTAAAAAACTGCATCTGGGCACAGTCTGTCAAGCTCGCTGCCCTCCTTCAGGGAAACTGACCCCGAAAATTCCTGTTGAAAAGGGTGTGGAGCAGAGCTGTATGCTTGCTCCCCACCCCCTTCTCACTCTTTCTTAATGATTTGATTTCCTTTCTCTTGGAGGTAGATGGCCATCCCCCTAAGCTGGGCTCAAAGCACATACTTCTGCTGCTTTATGCTGATGACGCTGCTTTGATGTCCTGTTCACGTGTAGGTTTACTGTGTCTTTTAGATAAATGTCATGATTACCTAATTGCTAATAAATTAGAATTTAATTATGGGAAGAGTAAAATCTTGGTATTCTCAAATTTGTGGAATCCATACTCATGGTCTATAAAAGGGAGGAAATTGATCAAGTTAAGGCCTTTAAATATTTAGAGGTGAATTTTCATTACAACCTCACATAGACTGCCCATCAGAGGTTGTCAACTAACTTAGCCCACTGTACCATTCAATCTATCACTCGTTTCTTCTTTAGCCAAGGCAATTGTCATATTCCATCTGTTCTTAAAGTCTATAATGCCAAAGTAATACCGCAGCTCCTGTATGGTTCTCCAGTATGGCTAAGCTCGATTAACCGTTCATTCGAGCATCTTCAGGTTTAGTTCTTTAGGGGTATACTGGGTCTCCCTAGATGTGCACCTTATGCAGCCACTTGTTTAGAACTGGGGCAATCATTGCTGGAGACTAGGGTGTGGCAGCTAACATTTAAGTATTGGTTGCATGTCCTTTTCCACACTAGCCAGGATAGTCTGCTCTACCTCATGATACCCCTGTGTGGCTCACTAGAGTCTGGAAGAAAATAGAATCTATGGGTCTTCTATTCGACCATCTGGTCCTGTCTTAGGAAACAGAACTCCTTTTAAAAGTTAAACAGAGGCTTGTGGTCATCGAATTTCAAATCCTCCTTAGCCAGGCCACACAGACTTGTTGCCCCTTAAACTTCCACATTCTGTTAGCCCACAATCAGATGGCTCTGACTCTTTTGATTAATCCTAAGGAATGTTGTGTAATTACACAAGCTAGATTTAATGTTGTTCCTTTGGCAGTAACCTCAGGAAGGTATCATAAGGTCCCTTTTCTTGACTGGCATTGCCCTTGTTCTTTGCTGCAGGTCGAGACCCTCTCTCATATATTTTTCTCTTGCCCAATTCATTCTGATATGCGCTCTATCTAGAATCTAACCTAGTGAAGAGAATGGGCTCTCAGAGCAGTTGAAAATTGTATGCTTATTAAATGACGGCCCAGTAGATGTGTTGCAGGGCACTGCTAATTTCCTTTTGTCAGTTGTAGAAAAGTATGAAAATAGACCGGTGTAATATGATTTATTTGTATGGTTTGTTGTATGTTAACCTTAAAATTTGTGTGTGACCTTTTTTTTAAAAAAAAAAATTTATTATTTATTTATTATTTCTTTTTATTTTACACTTTATTTTAGTTTATGACTTCTTTGTTGGAACAATAAAGGTCTCTCTAACTCAACTCATTAATATGTAAGTGAATATGTTTATATTCATACAGTCTTCTACACACACATGTGCCCAGAACACTTTTTCTTTCACTTTCCTTTCAGGGCTGTCCCTGTGCTTCTCTCTTCTAGATTTCTTTGCTGAAATTACCCAATGAAGGGCCTTTCTTCTTTTTAATCTTGGCCTGTTTGGTTCTTTCCTTTATTCCTTGTTCCATGCCTGATTCTGCTTAATAACGTATTTGGGAAGAACAAGAGAGAGGGACTGGGAACATAAGCACCTGGATATACGTACAAAGGAGAGAGGCTTCAAAGGATAATTGAGTAGGAAACCTGTCAATAAATTAACATTTCTGGCATATTTAGTTGAGCCCTTTCAGTCAGGTAGAAGGAGAGCCCTTGACTTCACTGAAAGAAAATTAATACAGGAGCAAAGGAACTTGTAAGATTTTGTCTTTGGTTTCAGTGTCCCACTGTGCATATTAGGAGATCTCAATTAACTAATGTTTATCCTTCCATGGGAGACTATGTCATGCATAGTCCATCTTCCTGTTATCTCATTAACTCCATCTTGGATTTAGTCTTGCAGCCAAGAAAGTTATGTCGGAGACAAAAAAAAAAAATTATGACCAGCAGCCAGGTCTCCTGTTGAATATTTTCATATTTAATTTGTTTTCTTAGCAGACTCCCAACTATGTTTCCATGTGTTGGTAGAGGAAAAGAATAAATTCTGGAGAACGAATGGCGGGTCTGGGGTTGATGGTGCCTGACATGTAGGTGTGAAACACGACACCCAGAAGTAAGTTGGCAGTGACATGATGATGTCATCTCATCATCTTATCGCCATCAGCTACTTCCAAAGTGCCAAAATTTGCAGCTAGTCAAAGCCAAGAGTGGGCAGGAGAGCTCTTACAGTGCCAAACAAAGCATGGAGCGCCACTCGTTGGCACCACAGTAAGGACGGCATGCCCGTCACCCTCCAGAGTGCCACATCTGGGGCCGCCCACCCCAGTCACCTCCCTAGCAACGCCACTGCCTCTCAGTTCGCATGCCAGCTGAGCTTTGGACATGCACTGCTGTATTGATAACCAGCTCAGCTTTGGGAATAATGTAAAAGGAGTAAAGTTGTGAAGGTCTCAAGCACCACTTCCAGAGGATCCCCTCCTTATCCTACCACTTGCATCTTGTAGTGTCGTAGTTTCTGCAACAAAACCTGACAGTCTCATTTTTCCCTAAGACTTGAGATGCCTCTCAAGAGATCTGCCTGAGGTTTATGTATCGTTTTTCATACCACCATAGCTGTATGGAGTTCAAAGCAGCACGCACTGAGAAATTTCTTGTTGAGGTAAAATTCAAGTTCAACCTGATTTCACTTCCAAGATGAAACTACAGCTAAGAACTGAATGCACAAAATCCATAAAACCTGTCAACTGATTGAAGATTCTTAGCCGATTATTACAGGCATCAACTTAGACAGTATTTCTTGCTTGCTTATGGGGACATCCATCTCTCTTGATTAAATAATGAAACCAAATTTTTATCATCTTCATTGTCCAACTGGGGAAAAATACTCTGATTCTTTGCAACAGTGCCCCTTGGGAGGTCTGGTCTAGAGGGTAGAGCCTCCGTTTGCCTGAAGGTAACATCTGAAGGTCGCCGGTTCAAGGTCATCGGCACCATGAACGGCAAGACCTTGAAGCAGCTAACAAGTTATGCTGAGTTATTCCACCTGCTCTTTGGCCACTGTCAGCCTGTGTGGGAGGAAAATGGAGGCCAGAATGTGATACCAGATCATAAAAGATCCATCTGAAATGTTGTGGCTCTTGAAAGACAGAATCTTCTTCAATTGTAAAAATCCCTATTGGGATTTAGTATAGCCTGCCTATGTAAACCGCCTTGAATTAAAGTTCTGAGGAGAAATCTGATGACCAAGAAAGGCGGTATATAAATACCTGTATTATTATTATTATTATTTTACAAAGGACAGCTCCAGTTCTCATTCAGTTGAA
Organism: Tiliqua scincoides; assembly: GCF_035046505.1. Classification (NCBI taxonomy): domain Eukaryota; kingdom Metazoa; phylum Chordata; class Lepidosauria; order Squamata; family Scincidae; genus Tiliqua; species Tiliqua scincoides. Next base: position 193,433,174 of record NC_089823.1, read on the forward strand.
GCCTACCTTTACACCCTGCGCTTTACAAATGAATGATCCCCTCAACTCTCCCATATATTGGTTAGAGCCCAAAGCAAGCTTTGGATTTCAAAGCCAAATCATGCTAACTAGCCTTTGGACTGGAACTCATTCAAGCAAGCAGTGCTTGAGACCAACCCAGTTTGAAGACTAAATAGTTTACATCCAGCTGGGCTTCTTCTGATTACTTCTAATTGCTGGCACGCTTAGGCAAAAATGGGTTTCTGTTTGGAATCAGCTCTATTTGTCCCACTCTTCCTTCCTTCTAATATGTAGAAATAATGAACACTTCCCAAAGCAAAACACTCAGCTGATTATGTTTCCAGTCTGCATTTTCTCTCCCAAACATTGTTTGCTGCCCCTGGAGGCTAATTATCACCTAAGAGATGTTAACAGCCAAATCATTGAAACTTCCAAAAGGTTTAGATCAAACACAAGCAAGATGTAAGTTTGTATATTGCTGCCCTGTATTCTGGGAGCAGCTGGTCTCCTGAGGTAGCAAGTGCAGACTGAATTAATGAATTTAACTATGTTTCTGGTAGATCTTTTAATCATAACTGAAATTGCAGTATGCACATTTAATTTTTGAATATCAAGTATGATTTATTATAGTTGGGTATTATTTTATAAATCGAGTGTGATTTATAAATGTTTGGTTTATTTTTTAATTTGGTGGTGCTGAAGCATATTCCTCATGAGAACCGTATTCTCATGGGCTATCAGCATTCTGTGCCTCTTGGCAGGACTGGTAACATGAATATCGTCTCTATACTAATATCCCACATCCCTCCTGCTTCTCATTCTCATTTCCTAATCTGGGAATATGTTTTGCTCTGACAGGCTTGTGCTCATCTTGGCAGTGAAGAAGGGACTTTGCTGTTTTTGGCTCCATCTTAGACTTGTGCATGTGTTCTATGCCAGAAAGTACACTTTGCCCACAGCTGAACAACAGGAGGTGTGGCATCCATCAACCCATGCCCACATCTCCTTTTCTTAGAGGCAGAACAGAAGGAAGTGTTAACAAAGAGTCTAGCATTGTATTTTCACATAGCTCTTTCCCTTAAATTAGCAATGAAAAGAAATATTACTAAGTCAGGTCTATTAAAATAAGGCAATGTTATGTCTTTAATTTTTATGTTTAAATATATTTAACAACAATAATACTTAGAGCTTGTTTAGCATTTTCTGGTTGTGTAAAGTGCTTCACTTATCTTATCTTGATCGAATTCTTTCAACAACCCAATTATTATTACCCTGTGTTAGGGAGCTGAGAGTCAGAGGGAGTGGCTTCCCTAAGGCTGCGTAGTAAATCCATGGCAGAGATCAGATTCAAACTTGGGAAGTTTTGATTCACTGCTTAGTCTTACAGTGCAATCCTGTGCATGTCTGCTCAGAAATAGACCCCACTGAGTTCAGTGGGATTTTCTCCTAGGTAAGCATGTCTAGGATTTCAGCCTAACGACTCAATCCTAACATTGCCTTATGCTTCCAGAACGCCATACGGCATAGTCTGGCTGCCGCTGTAAGTGGCAAGCAGCTGGATCTGTGCAGCAGAGGACAGAGCAAGAGTCCCAGCACAAGTCTGTGCAGGAAAGTGGGGGTGAGCAGATCCTGAAGGAATAGAGGAGACTGGGGTAGAGAGGAGGGCGAATCATGGCCAGGAAGGGGTGGATCAGCATCAGTGGCACCACCTCTGTCCTATTCCTGTTTCCAGCCTTGATCCACCTTCCTGAATCACCTGAGAGTTGCGCCAGATATATAACTAATGCAGGTCAAAGTAGACCCTACTAGGCAGTGAGGGCTTACCCTGGGGCAAGGGAACAAATGTTCCCTTACATTGAGGAGGCCTTCACGGCCTGAAATTCTCCTGCAGGATACAGCATGAACCTTGCTGGCATGGCTTTATCAGGTAGGCTTAGGCTGCCCTCCACTATTCTACATGATATAGGGCGCAATCCTAACCAACTTCCCAGCACAAAGGTAAGGACAATGCAACTCTAAGGTAAGGGAACAAACATTGTCTTACTTTGAGGAGACCTCTGTGACTGCCCCCCCTCCAACTGTAGGATGCAGCACATGCCCCACTGTTACACCTATACCAGTTCTGGAAAGTTGGTTAGGATTGTGCCCTTACTCTCATTTGTACCCCACCCATCCTTCAAGTTTCTCAAGGAGGCAACTGTGGTGATAATCCCATTTTGGGGCCACAGCAGCCCGGTGGGGTAGAAACATAAGAAAAAGCCATGCTGGATCAGATCAAAAGCCCATCTAGTCCACCTTCCTGTATCACACAGTGACCCACCAGGTGCCTTTGGGCACACAGAAGACAAGAAGATACTTGTATCCTGTTGCTATTCTCTCCTGTATTTGGCATTCATAGATAGGCTGCCTCTAAAACTCAGGTAGGTGAGAGGTCATAACTGGGCCAATGTCACCAAGTGGGTTTGCCCTATGTTGATTCATTCTCTCTCTCTCTCTCTCTCTCTCTCACACACACACACACACACACACACACACACACACCCCTCTTAGAGCAGCCATTTTCAATCACCATGCCATGGCATATTGCTGTGCCGCAAATGGTCTCCAGGTGTGCTGCGGAAATTTGGGAGAGGGTCATTTATGAGTAGGGCCATTGGGGGATGTGAGTCCCTCCACTGACAGCACAGTCTGCCTTGTCAATTGTCTAAAAACTGGTGGTGTGCCTTGACCATTTTAGTGCCTTGTCAGTGTGCTGTGAGATGAAAAATGTTAAAAATCACTGTCTTAGAGATAGAGAGAATGTTGTCCATCTCCAATTATCTACCTTTCAATTTAAAAAAAAAAAGTGCACAGCACAGACCCCTGACATTTGAAAGTAGGGCTATAAGAACTGCTCATACTAGGTTAAAAGGAGAGGATCTAAGGCTCTAAACAACTCTACTCTTTAGCTTTCAGATGCTTTAATCTCAAAGAAAAATGCCTTTACAGACAAGATCAATATGTAGTAACTCAATAACTCTGCAGATATAGGGGCTCTTATCTGAAGATCAACATTTCACAGCTGTAGTAGATCATCAGTGGCCAGAAAGCTGCTTTTATAATTGCAACCATTAACCATGGGTTCCTCTTCCTCCTTAACATTGCCTTCATATGAATGGTTTTGAAACTGTTCTCATGGAGAAGTACACATGTTAAATGTTAAGTCAAGATTGGCCATTCAATTGTTTTTTTCAAGGAAAATCTGTGAGCAGACTCTAGTGGGAATTGTGTATCCTTTGAATTGCTATTTCCAATGAGAGGGGAACCCACAGGTAATAAATTACACCCTAATGTTTTGTGCAAGCATTATTGAGGCAGCTGCCTTGCACTGAGATGTAAGAAGGCCTCCTGTCCAACATGGCAGACACAACATTGTAAACAGCAGCCCCAGGATACTGTCTTATTTCAGTTGTTGCAGGTATATAAGCTATTATAAGCAGGCTTTTGTATATTGGAGGGGAACAAGACACGTGCCTTAGATGAAAACAGAACTTCCTTCCTTCCCCTCTGAAATTTGTCACCTCCTTATGGCTCTTAAACACAACTACAGTATGAAATAGCTGTTGGAATCCTGGAAAGAAACAAAGGGAGACTTACCTGCTATAGGCCAAGTGCAGTGTACTTGAAACAAGTTTAAAAGAAGCTTTTAGTAAACCAAGAATAACAAAATTTCTCACAGGCTACTAGACAGTTTTGCGGTGGCTGGGATTTGGGGCAAGACTGCCACCAAGCAGCTGCTAGCAATAGGGTCTTACCTAAATTTGGCAGACCATTATTTGTAGTGCAGCTCCCACACTAGCTCAAAAAGAGAAACCACAAAGAGACCTGACTTCTGTTTGTTTGTTTTTTTCTCTGTCCTTTCCACATTCCTCAACTGAAATCCCAGGAGTCATTCCCCTTTTGCAAAACTCTGTTTACCAGACTCCTACTGCAGCACGTTTAGAATGCTAAAGTCAATCATTCATTCCAGATGAAGCAACTTTGCATGTCCTGTTCTAACAGGTAATAAATTTGTCATGCAAAAACCTGCAAGCATTAATGTAATGTGAACACCAGTGGCATGTCTTGTGTATATTGCATTGCAAAAGGGGAGGTGCTGTGCTATGCCAGGAAGTACCCCTGGGGAGGATGTACTTATTTGGCTTGGTGTGCCTAGTTTTGCAGGCAGAGCGTGCAGTTGGTACCCAGATGTGTCCTGAAAGCAGTTGGTTCTGCTCGTCGATCCTTGTCAGATAGCTCCCTGGCATTACTGTCTTACAGCTGAGACCGATGTAGGAAATGGAGACATTCCACAATTGTTCCTTTTTTCCCCCCACAGCCAATTATATTCACTTCCACTTGTGACCTTAATATGTAAGACACATAGCAAACCCCATGAGAGCCGAAGTAAATGTATTGTAATAATGTGAAACACTGCAGTCTTCTGCTCTCTGAGAAGGGACTGTATGGTGTTTGAGAATGTCCTTCTCATCTTCTAGATTTCCAAAGTATCAAAGTGCCATCTAGCGGATATTTGCTGGAGTAGCATCATGCCAGAATTACACGAGTTTAGAAGCATCCTCTTCTCTGTCTGCAGCTAAAATTATATTAAAACATATGGAAGACTTCCGGTTTATCATATACCAGATCTGTGCCAGTTTATTTTGGTTGGATATTTTATGATACTGTTATTGTTGTGGTTATTTGAAAATCTATTATTGTGTGCAGATTTTCTCAAAATGCCAGGCTGTGGGCTAGCTCATTAAATAGAAAATGTATATATGAGTTGCAGAATTCTGAATCAGTTTCTCATAACTAAAGGACTGATTCTTCATGTTACTGCATATTGCATGCAGATTATGCTGCTTTGTTACAAGGTTGCTACAACCCACTGTCCCCTCTAATTTGGCTAACAAGATTCAGGGCCCAATCCTATCCAACTTTCCAGCGCCAATGCAGCCACAATGCAACTGATCCCTTACCTTGAGGAGGTTTCGATGACCCCCCCCCCCACACACACACAGTTGCAGTGCATGCCCAGTTGGCACAGCTACATCATTGCTGGAAAGTTGGATAGGATTGGGCACTAATTTACCTTGCCAATTTCACACAAATTAATTTTTCCTTTCTATGCGTACACATGTATGCACACAGTGTCATCCCATGTGAAAGAGCCTCCCTGTTACAGTTCCTGCTGAATGGTGAATCCCAGTCATCTACATATAAAGGTCACATTGATAGCTCATTTTGTGAAACCAGTATGCAAAAATAAGTTTGCAATGACATGCTCACATTCACATTTTATGAACGGCAATCAGATTCTTCCCCTGTTCCATTTTAAATACTATGGTGTGCTTTCTTTTCATCTGGGGGAAATGGACTGTCTGTAGTGACTTGAGTTCCTAAATATAAATTGCTTCATAGAACTGCAAAAACAACTTACAGATACAGACACTTAATAGTGCATCTGTGTTCAAGCTAAGCAAACCTCCCATCATCCTATCCAATCAGAAGGCGAAATCTAAAATTGTGTGCAAAATATAAATCTTTTTCAAGCATGTTTAATTACATTGTTTAATTACATTACATTTATTAATTACATTGTTTTTTCTGGTTTTTAATAATCAAGCCAAGATGATTAAGGGTGTAATCCTAACCAACTTTCCAGCACCAAGGTAAGGGCAATGCAACTCCGAGGTAAGGGAACAAACATTGCCTCACCTTGTAGAGGCCTCCATCACTGCCCCCAACTGCAGGATGCAGTACATGCCCCACTGGCACAGACATGCAAGTGCTGGAAAGTTGGTTAGAATTGTGCCCTAAGACACACAGCTTGTTATAGGGTTAACCCCAGTAGTACATATACTGGGAGATATTTGAAGGAAATAATAATGTTCTACTTGAACTTGCTTTACTATTTCGTGCAGAACAAACACAACATATTAGTGTCAGTAAAGAGAGACCTTGTTTGTGGTGAAACAAAGCAAGCATATAGCAAGTACAGTCATTTCTCTTTATCCGCTAGGATTAGGTTCATGGAAAACCTAGTGGATATTGAATTAGCGGATGCTGAGTCATTGAGCCTACGGGAAAAAATTAGGTTAGGTTCCAGGGGACCCTCTTCACCATATAGTCTATGACAGTGGTTCTCAAACTGAGTCTGTGGCCTGCCCATGGGTCATGACCCAATTTTTGTTCCTTTTGAAACTGGCATGTGCATGTCGGAGTTCCCCTCCTCCCACAGGTCCCCAACTTACCCAGGGAGAAGGCTTCTGGGCCAGAGGATCAGGGAGGAAGCCGGTGGAACATGGGGCAACCTCCCCATATGCCGCCTGGGCACTCCTGTGGGTGGCAAAGTGCAGGTTTGGTGCGCAGAGGAACACTGCGCACCAAACCTCCCGCTCCCCCCTCTGTTATGGATATGGGAGACAGAACACAGGCCATTCAGCTGCCAGGCAACCACCCCTCTCCCATAGTGGGGGAGAGGGGGAGCGCTCCCACGCCCAGCCAGCCGGGACCCAACGTGCCGGGCAGGGCACTTGGCTATGATGTCAGGAGCCCACAACTGGACCGCCTGATATCATCTGCAGTGCTACAGGACCCAGGTGGGCAGGGCAAGCCCACCCCCCAGAGGCAGAGACTAGGGCAGAGGCAGCAGCCTCACCAGCCACCTCAGGAACAACCCTGGCAGCTCCAGGTGAGAGGAGGTGGGAGGGAGACAGAGGGAGGAAGAAGAGGAGTTGTGTTAGTCCCAGGAGAGGGCAGTCCCAGAGACACACCCTTTTTGTGCCACCCCTGTGAGGGAAAGGGAGGGGCCTGCCCTACGTAAACCAGGAGGCATGGGATGACAAGGTAGTTGGAAGTGCAGGCAGGAGGATGTGCTGACAGTAGCCCCTGCTCCTAACATAGGAAAGAGCTGTCAACCCAAAAAGGGGGAGCCGGGTGACACCCCACCTTGCTTCTGGTCTGAGGCCTCCACAAGGGTCCCCTCGGAAAGGCTGTGCAGGCCAGCCACCTCCCCTCCCCCCTCAGGGAGGCCTCACAGTGCATCAAGGCTTTAACCACCTGCTGCTTGTGCGGTGAGCACTGCTGCCCAGTCACCAATGTAGCCACAGAGACTTGAACAGCCAGTAAAGTTAAACTTTTTTTTTTTAAGGTAGGTCTCAATGCTAAAAAGTTTGAGAACCACTGCTCTATGAACTTCATGAACCTGAATCTTGAAGTCTATGGGGCTGGGTGATAGTGAAGGCTCATCAACATCTGATCTTTCCTCTTCTGTGCTGGCTATCCCTCAACTCATTGAAGGTTGCTGGCCCAACAACGAGGTCTCAGAGTTCAGCAATGGGGAAGGGGTAGTTTCACTCTTCATTTTCCTGCACCTTGCCCCAGAGTAGCCCTCAGATAGCCTTCCAGAGATCTCTCATCATCAGCCTTTCATCAGAGTTGTGAAGGTTCAGCTGGAGTCCCTGAGATGGTGCCGAAGGTAGTGGGGCCTGTCTACTCGTAGCTGTGCTGAGCCCCCCACCCCAAGTGCACTGGCACAGTATTCACAGATAACAAGAACATAGCAAGAGATAGGTGGCTATTATGCCCCTTGCAGATAGTGCATTTGTGTATGAAGAGAACTGACTGTATATGTCCTCTCCAGCATCTTATAAAAGCCAATGGGGAATGGTGGTGCAGAAGCAGCAAAGGTTCCTTAGCTTAGCATGCACTATTACAAGGTAGACATTATGAATGAGGGGGATGGGGTGATGTCAGGGATCTTTCAGGTCAGGCACAGGCCATGGGTCCACCCCATGAGAGGACCCCTGAATCCTCAGTACTAGCAACAGAGGTAGCATCTTGGCACAGTCAGGGTTCCATAGGGAAGCAGGCCAGGGGTTTGTCCCAGGGCTCTGTAGCAACTTGGTGCCAGCACTGGAAGGTTATATGAATAGGAGAATTTTATTATCTATAAAATGGGAAGGGTGCTTGCATTTGCCTATTCAAGGACCGTATAGGTCCAACCTTGTTATACAAGGATTTAAATCTATTTTTCCACTGATTTTTTATCCAAGGATTTTTGGGGGTTCTGGAACAAAACCCCAGTGGATAATGAGGGACAACCTGTATGTCAAAGAAGGCTTTTCAGGTTGCAACTGGGAACTTGGGGGAAATAAAAGATTTCAGGCTGTATGTCAGGGCTTCAAAACACACAAGGCTAGGTGCTAATTATAAACTACTAGATCCAGAGAAAGAGACACTTAACAGTCTTCTGGAAAACTGCGTCTATCGTTGTTTCTCTAAAAGGAAAAGACCTTTTTTGTAGAAATTAATTTAGGTTTCCTGGCCGCAACAAGTCATTGTTTTCACACTTAAAAGAATGTAGGCCATAGAGATAAAACAGTTTGGGAGAGGGGACTTCAGTTTTTCCTCAATAGATGTTTAGTGTGCACTCCTAGAATGAAAACAAATAACCTCCCAAGTAACTATGGAAAAAGTGGCAGTATTGTCAACCATTGCTCCTTTCACTAGCTTAGTCTGGCACTAGCATGTCATCTTTCACATTTCCTTCACTAAGAGCCCAAGCATCCTATGCTTTCTGCACAATGTTGGTGCTCCTCTTCTGCTGGCACTGCCATAGAGAAGTCAAAGCTCAGGTAGTAAAAGGCACTCCAGAAATGCGCTACTCAGCATGCTGCTGAGAATGCTGACAGGAAGACCTGCCAGAAGTCAGCAAGAGAGATGGGAGGGGTAGAGAGAAGGCAGAATGAGAGAAGACCCACTGTCACGACACACAGTTTGGGAAACAGGGCACAATGCGGCCAATGACTTGGGGGGAACAACCTTGAAGCAACTACCAAGTCATCCGCCATTTTGCCCTGTAGCATCCTAGCCTTGGTGAGCGACAACCCATCAGGAATTGGGGCATGATACACTTGTGGGCCTGACCCACAGTTTGGAAACTGCTGCAAGAGAAGGAATACCGCCTTGCTGAATTCTTTTTGCATAAAGACTGTTTCTGCCTGACCCTCACATGAACCTAAAGTTACAAGTAAATGTACAGGAGCATATGATTGGATGAATCCCTTGCCTGATCTTGCATGGGCAGTTCTTATGCTCTTAAAATTGTTTAGCTAGCCAGTTTTGCCATCACATTACTGGACATTTCAGAGATGTCCTTGGGTGTGACTATTCCCTCATTGCTACTCTTACTTAAATATTGCTGCAGTTTATTTTGCCAGTTACTCCACATGCTTGAACCAGATTGCAGATGCTTCAGATACCCTAATACTGTAGTACTATGTGTCATAAAGCTATTGCACATGCCATATTCTGTACAAAAAGCAGGAGGAAAACCTTAATTTCGGAACAAAAAGTGCTGTGGCATTTTCAGGCAAATGAGGCTGAAACCATGAATTGCCCTGCTGTTTCCAGATCAGCAGTTTGTGAAAAATGATTAATGAGGCTCGTAACGTCTCTCATCACGTTTTCAGAAAGCAGTGGTCTTGGGTACTCTACCAGAATAATGAATAGTTTTGCCACGATCCATCTGCAGTGTGCTTTCATGCTGCTTGCCTTCTGCACAGCAATCTCATATTTTGAGCCATTTTTTCCCATTGCGCTTTCAAAGAAGAAGTCTTAGCCACCACTTTGAACACCTCTGGAGATGTTTCCTTCATGCTCACTGGCTGTTTGCAAAACCACATGTGCAGTGATTGCCTGTGTTGTCTTTGACAGCAAAGGGCATTGTTTGCAGTCCAAAGTGCAAACAGCAGGACCGTGCCTCCTTTGATGATAAGGTTTGTGTGTTGCTGTGCCAAAACTGGGAGTATATAAGGAGTTCCTTCCATTAAGCTAAGTGCTAGTCTTGAGGCGTGGACTTCTTTTTAGCAAGCTTAGCCCTCTGTCAGCTTCTTAACCCACTTCTGCCCAGCCCACAGGTGCAGGGCCTCTGAGATGAATTTTATCAGGGGGTACACAGTTTTTTGGGGGGGCCCTTTACCAAAAGGAGAGGAGGCAATGGGGGCAGGAAGAACAGGGTGCAAAATTGGGCAGGGGGAGGGTGGTGACTGCCAGAATAGTCTTTGGAGCCCAGGTGAGATAGGAAAATGTAAGTTCCCAAGTACTTTCTGGGCCCCCTCCTTTGACTCCTGGGCCCCCTTTCTGACCCTGGGCCTGGGTACAAATTACCCCCTTTACGCCCCTTTCATAGAACCTGCCCAGGTGTACACATTTGATCCCTGTTGCGTATATGCAACATTGGGCAGAAATGACTTAGAAGGAGCAGATGTTGTTCTCGGGTACTGTAAATTCCACTCAGCAATGCTGGCTCAGTTTCCATCCATTTCAGTGAGGTTTCAGCAGAGTCCCTGTGCGTAGCTCTTTGTAACTAATGGGAGATGTGTAGTGGCAGCCATCAGTGGAATAACCCTCAAAAACCACTGCAGTAGCTGTGTAGGCATTTTACTGCATATTTGCAAAGGACTGTTGTTTGACTCTCTTTATAGTAAATCATTCAAGAGCATAGCCTAGCCAGTGAGGGGGAAGCTCCGAAGCAGACAGAGATGATTTACAGCGCCATCTGGCAAATCTATCCACCCCCAGTCTTTGTTTTATTTTGGAAGAGAGTAATTTTAATTCTACACAAATGTGTTCTCTTTTGATCTGATACTACAGTACTCGGATTTTCAGCCACTGAATGCTGGTAATTAAATAATGAGTGCTTTATAGTCCTTCTCTGGTTCTTCCTCGCAGCAGTGCTGCTAGATAGGTCACTTGCTAATATACCCAAATTAACAGATGGGAAAGTGACGCTGAAAGAGAGGGAGTTACCCAAGGCCACCCAGTGAGTTCCATGAGTTTGGCTCCGGGTCTCCTTGGTTCAAGTCCAACATTCTGTCTCCACTGCATACTAGCTTCCTTTGTCTTGACCTCCTTGGCTCTTCTGTTCACTGACCCAGTATACTCAAGGATTCCTCAGCACACCAATGCAATCTCTGGGCTGCTGTTTGTTGGGAAGGCAGGAAACTCCCATTTCCAGGCAGTATTTGGTGCAATTGTCTACATCAGTTTTATTCAAACTGTGCAGCATGGCTCTTTAGGGAGGCGCCAGAAACTCAAAGGGGAGGCGTAGGATGTCCTCTCGCAGCGATAGTCACACACCTGAGCAGAATACGAGCCCGTCTTCTGCCCATCGTCTGTGCTTTTTTTTAAAGCAGAAGAAACGGGAGTTGCTCAGCTGCAAGAGTGGCTGCTGCCGCCCTGCCCATTGTGATCCACAGGGGTGTGTGTGTGTAATGTTGGTCAGACTGGTTGTTCACAAAGTTCGTTTGATAAAACAATTCTATTGGTATGCTTACAAAGTTTAAAAAAAATGAGTCTTCCTGGACCAGACAAAATCTACCTACTCCAGCATCCTGTCTCCAACAGTGATCAGCAGCTGATAATTGATAAAGCATGTATATTGCTGTGGATTAATAATATATTTTAAGATCTGCATCTAATTAATGATATGCTTAATATAATTAATATTAATATAGTTTATATATGTAATATTTAATATTATATTATAATAAATATAATATATTTAATTTATTTAATATAGTTAATATTTCTGGGCACTTCCTGTTTAATGATGTCACTTCAGCCCTCAGGAACATGATGGGGAGTCATGGCCAACAGCCACGGGGGTCAAGGGAGCCACTGGCCAGAAAAGTTTGAGTACCACTGGTCTACATTGCTAGACACCAGAAGTAAATGATGTGAACAGAAATTATGACACCAGTAGTATTCTTTTTGGTTTCCAGTAATATATACAAGTGTATCACTGTTACACTTGTATATCTAGAGACCAAGAGGAGGACACTTGGAACTAAAAGTGGACTTGGAGCTGTGTGTTGCTCCTTTTTGAAACAGTAACAACCTTACAAAGGGGTTGCACTCTTTCAACATGTGGGTGAGTGATTGAGTGTTTGGGTATTCCTTCTGTTTGCCTTTTTTAAAATTTTTATTTTTTGAGTGCATGTCAGATAAATTATACCTTTAATCAGGCCACTACAGAGCGGAGGCATCAGGGTTTGGCCAGCTTGAGCATGACCTGAGAGCTTGTGCCTGTTGAAGGGCCTGCTCATGATTCTGCTTACCTTTGAATCATCCACTGCTGTCCACCATCACCTTGTAAGCCTCCCCTTTGGGTCCTCCCAATGCTTCACTTTATCCATTCAGCACCAAAATGACCAATTTGCAACTTGGAGCTGGAGAAGTGGCTGAGGATCTTCCCTGTAATTGCCCTGTGCCCTCAAATCCAGCACAGCCTCAATCCTGTCCTTCAACTCCAAGCTAGAAAGAAAGGCTGGAACTCCTCTCATCAACTTCACCTATGATGGTGGAACACTTCCAGTGGCAAGAAAGGTGAGCAGAAATGTGAAACCTTACCACTTAGTACTTTAACAGCCTAATCCTAACCCTGGAACAGGCAGACCTGCAAACCTGCCCCACATCCAGAGCACGGTTGGGGCCAAAAGCGGCTCAGCCCGGGGCAAGGGGAATCACTTCCCTTTACCTCAGGTAATGCTGCACCCAGGGTAATGCCACGGACATGTGCTGTACCCTGGGTAATGCCATGGACGTAAGCTGGCCTCAAGAGGAGGAACGACTTAAGTGGTCACAAAAGTGCTTCACGACACTTTTGTGACAATCATCAGACGGTGTAAGGGACTTGTGCTGGCCCAGGGTGCTTTCTGGATTGCACCCTAAATGTTATAGGACTCTAGCAGGCACTTTTAAAAATATATATTTTATTTTTGTTGTGAGAGTTTTGGAGGCTTAGCACTCAGATTTGAAGGATGCTAAATCACAGGCTCCAAAATGTCTCACCATGGCAACCTGCTGCATTGTCTGTGGGTCTGGTGGGCCCCAGTGGATCAGGGGCCTGCCAAAGCCAGGACACTGCAGGATAAAATGGCATATGACCCAGAAGTTGCTTCTGGTTTGCATGCACCTCCCATGTCATCGGTCATGTCACACTGCATTTCCCAAACTGTGTCACGATGCACCAGCATGACACATATTTTGGAAAAGTGGCAAGACATGCCAGTGACTCGGGTCCCACGCATGTGACCAAGAAGCCACAATGAACTTCTGGTTCATCTGCCATGTTACCCTCAGTGTCCTGACAGCCCACCAGAAATCAGGTCATGATCCACCATTTGGGAAACTCTGCGCTAGATATTCTTACAAATTTTTTTTGTTTATTTTATTTTGTAACACAGGAAAAAAAAAACCCCATACATAAATGTGGTCATAAATTTACCAGTTACCCTAAAAGAAAAATGGATATATCAACAGTCTAAAATATTGAATAAATGTATCTACATATTACACACAATTTTAAATGCTTTATTGAGGAATGGCCTCCAGATAGTTTCAGATTTGTCCATGCGCAACTGCCGCCTATAAGCCATTCACTCGAAAACTGATAGGCACAAAAGATCACCTATCCATTGTGCACAAGTTGGTGGGCAACTTTCCTTCCAATTCAGTACTGTAAGTCTTTTTGCCATTGTGAAGGCGCAGAGAGTCCACTTTCGTTGAACCGTTGTTAATCTCCAAATCTCAGGTAAATAGCTACATACATATCTGTAAATATCACAGTTACACTATTTGAATAATATTAAGTTCTTCTCCCCCTAAATCAGTGATTTTCAACCTTTTTCATCTCATGGCACACTGACAAGGCACTAAAATTGTCAAGGCACACCATCAGTTTTTGGAAAACTGACAAGGCACATCACACTGAAAGCAGGGGCTCACATCCGCCAGTGGCCCTTCTGATCCTTCCCCCAAATTCCTGTAGCACACCTGCAGACCATCCATGGCACACCAGTGTACCACGGCACAGTGGTTCAAAATGACTGCCCTAAATTCACAATAACTGGGCATTGCCATAACATATGTGAAAGAGAATCATCCATACTCCTAAGTCGCCAACATCTGGATTCACTGCTAAGTCCTTTTGTAAATAGTAAATTATCTTATAAAATTGTGTTAGTTTAAAGTAGTCATAATTTGTTCTCTGACTTACTTTATCATTTCAAAAAGCATCTTGCAGTATCAATGACAGTACTAAAGTATTAGTTATTCCTTCTCCATATTGCTCCCCTGCTTGTTCTCCAGTATACAGTTCCCATAAGGTGTCAGTCTTTCATCCTGGTACCCCAGCAAACCACAATTGGTTACATAACACAAAGTCAGTGTTATCTGTTGGATCAGTATAAGGCATATGACAGGACCACAGAAAGCATTCAGTGAGTTATGACCTGTGAGCAGAGGAGTGTGTTCCTGAAGCTGCTCGACATTTCACATCATAAACAATTCATCTTTTTAATGTCCCAGGGATATTGTCCATCAAGTTAAAAAAAAAAAAAAGTAAAGAGGGAAAAACTTTCAGAATAAATGCAGCTACCAAAGTACACATTCACTGGATATACAGACTACTGGGAATATGAAACAGGAAGAGTGTATTGGGAGGGAGGATTTTGTTCATGACCAAAGGAAGGAGGCCAGAATGTCTTTGGTTTTTCTTAACGTTGCCCATTTTATTTTTGCATAAGCAAGCACATAAACATAAGGGAAACATTGGTTCTTTCCACCCTGGTGACATTCAGGAGGCTGGGGATTTTATTTTGTGGGGGGGGGGGGGAAGCAGGAAGAGACATAATAAACACCATATGAGAGGAAACAGGTTGAGGAAAATTAGACCTATTTGCTGCCAGTCATTATTTGCGTATTAAATTGCATTCAAACTTAGGAGGGCTGTTATGTAAGGCAGGAGGAGAGAAAATGGAAATCGAACTGTGTGGTGTCAAAGGGTAAAGGAGACTTACGAAGAAGTGGTTTTTAAAGCAATTCCTTCTTTGTCAAGGGAGTCTATTTCCTACTTATCAAATAACTGTATAGAGTAGAAGTGAGGGCACAATGAACAGATAGCTGTGACTGGCTAAACAATGACTTTTTCTATCAAAAGCTTTATACCGCAGCAGACAGTTCCATCCTGGCTCTTGGCAGGGCCAGGTAGCAGGGCTCTGTTCTTTGCTGTAGGTTTAAATTGTTTTCTCAGGTTACAGTCCCTTTATATCACCAGTTCAGCTCCTTTAGAATGGCAGGCAGCCTGAATGGTAACTCAGGAGTCAACAGAGAATCCTGGTTTCCTTTCCGTGGCAGATTGGCCCTGTGTGAGAATGGCTCATTAAATGATACTGTGCTTAGTGCATGGGGTCACCTTGGAGGGGGGATCAATAAGTGCACCATAATTTACTTAATTGCTTCCATGAAGCTAGAGGACAAATTAGCCCAAGCAGCAAGAGTTTTCCTTACACTCTTCTTTGGGTGGAACAAAGACCTATGCAGGGAAGTTTGCTCTGGTTGCTTAGAATACCAGCATGTTTTTGCAAAAGTGTAAGTCCTGCTGGTTTTTATAATTCATCACCAACCATTAGCACCAAGAGTAAACATTGTGGATGAATGACCTTCTGCCCTATTGGTTGTAGTATAGGCAAAGCTAAACTTGCCTTCTCTTGCATGTATTCCAAACACAGTATTGATGTTGTTTATCTAACTAAAACTGAATTTTCTGTAGATAGGAATCCTGGATAAGTACAAGGGGCTGAAATTGTGTTTTAAAGAAGCAGGGGCATGATCAGACAGAGGCATGTCATTCCTTCAGCTTTGGGGTTATCTGTTTACAGATCCACTCCTGTGGCTCTCCATTCTGTCTCTCTTTCTTGACAGGCGTGATGGATTGAAGTGGAAACACTTACAAGATAGAGCACAATTAGGCTGTGGCTGAAGGTTACCAAAAAACAAGGTGTGACTGAGTGTTGGGAGGGGAGGAAGAGAATCTTCAGAGGTGTTTTAATGACAACAGGTCTGGTTCTCTGAGCTGCTGCATTTTCAATGCTCAGATTTGTCAGATCAGCATAACTTTGAAGGGTCCTGGGACCTGCACTAGCCACTACCACCAGCATCGAAGTAGTCCCTTCCTTCCTTCTGCCCCTGCACTGTCTTACCTGAGGTGATGGGCATCTGCAGTCCATCGCCATGTGGACCCAGCTACTTGTCGCTTCTGGCAGTGGCCAGGCTGCACTGTCTAGCACTGTTGCATTTGCAACAGCTGGAAAGTGTGCTATGTTGGCGGAACACACTATTAGGTTGGGCTCCAAGTCTCTTAGTTCCCGTGTATTTTGAGTGTGACTCTACCTGATGTATTATCAGAGAAACTACAAATCCTTGTCTATAATATGTTATACTTTACAAGTTTGTAACTGTAGGATATATATTTAGCTAAAAAAAATTTAACTACTCTTTACCAGCTTAAATTGTTTCACCATCACAATAACCCTGTGGCATAAGCTTGGTTATTCCCATTTTACTAATGTGAAGTTGAGTTCGAGATGGCCACTTGTCCAGGACTGAGAAGGAGGAGGTTACACAAAATGTAAGGTATCTGGTTCAAAATAAGGGCCAAATTAGATGAGAGAACAGAGATAACAAGACTAGCTCTTTTAGTTCCAAGGAGGCAAGGCAATAAAGATCAGTGTTGTATTTCCTGATAAAAATTATCCTTCCCACCCCCGCTTGCAGCTGCGTTTAGCCTACTGGGGAAAACAAACATACACATCATCCTACACAAATCATTTAAATGAGGAAAACAGCATGGGGAGAAAGTTAAAACTTCTGCGAGTGCCACCGACCCAATCCACATTGGGCTCCCCATGGCTGCTGTGTACAAAAGTTTAACCAAAAGCTGTTCATCCACCTGCATCATCTCATCTAGTTTGGCAGTTAATAATGCACATCGGGGCAAAAGAAATTAATTTGCACATATTCTATAAACGTGTAGAACATATGTTTTGTTAACACCAATCTGACTTACCCTGGCACAGAATTTAGATTCTTTGTACCATCTTAATCATCACCTATGGCAGCTGGTCACAAGTCAAGACTGAGAACTCGTAACTAAGCAATGGTGAAGTAATTGTACAATATTGCCTCCATGGGAAAAAACAAAACAAAATGAGATTTGGAATTTCTCTGGTCTAAATAAAAATGCACCCACCAGAGTTCACCATTTTTAAATTAAAAGGCTGTAATGTTTAGAATCTGTCTGTCATTGAAACATCTGGCGACCGTCACCATTGCCCTGAGCCTTCCCATGGCATATTTTATTCCTGCCTTTTAGGCGTTTCATAGCAGTGATGATTTAAATCAAAGCTGCATCCTGGTCAGGGAAGATGAATTATTATTATGGGCTACTATTAAATAAAAAGCAAAATAAATGAATGGGAGCTTGATTCCCACCCCCCGCCTCCCCATAAATGTTTCCTTATTAGACAGTGTGACATCTTTGGCTTGGTGAGAGTCTGAATAGCAGACATTCCTGTTTGCTCTGCTTCCAAAATCAGAAGGTGGAAGACATGCATTCTGGACCAATGCCCACTAAATTAAATTAAATTTCTTCTGGTGGTTGGGGGGAGGGGGGAGGCATTGCATTCAGGCCCTTTGTGGCTTATTAGAAAGTGGGGACTTGAGTGTTGTTTCCGGGTGGATTTCCTGCTTAAGACTTTTGACTGCTTTTAAATGAAACGGCTACTTTGAACAATAGTGGAATCGACCATAACAATAACTTATGGGAAAATGTACATGCTGGTATTAAGGAAAGTGGAGGCTTTTCAAAACTGGGCGTTTAGGGCTGTATATATCCATGCATATTATTCAGTATCTCATAAGTCACAGCTAGATGTATGAAGAGTGTCTGTGGAAAGAAAAGCATTGTGTTTGAGATTATATGAAGTTTCCTGAAACTTCTGTTTGAAGTTCTATGCTGTGAGATGCCTGAGATCTATGTGATGTTAATGATCACAGCAAAATGTACTAAGCAAAAATGTACTAAGGAAGGGCAGGAAGTTATAGCACTGTCCAAGAATTTAAAAATCCCAGGTTCCTGCTAGCTAAAATGTGATGTTACACATGCATCTAGGTAAATTGAGCTATTTTTCTACCCCTGCAACTTTATACAAGTTACAGGTAGTGGTTATTTCATCTTAGTGTGTATTGGCCAGTGCCACAAAGTCAATTCTCTTCTTTTGAATCCTCTTCTGACTTTTTAAAGTGCTTGGTAGAACAAAATGCCAGTTGACCCCTAGACCAAAAGAGCTTCAAGACCACGGTGAATAATTTGAATTCTAGCACTTTATTCTGATACTGCAGTTTGTTTGCTGGAAAGTAATATCAAACATGACTGAAATGGGAAAATTCTTTCTTGTTTAGGGAAATGTAATCCTTTTGCCATATAACTGATTTATCACAAGATGTTCTTAGAGGAAAAAGGAGACAAATCACTACAGTATTTAGATGCAAATTGTTAGTTGTCTCATCCTATATCATATTATACTGTATAATAAGTTATACGTACCTTAAATCCAAATGTGCCAAAATATTCATTTGTGCTGCGTAGCATACTGATATGCTTTTTCTCTTTCTTATAGGAAATTTTATTACATCACACTACTGAGAGATCCTGTATCCCGTTACCTCAGTGAATGGAGGCATGTCCAGCGAGGAGCTACCTGGAAAACATCCTTGCACATGTGTGATGGCCGGACACCAACCCCTGAAGAGCTGCCATTGTGCTATGAAGGCACAGATTGGTCAGGCTGTACCCTTCAGGAGTTCATGGATTGCCCATATAACTTAGCCAACAACCGCCAAGTGAGGATGTTAGCTGACCTGAGCTTGGTGGGCTGCTATAATATGTCCTTCATACCAGAAAACAAGAGAGCACAGATACTCCTGGAGAGCGCCAAGAAGAATCTTAGAGACATGGCCTTTTTTGGCTTGACAGAGTTCCAGAGGAAAACACAGTACTTGTTTGAGAGAACTTTCAATCTTAAATTCATCAGGCCGTTCATGCAGTACAACAGCACAAGGGCAGGAGGAGTGGAAGTAGACAACAACACCATCCGGAGGATCGAAGAACTGAATGACTTGGACATGCAGCTCTACGACTATGCAAAGGACCTCTTCCAACAGCGATACCAGTATAAGCGACAGCTAGAAAGGATGGAGCAGAGAATAAAGAATCGGGAAGAAAGGCTTCTTCACCGGTCTAATGAGGCACTTCCCAAGGAAGAGACCGAAGAGCAAGGACGCTTGCCTACTGAGGACTACATGAGCCATATTATAGAGAAGTGGTAGCCTTGTCAGAATTTTATACTGAAAAACAGGATTTTAGGGTTTCCATAATAAAAGAACGTGGAATTAAAAAAAACTCTTATTTAAAAACAGTCTGTAAAACAGAAGTAGGATGCTTCTTTAAACAAAGGGTCTTTTTATTGTTTCTTATAAGACCAATGGGGTTCTTAATAAAATAAAATAAAACAAAAAAATTAAGAGAGTCAATACTAGAAAGCTCAGAGTTTCAAATGCACAAGTGTAGGTTCCCATACTCTGAGACCAAATTCAGTGTCATGTTTTGCATCCTCCTAGATGCAAACCTAGAGTGATGGATAGTAGCTTTGTAACCACTCTTCTCCCTCCACCATGGCCATCTGATCTTCAACCGTTATCAATGTTCACCCTTGCTTATGTGAGGTTCTCATTTGTGGAAGTCATAATAATGGTAGTGAGTCTGCCAGACCAGTGACTTCACCTCAGACGCAGCTGCTTGGCTTCAAAGGGAAATCTTGGTCAAAAAGAACAGCGCATAATTCGAATACACGAACAAAGAAAGAAAACAAATGCAGAAAATGAGAAACATTTGAGCAAATAGACTATGACCTGGACGGCATATCAAGCACAAGATTTGGATACATTGCACTGGTGTCTGGCACGCACATGCTCATACTCTGCACTCACACACTCTGCATTACCAAAACAGCTGGTGAACTTGTGCACAAATATCCTCAACCTTGGCCTTGTAGGCAGGTGTCCAAAAGTGAACTAATTCCGACATAGGTTATCTTATCCACACAATCACATGGAAGTCCTTTTGTAGAGATAAATTGGGGATGTACCATTCCCACACATTTAAAAGAAGGCGGTCCACTCAGGCTATATGGTGTTCCATACAAACACTTCTATCATCACATGATTGGTTGTTCTCCCGCTGGTGTTTGCTTCAGCTTAGAAATACCCTTTGGTTCCAGTAAGGGTATTTAGTTAACATGTGTTAAAACATTCAAAAAGTTCATTCATTAATAGTATCTCAACATCCGTAGGGGAAACATAGTAAAAGTTAGAAGCACTTAAGTCCCAAATTGGACTTTACTGAAGCTTTCAATTGGATGCTTTTAGTCTGTTGATCTTGATGAGATTTAGATATAACTAACCTTCTCCAGCCCTCTTTTAAAAAAAAAAAATCCAGGAAGTAGGAGAAGGAGGAGAAGTGGCCGAGGAGGTGGCTGATTAGCAGCTGGGGAGGCAGGGGAGAGCATTTGGTGCCCTGCCTGAGGAACTGGGAAGTTTTGGTGGTCTTTGTCCACATAGCTTGCTATTTCTAAGTATTCCTCACCAAACAGTCATTGAAAATGGCTTGAAATTGTATCAAAAGAAAACCTGCCAAAAAGGCAGTCCCACATAGCTTTCCCTATTTATTTTAGTGCTCATCTGCTAAGGACAAATACCCAAGTGCCCCCCAAATACCCCACGCTCAAAAAGTTATGCTGGTTTTTAAGTACTTGTCCAGATCTACCTCAGTCTGGCTAATGTTGTCCCTTGGCAGTGCTTTTCTGAAGAAGGTCTTCCTGTTCTCTGACTGCACACTGGTGGCTATAAATATCCGTGAGTTTCAGCAAGCAAAATTCTCTCCTCCTACAACAATTGTTTTAGCATTACTTTGGGCTGGGAAGTGCTGCATGTTAAAAATCCTAAATTTGGGAATTAATGTCAATTTGCCAGTTCCCAAGACACCCCTATGCATTTCTGTGATTAAAATTCAATTTTTAAAAGACTGGGTGTTTTTTTTGTTTTTTTAACATTCTTTTTACCCAGAAAATGTATGCGATACATAAGGAGCAGCTGTTTTTTATGCAGACTATGTTGCTGTACCCAAAGCATTCATAGTTATGGATCTATAATATAAAAATGGTTGCAGCAGCTAATTCATATTCATCGTGGGCAGAACACTGGAGATCCGCTGTGTTATATTTTGTACAATCAGTACCAGGTTTCAAGGACCAAAATCTGCTTCAGCGTACTGAATTGTGCTGTCAAATATAAGAGCTAGATTTTTATTCTTTGTGTGTGCATTTAATTCCCACCATAACCTAAATCAACCTTAATAAATCTGCCTATGGGAACCACAAACCTTGCAGTTCAGCATTAGGCACTCTCAAGTATTTTCCTTCTGTATTATTGTTACAATGCCACGCTAAAGAAATAAAATTACTGAATATGATTTCCCTGCTTCACTTAAATCTGCCAAAGAAAGGTGATCTTTTGTGCTCTGAACTCAATACTTATAGCCGTGGGAAGGCCTCCGTTTTAGGTCCTAGCTCTGACACATTCTCTTCTTCCTGAAGTTTTCCTCTATTCAAATCCAAAGCATTTATCTTAAACATTACAACAGAGATTTACCAGTTGACATTTGAAAATCCTTTGAGCTGCAGCTTGCAGGTTGTTCAAAAAGAATGCAGCGCACAGCCAAAATGCAGAGAAGCTGAGCAAGTGTACAAAATAAAGGAAACTGGCCCTAAATCTACATAAAAGGACTGAAAAGTAGCAGTGTGGCAGGATATTTGTTCTGGCAGCAAGTTCCTCCCTCCCTCCCTTTTTTCTTTTGTGCCTTTTTAGGAGAACTCTTTAACATGGTGTAAGTATAGTTTATTTCCATTCAAAGGGAATATGGCGATGTGGTGGCAGATGTTTTCAGATCACATTGATGCTACAGCAAAACTAAAATGTGTGCCTGTTTTTCAATTGGATATATCAGTACTGCTTCAGCTGCAAGAGGCCACGTTTTTGATTGATGGTGTTCCACCATGACACCTTCCACGTCATTCCCAGAACATTTTGCAATGTAAACAGCCTGCAGTTCTGCTGCTTGGAGGGTTCGTAGAAATTTCAGTTGCAACTGCTTGCCTATTCAACCATGCAAGTGGCTATAGTAGAACCTTAACAGCAACAACACATGCACACACTTCTGGCTGCATACCCAATTCTCCCTCAGCTCTCAAAGCTTTCTAGAATTGCAGCCTTATTATTTAAGCAAAGAAGAATTTTGTCCCGCCAGCCAACCACCTGCAGTCACACTGCAGCTGAGAACAACAACAACAGTATTTATATACCGCTTTTCAACAAAAAGTTCACAAAGCGGTTTACAGAGAAAATCAAATATCTAATGGCTCCCTGTCCCCAAAGGGCTCACAATCTAAAAAGATGCAACACCAGCAGACAGCCACTAGAAAAGACACTGCTGAGGTGAGGTGGGCCAGTTACTCTCCCCTTGCTAAATAAAAGAGGAGCACCCACTTGAAAAAGTGCCTCTTAACCAGTTAGCAGGGGTGAGAAGTTGTCTTTCATGGAAGTCTTTTGTAGCTAGGGCTTTCTGAGGTCCGTGAAATGGCTTGGAGGAAACGAAAGAGAGAGACCAGCTCCCAACCTAGCAACTCATTTTTTTCGTATAGCAAAGTATGAGTTGTGTTGTTAGCCAGCTTTGGTTGCAGGACTGTTCCAGAAAAAAGGTAATTAGGAGTGTATTGTGGGGAGTAGAATAGAATATGTATTGGTTTTTTGAGCAAGAATGTGTATTGTTTCTATCTGTGTAGATAGACACATAGCTGTAAAGCCTCTTGAGTGACCAAGAAAGTGATGCAGAGCTATGCAGGTGGAGAGACTTAGCTATACAGATAGGATAGATATGATTGGAGGTTTTTTTTCCTTCCATGACAACTATGGTGTCAATGAGGACTTTGACGCTATCTCAGCCCTGACATCCATCACTGAGCATCAACTGAGCACCCTTTCTCATGTTGCCAGTCCAGCTCAGTATGTAACAAGAAAAGCAAGATGGGGGAGGTTCGTGGAACATCAAATCACTGTGTAGTTTGGTGAACCATGACCCTTCCCGCTTTGCATCATATCCTGTGCACTACGTCCAGAACAGAAGGGGCTGGCAGCACCTTCAGCCTCACCCTCCCAACTAACACACCACAGGAGGCCAGTGCAACACCAAGTTTCTGTGCAGCCCCAGCTGAGGAGTGCGCCAGCCTTCCTCCACCACTCTCTGAACACAGTCTGGTTAAGGAAGGTTTGGCTCACAAAATTTTGCAGTAACTTTATGAGCTATGTGGTCTGTCTCCGGCTGAAAGTAGGGAGCTAAGTCCCATTCCCCCGGACTGTGTGTCCCCACCCTGGCTATCTTGGCAGGTATATTCCTAGCAATGTAACAAAACCTTGAGACTGTAATCTCAAAACTGCTTGCTTAGACTCTTCCAGGAACCAAGGATGAGTAACTGGTTTTGGGATTACAACCTTCACCAAGAATTGAAAGGATCTGTGGAAGATTCTCTGATTCCAATTCTCATCCAGGCTTCAGCATTTTCAGAACAATTACTGGAAAGGATGTTTGGTTCTTTAGCATTTGCTTAGCCAGTCAGACCAGAGGCAACTAGATGCCAGGGACATATATGGCCACTTCTCAGGGCAATTTCTCTGGCATATACCTCTCTGCCATGCTGAGATGCATTTTCCGGATGTAGCATCATGCACAGTCCAGTTTCAATGCAGCATTGGTTTTATTATGAAATGTTCCTAGGATGGCACTCTTGTAGCTGCAGGGTACTCAGTACAATTGCAACAAAGGTAAAGGGTAGCAAAAACATCCACCATGCCGCTTGACCCTCACTTGACATGGGCTTTTCTCTAGGCAACC
Source organism: Tiliqua scincoides (assembly GCF_035046505.1). Taxonomy (NCBI): domain Eukaryota; kingdom Metazoa; phylum Chordata; class Lepidosauria; order Squamata; family Scincidae; genus Tiliqua; species Tiliqua scincoides. The sequence continues at coordinate 193,457,106 of NC_089823.1, forward strand.
TAAGATTCATGCTCATTTCATTTTTAGTTTCCCCTGTTGATATTGCAAGTGAGCAGATGCATTTGCCACACCTGATACCTGAAATGTACATCCTTGAGGACCATCTTCAGCCCACACAATCCCTCATCTGCTTGAATGGCAGGCATGGATCACAGCACATAATGCATCCTGCAGCATCAACACAGGATTGCCTCATGGCATATCACACGTTCATGGGGGGGGCTTTCTGAACTTCTAGTTCAAGCATCAGACTCAAAGCCAATTACGTTCCAGTATAAATGTGCTTAATTGTTATGACGCTGGCCTGTCTTGTTTCACCCATTGGATCATTCATGGTTGTGGGGTAGTTCTGACCAGGCTGTTAGCGGTTCTATAATGCCTTAAAAACCATTTGAGCCATGCAACCCTTCGTAGTTATCTGAAAGGCAACAAAATGGGTGACAGCGCTTCATAAATATTCATGCAATTCACTTCTTTTTTTTTCTTGCTTAGCATATGCTTCAAATGGCAGCACTGCTCAGTGATCCACTTTTGTGTTGTTGAATGATACATTATCACATTCCACAAGCAGAACAAATTCAAGGCTTTTAGTGGTCAAGCCCAAGTAGATCTTTAAAGCATATAGCAGTTGTCTAACAAAACTTTGGCCCTATCTATTGCCCCAATCTAAGGGAGTTGATTAGTTTTGGACAACGGGTTATTACCATTTTGCTCTACCCTCTCTCAGTACTTTGGTTCTCAATACTATCTGAAGGGCATTATATGCAAACGAGCCGACCACCGTTTTGCCCCTGCTGTGTCACGGCATTTCCCTTCCCCTTTCTCAGGTGTTCCCTTCTACATGCTGAACTTGAGAGCTGAGCTATGAAAAAAATGATTATGTTAAAATTATTTTCAAAGGATGATTTGTTTTGTACATATTGGAATATGTTTTTAACTTATTTTTATTGCCTCTTCTGAGCTGATTTTAAAGTGCTTTTTAAAAACACTCTCACTGTGATGTTCCTGTATGTGTCAGTCACCAGACAGAATTTCCAGGAGCCTCCAGGGTTTACTCCAGACTCCTGGAATCTTGAGACATCAAGTTAAGGTTGCTTGCTTTGCTCATGTACTCTTTCCTTTCCCACTGCTGTATCAGGAAACCTGTGGACAATTTGTGCATGGAATTAATTTCCCTTCTTTTCCTTGACTGATGTGATCTGCCAAGGAACTGGAGTTTTACTTCCAATCTTGAAATAAACCCCCCACTCTCTGATTTTTACCTTCCATTTGAGATCAAGCAGACTCTACTTACTGAGAACATCCCAACAGTTATTTTCCAGTGGACTTGACTCTATTAAGATCTGCATGTTTGCTGCAGGAACTAAAAGCAATGTTTAAGTTGAACCAAGTAACATTTAAAGCTTTATATATTTATTTATCGCTTCCTCTTCTTTTTCAAAGAGTTAATGACAAGGAAGCTTGTTTCCTGTCCTTGTCCTCAACAACTACTATGAAAATGGATGAAGCAAAGTAAAGGAACAGTCATCTACTTGTTTTTGTCTAGAATCAAGACTGAATGTTAGCAGATTTAATAAACCCTAAAAACAGTCATTGGTGTGCAATGTATCTTTGCTCTGTTCTCTCCAGGTTGTGATTTGGCTGGTTCAAAAATAAAATATATGCCCCTTATTGTGTCAGTAAGGATGATAAATGAGCCCAGGATGGCAGAGAATAAGTTACTTTTGAATGTTGGGGATACTGTATACAGCATTTTCCCAGCCAGAAAGAAAGGGGGCCTTTAAGACAAATTGTCTCAGGCTAGCTCAGAGATGGGCAGCCCAATTCTCACTTGTGCTGGAACAGGCAGGACAAGTGGCCTACACTGTATCCTGCACAAGGTAGGTGCCATCTGGAGCACAACTTGAGAGTAAGGGACTTTTTCCCCTTACCCTGCGTCATGCTTTAGCCACCTCTATGAGGCTGCTCAGATCTGTGCCAGTGAAATCACTGTGCTCAGTGTAATGCCAGGCTGCCAGGTAGGGGGGTTTAGGATTCAGCCTGCAATGCCGCAGTCCCAACACCCCCTCAGTCTCATCCACCCAGTGTCCCACTTTCTCCCACTCAAAAACAACCCCTCCCTACCTCTTTTCTGCCTTCCCACCACCCACTTCTGCTCCCATGACGACCTGCCTGTGCCGGAACAAATGTACCCCCTCCAGGTGGGGATCTAGCACCAGCAGGCTGGCGCACGTCCTCATATCAGCCTACCCAACGCAAAAATAGTTGTGAATGTGCTTTACAGCATGTTTGCGACATTCTTAGGCCAGTGCAGGGGGCTTGCTCTGGCTGAGTGCTCCTTCTGGATTGCACTCTTATTCATCTTCTCATTTCATCATTAAGCACAACAAGGTTTCTCTGTATACATTTTTAAAATTACCACTTACATGATTACTTTGGCAAAGTTCAGTATTGAGGGATGTTTCGGATACCAGCTGTAGCAGAATGCTGTAATGCAGTACACTCCTTATACTACAGTATTATTATTTTTTAGTATCCCACCAAGGCACTATACATCATGGGCAAACTTGCATGGCAGAAGCAAGAAATTAAGCAATGTCCCTGCTGCTCTGGCTGACAAGTCTTCTACCAGTGAAACCAGAGGTTGCTCTCTGTTCCTGTAGCATGCAAAGCCTCATTAGTACGAAAGCACCATCTGGCTTCTGCTAATGGCTAGCAACAGCTCCTTGCACAGGAACAATAGTAAATGAATGGCTGTTGCAAGATACCTGCAGGGAGAAGGGTGCCAGCTTGCTGCCTCATTAAAAAACTCCGGGCTGGGACCAAGCTTGGGCCTCTGGGAAAAAGGAGGAAGAGAAATATATGCTCTGTGGATCCTAGTCTACATTTCAGTGGACTGTGGCCTGAAGTGGTGCAGTACCTCTAGACACACTTGTGGGATAGGTCAACTTTCCAGTAACAATGTGATGAAGAAAGTCTAAAAGCACACAGAAAACAAAGCAGGGTGCTTGTCCAGCAGATACTCAGCAGATACAATAGCAGCACAGTCAAAAGTGCACGTGCACATAAGCTTATGGCCCAAATGTGGAAAAATCAAGTCATGCCCATGGCCGTTTGAATTCCAAGGAATCAATTTATACTAGTTGATACTTGTTCAACTAGTTACAACTGGTGTGGATGTCAACAGGGCTTAGGCAAGACTACTTCTTAGATTGGGCCTATGTGTCTGCTGATGATTCTGAGGCCTTAAAAGTGCTTCAAACTTTGAATAAGCACAATACAACACAAATAAATGCTTATATGGCTTATACACAATATACGCTTGTATGACAGCACTTCCTTGGGGGGGTCTTCCCCAAAGGGCGCAATCCTAACCCGCTTTCCAGCAGCAACATAAGGGCAATGCAGCTTCTAGGTAAGGAACAAACATTCCCTTGCTTTGAGGTGGCCTCCGTGAGTGCCCCCCAACTGCAGGATGCAGCACATATCCCACTGACAGCTATGCCAGCGCTGGAAAGTTGGTTAGGATTTGGGCCAAAGAAGCACAATGGTTGGGACCTCTCAAGATGCACTGTCCCTCCATGAAAAGAATAACACAGACCTAAAAATAATTCTTGAGCTGGAAGGAAACTCCCAGATTTGGCTGCAAATAATGGTGATGCATTAGTGGTACCCTACTCTGCCCCTGCTGTTTCTGAATCATCCCTAGTAGCTTTCTCTTAGTAACTCTTCAACTCCATGCACAGTGCTAGGTTTCTTTGCAGAGGGTTCTTAAACAGTGTGGTTGAATGGATAAGCAAGACAAGCTTTGCAGCAGTTTACTGCTTGGTCAGAACTGAGTTTGTATGAGCTCAGTTCCTCTGTGAAGACCATCCTGCACAAATGGTCCTTCTTCAGAATAAGTACACTTCTGTTTCTCCTTTGTGGCACACAGTCTTCAAGTATTGTGCTTACACTGCATTCTTGTTTAAGAGGATATCACATTTTCTGAGCAAACTGAAATGGTCATGATTTCTAACACAGAACCCCACAAATTCTTTCTCTACCCATCCCCGGTTTACTCACCTTCCAATACTTGCAATATCATTTTGTTTATTTTTTTGCACCTTAAAGGGTACCTTGTTTAGTTGTTTGGAGGTTCTGTATTTCCCCCACTGTGCCACCTGTGGGGCAGAACATCACTTGGATGCAGGGCTAGCCCAACTATGAGGCCAGCTGAAGCTATTGTCCCAAGCCGCAGCAGGGCACCCATGTTGATCTGCCGTCTTCCACTTCACCTCCTTCTCCCCTCAGTCCTTGGATTGAAAAAGTAAGAAGGGGACAGAGAGGAAGAAGACATGTGGAGGGGAGGAGTGTGGTAGTGTGTGGTACCAGCACACCGAAGAGCAGGTGGAGACTGTCACAGGGGTCAGGAGGTCTTGGGCTGGCCCTGCTTTCATGAGATTGATTTAAAACACACACACAGGGGGGGGTGCACTGCAGCATGACAGAAGGCCCAGATAGGGTACCACACTATTGCTGCTGATCACCCCTCACACGTGAAAGGTTATCCATCTGTTCAGGCCATAATTTGTTTCTTTTTTACTTGGGGGAACTCTTATGTCCTTGCAGCTTTACAGGTCTTCAATGTTAAAGTGCTATCGCAACTTCTTGATGATATCCCTATTTGGATAACAGCTTTTAACAGGCTGATAGAGTGGGTACAGGCCTCCTTTTTATATAAAATTTGTGGAGTGCCTCACTGTATCTCATATCAGACCTGATGTTTGGGCACCGCCTTGGGTGCCCTTCGGGGAGAAAGGCGGAATACAAATCCAATAAATAAATGTTTGGAAATTGGTCAGCAGTCTCTTCAACTGCAGGCTTGGGCTAGAGTCCTTAAATTCTGGCTCCGGATCGGCTTTATGACAGACCAGGACCCTTTACTGAGAGGAGACTTTAGAGATTAGTTTGCTTCACTTGGATGGACACTATTTCTCAAAAATATCCAGCAAATGGGGCTCTCAGTGGACGGGCTGGTTTGGTAGCGGATGCATCCAGATTATTGATAACAAAGGGCACAATCCAAACAGAGCCTTATGCCGACCCAACTCCCTTGGGCCGGCATAGGAGGGTTAAAAATGTGCCATAAAGCACGTTTGTGCCTCCGTGGGAGGAAGCCGCGTCGGCGCATGTAGATGCGCAGATGCTTGGAGGCTTCCTCACAGCCGCGCCGACACAAGCAGCAACGGTAGGTATGGGGGGTGGAGAGGGGGCGGGAGGGGGGCATTTCTGGGCAGGGGGAGAGCGGGCGATGGGCGGCCCCAGGGGCAGGCGCATGGGGAGCCAGGGGTGGGGCTGGGACCCAGCAATTATGCCAGATCCCAACCCCCATCCTCAGGGAGAATGGAGTGGCTTCAAGCTGCTCTGCTCTCCTCGAGCTTGCACCACCTCCAGAGGTGGTGCAGGTCCAAGGAGAACCACTGGGGCCAGCAAGAGCTTCCCCTTGCCCCTGGATGAGCCGCTAAAGCCAACAAACCTGCGTTGGATGCAGCGCAAGCCTCCTGGTTTGCCTCCTCCAGCGCAGGTTTGGTTTGCACCCTGAACCTATAAATATTGATAGCCAAGAAACTATGGCAGCGGCCCATAGAACTTGCTCCCCATTGTACACCATCTTGGGGTAAACTATGGTAGCAAACCTAGGGCCCAATCCTATCCAATTTTCCAGTGCTGCTGCAGCCATGCCAAAGGGGCATTCACTGCATCTTGTGGTGGGGAGTCGTCACAGAGACCTCCTCAAGATATGGGAACATTTGTTCACTTAACTTGGGGCTGCATTGTGGTTGCACCGTTGCTGGAAAATTGGATAGGATTGGGCCCCTAGTTATCTCTTCTTTCTCGCTGTTCCCAAGGACAGGCATTTATGGCAGCTTGTTGCAATGCCCTACCCTCTAATATGCTTAAGTGTAGATAGAAAGGCCTACCAAAGGAAGACAGGAATGTAATTGCTTGTCAGGGGAAATAGACTCCCTATCACATATTTAAGTGCATTGTACTAAACAGCAGGTCCTACACTCAAGATTTCTTAAATCACTTATCCCTGATAATTTGAGCCAAAGAAGCTTTGATAATATAGCACCTGTTAATGGAAAATGATGAATTCTGTACAAGACAGGTTGCTATGTATCTTATCTTATGTATTCGGCAAAACCATAATGTATTATTAGAATGAGCTTGTATATATAGGTTATTTAGTTGGGAAGTGGCTATTGTAACAGGTGGTTTAAAATGTTTGCTATTAAGGGTTCAATCCAAACTGCACCTTGGGCTGACACAAGTCCCTTGAGCCGGCCTGGGAGGGTCGCAAACATGCTGTAAGGCACGTTTGTGCCTCCTTAGGAGGAAGCCACATCGGCACATCCAGATGCACCGACACACGGAGGCTCCGTGGCAGCTTCTGTGCAGAGGCTTGCGTCAGCCTGGCTGGGCCAACACAAGCAGCAAAAGTAGGCAGGGGGAAGGCGGGAGGGAGGTGTTCCTGGGCAGGTGGTGTGTGGCCCCAGGGGTGGGTGGGTGGGTAGAGGGAGGTGGGGTTGGGATCCGGCAGTTATCCAGGGAGAACAGAGTGGCTTCAAGCTGCTCTGTTCTCCTCAGCTTGTGCCACCTCAGGAGGTGGCGCAAGTCTGAGGAGACCTATAGGGGCCAGCAGCTCTTACCCGGAGGGAAGGGGAAAAGTTTCCCCTTTTGCGCAAGACTCTTGGCTTACCTGTTCCAGCGCAGGATACTATTGCACCCTAAGGTTAATAAATAAATAAATAAATAAATAAATAAATAAATAAATAAATAAATAAATAATCTCCCACACACTAATACTACACAATGAATAAACTGGGGTTTGGCTAAGTTTAGAACGACTCTGCAGAAATGTGAGGCCAAGCAAGAGACGTTTTGCCGATAATCAGCGGCAATTCCATGAATTAGGCTGGAGGTCTGCATGGAAAGAGCACTGGAAAGCCCTCACGTGGTTGTCTTGGCTTTCCTGTGAGTGTGCCGGAGAGGGTGGGGGGCTTTGAGGCTGGAAGAGCAGACATCTGCCTCTTTTGGAAAAGTTGACAGGTATGCACATGGATACCCTGCATGTCATCATGCTGACAAATGATCTGTTGACATTATGCGTTGTCATATTAACGTTTCCCAAAAGAGCGCTTGGGAAGGGGGAGGACTGCTGCCTTAGGTTAATTGCCGGAGGTCTTCCCACTCCATCCATCCATCCAACTGCTGCTTTCTAACAATAAGCAGCTGCTCGTTATTTTGCTCCCCCAGGTGACTGCCTGCTCTTCCAGGACGCAGGAGTTGACCCCAACAATCCCAGCACCAGATCAGAAGAGGCAGTGGCAAGTTGCTCTCAGAGACAGTGTGCCCGCCCATCTCAACTGCACGTTGTCTGCACTGAACTCTGTCATTCCTTTCTCTTTTGTCTGTCTTTGCGGATCTTTATTGTTTGATTTGCAAACACAGGCACAAAAACAGTGCAACATGGTTCTGAAGTAACCACTCTGCCCTACTCTCTGTATCACACACTCTTCATCATACACTCATGATTCTACAGACTTAAACTGGCTTAACAGCCATTTCCTCCCCCTTTCCTCCGTGTTGCAAGGGCCCAGCTCCAGCGATGAAGGACTCCTCAGGAGCAAGGGGCTACTCAGGAGCAAGGAGCTCCTTGGGAGCAGGAGGCTCCTCAGGAGTAGGGGAACCCAACAAGTACTGCCTGGATCCAGCTCCCAGGCAGGGGGTCTTCCCAGGAGCAGGCCTTGAGTTAAGGACGGTCACATGGCCGGAAGGGATGGGACAGGCTGGGTTGGCTGCTGGGTTCATAAGGAGCCCAGTAGCCAGAGAGAGAGGTTGCGTCTCCTTGGGCCTGGGCTCCTGGAGGATGCTACAGTATCCCCAGTACCTTTATTCAGCCTGTCTGTTACCGTGGACGGGTGGAATCTGCTCTCCATTTGGACCATTGCTTCCCAGAGTCAGGGGAAAGCAGGAGGGGTGTGTGGCCCCAGGGGTGGGTGGGTGGGGAGAGGGAGGTGGGGTTGGGATCCGGCAGTTATCCAGGGAGAACAGAGTGGCTTCAAGCCGCACTTGAAGGGGACCAGACCTCTGGGGAGGTGCCTGCTGCATCAAGGAAAGTGGCACAACACCCCAGCAACTCCTCCCTACCAGGCAGGGGGTCCAAGAGGGAGGAGGCCCTAACAGCAGGAGGCAGCACCTGGGTAGTCGCCTCAAGCCACAGGAGGGCTTACAGCTGCCAACAAGCAGTCCAACCAGATTCTCAGGCTCCAACAGGGCTGTGACACCCACCTTAGGCAGAACACCTGTTAAATCTTGGACTGTGAACTTGTGCTGTCCCCTTGTGGCGTAACAAGTGAGTCCAATGAATGTCAAATCACTTACCAGCATAAATTTCCTCTGACAAACCAGCAAAAGGTCTCTATGGTCCATCCCTGGAAGGGTAAGTCAGCCGCACCGCGCCCACCACATCCCTTAGCCCCAGACCACCCGGGGAGGAAGGTGGGAAACTGCCATGGACATTACATTCCACCAGCAGGAAATACTAAGGACTGTATTTCTGTGAGGAGTGTGGTCGGTATCTAGCAAAAAAAAATCTCAGTATCCTTCTCAAGTGACAATTCTCAGGATTTTTAGTTTTTTATATCTTCATTCTTCTTTTGGAGCAAGATGGCAGCCTGGTTATAAAGGGAAGTTGCTCACTTGGCAATAGATGCTCAGATTTGAGGAATTTCTCCCAAGGAAGGGGCTTTCTTGCAAGACCAAAATATACAAAATCTAAGAGGACACAAAACTTGTAAACAAAGACAACCACTAAGGCGGCATCCCATGATATCCAACAGCACTAGTCTGATCCCATGGTCCCCTTTCTAAGCCTGATCCTGTGGTCTGACAGCATCACTAGCTCCAACAGGTCTGAATGAGCTTGAATCAAAGGTAACAGCGGTTCCAGATTCACTCTGCAGACAGGATCATCATGTCCACTGGAATGTTGAATACAACAGCCCCAGATGATGAGGGATTGGCAGCACACAGAGCTGCTGTTCTCATTTATTGCAAATTGTGTTGTTATAAACAGCTCACTGTCATCTCAACGTCTTTCAACTTGATTTCAGTGACTCAGAACATCACATGTAGATAATTTAAAACAGAAGGAAAGGTCTGCACCCATAGTCCTGACATATGATATCATGTAAACCTCATAGGGTTGAAGCCAGGCATGGTATTGATAGCTCCTGCTGTCATAGGGAATAGGCAGAGAAGTTGCCTGCGAGGAGAAGAGGACCACAGTTGTGAAGTCCAACTTCTAACAGAACTATTTTAAATGGAAAAGCTTCTTATTCTACTCATGGACATGAAAGTTCCTGGTACAAAATACATTTGTTTCACTGATTTAATTACTGATTTATCAAAGTTCCAGGGTGACTTGGATCCAACTATTTCTTTTTCTCACAGTGAAGATTATGAAGAACATTGCACTGGATTTTGCTTGGGCTGCGATTATTTCTGAGGTCCAACTACAGCTTCTCCTCTTCAGTGGTCAGAAACAGTAGTTAAATGCACTGCTGTTCCACCCCCCTTCAGACTGTAGAGAATTGGATGCCCAAGGAGCATGATAATCTGATTAGGAACAATGAGTTAGGTACCTGCCATTAGGTGCTCCTATCTTAGTGGGAGCCATTAGCGGGGGGGGGGGGCACCCCTTCTACTGTTTCCCTCTTTATTTTTCTTTTTTCACCTTTTCTTTTTGTTTTCTCCCAAAGCAAAACACTTCTGAGCTAGGTTGTGGCTTCTGCTTCTCTTATAAGACTAGAACCTGGAGTCAACTAATGGCATGGATAGACAGGCAATTTCAGACAAATAAAAGGAAGATTTAGACAAAGGAAGTACTTCACGCAGCATATTATGTTGGGTTCCCACATTACGAATGTCTGAGTTGTGCATTGTTGGGTTATTGCTTTTACACAGGCTCAATCCATATGTTGTGGTGCTTTTGCACAGTTGCAATAGCACTTGGCTGGTTAGAGCCAAAGCTTTTTTACTTCCGTTATGTTCTGGCTTCTGGACAAACATCCAGAACAGAACTAGTATACACCACAGACGCTCGTCCATAAGCCAATCCCACAGGTAAATCGAGGGCAGATTTTGATTCAAAAATCATGGAATTTTCTATGACCCTTGGATAAGTCAGGGGTTAAACTTAGGGGGGTGTCTGACTATAGTTTTGTCTGATTTTACCCCAGGCCAGATCCTGAAAAATAACCTACCACTAATTGTTACCTAAGAACTGTCTAATTTATTAAAAACATAGTAAAAAATCATAAGACACATTTTTATTCTTTATAAATTCTGGTCTTCACCACCTTTTTGTAAACACTATCAGAGTAAGTGCACTGTAAACAACATACCAGTAAAACAGTAGTTCCCAACCTGGTATTCACGTACTCCCAGGGACACTCAACAGGACCTTTAGGAGTACTTGAAAAGGAATGGAATAATGGCAGAAAAAGGCAGGTCCTGCTCCAGAATGCCTTGCAAGACAGGAATGCCTTGCAAGGACCAGCAAGGCAGGAAGGGAGGTAGCTAGTTGGCTGTGAAAGCCCCACCAATAGCTAGTTTTTGGTCATCAGTTCGTGTATGAACCAGTGATTGAAAACCAGTGCAGTAAAAAAACTGAAACATAATATGGAAAGTGATCAATCACTGATAATTTCTCAGGATACTTCTGGTGCAAAACAGTGCAAAGGCAGAGTCTTCTGTTCTTCAAACAGATGAAAAGAGAAAATACGTGATTAATACATGAAGTCTGGGTTTTCAAAGAGAGGAGATGAGGGCTTATATTATTACAAACATTTTGCTAATTTTGTATTGGCAACCTTCAGTCTCGAAAGACTCTGGTATCGCGCTCTGAAAGGTGGTTCTGGCACAGTGTCTAGTGTGGCTGAAAAGGCCAATCCGGGAGTGACAATCCCTTCCACACCGGGAGCAAGTGCAGTCTGTCCCTGGTCTGTCTCCCTGGCTATGGGCCTTCCTTCTTTGCCTCTTAGCCTCAGACTGTTGGCAAAGTGTCTCTTCAAACTGGGAAAGGCCATGCTGCACAGCCTGCCTCCAAGCGGGCCGCTCAGAGGCCAGGGTTTCCCACTTGATGAGGTCCATCCCTAAGGCCTTCAGATCCCTCTTGCAGATGTCCTTGTATCGCAGCTGTGGTCTACCTGTAGGGCGCTTTCCTTGCACGAGTTCTCCATAGAGGAGATCCTTTGGGATCCGGCCATCATCCATTCTCACGACATGACCAAGCCAACGCAGGCGTCTCTGTTTCAGCAGTGAATACATGCTAGGGATTCCAGCACGTTCCAGGACTGTGTTGTTTGGAACTTTGTCCTGCCAGGTGATGCCGAGGATGCGCCGGAGGCAGCGCATGTGGAAAGCGTTCAGTTTCCTCTCCTGTTGTGAGCGAAGAGTCCATGACTCGCTGCAGTACAGAAGTGTACTCAGGACGCAAGCTCTGTAGACCTGGATCTTGGTATGTTCCGTCAGCTTCTTGTTGGACCAGACTCTCTTTGTGAGTCTGGAAAACGTGGTAGCTGCTTTACCGATGCGCTTGTTTAGCTCGGTATCGAGAGAATGAGTGTCGGAGATCGTTGAGCCAAGGTACACAAAGTCATGGACAACCTCCAGTTCATGCTCAGAGATTGTAATGCAGGGAGGTGAGTCCACATCCTGAACCATGACCTGTGTTTTCTTCAGGCTGATTGTCAGTTCAAAATCTTGGCAGGCCTTGCTAAAACGATCCATGAGCTGCTGGAGATCTTTGGCAGAGTGGGTAGTGACAGCTGCATCATCGGCAAAGAGGAAGTCACGCAGACATTTCAGCTGGACTTTGGATTTTGCTCTCAGTCTGGAGAGGTTGAAGAGCTTTCCGTCTGATCTGGTCCGGAGATAGATGCCTTCTGTTGCAGTTCCAAAGGCCTGCTTCAGCAGGACAGCGAAGAAAATCCCAAACAAGGTTAGTGCAAGAACACAGCCCTGCTTCACTCCGCTTCGGATGTCAAAAGGGTCTGATGTGGAGCCATCGAAGACAACAGTGCCCTTCATGTCCTTGTGGAAAGATCTGATGATGCTGAGGAGCCTGGGTGGACATCCAATCTTGGGGAGAATCTTGAAGAGGCCGTCTCTGCTGACCAGGTCGAAAGCCTTTGTGAGATCTATGAAGGCTATAAAGAGTGGCTGTCGTTGTTCCCTGCATTTCTCCTGCAGTTGTCTAAGGGAGAATACCATATCAGTGGTGGACCTGTTGGCTCGGAATCCACACTGCGATTCTGGATAGACGCTCTCTGCAAGTACCTGGAGCCTCTTTAGTACAACTCGGGCAAACAGCTTTCCTACAACGCTAAGGAGAGAGATGCCGCGGTAGTTGTTGCAGTCACCCCTGTCACCTTTGTTCTTGTACAGCGTGATGATGTTTGCATCCCTCATGTCTTGAGGTACTCCACCTTCTCTCCAGCAGAGACAGAGGATTTCATGCAGCTCAGTGACGATGATCTCTTTGCAGCATTTTAGGACTTCAGCAGGGATGCTGTCTTTTCCAGGTGCCTTGCCAAAGGCAAGGGAGTCCAGGGCCACGTGAAGTTCTTCTAGGGTTGGTTCACTGTCAAGCTCTTCCAGCACAGGCAGGCACTCAATGTTGTTCAGTGCTTCTTCGGTGACTACATTTTCTCTGGAATATAGCTCAGAGTAGTGCTGCACCCAGCGTTCCATCTGCTGCACCCGATCCTGGATGACCTCGCCTGTGGCAGACTTCAGAGGGGCAATTTTCTTCTGTGTTGGACCTAGGGCCTGCTTGATACCATCATACATCCCCTTGATGTTTGCTAATATGAAGGGTACAATTTATGGAAATGAGCTGCCAAGGGATATGCAAGTGAAAAAGGTTGGGAACCACTGCAGGAGAACCATGAATCAAATCCACCTTTAAGGTGTCTGATGTGTTAAGCCAGAAGCTTATAACACATAACTGGGAGTGTGCAATTCAATTCACAGCAGAGAGATATATTTGCAACCCTTTTTACTCAGAAGTAGACCCACTGCTTTCCATGGGAGTTATTCTTAAATAAAGGTGCACTGAATTGTAGCCTGGGACTTTATTTCAAATGGGAAGGAGGATCCCATTCTGGTGTTGGAAAAAAAAAAGACCTCTGCCAAATGCATGCATTTGCAAAAAGGAACCAGGTTGCAGCAGCATTTGCAAAAGGGAAGGAGGAGAATAAAAGGTTAACTTTGGCTGGAATTTCCCAGGAAAGTTACTATAGAAACAAATGCTCTCTGCATTGCTTCTAATGAGCCTGATTTAGCAAGAAACAAAACTTTTCAGAGTCAAAAGGCTCTGCCCTCTGATTGACCCAGAGATAATGTGAAGTGATAATTTGAGCTTGATTACTTGGCAAAAAGTTTATGTACTATAGTAGAGTATCTGCAGTAACTTAAGGACTTTGTGTGTTTATGGAATTGACTGCCAATTTGATTTTAAAAGGGAATTAAACAATTCATGAAGGACAAGTCATGACAAGTGGTTCCTAGTCATGATGACTATACGGGGCGCCCCCATATTTGTGTATCCCGTATCCGCAGATTCACTTATCTGTGGATCAGGTCCGGGGGACCCCCTAGTGTGCACACCCCCTCTGGAAGTGAGGGGAGCTCTGTTCCCCTTGCCTCCCAAGGGGCCTCTGAGCTCAGCTGAGGACGTCTGTCCCCAGTCTCTGCCAAGCTCAGACTGAGATCTGAGGCTTAAAAAATGCAACTTTCAATTTCACAGAGAAACTGAAGAGACGTTTTTAATGCCTTATAAAGCATTGGGAGGTCTAGGGAAAACCTAGAGGGGCTTATCCTGGCACAGCACAAGAAAACAGCCAGCTCAATTCCCCAACTGGCACCCAGTGGGGAAAACCAAGAATATAGGCAAGAGCTTTCAAAATGTTTAACAATGTTTAACAAATAGCAGGGCTCTTCCTCCTTGTCCCCACTCTTCAGAACATTCTTCAGTCTGGTGGCAGTGATAGAAACCAGGTGCTTGGTTCAACAGATATATATTTCACACTGCTCTAAATATCTCCAACTGATATCATGCTCATTAAAATATTCCCTGCCATACCCTCTTAAACACATTGTTCAAATACTATTCAAATATTACTTTTTCCTAATATGCCCATTGTCTATATGCAGGTAATATTTGGGCATGGGGAAGCATTCAGTCATCCAAGCCCCCACTGATGCCCTGACATGGCACAGTCTTGATACAATCTGTGTCCCCGTTTGCTGTTTGTGAAAACTCAACCCTAATCATGTCCTAAATGGAAGAGCTCATGATATGACTAACTCAAGCTGGATCCCTGCTATCTGACAAAAATAGAAGGAAACAGATGTCATTTGAACATATAGCTGATTGAAATCAGGAGGAAACCGAGACAAGAGAGAATGGAAGGTTTATCCCCAATGTCCTCAGAAATGTCACTTCACAGCCAAATTAAGAAATAGTTGCACAGTTAGCTGATGGTATGAGATGGATGATCTAAAGCATTAGGCAGCAAAGAGAATCGGTGAGAGATGGTAATACTGAATTGCAGCCAAAATTAGGTCTACCTTTCTCCCTTTGCCCACTGCATTGCAGTTGATGGAGTCCAAGAACAGAGGGATCAGATGCCATTGGCTAGGCCAGTGATTTTCATTCTTTTTTGTCTCATGGCACACTGACAAGGTACTAAAATGGTCAAGGCACACCATCAGTTTTTGACAATTGACAAGACACACCATTCTACCAGTGGGTGGTTCACATCTCGCATTGGCCCTATTAATAAATGACCTTCCCCCCAAATTCCCGTGGCACACCTAGGGACCATTCGCGGCACACCAGTGTGCCACGTCACAGTGGTTGAAAATGGCTGGGCTAGGCAGAGTGATAAAGTCCCCCCCACCTTCCTCCTGCACTTCCTCTCTGCCGCAGACTGGTTGGCTGCTAATTTTTGAAATGTGTGCTGTGAAAAATGTATCTGTAATATACATAGTTTCAAAATAGTATATAATTGTCTGCTAGGAAATTATTACTTTGACACTATAAATATCAGAAAATATTGAGTGTATGCATTTTGATTGTTTTGATAGGAAGGTATAGGGGTGTTTGGTTTCAAGTCACATATTCAGATGTGTGAAACAGTTTTTCCCCCTGAGAGAGACAGGTACTTTGGGAATTAGGTATACCTTTTTGTCTAAACAGCTGGTCTTGTTGCCAGTTTTTTTCTTCTCTTTAATCAATCCTCTCCTCACTAACACAAAGTGCAACAAAACCCTCTCTCCTGCCTGAGGTAGTACCTTGAGATGGCCTCCCAGCATGCAATATGTGGCACAATTGGGCCCCCACACTATAACAATGACTCCACCCAAACCCCACACTCCACTAACCAACCCTAAACTCACCCCCACACTCCACTAACCAACCCTCTACCCCCCCACACAGCTTTCTCTTCCTTCCCTACCTCCTCCTCCTCTCCACCCCATTCCCAAATAAAATTATGTATTTCTATCAGATATGGGAAGTCAAGACTCGAAGGCTTGAATTGAGTTGTGGAAGCATTTGTTTTTCACAACTTGTAAGAGATTTAGGTCATACGCATCATTGACTCGGACGCTGACTCATGACTTGTGGCAGTGACTCGTAAATGAGGTATGACTCATACAGATTCAAGCCCTGACTCGTTTTAGTGTGTGTGTGCTTGCTTGTTAACGTTCCCCCCCCCATCCTTTCTGTGTCACTCTGAAAGACCCTGTGGGCAATCTGGAAGCCATCTTTCAGACCGATGGCAGCAGCAGACATGGTGGGAGGAGGGTAGGTGGTTCCGGGTAGGGTAGGTGGGAGAAGGTTAGGGTGAAGGAGGAAGGCTTAAGGTTTTGTTGTTTGTTTGTTTTGCTCAAAGACTTGACTCATTTGTTGAAATGACTTGGGACTTGAGCCAAAATTACTAAAAACTTTTCCATGAGTTGAGTCACAATGATGCACATGATGACTCATGACTCAATTCGAGTTGCAGAGTCACTAA
This sequence comes from Tiliqua scincoides, assembly GCF_035046505.1. Lineage (NCBI taxonomy): Eukaryota > Metazoa > Chordata > Lepidosauria > Squamata > Scincidae > Tiliqua > Tiliqua scincoides. Next base: position 193,473,242 of record NC_089823.1, read on the forward strand.
CTCGAGACTTGACTCAACACTATGACTCCGGCACATCTCTAATTTCTACACTGCTCTTCATTCCTGGAAATTGCAACATGGGTTAAAATAATTGGGGTAAAATGCAACAAAATTAAATCATAATTGGGCAATAAATAATCCCAGTCCCTTTAATGTGAACAGCAACTAAGGCACTAGCTGGGTTAATTACTTCTGCATCTCTGAAGCACTGATCCAGCACTAGGTTTAAAGGGCAGCAAAGTTCTCCCCCACAATTCCGTTGTCCCACAAATTGAAGAACCTCTTAAAAAATTTTCTTTCCACTTGCCTGCAATATACTTCCTCACTATGCAAACCAGAGCTGAATTCCAGTTTCATTTTCCTAAAAGTCCAGAATGAAAGTGTGTCCCTCCCCCCTCCATCACCACCTTGTAGCAAGGATACTTTCCTTTCATATGGATATTTTGATACTGACACTAGTCTCAAAATGTATTGTGCCAAGTTTAAAATATAATTCAGACATGTGGACTTTTTTTTTCCAACAGGCTCCTGTGAGTTCATATATGGGTATTTTGGTCTGTCTCAGAGAAGGGAGATCTGTACTAAAAATGTAGGCACTTAACATTTTGAATGTCAGGAGCATCTGTTGCAGGAGCTGAATTAGAAGTTAAACCATCATCTACTCTTTGGAAATGTTTCTTCTTTCCATGTAGGAACCTCATTAGGTGTGGGCATTTTTCCAGTGGAGTTTCTGAAAGGTTAATTGGTGGTGGTCCATTTTTTTCTCTTGTTGTAAGGAATCAGAAACTCTTATGTTTTTTTCCCCTGAAAACTTCTAAATTTGGTCAAAGCAAAGACCTAAAAATGTGCTTTGCAATTTGTTCTAAATGCATTGGCTTATCTTTCAGTTCCCAAAAGGATAAATCTTTGTAATACCAAGTCAGTTAATTGGTCCATCTAGGACTGGGAATGGCTCTCCAAGCTTTAGGACAGATCTACCCGGAGATGTCAGGGACTGAATGTGGAACATTCTGCAGCCAAAGCATGTATTCTTTCTCTAAGCCCCAATGTGCCTTGCAACAATAAGTTGAATTGCATTAAAATTCGGTAAAATAAAATCAAAACAAGTTCCCAGTGCTTCATCTCTATCTCACAAATTTCTCTGCACAGATTCCAAAACAGTATTTAATTCTGTCTAACCATGTGGCCAACCTAACCCTGTCTAGAGGTTTAACAAAAGGAAAACTCCACTTCCTGATCTTGACAGACCTGAATCTACGTAGCAAATGTGTTCTCAGGATGAAGATCAATGCGAGGTTAGCTTCAAGGAGAATTCCCCCAAATCAAATTGCATTTACTTCAAAGACACTTTCATAAGCACTGCTAAAAAACTAGTTACATCAGTGCAGGTCAAAATGTAAAGATCGTTATTAGAGTTATCTGTAGTCTGTTTAAATACCCAATTAATCCATCAAGGCTTCTTTCTCTGTAGACTAGGGAATGCGATAATTTAGAAGGGACAATGATTTTATGACACTGATGAGGAAATCTGAACTCTCAAACTCTATTAGGACAAATGAATCACAAGGTTTCCTTGTGAGTTAATTAGAAAATCATTTTTCCTAATATAATGAAGTTGTGTTTGATTCTAAGATTGCCGAGGCTGTCAGATTTATTACATCTCCAGATGGCCTGGTGAGCTCCCCTCTCCCCCACAAAGCTTTTCATCATATTATGAGGTGAGGCTATAAGCCCATAATGCTAAGCAGCTTCTGTTGGATTAATACTTTTTCCAGGATTGCTTCTAACGTCAAAAGAAAAGTCTTCCAAAAAAATTCACCTTTTGGGACTTCAATCAGTCCTGTTTGAGGGATGATTAATAGTCTGAAAAAGACTATTAATTAGTATGGCCAGAGGGCTTTACATCTATAACTCTATCTAAATATTAGAATTATTAAAGGCAACATGTTTCTTAGATAAAAGAGATCAGCTTAAACTGGCTACTTACCAACAGGGACATAAAATGGCTTGGGAAGTTGGGAGCAGAGAATAATTTATGTTCTTACCACTGCCCCGGTTCAAGCAGGGATGTGTGTTTCAGAAAGAAAGGACACAATATCTTATTGGGCTGTTTGGATGCTACCCAAATCCTACTAGTCAGTCATTGGCAAGTTGCTCAGCTCTATCTCAGGCTGCAGGTGGGCTGATTCATCAGATCTCATTGCATCTTCCTCCTGATTTGAAAGTTTGTGTCCCTTGAAATCTGAGGCTAAAGACCTTCCCACCCAACCATTGGGAGTTATTGATTTGCATAATGAATAAATGGTTGCTGCTCATTTCCAACGGAGATCCAGATGCCTTCCTTCAAGGTAGTGCTCCTGTTGTAGGAATGTCAGATGTTTGCACTTAAAATACAAGATCTGATATGAGCTCAACATTATACTTCCTCCAATGAGTGCATAAGCATTACTGTTATGTTAGCTCACGCTCCTATTGGATTTGGCATGCAACATTCCACAGTTCCACTCAGCTCCTGTTCATGCATGCTACTTTGTCATGTTTTGAAGAATCTTCTTTTTTAACTGTAGAAACTGACCATCTCTACCACTGCTCTTTCTTAGAGTACAGGGGTTCTCATCCAGACTTCACAGAAGTGATGACAACCAATAAGGTTACCTTCCTCCCCTTCAGCAATGCCCTGTTGCTTCATTCACCTTGTTCATTGGTTTGTTTTATTCTTTCTAGGCTGTGTGTGTCCCATCTTTCACAGGACCACACTTATCTAACAGCCCAATCAGGGGAAGAGAGGAAGGTGCAGGCAGTAAATTGTATCTGGGCATAGCCTACAAACCTGCACATGTGGCTATTTAATCACCCTCTATCAATGGCCATGCACTATCTCCAGGTGCAGAAGCTGTATGCCTCTAAATACCGTTTGCTGGGAAGCAACAGCATCTGTTTACCAAAAGACAAATACTTCTGGGTTTCTGTGGGGAGTCCTATTGGCTACTGTGGGAAGCTCAACTAGATGGACCTATGGCCTGATCCAGCAGAGTGCAGGTGAGTGCATGAGAGAGAGTAGGGAGGAACTGGAAAATAGGCTTCTTTCAAAATACATTTTTGAGGCAATATGTAGAGACATGAAGTACAGCTATCTGAAACTGGCAAATGTAGGCTGCTGCCTGTTTGTGCTTCCTGAGACACCTCCATTTTCTTAAAACTCCCCTCCTTCTGATGCCAAGGGAAATTTCTTCAGTCTATGAAAACTGCCTAATGACCACCACAGAGCCTCTGTGTCTTTTAACAGACCTTCATTTCTTATATTTTTGATCAACTTTCAACCCACTGGCTTATGCTGTGTCAGACAATTGGTGTGTCGGGGGCCATGTGGTTCACTGACTTACAAGTACGGTGCAGCAGAAGGTAATTTTGTACTCTGTCATTGTAGAGTAACAGGAGACAACGGTAAGCAGTTCTTCACTAGAATCTATTCCAAATGCAGACTTTGGTAATCAAGGGTTTTTCTTTGGTTTAAATATTACATGACTTTCTAGAGACCATTGCTTATTTATTCTGTGTAGCCATCAGTGCCCCTGTGGGTTGCCGGTTTCTGCAGCAATAAACATTCAGCTCTGCCCTGAAAGTGCTCAGCGGTTGACCTTTGACTGATGGCAAGACCCTGATGACCAGCAGGATTCTCAGCTTTGTATTTGAATTCTTAATTGAAATAACGAGCAGCCGAGTCAGCATTCAGAGGACCCCCCCCCATGCTTGTGCATCTCTTTCTCATAAGCCTTTTGGTAGCTGAAGACTTGCTGACAGTCAGAACCCTGGGCATCATCTCATCACTTGTGCTGCTCCTCATTAAATTACCTTTCACTTTATAACACAAGGAGCTAAGGAACATTATGCTCCTTGCTTTGCAGTGCAGAAGGGCAACACAGCCATGGGCCATTTATTACCTTATTGTGTGTTTGCGCAATAGATACTAAATAAAGAAGTGAGGTTGTCGCTCAGTGGTAGAGCCACATGCTGTGTGCATGCAGAACATCTCAGGTTCAATCAATCCCAGACATCTCCACGTAGTGTTGGGGAAAACCTCTGGAGAGCTACTGCCAATCAGTTTTAATCCTGAAGTAGATGACCCAATGGGCTGACTCAGTACAAGGCAGTTTCAGATGGTCAAGTGGGAACAAGATGGTCAAGATGGTCAATTCAGATGGTCAGTGTAAGAATCCATTTCTCCAGGTTCTGCACATGCAGACACAGCAGGGTTATAATAACGTTGAGAAGCAAGCCAGCTGGGTCCTTTGATTTCCTGTTAAAAACAGAGCTCAATCTGCAGGGTGGCTTCAGCTCTTCCAGTTCTGTCATGGCAAAAGCAGTATCCTATCCCAGACAAATGGGAGCCATCTAGTTTCCCCCAGTCACAACAAATTCTGGGCATAACACTCACTGTACTTGTTCGTGAGATCTAGGGCAGATCCTGTACTTTTGAACCAGCAACTCTTGGATGTGGCTCTCAATCTCCTCACTCTGTCTCCATCCCAGACCATACATACCACCAAGAAGTGCCCTGTGTGGCACAAATGAGCCATATAGGGGTTAGGATAAGGTACTGGGTACTACCACTACCACTACTACTGCATCCTACCTGGGGTACTGGGTGCTATTACTGTCCCTGATATTGAGGGTTCAGATCTAAGCTGCCAGGAAGGTTCTCTGATGAACCTGGACCCTTGGTCATCCCTATCTCCAATGGACCTGGCTTTTGGCTTGCAATGTAGATGGCTGGTGTTGTTTTGCAGCAATTGGTGGCTTTGCTTTTTTTCTGCTGCTGCTGTTTTCCAGGACTGGGTTTTGAACATTAGTGGTAGGTTTTGTTTTATTTTTCATGTTTTCATGCAGTAAGCCATTTTGTGATGTAAACATATAGGAAAAGTGGGATTTAACACACACTCTCTCTCTCTCTCTCTCTCACTTGCAGAAAAGGCAGGTAAAAAGGTATGTGAGTAGTACTCACGAAATAGCACTAATGGCCACTTATACACTACAGCAGCCATTTTCAACCACTGTGCCATGGCACACTGGTGTGCTGCGAAGGGTCCCCAAGTGTGTTGCGGGAATTTGGGAGAGGGTCATTTTTCAATAGGACCATTAGGGGATTTGAGCCCCCACTGACAGCACAGTGTGCCTTGTCAATTGTCAAAAAGTTGATGGTGTGCCTTGACCGTTTTAGTGCCTTGCCAGTGTGCCACGAGATGAAAAAGGTTGAAAATCACTGCACTAGAGCCACTTGTTTCCTGTCTGGGTCCTGTTGCAACTACAAATGCAATCAGCTGATGTCCCCTTGCCCTGGCGCTCAGCTCCTGACTCTGTAGCAAGCAGTCAAACATTCTCTAGTTGGGGCAAATTTCTTTCTCGTAGAAATTAAGCCCAGTGAAATCAAAGGTGTTTGCTTCCTGTTTAAATGGTATCATTCTGAATCTAAATTACTCTTGAGTATTTTTATGGTTTGGTGCACATTTGCAAACACTTTGAAAGCAAGAGAGCCTGGCTTACAGTTGCCTTAACAAAGCACTGTTGCACATTATTCAAAGTTACCATTTACAAAATGTCTACCTTGAATAAATAAGTCATGCTGCCACCCCAATGAGGCAGCTGTAGAATACTATTGGGGCACCCGCAGGTATATTATTCATTTTTATGAGTTATTAATGATCTTGTTACTCTCCAGTGACACAGCAAATTCTGTCCACAAGTGAATGATGACAGGTCATAAATAAATAATGTATCCACCAGCAAGCAATGTATGCTTTGCTTAAACAATGGTACCGTCACTTGGATGCGGTTTATTCCCCCCTACGCTTGGCCTCTGCTTCAAAGATGCTTTTGTTCGGTCATTCTGGATCTTGTTTGAGCAGGTGTGTGCCTCTTCTCTTACTAGTGCCACAGCATTTAACAACAAAGATCAGCTTCTCTGAAAAAGAAGATGCATTTCCTGAAATGCAAAAAGAGGTTCAAAGCTACAAGCTTTGTGTTGTGGATTGTGTGTATGTATTCCCATATTGTAGATATTCTGATGATACTTTGCAGATACGTTGAGAGGAAATTCATATGGTGAACTCACGGCAGCAGTTGAATTTGAACGGGGGACTTCCTAACACATAGCTCAGGCTCTTACAATGCTTGTGTGTTTAAGTGTGCCCCCTCCCCATATCAAAAGCTCCCTGTAAAGTTAGCACACTGGTAAACAGTACTAGGAGCCCTGGGTTATATTATTACAGGTCGGACCCAGTATCTCTTGTCTCCAACGTGCTAGGTTTACACATACAGTGAGTTTTTGACCTGAAGCCATTTCAAATATGTAAGGCCCACATGCCTTTGAGGTGATATTGTCCCATGTGCCCTTGTATGGATTGCAATAGGCAAGAACTGGGGTCATGCAAAGCTTTGTTATGTCACATCAGAAGCAGCCTGGTGTCCTGAGATATTTGCTGACTTCTCTACGGTTGCATGCAGTACCTTCCCTCACTCTCCTACACCTGAACAGCCCCCAAGGCGACCTTTCTGCAGTTTGCAAGTAGCAGCTTTGCTTTATCTGAATTTCATGCTCTGTCGCTGCTGGAAAAAAAAGAATTCTAGTCTGCTCTTCTTTCCTCCCATCTCTCCTTCACCATATTTTTGCCTCCAACACAACTAGACCGTCCAGCACCAGTTGCTTCCCAAACCCTCTCTTTGCTATGGTAGCACCAGTCAAAACCCCTCCCCTTCTGCCCATCACAGGGGCAGGGCTGCCCTGCAGTCCCTGTGGTGGGAGAGCTGCTCCGTCTCATTTTCTGCTGCAGGAGCATTTAGCTTCACAGGTCCAATACATAAATTAAGGAACCCCACAGGCCAGACAGTTCTTAAGTGGCTGGAAGGTCAGCGCCTTTCAAAAGGAACCTCTGAAGGATGTGCAGCGGCTGCTTCATTTCCTTCCCTGGTCCCTGCCTTTTCCAAGTCTCTTTGATTTGCTGAAACAGCTTTCAAAATAAATAAATAAAGCCAACAGCTCCAACTCTAAGAGCAGCTTCTGCTTGATGGCCCCAGAATCCTCCTGTACAAATCTTTTTTTCTTCTTCTTTTCTGCTTGCTTTTATTAACGCCACAAAGGGAAGAGAAATGTTTCTTAGACCATAACGGAGAGGAGCAAGCAAAAAGGTCCTTGTGCAGCAGTGCTTGCTGCGCTGAGCAGCCTAAAGGTATAATCCAGTGAATACTGTACTCATTCTGCAGGTCCCATTGAGCAAGCCGAGACCTACCTCGTAATAAGCAGGCATAGGCTTGGGCAGGCACGAGGACAGCAGGCAGGTCTGGCCAAGACCTTCTGATGCCCGAGGCAGCATGCCAAATGCTGCCCCCCTTACCCAACAGTGTGCCAGCCTCTGCTCTTCCCACTCTCCAGTGTTTGAGCCCAGCACTCTCCTTCCTCCCACATTTCCTCTTCATCTCTGACTCCCTCTTCCTTTTCCAGTTGGGGAGTGAAAGTAGAAGGAGGGGCAGTGGAGGCAAGAAGGTGGACAGAGATGAGTGTGGCAAAAGAAATGTAAGAAGGTGGACAGAGATGACTGTGGCAAAAGAAATGTAAGAAGGTGATACGGGAGGCCAAGCGAGACTATGAGGAACGAATGGCCAGCAACATTAAGGGGAATAATAAAAGCTTCTTCAAATATGTTAGAAGCAGGAAACCCGCCAGAGAAGCGGTTGGCCCTCTGGATGGTGAGGGAGGGAAAGGGGAGATAAAGGGAGACTTAGAGATGGCAGAGAAATTAAATGAGTTCTTTGCATCTGTCTTCACAGCAGAAGACCTCGGGCAGATACAGCTGCCCGAACGGCCCCTCCTGACCGAGGAGTTAAGTCAGATAGAGGTTAAAAGAGAAGATGTTTCAGACCTCATTGATAAATTAAAGATCAATAAGTCACCGGGCCCTGATGGCATCCACCCAAGAGTTATTAAGGAATTGAAGAATGAAGTTGCAGATCTCTTGACTAAGATATGCAACTTGTCCCTCAAAATGGCCACGGTGCCAGAAGATTGGAGGATAGCAAATGTCATGCCTATTTTTAAAAAGGGAAAGAGGGGGGACCCGGGAAACTATAGGCCGGTCAGCCTAACTTCCATACTGGGTAAGATGGTGGAATGCCTCATCAAAGATAGGATCTCAAAACACATAGACGAACAGGCCTTGCTGAGGGAGAGTCAGCATGGCTTCTGTAAGGGTAAGTCTTGCCTCACAAACCTTATAGAATTCTTTGAAAAGGTCAACAGGCATGTGGATGCGGGAGAACCCGTGGACATTATATATCTAGACTTTCAGAAGGCGTTTGACACGGTCCCTCACCAAAGGCTACTGAAAAAACTCCACAGTCAGGGAATTAGAGGACAGGTCCTCTCGTGGATTGATAACTGGTTGGAGGCCAGGAAGCAGAGAGTGGGTGTCAATGGGCAATTTTCACAATGGAGAGAGGTGAAAAGCGGTGTGTCCCAAGGATCTGTCCTGGGACCGGTGCTTTTCAACCTCTTCATAAATGACCTGGAGACAGGGTTGAGCAGTGAAGTGGCTAAGTTTGCAGACGACACCAAACTTTTCCGAGCGGTAAAGACTCGGCAAAATGGCAGATGCGCTTCAATGTCAGTAAGTGTAAAGTCATGCACATTGGGGCAAAAAATCAAAACTTCACATATAAGCTAATGGGTTCTGAGCTGTCTGTGACAGATCAGGAGAGAGATCTTGGGGTGGTGGTGGACAGGTCGATGAAAGTGTCGACCCAATGTGCGGCGGCAGTGAAGAAGGCCAATTCTATGCTTGGGATCATTAGGAAGGGTATTGAGAACAAAACGGCTAGTATTATAATGCCGTTGTACAAATCTATGGTAAGGCCACACCTGGAGTATTGTGTCCAGTTCTGGTCACCGCATCTCAAAAAAGACATAGTGGAAATGGAAAAGGTGCAAAAGAGAGCGACTAAGATGATTACGGGGCTGGGGCGCCTTCCTTATGAGGAAAGGCTACGGCGTTTGGGCCTCTTCAGCCAAGAAAAGAGACGCCTGAGGGGGGACATGATTGAGACATACAAAATTATGCAGGGGATGGACAGAGTGGATAGGGAGATGCTCTTTACACTCTCACATAATACCAGAACCAGGGGACATCCACTAAAATTGAGTGTTGGGCGGGTTAGGACAGACAAAAGAAAATATTTCTTTACTCAGCGTGTGGTCGGTCTGTGGAACTCCTTGCCACAGGATGTGGTGCTGGTGTCTAGCCTAGACACCTTTAAAAGGGGATTGGACAAGTTTCTGGAGGAAAAATCCATTATGGGGTACAAGCCATGATGTGTATGCGCAACCTCCTGATTTTAGAAATGGGTTATGTCAGAATGCCAGATGCAAGGGAGGGCACCAGGATGAGGTCTCTTGTTATCTGGTGCTCCCTGGGGCATTTGGTGGGCCGCTGTGAGATACAGGAAACTGGACTAGATGGGCCTATGACCTGATCCAGTGGGGCTGTTCTTATGTTCTTATGAGTGCCCCCACCAATCTGCTACCTGGGCAACATCTTCAGTTGGCTTCATGAATGAGCCAGTCTTGATGGGCAGGAAGCCATTAGGGTAGGACGGGGCTGCTTGCAGTTTCATATTCCTCCAGCTCGTTCTCTTTGCAGCATTGTATTCTTTCACGTGCGCTTAAAAATTGAAGCTGTCCTGAAAGACCAGGCAGGGGGACTCATAAGAATGTATAGTTCTTATTTCAAACGTAGTAAAGGTGATCAGAAGTAAAAAGACTAGATGACATACAAGAAAATGAAGCACATTCACAGCAAGTTAACACTTAGCTTACAAACCACAAGCAAGAAAGCTGAAAGAAACCCTACCACTTAGCCAAAACTTCAAAAACAAATGCTAAATTGTGCCTTGCAAGTCCCTCCCCACATGGGCTCCAGTCATCAAGGAACAAGCAGACTGACGTATGATAGACATGATCCTCTCATTCTGAAATGCCATATGTTAAAATGATACTGTGTTAGGTCTAATTGAAGGGTAGAAAAGTAGGCTCTCGTTCACAGGAGCAAATGTGCTCTGTTCCCCAACAGTGTGGCCTTTCAAAGCTTGGACAGGATGTGTTTGGAAAAATGAGTACTTGCCACTATGTGTTCAGAAACAGATGGCAAACAAAATAGTCTGATCTGGCCAAGCAAATCTGTTTCCTTCATACATAAAATCAACCTTTTTTGTGTGTTTACTTGTTCATTTTTACAAACAAACTAAATTTTACTTGGAAACAACAGTAACAACCATTTGCTTTCTGTCCTGCACAGTACTGTATAGTGGAGAAACTTGGATATAGTGGGATCTAATTGATGGGGACACTGGAAGCTAAATAAATGGGACCTTAATTGCAGAAGTTCTAGGCAATCCTGATAGAATATAGCATTTTGCTAAATCCAGAGAGAGAGATTTTATCATAATGCTTAGATCTGGTTGATTTTGTGTGGGGGGGAAGGGGTTGGGTGGAAGTTTATGTAGGTCACCTTCAGCAAGAGACTTACAGGAAGCCCCCACACCAGGCCAGAGACCTGTACCTCAAAGTTGGTCATTTGCTTGCTCCTGCAATTGCTAATCCATCTTCTTCCCTGGCTTAGTAAGGGCAAGGAAAGCCCTTTGGGAGGGTGGATGCGAAAGGGAAGATGGATGAAGGCAGAGATTTTCAACAGCTGGAGAGAGAGGCATGGCATGGGTTGCAACCTGGCCTCGGGTGGTTTGTGACAATGGTACCACCGCCATTGTGTTTTGAGGCTCAGACCTGTACAGTTTGAAAAGTAGCCAGAGCCAGCCTCCTTGATCTGTCTTGCTCTACGATTTTGTTTCAGAGCATAGATTGGCTGAGCTGGGAGGTAAGGGAACAGATGAGGGCCAAGTGAGGCAGGGGTGGTGGTGGTGGCTGGGCCCGAAGACCACCTGCACCCCTTTACTGCCTGAGGCAGCTTCCCCAAGTGAGGAAAGGGTAGAGGTGGTGGCTGGGCCCAAAGGCCACCTGCACCCCTTTGCTGCCTGAGGCAGCTTGCCTCCCTGCCACACCACTGGGCCAAGCCTGTCCTGCATACAGACACCAGCCATGCCTGGACCAACCTTATTTGGGAATAGGGATGACCTGGTACTTGCTCAGGATTGCGTGCTTACGTGCTCACACATGTACATTTTTGTTTCCTTTACACAAGACACACTTAAAGTCTGAATTCCTTTTGAAAGGAATCTTGTAAAGGTTTCCTTCTCACCATTCGGAGAGAGGTTTTCTGGATTTACTATGGGAGGTTGAAGAAAAAGAACGTAGTCCAAAGCTGTTTATATTATTCCAAGTGATGCTGCACTGATCTTTGTTTTTAGGGCTCCAATATGCTCACATCAGATAAGTAGTGTGAAAGTAGAAATGCTCTTCTTCATAAACAGTTAGCCCCAGGTCTTTCTCTTGCTTTAGTATGCAGTGAATCTCCATAGACACAATTCAGAGGGCAAGTGTGAAACACAAGGAGTGTGCATTTCTAGTATTGAGATCCAGTTTTGATCCAGCTCACTAAGCACTAGTCTTTTTTTTCTCTATTAATTTTCCTAAGTTAAATGTCATTTCAAACCACATGGAACAAATGTGTTTCCCTATTTAAAAATACTGCTGGGAATTGGAGTTGGTGAGAAGCTTTCAACAGTGCAAGTTTGCCACCTACAGGTCTTACCTGGTCTTCAATGATTCAAAAGCCTGTAATGGAGAACACTCAAATCTGGTATATTTAGTCTGGAACAGATTGCCTAGTTATAGTGTACATCCATTCAGTGCCACTCTGATCAAAATGGCTACTGCTTGTTTGTAAGAAATGATACGAGTCAGCTTGAAGCCCTCTAACTTAGTTACACTCAACCGTCTCTAAATCCAAAGCATGTGAGGAGGCTAGCTGTGGTGGCATACTGAGCAAGAAATGGCACATTCACACATACCTTTCACATGATCCAGAACAGAGTTCAAGAGGTAATGAAAAGAGATTGCAAGGACAAGTCTTAATGAGTTCTGGCTCAAATAAATTCCTAAACCAAAGTCAGCTCTTTCAGAGATATTTTCCTTTGAGATGTAAAATGTGTTTAGCTTTATTATTTCAAAAAAATCCTCCTACCCATCTTGGAATGTCAAATTAACTATGGATCATTTCAGATTTAGAAGCATCTGGAAGAAATCAGTCTTCCTGTCATCTCTGCACTTTTTCTAGGAGAATTATGGCTGCATATCTGTAAATGTCAATTGTCCCGGAGAAGATGTTGTGGGCTGTGAAAGCAATTGGGGATGCACCAGCAGCCACCAATATGAGCAACAGGGATCAAAGGCACCAAAGGATCATCCCTGCTTGGTATGAATACTGCTGAAGACAGGAATGGAAATGGATACAGAAAAAAAGAAAATGCATAGGATCCAATTTTGACATAAAGTACTATGCATGTTTACACAGAAGGAAGTCTCATTGTGGAAGACCGTAGTGGAGTGGCCCATTGGGCTACAACCAGCTAGCTTACTACTTTGAGTGAAAGATGAACAGAGCACCAGATGCCTAAAGGATGGGAAAACCGTGTTTAACTCAATAGAAGCACGCACACAGATGCATGGAGTTAGCTGGAGTGGATGAAGTTGTAAAAACTGAGGACAATGCATTTTCAGGACTAAATAGATTTGTAACCAACAATTAGGATTGGGATGGAGTTCCCAGGTGCATAGCTTGGGAGTGCTTTTGGACCCAGTCATGCTCCTGGATACAGACGGAGCACCTGTGGCCTCAGGTGCTTTTCCCAGCTTCAGCTGGTGCACCCGTTGCACCCATCTCTGTCTCAGTCAAACCTGGCCACAACAATCAACAACTGAGTTGGTGAAAGTTGGATTACGGCAATGCATTCTACATGGGGCCGCCAATGAAGTCCCACTGGAAACTTCAACTGAGGCAATATGCAGCTGCTCAGAATATTCTTTTTGTGACCAGAACACAAATTGACCCAGTCGATATGAGGATAATTGAAGTCCCCGATGATTACAACCCTGTCCCTCCTTGTCACCTCCCTGATCTGTTTCCTCATTTCAAGGTCCCCTTCCAGTTTCTGGTCTGGAGGACGATAGTACGCCCCCAGTATTACATCGCTCCTCAGGCCTGGTAATTTAACCCACAGAGATTCTACGGTGGAGTTGGACCCACCTTCAATCTCTGCTGGATTCTATCCCTTCTTTAATGTAAACGGCCACCCCACCTCCAACACGCCCCTCCCTGTCCCTCCTGTAGAGTTTATAGCCCGGGATTGCGGTATCCCACTGATTCTCTGCATTCCACCAGGTTTCCGTTATGCCCACTATGACAATGTTTGTCATAGTCACCAGACATTCCAGTTCTCCTATCTTTGCTCAAAGACTTTGGGTATTTGCATAAAAGCATTTGTACATGGAATGCCCCAGGATGAGCTACTTATTAGTTTCTTTATCCCCACATCCTCTCATTGTGCCAAACCGTCTATCACATCCCATCACGCTACCATTCTCAATTTCTTCTCCTACTCTGTCTTCACTTTGTGTTGCAACGTGAAAATCATTTACCTTTTGAGCCCCTCCCTTTTCGCTACAGCTCCAAGGAGATTAACATGCAGAACTTGCCAATTTTTGGAAACTTGCAACAACCACAAAAATTGTCAGATTGCACAAGAGAAGCGTTTTTCATAAATAAGACTAATTTTATTATGCATATGCACAGGTGTACATGATATGATGAATCAGCTGCATTTTGTTCTCCAGTGTTTACAACTGTGGGAAAAAGTAGAGGCATTTGAAAATTGTGTTATTTATCTTACTCAGAAGTAAGCCCATTGTGTCCAGTAAGATTTAGGCTGTAATATCTTAGTCATCAGAACATGCACCTCTAGGAATAAGTAATGCTTCTCCAGCTATTGAATAACCAAAGCAGTAAAACTTCTGGCACCTATTTCATCTGCCATAAAATGAGACCTAATTCATAGTTTGACTGAGTACTACAAATGAACCATACGTCTTAAGCCTGTCTTGGATGTGAGTGTATCATTGTCCTTCATTCTGGACAGGCAGGGCTTTGCATTAGATAGTCATTGTTACCTTTCATCCAAGAGAAGTCGCATTTGTACTCTGAAATGGTTTTCTGGAGCAAAAACTATACCATGTGTCACTTTTGAATCATGTGTTTTAGCTCCCATTTCCAAACGGAAATTCAGAATGAGTACCTAGATGGGAGACAGCCCGGGGACCATTTTAAGTTCCTGCAACCGTAAGCATGCATGTATTCTTGCGCATGCCTCTTTAATGCTTGTATTTTCTCTTTTAGTATGTGCTCTACTTTGTCTGGCTAAGATCTTATTTTTTAGAGTGATCTTAGAGACAGAGGTTAGGTCACAATGCTGTTCCCTTTGAACGCTCTGCATGGATGACAGAGTGAACAAATTATTACTGAATGGTCAAGCCCCTGTGATGGAACACATTCACATTTGGACAGACAATTGTTGTAACTACTAGAAGTCTCTCTTGCTCAAGATGACCAAACAGAAATCTGAATCTCAGAAGCTTTTTTGAAATGTGGCAGCTGGTTTCCAGAAAGTGGTTCACAGATTCCTAAATAGAATACAGTTATCTGAGCTCAAGAAATCAAACACTTTTCAAGGTGAAATGATGAAAAGATTTTATTGTGTTGAGTGGACCTGGGACAGTCAACAGTAAACAACATTGTACCTGCACCATTCTGTAGCTACAGAACATTTTGTATATCAACAGATTTCAGGACTTTGACTTAGAATGGCATTATTGAACAGAGACACTGCCCAAAGAAAAATAAGGCTGCAATCCTACACAAACTTTCCAGGGAGTAAGTCCCATTGGACCCAAAAGGGCTAACTCCTGAGTAGATATACATAGGATTGCATGCGCTGTAGAAGTTATATAAATTCTTTTTAAAAAACACAAAATTTTTGTTGCATTTTAATGCTCACTGCAGGGAGGTGGTAGAAATCACTACAACAAAACACATTTTCAAAACCAAGCTTGGAAAACCGTCATGTTATTTAAAAGCGACTTCTTAAGCATTCTTCTAGTGTGAATTGAAAGCTGTCTCTTTGTGCTTATCCAAAATGCACTCTGCACCTTGATGGAGTTATAAATAGTAATTTTGGAAACCAGTCTCCATCCCTATCTACCTGAATGTGATAAGTATATATCCACATATTACTAATGTTGTTTTCCAGGAGTGACAAGTAGGTAAGATTCAAAATGACTGTACTTTACGTAGTTTGTGTAATGAAAGTAATCTCTGTATGCCGTTACATAAGAGACATTTTCTATTAAGAGACAGACTTCCTGACAGTTCTTAGTGTACAGCAGACAAGGGAGATAAAATCATCATATACAGGAATAAGGCTGGCTTTAGCATTTGTAGATGAAATGGCTTAGTGCTACTGGCCCAGGCCTCTTAGCTTTGCCACTCTCCTTCCCATGCCAGGCATAACTCAACTCATGTGTGGGATGAGTTGGACTGGCCCAGTTATCCCAAGTTTTTGCTCATTTAATCCTTCCCACTATGCTTAGGCTCCTTGCTTTTATTCTTGATCCTTTCCCTAGGTGGGGGCTCAGGTTGCCCCAGCACTACCATCCATACCCATTTTTCAGATACCTTACTTTGTCAGACTACAATACCCTAAATCCATTCTTCTCTGGCCAGTAGTTATTTTTGCTGATGCTTAGATAAATAACTGTGTCATTCTTCTAGTGGATAAAGGCACCCAACACAGGCCAAAATTTTAAAACTTACACCTGATAAGCTTTTAATTCATACTAAAATCTGTAGAGCCTTCAGAAAATATATTTAAAACCTATAGCTTTAGCAGTAACATCTGTCCAATTGCTAAAGTTTAAGGCTGCAAGTCTTCCAAACCAGTATTTAATTCCAATCTTAAAGGTTCTGTGCTGACTGGCTTGAAGAGGCTTAGACTTGTGTTTCTGCAAAATCTCCAAGAGAAGAGAGTTCCTCAATCATGGACAGCCCTCTTTATACAGACTTAATGCACATCTGGTCAAGGTGGAACTCTTGGCTGGTCTTAGTATCACAATGGAACATAAACATGGCTGAAAACCTGAAGAGCCAGCAACATCTGAACCCAAATTAGTGTTACATACACAAAAGTCATTTACGTTGCCATTCAGGGCCCATGTGCTTCTAAAGAAGTGGGGGACAATGGGAAACAGCCAAAGTAATTCCATTCCTTCTTAGTTTAACTCAACTTCTGACAAGGCAATTTTTACCATCAGTGGGTTTACCCTTCAGGAAGTTTCACAATCTAAGGAGCTCCACAAATCTGAAGACAAACACCCATAAACTAGTGCACCACTCTGACTAGGGCACTCTGAGTTGTAATATACAGAGGGAATAATCACATTGCCAGTCCTAAAGAGAAGCAGAATCCCACCAGTTTAGAAAACATTCATTTTGATTTTCTTTTACTTCCATTTACTTGACACTAAAAACAAACCTTCACATACAAGTGTAATATACGTTGTGTTGAGTTTAAAAGAATTCTCTTCATGAAGCTTAATAGGCACATAAAGCTGTCTCAAAAACTTCAGCCAGTGTAATAGAGCTTTCTAAGTGGCATCATTTTTTGAAAAAATGTACAGCAATGCTATGCTTTATGTCCCATTGGTGGTACATATTTCAAAGAACGGCAATCAAACTTCTTTGAACTTTAAATTATGTTACCTCCAAGCTCTTTTAATAGCTATAAAATTATACAGTTTTCTTCCTTAATTAAATAATTATTCACAATGAGACATTAAGCCCAACACATTCATGAGGACATCCACAAATCTTCACTTTACATCATATACACCTTAATTCAAATTTGGAAATTCATTTTCCTTATTAACCATCAGCTCTCCACATGTTTCCACAAATTGTGTAGTAGGGATAATAATCAATCCTATAACAGCTGAATGATTTTATCTGAAAGTTGGATGAACCTAACCTTGAGTCAGTACAGCAAGCTTAGTGATGTGTATGATCAAGTATTGTTCAGAAGGGGCCCCTCAACAGCAAACTGCAGAATTATGTTGTATAGAGAACACACGGCACAGTACAAATTATTTCCTCCTTTGTGTAACTGAGATGAACACACAGATCGAGCAAATAATTCCCACAGTCCACGATAGGTTGCACATTCCCCACCCCCTCCTGTTCTATATGGAGAAAATGAAGAAAGCTCCTATCCTATTTTGTAAGCCATGGCATATTATTCTCTGTATATATCTATCATGGGCCCATTCGCAGTCTAGAGAATTCAGGGAGCCCTCTCAAGGATGAATATGTCGGTGTGCTTTGGGTGCCCTGTCCTGAAGCATATGGCTGGAGTGGGTGGCTTCCTGGCATTGTTTTGGAATCAAATTCTATGACTTGCTGAATTACTGGAGTTGTGACTTGCCAAAACTTAATCTGCTGAAATGTAGTGTTACATCCACCTCTCTCTCCGTTGCAAGTGACATTGACTACCAGCAGGCCTACTACCATATTTCTAGTGTTATGGCTTTCTGACAATTTTAGAGACAATATGTTTACACCATCATTAAAAAGTGCTGGATTCATGGGCAGCGTATTCCAACACTTTTGGAATACACTGGCCATGTTAAATTATGTTCTGCATCATGCACAAGTGGATAGATTTCTTTTTCAAAAAGAGCACCAGGGATCCAGTTTTGACCAAATACTCTGAAAATTCACAGAGTTGTTCATGTTTTCAACCAACTGGTGAGCCATGGTTCCTTAAGGTGCAATCTGGATTTCAAAAGGGACAGACATCAACTGCTCTCTTTCCAAGAATATCACCAGTTCATCCCTAGACCCAACTGCCTGTGCTGTTACTGCTTTATCAGTTCACTCACATTAGTAAGGGAAGGGAGGACATACATTTTTCCTTACCATAAATTCCAGTTCTTCTGGGACTGTAGAGGGCAGTCTTTATAACTGGGAAAGCATCTCTTTCTAGTTTGGAGACTCCCAACGCCTTCACTAGGGAAACAGGTTCCTTCAGACCAAAACTGGAAGAGTAGAAAATCCCCACTCTACTTGTAAAACTTTTATAAACATAAATACTTAAAATGGAAAGACCAAGTTGTCAATCACCAAACAGAGATATGACCAATAAGATAGAAGGCTGTGGCCTTATGTATTTCTCACATATTTACAGATATGGCCAAAAACTCCATGTTTAATGGGAGAGACTGCCCTTCAGACACTCAAAGAGCAGGAAATCATGCACAGTAAAATTTCCCTCTCTCCCAAGAGTCCAGTATGCAGTCTTCACAATTAAGATAACATTGGGCCGCAGCTCAGGGAAGTAGGAGCCTCTGAAATAACCTCCATCCATATGCAGCCTGCAGAGGATGTGTGCAAAGAATCAAATAGATTGAGGGCCTTCGAAAAGAGGAATAGCATCTTTTGCTTGGATGCCCAAAAGAAGTTTTGTAGCTTTCATAACCCCCTGATGCTTGCCCATATTCCTTAACTAAGAGAAACAGCTAAAGCTTGAATTGGTTCCTGCAAGCAAGAGTTTGATTTGGGGCACTAGTTGTACCCTTCTTGTTCTGTACCCTTGTTCTGCCCCCTTGTTCTGTACCCTTCAGAAGCGTGCATGGCCTCTGGGACACCAAGTGCCTCAGGAACAAAGTGCCAGGTAAGGCACCACAAGTTTAGCCTCTGTGCAAGAAGGGGAAGGCAAGTGGACCTCTGAGTTTTGGAGAAGGAGAAGGAAGACTCCCTGAGTTGTGAAGAGGAGAGGAGGAAGAGAAGGTAAGTGTACTCTTTCTAACTCTTTGTCTTCTAAGCTTAAATCAACCTTAGATCAACATGGAAATTTAGCTTTAGCTTTACCTTTACCTAAGCTTTACCTAATCTAACCTGAGGGAGGGATTCTAAGGTCTAGCAAGTTGGGGCACAGGAGCTAGGTGAGGGCAATAAAAATAAATACGTAAGTGGGAACAGAGGTCTACTCTGAGCAGGAGCAGAGTCCTACTTGTGAGTAAGAGCCCAAGGTACAGGCACTTGGAAAAAATAAATAAAACAGAGGAGGATAAAGTGGAAAGCAAGTTTTTCTACTTGGTTTAAATTAACCCTATACTTAGCCCAAGTTAAACCTAATCTAAGTTAGAACATAATCTAAAGGTTCAGTAAATTAGGACACAGGATCTAGGTGAGAGCAATAAATAAATAAATAATAAATAAATAAAATAAAGGTGCACACTTAGTAAAAGCAGGATTTTAGCAGGGCTAAACAGGATTTAAGCCTTAGTGTGTGAGTTCTGCCAAGCCAAAAAACTCTTAAACCAGTGCAGTTTAACCTCAAATAAAAAACCAGCTTTAAAAAACCAGTCCAGCCGCAGAGAACTGAAATAGGAGGGTAAGAACCCAGGAAGGGCCAGTTCCCACCCAGCCAGGGCAATTTAGCATAGTCATTGTCCTTCAGGTCATAGCAATTGACCTTTAGGAGTTGATAAGAGCCCCATTAGGCAAATGCAGGCACCCCATTCAGGGAAATCTCACCTGGGAAAACCAGTCCCTTTTCAATCAGCAAGGAGGGAGAGAGGAGGAGCTAGCTAGGAGTATAAAGCTAGTGCCTGCCAGCGTGTGAGCCTCTCTGCAGAAGCACGCGTGGCCTCTGCTTCGGGAACAAAGTGCCAGGAAAGGCACTGTGAGTTTAGCATCTTTGCGAGTTCAGCAGCAGGGTGAGGAAGCCAGGGCCCCAGATACTGCCCTTTCTCTTCCCTTGAGAAGAGGGCTGCTAACCAGTGTAGGGTTTTTAAGTACCCCTAAACAAAAACAAACAAAATTAAAAAAGCTATGCAGTCAGACAGCCAGCAGCAGAGTGGGGACTATCCAGTGTTTTGCATCGTCACATGTATGACTATATGCCTCTGAGGCATAAGTCATGGGTGTGTCCTCCATGCAAGGAGTTCCAGGGACTCAGGGAATGCGTCCGCTTCCTTGAAGCCTTGGTGGCCAACCTGGTGAAGCAGAGGAAGGCAAAGAAGAACCATGGCGAGACTTCCGGGGACGATCAGGCTTCGTCCCAACCTCAGGTGTGCAGCGCCTCAGCTGCCTGGGTGGGAAGTCTCGGGGCTGGAGGACGTCATCCTGGAGGAGGGAAACAATCCCCTAGGGGGGACCCCTTCTCCAGGGGATGAGCCTGTATCTGAATGCACTCAGGATACTCCTCGGCGGGGGGGGGGTGTTGGGGGCTTGTAGTGGGGGATTCAATTATTAGAAAGATAGAGGGGGGTTTGTGACAGATGTGAGGACCGCATGGTGACTTGCCTGCCTGGTGCGAAGGTTGCAGACATCACTTCTCATCAAGACAGGCTGGTAGATAGTACTGGGGAGGAGGTAGCAGTTGTAGTGCATGTCGGCACCGATGACGTGGGCAAGTGTAGCCGGGAGGTCCTGGAGGCCAAATTTAAGTTATTAGGTACGAAGCTGAAAGCCCGGACCTCAAAGGTAGTGTTCTCTGAAGTACTTCCTGTTCCACGTGCAGGGCCAGCTAGGCAGGTGGAGATCAGGGGTCTCAATGCGTGGATGAGATGGTGGTGTGGGGAGGAGGGGTTTAGATTTGTTAGGCACTGGGGAACGTTTTGGGACAAGTGGGGCCTGTATAAGAGGGACGGGCTACACTTGAACCAGAATGGAACCAGACTGCTGGCGCATAACAGGGTTGTAATCATGGGGGACTTCAATTATCCTCACATCGACTGGGTCAATTTGTGTTCTGGTCACGAAAAGGAGACTGGATTCCTTGACATGCTAAATGACTGTGCCTTAGAGCAGCTAGTCATGGAGCCCACCAGAGCACAGGTGACTCTGGATTTAATATTGTGCCATTTTGACATTCACGTCGGGGGAAGAATACCGGGCAAATCTCTCACAAAAACGCTTGACTTTCGACAAGTGGACTTCTCTCAAATGAGGAGGCTGGTTAGAAGGAGGTTGAAAGGGAAGGTAAAAAGAGAACAGTCTCTACAGAGAGCATAGAGGTTGCTCAAATCAATAGTAATAGAGGCCCAGCGGAAGTGTATACTGCAAAAGAAGAAGAGTTTGACTAAGTCCAGGAGGGTGCCCGCATGGCTAACCAGCTAAGTTAGAGAGGCCATAAAGGGCAAGGAAGCTTCCTTCCATAAATGGAAGTCTTGCCCTAATGAGGAGAATAAAAAGGAACATAAACTGTGGCAAAAGAAATTTAAGAAGGTGATACAGGAGGCCAAGCGAGACTATGAGGAATCATGGCCAGCAACATTAAGGGGAATAATAAAAACTTCTTCAAATATGTTAGAAGCAGGAAACCCACCAGAGAAGTGGTTGGCCCTCTGGGTGGTGAGGGAGGGAAACGGGAGATGAAAGGAGACTTAGAGATGGCAGAGAAATTGAATCAGTTCTTTGCATCTGTCTTCATGGCAGAAGACTTCGGGCAGATACCGCTGCCTGAATGACCCCTCCTGACCGAGGAGTTAAGTCAGATAGAGGTTAAAAGAGAAGATGTTTCAGACCTCATTGATAAATTAAAGATCAATAAGTCACCGGGCCCTGATGGCATCCACCTTAGAGTTATTAAGGAATTGAAGAATGAAGTTGCAGGTCTCTTGACTAAGATATGCAACTTGTCCCTCAAAACGGCCACAGTGCCAGAGGATTGGAGGATAGCAAATGTCATGCTGATCTTTAAAAAGGGAAAGAGGGGGGACCCGGGAAACTATAGGCCTAACATCTATACCTGGTAAGATGGTGGAATGCCTCATCAAAGTTAGAATCTCAACACACGTAGACGAACAAGCCTTGCTGAGGGAGAATCAGCATGGCTTCTGTAAGGGTAAGTCTTGCCTCACAAACCTTATAGAATTCTTTGAAAAGGTCAACAGGCATGTGGATGCAGGAGAACCCGTGGACATTATATATCTGGACTTTCAGAAGGCGTTCGACACGGTCCCTCACCAAAGGCTACTGAAAAAACTCCACAGTCAGGGAATTAGAGGACAGGTCCTCTCATGGATTGAGAACTGGTTGGAGGCCAGGAAGCAGAGAGTTGGTGTCAATGGGCAATTTTCACAATGGAGAGAGGTGAAAAGCGGTGTGCCCCAAGGATCTGTCCTGGGACCGGTGCTTTTCAACCTCTTCATAAATGACCTGGAGACAGGGTTGAGCAGTGAAGTGGCTAAGTTTGCAGACGACACCAAACTTTTCCGAGTGGTAAAGACCAGAAGTGATTGTGAGGAGCTCCAGAAGGATCTCTCCAAACTGGCAGAATGAGCAGCAAAATGGCAGATGCGTTTCAATGTCAGTAAGTGTAAGGTCATGTACATTGGGGCAAAAAATCAAAACTTCACATATAAGCTAATGGGTTCTGAGCTGTCTGTGACAGATCAGGAGAGAGATCTTGGGGTGGTGGTGGACAAGTTGATGAAAGTGTCAACCCAAAGTGCGGCGGCAGTGAAGAAGGTCAATTCTATGCTTGGGATCATTAGAAAAGGTATTGAGAACAAAACAGCTAATATTATAATGCCGTTGTAAGGCCACACCTGGAGTATTGTGTCCAGTTCTGGTCACCGCATCTCAAAAAGGACATAGTGGAAATGGAAAAGGTGCAAAAGAGAGTGACTAAGATGATTGCTGGGCTGGGGCACCTTCCTTATGAGGAAAGACTAAGGCATTTGGGCCTCTTCAGCCTAGAAAAGAGACGCCTGAGGGGGGACATGATTGAGACATACAAAATTATGCATGGGATGGATAAAGTGGATAGAGAGATGCTCTTTACACTTTCACATAACACCAGAACCAGGGGACATCCACTAAAATTGAGTGTTGGGAGCGTTAGGACAGACAAAAGAAAATATTTCTTTACTCAGCATGTGGTTGGTCTGTGGAACTCCTTGCCACAGGATGTGGTGACGGCATCTGGCCTGGATGCCTTTAAAAGGGGATTGGACAAGTTTCTGGAGGATAAATCCATTACGGGTTACAAGCCATGATGTGTATGCGCAACCTCCTGGTTTTAGAAATGGGCTATGTCAGATGCAAGGGAGGGCATTAGGATGCCTTTTGGTCGCTGCTAAAGTAAAGGCACTTGTGTACGGCGAGCAGCCATGCCTGAGCGCCTTGGATCCTGCGGAGCTTGGCTCTGCGGATCCACCTCTCCCCTGCCCCCAACACACCTGCCCCATCGCCACGCCCCTACCTCCCATGCTGCAGCCCAGCGGTCCAGGAGACCGCCAAGCCATGGAACCCGGGCGCCCGCCAGCCCAGCTCCGGCGGGCACTGGGCTAGCTCTGGTGGGAGTCTGGCAGTAAGCCCCACATGTGACTGTGGTCCACAGGATCAGGCTCTAAATACTATAAACTGCACTCAGAAACTGAAACAACCCTGCTCTCCAGCCATGAGACAAGACTGGTCTTGCAGGAAAGGAGCTCCTTCCCTTGTGAGATCAAAAGACTCAATTTGTCCCCTGGTCCATGAGATGTGCTTTTCCTTTTGTACAGGTTGCCCTCTAGATCCGTAGGAGAGGAGCCAAATTTAAAACACAGAAATTAAAGTCACACTTTTGCTTCCAAACCTGGCCAACTATCATTAGCTTAAACAACACCTGCCACCCATGAAGACTGGTTTGAATCTATTTCTGCTTTGAACAGATTTCTATGTTTCAGACTTCCATATTCTGGCAGGATTATTTTGTAAGCAGCAGAACAAATCATGCAAAACATGTAAGCATTCTAAACAGGAATGCTAATCTAAAATGAGCTGAAATCGTCTTGAAGTAATACCAAAACAGTTGCTTGAAAACGGTCAACAGCGGTCATTATATGAATGCATAATAATCATACAAATGCAAAAAATGGCATTTATCATTCTTGTAAATTTGTTGGCAAGAACTGTGGGCTGATCTTTGAATATCCAATATTGGGTACGAACAGAAGAAACAACACTTTCGTCTCGGCTGAATCTACCACCACCACCACCTGTTTTAACCCAAGCAATATTTCTTATTAAAATTTCAGCATATGAACTTTTGATGGCAATTTGACAAGACTTCACAATCTCCAGCAGTCAGTTCCAGGGTGGCACAACCTCAGCTGCTACCCACAACACACAGGAGAGAAAAAAACCTTACCTTACACCCTGTGTGGTTTTCACAATATGCAGAAGTGCAGCACTTCTGGTTTTATATTAAGGGACCATACAAACTGCACATGCCACATTTCTGCATTTGTGAAAACCATATGAGGAGCATGGTCAGGAGGCAAATGATATACTTTTAGTTCAAGTGAGCAGGAAGGAGATCAACATGGCTTGCATCCACTATGGGCTGGAGGGAGGTGGTGGCAAATTCAGAGGGACCCTCAAATCCACTGCTCCCTTCCCCACCCCACCCAATTCAATCCACATCAGGATGCCTCATGGTTGGGCTATCCCTGGTCTGTTCTGCACAAGATATATTTGGGCTGAGTAGCCTGTCTCACATGTCAAAGGCAAAAAAAAAAAAAATCACATTAGGAATATTGAACCAAAGAAACCATGTGCCCAGGCATCCTCCAAGGGGCCTTGACCCAGAGCAAAACATTTCCTGTTCTATGCATCCAAAATCTGGCTAGAAGATGTGAAAATGAGAAACCTACTTTGGCAAAAAACGTGAAAATGAGAAACCTACTGACTTCTACTATAAATAGCACTGAGAAAAGTTCTTAGTCACTTCAATAAATGAATGGGGCCTGAGAGAGAAGAGTTAGAGATAAGGTTGGGGAACTCTAAGGCTTTATTGACCTGACATCAATCTTGGGTTTGAGGAAAAATAAATGTATGAAACATACATCTTCCAGAAAGCTTCCACATATTTGCATAAACAAAGTACATTCATGAAACGACATAATCACATGAGTCATTGTAATGCCCTAATAATTTTGCAGTCTTCAATAACTCTGAAGGAAGATACCCTCTTCGTGATGGGAAAAAAGTGTTAGGTGCCACGCATGGTTTCACTTCCATAAAATATACATTTATTTGCAAATGTATATTTCTGAAGTTGGCTGGGTTGCTTTGACATTTTGCTTTACAATGAGTTAACAAATATGATATTCACAACATCTCATTTTAAGTTAAAGAATTTCAGTTCTCCAACCAGAAATAGGGGTGCAATGAAACGAAACTAAATCCGTTTGATATCGGTGACTGTGTCAGTCAGTTCAAGGCATGATACCAAGCCCTGTTTAAACCTGAAAAAGTTAGCTCTACCTCAAAACCTCAAATGAGGTAAACGCCTATATATATTCTCAGTGTTTTGCCCACTTTCCAGGTAGTACCTTTCCTCTGGGCTCTTAAGAAAGGCAGAAGTGCCCAGCAGAATCTTTATTACCAGTGTGGTGGTCTGCCAAAAGTTAGATGAAGAGGTCCAGCTGCTTTTCAGTGTATTTCCATCATGACCAACATTCTGCATTCTTCTGTCGGCTTTTACACTTCTTGGGGGCGCAGCTAAAACAAGTTATGCTTGTTCCAATCATCCAGGCCCTATTCCATTGTCCGAAATCAATTCTATCACAAGTTAATTACACACATCAGGAACCCCCTTCAGTTTATTCAGCAGTTTTGCAAACATACTAGAAAAAAAACTAGTATTTGATAGAAAAATTGTCTATGAAATAGTCTGACTTGGTTCATCACCATGGATCATAATTCTATATGTGCAGCCATATCTGTAGAAAAAGAAGACAGAACAAAAAGAAATTAGTATTACTGTTATTATTAACAGTATTTATATACCATTTTTCAATGAAAACCTCACAATTTCCATGTAAGCACTCTCTGTCTCCCCACCATGGCCTGCAAGCCAAAGGTCAAAATAGCAGAGGGACAGACTGCCATTCTTTCTAGTACCCTTCCTTTAAATGCACAATTCTCAGCCTCAGCATGGTAACACATATACAGGTAATAGAAATGCTGCTATCCATGGCTAATAGAAAAGACTATGATATGCCTAGACCAGAGGGAACTTATAACAACAGCTCCTATAGAGACCAGCACTGGCCTGAGAGAACTGCTACTGCAGCCCCTCCTTACCCTCCTTGCCAAGGACTGCTTATGCATGCCCTGAGAGGGGGAAAGAAGGTGATGTACCAAGGCCAGAGGGAGCTTTTAAGTTCTGTTTCTACAGAGACCAGCACTTATCTGGTCCGAGAGTTTTGTATTGTACTTTTTTAAATGTTATAAGTTGCTTGGGGGCATCTTCAGAAGTACAAAGATTATATAAATACTTGGATAAACAAATAAGATATTTTTCACAGCAAACTCAGATGCCTGCAGTGGTGGGATAGCCACAGGCACACCAAGCAAAAGTATAACTTCATGCTCATGTCTATAAATTTTAGAAAGAACAACATTCATGAGCGTTGTGAAAACAAAGCAGTCCTCTAGTTTTCATTCCAGAGTTGGGTTTCAATAGTATCACTTTCAACAGTGGAAGGATTTTCTCTTCTCCATTAGGCCTTCAGTGGTCCCAAAGTGAGCTGTTGCTTCCCAGAAAATGGCTAGTCAGTCTGTTGCCATTTCAGACTGTTAACATACTCAGGGAGGATAATAGCTAGATCTCAAAGTAGTGTGAAAGAAAATATCCCACCTTCTTGATTTGGGGGTTGTGTCTCATTTGTTGTTAAAAGCGTTCCTGATGCTTTCTCTTGGTGGAAACGACTGAACAGCTGCTTAATTTCTTGATCGTAGTCCTGCCACTCAGGGACAATCCTCACAGCTGCCTGAAGTTTTGGCTCTTTGGTCATGGGGTTATTGCACTGCAACATAACACAAAGGTCAGTGCTATGAAATGTCGGGTCAATCTCTGCTCAGAAAGAAAACTTTCTGATCACAGTGTCTGAACAGTGTCTAGTAACTTCAGTCACTAATATCATGATCATGAAAACGACTCTGCATTTTTAAAAATTCCACTGTTATCAGAATAGTGAAGCCTCTTTTGGAATAGAATGAAAACAATACAAAGGTTCCCCAACTGTTTTTATAGTTTACAGCAGGAAAGAAAGTAGACTGATATCGATTGGTAGATCTTTGGGTAACCTGCAATGGATTGGCAAACGCTTTTACTCACAATTGTTTAATAACAGCAATGACAAAAATGTCATCCAACCATCAGTCCATCCCCCCCCCCATGCTATTATTACAGAGCAGGGTTCTAATTCATATGCTGTCCTTGTGTCTATACATCATTCCACTGTATGGTCCATGAAGTGCAGCAGCTAAATTGGTTTCACCTTCTCACTTGGTTTCACCTTCGGTCACCATTTTACACCAGAATCTGTGCTTTTTCCCAACTTCCTCTTGCAGCCACAACTGTGTACCTAGCCCTGGTTGGTGGACCCTGGGATTCTAGTAAAAATAAGACCACCAAAGTAGATCCCACAAGCTTGAAGTCTTCCCTCAAATGCTTTATAGCACACAAAGGCATTTTGAAATACTTCTAATTGCCTGCCCCCTACTGCTTTTACAAGGAGACTTACCAGATCAATTGTTTTTGCTTTCTTCTTTGATGCATCATCACACCACGTTTCACACCAAAGCCACTCTTGTGGGAGTGATTTAATAGGCACCTGATGGATCATGTTGTTGGGCAAGTCCTATTAGAAGGAAAATAATAACGGTAGTTATTTCCTTACTAACCCTTTCAGGAGAGTTAGTAATCAGATGCAAATTAAAGTTAATTCCAACACAAATTTTTTGCTGTCCAGAACATGTTAGTAAATATATGGCAAGATACCAAAGAATACATAATCCCATACGGTTTCTGATTTATCAACAAAAGTAAAGGATGATGGATTATGGTTATAACCAGAACACACCAGACAGACCAACAAACTGGAAACCAGCGATGAAGAACATTTAGCTACCCTTATTTCAAGGCTGACCACTATCTGCAATCATAAACCACCATCGTTTAACAGCTACGCCGCTCCAATTGGATTTAGATTAAAATTTAAGACATCTTCCTCCTCATCCTCAATATTAATCCTCACTGTTTGCTTTTTTGGTTTATCTGTTTCTAAAGCTTTATGCTGCACATGGTTGGCAACCTTCAGTCTCGAAAGACTATGGTATAAGCCTACAGCACCCGGTATTCCCAGGCGGTCTCCCATCCAACTACTAACCAGGCCTGACCTTGCTTAGCTTCCGAGATAAGACGAGATTGGGCAGCGCACCGTGTAAGTACCTGATCAAGATTGGAAAGACTGTTGGGATCCTGGCTAAGTCCTTGATATTGTCCTCTGAGGCGGTCTCCAGCAGCTATCTTCCGGAACTTCTTCAAATCCACAACATAGAGAGCACTAAGAACAGACAGAGCAACTGCTTGAGTCACTGTATCTGAACACTACAGTAATGAGTTAAATACAAAAATATTCAAATGCACAATATGATCAGATCATTAAGTGGGTAAATTAAAAGAACAGAAAGCATCACATTCCTGAAACTTGCATTTGTTCTTTATTAATAAGTTAAACTTACATATCTTCTGAGAAAATATTTTTTGCCATAAAGTATTCATTTTTTAAACTGTTATATGAGTATTAGTTTTCATCCTGAACGTCCTCCAACAGGTTCAGGGTGGTATATACAATGTTCTTTTGTTCTCACAATGGCCGTGTAAGGTAGATTAGGGTAAGGAGTGACTGGTCCAGGGTCACCAATGAGAACCTGCTTGTCTCTACTCCTATCAGATGCTTTAACTACCACAGGAAATAATGCCTCAAGCCAGTACCCTGAAGTTTGTGATAGAATACTTTGCAGAAAAATGCAACGCCACAGTTCACACATGAGCACTGTGTGCCCACTTTTCATATGCCCACACCAGTTTCACCACTGACAGCAGAAGTTAGTGATGCCTAGTTTTCAAATCCTTGTTATTAAATTTACAAGGCAACAGCAGCACCCATATCAGGCAGAAACAACTGGCTGTCACCTGATGTGATATTTTCTTCCTGCCAAGTGACTTGCCCAGTATCCTGACTTCCAAAATCTGTATCCGTCCATCTCTTTGCGGCTGTCACAGAACGGTGTATAACCATAAGGTGCGCCATCCAAGTTGAAATCTCTTAGCTCCTTGAGATCTGTCCGCACAATCTAAAGAAAAAGTAGTTCAAAGGTTTAATCTTCAGTTTTGGTTTTAGATATTCTAATGGGAAGCTTGGGGACTAGGACTTGCATGGTTATGCTAACTGGTATGTTACTAGCTTAAGTTCCACCAAGATTGAGGGTGCAGATGGAATGTTCCAGCCCCCAATCCTGCTCTGCACTATCCACTAGTGATGTCACTGCCACAGATGGAGCAAACTCAGTCCTGCTTACCCAAACCTGGATATTTCCTTGGTTCCTGTGAAACAAACATAGCTCAAGAAAGATACAAGCAATACTTCTTTCCCATCATCCTTGAATGCCCACCAAAAGCCTCTTACTTCTTTTACTCTTCTCCTACCCAACATGGATGGATGCAGGAGAGGGGTGTCAGAAATGTAGTCCTCTTCAAACCTGTGGCTGTCTCTAGAAGGGGCAGAGATGGCTTCTCTGCTATCAGATAATATTATCTGTTATCAGATAATAAGGATGGTGAAATAAAATTATCCTGAACCCCTGACATGCTGTCTATATTATAATTAAATGATCTCAACTAACCTATTCTGGTCTTTTTATGTTAAGTTTTCTAGCAACTCCAGCAATTTTAAGATCTGAGGAACACTTACCTGGTCAGCATCCACAAAGAGAAATTTATCAACGGCAAGAGGAAAAAGCACATCCAGAAAGAGGATTTTGTAACCCCAGATGATACGCTGCTTCTCTGTTTGCTGGTGAAGCCATCGTGGCCATTTGTATTGGACTAGTTCATACTGGAAATTGTATTCTGCAGCCATATAGGGGATGAACTCCTAGAAGGAAAGTATGGTTACTGATCTCCAGAGCTTCTGATATCAAAGCAATGTTTAAAGCAAACTTTAAAAATAAAGTAAAACGCTCCAAGAAAAAAAAACACCTTAAAAACAAGATACTGTGCAGTGAAAGCTTTGCATGGAAATGGCAGAGGTGAAAGTTCAAGTGCAGGGCTCCACACATATTGGCTGGGTTGGGTAGCCAATCATTTTTTCTAGCAGCCCAGGAGGCTTGGTACCGAGTACCGAGTGAGTACTGCGTTCTGAGTACTGGGTGTCCCTTCTGTACCTGCTGCCCAATAAGGGGGTTTTATGCTAAGGAATGGAGAGTGGTGAGTATGTTCATTAACAACCTCTTCCTTCCAACCCATGACTGTGATATGTTATCCTGGCACAAGATGCAGTCTAACACCATTTTGACAGAAGCTGTCTTGGGGCTGCCAAAGGCTTTTAAAAACCTATGGCAGCATATACCAGAAGCTTTCCTAACTGGTTGCCAGACTTTTAAAGTATATAATACAGAAACCAGACAACTGTATTTGTGGGCTCCTGCTTAAGAGATTTTAAGATAAGGGTATCTTGATTTTCACAGGGCCATGAGTGCTTCTGATCATTGCTCTGAAATGTGCTAGGGAATCCCTTCCTTTAACTTGTGAGTCAAGCATGTTACTGTTGGCACACTCAGGAAGCAGCATGACAGCAGAAACATCAGGAGATCTGGCACAGATTTCAGACTTGTAATGTATGCCTGGCACAAGAACAGTCTGTTCTCTTCTGAAGCCTAAGTGTGACTATTCTAATTTATTTTTTTACGTGGTGCAAAAGAAAAGGAAGGCAGTTCACATTGGCAACACTGTACAATGAAACCACAAAGACAGCAGACAATGGGAAGTCTATTTCATCCCCATGTCCCAGCACAGGGGGCTGAAAGTATGGAATGAATCCCTTGCAAGTCTCAATGAACTCAAGTCATTCTCAAATAGATTTTAGTGATAAATAAACCAACCCTTAAATGCAAATGGCCTCAGTACAGTTGGGTCTCTGAGATCCATTACTAAGCTACACTAGTAATGCCATTGTTGAATTTTATCTCTCTGTATTAATATGGAAAATGCTCATTGAGAACCAGGAGCACCCAAACGAGATTGGATAATGGATTTATCTTGAAAAGTGTATTGTTGTCTGGAAAGCTGAAGCTCACTGGAACAGTCTGTTTAGCAATGAGTGCAACTTGCTTAGGATGCATCCCAAATTTCAAACATCTCAGGTAGCCACATTCCCTGGGGAAACTGATCTATCCCACAGCAAGACACTGCTCAATTGGTACAAACCAGGAACACTAGACTGCAAGACCAAATGTTCACTATGTGTCTAACAGCTCAATCCTATGCATGTTTATGTAGAAGTAAATTCCACTATGTTCAGTGGTGCTTACTCCCAGGAAAGTGTGCATAGGATTGCAGCCTAAGCCTCCACATCTCACTCTTGAGTTAAGCCATTTCTGCCTGAAGTTGCATATATGCAACAGGGATCAAATGTGTACACCTGTGGGCTGGGCAGAAATGGGTTAAAGAGAAAACTAACAGGTAGCTTACAGTGAGTTAAACACAATTCACACACTGCAGTTTAAAAATAATGCAGTCCCTACACATGTGAGAAATTCTTCAAGGCTGATCAAGCATTGTGTTTATGGGGGGGGGGAGCCTTTAATGTAACCCACCTGGATACATCACACATTGTTATGGGCAACATCCTACAGCTGTATCTTGTGCCTATTTACTTGGAAATTCAGATCTACTAAGTTCAATGGGAGAGACTCCCAAAGAAGCATGCACAGGACTGCACCAAAACTTCTCATGCTATCAGAAAGTATACTTGAAACAAAGCTTCCCTGCATGACTACAATATCATCATCATCATGAACCTGGAGCCAAATCACAGTGATACTTTTTACGATCAGCTTTCCCAGCCACAACTTTCCAATAATATGAGCTGATTATCCTGAACTAGAAAGCAACCCTTTGGATAACCACTATATAAATCACCCAAGTACTATGACTTATGGGGGAAACGCTTCTCTGTTAACCATATGGCGCTAGACCATAGGGTAAAACATTACTGATGGGGGTGATGAGTTGTGGGATATCCTCCCTAAAGCAATCCACCAATGCCATATTTTATGGTTTCTACTGTATTTTGTTACAGGGGGACACAAATTGCATTTTCAACTAAACTACTGCAGCAGGTGGCTTTAACCAGGGATACATTTACAAGCAACAAAAGCAACCTATACAAAGATGTGAAGCATTATTTCTCAAACTTTGCTAAAGCCTGCAACTTTCTCCTTAATGTTTGCTTTATTTTATTGTATTTACTTAAATGTACAGCCCAACTTGAATGCAGTTATGCTCACTGAGTCATCAAGGAAGTTAAATCTTTTCATTGCAACAAACCTTAAATGTAGGTGACAAGTAGTTCTTCAAGAACCAGAATTTCACAGGAGTCTGTGTATTTTTCAACACAGATAGCATCATTATGCTGTCAAGGCAAAAAGAGAGCCATTTTAAGTACCTTTAACAACTACATGAAGCAGTGGCGAAGCAGTGGCATAAATGCTCCAATATGACAGGTTTTGCTCTTACATCTTGATGTTTCATACAATTTGTATTGGTGAAATTATTAAACTGTGCACTGAAAATCAAGAGGACAGCACCCGCCTTTATATATATTTTTATATTAAAAAATAAAAGTGCACAATGCAAGGACATGTTTTCTCAACTTTTGTGCTACATGTTTACTTAAACACGTGGTCTCATACTCCAAATGTATTTTTTGAACAAATCCTGAATCACTAACATTAAGTGCCTATCGTTTATTTTATATAAGTAAAATAATGTAATGATGCACAGAAACATATTTGATATTTTCTAGTTAAACAAAATCCTGATTTTTGTTTACACAAAATCCTGATTTTGCGTGTTATACAAGCAACCCTGGTTCTCACTTCTTTGAAAATGAGTTTTTAAAAACATAGACCAGACAATCATGTAACATGGTTTAGCATTTGTGAATGAACTACCACAAATCATGGACTTGCACCTTAGATATCTGACAGTTTAGCTTGCCCTCTGAGTTTTCTCCAAAAGGTGACAGGCATCTTTCTGCTGGGGCTTCAGTAAATTAAATACTGTTTTTCATAACTTTAGGGCTCTCCTTCTTTTTTTCTAGCTTGCAATGTCCCCCTCCTCCTTTGCACACAAGGGAACAAAGCTGAGCGTTTCCACTTTCCATTCTGAATAAACAAAACCACAATTTTCTTCATATCTAAACTCTAGAAATTGTGCTGGCTCTGGTTAGTTAACCAACTCAGATCTGAAACCATGGCTGCATGGTTTTGTTTGAACTAACCACAGTTAGAATAACCTAGCTTTCCCCAATTCAAGTGTAACAAGAAATAAAGAATTTGGTGAACTGTAAATTCTACTTCTGGCTTGCCTGAAAGTGGTCCATGTAGGTTAAGTGCCAGTTGGTTCAAAGATTGGGAATGGGGGGGGGCAGACAACAAATGTAGGAATCAGGGCAAGAGAAGAAGGGATATGCAAATTTGAGGGTCATCATGGCTTGTTCACGATAATCTCTAAACCATGGTTTGGATGTCTGAGCTGGGCCAGCTGGAAGAGTTACACCACATATTTGGATAACTGACCATAGACAGTCTCCCAAATTGCCACTTACAAGCAGCAATGCATTTTCCAATTTGAGTAACATACTATTGATCCCAGACTAACCGAAGAAATCTCTCATATAGATGCCCTGATGCCACAGAAAATATGTTGATCACATCATCTTTATCCTGTTTCACCTCTTCTTTTTTCTGCCCACCTGTAAATCCCCTAAAAAAGAAGGGGAAAAACAAAATGCTAACATCAAAATGCAGTAACACATAAGAGGCCCAGGTCTGCTTTCTGCTTCCACAACATGTTCCTCACTTAGGCTGCAACCCTATCCACACTTTTGTGGGAGAAAGCCCCAGTGACTCTAATGGGACTTACTTCTCAGTATACATGCAGAGGATTGGGCTCTTAGTCAATAATACTGGTTGAATGGACTAAAAGCACTCGGTGTTTGTGCTTCAAGAGAACAGGAATGCTTAGTATGATCACTTTATTGTAATTACACAAATTCTCTCTCATCAAGAACATGCTGGCTATTATTCAACAAAATGTAAAAAAAACATAAAATCCTGACACAAAATCTATCATCCTTAATATGAAACACAACATTCAAATACAACAAATGCATCTAAATAATGTTTCATACTATCACCCATTTGTCTACTTATGCATATGAAAAATTCTACAGAAACTCTTCTAGAATTTATTCACATGTAGTTCTGGTGCAATCCCCACTTCTATTCGAGTTCTTATTTAAATAATTGAAATACACTGAAAATTTACAGTATGGTTAATTTTTTAATTCTAAAGTGTGGCATTGCACATCTCTTATAGGTGCTATATTAAGCCTGGAATCCTAAACACACTTAATTGGTATTGAGTCCCATTGAAGTCAGTGCAACTTACAGCCAACTTGACATACACAGGATTGAACCACTACAGCACGAAGAAATGTTTCTGCCTCAAAGGAAGTTACATTCCAATCCTATCCAAGGTCTGTGCTGGTGGAACGTGCAAAAGTGTCATTAAGTGCTTTGCAGCAATGCAGGGAGCCAGCACACTGGCGAGAAGATCACAGCCTTCTCACATGTGTTGAAGGAAGCCTGCTGGACCAGGTAAGCCTGGCACAAGGGTGGAACAGGGTAGGGGTAGAGGCTTGAACAAGGCAGGGATAGGTGGATTGGAGCAGGGAATGGGTAGGTTCGGCAGCAGTGGCACACACCAAATCCCAACCCCCTTCCTGGGCCTGATTCACCTGCACAGATCAATATGGACTTGCACCAGTGATATCACTGGCACAGGTCTGAGTTGACCTGTTGCAGCTTACGCCTTACCCTTACAAATGTCTCCTTACGCTAAGGGGATTTCCAGCAGCTGAAAATCCCCTACGGGATGCAGCGTAGACCACAGGAGAATTTAGTTAGGATTGGGCTGCCCAAAGGGCAGGAAGTAAATTGATTAAATATATATTCAGGTTTAAGATACTTGAGACACAGTGGGAAAGAGAGAATCATGTTTACCACTTAAGGGATTCCCAAAATCCAGACTCATTTTCACTAGTTCCATCACTGAGCAAATCTTCATTGATCATATCTAGTTTCTTCTGAACCTGTAAAGAGATCACAGTAAACTTAAACTTATAATTCAAGGCTGGAAATATTTACAGTACACTACAATGCGTGATATATTCGGCTTTTTCTATTGGACTACAGTATGCGGACCTTTTGTGGCACGCCAGTGTTCCACAGCACACCAATTGAAAATTGCTGCTTTAGAGCTTCACATTTCTCATGAGATTCTCTGTAAGATATACAAGAGGGGCGAAAGGCTCCTTCTTCCCATTATAAAGCAAATTTTTGAAAATACTTCCTTACCATGCCATTTTTAAAAAACTTACCTTCACTTTAATAATTTTGCTCTTGAAATTGTTGAGAACAACAACGACATCACTTGCATCTGGAGGCGAATCTGTACCATCATGGCTAAAAAGGAATTACAATATTTAAAACATTTTACAAAATAATCACTATAAAAGAAGAGCTATTTTGTTTCCAGTTGTGCTTTCTTTCCTTCATCATGAACTTGTCTCAAAAATGCTTTCTTCCACCTTCAGTCTATCCTCCTACTCATTTCAAATGTTCTAAGAAGTTATTTCAGAAAGGGGTATATAAGCTTTAGGATGAATATACGCATCTGCTTATGAAACAATGTAGTTGAATCACATAATTCAGTTTACCCCCAAAACCAAGTGTTATCCATTTTGTTAGTTTAGGGAAGAGTATTGCCAGTCAGAAAAACAGATGAGCAGAACCATGTTCTGATAGATGAAATGAATTTTCACCAGAATGAAATAGCAAAGCAGTTCTTCTTGTTAACACACCTGTAGATTCTGTATATATCTTCAGACCTCCCCTTTCTTAGTTTCAGAAACCAGGCACCAGGGTTAGCTTTTAACTGGAAATAGCCCTATAAAAGGGAAAAAGACACGCTAGACCAGTGATTTTCAATCTTTTCCATCTCATGACACACTGACAAGGCACTAAAATTGTCAAGGCACACCATCAGGTTTTTGACAATTGACAAGGCACAGCAAACTGACACGAGAGGGTCATATCCCCCAGTGGCCCTACTAACAAATGATCCTCCCCCAAACTCCTGCGGCACACCTGCAGACCATCTGTGGCACACCAGTGTGCCACGGCACAGTGGTTGAAAATGGCTGCTCTAGACCACTGACAAATAGCTTCCTTACTGCCAAGCAGAAAGACATAGCAACCCAAATGTTTGCTTTATATAAGGTACAAAAAATTAACATGGTAAAACACCTTGCTCTCAAAAACAAGATGGATGTCACATTATGGCTGGCAGAGATGTTCTCATAGAATCTATGACTGAGAAAGGACCACCAAAATTACACAAGCAGAACACTAAATGCCCTACGTACTTCCTTGTTTTTGACACTAAGAACACAGTAACAAAATCTGAGCTTCACTACAACAAAAAGGGTTAGAAACAATTTTAGAAAAATATAATTTGGGATTTGTAAGATTCTAATATAGCCCAAAGATCTTGAGAAGTATTAAGCAAATTATGGGCCTACCCTACCTAATATTGGACTGGTGTAAGGGGGGGGAGGTTTACAACAGTGGAACAGTATTCCACTGTTGTAAAATGGTTGCCAAAGGTGTGTACAGTGTGGTGACAACCATTTTGCTAGTGCTGCTGCAAGAGGTGGTAGTAGCACTGGAGTGACATTGACAGATGCCGCTGCCCCCACTGGACACGGTGGCAAGAGGTGTGAGTGGGTAGTAGGTGGGGGTGGGAGGAACAGGGAGTGAAGGGGAGGAATGAGGGGATGAAGACAGAGGGGGACAAATTGGAGGCTGGGAAGAGGGTGGTTTCAGTGCCACCAATTTCCTATTCCCCTTTCCAGCCTCAATCCGCCTTCTCGGGTCCACCTGAACCAGCTATATAGCTGGCGCAGGTTCAAGTATTTTACCCCCTAGACATAGGAACAAATGTTTTGTTCACCCAGAGAAGAAGAAAAGCCTCCAGAATCTGAAACTCCCCCAAAGGATGCAGCACATGCCCCATTGGCACTGCTGCATCAGCACAGGGCCAGTTAGGTCAGACTGGACTGCCTGTGTATGAATTATTATATCTAAGGATATGACACTTCTTACCCACTGCATCCTTGGGCAAGGGGGGTTAGTTCTACTAGTCAGAGTTCATTAAACCTGTAGTGACAACCTCTGTTGTTACAGTACTCTCATCCAAGAATGACTGTATTTATTTGCTTTTTAGAATGCTGAAATAAATATATTCTGGTGTGACCAACTGGGCACATAATTTTTAGAGGAAGATTGTTTCGCCATTTATTTTAAAAGTTTTAAGCTAATTGTGCGGCCTGTTTTTTAAATATCTTTTCTCTACTTTGTTTATCTCTACATTGTTCTGAACTCCATAGGGGCAGCAGAAGATAAAGTGATCCAAAGGTGACCAAAGAACTGCTAGTTAAGTCAAAGGCTCTAGACTTGCTGCCAGTGTATACTGAGACAAGTGATCAAGTAAACAAAAGGATTGTCATTTGTTGCATATAGTGCAGAGTCTCAGGATCCTAGAAAATACCTTGACAGAGCATAGAAGCATCAGTTACCTGGGGACTATTTGCAAATCTGTTTCAAAAGTTATTCAGTTTGGTTAGCAGGTTAGTCACTTACTAAGTTGGCCATGACGATGGTGTCAACCACAACAGGGTTTGTTGATGTCCCCAGTGTGAACTGAAGCCCTCGAGGGGGCTGCCCTGTTGTGATATCATAGCAGTGCCCTTCTAAAAGGAGGTACTCCAATTCATATTCAGCTGCCACTATACTCTCCACCTGTGAAAAGAAATAACCAATATTTAAGCTAAATTTCTTAATGGCTGATTACTTTGTAATTTGAAAAAAGGATATACTATGAAAAATATACAGGACTATAAACGAAGGAACACACATAGAAATAAATGTTGCACTGTTCCATGTGCAGTTCTGCAAGCACATGCAGAAGAAACTGAGCTACAATAGTGACCATTTTATGTGCGGCATCTTGGGCAACATGCTGTGCACATACAGAGTCAAGTCAGGCTCCCATTCAGATTTCTGGGAGCAAGAACCTTGCCTGATCATTACCATGCGCCCAAGTCCTTTATAGCGAGCAGAAGGATATTTTAAGATTCAATTCACTGTTTTGTTTTTGCAACCTTAGAGAACCAGCTGCCCCAGGCAGGAAACACAGATGCAGCAGGACGAGACCTTGCCTTTGCTAACTAGAATTCTGTAGTTACCTTATTGTACTGCTGGGAATTTAGGTTCAAAGATTTGCTGGAAGATGAACTCATGGTAATGACAAATTTCTCCATTCTTAACCTTTTCTATGATTATCTTTTGGTTTCAAAAACTATAGTCCAACTATATCAGCTTGTACACCAGTTGTAAAATGATGGAACAAGATGTCATTTTTTAAAAGCTTTAACACATTTGTGCAAATTGTGCTCAAATAGCTATCACTGCTCTTTGCAGTGCTGAAATAAACAGAACCCTTTAACTATGACAGCTTTCAGAATGTCTCTGCCTCTCCTGGGGAATCTCTCTGCACAGAATAGAAAAATGGAGAACCCATCCATACACTGCAACTTCTATTTGAAAACCATTTGAAATCTGTGTTGAGCTTTCTGTGATGACATTTTGACTCAAGAAACCACTAGTTACGCTAAAACACAAAATCAAAATTCGTTGTTGGGAAGAGGGAGCTGGTGGGACTGTTCAGCTTGACTTCCAAACTCAGCTCCACCAATAAATGCAAGCAGATTGTAAGCTTGCAGCCTTACTCTAACCCTTTGGATAGCCCAAATCTGAGCTGCCCGGAGCGCCCAGACTTGGCGGCACCGAAAAGGGCTGTCGCCAAATCCTGCATCTCCTGTGCTACCACAGGAGGCTCCTTGGGAGAAGGGGACGTTTATCCCCTTCCCCCGAGTAAGGTAAGCAGCCCCGCAATGGGGCTACTCACTTTACCGCCGACCAAAAAGTCAGCAGTAGAATAAAGGCGCTCGTGTAGGGTGCGCAGCCTTCCACAAGCGACCTGGATCCAGCTCTGCGGATCCTCCTCCCGCCTGCACCTCGGCACGCCTCACCCATGCCCCCACCTCCCATTCCACAGCCCAGCGGTCCAGGGGACCGCCAAGTCGTGGAACTTGGGCCACCACCCGGCGCTAGCCCAGCACCGGCCGGCACTGGGCTAGCACTGGCAGGAGCCCGGCAGTGAGCCCCGCAAACATGCCTTATGGCATGTTTGCGACTGTGGCCGGCGGCACGGAGCCATGCCGCCAACCACAGGATTGGGCTCTAAATCCAGAAAGAATTCTCCCCTTGAAAAAATCAGAACATACTCTGGCCGCAAAATATTCACATCTCTTACCTCCTCTAAATAAATGTTGTCAAGATCATAGGACGTTCTTACAGATTCCACCATCCAGCTCTCGGGAGTGATTGGATTCAGAGTAAACAAGGGAGACTGAGGCATATCCAAGAATTTGGCAACTGGACCAGGAACAAGGAAGTTGTCCTCTG
Source organism: Tiliqua scincoides (assembly GCF_035046505.1). Lineage (NCBI taxonomy): Eukaryota > Metazoa > Chordata > Lepidosauria > Squamata > Scincidae > Tiliqua > Tiliqua scincoides. The sequence continues at coordinate 193,513,069 of NC_089823.1, forward strand.
TGAAAGTGACTTCTGGCTCCAAAACATAGCGATAAAAACTGAAATGTAAAATGTAAAATATCATAACATTATAGTGTTAAATCCTGCAGAAAATTTTTTTTGTGTTGTAATGTTTAAGTCTTAATAGCTTCCCTTAGACCCACTTTGTGTATCTAGACACTGCTTTGAAAAAGTATATGTCAATTCCTCAAATTAGCCTGCTGGACTCTAGTGTTTTAAGGGGCATTACAACTCTTTATTTTCTGTCCAAAACTCAAGCCAAGGATTTTAGAGAATTATGTATCTTTCACACTACTCATTCCTTGTCCAATTCTTCTATGCATCTATTACAAAAATCAAGGAACAGGGTATAAACTAAAGAGCATCACTGCTACATTAGTGACACTAAAGGAACCAGAAAACAGAGGACTGAAATGAATCCAGAATGACACTGTTTAGAAAGTGCTACCAAATGAGTTAACACACAATGAAGTTTCCTTTTTTACCTAAAACAGGATCAACAGTCTAGTAGTTTAAAACTACAAACATTCGAAGCCACATGAAGCCCTTCTTCAAGCAGAGCATGTGGAGTAAAATGTATTGCATGTGGTCACAAACTCAAGTTTTGTACCTTACTATAAGGCAATGCTGTGATAGGTGATTGAGCGGAAAGCAATTATTTTAATAATCAATTAATTTCAAAGAGTTTCAAAACTTAAAAGTTTACTAGACTAATGTTACATTTTATGAGCAACTTCACTGAAGTTTTAATTTTCTCCATGGTGAGTACCCACCTGTGTGAGACTTTTGCAAGGTTAACAACTGGATTTGGGTTAATACATGCTGTCTTAAATCATGGGGCCAGCATGACACAATCACTCATTTAGCAGGCATAAGAATGTTTATTTTAGAAGGTACAACATATTGGACAGGATACAAAGGCCTATACCAGGCATTCACAGGGCTGGAAGAGAATCTACTTTGCATGCCAGGTTCCCAAGGTCAATCCCCGGTATTCTCCAGGCAGGACTGAGAAAAATTCCTGCTTGAAACCATGAAGCCAGAAAGTGTCAACAATATTCAGCAAGATGAACCAATGGTCCGACTCAAAATAAGACATTTTCCCATGTTCCTAGGATTGTGGCCCATTTATTTTGTACATAAACCTCATACTCTGTCTGTTATGGAAGTTGCACACCAAAGCAGTAGATTCCTTACATCAATGAACTGAAGCAACACAAGGCATACTTTTTTCATTACTGTTTTATAAAGCTCATTTTTCCCTCACCTTTTCAAAGGCATATCTGAGAGCTTGGACTGGCAATTCATAAAAACTCTGAGGTTCATGTTTATGAGCTTGGTCAACACCTGTACAAAAGGGGGGGGGGAAGGCAAGATACATCTGAAATTAAACTTTACAGTAGACAGGGTAGATTTTGTGCAAGTTCCTGCTTCTCCCTTATCCCCAAATTTTTCACTCTCTGTTGGCCCATTAAGGCTGCACGATTCAGTGAGTTGCTCAGAAGCAGCCATACATACTGTGGTTACATGAACACAATCCAAGGCAAAAGGGAACATTACCAGTTGTTCTAAGGAAGAGACATGACTAATATGCAAATAAAATGATATAAAATAAGCAAAGGAAAAACACTCTGAAAACTTTGTCCCATAATGCACTTGGACCTTCATTTAAATAGGTTAAACAACAATTAAGGAAACTTCTCAGACACCTCAGTTATCTCAATGCAAAAGATATATACAGTCAAATGAGTAACAGTTTTAGGTTTCTGATGTTAAGTTTCATAAGACAACTGATTCTCAAGAGTTACTGGAGCATACTAAGAAAGACGGGGGAAACAACATATTGTATTTCTGAAATGGTTGGCAACCTTCAGTCTCGAAAGACTATGGTATAAGACTACAGCACCCGGTATTCCCAGGCGGTCTCCCATTCAAGTACTAACCAGGCCTGACCCTGCTTAGCTTCCAAGATCAGAAAAGATCGGGCATCTGCAGGGTAACAGTTTCTGAAAGCCTTCCAGTAAAATAATGCATCATTATTGAGAGTATCAAATATGAATGCCTTTGTTAAACTAGATCATGTAAACCCACTTTCTATGTCAAACGAACAGTGCTATAATTTTCTCACCTTTGAAATTTTATTTCTTGTTAAATGAAAAGAAAGTACACCAATGTCACATTTTAAAAAAACAATTAATCTTGACATGCTAGTTTTATAATTTGTGGGATTTATTTTCTCTCTCATTCTCACTCAGAGAGAGAGAGAGAGAGAGAGAGAGAGAGAAAGAGAGAGAATATGAGAATAACCAGGGTGCCTCCCACAATAATGGAGGAAGAATACAATTCAAAAAATATACTATAATTGCCTCTTAGTTATGTTGTTTTCTGGTGCTGTGTACTATTAGATATGCTGTTTTTTACTTGTTAATTACTGAATTAATTTTTATTGCACTTTTTAATATGTTGTGAGCCACCTTGAGCGCCTTCCTTGTGGAATGGGAAAGACAGTATAAAAATATTTGAAACAAGCAAACTACTGAAACTGCTCAGGTTAAACTGTCCCTCAACTCTGATTATTACAAACCAATAATGCATCCACACCATAAGTAATGGAGCAAGTCTTTGTGCATCTCTGGTAGCAGGGTCAACAATAGCCACAACATCAAAATATGTCTCTCCCTCCTTTGGTCTTAACTTAATTGCACTAAAGAGAAAAAAAAAGGAAAAAAGAGACACAAACATTTTTACAATTAAATATATGCACATTAGAATAATCAACAAATAAAATGTTTTCCCTCATCATCCCACAATGGAAATGTCCACACAGGCTCCAACAAGGAGTATTTGATATGTTTAAAGCAAGTATTTTTATCAATCCCTTCTTTAAGCAGAAATTAAACTATCAAAGCACAGGGACACATACTCCACTCCAAATAATACATTAACACTCCTTAACACAAACAAGTAATGAAATCCGAGATCTTTATAGATCTAAATCTTTATAAAAGCTTTTTAAAAAGAGACTTTTGATAGTTCATATACATGAAATCCAGAGAAGAATCTATACCATTAACTTCTTACCTGTATTTGTCTTCAAAAAAGTTGTATTCAATTCTTGCCTCTCCTTTTGGCTGAGCAGACAGAAGAGCATCCACCTTCATCACGAGATCACTTGCTCTAAAACAAAATGCATTTCGCTTGTTCCCAGTGCTACCAGATCTCATCAACAAATTTTTTTTTACATAGTACTTCAAAGTGTTCCAGGTGCTTTTGCAAAAACTAAAATGAAATGTTCCATGGCCCGCATATTTACAATCAATAGCTTGTTTCCAATGGTGCCTCAATGAATGAAGGCACTACTGTTCATACAGTGGGATGATGCCCAATTTCCACTGATTTTTTTGTCTCCCAGTGGCAGCCCCTCTTGCTGCAAACACCATTCTGGAGGGTCTCCTGACCCTTAGGAGGAGCTTTTGAAAGAGGCTAGGGCAGTGATTTTCAGTCTTTTTCATCTCATGGCACACTGACAAGACATTAAAGTTATCAAGGCACACCACACTTTCTTGAAAATTTACAAGGCACACCACACCACCAGCCAGGGGTCACATTCCCCTATTAATAAATGACCATCCTCCAAATTCCCACTGCACACCTGATGGGGTGGTTTACATCGTTTTTAGGATTCAATTGTAAGCATGAAAACCTAAACTTCCAAAATGGGGGTCCACGATGCGCAAAAAAAAATAAAAAAAAAGCAAAAATGATTCCTCTAGTACTATCCTCTGACCAGATGATAACTGGAAAAGCTAAATGAACAAACTATTGGTAGCTTGCTCATTTTTACTTACAGATCTTCTTCCACTCCTAGTTGCTGAATATGAGTTTTTATTTTCTGTCCAGAAGTCTTTAATATAATATTTTCTAGCAAATGGAAATCATCCTGGTTAAAAAGTTCACCATCTCCTAATGGGCCAATGATCTAAAAAGAAAATGAAATGGTGAAGGTAGGCAATGCAAAAATAAAGGATAATAAAAACAATAAGGTAATAAAGAAAAATTCAGACACATCTGAAATGCACACATTGATGCCCGGGACAACTAGCCTCATCCTTATAACAACTCCAAATGCCTTTGAGAAAGGTCACATTGTTCCTGTTGTGCTATGAACAATACCAAAAACCTCCAATCATATTAACCTCTATCTGCTCCTTCCAAACATCAACTGAAGTCTTGCTGAAGGTTCCTCTGCGGAGTGACATAGGACAGTACCTTATTTCCTGATGGTACCCAGACCCTGCAATACTGTCCTATGCTTGTTTGCTCCTCCACCGTTTACCTTTGGTCATGGTGAAAATGTTGCTTTTTATGGTACATTCATTCCCACTGATAATTGAAAATCATAGAGTTGGAAGGGGCCTAATAGGTCATCTAGTCCAACCTACTGCCTTAGGCAGGAAATCCTCTTAGAACATTTCCAACAGGAGGGCGGCAGGGCCAGAGGCAACTAAATGGCCGTGCTTTTCTGAGCTCTTGAAAGCTCTTGGAAAAGCATGCTATTTCCTCCCAACAAACCACGGGTCTGATGAGATCTGAGGATCTGTGATCAGGAGAGATTCCATCCTACAGATAGTGTACAGTTTCGGAGAGGAAGGATCCAGCCAGGGGCTTTTTTCTCTCCAAGGGAACCCAGCCATCAATGTAGGTGTTGGTGAGGATTCATGCTGAAACTAAGCTGAAGGCCCCAAGCAGGGAAGGATGTTGGAAGAACTAAGTGAGTGTTGTTCTGCTGTGTGTGTCTGGCATTGATTGATTAATTGACTGCCTGATTAAACTTTTGCCCGAGGGAAGAAGGAGGGGCAGGTTTTCCCCCTCTGGGAAGAGGAAAAAGGGGGGAGGCTTTCTCTGCTCATTTGTTTGTTTGTGTAAGAAGAAGCTTTGGAGGAGACCTGCAGAGCTTGTTATGGAAATATGAGAGCATAACTCTAACTTTACAAGTCTAAAACTTGTTGGATTACAAATTAACCATTTTGGAATATAAACTTTGCTTCGAAACACTCAGTTTTGTTTTCCTGTGGAGATCTTGGAGTGCCTGTGGAGAAGGCTGGAGATTTGCATTTCTTTGTTTTGCAAATGTGGTTTATTGTTTTGAATTCTTCTCACTATCTCCTGGAATGGAATGTGGTTGATATAGCAACAAACATAAGCAATAGAACCAAAACAGAGTAAGAAGAACATCGGGGACATCTAGTGGAGTTGAAAAGACATTGTAAGGACAAGAACAGGACTTGACAAGTGAAGGAGGAGATACACTGAGGACATCTAGTGGCGTTAAAAAATATTGCAAGGCAAAGGTTTATTTGACTTAAAATTTCGCTGTGTTGGTTTTTATGGGTGAACAGTTGATTTTTTGATGATGTGATGTGATGTATGGGTAATTGATAGTGATATATGTGATAACAGATATTTGAGTTTTACAGGAAAGAAGATACAAGAAGGAAGAAAAAGTGACAGGAAAAGGAGCAAAAGGTAGGGGCTCTCCCGCCCTGGAGTTAAGCTTGGGAAAACTAACACAAGAGGAACCGAAAAGGAAAGATTGGAAGCAGACAATACAAGACAATATAGAAAAATTAGTGGTGATGGGACAGCAGCACAGAAATCAATTTTTGCAGGTTCAAGCTAGTCTGGTTGTTTTAACTACACAACTAAATGATCTTTAAAAAAAGGCCTCAGAAGGCCTCTATCTCCGGACCAGATCAGATGGAAAGCTCTTCAACCTCTCCAGACTGAGAGCAAAAAATAAAAAAAACACGAACATCTCCAACAGGTGCTTGTCGAGGCTCTGCTTGAATAGCTCCAGTGAGGGAGAGTCCACCACCTCTCTCGGCAATCTGTTCCACTGCCAAACCGCCCTGACCATCAGGAATTTTTTCCTGATGTCTAATCAAAATCTCTCTTGTAGTACCCACTGGTTCTAGTTCTACTTTCAGAGACAGCAGAGAATGAATTATTCCCTTCTTCCATATGACAGCCCTTTAGGTATCTGAAGACAGCTATCATATCCCCTCTCAGCCTTCTCTTCTCCAGGCTGAACATGTCAAGTTCCCTCAACCTTGGGCTTGTCCTCCAGCCCCCTGATCATCCTTGTCGCTCTCCTCTGAACCTGCTCCAGTTTGGTTGCATCTTTCTTAAAGTGGGGTGCCCAGAATTGGACATGATACTCCAGGTGAGGTCTAATCAGTGCAGATCCTTGTCCTGAAGGGATCCTTGCACTGAGAAGATCCTTGTTTTTGTCTGCTGACTTTTCTCTCCTTTTAAAATCATCAGCTGCTTGACTATTTTTTGTAATTTGTTTGCATTCACACTGTTATTAGCTGTCTTGCAGTGCCTTGATGGACAAAGAAGCAGAATATAAATATTTTAAACAAGTGAACATTCACATGGGCACTATCCTAATGCAGCATTTTGTAACATGAGTATGGAACAGTTGAGCTACCATACCACCCAGATAGCTGGCCAGCACAGCTCATTAAAACATCCACAGAGGCACACTTGGGATACACTGTTATCTAATCCTAGAGATAATCTAATTGCTGTGGGGAAGCATTTCATCCACAGAAAAGGAATGCTAATTGTGAAGGGCCTCTTGAAAAATTATGAACAGAAATAAGGGTGCTCTATGCTTATCTGGATAGAAAGGCATGCGGTCAGCAAACTTCTAGACTATGCAATACGTTATTCAAATAGCTGCAAAACCTTTGCACACTGTCCAATGAAATAAATTCTGATCATTGTATAAAATTTAGGTTGTAAGCAAATACAAATCCCATTCAATTTCTTAAGGTCCTTTAATGGCATAACGCGAGTTATCTGGAATGTTGTTCAATGAAATTAGAGTGAATGAATTCATTAATTCCATGCTGAACAAAAAACAAAAAGACAGTGGTGATTTTTAGTACCAGCCAGCTTTTAACCATGTTGAAGATCAAAGGACTGGCATCTTATTCTGATTTTATCTGGATGTTAGTTAAAAATGCTATATTGCCTTGAGCATGAGAGTGGGACAGGCTAGGTGTGTAAATAAATATTCCTATAAGCGATATCGTCTCTGTTCCAGATTTTAGAGGCAGCTTCCTCATTTTACTTACTCTTCCATTGCTGATTACCGCCCTCTGGCCTTTCTTTAGTTTAAGAACATCCTTGGAGTACATGGTATGTGAAAGAACAAAATCCACTTTAGGAGATTCAAAGGCATCTTTAAAAGCATTGATATCCATGCCCTGAAATGGTCGGGAGAAAAAAATCATTCTGAGTAAAAATCAATTAAGAAACTGGACAAGTGCACAAACTGCTATATGGTGGTGGTGGTGGTGGTTTTTAATTAAATTCCTTCCAAGTAAACAGGTGAGAGTTTCCCTTGTTCTCACTTATAATTATTGAAACTACCTAGATAATTTTGCAAGGCCATCTAAAAATGTCTTTAGACACACTGGGGTGTGCTGAACTTTGCAGCCTATCGAACTAAACAATTCATATTCTGCAGATTTTATTGCAATTCCATGATAGAATAAAAACTGCTATGTTTCTTAAGAAAAATACAACTGAAAAATCAATACTTTTTAATACTAACAAGTAACCATGCACAAACAGGTAGGAATAGGGGCAACAGCTCAGTTGCAGAGTGTAGGATTGCATACAGAGAATCCTAGGATAAATTCCTGACATCTTGATGTAAGACTGGGAAATACCTCTGTCTGAAACCTGAGAGTCACAGCAAGTCAGTGCACACAGCAGTGAGATATGGTAGGTGGGCCAATGGTCCAAGGCAGCCTCTATATTTCCTATAAAGTTACTTGGGACTGGAAAGCTCCCCTCTACAACTTTGGAAAAGGGCCTAATGTGACCTACCCACAATGGCTGATGGAGGGAAACAGAAGGGGAGATCTTAAAGTAAGTTGAAAGATTTCTATAACAAAATTAAAAATGTTGCTCGAATCTTCAAACCACGGATTAAAACACATTGTAAGATCTAGTCCCAACATTTCACTTTCATTTGTGGAAAGCATCTTCAGAGGCTTACAAAGAATTTTGTGTCCTCTGCTCAATGTTCTGAATAACATCCCTTTTTGTAGGTAGCCCAAGCAAGTATCTAATTGGTCTCATCTGCTAGCTGGAAATTCAACAAATTACACTCTTTGCCTGTTCATCATGACCACAATTTCCTATATAGGTTTCTCTTCAAACTTTTTTATTCTCATATATTTGAGTACTGGAAGGCAGGCATTACTTAATGCCTTAAGTAATTTAAACAGAGTGTCTTCCTTTTTGTTCATATTGTTTTTATGTTTTTGAATTTCAATGGCCTCTCTATGGGTTCTACTATGCTATTGTTGCACTGTGGAAAGAACCTGAGTTTGATTAAAATTTATTTGGTGACCAGTTCGCACAGTATGCTCTGCCACTGCTGATTTTTCACTTTGTTCTAAGCAGCAGTGGAGTTCGTGTTCCTTAACTCTAGTAATCACACTCCCTACGTAGTCCCGTAGATTTTGTGGCCCCTATGTAGATTTTTCCACACTCGCAAGGAATACAATATACACTGGCTTGAGGATTTGAGCAACATTTTAAATTTTGTTTTAGACTCATCCAGCCACAAAAGCCGTAGTGTGTTTGTAAAGATTTCTATATTTCTCTAAACTACTGTTTTGTGATATGGAGCATACAAGTGCAGCCGACTGCATCCTTAATTAGTAATAACTAGAAAAAGATAAGGACACTTTAATAGTCCAATCCGAAGATTTACAATACCAGTAAATCAACCCATAGGACTGATCACACGCTCTGCTCTTGCTGCTAAAAACTACTGCATAAATTATCATGTATTAACAGGCTTGCAGTCAGATACACTGACGCATTTTGTTGCATGGTGCACAAATTCATAATGCCAAATCCTCAAATCCCATGTCCCAAAGCACTCTGACAATGGGACTTGTTAAACTCTGTTCACAACTTTAGTGAGCTGCTTGTGGGCAGGGCTGGTGGGTGGGGCTGCAAGTAAGGCTCCTAGATGAGGATCTCATATTTTTGCTGGGACCCATGTTTCTGAAATATGCCTCTGCATGGGAATAGTACACTCATCTGTTCCTAACTCCTTAGGAGAGTGGGAGAGGAAGTGGCTCTGGGCTTCCTGAAATCGCTAAACTTTGTTTGGTTGTAGGTGGTGATAGCACAGGTTCAACTCTACCCTGTAAAATATTTTCACTAAAATATTTTCACTGTCAGATTCCCCACACATACACCCGCTCTGGAGCAGGTGACCCAAAAAGCAACTAGTCTACCTCACTAGAAATGACTATATATACTTACTCCAACAGCAAATTCAGTGATATCAGCTCCAGCTTCCAGCGCCTTTGCATTCTCCTCTTTAGCTAATTTTGTGATGAAATTTTTGGCATTGTTAGAGGTTTGTGTCTGCAAGGTTGCCCATATGGCCCTGGCAACAACTGTATTCTTACTGTCTGGTTCTTCACTGGGGTTGTTGATCATACCAATCCGGACATGGTTACTGGATTTCTACAAAACAATAAAATCTACTTTAATAATGTTGTTTCTAGACAATTTTGAAGTCTGACAAAGAGTACCATAACAATCAGCATTAAAATGCCACCTGTCACATATATGCGATTCCAACTTTTATTTAACAAGTCTCACAATATGTATGAACAGAAACAATGAGCTTTTTAAAAAGAAAACAGCACATTTAAACAGCTACAATCATAATGGCATAGAAACGCCTTACCTTTATTTAAAATTAAATTAAAACCAAAATATTCATCTGCTCATTCCTTTCTTTAAGGGTAAAAATGGACCGTAATATAAAAATACACTGACCAAAAGAAACAGATTTTTGCTTAACGGCAGACATTTGTTAAAAGCCTGAATACTAATAAAGCTGTTTGTTCTCTGGAAAAATGGAACAAGCACTTTTTCTAAATTGTTTTACTGCACCATAAAATAAATCACAATTATGAAACATGAACAATGGGTTCAGGCTTCTTATTACTTTAGATTCCAACATGAATTTGTAGGCAAAACAATACTTGTAGTTTAGTGTAGAAAAGAATTCCTACTGGGCTATTCCCATTTAAACAGCTACAGTAGGGTAAGACCTGTATCAGGACCAAATTAAAGTTACTAAGTAGTAAGCAAGCTTTCAAATTCAATGAAATATCTCTTCAGGCTGGATATTAAAGCAAAACTGGAGTGAGGGTATGCAATAAAGAGATAGCTAGGTATAATGAGAAGGCTAGTCTGCCATTTGCAATTGTCTTAACCCGAAGAAACTTACGGCATAATCCTATACACATTTATCAAGAAGCAAGTCTCACTGGGCACAATGAGACTTTCTTTCAAGTAAATGTGCATAGCACTGTGCTATTCATTAGGTTAGACTATTGCCTATTGTAAAATACAAAGTAAAAACAAACCTCAGGTTGTATCAAGATTTCTGGTGTGAAAAAAAGCAATTTTATGTTATCGCAGTCAGAATTTATCTGGACCAGCCTCCAAAAGTCTCAAAAAATAAGCAAGTGCTGGCACTTATTGAGCAATCCTGCACATCCTATGAATTCAGTGGGACTTACTTCCAGGAAAGTGTGTACAGGATGGGCAACACAATCCAATGTTGGGCTTATGCTGACAGATCTCATGATCCATCAGTGTAAGCCCCATTCCAGTGGAGCAAAAGCCATGCTGTCGTCATGCACTTTCGAGCTGATGGCATAAACCACTGGAAGCCCCATACATATGCCAGTGGCTTTCAGATGCCCCACTGAAGCAGGCAAGGTGGGGGACATTTAGGGAGGACTGGGGTGAGAAGTGGGCCAAACTAGGGGTGGATTTTGGTGGCAGTAGTGCTTTCCAGTGCTATCCCCATCTGCCTGTCCCAACACACCCCTGAGTCTTCTCAGACATGCAACAGCTAGCTGACTTAGGTCTGAGAATATTTCTTGGAGGTCCAGCAGCCTATAGGAAGCAAGTAAAAAATGATGTTTACTTACCTCTCCCAGGCCGCCATAGCATGCAGCATGTACTCCGTGAGAGATACTGCATGCTATGGGATAGCAGGGATAAGACTAGACTGTTAGTTCTCTATATATGCTGGTAACATTGCTTGCCTCCTTGTTAACTAAGGCTGCTACCTACCTGATGTTTGATTGCATCATATAACAGTTGTCTTCCAGATGGTTTGTCAAAGTCTCCAACAATCCAAAAAGTCACTGGTCTTACAAAAGATTCATCTGTACAAGAAAAAAGAATGCCATCAAAGAGAAAAACTAAACTTCTTGATAATAGCACAAGAGAGTTCCATTTCATGCTAGGTACATCATGCAGTGTATTTTTTTTGGGGGGGAGGAGTGGAACCTCAAGGCAAGATATATATTAGACATTCCAAGGATTCTAGCAAGTACCAAGGAAAATACTATAAATTAATATTAATATTAGATTAGGTTTACAATACTTAAAATAGAGCACATGCATAACTCTGTTTCTATTAATAATTTGGCTACTTGCTTAAAAAAAGATTTTGAAGACCTGCCTGCAAAGAACCTGTAAGCAACTTCAGTGCGCTTATCCCTTAAGGGTAAAATTTTATTTGCATACTATGGACTTAAATTTCATACAGTACATATAAATAGAAATCCATCTATTTTTCATTGCTTACAGGTGCCAGGACCAACAACTCAAAATATCTCTCAAAGAATCTAAATATAGTAATGTAATAGTAGGGAGAAGGGAAAGGAAGTGCTCAAACTCATTACCATAGATTTCTTTGGAAGACATTCCTGAACAGAAGTAAAAGAGGAGAGAGTGGGAAAATAAACCATTAGTTTATAAAACAGCCATCATACAACTAGTCGGGTCTGCTGTACTCCTATAAGCAACCAGCAAAGTTTATGGCAACTAAGAATGAACTCATTTTCAGCAGTGCAAAAAAATCAACATATTTTATGAAATCATGTATCCCTTTAGAACAAAATCAATCTTCTGCAACTTGTCCCCTCTCATAAAAGTCTCACTGATAGGCTTCTTTAGCCCACATAAGTTTAAAAAAACCCTCCTCGTGCTCGTTCCTGATATAATAGAGACTGGAACAGTTATGGGTTTCTCAATTTCAGTGTCTTCTGGCCCAATCCCATCCTCTTCCCCCCCCCCCCCCGCTGCCAATGCAGCTGTGCTGCTAGAATGTGAGCTGCATCCTGAGGGAGAGGGGCATTCCTGGAGGTCTCCTCTGGGTAGGAGAACATTTGTTCATTCTGCTGCACATGTAAGACCAGAGAAATCAAACGATAGTATAGAAGCTGGGGGATGCTACGTGATAGTTTGGTTTAAGAAATTCTGCCTGAATACTTTGTCAAAATTCATACATTTGCTTGTGTTGCCATGTGGTTTATATCCATCTGACTTTTCAAAACATGACATCAATGAACATTTAATGGCAGGTTAAATCTATGGTGGCTTATAAAGAATTTGCTCACCCAATGAGCCGTATGCAATAACCCAAAGAAAGAATTGACCACATGAAGAAGGACATATAAAGTAAATGACTGAAACTACAGTAGAGAAGGGACAATAATATGGTATCACTAGAAGCTGTTTTGAAAAGATAAGGATATATCACACTATGTTTTGCAACACAAAGGAACACTTGATAAACAAGTGAAATTGTAAGCCTTCATTTGCATTAGTTTCAGTATGAAGACACACTAGAGTATACCTTTCTTGGTCAAGTAAGTCATGCTGTTTGCCACAGCAGCTGTCTTGTCTTTGGAATCCAGGAATGTAAATCTAGGAAAGTCATCTACATAGAAATTATCTGCAAGAAAAACAAAATCCAACACATGCCATATTTTAAGCTAAGAACAAGGGACATATCAGTCATGGAATTAAATTCACATAACTTATTTTCAAAAGTACACCAATGTCTCCACCCTTGAGTTCACCTACTTTTGCCTAGACTTGTAGCCTCCAAACCTTGGTCCACTGCAAGCAGGAAAAGCAATCCGGCCATGGCACTTTCCATTCTGTGCCTCAGTTGCCTTTCTTCTTTCCCAGTCATTGCAGAGCCTCAGGCCGGGCAGCTGCTATTCTCAGGAAATCGGGGTACAGAGGCACCTGGAGTGACAGGCACTGGAAGCAGCTGCCCGGCAGCTGCTCTGCACTGGAAGCAGCCGCTCTGCGATGCTTGGGCAAGAAGAAAGGCGGCTTCTCCTGCATGTTGGATCCCACCCATGCGCCACCATTTGGAGGCACCTGGACTATAATCAAACTAGTATAATGCACAGAATAAAAATAGAGATAATGACTCAAAAGCACTCTTTAATGTGCGTCTAAAGTTCTTCCATTAAAACACTTATTTTCCTTTCCACATATAGTACATCGTATTGCATTTTTGTTTATTGTTATAGCAACAGCTGCAATAATATGCTATTTCAATCTTCAAGGGTAGTTTGGTAGGTGCACAAGGGAAGATGGGGCCAGAAAATCTTAACAAGGATGTGGACGCTTCCTTCTGGAACCCAGCACTGAGAGAAAGAGAGGGGGAGAGAGAGCGCGTCTGTGTACATGTGTACACAGGCGAGAAATCATGAGAGATTTCTACCAATATATCCAGTTTAGATAATCTCTTCGCCTTATCAGTGGGCCACTAAGGGGTCAGGGCTGTCTGGGGATGTCATGACAACCAGGAGAGGCCCAGAGGAGAACAAGAGGACACGCAGGAAAATGTAGAGCATCACTAAGTTCTCTCCTCCTTCCCTCTGGGCTGAGCCATTAGACAGAAGAGTAGAATGGCACACACTACTGCATAAGCACTTTGTTAATCTCTTCAAAAATAGTGGTGTGGCTCAGATGCTTTTCCCCTTTACAATCAAGCTCCAGGGCAACCAGGCTCCAGAGCAAACTAAAGATAAAGTTAATATTTTCACTCCTCCAGAGAAAAAAGTAAGCAGGGTCTCAGTGTTGCTATTTCAATCAAGCATGGCTCATTCTCTTTGGCAGGATCACACCTGACCCTTCTACATCCTTGTTCCATTTTAGCAAATGTTTGGCAAAGCTCTGGTTTCTTTAAACACATGGCACGGCTCTTTTCTATCGTGTCCTGCTGAGTTTTGATTTGGAGTTGTTGAAGCCTGTGTTGCAGTGATTCTCAAATACTTCCTCTTCTGTTGAAATCAGTGTGTGTTAAAGAGAGTTTAGAGGGGGGTGCGGGCTTTCATATATTACCTGGAATACTGACAAAGGCAAAGAACCATCCCTTCTCTACTCCAAGCACATTTACTTAGAAACAAGCCCCCTGATTTCAGTGGCACTAGTCCCAGGGATTCCAACTTGCTCAGAATGGATCTGTGTTTAGACCTCAATCATAAACAGTTCTGAAAGTCATGTTTTAATCCTCATTTCCATCTGAAACAAAGTCTAAGGCTACAATTCAGTGCACCATTTACTTAATAATAACACCCATGGAAAGCAATGGGATCTACAGGTATAACCTGATTATCCACAGATTTTTCACCCGAAGTTTTATCTTAATGTGATGAGAAGGACCCTTTAAATTAAAGGGAAAAAGTCATTTAACAATAGCTCCTTAATGCAAGAGAGGGCAGCTGGCTGACAATCCATCAATCATTCTCTCTCCAGGCACTTAGAACAGCTTTACTTCAAGGCAAGCAACCCCTCCCTTCCCCCAAGCATGTGAAAGAATTATCATCACTTTGCATTCTTTCCCAGTACTGCACTCTAGGTGAAGGGAGGGGTTGCTGGCTCAGAGTGAAGTCTTTCTAAGCCCCTGGAGAGAAACAGATTCATGGATTGACTGCCTAATGACTGTCTTACTTCACAAAGGTAAGCAAGGCTGTTTTTAAAAAGCCTAAAGGGGCATTGTTTTTTAAATGGATTTGCTTTAATGTGATTTAAATCAGATTGCAACTATGTGTTGCACATGTTCATTCCTTATTGCTTGTCTCTCCACTGTAAATTGAATTGCACACTTCCCCAATTATGTGTTATGTGTAGAGCTTCTGGTTTAACACACCAGGCACCTTAAAGAAGGAATTGATTAATGGTTGTATCAGTATGTTTATAGTGCACTTACTCTGATAGTGTAAACTATCTAAATCTACAAACTAAAAAGATTGTGAAGATCAGAATTTAAGTTAGTGTATAAAAATGTATCTTATGATCTTTTACTACATTTTTAATGAATCAGAGACTGTACGGTTCTTGGTAGGTTATTTTTCAGGATCTGACCTTGGGTCAAATCAGACAAAATTATAGTCAGACACTTCCCTAAGTTTAACCCCCTGACTTATCCGAGGATCATAGAAAATTCCACGATTTTGGCTCAAAATCTGCCCTCGACTTATCTGTGAGATCGGCATACTCAAGTGTCTGCGGTGTACATGGCTGAAGACGAAAGGAAATAAATAGGTTCAGCGACAAGTTACAAGCCATGAAGGGTATGTGTGACTTCCTGGTTTTAGAAGTAGCCTACCACAGAAGGCCAGATGCAGGAGAGTGGCAACAAGATGGCTGGCATCAGAACAGTGGAAATCAAAATTTTGTACAAGAGTAACCTAATTTTATACCACAGCCTTTGCTCTGAAGAGATTATACACAAAGTCTGCCTACGTTTCCTTTGTATCACTTTTATCTGTCCAATTGCAATATTCACATTCTTGCAGAAATATTTGGGCATAGGAATGTATAGAGACAAAGAAGAAGGGAAAACATAGACAAGAACAATAAGGTCAGGGAACAGAGACTAAGTCTGGAAGGATAGAAAAACCACCTATGCAAGATACAGAACATCATCTTCCAACAATGTCTGAGGATTTTCAAATTCTTTCATACTCTTCTCCAATGTCACTCAATGTCAACAAGAATTGTCCCTTACTAGTTGCAGTTAGATCTAGGTACTCTCTATCACCCATCAAGATCCGAGAGTTGATTCTTGGAACAACGTTAGGTTGGCTCATGATATATTCAACCACATCTTGATCATTTGAGAGTTCACCCTGAAAAACAAAACAAAAAGGGAAAACCCATATATCTCAAATAACTTTGAAAAAGAATGCTTTTGAACCAGCTTCAACATGAAGAAGTTAATAGTTCTTTGCACAGTACAACTGTAATTAGTACCTCGCAAAATATTGAGATCCAATGTGCCGTTATATGAAATTTTGGAGCTGAATGTATATCTTAGAAGAGGAAACCCTGTGCTATAACAAAAATTGTGCTTAAAAGTCCCTGCAGTTTCAAACACAGTTTGCCTCATGGCAGAGGGCATCACGGTCCTATAACACAGAAGTCTAAAATCCGTTAGAAGCATAGAACAAGCTAAACAGATCTTTGGTTCTCATCTTTAAGCATAGAAAGTGCCTGATCTCTTATTTTTAAAGTAACACATCTTACCAAGTACACAGCCCTTTGGAAAAAGCTGGTGGTTTCCAGTATTTTATGCATTGTCACTGTTTCTAGTTCATCAGGATCTAGCTGTTCTTTTTGAAAGGGCATTCCATTAAAAAGCACAATCGGTAAGGGGCCCACACCTGTCTGCTCATAGTAAGCATGGCCTTCCTGAAATACACAGAAGATATATACATGATTATTTCCTTCATGTTTCTACTACAACTTACTGCCTTTAAATACTTCCTTAACAACGTCAGAAAAAGGCACAGCATTCTGATTACAAGTTTTTTTCTTAAGCAGCACTGTCCATACTGTGAAGACTAATTCAAAGTACTTACTACATATCTAGTATTTTAATATTTCAGTATATACTAGTCACACACAATACAAAATTATATTTTTAATTACATATAAACTAAGCAGCTGATAGGAACCAACTGGTTCTGACTACTATGTGTGTTTGCAGATTGGGCAAGACACACCATGCACCCCCCCCCCAAAGGCAAGACTCAAATTCTTCTCCTGGGGAGCTTGTGGCTTCCACATGCATTCCTCCTATCCACTGGACTATGGAGTGAGCTGCCTGTTATGATTGGCAGGACCACCTTTCTTCACTTGGCTTTCTCCTTGGGAAAAAGAGTGATTGGCAGGCTGCTATAACACTTATTTTGTCCATCTGCATGCTAAATCTGGGCTTCTAAATGAATCTTTGGATAAGTCATTGCTTTCCTACTAGGCGAGTCATGGAGATGCCTCCCTCTTGTCCAGGGGAGGCACTGTGAGCTTCCTGGCAGGTTTGTATTCTTTGTGAAAGGAGACGTGGCCTGGTTAAAGTGATGTCTAAAGGTGCTTGTTTCTGATGAGTAAGATAGATTTGCACCCTTTTACCAAACACAATGGGTTTACTTCTGAGAAACGTTAATAACACCATTTTCAAACACTTCTAGTGATGTCATAGTGGCACCCACTTCTTTGTGCATGTTGATTGGCAACTTCCATGCATGGCTAGTAGCAGCAAGGCAAGATCAGGGCACAACATGATTGGTTCAGGGGTGGTAGGGTTGATACAAACAATGTTGGAAGGTGCCAGTGATGCTACATTGCTTCTTGATTCTACAGCTATTCTTGCATTTTCAGGTTTGCTGCTGCAAATGCACAAGATCAGAACTATGTTATGCCAGCGTCAGCTCTGCTGCGGTAGCCACTTGCTGTGATGGGACCACAGGATTTGCCTTCTCACCAGAGAAAGAGAGCAGAGAGCATTACTGAGTCATACTGTTCCTTGAAATTATGAACACATACCATTCATAGAGAGTATCTTGATCTGCCTGCCATTGTACTGAACAGTTTGGAAAAACACAATTATAGAAGGCAGAAATTAAGCAGTGGGGAAAGAAAGCATGTAAAATATACATGAATTCCTTACCTTCCTATTTTGATCATAGGCAGAATCAACTCCAATAATGCTGTTTACTTCTACATAGGGATATTGTTTTTCAAGAACACTAACCACGTGTTCCACTTTCAATTTTTCTCCTGCACTTACTCTGTTATATATCTGCAAAAGCACAGTTGAAACACACGCAACATTACGATCAATATTTTTTGCTCCCACTTAATCATTCGTACATCAACCACTCTCCCTTACTTTCCCAATGCCTGGAACTCCATTCAAGTAAAATAAACATTGTGCTCCATCTCTTATTTTCTTCAACCCCCAGCTGAAATCCTACATACTCCAGGAAGCCTTTGACTTAATCTCTTAGTCCTGTCCCCAAAAGAAATGATATCTCAGTATTTCAGAGACCTGTCTTTTTGGCCCCTAATGTTATTCTACAAAGTGTTACATACATAATACCACCACTGCTCTATCCCAATACTTACAGCAAACTAGAATTGCAAAGCTGATACTTACGGCCAGGACTTGATTACGTACAACACAAGACAGTGGGCCCTCCTTATCAGCAGGCTCCGTATCCATGGTTTTGAATATATGTGGACGCTGAGCCAACAGCTGGAGGGCCAGACCTCCCAGATGCAACCAGAAGTACCTTCCAGTCCTTTCTGGGAGGTCTTCTGAGGCACAGGGAGGTCGCACAGAATGCCTCCCAGAGGCTTCCGGTTTGCAGGTACCCCCCCCCCCCGGATTTAACTATCTGCGGGGGGGGGCATCCTGGAACAAATCCCCCACGGATACCAAGGACCCACTGTACAAATAGAAAGATTTTTTTCCTAACCTGTTCTATAAGTTACTATAATGAGAAGTCTACCATTACTTTCTCCCAGCATCTATATTTCCCCAGAATGTTTAAGGAAGTGCAAGGCAGAAAGCCTCAAAGAAAACAAATTAAGAACTGATGGTGATATGAGTGAATCTCTGAAAACGATCACTGTTAAGAATCAGTGGATCACACTGAGACTATGACTGAGTTGCAGTGACAACAGCAAAAGGAAGAAACCAGACAGCATATAGGTAGGAGAGAAAAGATGGAGTGAACCATCTGACCCATTTCTTCTTTAAATGCATTCAACTCTTGTCTCAGGGACAAGAAGCCCTGGAAAGCAACAGCTTTCCCATTACATGGTACAGCAGCAATAAATAAGAAAGGAAATGGCGAGGGAGGAAGAATGGCGTGAAGATTGGAGCAGGGACAGACTGGATTCAGTATTCCCTTCCTAGCCTCAAATTGCCCCTTTTCTTTCTTTCATACATGTAGTTCCCTCTAATCAAGCCCAGTGGGATGCACAAATCTGACCACCAGATTGCATTGCTTTTGCAAAGAATTACTTACGGATATAACTGTCTGGAAGGCATAATGGCTATCTACTTCTTCTGCAACATAATTGTATGCGCGAAGAAGAGCAACTCCAGCATCTTGTAACCCATCAACATCTTCAGAGTCATTAACCACAAAGACTAAACCAATCCTATTTAAAAAAAACAGGAGTCATACAGATTAAAATCTTAACCCAGGGGTTCTCAAGAGTAAACCTCCCAAGATAACTTTTTGCAGGGGTGGAGAAAAAGGCGGTGACACAATCCCCAGAATTATGCTGCTGCAGGGGCAGGGGGACTTTTTCAAACAGTCTTTTTCCCCACAGCTTGTAAAATGTGAAAGTGGTGATCGCAATCCACTTCCAGTTTTGTGATATAACACTACTGGATCACTACTTCAGCAACTACACTGGCTGCCCATTTGCTTCTGGTCCCAATTCAAGATACTAGTTCTAACCTTTAAGGCCCTCCATGATTTAGGACTAGGCTATCTAAAAGACCATCTCACTCCACCTCACTCCATACACTCCAGCCCGCCCTCTTAGGTCATCTGAGGGGACTCTTCTACAAGTGCCGCCTCTGCCCTAAGTGAGAGGTGTGGCAGCTTGGGCACAAGCCTTCTCTGTAGTGGTGTCACAACTATGGAATTCCCCTTCCAGGGAATTCCAGGCAATTTCCCTTCCAGGGGAATGGAGAACTAGTCCCTCCCTCATGACTTTTAGGCAAGGGCTCAAAACAGGAGAGGGAGGTGAGACTCCCTAGACTAATTTGCTCCCCCATAACCACTCAAGCCACAGCATTCTTGAGCCATAGCATTCTAGTCCCTCTAACCACTCAAGCCACAGCATTCTGCACTAATTGCAGTTTCTGAACCATTTTAGAGGATAGCCCCATGTACAGCATGTTACAGTAGTCCAGTCTTGAAGTTACTAAAGCCTGGGTCACCATGACCAGGTCCAGATGGCTCAAGTATGGTCTCAGTTGGTGCACCAGCCTAAGCTGTGTGAATGTACTTCTAGTTACTGCTGCCACCTGGTTCTCTAAAGAGAGCTGAGAGATCAGAACTCCCAAGCTGCACACCTCTTCTTGCGGGGAAGAGGGGTGCAGCAAACGGCCAGATGATCTCCCCTAGCAGTTTCATATAGATGTTAAAAAGCATGAGAGATAGGATAGAGCCATGTGGCACCCTAAACTGTAAGAGCCAGGGCACTGAACAGGTGTCTCCCGGCATCACCACCTGGAACCTGTCAGACAAGGAAGAGTAGAACCACTGCAGAGCAGTGCCTCCAAGCACCATTTTGGTCAGCCAATGGTGTCGAAAGCTGCAGATAGGGGAAGTACATCCCTGCTGGATCTATCTAATCAGTGTAAACAGGATGGCTAACTCAAGTTAATGCTAAGTAGGAATCATTCCTACAAAGAATCTGAACCAATAGCAAAACAAATCCTACTTAGCATTAACCATAGCTAAAACAAAGCCATGGATTTGGGTGGGAAGAGAAAGCATTCGTATACAACAAGGGAGGCAGAGGTAAATAATTGTGACATTACATTTGTACCAGTCCACAGTGACAGAAATAGTCCACAATGTGGATGTTCCACTTAGTACTCCTGCATGTGCATGCAAACCAGACACTCATTAGATTGTGTATAAATTCTACTCCCATATCTCCAACCTATTCTGGTGCCAACCAGAACCTTCATTCAGCAGATAACCCAGAAAGTTTGTATATATGGATTAGATATTCATTATTTTCATAGCTGGAAAAGGGGAAGGGGCAGAGAAATACACAAATGCTTCAGCAGAGCTTTAGGGCACAATCCTAACCAACTTTCCAGCACTGACTTAGTAGCAATGCAGCCCCCAAGATAAGGCAACAAACACGTCCTTAGCTTGAGGAGGCCCCCTTGACTACCTCCCCACTGCAGGATGCAGTGCACACCACATTGGCACAGCTATGTCAGTGCTGGAAAGTTGGTTAGGATTGTGCCCTTAGTATGCTAAATGCTTACTTTTCCTATTATCAAAACTCTTAAGTTGTGATTATTCCTCAGCCTCAAGAATAAAGACAATGCCTTAAAGGTTCCATACAAAAAAAATCAAACATTACCTCAAAGGTATGTGGTTACTAAGGAACATTTCAGCCACACTAAGCAATTCCACTGTGCTCTCATGGGATGGATCCAATATGAGTACCTGACAGTAACAACAAAAAGTTTCTACATGTTATTTTCTCACTTTAGAACAGATACAGCAACATTTCATACTCTGAAATATATGTCCAACTGCAGCAAGTGAGACATAGCACAATTTAAATGGATTCCCCCAACATTTAATGGAGCTAGAACCTGAAATGAATGCCAGGTTTCTTCAACTGTGTTTAGATACTGATATGTCAAACATACAATGTGCTGTTTATGGGACTGTCATGGACAACCACTCACAAGTTTCAGATACAGCACAACCAACCACTGCAGCACATTACACAAGGGCTGCTCCATCAGCACCAGGTTCTTTGTATTGGTTTTTGTATTGGTTTTGACTGACAAAGCCATAAGTGGCTCGAGCCATTTCAGTGACTGGGACACAATCATGCAAATACCCTTTTCTACTGGAAACTCCCCAAAGATCAAACTTCTTTCAGAAGCAGTGAAAGTTCTTCCAATTTAGGCTGGTTTTGAATTGCCAGAGTCAGACCTGCAGCAAGAGGTTTCCATTTTGTCCAATTTTATTTCAACATTTTGTGGTTCACTTCCAAACATTTGCTCAAGGATGTCTTAGGAGTCATAAAAGGATCTCTGGTTTTTTTAAGTGCAACATACTCTGCACCTCAAGGAAATGCAAATAAGGACAAAGATAGAATATGCCAGTAGACTCATACAACATACGTCAATTATTGTGGAATCATTGGTTAGGAAATTAAGCTTAAACAAAATAAAAAAAAATATTTAACCCTGGAAGATTTAGGATGCAGTAACAGAGCAAAAACAAAGTCAACACTTACAAAATTATGAAAATTTTTTCTTATTTGCCTGATTACACCAGGGAAGGTAGGGCGCAATAGTTCCTGGATGCTAGAAGACCAAGAATTATATTTGCTGTCAACTTCAAGATTGTTGATCCACTAAAACAAACAAACAAAAATTAAAATCATGCTTGTTAAACTGCCTGTTACCAATTTAATTTGGACAGGAACACTGGTGCTTACCATAAAAGTCTCTTCCTGATGGGAGGAGGGCATCTCCTCCCATTCACTCAAGGGGCAGGACTATTAGCAAAGGCTTCAAGAGCCCATAGGAAATATCCCTCACAGGTTTTTTGTTTAGGTTTTTTTTTTTGGTAGGCTGTAGCCTGAGACATAATTATAGAAACTTCAACTTGGAGTATAGAAAAACATAACATAAATAACACTGACGGCTTCAAGATGATGTAGGATAAATCTAGAGAACTAATATGAACTAAAGAGTCTTGGGGAGACAATATTATCCGGGAAGCGTAAGGCAAGAGTTCCCAAAGTGTGTGTTGCAGCACCTTAGGGCATAGTGGCACAGTACTGTGGGATATCCCTGGTGACCCCCCTCCAACCTGTTCTCATGGGTGCCACCATCTTGGACCTCGCCAAACTTGCAAGAAACAAGATGGTGGCTTCCAAATCTCATGGTGCCCATACCAACATGTAGTCCCAGTCGGAAATGCTGCAAACTTTTTGTGATCCACCAAAAATTGGTTCTTGACCCATTGGTGGGTCCTGTCTGGGAACCATTGCTCATCTAATGTGAAGTCACACACAATGGTGCTGGAGCAGAGTGTCTGCTTACCGTCTTCAAAACCTCTGCTGTGGTTGTGATAAGAAGGGGAGAAGAGACACAGTCTAGTGGTGTCTCCCAAGACCTGACAGCTTGCTGAAAAGACAGCTGCACCATCTCTCCTGATGTCCACTAAAGCCTCCCTTAATGGCAAAGGGGTTGGGTAAGGGAGAGGCAGTGGTGGATCAGCACCTCCTTCTTAACCAAATGTTGGTGTCTACTAGGGAGACGCAGATATCCCAGACTTGACAGCCAAACAATCCCGCATGGTGGGCAAAGGCATATACTTTGTTGATAAAGTCGCTTGCTTCTCTGTTTCAGCATCTGACCAAATCTGGTGGGCTTGTTGCATGCTATTGCAGCTACCTGATTTTCAGTTGAAGGGCATTTTAGAGGCCCCTAAGTAAAGAAACTTTTCTCTCTCTCCTTCTCTCATTTTTTGGAAGAGAAATACCAAGAAGATGAGGAAAAAAGTGCCTCCCCAACCATGGATAGGAAGACAAGGCGAGAAGCCAAAGTGGGGGGCGGGGAGCGATACCTATTCCAAGCAGGCCTTGAAGACCTTGTGATGGAGATGAGCTTCCTCATTCGCTTTCATTTTCACTTGAGGCAAGAGAAGTCAGGTCATATTCCTGGAAGTTAGTGCCTGTCTCAAGAACAGTCAAGACTAGAAAATGAGAGGAATTTCCTCTAAGGGAGCTCCTTAAACCTTTGCTAATTACCTTAAGTCCTGTCTCTTGAGTGAGTGAGGGGAGGTATCCAACTCTAGATGCCCCCTCCACCAAAAGAGACTACCATGTTGACAACATTCTAATTAGCTGTTCTAGTGTAGTGAAGATGAGACACAGTATTATGTGAAGAAACCTCTGAAAAAGTTCACCTACGATACTATTCTCACTGCTTCTACCCTATAGCATACGTCATGCTCTTCTGGGCATTTTCAATTCATTTGTTGAGTTAAATGTCACTAGAAAAGCTGGCAATGAAATAAAGGAGAAATGATACTGAATATCAGCCTGAACTTATCAGCACAGCTACATCACTCCACCTGGCTCACAACTGTGCAGTGTTAGGAACCCAGTGCCTCATGTTGCTATGCCTCACATTCCTTCTCTGAGTTGGAACACCAGCACTGATTGCTCAAGTGACTTTGACCAAGTGGGCAGGATCAGCCCCTAATACTGAAGCAATAAAAAATATAGCTGCCTTGCACTGGAGAACAATCCAATGCCTTACCTTCTGCTTAGAACAGTATTTGATTGCCCTGAAAGCAAACTATACCTCTGTTCCTTTGGTTGGCAACCTTCAGTCTCGAAAGACTATGGCAGTGCTATTCAAACTCGGGCATTGCAACGCCCCAGCCTGAGGGCCCTGGTCTCTGCCCCCTTAAGGGGCGGGGCCACCTTGAGGCAGGGGGAAGGCAGTGCCACGACCCCCAGGATCGTGCCACTCGGGCTGCAGGGGCTTGGGTGCACTTACCCAAGCCTCCTGCAGCCTCCCTGGGGTGTGGGGAGCCCGACACGACTTCTGGAAGGGCTCCCCGCAGCAGGGAAAGTGGATGTGGAGCGATCGCACTCCACTTCCGCTTTAGCAGGGTGGAGCGCGATCGCTCCGCATCCACTTTCCCTGCTGCGGGGAGCCCTGCCAGAAGTCGTGTCGGGCTCCCCGCACCCCAGGGAGGCTGCAGGAGGCTTGGGTAAGTGCACCCAAGCCCCTGCAGCCCCCTGAGCGGCACGATCCTGGGGGTCGCGGCACTGCCTTCCCCCCACCCCCACTGCCTCCTCTCCCCACCCCCGCAAAGACTTACTGGCTCTCAAACTCTCCCAGAGAGTTTGAGAACCACTGGACTATGGTATAAGCCTACAGCACCCGATATTCCCAGGCGGTCTCCCATCCAA
Source organism: Tiliqua scincoides (assembly GCF_035046505.1). Lineage (NCBI taxonomy): Eukaryota > Metazoa > Chordata > Lepidosauria > Squamata > Scincidae > Tiliqua > Tiliqua scincoides. Next base: position 193,538,017 of record NC_089823.1, read on the forward strand.
GTACTAACCAGGCCTTTAGAGCAGGCTCTTCTAAACCCTGGCCCAGGAGCTGGATCCAGGGTTTGGGAGAAGCCATCTGCTTGTTGAGAGGAGCTTACTATACCAGCGTGCCGCGGCTCAACATGTCCCCCAATTGAGATGACGTGACACTCTGGGCAGTTGTGTCTGCCTGGAAATCCAGACACAATGCCCACTGGGGCATTGCACCATAGACATGACTTCCCAGAACGTCATGTTGCCCCAATCGGGGGACACGGTGAGCCACAGCGTGCCAGAATGGTAAGGGCCGGTTGCGTTGGGGAAGACATTCCTGATGCACAGCAGTTTCCATTTTGGAGACCACTGCTTTAGAAAAGAAGTATCTAAATAAGCTTTATTTTAGATTGCAGTGGTACTTCAATTGCTATCTAGAACTCTAACTAGGGTTCCAGGAGCAGAGTATTAGCAGACCTTAACAGATTCCCTTTCATAATGATTTCTGGTATAATGCTATTGCTTACTACATATTTGCAGATCATTTGGATCAAGTGTAAAATGCTTTAGGACAAATCTTGAACTTTTAATGTAGTTCAACATATCTATATATAGCTAAGATCCTTCTATTACAGCCTACCACGAGGACCCAATAACAAGTTCCCGTGAGAGCCAAAAGAGCCCATTTACTGTTTGATGATATTCTCATCATACAGTTTCAATTGCTGGAACAATTGGACAAAACAGTTTCATACTCACTGAAATAGCAGGACTTCTGATGTCTACAGCATAGTCAGAGTCTGAAGGCTGGGTATTTAGCTTTAACACATTGTGCATGGAGAGGCCTACGATTCCTAGACTGTGCAGCCCTTCCATAACACGAGCTTCATTCCTCAGCACATCAAACAAACTAGAAAGATCAAAAGAAAACTGTAAAATACAAATACATCTAGCCTTTTACAATTGTTGCACTCTATACTAAACAACAACAAATATTCTGAAGTATACATTTGTGGTCACATGCACATTCTTCACTTGTTTACCCTGCCTCTATTTCCCTGCCCTTCCTAGAAGCCCTGTTGGTTCAGGCCCAGGGTCTATCTAGACCGGCTTCCCCTATCTCACAGCAGCCTACCAGATGCGTCAACATGATACCTGTATCTTGTTTCCACTCCCTAGAATCTGGCATTCAGAAATACGCTACCTCTAAACCTGGAGGTAGTATATAGTCACAGGCTTGTAACCTATGATGGACGCTCGCTCCATAAATCTGTCTCAGCCCACCTTTAAAGACTTCATCTTCCCTATGATGAAGTAGATCGTGAATTCATGAGGGCACAGACCTGTCATTTGGTACTTTGTAAAGCATTACGCACAGTGACAGCACCATATAAATAAATACCTAAATATGTCCTGTGTGTCCAGATCTATGTGCAGTCCATTGATGAACAGGGCAGAGTCCCCAGGCTGTAATCCTAATGTTCCTTTGAAGTACTAGGAAAAAGTGCAACAAAACCATTCAAAGCATGCTAAAAATCAGCTGATTTTAAACGAAACTTCAAGAGCACATATCAAATACTTCACTGACCTATATTTAAGTATTTGTATTAAACATTAAGTTTGCAACCAACACATACTTTGTTATGTTGGAGTCAACATATCTGTCTGTCTGGTATTAATACAGTATTTGACACTTAATATTTAGGTATCTGAATAATCTTGTTCAGACTCACTTGTGAAGGACAGAGTCTTGACACTATTGGGACCAATGGACCTCTTGCCTTCATTTGAGTCAGATGCTGCAGTTGGGACTGGGAGAGAATGAGGAGTCTTCTAAAGAGGATCATCAATCATGCTCCCTCCAATACTTGTGGGTGCACCACCCCATTTCTTTATGAAGTTTTAGCAGAACTTCATAACAGTGTGACTGATCCTTTTTAGAAATTCAGATGAACTTTTCGTCCTTAAGGACACAGAGGGAGATCTTTTCCCTGAGCCAGAATAAGACATTCTGTCTCCCTGTTGCAGCTCTATATGCGATTTCAATCGCTATGCAGGCAACACAAAATACACTGGACCAGTGTTCCTCAAACTGTGGGTCAGGACTAAGTAGGTGAGTTGTGAGCCAATTTCAGGTGGGTCCCCATTCATTTCAATATTTTATTTTTAATATGAGACTTGATGTTCCCATGGTATGTGACTATATTTGGGGAAATGTTACAGACCTGTACTTTTAACAAGCTACTATATATATTCTTTTAATAATGACAGTAAATGGGACTTACTCCTGGGTAAGTGTGGATAGCATTGCAGCTTAGGATTGTTAAAAATTTTCCTGCTTGATGGTGTCACTTCTGGTCATGACATCACTTTCGGTGGGTCCTGACAGATTCTCATTCTAAAAAGTGGGTCCGGGTGCTAAATGTGTGAAAACCACTGCACTGGACAAACTACTAACCTGCAATTTCCAAGGCAATGCATGTATGCATAAATTTAGCAAAGGGTTTTATCACAATGGAGAGTCAAACTAGATATTTTTAGAAATGAGGTACTTTGTGATTAGGATCTAGGGAGAATAGTAATAGCTGACATTGAGTGGTATTACTGATGCAAAGTCAATAGTGGTGGATGCAAAAGGGATACTGCGCCTGTTATTATAGTGTCCTAGCTGAAAGCTCAGGTCACCATGAGTGGTAATACTCGTATTCAAAACTGGTACATAATGCTAACACAGATCAATGAGACTGATCTTGTATACATTTACCTGGAGGTAAACTTCACTGAATTCAATAGGACTTACGTTTGAGCAGATGTATATATAGGATTATACTGTTGGGCAAAATGAGAGATTTCACCACTCACTGCAACTTCCATTACAAATAATCTAACCTTAGGACATATCAGCTAAAGGCCAAAGCTCTGTGGAGAGTACATGCTTTGTATGCTCAATACACAGAATTTCCAGGTAGGGCTAAGGAAAAAACCCTGGAAGGCCACTGCCAATCAACATCAGCAATACTGAGCCAGATGGACCAAAGGTTTGAGACTCAGTATAAGGCAGCTTCCTATGTCCCTGAAGCCAATTTTAAACATTCTTTGCACCACCTAAATTTCAACTTCAGTCCCAAGCGTAGAGCAGCCTCTAATACTGAATCACTCATGGCTATGCATACTTCAGTGAAAATGTGAACAACATTTTCTAGGTTTGGCCATGTCATGAATACGTACATATTAGGCCTAGGTTAGCATGTGAAGCCTGAACCAAACTAAGTAACGGAGAAGTGGCTAGAAGTTCCTAGCTGCAAGAATGTGAGTAAACAAACAAAAAGATTGTTGTCTCTCCTTGCTGGCCAGAAAGGACAGACAACAAGAATTACAACCCATTGGAATGTTTAACACCATAGTAGACAGAGAGGCACCTGATCAAGCGTGATGGAATGCAGCTATGGATCTCCGGTTGGGAGGGGTAAAGAACTATGAGGGCTAGCAACCAGGCCAACTTCGGGAAGGTTCTGTCCTCAAAAGTTTCTGATTGGACAGTCTAAATAAGTATGAAGTCACCTCAGTATTATTAGCATGAGAAGTATAATAATGAGTGCCGAAGGGGTGTGTCCGGTTCCTTGTTGGACAGAGTTTTCGGGTGCAACATCCTGCACGCTTGGAACTCCATTGGGTACCTGGCCTCATAGGTAGCCCTGGAGCTAAAAGAGAGTAACTGACCCAGGTGAGAGATAGGGATTAATAGAGATAGCCAGCTAGCTTTATTATTTTATTGCTGATATGTTTCCTAGATGTTTATGCCTCTAGCATTTACTGCCTTACTGCAACCTTATGTAACCATATGTACTTAATAAACTAAAATCTCTTTTACTAAGTTGTTTCATTGTCTGTTGGGGACAAAGGTTCAGAATCCTGCCTAGCCGTTCAGCAAGCTACCAAGTGCTCATTGAGGTCTAGTAACTTGAGGACAGAAGCTTTAATTGGAGAAAGCGCTCAGTGCCTGCAAGGGATAGAACTAAGCCTAGAGGGTCTCAGTGTCCCTGGACTGAGGCACTGGCACATACAGGCTGGTGGCAATACTACTGAACAGAGGGGCCTTGATGGCTATAGGGTTCGAGAACCAAGAACTCTGAGCACCCAAACCCCCCTAAGTTTGTGACAGGCCATCTCTGCGTTCATGGCTTCTTTCTTCATTGTTGTGATAACCAAGTTCCTCTGAGGGATATCCTTTTCCAGGGGGAGATAGTTAAGATAATGTTCTTGGTGTTTTATACTACCAACTGACACTTCTTGCAGAGAAGCTCTGCTTAAATGTGTTTAAAGGGAAGAGTAAAGCAAAACTGCAACAGATATTAGGGTGCAGTTATCACAACTCTTCGGCACAGTTCAGTTGTAATGCTACTGATAATGATATTCTTACCACTTATTTTGATTTGTTAACTAATTATGGTTTGTACAAACCACAGTGTCCAGTGCTTCGACAACATGGAAAACTGTAATTTGTAATATTTGCAAACCGAAACTTCTAAAGAATGGGGAAGAGGAAGTAAGACTGAGGCACAACACACTAAACGATAGTCTAGCATTACTTCTGAAGTGAGCCTTAAGAAGAGGACAGCCTTTAGAAAACATTTTTATGAAGTTTTCCCTAAAGATCTGTCAGGACCATAGTTTAATATTATGTCTGAACCAGGACACTGTGACTAAAGACTGAAAGTTGAGTTAAGCTACGGAAGATATAAACTGAGGGGGTTGTGTAGCTCCTGCTGTACCAATTATTAAGTTTGTGTTTGTTTAATTCCCAGAACACTTCAGAAAAGCCATTTAACTATGAGTCGACACACACTGGGACTTACTCAAAAGCAAATGCAAACACACTGGACTAATTTTTCCTCAAGTGACTGCTAATTACTGTCTCCTGAGAAATGGCTAGATTAAACTGGTTGGCTCCTGGCTTCCACACATTTACAGCTCTGCTTATAACACTCAGTTTTTTTTCTCAGAGTCCTTCATCACCCTTTCCTCCTGATCCTGCTGTGAGTTACAGCACAAGCAGAAGTCTGCTTAAGTGGCTATGCAGCACTCTACAGGTTACAAAGCAAATAGGGGAAAGCCCAGCATTTTGTAAAAGGTCATCAAATCTCTCTTCAGATCAGTAAGAACCAAAAGTCACTGATCACAAAATGATGACGACGCGAAAGGAGTACATTTTGCATTCTCTCCTGAAGAAGGCAGGTCAAGACAACTGCTAAAACCAATAGATCTTGCACAGATCACACTAAGCCAAACTACCATTCCAACAAGGCTTGATACACCATACAAGTCCACAGGCATTTTTGACTGCCTTCTTGAGGGAGACTGGAGCTCCCTTGGCTCTGTGATCAGAGACTTTTCTATAGCTGTCACTCTGCATCATATAAGCAGTTATTTTATGGACTAGACCAGCAGGGAAACATAAACTTTCAAAAGTCCTATAATAGCCATGATATGAACAACACTCCCAAGTTAAACTGATATCATTTGACATCACTGGGAGTGGTCCTGTGTGAAAACATATTCTATAATTTTTTCCCTTTGCCAAATCTGAGCAAGCTTTTAGAGGCTGGGCACGCAAATTACACCTCAGGAATTCTTTTTTTTTTTTTAAAGACTCTTATAATTATTACTACAATTCTTTATCATAATAGAAATATTTATTTCAAAATATAAAGCTAATGTATATAAAAAGGCACCATTACCTTTTGGTTGTCTTCAACTTCTGATCTGAGTTCTGAAGAAACAACAGTCTTCATTATTGCCCTAAACAATGAAAAGAACCTAGTTTATCATTGTCATCTGCCCAATTTCTCATGATGCTTGCACACATGGGTTTGGATAAAATGTAACACGAAACCATTTGTGCTCTAAGAAGCAGCAAGTATAGGTCATGTCTTGTTTATCACTGATTTGGCATCCACTGATTTGACTCACCACTGATACCGGGGTCCACCTTTAAATGCCTTGTAACAAAGAAAAAAAGCACCAAAATCTCATTTCCTACCCTTGTGCTGTTAAACAGCACTGGATGCAAGCTTCTTGGGGTTAAAGATAGCTTTAAAGACCCACTTCTAGGTTTCTTGCTTCTCCATAGTCACCCCCAGAATGTGTCGGTATAGGTCAGGGGTCGGCAACCTTAAACACGCAAAGAGCTATTTGGACTCGTTTTCCGGAAAAAAGAAAACCTTGGGAGCCACAAAACCCTTTTGACATCTAAAATGAAAATAACACTGCATATATAGTTTGCGCTCCCCTCTTATAGGTCCCAGTTATATAATACACTCCCCTCTTAGAGGTCCCACTAAAAATCAGGTCCAGACCCACAGTTGGTGAACAACAGTTTTAGATTGTGCACAGGTGAACTGCTTGTGAAGGATACTGTCATTCTTTACTGTCATTTACTTCTGTACTTCTGTAAATGCCTTTCCACACAATACTACCTCTGAACAAGACCACTTAGTACTACTTAACACTGTTCACAAAAGTGTTCCTGAACAAACAAGCTAAGAGTTCAAAACTGCATAAAATAAAAGGCATACTAACAGTGATCACAACCATGAAATATGCTTTGGTGCTACATATACAGTATGTTACACATACAGTATACAAACATATACAGAATACCATCTGGTGCAGGGGTCTCCAAACCCCTTTCAAGTTTCCAAGTGAAGGAAATGGAGCAGTGAGAGTGTGAGTGAGTGACGGGGGGTGCTGAGTGGGGAGTTTGAAGGCTGTAATCCTGTGCACACTTTCCTGGGAGCAAGCACAATGGGACTTACTTCTGAGGAGACACGCACAGGATTGTGCTCTGAGCTTGGGAGGAGGACAGAGCAGCTGCACTCAATTGCTTGCTTTTGCCTTGGCTCCCTGGGGTCAGGGCTGCTTGTGGGAAGGGGCGGTCATCAGGGTGTTCAATGGGACTTACTTCTGAGGAGACACGCACAGGCTTGGGCTGCGGCTCCGGCAGGAGGGAACGTGCGGCGGCGGGGGCAGGGGCTCGCTCTCAGCGGAGGAGCTGCTCCGCCAGCCGTTCGCGCCCTCTCCAATGGGGCGCAGCTGCAGCCCGTGTGCTTGGGCTGTGGCTCGGGAACGTGCAGCGGCGGGGGCTCGCTCTCAGCGGAGGAGCTGCTCCACCAGCTGTTCGCACCCTCTCCTATGGGGCGCAGCCACAGCCTGTATGCTCGGGCTGGTGAGCGGCGGCTACGTCGCAGGAGGGGCGAGCCCCTCCCCCGGGACGGGTTGGCCCCGTACAGAGCCGCAGCCGAAGGCTCAAAGAGCCGCTTGCGGCTCCAGAATGGCAGGTTGCCGACCCCAGGTATAGGCGCTATAGTGCATTCAGTCACAATTCCATTCCATTAGATTCCATTATTCATTCCATCTAGTGGCTGAATGTGGTATAGCATCTATATACAAATGCATTCTGGGGTGACAATGGAGGCGCAAGAAAACCAGAATGGGGTCTTTAAAGCTATTTTTCCACTGATTTGGTATTCACTGATTTTTTTTCTCCACTTAGGGTTCTGGAACAGATCCCCAGTGAATAATGAAGCACAATCTGTATGAGCCTCAGGTGTGCATGCACCTATCCTCTGCACACAAGAGAGCTTAAAGCCTCCTTTTGCAGTTTAGAGACCTGTTATTTGAAAAACTGTCACTTGTTCAAATTACAGTTAGTTATAGCAAACTAAAATCTGTTTTAAAAAACTACACTCTCCCATATAAATAACAACAACAGTGGTTTATCCCAAATGGTGAGAAGAAGGCTTAAACTTTCTCTGCTCTCAAGTGTAGGTGGACAGAAGTGCGCACCACCTGCTGTCTGAGGTGACTGCTTCATTTGTCCCGCTCTGAATGTCTGAGACCATTAACACCTTCCCCCAAAATAAGAATTTACCACAAGGTTATTACTAAATAAGTGTTTCAAGGGTAATAACAATTACCTAGCCTTTGTAGGAAAATTCTGACTTATATCTTTCATAACCGTCAGAGCATATGCAGTGGGAGTAGCCAGAACTCGGGCAGCAGTCTGGAAACTTAGATCTAAAAACAAACACAATCATAAGTCAAACCAAAATATGTAAAGCTTAATTTTGTTAGATACTGAAAACATCAGCCTAATCCCTAGAACAGCAGTTCTCAAACCCTCTAGGAGTTTGAGAATCGCTCTATTATCTTTCCAGGGGCAGGGGGATGAGGGTGACGTGATCATCATGATTCCATTGCCACCAGGGACAGAGGATGTTTTAAAAAAAACTTGCCACATTAAAAAAAAAACTTGTTTTGCTTCCTGCAACCCCCAGAGGCCAATGTAGGCTGTCATAAGCTTAAAAGAAAAACCTTTTGTCCCTGGTGGTGGCACATCGCCACCATCGCCCCGCCTCATCCCTTAAGAGGGCAGAGACAAGCCTTCCCAGGCTGGTTGGTCACAACCCACCAGTTTGAGAACCACTGCCCTAGAAACTCTTAGGTACACAAAAGTATTCTCCCTCCCCATCCACGCATTCACTCTGATGTGACTAATCACGTGCTTGAAGTGGATCTTATGCCTCAGAACATTAATGGGTTGAGTTACGGCATCCACTGCTTTGCTCCAACAACTCATTTTCAGAAAAGTGCACAACTCATCCAACTACACTTTTAATTCGGAAAAGGTTACGCTACAAAAAATATTGCAACTAAGTGTGTTTTAAACTTAAACAACAGCTACAGTGAAGAGGGGGTTATTAAGAATGGAACTAAAGTGCACAGATTGGGGGGGCATTTAACCTTTTTTTGACATGCTGTTCCACCAAAGAAAATCAATGCAAGCACAAATACTCTTCCATATAGACACCCCCAAAAAGCAAAACACATCTTAATTTGGGTGCATTACCTTGCAACTGCCACACTTTCAGTGGTGCCATTTCATTGGTGCTTTCAATAAGATATTTTCTTAATTCTTTCAGTTCTTCCTTCAAGTTGGGATGCAGTTGCCTGAAAAAACAAAGCAAATTCAAGAAATTCATCTCTCTAAAATGAGATCAATGTTCACAACACAAAAGATAAAACCACCACCACAACTGCCCCAACAGATGTGGATTCCTAACACCTTGTAGGTTTCAGAATAAAGTTAATATATATGGAAGTGGTTGCCTGAAAGTCAGTTTTCTGGAATGTTTTAGGCAGAAAAACAAAAATGAATAGGTTTGTGGCAATGATGTAATGATTTAATTGAAACTAAGGATTTACCTTAGTTTCCCGAACAGAAATCCTTGCACTTCATCGATGGGGTCATTTTCATCTATTACTGTTGCATTTACATCTGTACCTATGAAAACATGAAAAGCATCCTGATTAGGTTACTTTAGGTCACAAACAGGCTGTGACCAGCTTTGCAGAAGCTTTACCAAATAATATTGAATTCTCACACATTTCTAGGAGTAATCACAAACTATTTTTACCAAAAATCAAGGACTGCAAGGAAAACCGCAAATAAAGAGACACCAAAGTGACAACAGGTTGCCCTTTGATGAAAGATGGCAGATGGACAAAGAGGCACCATTCAAAATGGAGGCTCTCTTATATTTAGCAGAGATACAGGAACAGTCCCCATTCATGCCACTGTAGCATCTTTCCAGCAACTGTTGCTAGCTAGTGCCTCTCTTAAGATTGTAAGTCCCTTTGGAACAGGGATTGACTTTCTCATTCCTTTTTGCTATGCAAACAGTCCTGAGAATTTGTTTTGCCAAAAAGCAGTATAAATATATACTACTTCGCAATAACAACTCGCCCACCTATTCTTCATGACTGCCACATCCCTGCCTCACAAATGTATTGCTACATACCCTGTTCCACTGGCAGCCAGTGCCCAATTCTCATCTATTATAAATCACTTGTGGCACAAAATGGAAGCTGCCAGTGCTTCGCTCACTCCTTATTCTGCCTCAGCTGACTGGGCTGTTGCACATTTCTGCTTAGTAGCCTCAGGGTCCAATCCTAAACATGTCTACTCAAAAGTCCCCTTAAAGTCAATGTGACTTACTCCCAGGAAAGTGTGGATAGGATTGCAGCCAAAGGCATACAACTAGAACATTCAGTCTGCAACCCTATACATACTTTCCTGGGACTATGTACCACTGAACACAAAGGGATGTACGTATGAGTAAACCTGTATAGGACTGCACTATCAATGGAGCCTGACTATCCTTTGTTATCTTATTTGCAATAATTTTAAGCCATATTTATGCACTGAACAAAAGATGTAACACAGAATAATAATCGGTATGGATTTTCCTTTATTAAGCACATTTCATGCTTGCTTCATTCTGACATAAAGAGCCATCTGGAAGGCAGAGAACAAGTCAAGAAGCCAGGCACAATTAACATCCCTGCCTGAATGTGTCAAGGAAAGCTAAAGGACAAGGACTGCCTGGGTAAAACTGCATTTTAGAGAATCACTTCTAGGAAATACATCTTAGGAAATAACTTCTGACCTAACAGCCTTGGGCGGCCAGCATAACAATGGCATAGCACAGATCAGAAAATTCCCAGATCTAATTCTGCTGGCTTCTGACAACATGTGACCAATTTCAAAATGAGGAGGGGGAATCAAAGGTCACATTTTGCTCATACAGGGGACATTGCTTCTTGATGATATTTTGTTTAGATGGCTACAACACAGAATTAACATACTATGAAAGAGTATTTGATTCTAAGTTAGATAAAAGAATGAGGAAAATTTTTAAAAACAGTAGAAAGAAAAAACAAAAAGGAAAAGACAAAGATTATAAAGCTTTGTAGCATATTCCATTTCATAGTGGAACCACTGTTACTCTTAAGGTAGGAATTCACCTTTCACCTGGGTATCATCCTTGGCCTTATATTCTGTACTTTTAATGGCCAGCTCCACACCGTAACCTGATAAGTAGACTTTTTCTTTACTTGGCTTCTACAAGGAAGGAAAAAGTAAAGCAAGTTAATATTATTATTGTAACTTATGTAGGGTGGCCCTTCCTGGATTTGTCACAAAGCTGCTGGTAGTGGGGTTCTGCTGCTTGATACCTCTCAACAAAACAAGTGCCCTAAAGCCTTGTAGTTTACTCAGACTCTTCAGAGGTAAGAGAGTTGGGGTCTGATTGACAGGTCCCACTAACAAGTTTCCATATGATAGCTACAGTAGTAACTCCTGCTTTCTAGAAAGGTTGTTAGTACCTCTCTTCTGAAAAGAGATGCTTGCATACCAATCAAGAACCATGATCCTGATGCTTTCCGGATACTCTGACTTTAAACCATACATGCCACTAAGTAGATGCTGGTGGGCCACTGTGGCATCACTCAGTGCAGTTGGTGTTATCCCTATGGCCCTAGCTCTTCCAGTCTCACCCCTCCTGTGGAAGAGGGAGGATAGGAGGGGGGGTGGCTTGGAAGGGCCACTTTCATCCCATCTGATGAGACAGCAGGTCCTGGGAGCAGCAGCAAGAAGCAGCTGCGGGGGCTCTACACAGTCAGGTGGACAAGTGAGGACCAGCTCGATGGAGTGGGCAATGCAGAGGCTGCTGTTGCTGTTGCTCTTCCACTTCTGCTGGAATTGGTATTGCTGTGTGCATCTGAGGTCAACTAAGTCAGCAGGAGGGTCTGGCACAGGGCAAAGAGGTGGTTAGAGGCACACTTGCGTCTTCCCAGGCTCTACTTCAAGAATGGGGCCAGCTCTGCAGACCAGCTACAGGCTGCAGCACCATCGGGGCGGAGGCACACCAATGTGGTTTGCTGTCATAACACCCCATCACAGCACCTCTGGACCATCTGGTTTGCTGTGCCACGGGGGGCAATGACAGGTCGTTTTGGGGTCACCTCCTCCAATGGTATTACCTGCTGCGGTCTGTACCACCCACACCCCAGTAGTAATCCCTGTATCTGTCCTTCCAGATAATAGCAACATGACACAATGTAGTACTTGTGTGTATGTGTGTGTCCCAGGTAGTAAGCTGCCACTCTAGGCAGCAAAACTGGTGTTCCTCTTCTCCTTGCACTGACAAGAGAAAACTCTTTGACAGCAGGTTAACAAAACTCCATTTGAAAGCAAGGGGAATACCAAAAAAACAGTTTAGGGGCAGTTAGAATTCCCTAGCAATCCAAACAGAAGCGCTCCAACTAAAAATCACCTGGACCTGTTGCCTCTCTAATCTGCAGTTCAGGGGACAAACAGACCCCAGGTCTCTAGTCACATTCAACATAGCTCCAACTTCCTAGTTGCCTTTTCTGAACATAGATACATAATCTCATCTTCTAAATTTCTGTCTAATTGATTATTAGTGAACACATTATAAAAGGAAATCCCACTTTAAGACACACAATTACTGCAAGCATCCATGACAATCTTACAAAAATCATGCTGCTTTGCAAAAACTGCATCTGTATTCAAATCTTAATCTAAAATAGAGCTAACTTCTTTTTGAAGTGGCACCTAAGCAGAGTTCTTCAATAACAAATACTGTTCTTTTGCAATCACAAGACCTTTACTAAATCAGATCAATACTTACAGCAACATAATGCCTGAGGACATAGGTGATTTCTCCCGCATTGACTTTTGATACAAGTTGCTTATGGAATCTGGAGAACTCCTCAGAGCCAATTTCAGCATACATTATAACAACAGGACTTTCAAGGTTTGAAACTGGGTACTTGTGGTCCCCCTTGAACATAAAAGGCTTTGGCCTAAAACAAATAAATGCTTCACTTTAACAAGATTAAACATTTACTTAGGAGTAAGATGTTCTTTTCATTCAGATACCTCCGATCTCATATAATCAGTGGGGTAGTGGTAAATTTTGCAGCACAGGAGCTTACAATGATACATGCTACAGCCATGCCCCACTAAGAATGTACAATAAAAAATTCAACATTACATTTCTTCATTAGAATGTTTTCCTCTCCTACTGCTTGTTCCTACTTTGAAACTTTTGTAAGACACGCAAGAGAAAGGCTGCGTAGAAATTTTAAAATAACAAATAAATAACTTAGCATACACCATTTAGTGATGTAGTTCATTTCATCCCAAATTTAAAAATGGGATTTAAAAAATTCCAAAAATATATAACAGGTATATTATAGCAATGGCCTATGCAGGTATATGCAGAAAAAATATGTTTGACAGCTCTTACTCCCAGGTAAATTTGCATAGAATTGTAGCCTCAGCATAACATCAGGTACAGTGACAGCCCATGCCCCCATGCAACCTAAATCATTCTTGATTTTTGTTGCATTCTAACAAAAAAGACACAGGGAGAATAGGTACAAAATAAAACTACCTTTCTGAAGCTGATTGTAAAAGTGTTCCAAGTTCATCAAGTTGACAAGTAGTCTTTCCATGGACAACAAAGAATGCATTACATCCTGTTGGTGGGGGCTCATCGGCTGCAATCTGCATGAAAATGTATCACTTTTGAGGATGGTCTGAGACCTCTGGATATTTGAGGTGGTGTTCTAATTGCCGCCCCCCTTACTGATGTGCCAGACTCTGCTCTGCCCACTCTCCTAGTTCAGCACTCCCCTCCCTCCATATTTCCTCTTCCTCTCTGTCTCCCTCTTCGTTTTCCAATCCAGGATGGAGAAGGGGGAGTGGAGGAGGCAAGTAGGCAGGCAGAGTTGGGCACCCCCACCAATCTGCTGCCTGAGATGGCTGCTTCAGTTGGCCTCATAGGTGGGCCAGCCCTGGTTCTTATATGATGATAACTTCCTGGGGGAGGGAGAAAATCACAACACAGCAACAAAATTTGGGGGCATTCAAGCCATTTTCCAATTCTGGTACTGGGGCACCAAGTACCTGAGGCACCTTGGGCACCTGAGGCAAAACATGAAACACCATCTTGCCCAACTCCCTGCAGGCTTTAAAGGAAGTGAGGGGAAAGCAAGGGAGGTCCCAGGAAGTGACTGGAGAAGTTACTGTCATGGTGGTGGGGAAGGTTGCCACTTCCCCTAATCCTCCATCTGAGATGACCAGGTGAGCTGCTACTGAATAATAGGCTAGCTAAAGGACAATAGGAAGAAAAGTGGATAGGGAGGACTTGGAGAGTGAGAGGACTGACACAGCTTTCCTTCTTTCCAGCCTAGATGGAGACCAGTAAGGAAGGCAAAAGCAGGTGCTCAGGCTCTTCCAGGACACACCCCAGTCAAAGCAAAGACCACAAGAGATCACTCATGAAAGACAAGAGATCTACATGAAAGACAAAGGGGTGGTCTTATAGAATCTTTCTTTAACGCCTCATCCCCTGCTTCTTTTTTTCTATCAGTCTTGTTTTGCACTTACATGCACTATAGAGTTAGTCATTACCTAAAAAGCAATGGTTATGATACAGGGAAGGCAGAGATGTGAGCAGGAAACTGTTCTTTGCAATTGTAAATATATTCAGAATTTAAGGTGGGGGAAATCTCTCTCTCCCCCCATAATCTGTTTGCAGCACTGATGCCATGGCCAATAGTTTCCTGCAATGATAGGGAAGAAGTGGATGATAGATGCACTTCACCTCAAACCTGTGTCTCATTTCAGTATTTGGACTAGGAAGGAGTGGGGGTGGAAGAAAGCACATTTAAACATGGTCCATCAGGATATCTCCCACCCAATAAAGAATAGCTTTAGACATTGCCCATAAAGGAGCAGATTCAAGTGCTAGTTGGTTGGTAGCCAAGGGGGTCAAGATGCCTTAGATTGTCTTTAAAATGCATGACTACTGTCTGTGTGAAACACCACTGAAGATGTAAAAGGGTTCCCAAAACATAGTACTAACCTGTTGAAAGGCTTGAATCGTAGCTGAATAGGACCGTAAAGACAAGGCAAACTTCAACAAGTTCTGCTGCAGAGGTGAAAGATTCTTGGAAGCTGCTTGTAGCATTGCAGAGTAAGAAGAATAATCAGTACCTGCCAACCCAAAACACAAACTATTCAGTTTCAAGTACTACAGAAGAAGTTTTTAGGAGGTCTCATCATGAGTTTTGTTATTCATACTGCAAACAGCAAGCAACACATTGATGTAACTAACTGCAACAAGCAAAAAAACTTAAGGCATCCTCAACTTATGCAATCAGATCTACTGTCAAGTTTATACATTTATAAAAACCTGGATTGCCAAAATATCCAGGGATTGCTCTGCACATCTGGGCCCTGCCTTCAGCTGGATTCAGAACAAATATATTTGGCATACCCAAGTGAGCCTGATTAGAGAGCAACAAATGGAAAGGTGTCCAAGGGCTACTGCAAAAATAAGGGAGTGGGAGGGATACACATGAGAGAGAAAAAGCATGTGACCTCACAGCCTATATCCTTAAAAGCAGGGCCAAAAAACTTGGCACTCAGTAACACAAACAAGCTCACCACACATACAATACTGTGACCTGCCAGGAGTAAGTGGTGGGTAGAGGTGTTTGAAAACGGTGTTATTTATTTTACTCAGAAGTAAGCTCACTGTGCTCAGAAAGACTTGGGATGTAACCTATGTGGAAAGAAACACCTCTAGTTATATTTGGCTTGGTTAGTCATCAAATTGAGCAATACTGCCTAAAAGGGCAATGTTATATCTGCATCAGTCCTAACCCGTTACCATTTGTATCTCCATGGAGTGGAGTGCTGGAATTGGGGAAAAAACAGTTAGATGCAATGCAATGGAAGGAACTGGCCTACTTGGGCCAACTGACCATTAGGGTTGGGAACATGAAACACTTAGTTGCAGGTCCTATTTGTACTGACTATCTAACTGAACGCTATAAACAGAAACCAAGAAAAATCAGATCTTAATGTCTCTCATCTATACCGATGAACCCTTACAAAGAATTCCAACATTAGCACAATACAACATATTTGATTAACAAAACAGTCAAGAAAAGCAGTGATTACCATTACGATTAGATGAACTAAAATCTTGATAGGCTTCAACAAAATTCCAAAACTTCTCTTGTCCTTCTTCTGCTAAAAATTCACTGAAGAGATGTGTGGGGGGGGGGGGGGAAGAAGCAGGATATAAAGTGTTAAGTTTAAGTTTTATTTAAACAATCACCAAAACCCTGTTACAGTACTGTGGTTAAGATAACAGACAATGAGCCAGGAAGTCTCTGGTTCAAGTTTCACCCAATTATGAACTCACCAGCACAAAAGCAAGCCACTTACCTCTCCACCTCAAGCCCCTCACCTGCAATACGGCAATTACAGACTGTACTGGCCCACTTTATGTGACTGTTGGAAGAGTTGTTGGGACCCACTCTCATTCAACTTTCAGGAAACCAATGCTGCCGAAATGCAGACCCAAGGTAAGGGAACCAATGTTCCTTTACACTGAGGAGGCCTCCATTATTGCCCCCACTCTGCAGGATGCGCCCCATTGGCATGGCTGAATCAGTGCTGAAATGTTGGGTGGGATTGTGCACTGAGATCACATATGCAAAGTGCTTTGAGAAAAGAAGCCAACCCCAGGGCCTAGGAGAGGGGGGTAAAGGGGGTATTTTGTACCAGGGCCCAGGGTGAAAAAGGGGGCCCAGGAGCCAAAGAAGGGGCCCAAGAAATTTCCTGGGTTCTTACGTTTTTCTATCTACTCAGATTTGTTGCCTGCATGGGATGCTGGGGACACTACCATGAGTGTGCAGCTGCAACTACTGCAAAGCCATATATGCTGGGCCAAGGAATGCATACATGACACTCCTTAATACAGCATCAAATTTGTTTGGAAACTGGACTGCTACAGTAGCTCTTTGGCTTGTGGATCTGCTTACCATGGAGCGTATGGCAGCTCAGGGCTACAGCTGCTGCAGAAACAAGTTTGGAGCAGGACACTTTCCATTCTAGTGTGAGCCTAAAAACTATGATGCTAATTTTCTGCATGATTTTCTATATTTAAAAGATTTTAGAGAGACTTAGGAGTGTGTTTGGTTTTCTGTATTACTGT
This sequence comes from Tiliqua scincoides, assembly GCF_035046505.1. Classification (NCBI taxonomy): domain Eukaryota; kingdom Metazoa; phylum Chordata; class Lepidosauria; order Squamata; family Scincidae; genus Tiliqua; species Tiliqua scincoides. The sequence goes on from NC_089823.1 coordinate 193,554,933, forward strand.
GTCTAGCTGCTGATACCACATGGGTGGGTAGACCTAGGCTTCAAAGACTTTTCCAGCTGTCTCCAGCCTCCCCCTGCCCTGTTTTGCTCCTCCTTGCCCCCATTCTCCTTGCCTATCACCACCCTCCCCTGGATTGTTTAATCCCTCCCCCTTTGCAATGGGGCCCAAATGAAACTTTGTACCCCCTGATAAAATTCCTCTCAGAGATCTTGGCCAACCCTCTTACCTTGCTTCAAGTAATAAGGGTGTAGAAAACCATTTAGTAGTCAAGGATGTTGTCACTGCTTTTGAATCTGCTTTCACTAGGGAAGCGCTCACCAAGATTCCAATAACTGCAATAAGAGCTCCCATCTTATAAAAGAATACCTGCAGGAAGAATGAAGCCATTTGAATGAAGAACAAAGACTATTGTGTCGCAATAGATACAAAAGCATATGCTGCCTAAACATAAATGGGCAGTTCTACATCCATAGGTTTGTAATCAGTTACAAAACATATTTTGGGCAAATAGGGAAAGAGGTTAATTCTGCAGCCTCTATAACTATCCTCTAACTATAGAGCCTCGATAATTTTAGGTCTGTGGACTTGTAGAGCAACTTAGGCATGTATACTCAAAAGAAACTCCCACTATATTCAGCTAGGCTTACTTCCTAGACAGCGTGTTTAAGACTGAAGCTTTCTATAAGAAGAACCCTGCTGGATCAGGCCAAAGGCCCATCTAGTCCAGCTTCCTGTATCTCACAGCAGCCCACCAGATACCTCAGGGAGCACACAAGACAACAAGAGACCTGCATCCTGGTGCCCTCCATTGCATCTCGCATTCTGATGTAGCCTACTTCTAAAATCAGGAGGTTGTACATACCTATCAAGGCTTGTAACCTGCGATAAGCCTCTTGGCAAGAGATTTGTGCCATTACTGTTGCAATGGCACTGTTATTGTCTCAGTGGTAAAAGTTCTCAACAGATATTTTTGTAATTTTCATTTTTTTTTAAGTGGTCATGGAAGAGCATTTGAAGAAGGCAGATGCACAAAACCTGTTAAGGCAGAGGGACAAGAAGAAGGGCTGACTATCCAGAACTAGTGACTTTTAGTTATTTTCAAAACTAAATTAAAATTTTTCTAGCTAATGCTATGAACTCGGGGGGTGATGGGGGAATCAACACTTTACTCCCTCTGTTTTCAATATTTATTCCCTCTAATTTGCTCCACCAGCTTCAGTAGGATGCAAGGATGATTACTGTCTCAGGCGGTTGATTCACCCAGACTGGAACAGGACTGGCCAAATCAGGAACTGGTCAGGACAATAAAAGCCACCCAGCCAACCTCCAAAGTTTAAATGCCCACAGGAGTGGTATAAGTTGCCTGACTGAGGGCGCAATCCTAATCAACTTTCCAGCACTGGCATAGCTGTGCCAGTGGGGCACGTGCTGCATCCTGCAGTTGGGGGGCAGTCATGGAGGCCTCCTCAAGGTAGGGCAATGTTTGTTCTCTTAGCTCGGAATTGCATTGCCTTTATGTCAGTGCTGGAAAATTGGTTAGGATTGTGGCCCATGAGACTCATGCCACCATGACACTCAGTTGAGATACTTGTTTGCTGCTGCAGCAGCTTTCTCCTTGCATCCCCATTTGCAAAAAGGGATCCAGGTCAGTGCTTCATCTTGAGCTCTGGGCAATGCACCTAACTGCAGGTGGAGTGTACCAGGAGACGGCAGCACAAGTCAGCTGAGAGACTTGTACTACCATTGCTTACTCCTCTCCCCTGCATCTGCAAATAGACTTTGTCCCAAAGACCCTGTGATGACGTAGGAACATCTTGGATGAAGCCCGTTCACCAATGATGGTGGGGGAGGAAAGAGAAGCTGCCGCCACCACTGAGATCCATGGTAGCTTATCCTCCTCACTGCCACAAGTGGGGGGGGGGGAATCCCTAAGGGTGGGAGGAAGAGCTCTGAAATTTTCTTCTTTCCCATTCATCAATTAGCCATTAGTGAATGGTCGGGGGGGGGGGAGTAAGAATGAATGGCTCCTCACCATCTGAGGTAAGGAAAAGGAGTAGCTGCTGCATGGGAAGAGTGGAAAGGGAGCATAGTGCTCACATGCCATGAGCCACCTCAGACTTGGAGCCAGACCTGGTTTCACTATAATAATTGAAGTACCATTTGCAATCCCAGAAACCTTCAGGCCCAACTAAAATTATCCTGAGTCTTCCAGTCTATACATCAGCGATTTTCTACTTTTTTCATCTAATGGCACACTAACAAGGCGCTAAAATTGTCCAGGCACACCATCAGTTTTTTGACAAAGCACACCATGCTGCTGGTAGGGGGCTCACATCCCCCAATGGCCCCACTAATAAACGAACCTTTGCCAAACTGCCGTGGCACACCAGCAGACCATTTGTGACACACTGGTTGAAAATTGTTGCTATACATCAATCACTCTAGTTTTCTCCCTTTTTGTGCAGCACTTAGGATTGCTCGAGCCATTTTGCTACGGCTTTTATATAATGTTCAAAGTACTTCTGCGTTGTTCCCAGATGTGAACATAACAGTTTGTTTATGGCAAAGAAAAATAATTTGTTTTCCTTATAAATGAAGAAAAAAATTGAAAAAGTAGAATGTGTATTTTTTCCAGCCGCTGCAGTTCTCTACCTCTTCCATCATCTATAGTGTTCTTTGCTTTTTCCCCTTATGTACATGTGTCCATTACAGATAATGTTCGTAAGGACAAGCCTGGAGATGCTCATCCACATAGGATGCTGAGTTCTCAGGCACTTCCCTGAGCCAATCCTAAATTCGAAAAAGGAAAATAAACTGATGCAGAGACATGACTGGGAAAGGTCTGGCTTCCCTTCTCTACCAACATTTTGCTACAACTGGTTCTGATCCTCAAGGGTGACTAAACTTAGCTTGACCATAGAAGTTATCATTTGTGCTACTTGCTCTTCTTCCTCACTTAATTTGGTCATCTTCTCTTTTACGTAGACTACATTTTCGTAACAATGAAATTTGTAACATCGGAGTTCTTGAGCAATTCAGCTCATTGGAAGACACAGATGATCAAAAGGTTTGCTGCACTTCCCAGCATCCTGGAAATTCTTGCAAGGAACCAAAATGCTAAATAGTCAAATCTCTATTAAATCACAAGCATTTAAGCTGTTGATTTTTTGAGCAATTTCACGTTAGTGCACACAACACTCCTGATGAGTACATGCATTCATTTCATCAGGTATACGTGTTAGAGGAAGTGCAAGGGCAACATTGCTGGGTCACGTGCTTCATAGCTAGTGATTTTGTAATATCTGAGCTGTCCTAAAGAAGTACAGAAATGGATATCTCATAAGCAATCTCTCACTTATTAAAGTTTGCTCATCTGCTTTTGGACTAACAAAGCACACAACTTGCACTGCAGAAGCTTCCAGCATATATAATCATATGAAGAGCAACTGTTACCCTGCACATGCCCAATCTCGTCTGATCTTGGAAGCTAAGCAGGGTCAGGCCTGGTTAGTACTTGGATGGGATTCCGCCTGGGAATACTGGGTGCTGTAGGCTTATACCATAGTATTTCGAGACTGAAGGTTGTCAACCATTTATACCAAGTCAGTGCACTAATCGTCCTTACACAGAATCATCTACTCAGGCTAGAAGCATCTTTCCAGTCACAGAGGAAGTCTCAGAGCGAAAGATTTTTCTCACTTCTGCACACATCCTTTTTTCTTCCCCAGCTTAAACCCATGTATCTGCATATATTATATGCATCCTACTAGCCATCAGCTAATATCCACTGTTACATAAGAAGAGCCCTGCTGGGTCAGGCCAAAGGCCCATCCAATCCAGCTTCCTGTGTCTCACATTGGCCCACCAGATGCCTCAGGGAGCACACAAGGCAACAAGAGACCTGCATCCTGGTGCCCTCCCTTGTCAGCTGAACATAAGAAGAGCCTCACTGGATCAAGCCAAAGGCCCATCCAGTCCAGCCTCCTGCGTCTCACAGTGGCCCACCTGATGCCTCAGGGAGCACACAAAGCTATAAGAGACCTGGATCCTGGTGCCCTCCCTTGTCAGCTGATTGTAAGAACCTAAGAAGAGCCCTGCAGGATCAGGCCAAAGGCCCATCTAGTCCAGCTTCCTGTATCTCACAGCGGCCCACCAGAGGCCTCAGGCAGCACACAAGCAAGAGACCCGCATTCTGTTAACATAAAGGAGGCTCGTTGTGCTTCACCACGTCTCGCCTCTCCAGGCCAAGGCACGTCTTTATAAGAAAAAGGACCAACTTTGATCACCGAGATCGTAGATTGAGAATGGCAGCCAAGCTCCTGTTCCTGCAGCCAGAAAACTCGCAGTCCCTGAAGAATCCGAAGGAGCAGCTTAAAGAATGTAACATCTGCTTGGACCGGCACAGAGTTCAGAACAGGCTCCTGCTCTGCGGGAAGCTCCACCCAGAGATGCGTGTCAGCCTCAGCTGTATCCTGGAACCTGAAACAGGGACAACCCGATAACTGCACACAGTTGTCACGTTCACCACAACTCTGACGGGGTAGGAGGGTGGACATGAAAGCCTGCGCTTCCTGCAGCCTGCCCCGCAGCTGCCTCCTGCCCCTGTTCTTGCTGCATAACCCTATGTAAGCTTACTCAGAAGTAAGCCCCATTGTGTTCAGTGGGCCTTTCTCCCAGGAAAGGGTGGGCAAGGTCGGAGCCTCGGAGCCCAGTCCTCTGCCTGCCTACTCAGAAGCAAGCCCCATTACAGTCAACGGGCTTCCTCCCAGGAAAGTGTGGACAGGACTGCAGCCTTCGCCCCCTGCCTCTGGGAGCCGCGGAGGCGGGCGCCGCTTTCCCAGCCTCCGCATGAGGGGACCTGCTGCCGGGGAGGGAGGGCGGCGGTGACGGAGCACCACTCACCGCTCCGGGACGAGGAGCGCGCCAGCCGCGAAGGACCGGGACTCCCTGCAGATCCGCGCCTGTGAAGCAACGCCACGCTCCCTTCCTGCTTCAGCCTCCGCGGCTCCCTCGGCTTCCTGACAGCTCGCTTCCGCTTCCTGCCCCTCGGAGGCCGAGGAGAGCGGCCCGCGCCGGGCGGCGGCACACAGACTCCCTCACAGCGCCCTCCCGAGCCGCTCCGCTTGCCCAGCTGCCGCCTTCCTCGCACGGCTTCCTGCGAACCATCTGCAGCCTGGGAGGAAGCCCATTGACTAGAAGGGGACTGACTTCTGAGTAGGCAGGCAGAGGACTGGGCTCTGAGGCTGCCATCCTAGCCGCACTTCCCTGAGAGTAAGCCCACTGACTAGAGCTCCAAAGCATGCTCTGCCGTACTCAGAAAAGCCTTCCTGTCCACCCTGAGCCTCTTACTTGTATTTGTTGTGTCGCATCTGGCCTCCTAATCCAGAACTAACTGGCAATGATGTCAGATGCACCATCTGGTTGCATGTAGAGGATGTCATTGCCAGTTACTTCCAGTGATACATCAGATAGGTGGACCATGTGAAGTGGTACAATGGAGGCCAAACATTGAGAAACACTGGCCTACATTGCCTTCCAGTTCCGGTCATACAGTTCCATGGTCCTACACAAACAGTAGCAGAAGCATTGGTTTCACAACTCTTTCAATTGATAGGAGTGCTGATCTAATTGAAACAAAATGGTGACAAAACCTGCAAGTATAGCAGCCTGATTCTATGCATGTCTACTCTAATGTATGGTAAGTGCTGGTGAGTTGACTTCAATGAGATCAGCACTTCATTTTATATATCAGCTTATGAGAGCAAGATAGTTTGAGACCTCTTGAATCAAACTCTGGAAAGCAGCAGGATTATGTTGTGCCAGGTGCTTGACCACCTATTTGTTTTTGCCATCTCAGGCATACATACAGCAAATATTTACATAATCAGCTAGCTAAATTCAGTGTGCAAGTCACATAAAATGCAGATGTAAGATGCATGATCACACTGGAAATAGACTTCTAGTTCTCCCCAGCAATACAGTCTAGTATCATGTGTTTAAGTTGGTGTTCTACTGGAGTTTTTAGTTAGTCATATATGCTATCATACTTCTATAGTTATGCTTATCATTTCATATCAGGGCAGTAGGTCTGGTTCAGTTGGTAGAGCTGCTGCCTTGTATGCCTGAAGATCTGAGGCTGCCAGTTCGAAACAACCAGAAGTACCTGAAAACTGATGACACGATGATATAACTATTCAATTGTAAAAATTCCTACACCGCCTTGGATTAAAGTCTCAGGAGAAATCTGACGACCAAAGAAAGGCGGTATATAAATACCTGTATAAATAAATAAGTTTCTCTTCCACTTAAGCTACAGCTTTATTCCATTTCTATATACATGATACATGAGTGGTAATGACATGTTTCTTCTCTGCAGAATGGACTAAGTAAACTCATAAGCCTTGCTGAACTTAGAGCCAAATCCTATCCAATTTTCCAGCACCAGTGCAGCCATGCCAATGGGGCATGCACTGCATCCTGCAGTGAGGAGGAGCACCACTCCAGGCCTCCTCCAGGTAAGGGGGCATTTGTTCCCTTTTCTCAAGGCTGCATTGCAGCTGCACCGGCACTGGAAAATTGGATAGGACTGGGCCCTTAGTAGGCTTCAGAATAGCTTCTTTCAATCACCCTCATGTAACTGTTACCCTGCACATGCCTGATCTCATCTGATCTCGAAAGCTAAGCAGGGTCAGGCCTGGTTAGTACTTGGATGGGAGACCGCCTGGGAATACTGGGTGCTGTAGGCTTATACCATAGTCTTTCGAGACTGAAGGTTGCCAACCAACACACTTAGGGCACAATCCTAACCAGGTCTACTCAGAAGTCCTATTTGGTTCAATGGGGCTTACTCTCAGGAAAGTGTGGTTAGAATTGCAGCCTTACTTTATTACTGAAATGAGAATTGTTTGTTTTGTTTTTTTTCAATATTGGGGAAAGATACCAATACACTCTTTTTGCCTTAACAGAAACTATCTCTTTATTGTGACAGGTCTGGAAATTTTTCCCCAGACTTTTCTTCTGGTATGTGTGGAATCTTTTTACTCTGAGAGACATTCATTACATCTTTTCATTCAAACAGTTTATCAGAACCTTGGCAAGCACATGCAAGAATTTCAGCTCCCTAGAAGTCAGTGAGCAAGAGCTGTATCTTCCCTCCTTGCAACAGCAGTAATTCTGTGTTTGAACACCTCACACCAATATGGCAACAAGCGCTCTCTTACTCAAAAGCAACCACACTTGATGTATTCAAAACTGAACAGTACAGTCTGAAGCAATTATCTAGATCAGGAAACTCCAAGCATCAAATATCTGGCATGGTGTCAAGGGCCGGAAAAAAAAAAGAAATATAAAATTTAAATAAATACATTAGAGATGGTGTAGCAGTGTAACAGTGCAGAGGCACTGAGCTTCAGAGCTTTCGGGCAAAACATGACAATTTGGGCATGGGCACACACCCCCTCTTTCTTCTCATCCAAAGCAAACCTGTATGTTCCTTTGTTCATGGGAAGCTGGAAGCTGAGAGGCCCAGTGCAAGGAAATAGAATGAGTCATAGTTTTTAGATAAAGCCTAGAAGTAAGGAATGCGCTTTTGCTTGAGAAAGTTTTTTATGAGTAGCAGAAAAGTAACCTGGGCATCGCTTTTGTATTGTTAATGAGAGACAATAAAAGGCTGAAAGGGGGCTGGCTCAGTAGAAGCGCTCTTTTTCCCTGGACTCAACCTGAAGCCCTGGCCTCCATGTCTTCTTTGTGTCAATTCATCATTGCTTCAGATGGAACTTGGATGAATGACTGAAATGAATGAATGAATGGGCTCAAATGTCCAGGATTTCTCCAAGCACCAACACAGCCCAAGAAATAAAGCACACACACTTTATTTCCCATTCCCCCACCCCACAAGCACAACTTTGGTTGCTTTTGGTCAACTGGGCCAGAGGCTCTCAGGGGATCAGAGACTGGCCGTGGGCCGGATAGAGGCTCTCCGCGGGCTGCATCTGGCCCCTGGGCCAGGGTTTGGAAACCCCTGATCTAGATTCAGGGCATCAAACTCAAAACAAGTCAGAAGGCCAAACGTCCGGCCCAGCAGATTCCATGGAGCAACGCACACATACATACATAGTTTTGATGAGGTCAGTAGTAGGCTACTATCATCAAAACTCCTTCATTACAACTGCCCCTAAGTAAAATCGCCATCCTTCAAGCCTGAGCACTCATATGTAGCTTATCAAAAGTCTCCTCTCACTGTTAGATCAGATCTCCAAAATCATCTCACTAATGCCAGGATCCCTGGATTTAAGCCCTGCCTTGGTCAACCCATGGTGCCCACCTCCAGCCACCTGATGGTGCACTGGGTCCAATGCTAGCTGGACCCAGTGGAAGGTTCCTGGAAGCCCTGCACTTTGGCCCTCCATGAACATCAATCTGCCCATAGATAAACCACTGGATAAAATATCTTGGTTGCATGTAGGAAGCTAGTGTGGGTGTAGTGGTAAGAATGTTTGGCAATCCAGGTTCAAACCAGTGATCAAGTGCATTGGGTAACCTTGAGCAAGTCACCCTCAGCCTAATCCTTCTCAAGGGTTATTTTGTAAGAATAAGGACCATTGCCCCCATTTCCTGAGAGCAGCGATTTTCAAGCTTTTTCTTCTCATGGCACACAGACAAGATACTAAAGTTGTCAAGGCACACCACCAGTTTTTTTTACCATTGACAAGGCACACTGCGATACTGCTGGGGAGCTCACATCCCCCTAATGGCCCGACTAATAAATGACCCTCCCCAAACTCCCACGGCACACTTGCAGACCATTCACGGCACACCAGTGTGCCACAGCACAGTGGCTGAAAATGGCTGCCCTGGGGTCCAATCCTATCCAACTTTTTCAGCTCCGATGTAGCTACAATGCAACCCTGTGATAAGAGAAAACATGTTCCCATACCTTAGAACATAAGAACAAGAACATAAGAACAGCCCCACTGGATCAGGCCATAGGCCCATCTAGTCCAGCTTTCTGTATCTCACAGCGGCCCACCAAATGCCCCAGGGAGAACACCAGATAACAAGAGACCTGCATCCTGGTGCCTTGCATCTGACATAGTTCACTTCTAAAATCAGGAGGTTGCACATACACATCATGGCTTGTAACCCGTAATGGATTTTTTTCTCCAGAAACTTGTCCAATCCCCTTTTAAAGGCATCCAGGCCAGATGCCGTCACCACATCCTGCGGCAAGGAGTTCCAAAGACCAACCACACACCCTAATGGCCCGACTAATAAATGACCCTCTGTCGTAAACTTAGGGGGGTTTGGGTGCTCACAGTTCTTGGTTCTCAAACCCTAAAGCCCTCAAGGCCCCTCTGCCACCAGCCTATATGTGCCAGTGCCTCAGTCCAGGGACACTGAGACCCTCTAGGCTTAACTCTATCCCTTGCAGGCACTGAGCTCTTTCTCCAATTAAAGCTTCTGTCCTCAAGTTACTAGACCTCAATGAGCACTTGGTAGCTTGCTGAACGGCTAGGCAGGATTCTGAAACTTTGTCCCCAACAGACAATGAAACAACTTAGTAAAAGAGATTTTAGTTTATTAAGTACATACGGTTACATAAAGTTACAGTAAGGCAGCAAATGCTAGAGGCATAAACATCTAGGAAACATATCAGCAATAAAATAATAAAGCTAGCTGGCTATCTCTATTAGTCCCCATCTCTCACCTAGGTCAGTTACTCTTATAGATCTTTTAGCTCCAGGCTACCTATGAGGCCAGGTGCCCATGTTGGACAATGGAGCTCCAAGCATGCAGGATGTTGCACGCAAAAACTGTCCAAGAAAGGAACATGCACATCCCTTGGGGTACTTATTATACTTCTTTTGCTAATAGTGCTGAGGTGACTTCATACTTATTTAGACTGTCCAATCAGAAACTTTTGAGGGCAGAACTTTCTTAAAGTTGGCCTGGTTGCTAGCCCCTCATAGTTCTTTACCCCTCCCAACTGGAGATCCATAGCTGCATTCCATTACACTTGATCAGTCTACTAAGGTGTTAAACATTCCAAGGGGTTGTAATTCTTGTTTATTTACTCACATTCTTGCATCTGGGAACTGCTAGCCACTTCTCAGTTACTGAATTAGTTTGGTTCAGCCTCCACATGCTAACCTAGGCCTAACATGTACATATTCATGACACCCTCCCCCAAACTCCCACAGCACACCTTAAGAAGGCCCCAGCAACTGGCCCTACACCACAGGACACAGCGCACACCCCATTGGCATGACTGCACCAGCACTGGAAAACTGGATAGGACTGGGGCTTTAGGCTGCACACTTTCCTGAGAGTAAGCCCCAGTGAAGTCAATGGGACTTCTGAGTAAACAAGCTTAGGATTGTGCTGCTGCAGGAAGGAAGGGTGGTGTGTTAAGCCTGATCTGATCCACTCTGCATGTCTTAGCAGTCGTTTATTTTTTATACTACCCTCCCTCCAAGGAGCTGAGGTTGGTGTGCAGAGTTCCTCCTCCCTTTGTCCTGGCACAACAACCCTGTGAGGGAGACTAGGCTGACAGAGTGGCTGGCACAAGAGCACCCACCAAGTGGGGTTTGAACCTGGACCTTCCAGGACCAAACCCAGCACCAGAGCCCCTGCACTGCCTCCTGACTCTCATTCATCGCATGTTTCCCGCCATCTCCCCGAGACGCCCAACTCTCGCAGTGTCAGAACGTTCCAACGCAAGCCAGCCAATCTCAGCACTAGTGGGCGGGGTCTACCCGCCCCCTTCCAGCCAGCCAATCACGTCCCTCCCCCACCCTCGCACATCTCGCGATACCAGCCCCAAATCCCGAACTACAACTCCCATGAGCCTCCTCGCCACCGCCGCCTCAGCCAACCAGCGCGCGGGAGTGAGGAGAAAGTATCGCCACAGTGGGCAGGATTAGTCTCGAGACCCATCAATCCGAAAGGGGGGAGGGGAGCTGTGCTGCGGCAGCGGAAGCAGCGCTCCCGAGCGAGCCCCTCGGTGTCAGTGAAGGAAGCTGTTCTGGGGGCTTTCTTGAGAGGCGCCGCCGCGCCCTGGGCCGCAGGTAACTCAGCGGGCTAGGGGAGGGCTTGTCCCGGGAGGAGGGCTCCGGAGAGCGACGTTGCGGCTCTTCCCCCCCGGCTACGGAGCGGGGGCTGAGGGGAGCCAACCGCCCCCTTCCCTTTACGGCGGTTGGTGGCGGCCGCTTCAGCTTTTCTAGCCCGCTGAACATCCGGGTCCTTCGCCCTGTGCGTCTGTTTCACATAGTGATCAGGGGAGGCGGGCCCTGCCCACTCCTGATTAACCATCGCCTCCTTTCCCATTGGCGGCCTCAGGTAAACTCTGCGAGTTTTCCCATTGGTGGACGGATCTCCCCATTCTCTATCTGATTGGGCCGCAGTGGAAAGAAGGAGCGTTTTGATTGGCTATTCCGCGGAGGAGGCGGAGCTTACGAAGAATCTAGTGGGCGGAGCCTATGTGAATAGATGGACTCCCACCAGAGCACGCGAAAGGGGCGGAGCCTGGGGTGTTGCTTCTGGTCTTCTCCTGCCACTTTACCGCCTGGTATTGTGGGTCGGTCTCTCTCTCTGTCAAGGGTGCTTATGGGTATTGTAGGCGGGGGAGAGTACCCAGTGGTACATAGGGTGCAAGTTAGTTTGCTTGCCTGGATTTAGGCTTGTGCAGTGCTGTAGATTTTAGAGTAGGCTTCTATGAAGTCCTTCGGAGTGCTGAGGCTGCAGTTTTTTTACAGTGCAGTTGCTTGGGAGTCAACCCCCTTGGACTTCTGAATATACTTGTATTGGGTTGGGCAGCAAGTGTGTAGAATGCCCCAGTGCTGTCTGTGTTATACTGCAGGTGGGTAACAGAAATAAAGCATTGCCTGCACTAACAATTAAAAAGCTATTCTTCAATTACATTTTATGCCACCACATCATAAAATGGAATTGATAGACAGTGGTGTCAATAATACAATAGGATTGAAACTTCTTCTTCACTTTCTTTTTTATCACTTTGGGTGTAGAGGGAGATACAAATTTCTGATTCTTGAACTTCTAGTGGCCTCTTCCAGTGTTATTTGATGTTGTTGCAATATATCTTTGATAGCCAGGGAAACAGACCAGGGACAGACTATGTTTGCTCCCAGTGTGGAAGGGATTGTCACTCCCGAATTGGCCTATTTGGCCACACTAGACACTGTTCCAGAACCACCATTCAAAGCGCGATACCATAGTCTTCTGAGACTGAAGGTTGCCAACAAGAAGTTTCTCCATCGTCCTCTGGGTCTGCCTCATGCTCTTTGCCCTTCTCCTCTCTCAATGTATGCCTTATATGGTATATATAGGATTGAATGACTGAGTATAAAATATGTGTAATTATTTGGACAGGCTGATCTGATAACTGTTTACCTGCATATTTGTATGTTACCTGTCGCTGAACCGAAGGAAAGATCTTCACACTATGAGGCTATTTACTTTAATTGGTGTTTCAGCACCATCATATAGTCTGATTCTATGCACATTTATTCAGAAATTATTCCTACTGTGGTCAGTGGATCTGCTTTCAGGTAAGTGCACAGGACTGCAGCCTTAATAATAATAATAATAATAATAATAATAATAGTATTTATATACCGCTTTTCAACTAAAAGTTCACAAAGCGGTTTACAGAGAAAAATCAAATAACTAAATGGCTCCCTGTCCCAAAAGGGCTCACAATCTAAAAAGATGCAAAAAGAATACCAGCAGACAGCCACTAAAACAGACAGTGCTGGGGTGAGGTGGGCCAGTTACTCTCCCCCTGCTAAAAAAAGGAGCACCCACTTGAAAAAGTGCCTCTTACCCAATTAGCTTGGCAGCAGAAACTATCAGTGCTGTTGTGTGATCGCTTCCTCCCAGTATCTGTATGGTTCTACTGTGATGTACAAGTGGCTTCTTCAAACTGAGGAAAAGCAAGCATAGGGTACGAACAGGTAGGAAAGCTTGACTACTACCAGCCCCGTGCACTGGAACCCAAGGACTAAACAAGTGTGGAACCCCTGCAAAGATTTTCTGCGTTAAGGACATTTTAAGGTCTAAAGTGACAAATGGCATTATGTTTATATATTGTATTGCCCGCTTATCTAGAAAAATATGATGCTTCAGGAGTAGCAGTAGGTATTTCCTCGTAGTTGGGTTATCTAAAGGCACAGATAAATTCGCAGGTAGCAAGACAGGGAAAGGCCACTGCCAGTTGAAAGCCTATACTGGCTAAATGAACCAATGATTTGATTCAGTGGTTCAGCCTTCTAATCTATGGTTTAGTTTCTGTTGGCAACCTTCAGTCTTGAAAGACTATGGTATCACGCTCTGAATGGTGGTTCTGGAACAGTGTCCAGTGTGGCTGAAAAGGCCGATTCAGGAGTGACAATCCCTTCCACACTGGGAGCAGGTGCAGTCTGTCCCTGGTCTGTCTCCCTGGCTATGGGCCTTCCTTCTTTGCCTCTTTGCCTCAGTCTGTTGGCCAAGTGTCTTTTCAAACTGGAAGAGGCCATGCTGCACAGCCTGCCTCCAAGCGGGCCTCTCAGAGGCCAGGGTTTTCCATCTGTTGAGGTCCACTGCTAAGGCCTTCAGATCCCTCTTGCAGATGTCCTTGTATCGCAGCTGTGGTCTATCTGTAGGGCACTTTCCTTGCACGAGTTCTCCATATAGGAGATCCTTTGGGATCCGGCCATCATCCATTCTCACGACATGACCAAGCCAATGCAGGCAACTCTGTTTCAGCAGTGCATACATGCTAGGGATTCCAGCTCATTCCAGGACTGTGTTGTTTGGAACTTTGTCCTGCCAGGTGATGTCGAGGATGCGTCTGAGGCAGCGCATGTGGAAAGCAGTTTAGTTTAGTTGAATGCAAATGAACCACAGCAAACATTTGGCTTGTGTACTCTTCCTCTCTTTGGTATGCACAAGAAAAGGAGGATAAAAAATTTTGCACTCATTTTAAAAACAAAGCACAGTATCTAATTATGTCAAATTTTTGGGAAGTGCAGTTTAATTAACTAATGCTATGATAAGCCAGGATATTAAACCATAATCAAAAGGTTTCTGTTCTCCTTATTTAAAAACAGTCTTACTGAATTCAGTTGAACTGTTTGCATTTCAGGATTATAACCAGTATCTTGATAAGGGAGTGTTTTGCACTTTGGATGTTAGTATCGACAGCTTGAGAGCACTAGTCATTAGTCCCATTAAACTCATTCAAATTATTCATAAAAAAACAGGGTTCAAGAATGTGATCATGTGAATGATTTATTGTTCTGTGTACAGGTGGAAATGAGTTCTCAGCAGTTCCCCCGTTCTGGCGCTCCTCCCACAAGTCTAGGACCAGCTCCTCCTCCAATCTCCACCAGTGGATCTACTGGATTAATAAATCCAACTACTACAGGTAAGGCAACTATTAGATTTGAAGTGGTTTTCCCAGGGCTGTAATCCAAAGCATACTTGTGACATCAGATATTGCACATCTTACCCATTTCTAACTGGTGTTTCTTTCTGTCTCTTCAGCAGTAAGTGATGAACCCAGCCGAGAATCAGAAGTTACTCCCAGAGATCTTGTGGTTCCTGGTGGCTCACTTCAGTCTCGTGAAGAGAAGCAGGAAACAGTGGTAGTTCGGCCATACCCACAAGTGCAAATGTTGACTCAGCACCATACAGTGCAGTCTGGAGTGCCAGTTACAGTGGCAGCTCCTCCAGCACATCTGGCTCCAGCAGTGCCACTTTCTTTTTCTGAAGGTCTTATGAAGGTAATAATAGTGGCTATCCCATAATAGAAAATGGAGTTAATACTTCTTGTCTAGTGCAGTCAACAACAGTGAAGTTTGCTTGTACAAATTTTTTGATTGTATAAATAAGCTTAAGTACAACTTTCTGTTCATTTTAACGTTTAATTGTTTCACCATCATTATTTAACCTGAGTACTTGGAACAGGAGAGGTTGAATATGCTTAGTTAATAGTTTTTAATCTGCTAAAGCTCTTATCAATAAAGCAGCTTGACAAAGAGAGCAGACTAGTAACAAATATGTCATCAAAATATCTAGTGTATCTTGCCTCTTCTGTGTGCCACTAAATGGTATGTCCAGTCATGTAAATATTGGTTTTTCTCACTGAAAAAATTACCTGTTTCTAATTATAGTGCCACTTCTCCATACTGAAAAATGGATGCACCTCTGCTCTTATGTTGTTCTGCTTTTGTGGTCTTAACTAGGTGTCAAAGAAACCTCTCATCATGTTCTGAGCTAGCAGGGAATACAAAATCAGCTTTATTTTAGTTATCTTACTTATAGTATGTGAGGAGAGCTCACACAGGCCTACAAAATTGAGGGTCAGAAAAGTTTTTCCGAAACTTTATGGTGGCTTGACATGAATTTGGGGTGCTGATTCCAAAAATGGCATCCGTTTTGCCCTATCACGTCTAGTTTTGGAGATATAGTATAGCCTCATTAGTGAATGGTTCAAGCAGCTTCCTCATGAGGAAGCCATGGCTGCTTGAACCATTCACTATACGATATCTCCAAAACTAGACGTGACAGGGCAAAACGGATGTCATTTTTGGAATCAGCACCCCAAATATACCCAGGAATTGGTGTAACATTTAAGGAAGCAAAATGTGTGTTGGCCTGTGTCATCTGTAGGGTTTCTGCCTCAAAAACAAGTCACAACTCAGTGGTTCCCAAACTTTCTAGAGGCCCAAAAGGGACCTCTAGAGGCTGCTGCCTGATTTATAAATGCCAAGGGGTATGGCTTTAATGGTGATTAGGCAGCAGTTCTCTGCCCTAAGTAGCAGCTTGTTTAATCCCTGATGCACATAGCCCTGCAGTTTTCAAACTCTCAGGGAGTTTAAGGACTGCAGTAAGTGCCTGTGTGGGAGCAGGGAAGGCAGCGGTGGCAGGGGCAAGGCAGTGACACGATCCCCAGGATCATGTTGTTAAAGGGACCGCAGGGGCTGGCATGTACCTACCAGTCCCTGCTGCAGCCCCCCCCCCCCCCCCCGGGATGCAGGGTGCAGAGAATAGTTCAAGCAGCTTCCTCATGAGGAAGCCTACACCATGGCTTCCTCATGAGGAAGCTGCTTGAACCATTAACTAAAGAGGCTATACTATATCTCCAAAACTAGACGTGATAGGGCAAAATGCATGTCATTTTTGGAATCGACACCCCAAATATACCCAGGAATTGGTGTAATGTTTAAGGAAACAAAATGCGTGTTGGCCTGTGTTATTCCTTTCAAACATTTTTAAAGCATATTTACCGAAGAATGCAAAAGATTATAATGAGTTTAATGGTTGTTAGTGAGTTATTTCACATTTCCCCCAGAGACTGGCTGCATACTTGTATTGTTCTTATTTCTGCATTATAAATAGTCACTATTATATTTTTATGTTCTTTGCAGCCTCCTCTGAAGCCCACCATACCCAGCCGTCCTATTGCACCAGCTCCCCCATCTACTTTGTCTGCTCCCACCAAAGTTCCTGGACAGGTTACCGTAACAATGGAGAGCAGCATCCCGCAGGCCTCTGCTATTCCTGTAGCAACGATCAGTGGACAACAGGTTAGCGTTTTCATCTGCTAAAGCAGCAATTTTCAACCACTGTGCCGTGGCACACTGGTGTGCCGCAAGTCGTCCACAGGTGTGCCACAGGAATTTGAGGGAAGGTCATTTATTAGTAGGGCCAAAGGGGGATGTGAGCTCCCACTGGTGTGCCTTGTCAATTGTCAAAAACCTGATGGTGTGCCTTGACAATTTTAATGCCTTGTCAATGTGTCGTGAGATGTAAAAGGTTGAAAATCACTGTGCTAAAAAACATATGTATGTTAAAGCTACATGAGAGAGAGGACTATGAACTGTTGTAATTTTAAATTTATGCCTAACGGTAAGCTATAGCCCCTATCTTAACAGTGCCTATCTGACCAGAACATATGACCATACAGTTGAAGCTGCCTTATATTGAGTCATGCCATTCTCTTATCTAGCTCTCTACTGTCTACGAGCCCAATCCTGTGGTCCGCGCCACGCTTCCGTGGCGTGGACCACAGTAGCAAACGTGCCATAAGGGCTTACCACCAGGCTCCCACCGGGCTGCAGAATGGGAAATGGGGACGTGGTCGGGGGCATGGGGGAGGTGTTCCGGGGAGGGGGGAGGCATGGTTGAGGACGTGGGGGGGGGCTGTTCCGGGAGGCAGGGGAGAGGCGGGTCCACGGAGCCAAGCTCCACAGGATCCAGGGAACTCGGGCAGGGCTGCTTGCCCTACACAAGCACCTTCACTTTAGCAGTGACCGAACAGTCACCGCTAAAGTGAGTAGTCCCATTGCGGAACTGCTTCCCTTACTCGGAGGAAGGGGACGAACATCCCCTTCTCCGTGGTAGTGCAGGAGGCTCTGGATCCAGCGGGAGCCCTTTGTGGAGCCACCAGGTCCCGCAGCTCCGGGCAGCTCAGGATTGGGCTGTACATCAACCAGGAATAGAGTCTTTCCTAGCTCTGGAGAGGCTACAGATTGAACCTGGAACCTTTTGTGTGTACCCTGGCCATCCTCATAACCTGTACCTTCGTGTTTCTCTTCAGGCTGAAATCCTATACCCATTAACCTGGGAGTAAGCCTCACTGAGGACTTACTTCTGAGTAAACATACATAGGATTGTTATGTATCAGTATTAAACACTGTATCAGTAGTTTGTGATTGTGTGTACATTTTGTCTTAGAAAAAACTTACTGTTTTTCTTCTTACCTGCAGGGACATCCCAGCAACTTGCATCATATAATGGCAACGAATGTTCAGATGTCAATCATCCGAAGTAATGCTCCTGGGCCACCCCTACACATTGGAGCTTCTCACTTACCTCGAGGTACTTAATTTAGCAATACTTTAATTTTGAGGGGTGGTTTGGGAGTAATGCGTATTAAACTGTTAATACAGTGATGATACATTTAGAGCAGACTTGTCTCAGGAGTGACTACATGCATCCCTCATTTTCTGTATCTAATTCGTTCCTAAAAATGGCCCAAGAAAAGGGGTGATGGTGTTAGGCAGAGGAGGAAGAATGAGAAGTAGGAGATGGTGATGGTGAGACAAACTGTTGAAATCTGACCGATAACAGATAAAAAGGACTGTAAACATGGGAGTACACCCAAAACATCACATAATTTTTGCACCTTGAAACTGAGTGCGAATATGCACCACCCATCAAGCAGTGTGTCTCATGCAGACACTTGGCACAATTTTTAATTATGGCCTCAGTTCACATGGACCAAATGCCTCTTCTCCTACTGTATACAGTACTTTAAAATAATCATACAGATAAAGAAATACGGTATTAATATTTGCAGTACATAAGTGAAAATTCATATAGTGAAAGTATTGTTAGCAAGGGGTGTGTGCACTTGTATTTTTAGCTGTGTTGTTTTGCGAAAGGTAGCTGAGTTTAAAGTATAATAATGGTGTTTCTAAACATGCCTACATGCTTTTAGGAGTTACTGTGAGATTGGGTACTCTCTCCACTCCTCTGCTTTTTGAATCTCAAATTTCACCTCCCACTAGCTGATAACAAAAGTTAACATTTGTCGTGATATTTACTATGGTTACAATCTCTCTTTTGACAAGAGTTTGCTAACTGGTTTTAAGTTCTATCTAAGGGAGAAGCTCAATTAATTAAGCAGCTCAATCCTATGCAGCGCTGGTGCAGCTGGGCCACTGGGCCCATTCTATATCTAGCGCTGCAATTGAGCAAGTGGGAGGTCTCCTTGGGGTAAGGGAATCCCACAGTCCATTTCCCAATTGCTTTACTATAGAAACGTGACTGAAATAATTATATTCGCATCAGCTCTATTTTGTGTTTTCACCTGGTCTTTTATGTAAGCAGTTTGGGTAGTTAGTACTATTACAGTGCAATCCTACGCGTGTTTGCTAAGAAGTCCCACAATGTTAAGTGGGGCTTACTCCCAGGTAACAGTGTATAGGATTGCAGCCTATACAACCTATTGCATTGTTTTTTCTTAATTTTTTTTTGCAAGTATTAAGTAAAAGTTAATGTATTAAGTATTAAGTAAAAGTTGCAGCCACTTTGATGTTTTAAAAGTAGAAAAACTAGCTATATATTTTAATGTAGCACATGGATTTTTCTTAGGTGCAGCTGCTGCTGCTGTTATGTCCAGTTCTAAAGTAACAACAGTCCTGAGACCAGCTTCACAGTTGCCAAACGCAGCCACAGCTCAACCAGCAGTTCAGCACATTATTCACCAACCAATCCAGGTAGGTGACAGTCATGCAATATTGCAGTCAGACTGTTCTTATTTAATGCTCTGTAACCTTTCCAGTGGGAAACCACCCAGAAAATTCAGTTGACTTGCATAATTATATGAACTGGGATGTGTGGTAGCTGCAGAAGGGTAGCTGATTGTGGAGAGAATTTTTCAGCATCGTGGGATTAGTTCTGGAAATAACCACTTGGAGAACAAATTGTAGAGAAATTACTCGAGTGGTGATCTTCAAATTAGTATTAATAATATTATTATTTATATATCACTTTTTAACAAAATTCACAAAGTGGTTTACAAACAAAATTCAAAAAATTAAGTGGCTACCTGTCTCAAAAAGGATCACAATCTAAAAAGATTCAGAACATCACTAGGAACGGTCAGTAGAAAAGACCCTATGCTTGGATGAAGGATAGTTTTTCCCTTCTAAATATAAGAGGAACACCCTTTGAAAAAGTTCCTCTTCACCCACTTAGCAGGGCAATTCTGCAAATTCTGTTCAAGAACTTTCCATTTTACGTACAATTCCAAAAGTGGTGACTTATAGCTTTTAATTCTAGTTGCATATAAAATTATTTACCAGTAAGGCTTATTACAATGTCAGTGGAATTTTTTTCACTTTACAAAAATCTACATCTTGGTTGATGAATAAATTTGCTTCCAACAATAATACATTTCATGACGTTTAAGAGACAGAAATTTCAAAAAGGTATTTTATTAAGGTTTTGCAATATGTACCTTTATTTCAGTTGTATCAGTTCTTTTAAAATCTTGGTAGTGAACTCACATTTAAAATATTTACTGGATTGACAATTATAATGTTAACCAATTTGTAATGATGATGGCTAGTCATTACCTCCTTTTGTCCCCCTGCCTTCATAGTCCCGACCCTCAGCAACAACATCAAGTACCATCCCTCCTGCTGTAGTAGCAACAGTCTCTGCTACAAGGGCTCAATCACCAGTAATTACTACGACAACAACACATGCTACAGAATCTACCCTCAGGTAACCAACACAAAATGGTCTTCAGGAACCATGTGGATAAAATTACTGAGAGTTACTTTCATGCATGATGAGATGTTATGTGATGAGCTGTTCTGTGTGTAGCAGCTTACATGCAGTTCTGCTAAGCAGCCTTCCATCTGGTAGCCATCTAGCATAAAATGGTCTTTTGTGAAGTGGCCAGGAGGCACCTCTGTGTTTGCTGTTGGTGCACTAATTCATATCACACACAGCATAGCAATAATGGTGAACCTGTGCTTTCTTCTTGTGTTAGGAATTCACTGACTCTTAACTTCTTCCAAAAAAAATAAACTTCAGATTTTCTTTCCTAGTCGGCCAACGTTGTCAATTCAGCAGCACCCACCTTCTGCACCTATCAGTATTCAGCGCCCTGCGCAGCCACGGGACACCGCAACTAGAATCTCGCTACCTTCACATCCAGCCATAGGAACACCAAAACAGCAACTCCACACAATGGCTCAGGTAAAGCATTATGTACAAAATGAATGTAGTTGTTTCTTCTTCTATATCATGTTTTGGTTTTTGCTGCCGTGTGGCTTTAAAAGCAAATGAAAAGAGTATTTTGCCCGGTTTTTAATTTCCATTTCAAAACTTATTGTATTGTAAAATGGTTAAAAAAAAGTTTTTAGACTTTGTTAGCCACCTTGGGACTAATTGTGAAAGGCAAGATTAAAACAAAAAAGTAAGCACTGAACAGGGTGTGTGTTGGGCTAGGAGCTTAATACTAGATTGACATAGCATGATTTTTAAGCAAACCTGCATGAAGCACACCAGCAATAATTGAGCAACAGCTGGTGTAGCATAGTAGCTAAGAGACTTAGAGCCCAATCCTGTGGTCCGCGGCACAGTTCTGTGCCACAGACAACAGTCGCGGGGGTCACCACTAGGCTCCCAATGGTACTAGCCCAGCACTGGCTGGTGCTGGGCTAGCACCAGGCGGTGGTCCAGGTTCCGCGGCTCGGCAGTCTCCTGGACCGCCGGGCTGCAGAACGGGAGGCGGGCAGGGGGGAGGCATTCCGGGGAGGGGGGAGGTCAGCGGGGGCGGGCAGAAGGCGTGCAAGTGGGTGGGTGGGAGGCGTGTTGTGGGGAGGGAGAGAGGCGGATCTGCAGAGCTGTGCTCCGCAGGATCCAGGGCACTCATGCAGTGCTGCATACTCTACGTGAGTGCCTTTACTTAAAGAGAGTAGCCCCATTGCGAGGCTGCTTATCTTACTTGGGGAAAGGGGATGAACGTCCCCTTCTCCCGAGGTGCCTCCTGTGGTAGTGCAGGAGGCGCAGGATTCAGCTGCAGCCCTCATCAGAGCCACCGAGCCTGGGCACTGCAGGCAGCTCAAGATTGGGCTGTGAACTTTAATAGGGACACCCTCTGCCATAAACTCTGTAGGTGGTCTTAGGTCTCTTTCAGCTTTAGATCCCCAAGAGCTGAGGTATTCAATCTGTGCGTCCTGCCTTCCTGGTGAGGTGTGGCTAGCCTCCAGGGGCGTCGCCAGGCATCTCGGGGAGAGGGGCTGGGCTGCTCCACATGCTGCCTGCTGACTTGCTGCTTTTCTGCAGCTGTGAATGAGGTGGGTGGGGCAGCGTGAGGCTGGGAGGGCGTTTGAAACATGTGGGGGGGAGGTGGGAGAGAAGGCTGGCTGGGCAGGCAGAGGTGCCGCATCTCATCATGGAGCTCTCTCTCCATGTGCAACCTCGCGCCAAGGACTACATTTCCCAGTGTGCCCCTTGCCATCCTGGGATTGGTCAAGGGGGAGCCCAGCAACACAAGCTGCTCAGCGAAGGAGTGAGCCAGCCTGCTCTTAGTAGGGGGTGTCCAAATGCCCCAGCCTGCATCACTCCATCTTGCCTGGGGGGAACAGGGGTGACTTCTGCATGCTGGGTGTATGTGTGTGAGCAGCCCCCACCTGCTTTGCAGTGAGTTGTAATCTTGCTGTATGTGGCTGCAATCCTTTCCACACTTTCCTGGGATTAAGCCCCATTGACTCAAATGGGGCTTACTTCTGAGTAGACCTACATAGGTGTGGGGTCTGCATCAGCTTAACCCAGGATCTTCACCTTTCTCTTTTTCCTCCCCCTTCAAAAAAGAAAAAGAGCCACTCTTGATGACTTTGTCTCCAAAAATTGATTAAAAATAAAAATCCCCATTTCTTTTCAGCCATCCCCTTTTTCCTCCTGCCTCCTTTGGGGGGGGGGGTACTCTGATGGTTGCTATTGTAAGACAAAAGGCACAATCCCAGCTAGGTCTACTCAGAAGTAAATCCTATTGTGTTCAATGGGACTTACTCCCAGGAAAGTGGGGTTAGGATTCCAGCCAAACAGTCTTTATGTCTCAGTTTGCATCAGTTTGCAGTTAGCAGATACACACAAAACAAAGGCTTCCACTCCCCCAGCAAATTCATCACTTCTTCCCCCCTCCCTTTCCAAAACCCTTCAGGTGTGCTGCTCACAAACTCAGGGCACAATCCTAACCAGGTCTATTCAGAAGTCCTATTTTGTTCAATGGGGCTTACTCTCAGGTAAGGGTGGTTAGGATTGCAACTTCAGAGTGCTGGCAGCTGTTGTTTCTAGTGTATAATTATAACACCTTCATCCCCATTTTGGGGGTAACTGAGGTGAGGTGTTGTAATGGGGAGCTGTGGTGAATGGCTACAAGGATCAGGGGAGGGGCGACCCAGAAAAGTTCGAGAACCACTGCCCAAGAGCAGTATGGGGATAATAGTACTTACTTACCTTAGAGGTTATAAGGATTACAGTATATCGAGGTAATACATATGAAGCACTCTGCCCATTTGTAGAAATGCAAAGTATTATTTCTTGACATGCAATTTTTCTTCAATAGAAAACTATTTTCAGTACTGGTACTCCGGTGGCAGCAGCAACAGTGGCGCCTATTTTAGCAACCAATACCATTCCTTCAGCAACCACAGCTGGTAAGTATCTGTCTAGCATCTCCTTTCTATAAGTAAAAAGCCAACTGTTAGGGAGAAAAATACCTTATTCTAAAAAAATCCATTAACATAATATTAACTGATTAGAGACTATCACAATCTATTCATATATAGCATAATAAAATCATCACGCATTGTTTTTTGTATGCCATTTTGTGAGGCTAGCTCCACAGAGTAATCTCTATTGTATAAGATTTTACCAGAGAGATGTGTACTGGGCCCTAGTCATGGACAGTTTCTGTGAGAAATAAACATACTTCTGCTTGCTTGTTATCTACAAATTCTGTCAAAGACACAAATACGGAGGGATATTAAACTGCATATATCTCTGCCTTTTAGGTTCTATATCTCACACTCAAGCGCCTACAAGTACAATTGTCACAGTGACGATGCCCTCGCACTCTTCCCATGCAACTGCTGTAACCACTTCAAACATCCCAGTCGGTAAGAAGCTGCTGGTTTGGGGCTATGTATCATTTGATCTGTAAATATGATTTGTGGGTGGGGATAGAATGGATTGGGGGTATGCATACATGCTAGCAAATTCAGTAAGTGATGATACCTCGAATAGGGAGAAAAAGATATTACAGTCTGTATTTTGTTAGCTTTAGCAACAAGCTCTCTGGAAGTTATTTGGAATGATAAAAGTCCTTTTACTTAGTTTTTACTTTCTTCTCAGAGGAATCCAGCTTTTCCCATCAATTTCTCTGGAATGGATGGTTTCACTAGTACTGCACAGATGGTGCATATTTATGCACCATCAGACTTTTGCCATTCAAAATCTGGGTTTTCAAATTCAGATTACTTTCATGAGGGAAACAACATAGGGGCATTTGGAGCTTCTAGTTGTTCCTTTGCTTACTGGAATCTATATTGCTTACCTGCGAGTACTTTGTAAAGAATTGTGATGCTTTCTCTCACTATGCAGCTAAAGTGGTTCCTCAGCAAATCACACATACTTCTCCTCGCATCCAATCTGACTACACTGCAGAGAGGAGTAACCTCATTCCTATATCTGGGCACCGTGCATCTCCAAATCCAGTTGCAATGGAAGCTAGAAATGATAACAGGTAACTAAATTAATGGTCATATATAGGATAGATATTTGATAAACTTGGGTGCATAACATGTATATTGTAAGTGAAGATAGTTACACGAATAGAATGGCATGCCTTGATCCTTCAGTCAACCTAATCACAAAGCCTTTGTATGCTTCTGTGAAGAAATGCAGAAAAATAAGGTTATTATTTAGGGCCAATTCTCGGTTGAACCGACTGTTCAGGACCCTAGTTTTAATACTGTTCTGACATTTTGGTGGCAAGGAGCACGTGCAAACCCACCAAGACTTTTGCTACATTCCAGATATTTGTTCTTAGCCTATACTGTACAACTGTATCAGGGTATAGAAAGAATTGAGTTGGAATACTGAGGCTTTACAGGTGGCAACCATAAGGCAAGAAAATGGGATGTCCTGCAAAACAAACAAATTGGAACAGTAGTTTGCAATACCATAAGCTTAATAATCACTGCTACATTTCATAAGGTGACTGTAATTGAAATACTTGTCTAACATTTGGTTGATCTTTACTTCTGTAGACAGTCAGTGCCTGTTCAATTCCAGTACTTTTTACCAACATATCCACCTTCTTATCCTTTGGCTGCCCACACTTATACACCTATTACGAGCTCCGTGTCTACCATCCGCCAATATCCTGGTAAGAAATCACAGTGTTTACTGATTTATAGAGGAGTATAAATGAGTCTTGTGCATAATATACAGAAGCAGTTCAGAGCTGCAACCAAATAAGAAAGACAACCCATTTAATGCAGTATCTAAATTCTTCTTAAGAAAAAAAACCTGCCTTTTGGGAGTTGGTTTTGGAAGTGATCACTTATTATTTTTTTTTCCTCTTGTATTTCTTTTATATTTGTAAGCCACTTTGGTTATCCTAGATGAAAAGCATGATATGTATGTAGAGTACTTAAGCAAAAATATTATTCAGGCTGGAGGTACAACACTGACAATAAATTAATAGAGGTCGTCCCTAACAAGTATGTCTTACTTATGGATGTCTCAGCTTACGGTAGCCACACCTGCACGAAAGTGCAGATGTGGCTGTGTGTATAAACATGTACTATTGTGCAGGTACTAAAGCTTTGTTCTGAATTATGTCATTTCCGCCGAGAATGAAATCTGCACCTCAGTCAGTGACTACCTATTCCAAGAACTTGAGAGACACAGTTCTACTAAATAACTTAGTTTAGTTTTTCTAGGCATAGCATGTGTATTACCTAGAACAGGGGTGCCCAAACCCCGGCCCGTGGGCCACTTGCAGCCCGCTGCAGGTCCCCCCATCTCCAATGGGCACTCGGCCCTCACCCCAGCCCACACTGGGCCGCCGTGGGAGCTCCTCACCTTGCTTTCCCTCGCTGCCGCTGAGCTCAGTGGCAGCAAAGGAAAGACAAGCCCAGTGTGTGCGCAGGGCCTTTTATAGTGGGAAGGTAATGTGAGACTTGCAGGTCTCGCGTTTCTTCCCACTATAAAAGACGCTGCGTGCTTGTCGGCTGGTCTCTTCCTGCCTTCCATGGACTGGGCTGGGCTCTGCTCAGCTGGGCTCGGCTCCCCTCCTGCCACCTGAGCCAGGGGAATGCAGGAGAGAAAGAGATCCCCTGCTGGAGGTCTCACCCTGCCTTGCCCCTCCCATGGGCTCAGCTCCATGGGCTCAGCTGGGCTCGGCTCCCCTCCCCCCCCCCCCGCAACCTGAGCCAGGGGAGTGCAGGAGAGGGAGAGATCCCCTGCGAGGGAGGGCAGCCCAGCCCACAGCACATGTCTGGAGGGAGGGCTGGTTGGCTGGCTGGCTGGTCAGGCAGGCAGCAGCACATGCCGCCCTAGCTAGTGAGGAAGGGCAGTTAGGTGGGCAGGCAGGCAGGTAGACATGCAACTGGGCGAGCAGGCAGGCAGCCCAAGCAAACAAGGGAGGTAAGGAGGGAGGGCGAGGGGGCAGACGAGAAGGCAGGTGTGTGTGTGTGAAAGTGTGGAAGATCCCCCCCTCCATTTGCGTGTGTGTGAATGGGATCATAAACTGGCATGAAGATCACCCCCCCTTATTAGGGTGAATGGGATCATAAACTGGCATGAAGATCACCCCCCCCTTATTAGGGTGACTGGGATCATAAACTGGCATTAAAATCTTCCCCCCCTTTATTAGGGTGAATGGGATCATAAACTGGATTGAATTCATTTATTTCCCTCTCTAATATATTCATTTATGTAAATTTATTCAAATTTGAAATGTAAATTCTTTTTTTCTGGCGGGGGGGCCCCCTCCCAACACAGTGTCAGAGAGATGTTGTGGCCCTCCTGCCAAAAACTTTGAGCACCCCTGACCTAGAAGAAGAATTGCAGTATAGAATTTCAAGGGGCTTAGTTAGGATTGTTTACAGCCCAATCTACTTAGATGTGTCTACTTAGAAGTAGTTCAACAGGATCTACTCTCAGGTAAGTGTATATAGTTTGTAGCCAAATACCATAGTCCTATACACACTTGCCTGAAATGAAGGGCCCAATCCTAATCCAACTCCTCAGTGCTGATGCAGCTGCAATGCAACCCCATAGTAAGGGAACAAACATTCCCTTACCTTGAGGAGGCCTCCATTACTGATCCCCCCCATCGCAAGATGCCGTGCAAACCCCATTGGCAAAGCTGCACCAGTGCTGGAAAGTTGGATAGGATTGGACTCTAAGTCCCACTGAATGCAAGGGACCTTACTTTTGAGTAGACACAGGATTGGGCTGTTACATAGCATATTCAAGGAGTGTTGGGGTCTTACCACAGCAGTTGGAAAGGTGTCCAAATTAGAGGAGTGGGGCAAGTGGTTCCTGCATGTTCCCCCAGAGTCACAATGAAGTGGAAAGGGTGTGTGTGTCTCTTCTCAACCTGTCCACTGAGGGCTTAATGGACAGGTTCAACCACCCCCTTTCTCATTCCAATCTTGTTTACTCGTAGTAAGATCGAAAGGAACAAATTTGTTTTTCTAGTGAGTGAACTTGGAACTTGTTTTGTTTGTAAGAAGAAAACCTTAAGATGAAAAGGTGAATCAAAGCTCAAAGGGCAGAAGTTGAATCAAAAACCATACCTGAATCAAGCTATTTTCTTCATAGTCATAGTACAGGTTGAGCCTCCTAATTCATGAGGGTTCCATTACCATAACTCATGTGGATGGCAAAAATTGCATTAAAGCAAATCCATTTAAAAAAACAGTTTGCCTTTGCTAGGCGATTTAAAAACAGCCTTGCCGACCTTTGTGATGTAAGGCAGAGTCATTAGGCAGACAATCCATCAATCAGTCTCTCTCCAGGTGCTTAGAAAGGAGTCACTTCTAGGTAGTGACCCCTCCTTTCACCAGAATGCAAAGTGATTATCTTTCTTTCACTTGCTCAGGGGGAAGGGAGGGGTTGCTTGCCTTGGAGTTAAGCTGTTCAAAGTGTCTGGAGAGAGAATGATTGATTGTCAGCCAGCTGCCCTCTCTCACTTTAACAAGGCTATTGTTAAATGACTTTTTTCCTTTAAAAGGCCCTTCTCATCGCACTGAGATAAAACTGCAGGTGAAAAAATCTGTGGATAATTAATTTATACCTGTAGTAATTTCCTGATATCCATGGCATGAAATATGGGCAACCCACTGAGTTCAAGACTGAGATGAAATTTGAACTACAGGCTTTCCAGTTTATATCTCATGTTCCCAACCACTGCATTTCACCAGGTCTACAGTTACAAGCTCTGTTCAACAGTAATGCTGTATCATCCAATACCAAGTACTTCAGCTAATATGAAAAGCTGTAATAGCCAGACTCAGGCTGTTGAGTTGGCTACATGTTGTGGGGTGCAAACTATATCTTTCCAGCTCCATAAAACACAAAATGCACACAACTTCTGTTATACAGCCGTAACAGTATACTTCCATTGGTGCTTTATATATCTAAAATTGGAAGGGTTGGCTGATGAATTTTATGTAAACATTTGGCATCTTCAGAACCACAAATGTGTAAATAAACTTAAATATAAAATCAAGCAATGTTTCTTGGCAATGCAGGATAATTCATTCTCTATTTTACATGGAAGTAATTAAATATATTGTTTCGCATTTCCATTTTCAGCTCAGGCCCCCAACTCTGCCATAACAGCTCAGACTGGGGTAGGAGTTGCCTCCACAGTTCATCTCAATCCCATGCAGCTAATGACTGTGGATGCATCTCATGCCCGTCATATCCAGGGCATTCAGTCTGCACCAATTGGTGCACAGGGCATACAGCCAGCTCCTGTCAGTGCACAAGGAATACAGTCTGCACCAATTGGAACTCAAGGGCTACATCCAACTGCACCAATTGGCACGCAAGGTCTTCAGACTGCACCAATGGGTGCTCAGCAGCCACCAACTGAAGCAAAGACATCAGGTAACTAGCCAAGAATATTTGTGTTGCAGGTACAAGACTTTTGAACTATCCCTCTGACTGTGGTGGTTTTTAAAAAAATGTCATAACTGTTTTAAAGGCTCTGAAATTGTAATTCTGTACACACTTATTTGAGAGAGAGTCCTGCTGAACTCGAAGACTTCTGAATTAATAGCATGAATCAGATTGAACTGTCTGTAACACAGAAGGCTTTAATAGTTCAGTGTATGTCATATACAGGTTGTCCCTCATTATACACTGAGGTTCCATTCCAGAACCCCTAGTGGATGAAAAAAAAATCAGTGGATTAAAAAATGTGGAAAAATAGATTTAAAGACCCACTTCCAGGTTTCTTGCCCCTCCATTGCTCCTAATGGAATAAGGTCATGCCTCAATGTTCACAGAGGTTTGATTCTGGGACTCCCTGCTGGTACCATAAAATGTATTAAATAATAGCAGTTTTAAAAAATTTAAAAAGTGCATCCCTTTACAATTGTGATTTAAAAACACCTTTTCTTACTGTTGTAGAGAGGCAGTCATCAAGTAGAAATGCAAAGGATCCTCTGCCTTTGCCTGGCTCATCTGAGGAATGGAATGATTGCTTGCATGACTGTCTCTCTACAACAGTAAGAAAAACAGTTTTTTAAACTGTGATTTTAAAGGGATGCATTTTCCCCCTACTCCAGGGGTCAACATGTTCCTTCTCATTTGCAGTGGCCATTCGTGTTGAGTCAAATCCATGTATAAAAAATCCATGTATAACAAGGTTGAACCTGCACACACAGTAATGGACCCCCAAATTCTTCAGTTGGCAGATATTCTCTACATTCCATCAAATGTTGTATCATAAGGCAGCAGCTGTTGAACAAATGACTGCTCCCACCATTAGATTGCATGATCATTTGCAGGGCTGGAAGTGGTGCTAGCTCTAATTTTAGTATCGACTACAGTCCTTTGAAGACTCACTTGGGGTAGGCCCACTGAACATTGTATGACTTACTTCGGAGTACACATCTACACATCCCAAGAATTGGGCTGTGGATTATTTTAAAACACTAAATACAAAGTTTGAAGTGACTATACAATGGAGCCACATTGTCAATTTATTTTCTTGTAATGACAAGTTTAAAAAAATTTATCGTCTGCTAACTTCTACTCTTTAAATAATTTTGGTTATTCTCACTAGTAGTCTTGGCAGACGGAGCCACCATTGTGGCCAATCCAATCAGCAATACATTCAACACTGCTCAAGCTTCAACTACCGTGGTGCAAACACATAACCAGAGTGCCAGTTCGAGCACACCAGCCCAGGGTTCATCCCCTCGCCCAAGCATACTCCGGAAGAAACCAACTACAGATGGGTGAGTGCAATTGCCATAATATTTGTGATTTGAATAATCATAAAATAGCTTCTTGTTGCATTCTTCTAAGGGGGTAGTGTTGCAGCAAAACCAGAGAAGAGTCTTCTGGCATTTCATAAGTCACATTAAACATGGTGGGCAGAATGATACAGCCAATACAGCATATATGAGAAATGGCAGAGTTCATGTTTGAATTATTTTCTTTGGTTGCCTTATTTCTTAACAAAAAATATTCTCCAAGATTCAATTTTTCCTCTTGGTAATAAACTGAATTTAAAGCTGGAAATTATATCGAATAAATGCATTAGAAATGCAATAAAAGAGAAATAGTAAAATGTTTTGATTTTAAATTCCCTGAAGAACTAGTTTAATCTTGTTTTTAAAGAGTTGCATTTGGAATCAGTTCCATTTACTGGAACTGGAAATATTAATTCATTAGTGTTTTAGCTTTTTAGGTTCCCATGTAACAGATATTTCATGCTTAGTTGCCTTTTATTTTGCAGGTTGGCAGTTAGGAAGAGCCTCATTCCTCCTCAACCGCCTGAGGTAGCTGGCACTCGAGTTGAGAGCTCTATGAGGAATGCATCTGGATCACCAAGACCAGCTGGGTAGGATTTCATCATAAAGTGACACATGAAAATTCAAAGTTACTGGAATTTTAGCTTGCCAAAAAGGGAGCGAACTGGCTTAATCATTACAAAACAGTGAACTTTCTGTTAATCAACTGCTGAACACAGGGGAGTCCCATATCTGGGAATTCACTTGACCGTGGATTGGGTCTGGCTTCCCCCACATGTGCCCCCTCCAGAGGTGAGGGGCGCTCTATTCCTTTCGCCTTCAGAGGATCCTCTAAGCCCAACAGTGGGGAAAAAGTCACTTCTGGTTTCTTCTTGAAACAGGAAGTGACATTTTTAATGCCTTATAAGGTATTAAAAAGGTTGCTTCTGGTTTCACAGATAAAACTTTTTTCCACTGTCAAGCTCAGCCTGAGCCTGCCAGAGGCTGTGGACAGAAGTGGTGTTTGCCCGTATCCACGGTTTTACTTAACCGTGGGGGGGAGGGTTTCCTGGAATGGAACCCCTGCGGATATGGGGGCATGCCTATATATACTTCTGGGTGAAGGGAAGGTGAACCAATAAATGCTCAGGCTTTAGAAAAACACTGTTCTTAAGTTCCACAGCTTTCTGCCAGATCTCGTGTACCTCCTCTGTCAGTCCCACCCCAGCACTCACATCAGATTGTCATGATCTTTCAGACTGCTACAACTGCTTCCTTAAGATTTGACTATAATCCCTAATCTCCTCGATGTTGGCAACCTTCAGTCACGAAAGACTATGGTATTGCGCTCTGAATGGTGGTTCTGGAACAGCGTCTAGTGTGACTGAAAAGGCCAATTCGGGAGTGACAATCCCTTCCACACTGGGAGCTAGTGCAGCCTGTCCCCTGGCTGTGGGCCTTCCTTCTTTGCCTCTGCCTCAGACTGTTGGCCAAGTGTCTCTTCAAACTGGGAAAGGCCATGCTGCACAGTCTGCCTCCAGGCGGGCCGCTCAGAGGCCAGGGTTTCCCACCTGTTGAGGTCCACTCCTAAGGCCTTCAGATCCCTCTTGCAGATGTCCTTGTATCGCAGCTGTGGTCTACCTGTAGGGCGCTTTCCTTGCACGAGTTCTCCATAGCAGAGATCCTTTGGGATCTGGCCATCATCCATTCTCACGACATGACCGAGCCAACACAGGCGTCTGTTTCAGCAGTGCATACATGCTAGGGATTCCAGCACACTCCAGGACTGTGTTTGGAACTTTGTCCTGCCAGGTGATGCCAAGAATGCATCGGAGGCAGCGCATGTGGAAAGCGTTCAGTTTCCTCTCCTGTTGTGAGCGAAGAGTCCATGACTTGCTGCAGTACAGAAGTGTACTCAGGACGCAAGCTCTGTAGACCTGTAGATATGATAGGGAGAAGTGTCCTACAATTCACCATTGTTTTAGCAAATGAACACAATCTGCATTTTGTAATAAAGTGTGCTTTTTAATGACATAAAGGGCTTCTGATAGAAGAATTTTATTAACCAGAGCTATGGAAGGAAGATTTGGACTTGAAAAGATAAAGGAATGATTAAAAGAATGAGAAGCTGCATTGTATCACATAATTTAAACAGATTGCTAGAATATGCACAGAGATTCTTTGGTTCTTAAGCCTCTAGCACAAATTATTCTAATTTTTTCAGATTTAGGGCGCAGTCCTACCCTGCGCTGGAACAAGCAAGCCAGGAGGCTTGTACTGTATCCAGCACAGGATAGGGGCCAAAAGTGGCTCAGCCAGAAGCAAGGGGAAATTCTTCCCTTTACCTCTGGGAAAGGTGTCCTTTCCCCTATGGGTCTCCTCAGACTTGCGCCACCTCTTGAGGTGGCGCAAGTCTGAGTAGAGTGGAGCGGCTTCAAGTTGCTCCATTCTCCCCGGGAACGAGTTGGGATCCGGCATAACTACTGGATCCCAGCCCTGCCTCCTGCTTCCCACTCATAAGTATTGTTTCCAATAAAAGAAGGAAAGCAGATTACTATGACACTGATTAGGGAAGTATTATTAAGTTATAGCGGTAGAATCTTGAATAAAGGAAACCAACACTGTTTTGTTTTTTTGTTTAGTGCCAAACCTAAACCAGAAATCCATGTGTCTATGGCCACTCCAGTCACTGTGTCTGTGGAAGCAGTATCCATTCAGAGCAATGAGCAACCTATTGCAGTTCCTACTTCTCAGCAGCCACCATCTGCCATTCCAACAATCATCACAGCAGCCAGTCCACCTTCACAGCCCGCAACAGCCCTGTCAACCATTCCAGGAACAATTCCAGCTGCCCCACCCACTTCAACCACAATTGTGGCTGCTCCTCCACCTCCGTCAAACATAAGTGGTGTCCTCTCCACAGTATTGGGTCCTGTGGTACCAGAGATAAAAATCAAAGAGGAAGTGGAACCTATGGACATAATGCGGCCAGTCTCAGGTAGTCCTCTCTTCTCAGATCTCAGTTGATTACAAAAATCATTACAATCATCCATTACAAAAAGCTCATGATAATGAATGCTGTACATTTTCTAATATATTTAAAATTGTTTGGGGTTTCTGTTTGTCTCGGAATAGAGGTTCTCAGTATAGAGGTTCACAATCTAAGAGCATGGCTGGATTGTGAAGTGCCCATAGGCTAGCATAATCACAATGCATGAAAAGTAAAAGTGGTTTCATAGAAGAAACAATTAAAGTGGTTCAAAGTTCTACATTTAATGATGAGGTGTTTGTGGGAGGCACCAAGTGTTAAGTGCTGTGTATTCTGTAGTAAAAGCTGACAATTGTACAGCTTCACAAACAGCGGTGAGGTAAGACAAGCCTTTCAACTTTAAATTGAACAGCTTTTTTACAAAAAGAATTTTGCCTGTATATCGCTTTGCAATGACCATTACCAGCACTAAAAATTATGTGCTTGTAACCACTTTACTGCACCAAGGATAGTAGCTTACAATTTCCTTGTAAAATAAAACTGATCAAAAGCAAGCCTTCCCAAACCTTGTCAGAGTGAGCTTACAGATCAAGACAAACAATTACTCAATCCTCCCTGAATGTAAACAAGGCAAAACAAAGCCAGGTTGTTCATTTGGCTTTGCTTGCTCATGTTCTTGGCATAGTATCAAACAGTTCAAAAGAAAATCAGGTGGGAGATAAACATAGTAAAGTCTTTAAGATCCTTTGGGGGGGGGGGTGGAATACAGTGAAGCTGCCCCTTAAAAATGCACTGCAGTAGGAGTTAGCACAAGTGCTAGAGTATACAACTTACAGCATTGCACCCTTTTGGGCAAGGGAGGAGGTTGGAGGATATAGAAAATTTTCATTTTAACTCTCAGTCTCTTAAATACATTCCATCCTTCCTTTCAGCAGTTCCTCCCCTGACTACAAATACTGTGTCTCCGTCTCTTACGTTGCTGGCCAATAACCTCTCAATGCCCCAAAGTGACTTGCCACCTGGTGCCTCCCCAAGAAAAAAACCGCGGAAGCAACAGCATGTAATTTCTACAGAGGAAGGAGACATGATGGAGACCAATAGCACTGATGATGAAAAATCCACTACCAAAAGTCTGCTGGTAAAGACAGAGAAACGCAAGTCTCCTCCAAAAGAGTATATAGGTGATTACTTCTTTTCTGGGGCAAAAATATTCTTTCTTGGTGCCTGTTCTCCAAAACTTTACCTGTGCAAAGTATGACATTGCAACTAAACAAGGAATTGCAGCGAAAAACAATGAACTTCTGCTTTTCCTATTTCCAATATCTTGTATGTCTCTCTCTCTCATGTTCATATATATAATCTGAACATGAAAAAATTATTATTTGAACTGAGCTAATCCCTGGTTCAAGAATATTTAAATCAGGCAATCACATTCATCCTCCTAGTTCAAAACACGTATATTTAATGCGTTTCTTTCATTTTTCTTAATCCTTATTTAGATGAAGAAGGTGTGAGGTATGTTCCTGTGCGTCCAAGACCCCCCATCACACTGCTTCGCCACTATCGCAACCCCTGGAAAGCTGCTTATCATCACTTTCAGCGGTACAGTGATGTCAGGGTGAAAGGTACATTTTCTAATCATCACATTTTAGTATGGGTCTATTCCATTTTGTTAAGACAACTGACAAAAGCCTACTTGCAAAACTATAACTTCTAATATAGAACATGCATCCTTTTGCCTAGAAATACATTCATCACTTCAAACCAACACAATTTCCACTGCAGAGGTAATAGTAATGCACATCGGGTATAATTATATGAAATGTATTACAGAACCCCCACCCCCCGCCCTGGGGCATAGGACAAACAGGTCTTCAGCATTCTACATAGTTAACTTGCTCCTTCCCAGTGGCAAACAGAAGTAGAATTATGCAAAATAAGCATACAGTTGTACTTATCACGTATTACTTACTCAGTTCGCAGACTTTTGGTGGTGGGTACAATACAGCCCATGGTTATAAAAGATTAAGAGCAAAAAGACATCTCCTCACCAGTTTTCTCAGTTATCTAGAATTCCCACATTTAGCAGTACAGGTCCAACCTTATTATACACAGATTTGACTCAACACGAATGGCCACTGCAAATGAGAAGGAATGTGCTGATTCCTGGTGACCAGCACGTGAGTTGTTGTTGTTGTTGTTGTTGTTAATAATAATAATAATAATAATAATAATAATAATAATAATAATAATAATAATAATATTATTATTATTATTATTATTATTATTAACAGTATTTATATACCGCTTTTCAACTAAAAGTTCACAAAGCGGTTTACAGAGAAAAATCAAATAACTAAATGGCTCCCTGTCCCAAAAGGGCTCACAATCTAAAAAGATGCAAATGAATACCAGCAGACAGCCACTAGAACAGACAGTGCTGGGCCAGTTACTCTCCCCCTGCTAAAAAAAGGAGCACCCACTTGAAAAAATGCCTCTTACCCAATTAGCAGGGGTAAGTTAGTTATGGGAATGGAACCCTCACGAATGAGACTCAACCTGTATTTGTAATAAAACATTTTGGTGGGCATGCTTTCATATGTGGTTGTGCTTAACTATATCAGTATTTCATCCAGTAGAGAAATGGACATTCCTCATTGGTGTGAGACACATTTCCTAGTCACTGCACTAAGCCCTTCAGATGTACAGTTGGTACCTTTGAATGCAGAGGGTTATTTTCTTTTTTGCACATTTGATGGTATTTCGGTAGTCCACTCTCCACATCTGTGATAAAGCTCCAGATGCCCAGCGTATAAATAACTGCTGCTCCCTGAAGAAGGTTCTGAACTATTCATGTGCTCTTTTTATGTTGGTGAACTGAAGACTAAATAAAGTACATTTCCTGCTTTGTTGCATGATTGTTGGCCTTCTTCTCATCTTTCTCTTTCCTTCTAGAAGAGAAGAAGGCTATGCTGCAGGAGATCGCTAACCAGAAGGGTGTGTCTTGTCGTGCCCAGGGGTGGAAAGTTCATCTTTGCGCAGCACAATTGCTGCAGCTGGTAAGTGGAAGAATCACATTGGTTCAATATAAAATGGGGATGGGGGACTGAAGCAAACATTTGCAAGCCTTTGAAAAAATGTATACATTGATATATAAAATGCAGAAAGGCAGCAAGCTACCACCAGGTTGTTAGACTGCTGGGACTCTATTTTCCATCAAGAGTGAAGTGTATTCTGCAATTGGGTGTCTATGCATCAAATGAACCATTTAGTATGATTGGAGGTTTTGATCCAGGCATAAGAGCTTGATGCATTTTATACAAATGCTCAAAATTGGCAAATCCCTCCCTCTGGTGCACAGGTCTGAAGAAGTGTCTGGGATGGTGCTGCTGACCTGAGGAGGCAGCACTGCTCCACATTCCTGGATGCTTCTATTTCAAATGGGAGTGAGGTAGGTGCTTTGTATTCTAGCACCAAGCTCCCTAAGTACTTACATTCTCAAAGGCGTAATAGAGACAAGTGAGGTTACAGTCCGATTTTTTAGGAGTATTGGAACTGCTTTGTGTTTGTGAAAAGTATTTGGAGCTTTTGTATGGACCATGGTTTTGTTCCATGAGTAAGAGAAAAGATTACTGGAAACAGCCACTATTTTTTGATCAAGCATGGGACATGGGTTGTTTGGAGGCATTGGTTTTTGTAACAGTGTAGGCAGCACAAGATTAGGCTCCATGTTTCCCTATCCAAAGGTGGGTTAGTTCAGTTTTATTTTGAACTCTATTTAAGAGAAATCTCGTGGCAGCTGCAAAAACGATATTTTGACCACATAGAGAAGAAAATGGTTATGTTATTAGTGAAATAATATTGAACCTGTCAAAAGCAACTAACAGATGTGAGAGGGGATGTCCATAGTGTTTGTAGCTTTAATGTGGAATAGAATGAAAATGTTAGTAGTATTGCCAAATTCTACTGTTTTATAGACAAACCTGGAGCATGATGTGTATGAACGACTCACGTCCCTGCAAGAAGGGATCATTCCCAAGAAAAAGGCAGCAACTGATGATGACTTGCATAGAATAAATGAACTGATACAGGTATAGTACGTACCTTCTGTATGGTGTAGTAGAGTAACACTCTACTACAGTTGTTTTCAGTGTAAGCAAGAATTGTTAAGAGATGGAAGGGGGTGAATCAAATTGCACTGTCAAACAGTCAAATTGCAAATCAAACTTAGGCACACTACAGATTCCTAAAAATAAAAGGCATATAGCCGTTGAAAACACTGCAAGTTAGGAGTGTATGCAAATGATCCAATCTCAAAAATGTGTTCTTTAAACCCTAATAGGTTTGTTCTTCAAACCCAATTTGATACATTTCAAATTGCTCGTGTATGTAGCTCGTGTATTCAAGGTATAGGACTCCATAACAAAGTCCAGAGATTTCCATAATTTTATCCACAATAATATTGCTTTACCTGTTAGGGGGGAAAAAACCTATGCAACAATGGAATTATCTTGTCTCCTTTTGCACAGCCTACCGATGTACACATTTAGTCCCTGTTGCATATATGCAAGATTGGGCAGAAATGACTTAAAGTTCACTTTTACTGTGCATCTTGAAGGACAAAACATTTCACAAAATGTCTTTTGAAGAGTCTTAGGCTGCAATCCTAACCACACTTTCCTGAGAGTAAGCCCCATTGAACAAAATGAGACTTACTTCTGAGTAGACCTGGTTAGATTGAGCCCCTAGATGGTGTATTTTATCAGCAGAGATGAGAAATTAGGTTGGAATCAGACACTTCTGAATACATTCCTGTGGGTCATTTATTTATTTTTTTGAAAGGGCTGTTAGATTTGCTTTAAAATTCTTTAGATCCTATACCAACTGGTTAATCAAGGATGATAACAAAGATTTGCATGCCTTTAAAGTGTTTAACTTTTTAATATCAGCGCTGTGTTGTGTTTCAGGGGAATATGCAGAGATGTAAACTTGTAATGGATCAAATTAATGAGGCTCGAGAATCCATGCTAAAGGTCTTGGAACACAAAGAGCGTGTTCTGAAACTTCTCAACAAGAACGGAACTGTCAAGAAAGTATCCAAATTGAAGAGGAAAGAAAAAGTGTAGAGCCAGAGGTATAAAGACTCTGGAAACAGAAAGATTGTACAGAACAGTGTTAAGGCTCTTTTATTTTGGGTTTTATTTTACAGAGCTACATTTGAGTTAAAAGGATGAGTTTCAGAGATGGACAATGAATGGATGTGTGGAGTCCAGTGACCTTAAGGGATTATTATTGACCTATCAAGGAACAAAGATTTTTCCTCAGGCTCGTCCCTGTTTAAACTTCACATTCACAGTTTGTTTAGCCCTCTTGATGTGCCAGTGCCTACGAATTGGAACCATTGATGCAAACGTAGACAGTCCCCTTCCTTCCATCTTACAGTTTTAATGGTAACTTCACAGGTTTGTACAATGGATTCCTGCAACAGACCTCAAGAACCATCTATCTCGAAACTATCTGTCATGAGTGTTCAAAAAAATGTTTTTGGAGATGACACTACTTCCACCTGACCCACTCATCTCTTGCATTGGCAGGAGCAGCCTTCATAAACCAGTGCCACTGCACTGGCAGTTCTTCTACATTTAGAATCTTAAGTGGTTCTGAAGTCTCTAGCTGTCAATTTTTTAAAAAAATACATTTCAAAGTGATTTGTAGTGTTGTGGAGTGTGTGCGTGTGCGTGCCCATGTTGGTGCTCTGGGATATAATTGTTTTCAAAGTACTCTCGTACAGCACAGTACTCCTGTAGCTGGTGTGATGCTGTTCATTGTGTTACATACAATTGTGCGACATAGCATCCTGAAAAGACAAATAAAGGATTTGGAGAATTTTGTTATAAGAACAGTTAGTTTAATTTTGTGTGGTGAAAAATAGTTTGGAAAACAGATATCTTCTGAAAAGATTTTAAAAATCAACTTTTTTTGCTTCATTGAAAAAGAATGGAATGGTAAAATGTTTACACTTGTTCAGCATCAAAGATTTTTTTCATGCATTTATTTCTGTAAGAGCAGCTATCAGTGCTAAATAACCGTGGTGCTAAAGCAATATATACCTTTATCATACATTCTGTTCTAGTAGGTTTATAGAGGGGTTCTATCTTTAGTTGGCATTTAACTTGCAGAAAGTTTCTCAACTGTGTTTCGACTAGCCTTCCCATGTAGTCTGGAAAAGTTATTGCTGATAACCATTTTAGTGGTAATTGG
Source organism: Tiliqua scincoides (assembly GCF_035046505.1). Classification (NCBI taxonomy): domain Eukaryota; kingdom Metazoa; phylum Chordata; class Lepidosauria; order Squamata; family Scincidae; genus Tiliqua; species Tiliqua scincoides. Next base: position 193,594,251 of record NC_089823.1, read on the forward strand.
ATAGAAAACTAGGATGCAATCTACCCTGATATTCTCAGTCACAAGACTTGTTGAAGTTTGTTCTTGTGTAGTGACTTCATTGCAGGTAGACCTGTACAGGAGACTATCCCAGTATAATATGCCCATATTCTGAGTAGGACTCTCTTTTAAAGAGCAGTCATTTTGTCTCTAAGTGTAATTTATTTATAAGAAAGTTCTGTTTGAAATTGGCAAGATCTTATTGACTGGACATGACCCAAATGAATTAGCTACTCTCTAGATTTTCACTTCCAGTTGAAGCTTTACCTGGTACATTAAGACTGCACATTCCCCTGTCATTTCAAAATGACCAAGGTTTTATGTTACATGGTCAATATTTTATATTTCTGAACACAGACATGTGTACTTCGTGCCTGCCTGGACAGCAAAGGGCCAGACCCGTAACATGTTTGATTTTCATGGCTCCAGAGGCCAGAAAGATCACACCTTTCATTGAATCATGTAATTATCCCTCTTAATTTGTGGAATCCAGTATCCTAGCTACATGGGGGTCAAGTGCTACATTTCACAGGCATTTCAATGTGCTATGTAAGTTGCCCCTCCCCCACCCCATCGGAGCCATTCAGGGTGATGAGAGTGAGGTGGAGGCATCTAGGTTGCTTTGGTTTTGCTGCTGGGAGTGGCTCGGACAGTGAGAGGAAGGGGCAGCTTACACAGCACATCAAGGCACCTGCAAATCTTAATGCTGTGAGCTTCATGTAGCTATGCTACTGGTAGACTCAGTGCTCCAAAGTTGAATAGAACCTTGTTCACTCCTTAAATGTAAGTGAAGACTTCACACCTCCAAAATGTAGATGACGATTTCCAGTTTCAAATCCTGTTGTACCAATATATTTGGTGCCCTGTGGTCATAGCCACCTCACTGAATTTCAGAGTTTAGGATAAGGAGGAAAGGTTTCTCACAACCACATAAGAATCAATTCAATGGCCATCCATATAGCTACTATACCCTCAACTAAGTGAGAAATCAAAGCCAGACTCCAAAAGGGGCATTTAACCACCAATGGAGGATTTCCAATGAATTACCCCACCTGAGGATTTTGTGGGGCAAAAATCTATAAAAACCCTTGGCTATAGAGCCTTTATTTCCCAATTCATCTCACTACCCTGCTTTGCTGTTGCTCTGTGGAACTTTATCCCAGCAGTACTGCATCAAATCACCCCTATTCCACTTTCCATCCAAGAACCACTGTCAACCAGGACTGTAACACCCTGCAAACCCTCTCTCCCTTCTGGCTCCCTGAATGCTGTAGGTTAGTCAGCTAACCCTGTGGGCCACTTCTCTCTCTGCGCACTCTCCCTTCCTCTCAAAAAAGGCAATTTGACTCCCAAATCTCCACTCTCTTGTCCACTGTCTCATATGAAGTCAAATTGACTGCATGTTTAGTGATTGTTGCTATCTCTCCTTTTCTGTGTGTGTGTTTTGTAGCTTTCGGTTGGAGGCCTGATATCAGGCTTGGGTCTCTGCTCCCCAAACTCCCTTGAGAGATCCAGCAAGTCCTCAGAAAAAGGATAATCAACCATTCTAGTTCATTCTCCTTTGGTTGCTTGGAGCACCAGTCGAGGGTGCTCACTCAGTGGGAGAGACTATGTCCCCACTGCAAGTGAGGGAAGTGTATTCACAGCACCCTGCTGTCAGTACTACCCTCATTTTCCCCTCCATCTGCCTCTGCCAGGGCCAAAATGGAGACTTCTGTTGCTACCAGGAACATAAAGCCAGAGTGACCCACTTCAAAAGTCATCTTTGCAGTTACATGGAGAATTCTTCAGAAAACATATGTAGCAGGTAGCCAAGGGTTAGAGCAAAGCTCAGATAAAGTTAAAGGCAAGTGAAGAGTTAAGGGGTTTATTGAAACACAAAAAGAGACATTGTGTGGGCACAGAGGGGAGAATACAACAAAAAGAGCATAGAATCAACAGGCTTGGACACTAGAAGTGCCCAATGTAAACCTTAGCAAAAATACAAGCATACAATTACAGGCACACCTAAAAGCAAATAATTCTCTAATCCGTTTTAGCTCCTCAATCCATATGGGTACTTATTCAGGGCCTTAGCTTTTTAGATGCCATTAAAACCCTCTCATCCAGGGGATGGGGTGGGGGGTGGAGAGAGAGGGTAGAACTAGCCATGCCCACTTGCTCCTAGAGAACCAGAGCAACACATAAACATTCTTGGACTTAACCTTAATAAACTTAGGTTCAATTAGTCATAGGTCTATCTGATTGGATGGCTCACAACCACCTGGGCATCCCTACCTGCCTTCTGACCTAGTCAGATGTGCTTCGCTACCAAATTGGCTGGCACATGCCAAACTAGTAAGTAAGTTGACTAGAGCTATTGTTTTTGGGCAAACCAGATGAATATGACAGAATACACAAGTTACCTGTCTGCTTGGCCATGCAAACTTTCTGCAACATGCTGATTTTGAAGTGTTTCAGGGTAGCTTCCTTTCTGTTGAATCCTGTGTGGAGGCCTAAGGGAAACCTATAGGGAGGGAGCTCAGTAATCCACAAAGGGCTGCAACTTCCTTCACAAACACAAAACAAACACAGAACTCAAAAGGTACAGAAGTTTTCAACACTTCCTAAAGTAGTCATGGAATCATGAACCTTCTGCCAAAGTGTAACAAACCTGTTTTATGTCATACATTGGAGCCAACATGCAAATTTCCTATTTATTTATATCCCTTTCCCCAATCATAGATTTAAATAACCATAAAAACAAATCAATAAAAATGCTGCAATAAATATAAATAAAAGCAGACAACAGAATACAGCAATCACTCTTAACAGAATAACAACCAGACAGAAAGACTAGCAGCAGAAAAATGCAGTGTGAGAATACTGACCCAGAAAGTCTTATAGGTAGAGGCAGATCATCAGATTGCCAAGAATGTTCATGACACAATAAATTATTCCCTAGAATCTGACACGCACACACTTATTGCAGTCAGTTGTTTCTAAAGACCAGATAAGTTTGTGCCTTATTCAGAGATTCTTACAGCTTGATATTTGAAATGCAGGTGTCTATTTTAAAAAAAGTTGTGGGGAGAGTTGGATACACCCTGATCAGAACCACCAAGTCTATGAAAGTAAGTTTCTAACAGCCCAATCCTATGCCTGTCTACTCAGAGGTAAGTCCCATTCTAGCCAATGGGGCTTACTCTCATGAAAGTGAGGATAGGACTTCAGCCTAAGGGCCCAATCCTATCCAACTTTCCAGTGCCATTACAGCTTCAATTAAGCCCCAAAGTAAGGGAATAAATGATCACTTATTTTAAGGAGGCCTCTATGAGTGCCTCCCCACCATAGTATGCAGTGCACACTCCATTGGCATAGCTGTATTAGTGTTGGAAAGTTGGACAGGATTGGGCCCTAAGTAACATCACAGTCCTGTGTGCTTAAGAATAAGTTCCATGGGGCACAGAGATTACTTTTTAAAATAATTTCCACAAGGTAACCATACAACTAGGTTCATGTTTACAGAAAGAAGTTCCCCTATGGCAGTGTTTCTCAATGAGTTGTATTTGTACCACTGGTGGTACTTGAGAGAGTGTCCAGTGGTATTCACAGGACCCCCAAACCCCCACTGCCTGGCAGTGAGACCAGCAATGCAACACAACAAGAAGCAGTGGGAGGCTCCGCAGGCAGAGCTCCAGCATGCACTTTTTGTTTGCTTGAAAAAGCCCTCCCCTCTGCCCTGAGCCTCTTACTGGTGTTTGTCCTGTTGCATCCGGCCTCCCAATCCAGAAGTAACTAGCAATGGAAGTGTTACTTTTAACAGGCTGCTATGCACTGTATATGCTTTTAACAATGATACTCAATGGGGCTTACTCCTGGATAAGTGTGGATAGGATTGCAGCCTTTGGGATGTTTGAGGAATTTGATTTTGTCAAATGGGGGGAGGGGTGTTACATGTTTTCCTGCTTGAGAATATCCTTTCTAGCCATGACATCACTTGCAGGTAAATGACATGGCTTCTGGTGGAAACCGACAGATTGTAATTCTAAAGAGCAGGTCCTGCTGCTAAAACGTTTGAGAAACACTGCTAGTTACAGCAAACATGCTATTTACATGTAAAGTTTTAAAACAAGCAATAAACCTCTTTTTGTTCTTAAGGGACCAAGAGACTGAGGGCCTAATCCTATCTAACTTTCCAGCACCAGTGCAGGTGCAATGCAGCCCCAGGTAAGGGAACAAAGGCCTTGAGGCCTCTGTGACTGCCTCCCCACCAAAGGGCGCACTGCACTAGCAATGGAGAATTGGGCGCTTAGGCTACAATCCTAGCCACACTTATGTGGGAGTAAGCCCCATCAACTATAATCAGGCTGACTTCTGAGTAGACATGTATAGGATTGGGCTCCTAAGGCTACAATCCTAGCCACGTTTTCCTGGGAGTAAGCCCCATTTCATATGTATTTTTTTTTCTTCAAATAAATTTGGACCATTGTTATTAGCTGAATATATCCTCATTTTCTTTAACCCTCAGATTACCCCTCAGGGTTCTTTTTCTTTCTTACTTTCCATTTTTTTCTCCTGTAATATTTTTAATAATTTATCTCTATAAGAGAATCTGATAAATCCACACTTTCTTATATAGGGTGTGTTCATTCTTCCAGTTAACTGGGATATATTTTCTCCTTCTTGTTCCAACAAATTTTGTGATTTGTGCACTCCTGTTACTCTGTCCATCTTATCTTTCTTAATCTCCATCAGCGCCTCTTCTTTGTCCTGTTGATCATCCTGTTGATTTTCCTCCTTGTCCTCTTTTTCACTCCCTTGTTTATCTTCTGCTTGTTTCTTCACATCTTCCAATTGTTCCTTATAGACATCTATCTGTTAGGAAAGAGCCTCCAGACTGGCTTGAATCTGCGAAGACCAACTCAGCTCCATAACAAGCAACATCTCCATATTAATCAAGATTTTCTGTATCCACATTTCTGGAACAGAATCCATTTTGCAATTTCTCTCTACTCCACTAGATGTCCACAACATATTATTCTCCTCACTTCCACCACATCATTACTACTCTGCCATCCGCATTCCTTACATACCTCTTGCAGATAACAGTCCAGTACGGTTTACAGAGAGAGAAACAAAACGAAAGAAAACAGTCTCACCATCTCTGGTGCAGAGAAAACAAAGCTCTTTCAAATCTAATGAGAATTATATTTATATCCAATTATGTCCAAGAATAATTCTGGATTTTAGTTCACACCCAAGTTATAGTTGTAATTATAATCCACCACCAATTTATTCCATGACAGAGAAAAAGAGCACTTTCAACCTCCTTAAAATGTCTCTCATTAACGCCTCCAATATATCCAGGGCTTTTAGCCAAATCAGTCAATCAGAGCTGGGGGCAATATTAACACTTACTTATCTTAAATTTCCAGCTTAAACTTTACACTTCATGCTTTTTTCCCCTCCATATGGCATCTCAGCACAGAGCCAGCAGCTTGATTACAGATCACTGCACCTCCCCCAAAACTGTCACAAACTGTTAGATTCCTCTGAGAAGAAAGCCCCCGCCCCCCCAATTGGGCTTTCAGTTTCCCAGATACTTGCAGGGATGAAGATCTTGCCTCTCCTAACAAAAATCTTCAGGTCCTCTTTGGACCTGCAGTATTTGGGGGAAAACAAACTGTCTCCCAGGAGCTCCTGGGGACATGTCTGTTCCTCCACTGTTGGCTCCTCCTCCTCCCATGGGACTTACTTCTGAGCAGACATGTACAGGTTTGGGCTCTGAGGCTGCAATCCTAGCCACACTTTTGTGGGAGTAAGCCACATTGACTATCATGGGACTTACTTCTGAGTAGACATGCATAGGACAGGGCTCTGCATTGGGGAAGCCCAGCAGATCTGAACTCATAAGAACATAAGAACAGCCCCACTGGATCAGGCCATAGGCCCATCTAGTCCAGCTTCCTGTATCTCACAGCGGCCCACCAAATGCCCCAAGGAGCACACCAGATAACAAGAGACCTGCATCCTGGTGCCCTCCCTTGCATCTGGCATTCTGACATAACCCATTTCTAAAATCAGGAGGTTGCACATACACATCATGGCTTGTACCCCGTAATGGACTTTTCCTCCAGAAACTTGACCAATCCCCTTTTAAAGGCGTCCAGGCCAGTCCCCATCACCACATGCTGTGGCAAAGAGTTCCACATACCAACCACACGCTGAGTAAAGAAATATTTTCTTTTGTCTAACTTTCCCAACACTCAATTTTAGTGGATGTCCCCTGGTTCTGGTGTTATGTGAGAGTGTAAAGAGCATCTCCCTATCCACTCTGTCCATCCCCTGCATAATTTTGTATGTCTCAATCATGTCCCCCCTCAGGCATCTCTTTTCTAGGCTGAAGAGGCCCAAACGCCATAGCCTTACCTCATAAGGAAGGTGACCCAGCCCCGTAATCATCTTAGTTGCTCTCTTTTGCACCTTTTCCATTTCCACTATGTCTTTTTTGAGATGCGGCGACCAGAACTGGGCACAATACTCCAGCTGTGGCCTTACCATCGATTTGTACAACATTATAATACTAGCCGTTTTGTTCTCAATACCTTTTCTAATGATCCCAAGCATAGAATTGGCCTTCTTCACTGCCACTGCACATTGGATTGACACTTTCGTCAACCTGTCCACCCCCCCCCAGATCTCTCTCCTGATGTGTCACAGGCAGCTCAGAACCCATCAGCTCCAGCTGATGTTCCAGCTGCTGCCCCCCTGATAAAGTTCCTCTCAGAGGCCCTGTGCAGAGCATAGCCTGTGGCTCCACTGGGACGTTCAACCGCAGCCCAAGACACTGGAGGCCCCCCCCCCCCCCGCCTGGCATCGGTAGCAGCACTAGTTGCAGCCACGCTCTACAAACAGGGCAATCAGAGAGGTGGTCTGCATCACGTGACGCGCCAAAGTGCTTTCTGGGCGGCACCCTCAGAGGCTCACGTGACCCCCTCCTGCGGTCACGCGGCGCTAGGCGGAAGTGCTCCCAGTCTATGGTTTCCTTGTGGGAGAGAGTCGCCGCCTCCTGCTTCTGTCTATGGTCTCCGTGAGGCCGATGGGAGGTTGGAGGAGTGGCGTGCACATTCCTGCCCCATTACCTCACACTCGGAGAAGGGGCCGCCGGGATCGTGGAGGACCGGGCTCCGCTGCCTCGCTTCAGCCGTGTGTGTGCTCAGCCGGCGGCGAGCGCGTCCCTGGTGCGGCTCGCCTGTGCGCGTCTCGCCTGCCCCCCGCGACCTGCCTGGCCCTGCCCCGCTGGGCCCCCCTCTTTGGCGCCCCCCCGCCCCGGCCCATGGCTCCATGAAGCGCGGGGCGGCAGAGGTGGCGGCGGCGGCGGGGAGGCAAGCGCAGGAGCGGCGGCGGCGGCGCTGGTGGCGGCTGCGGTGGCTGGGCTGAGAGTGCCGGGGCAGGGAGCCAGGAAGAGAAGGTGGGCAGCCCCGCGCCTCCCTGTCCCCGGCCAGGGGCGTCTCGTCCCGCTTCGCACAGCCCCCGGGCTCCCGCCGCCGGTGCCGAGGCTGCTGTGGCCACCTGTTCCGAGGCTTCTGGGTCGTCGACCCCGTCGAGACTCTGAGGAAAGCCTCGGCCCTCCCCAGGAAAAGGCCGGGCACATTTTCTTGTGTAGCTGCTGCACAGACGTCCCCCCATCGGGACACCCCCCCGATGTGTCCTCCTCACAGGGACACCCCATGGGACACACAGGCACCCCCAGATGTGTCCTCCTCGAGGGACACCCCTGTGGGACATGTGGATATCCTCCATATGTCCTTCTCATAGGGACACTATGGGACATACGGACCCCCGATTTGTCCCCCATACAGACACCCCATAGGACATACAGACCCCCCTGATACGCCCCACTCATAGTGACACTCCATGGGACATACGGGCCTCCCGATTTGTCCCCCCATACAGACACCCCATAGGGCATACAGACACCCCCCTGGAGATTTGTCCCCCCATAGGGACACCCCCCCCAATATGTTCCTCTCTTAGGGATACCCCTATGGGACATACAGGCACAGTCTCTCATATGGACACTCCATAGGACATGCAAACACACACACCCCAGATTTGCCCCCCCATACGGACACCCCATAAAGCATACAGACACCTGCCTGGAGATTTGTCCCCCAATAGGAACACTCCTATGGGACATACAGACACCCCCCCCAGATATGTCCTCTGCATAGAGACACCCCTGTGGGATATATGGACTTCCCCCAGATACCATCCCTCTTATAGGGGCACCCCATGGGACATATGAACACCCCCACAGATATGTTCCTCTCATAGCGACACCACTATGTGATATACAGACATCTCCCCAGATATGTCTTCCTCATAAGGACACCTGTATGCAACATACAGACACCCCCTAGATATGTCATCCTCATGGGGACACCCTTGTGGGACATACAGAAACCCCCCAATATGTCCCCCTCATAGGGACACCCCTGTGGGACATACGGACACCCCCCCCAGATATTCCCTCCTCCCATGGACCCCAGATTAAGAATCCCTTCTCGAGGGCAGTGGTTCCAGACATTTTTTCCACTTACGGACCCTTGGCAGCCCATTCCATAAATTGTACCCCTCGTTAGCAAAATGTTTGTAATTAATATGGTTGCTGTTATTTCAGATTTATATGTTTACAGTTACTGAGCCATGTTTGATAATAAACAAATTGATGACCAAAAGCTAGTACTTGGTTGGGCTTTTGCAGCTAGCTAGCTGCCTTCCTTCCTAGCTTGCCATCCCCACAAGGCATTCTAATCCAGACCTGCCTTTTTCTGCCATTGTTCAATTCTTTTTCAAGTACCTCTAAAGTACTCCTTTTTCAAGTACCCCGGGTATCCTAGGTTGGGAACCACTGCTCTGAAGTACCCCACTTCCTTTTCTCCCACAAGGCCATACATCACGTGGTGTCTTTCCCAATCCCCCCTCCCCCCACACACAGCTCACACTTCCTTTGCTTCTCTCATGCTGCCCCTTCATTATGGTGCCGCAGATACAGTTCTGAGTTTGGATTGAGATCTGGATTCAAATTTCTGTTTAGCCTGTAGAGCCCAGTGGGTGACCTTGGGAAAACGAGCTTCCCTTGCAGAGTTGGGAAGATGAATGAGGTGACTGCAAATACTTTGTATGCTGGAAATGCTATGAATTAAAGATGACCCCTCTCTCCTTCAGTATTGTCACCCAGGCTATCCTTCACTTTTCTCTACCACACTTGGGTTGGTAGTTAAATAACTGCACATTTAATAAGGAAATGAGGCTTGCCGAACTCAGTGAGACTGGACTAAATATGCTTACAGTACTCTGACAAATTGCATTTCTCTGAGAGTCTCTTGTCCTGGTTTTATACTTTGCTGCAGCTCTTGCTCTAGTCAGGGGTGTCCAAACTTTTTGGCAGGAGGGCCACATCATCTCTCAGACACTGTTGGGGGCTGGGGAAAAAAAGAATTAATTTACATTTAAAATTTGAATAAATTTACATAAATGAATATATTAGAGATGGAACTTATATGAGTGAATGGTCAAGATAACTCAAAGCCTATAAAAGACCTTCTTTTATGATTTATTTATGCCTAATAAAGGTTCATTCATTCATTCATTCATTCAAAAGACCTTGCACAAAGCAAGGCCGGCCTTTCCTTCGCTGCTGCTTCACAGACATGAAACAGCAAACTTCAGGGAGATAACTCAGCCTACAGCTCGCGCAAGAGATAGAAATTTGGCCATTGCACTGAGAACAATTGTGTTGGGCCAGTGCAGGCTCCAGAAAGTCTCTGGAGGGCTAGAGGCTCATTGGAGACTGGGGGCTCCTCACAAGCTGGATTGGGGGGTCCCTGAAGGCTGCAAATGACCCCCAGCCCGGGGTTTGGGCACCCCTGCTTTAGGTGTTTTCCATATGCACATATTCCATTTTCTATTTGCATATTCCATTTGTTCTCCTTTGTTAATCTTTTTGATTTATGTTGTCCTTCCTAACCCTTTCTGTGCCACCAGTCTTGCATATATCAAAGTTAACTCCAAGCACCTGTCCCTTATTTGTACTGGCATATTAATTTCCTTTTTCAGGACTTATTCAATAACATCATTTTTTCCTGTAAGAGCGCTCTTATTTTTGCTTCTTTTGCAGTGTGTGCCGTCTCTGCCATATTGTATAGACTAGAGGTTTGTGTCTAAGGGTGGAAATTGTTTTACTCAAGTAGCAGTAAAAAAAATGTCTTTGGTTGAGGATAAAGAGTAGGAAACTTGAAGCACATCACACACAGGCCCATATCTATTTTCTGTGTCACATGCTACTTTTTTTGCTTTGCCAACTGATGAGTGATATGCCTCAGAATTTGTTTCACAGACCCACTGACAAGGAAGCCTTAGATTCAAGGACTGAGTTACGTTCAGTTTTTAGCTTTGCTTAGGTAGACATTCTCAAGCAAACTATCTCTGAAATCTTTTTTTATTCTTTCAGATTTGGGGAACAGGAATGGGCCGTGAGAGGAGAAAATTCATTCCAGATATAAAATAGCGCCCCCTTCCACCCGCTACTCCCTTGGCAATATAGGTTTTCTGCTTTCAGTAAGTATCTTGAGCATAATGTATAGAAACTTGTTTGTAAAAAGAAGTGAAGCATGCATAAGAACAGCGATGTTGAGAATGACATCATATGTTACCCCACAGTCTGATGAAGCAAGGAGGTCTTCCCCCAGCCATGCAATGTCTAGCATTATTGCCTTCCTCTTTCTTCCCCTTCTATCCCCCAGACTTTATTATAACAAATATTACTCACCTCAGATTCTGTGCTGCAGGTTATTAATGTCCCTTTGTGTCTCTGTTTCACTTCAGGGCTGTTAGATTACTGTGTTGAGATATAGGCTGCCCAAGCCAGAAATGAACAAAGCAATACAATTCTTTGATAAAAAGGTTGCAAAGAATTTCTGCAAGACCTGTAATTTTTCATATCTGCTGAGGTGCATATTGTAAGATGATTGATAAGTTGCATCAGTGGTGTAGCTAATGATCGTGTAGCTCAGTGCCAAGTTCAAAATGTTGCCCCAGAAGTGATGTTACAACCAGAAGTAACATAATGACTGGACTTTTACAAAAGTGAAAATTGGGGGGAACTCCCCTCCTCCGCCCAGCAGTGCACCACCCACTTGCTCTGGTGCTTCCCCCAAGTCAGTGGCATAGCTAAAGCATCTATCTGCTACCTGGGGTCAAAGAAGATTTTGTAGCCCCCCGGCATGACAAAATCAAATGTAATTAAGTAAATAAATAAAAAGTTATTGGTTCCATGCTGTATCATAATAACATCTCATTAGCACTCAGAACATGCAGTCTCATAGGTCAGTTTGGAGTTAAGTAAATCCACTTTTTGTTCCATAAGGCAGTTGTGTTTTCATTTTCTGGTTATTTGGCCATAACCTTTGTTAGAATACAGATATTCCAGTGCGGTTTGTTGCATTGGATTCTGCATTTAATTACCTTTTCAGTGATATATAACATGATGCTATTATTCATACATACCAAGATTTTCACAGTTTTGGTCACTAGCGTCAAGTTCTACTTGTTGCCCCCCTAAAGCTTGATGCTCGGTGCAGCTGCTACCCCCTGCACCCCCTTAGCTACGCCAGTGAGTTGCATGGTTGTTCCTTCAGTGAAAAAGGATCTGAATAGCTGGTTCTCTGTTAGAAATTAGCATTTTATTTACTGATGTTCACAGAACTTCAGTATCTGAAGCACACGTACATGCAAACCTTCATCATAATTTCACCATCATCACTTTTAAAGTTTTGCATGTAAACAAATAATCTCATACATTTCTTTCACACATTGTAAGCTAACTATAATTCTTGGGCTGCAGCCCTGAGCACACTTACTTCAGGACATGCTTCAGAGTAATGTGGATGATCAGACTGTAGGTCACACCAGTATACACTTGGCATAGCTGCAGGTGTGCAATCCTCCCTCATTTTTCTACAGGCATTGTTTAACCTTCTCTTTATTACTATTGAATGCGTGGTTTTTCTGCACATGTGAGGCAAGATTCAAAATACTCTGTTCAGAAAAATTGTTACGCCTATACTTAGAGAACATTTTTATGCTCATGATAAATCATTTAATGAAATGTCACCTTTTCATTTGTGCTAACAAGAAATTAGATCTTGCGCCTTAGTTCTTTTGAATTTGCCTTCAGCATAATAGATGAAAGTCTGGGATTCCTTAAACAAACTCCTTTGATTCAATTTGTCCAATGCAACTGGAATACACTAAACTTCTGGGAAGAAATGGTGACAACAAACTGATCTACTCAGCTTCCATAAACCCCAAAGGGTATCAAAGAGTGGAGACTCATGTTGGTTCTGTGTAACTAAACTAATGAATAACAGGCTGTCCTCCCCATAAAAAATCTTTATGGAAACCTTCTCCCAGTTCTATTGCTCCAGTAGCTTTCTGTTTTATCCTGTTCATTTGATTGTGGTACATTAAGAGCCAACATCTACTAGCAGTGTTTCTTATGAATACAAATACATGGAAGATTTGCATAAGAGACAGAATCTCTTGTAATTGTGACTATATAAACAAGTAACTGTTTATATAAACTGACACTAGAACAGGTTCAATCTATGTTTTATTAAAAAGACAGTAAAGGTTTGGAGGAACAGTCCTTGAACTCCATTTCTAGGGTGAATCTAGCAAATAACACACATACTGGACAGTCATTCAAGGAGAATTGAAGCTGAATTGGAGAGCAAGATGCACTGTTAGGGACTTCCAGACAAAAGGTTGCAACTGGGTTCGCATGTGATCTGTGGCAAACCAGTGACTAGTTGGGGGTAGATGTCAGGCAGTTTGCAAACCTTTTTTCAAAAATGAAACAAATGCAAATGCTTGCAGAAAACAAGAGAGTGGTTTTTCTAAAATTGTAATGTCTTCATTAGTGTTACACTTTAAAGTCTGTTTTCTATCTAGTTTTTGACCAGTCTTGTGCAACCATATGTGAATTTTCTCCTGGAATTCACAGATTTTAATATGAGAGATGTAGTTTTCTTACTGTGGAAAAAGTGCATCCCTATAATTTGCTTTTCATGTAGTACAATGTCATATGTTACGTGTTGTGTGTTTTGCCAGGGTTCTACAGTGCTCCAGACAGCAAGTGCTGAATCAGGATGGGAAAAAGACGCTGTGTTCCTCCACTTGAGCCCAAGTTGGCAGCAGGCTGTTGTGGGGTAAAGAAACCCAAATTGTCTGGAAGTGGAACACACAGTCACGGAAATCAAGCCACAACCGTGCCAGTCTCTAGTTCAGGTCCTCTTCAGAACCACCAGCATGCAGATGGGGGCAATGGAAGAGAGAATGTAACAGATTTGACTTTGTGCCCTGGAAACTCTCCAATTACTCGAATGAATCCCACTTCAGGAGCTTTGAGCCCACTCGCCCGGCCTAATGGAACTGCCAACAGCACCAAGAACCTAGTGGTGACAGCGGAGATGTGCTGCTACTGCTTTGATGTACTCTACTGTCATCTTTATGGTTTTCCTCAGCCACGGCTTCCTCGATTTACCAATGACCCCTAGTGAGTAAATCCTTGGGCATGGGTGGGAGAATGAAAGTCCATGGGATAAGTAAAGGGCAAACTGGGACACAGATAAACTATTACAGAGGAATCTGTAGTACTGTTTTGACATTTGCAGAATGGCTTAAAATTTTGAATGAAACTGTACATTATAAATGGAGACTGGCCAATAGAAGGCAAGACTTTAAAATGGCATGGGCACCCTATAGGGAGTATGGTTGTTAGATTTTTCAAATCTTTTACATATGTAACACTCAGAATAACTTAATAATGGCTGAAGGATTAGGAGGAGGTCTTGGGATAGCATGCTTCTCCCCCACTTTAGGGCAAATTCCATCTTCCTTGGGAGGGGGCTTATCCAAGTTGTCTTCAGTCTTAACCATGGTTTAACTGTGGTTTATTATTAATTAGAAATTTGGGGTTAGGGTGATCTGCTTTGGCCTTTGGAAGACAGCCTGATGCAGAATGGTATTATTTTAACTTCCAGGCTAATATGCTGCATCTGTGTGATATATGTATTTACTGTGAGTACAATTTTAGTGTCTGTCTTGTTTACGATTAAAGTTTTCATACTGACAGAACACAATTCATAACTGGTTCCATCATAATATAATGTAATCTTTTCTTCATAAAAACTTATATTTAGTAAATTGAAATAGACTGAAGGATTGGGAACCAGACAAAAATGGATTTGGAAGACATTTGAAATTTGGTGGTATGCTAAAAAAAAGAATATTTTAAGACCATGTAGTTTGCATAGTGAGGAATATACTTATAAAATGATAAATACGTGCTGTTTCTTCCTTGAATGAGTGAATTCAAAATTTGCTTCCTTGAAACATTGCTTTTGTCCACTGCCATAAGATGGTGTGAAGGATGTAAATGTTTTGGGATGATGGCTTGGTGTCTGTTTCCACTTTTTTCCAGCAGAAAGAAGCATATGCATGGATAGGCTGCAAGGGTCAAGAAGGAAGCAAATAGTTTTTTGAAAGTAGCATAGCTATGGCAGCAGCTGGATCCTGCCTTTGCCAGATGGTAATGAGCATCTCCTCAGGAGTTCTCACTTTAAAGTGTGCTTTTCAAATAATCAAATTAAGCACTGTTGCTCCTTTCACTCTGAAGTGTGGTTGAAACCATGGCCTGGTACCAGTTTTAGGTTTGGTAAATGCTTTTTTAAGAAAGCTGTGTTGGGCAAGATTTCCTTTCTTCCGCAAACATAGAGTTTCAAACACTCTAGGTCTCCCTAAGGCACAAGCCAGCCACAAGGTCTCTATAATTGGGGTTGATCTTAAACTCATCTCAGTGTTCCCAGGAAAAAGTGCTGGATCTGTGAATTACTTCAAGAAGGCTACCTTTCCTGCACAATTTTCACACAGATAAGGTGGTGAGGACAGTGAATCATTTTCTTCCCAAAATTTTTCCTACTTGCAATTCAGTAATTGGTTGTTTTCCTCTAGGCTTGTACAACTGAGATGGAGAGAACCATCAAATGTACTTGTACTAAAGACTAAGGCCCAAATCCTAACCAACTTTCCAGCACTAACACATCTGTGCCAATGGGGCATGTACTGCATCTTGCAGTTGGGGGGCAGTCACGGAGGCCTCCTCAAGGTAAGGGAAGGTTTGTTCCCTTACCTCGGAGCTGCATTGCCCTTACCTCGATGCTGGAAAGTTGGTTAGAATTGTGCCCTAAGAAATGTTTTTCCTTAGAATTTCAAAGAACGGCTTTTGTTCTTTGGGTCTGACAGGATCATGTTTAGTGTTGCAGAATTAATTGGCTGATAACTCTGGTATCTTCCATATTCTCCAGTAGCTTTATTTCCTTGCAATTATCTTGACTTCTGTTTATTGAAACTGCCTCACAGTAGTTTGCTAAATTTGCTTCCCATCCTTCCCACGTGGAGCTTAGAGCAGTGGTTTAAAACAACCTGCAGAGAGAGAGAGACTTGCCCAAGGCCACCTTCATAGCTCAGCAGGAATTTGAACCAGGGTTTGTACACATCCAGACCAAACACTCTAGCCATGCCGTTATGCTATTCCACATTAATAGCATATCAGAATTAATATGTCTTGCCTGTGATTTCTGTGGAACAATAATCAGGATGTAGCTGGAAAAATTCCAGGCACTTGAGCATCTAAAAATATGATGCTGCCAAAGAACTATGTTGGTTTGGGTTTCTTTAACTCTTTCCCTGTGTAGGAGTGACATTTACAAATTTACTACAGCTACTTGCTCATACCTTTACTACTCTGATTTGAGCTATTTTTCTACCCCTTCCATTGCACTATGTTAAGGTGGGATTAGGAGGTGGGGCTAGACAGAATCCAACTAAATCCAGGATTTATTATTGGATGGCTCAAACATATTCCAGCCCTAGAGATATTTTTTACACATAACAGGATGAGAAATCTGTTCTCTTTGAGCCATCTCTCCCTCATGGCTCACCTGATTTGCCCTCCCTTCTCTTCCAGAGATTTGTGCCTGTGGAATTAGCACAGGAACTGAAAGTGGATGTGACCATGCTCTCTTTTATATTCACTTTTTTGTGTGTACAACCTAGCTGTGCACACTCACATCCCTGTTGGAAAAAAAATTGAAGTTGTGTGTCAGATAGCAACACAAGACCACAAGTGGGCATCATGAGGAAGTGGCATCTTAAAGAACAGGAGTTACCACAAGGTGGGTAACCACATTTTTTTACCAGTTTTTGTTGTTTTGTCAGATTTGGGAACAATTAACTGAGGATGGATGCAGGAGAATTAGTAAAAGAATTTAAACATAGATTTTCCCCACGTTTTACCAGTGTATGTTGTTCGGACAATGAAGTTGACTGAATTACGATGACCGTAGTCTTTAAAGCTGCTAGAGACATGTTTGATATATATTAGGCCAGTGTACCTTGCGAATGGCTTTTTGACTGCTGATAAATACAGCCTGATCTGATCCTTCCAGAAAGTGGCATGCACAAGCAGTGCCCTTTGTTCCTTCTTTTGCTTTGCCTAGAATAGAACCTCTGATGTCTGTGATACATCACGAGATTGACTGAACACTGGGCTAATCATTTCTTTGTGGTAGGAATCTGATTGCAGGAACCACTGCCATTGAAGCCAGGAGTCTGAGGGAAGTGCTGGCAGACATTGTCATGCTTCTTCTATGTAGTGCATATGGGCTGCATATGTAGTGTTTTGCGTTAAAGGATCAATAACCCTTTAGGCCGAAGGGATAAACTCTCATATAAAGGTGTTGCAGCGGTGGCCAGTCCTGGTCATATAGTTGGCTCGACACCATGTTTTGATCAGAACAATATGTTAAACAGAAGATAGCACTGGGTAAATTATATGTGCAGTTTAGTGTTCGCACTGTTGTGGAAGGAAGAGCAAGCATCATATAGAGCCATGAGAATATTGCTCCAATTTTTGCCTGGGGGACAATAATTATTTTCAAGATTCTGTCCTGCTTTTTTTCCTTTAGGTATTTCAGGCAGCTACAGGTATGATTTTTCTTTTTAAAAAGTCAATCTGAGACATTTAAAAACTGCAATTAAACCCAAGGGCTTAGGCAACAAAACATCAGAGAGCATAACAGTTTATAAAAACATTGGTTCTTGCTCCATGTTAACAAAACTGGAATAAGGTCAACTGTATTAAAGGAATGTAACTTCCAGGATAATAGACATGATCAAGTGATTACCAGTAATCTTGCTGCAGAAGTACTTTAGGCAGATTATCCAAACCACAAAGGACTTCTTGTAGGGTAGAGATAACTACTGTATATTGCACTCAAGAAATGCAAATTGCAGAAGAGAATATTCTTCTAGTTACTAGGCAGAACTGTTTCTCCAGTTCATGAGATCAAAAATAGATGCCTTGTTTAGTTTAAGACATAAATATTCAGATCCTGACAACTGAACTGATAGAGCTGTGGTAGTTAGTGAACTTTAAGTAGGAGTGCAGGATCACCCAGGTAGGGTCAGTAAAGGTGAGGGATCCTTCAGATTTTGTCTCTCAGATTCTAATGCTCATGATGACTTGCCATTCACTTAGTCCAGTTAATTGTCATTTATAATGCTTGTCCTAAAAAAATTCAGATATTTCTCCTGTTTTCTTAACAAAAAACTGGTTTTGATTCAGTTTGTTTAATTAAAGGGTCATGGATTCAGTTTGACATTAAAAAATGTAGGCTTTAACATGGTAGGCTATTTTTAAAAAAAATTAAATTGATTAGAAATACTAGACCTAAAAGTGGCACAATACCTTTGTTAGGGCCACTTGAAGCATTGCAGAGTGGTGAGCAAGTCTTTGGGTTCATCAGAGCATTGATGCTGAATGCAAAGCAAAAACAACAAAAAGCTAGGCATACGGAGAGAGAATGAAATGTGTTGGGTTGACAAGGTCAGGCAGACTTGGCTATTAAAAAAAAAAACTCCATAGGAAATAATTCCTTTCTATCACAGCAGCTTTGAAGTGCATCCCATCCATGAGGACCTGCTTGATAAATGGCTCCTTTTTAGCAAGATCTCCCAGCATTTGGTTTCAGCTTGTGATTTGGAAAGTCAGAAGTAGCCTTTGACCACTTCTCATAAAATTGTATACTGGAATTGGCAGACAGGTGATAGGCAAAGGAATATTTTAGAGATGTTTCAGAAAGGGTACTTGAAGATTTCACTGAATCCAAATGACTTTAAGAGGGGCTGAAGACAGAACCTTCCTTATTAGTGCATTCCCACCTTTTGATCTGCCTCTTCTCTTCTACATGTCTCTCCTTTTAATTGTTCCTTATTAGTGCATTCCCACCTTTTGATCTGCCTCTTCTCTTCTACATGTCTCTCCTTTTAATTGTTCTAGTTTTTTCCCCCTTGTTTCTGCCTTTTCTGTTTTGTTTTTCTGTTTTCTTTTTGTAAAGCTAGATAAAATGAGATTGCAAAGGGAAAGGGTAGATACAGTTGTCCTATTATTTATCAGGGTGTTGTCAAACCTGCATGCTGGGCCGTTAAAACAGTCTGGACGATCTGGAGGCGAGGGGAGCCTGTCTGCCCTCTGGAGGGGCTTTTGAGCTCAGCAGAGGCCATGGACATCTGTTCATGGCCTCTGCTGGGCTTAGACTGAGCTCTAGAGCCCAAAACACATGTCTTCTGGTTTCACGGAGAAACTGGAAATGGTGTTTTTAATGCCTTAGTAGGCCGTCCGAGTTTCTCTGGAAGTCACGTGTTTTGAGTTGCTGAGTTCAGTCTGAGCCCTGCAGGGGCCGTGTTCAGATGTCTGCAGCCTCTGCTGGGCTCAGAGGACCCTTTGGATGCAAGGGGAGCAAGGGGGCCATGGATATAGGGCCCCCCTGTATTTTTGATACTGGATGTTTGAAGGAAAGAGTTGTACATAAACAAGAACTTTGGCTAAACTATCAGAATGCCCTGTGCAAAATTTCATGGAAACGGTTGAGTTTTGCTTTAGAAACTGTTTACTGGGTTATGGTGGGATCACATCAATGTTTATCTAGGTTTTGTGGTCTACATTTATAATAGTAGTCTGCAAGACAATAGTGGGTTGCCTATGTGTTAAGTCTGTGAAACACAGGTCTACAAACCATAAGAGGAGTTGAAATATTAAAAGTTAGAGGGGTGAAAACTATAGTGGCAGATACATAGTTTTGGTTACAAAGAATCTGCTGTTCAGCTGAAAACAGTAGAAGCTGTTTTATTTTTCAGGTAGACTTGGCAGCTTGGAGCTAAGAACCTAAGCAAAGCCTTGCTGGATTGGGCCATGGGCCAAACTAGTCCAGCTTCCCATATCTCACAGTGGCCCATCTGATACCTCAGAAGCACTCAAGACAACATGGTACCTGTATCCTGTTGCCATTCCCTGGCATAGAGTTGGCTATTTCTAAAATCCGGCTGTTGCATATAGTTGTCATGGCTTGCAACCTGTGATGAACCCTTCCTCCATATATCTGCCCAATTAAATTAGTCTAGGTAGTATTCCATCACAACATTCTATGGCAAGGAATTCCACAGATTAATTACACTGGTTAGTTTCAGTTTTTCATGCTTGAATGAATTTACTGGCAGAAGGAGATTAACATGGTATCTTCACAATGTTACTGGAGATAGGGACAGAGTTGACAAATTATCAGCTGTATAATTAGGTGGCTTATTATTATTATTATTATTATTATTATTATTATTATTATTATTATTATTATTATTATTATTATTATTATTATTATTAACAGTATTTATATACTGCTTTTCAACTAAAAGTTCACAAAGCGGTTTACAGAGAAAAATCAAATAACTAAATGGCTCCCTGTCCCAAAAGGGCTCACAATCTAAAAAGATGCAAAAGAATGCCAGCAGACAGCCACTAGAACAGACAGTGCTGGGGTGAGGTGGGCCAGTTACTCTCCCCCTGCTAAAAAAGGAGCACCCACTTGAAAAAGTGCCTCTTACCCAATTAGCAGGGGTAAACAAGCTAACAAGTAGCTTTCAAATTTAGACTTGAAGCGTCTAAACTGTTACAACTAGCTTAATTCCGTTAGTAATCATGGAAAATGATATCCCAGAATACTAAAAAAAACTACAAAGAAAGTGTTGGTTTGCTATGCCAAAGTCAATAAATTTTAGAACACTTAGGATGCAATCCTAACCCACTTTCCAGCACTGACATAAGGGTGATACAACTCCAAGGTAAGGGAACAAACATTCCCTGACTTTGAGGAGGCCTCCGTGAGTGCCCCCCAACTGCAGGCTGCAGCACACATCTCATTGGCACAGCTATGCTAGTGCTAGAAAGTTGGTTAGGATTTGGGCCTTAGCTTTTTAACTGAACAACATATTATAGCAAATTATAATATTGCCAGAAGTCTTTTTTAGGGCTAAATGTAGTCCATGCGACTTTCCTTACTCACCAAAGGCTGTCTAAGAAAGTAACCCTATTTGGTAGCATTTGTTTTTAATCTGTTTTAAATACTGGCAATCACCTGTTTTTGCCATTGGCTACTTATAAAATAAACTAAGAGCTAATGGAAAAATGGGTATTGCTGATAGTTTAAAAACAAATCCTGTGAAACGTGGTTACTTTTGTAGACAACCTTAAATGGGCAAGGGGAATGAGATGGACTTAGTTGTCTCTAGAGTAAAACTTCCCACCGTTCTATGGGGTCTACTTAAAAAGCTGGAGAAATGGAGCAAAAATTTTGTGTGTATGCATTAGCTTAGTTATTCTTTACTTATGATTGTGGACTCTTGTTCCGGTTTGTTTTGTTCTTTGCAAACCACAACACATATTCTTACATTTATAGCCTCCCTATAGGATGCTTCTTGAAAATCCTGTACAGATTTGCTTTACAAAATTCCATTCTGTACTGGTATGAATAGACTACAGCAAAGTTGGGCACTCTCAAGGCATCAGTGATGCTCCTTTCCTGCAGCTCCTTCCCTGCCTTTGCTTATATCTTTTTATGGGTGGGGTGTTGAATGTTTTCATCCTTTTTAATAAGCAAAATACAAAAAGTGTTTTATATCAGTGATTGGCATTTGAAACTAGAAAATATTGCCTGTTGTTTGGTGTTTCATGTTGGGGAGAGAAAAAAGTAGAAAAATAGCAGAAAAGGATTTAAAGGTGAGTAGCGAAGATGACTGGGTCAAACAGCAATGATGAACATAAACTGGATATAGAAAAGCAAGGACATAAGCTTATTTACCAAATGCAGATTCATCTGAATTATTGTGTTCACCAACGTCATCTATGGCTGTGAAAGTTGGACAATGAAAAAAGCAGATAGAAGGAAAATTGACTCTTTCAAGCTATGGTGTTGGAGAAGAGTCTTGCGTATTGCTTGGAAAGTGAAGGTCACCAACAAGCAAGTACTAGAGCAAATTAAACCCGACATGTCATTGGAAGGGAGAATCACCAAACAACGGCTTGCCTATTTTGGCCATATCATGTGATCAAATTCAATGGGAAAAGCGATTATGCTTGGAATGGTTGGTGGAAAAAGAAAACCAGGTCGTCAAAGGACAAGATGGCTGGACACCATCAAGGCTGACATCAGTCAGAACATAGAGCAACTGAAAGAAAAGGTTCAAGACCAAAAACTTGAGCGCCACTTAGTCCATAGGATTGCCGAAAGTCGGACCTAACTGAATACGGCTTGAAGAAGAAGAAGCAAAGATGGCGAAGGCTGAAACTGAAGACATCTGATAACAACTTTAGATGATTGGACATGGGTAGTGAATTATTTTTTGAGACACAGGAAGACACCTCTTCTACATGAAAACTGAATTCTAGCATTTGTCATGTATTTGTTTCTACAATGTTTCTAGACTGCTTCAACTTCCAAATCAGTTTACAGTATCAAAACCAAAACAGCACGATAAAAACAGTTAAAAACTGAGCAAATAAGCGGCATAGCAACAGCATAAATAAACAACATAGCAACACCTGAAAGGGCCTGGCTTGTTATGGCCTGGCAGAAGAGATGTCTTTGTCTATTATTAGAAAGATTAAGAGGGGACAACAGAAAGATATCTCAGGGGAGGGCATTCCATAGTTGTGGGACCACTACAGCAAAAGGCTCCGCTTCTTGTGTACTAGTCTAGCCTCATAAGATCGTGCCTCTTTGGCTGATCTTGAAATTGAGGGGGGGTGGCAATCGTGCAGACACAAATGCTCCCGGAGATGTTTAGGGCTTGTATGTCAAGAACAGGTGCTTGTATTGGGCTAGGAAACAAACTAGACCTAGTATAGATGTTGCAGAATTAACATGCTATGATGGTACTATCATCTGCCCTATCATTAGCAGTTGGGCAGTAGTGTCAGTTGAGATTTCCAAACATTCTCCTATAGGTACTTTATATAGTGTTATTTCTAATCTGTAACTCACCAAGGCATTCGTGACCATGGCCAGGTCTCTAACTTTCAGCTGCTGTACAAGGGAAAACTAGAAAATGCACTTCTAACCACATCTATTACCTGGAAATGTAGAAACAGTGCTGGGTCTAGGACAGGGGTGTCCATAGTTTTTGGCAGGAGGGCCACATTGTCTCTCTGACACTGTGTCAGGGGCCAGGGGAAAAAAAGAATTAATTTACATTTAAAATTTGGATGAATTTACATAATTTTACATAAATGAATATATTAAAGGTCTTGCAATAGCTCAAGACCTACAAAAGGCCTTGCACAAAGCAAGGTTGGCCTTTCCTTTGCTGCTACTGCTGCATCACAGATGTGAAACAACAAGCAGTGGAGGGAGCTCTCATCCCACAGCTCACATGAGAGGTCAAATAGTCGCCCTCACGCTGAGAGCAGTTGCGTCGGGCCAGTGTGGGCTCCAGCAAATCTCTGGAGGGCCAGAGGCTCATTGGAGACTGGGGTTTCCCTGAGGGCCACATTGAGAGGCCTTGAGGGCCGCAAGTGGCCCCAGGGCCGGGGTTTGGGCACCCCTTGTCTAGGAGTACCTCCAAGGTGGGAACTTGCTCCTTCAGTGAGAATGAACCCATTCAGAGCAGGCATCGCTCCAGAAAGCAGGTTGACTGAATCCCCTGCTGTCATAAATTCAGTTGTATCTGGATTGAAATTGTTTGTTTACTCTCTTCCAGTCCAGACTCATGCATTCAAGGATGTCACTGCAATGCCTGGATCTGATAAAGGGGAGAATTAGAACCGTACATCATTGGCATGCTGCTGACATCAGTCCTCATAACTACAGATGATCAGGGGAAGGGCTGTAGGTCAGTGGAAGACCACATGCAGAAAGCTCCAAGTTCAATCCTTGGCAGCTCCATGAAGGGCTGAAAAGACTCCTGTCTGAAATTCTGGAGAGCCACTGCCAGTCAGTATAGACAAGGCTCAGTATAGAAGCTAGATAGACCAATTCTGACTCAGTATAAGGCTGCTTCCTATGACCACCTTCAGCACTTTATCATTTGGCTGTTGAAAAGTTTGATAGACAGAACACTGATGAACCCCACAGTAAAACCCCCACAGTGAGGAATAGTTTTCCCTGACTACTTTCTAGAACCTTCAGAAAGAAGCACAACCATCATAAAACAGTGCCCCCATCCTGGAAGGATAATCAGAAAAATATCATCCTTGATGGTGTTGAAAATCATTGAGGTTTGCAGGAAAATACATGGGTCACACCACAGTCTTTGTGTAACTTGGCATAGGTCATCCACCACAGCATGGTAGTTTCAGCTAAAAATCTAGTTTGAAACCAGATTGAAATTGATCCATTTTGTTGGCTCAGAAGTTCCTACTTGAGCTCTTTCAGCCCCTACTTGCTTGAATAACTTGCCAAAAAGGCAAACGGGTGACTGGTTTATAGTTACTGGTGCCACTTTAAGGAGTGGCTACATGGCTGTTACCTCCAAAGCAGTCAGGATATGCCCTTTCCCTTAAAATGTATTAACCACCATATCTAATAGGCCAGCTACTTGCTGCCAGGTCGGAAGGGCAAAGTGTCAGGCAGATGCATTATGGCAAGGACTTCTGAACAGACTTTGCATCTTCAGGCAATATGAACTAATTTTATCTAAACAATTTTGAACATTAATGAATTTGTAATGAAAGTGTGGTTAGTTTCTCCCTGAATCTCCCATCACACCCATACATGAAGCATTGTGCTATACTTGTCATGCTTGACCTCAAGAAGTAGATATGTTTCTCATGGTTTATTCTGTATTATAGCCTGTGTGCTTGATTGGGTGTAATACATTTACAAGATCATAATACAAACATTAAAGCTTTAAATTCAGATTTCATTTTAATCCAGTTTATTTTAAAAGAGAATAGCTATGATTTGGTGCTTTAAGGACCAGATGTAGATTTAAATCCAGCTTAACCACTCTGCAGGATTGTGTATTTTCTTAGAGAGTGATGAAAGAAATGTAACTGTGACTTGAGTGTGGTTTGTCAGCATTTGAAGACTAATACCTACCTATCATTGATACAGGGGCAATCCCAAATGCATCTGAAGTTCTGAAGGAAGGCACTATGTGACAGGTGTGCTCAGAGAATGAAAGTGCTTAATTGCAATGATTTAGCTAAATAGAAAGAAACAAGTGCTGCAGAGCTACTAAATAGATAGTGGGCTTTTCATTACAAGCATATTGGTGCTATTTTCATGCTTAAATTGTCTTCTCCAGCAAGAATTATTTGAAGATGGAGTTTTTGTGTTATACATTTTCAGTCCACTGTTTGTGACCTGGAAGACAGGGCGAGACAAGCGACTTCGGGGCTGCATTGGAACTTTCTCTGCCATGAATCTTCACTCAGGACTCAGGGAATACACATTAACCAGGTAAAGAAATCACCAGTGGGACCATGTGCTTGGCAGGCAACTAGGCAGGGGAAGCATCTGTGAGCTTGTATGTCCTGCCTTTGGAGTCATGTAGATCCTGCTGATAAAACTGGTATTCATAGTTATCCCAATTGTCTAAGTGCTTCTTAAAGAGAAAATTGAGGAACTAAGTAATGGTCCTAGCTAACATCCTATAAATTGCACTGTGGTCTCTTAAATAAGTTTATTTGCGCTAAATAGTGCACTTTGTTGTATTGCCTGGGAATGGAAGACAACATGCCTGAGAATGTATGTTGTGTAATAATTCTTGGCTGCTTGATCCTATGCTTAAACACACACCCCTGGGTCAGGCAGAAACTAAAAGGGGACAGGAACTGGACATGATAAGTAAACCTGGCTGAAATCATAGGGGACCTGAGGATTACCCCAGTCCAACCCCCCCCCCACAGCTGTTTCTTTTCCTGAGGTATTTGAAGTGATGTACAAAAATTTTTTAAAAATTGCAATAAAAACAATTAAAACAGTTCAGTGTGATTTTTTAAAAGTCTGAAATCTTAATAAATGGCAGTAAACGTCTTTATCAGCTTTTGTCACACTGTCGGTCACAATCCGAATTTTGATGGATTGTGGACTCGCTGCGACCAGGAAGCCTCGGCAATATGGCGCATGACCTGGATGTTGCTTCTGGGTCATGCCAGTACATGACCTGCTTCATTGATTGTGTTGCACTCTGTACCACTTTGCAGCTTCTGGTGCACAAATCTGATTGTGACTCTTGGGTAAGTCATGACCCACAGTTTGAGAGAAGCACAATGCATTATGGCACATGATGCAGCCATTGAAGCAAGTTGCGCGCACCTGTGCAACCCAGTAGCAACTTCTGGGTTGCAAGCCATTCTGCCCTACACCCTCCTGATTGCACTGGGCTTGGGACCCACCATAGATGATGAAGTGGGTTACGAAGGTTAGAGTTTAAGAACTGCTGGTCTAAATAATAAATCCTTCAGCAGCCCCCTAACAGTGTGCGGAAAAAGAATTTCCAGTAAGTTATTTACCTGTAAATTTTACAGGTGCATGTTTATGCATGTTTATTTAGAAGTACCATTATGGGGCTTACTAAGTGTGCATAGGTTTATAGCCTTTGTCAATAATACTTTAGGTACAGTTCACGCCATCCCAGTTACGTTAAAGGCACACTGGAATATTTAATACTCCATAGGTATCAAATCCTTTTGCCCTAGTTCCTTGCCAAAATATGAACATTTGGAGGAAGCATTATAACATCTTTCCATTTCATCCTCATAATAACCATGAGGAAGATTCCACCACATGACCCTAGTGTTCGTGTATGTGTTGATCAAGAATGCAATGCAATGCAAGTAATGCATTGAAAGCTTTAGCTTGTTCTGTTATAAAATGTTATTAGTCCTGTGCCCTGGAGCTAAATCAGACTTGATCAATGCAGTGCTTTGTTTTAGATTTGTTTGTATGTATTCTCTTTCCATTCTAGTGCACTTAAGGACAGCAGATTTCCACCACTGACCCGTGAGGAGCTGCCTAAACTTTTCTGCTCTGTCTCCCTCCTTACAAACTTTGAAGATGCCACTGACTACTTGGACTGGGAGGTGAGAACAGGTGCATTTGGAACTCTTCATCACTGTCTCATACCATTTGGGTTCGGGTTAGTATATGGTAATATAACTGCTCTATTATAAGTGTGGATTGTGGTTAAAGATCAGAAGAAAAAGGTTAGGAGGAGGGAAGACTGTCAAGAGTTTGGATAAATACGCTAAAATGCCAATAGCACTTCAGTGATTTGGGGGAGGAGATTTAGTTAAGACCATGAGGAGAAGACACAATGGTTAAACTTTTAGAGGCTTAATGGGGAAAAAGAGCATGTGTTTCAGGTTTTGAAATAGCAATGTTTGCTCTAACCATGGTTGATTTGGTCTGCCAGGAAGAAGTTGCCTCCATGGTCAGGATTGACTAGCAATACACTGTTGCCCCAGGAAAGGAGACATATGATATTGCAGATGTATGAAACTGAGAGAGGCAACGACATTTTGGCAAGATTAGTCCCTAGAGAGGATGCATGGTAATGGAAAATGTTCTGTGCTTTGCCACAGAAAACACCTCTCAGCTGGCTTTATATTTCCATTGTTAGGTGGGAATCCATGGAATCAGAATTGAGTTCATCAATGAGAAAGGTGTCAAACGCACAGCCACATACTTACCTGAGGTTGCTAAGGAACAAGGTGGGTTTGAGATGAGCTAAACTTCCACACTGATCAAAAACAGTCTATGTGTAAGGATTTGGATTGTGGATTTGGCTTGTGCAGCAGCTACTTATTTCTGCTGCTTTTGTTTTTTAACAGATTGGGATCAGATTCAAACAATAGACTCCTTGCTCAGGAAAGGTGGTTTTAAGGCTCCAATTACCAATGATTTTAGGAAAACTATAAAACTCACCAGGTGAGTTACATATTTTATTTTTGTAATCTTTAATTACAGAAGTAACTATTAGTCTTATTGCTAATGATAAAGTGTATTGGGATATTTGGGGGTTGGGGAGAGGGATGGGAAGCCGCAGGATTTTTCCTTTGTGTGAGATTTTCTGAGCTTTAAAATCTGATTGTGATTTTCATTGTCCAGAAGCTGCTTTTTCTGAGTGGCTTTCCCCCAATAGTGAGTGTTGCAACATCAGAATAATCTCCCCAAGGAAGCGCGCCATTACAGATAAAACCTGTTTTTTGTAACTGTTTTTGTTTTCCTTGTGTTAAAATTCTAATTTTAATTTTTGTATAATACCTTAGGTACAGGAGCACAAAAATGGTGACAGTTTTTAACTTAAATATCCATCAGGGTCATCACTAGGGTTTCTAGATCCTAAGCAAGAGCCATGGAACGGGGCATATGACTGAGCTAACTAAAGTTCATTTTCAGTACCTCTCCCCTAGTACAGGCAACAATGGTTGCTGCCTTTCTTCTTTAACACCATTTCCAATTCCTTCACTGTATGCTTCCTCTAGAGGAGAATGAGATGATGAGAAGGTGCTAGTGTTGAAATGAGGCACTTACCCATTTTACTCCTCAGGACAAAATGAGGTGATGACACACAACAGTGGCAAGGAGACAAAGCAGCCACTGCTTCCTGCCATCCCATTATGTTCAGATGGAGCAAACAGTGGCTGCTGCCTCCTGTTGATTCAGACAAAGAAGACACATGAGCAGACAGCGAGTTGGTGACAAGAGTAGCTGTAATTGTCCAACTAGGCGGTGAACCCCCTGCCAGGATGCAGGTCTCATCCTATGTTATGTCAACCCTTAAAGCTGGGCCAGTTAACCACAATCCACATTAAACTGGATTCATTTGTAATGAAATGAAATAACTGTATAGTTCAGAGGAATTCTGTCTTTAGATATACAGCTGTTGGTGACTAGTTTCTTTTGTTAAGAACTGAATGTCTCTTTCTTCCAGGTACCGCAGTGAGAAGGTGACAATCAGTTATGCAGAATACATGGCTTCTCGTCAGCATTGTTTCCAGAATGGCACTCTTCATGCCCCGCCCCTCTACAATCATTACTCCTGACACAAGGCTGCATGACCAGTCCCGCACCCCAGCTGCCACTAACAGCTATGACATCATTGGGGCAGATGCCTCCTCTTCCTGGTCCAGTTACTTCTATTACTGCACCATTTTATGATGCTAGCTTCCGTTGCCAAGTCTGCCTTCCAGCTAACCGAAGGGTGGGGGGATGCCAGTGGGTGCAACTGAACTTCAGGAGCCGAAGCCTTACCTCATCTTTCCTTCAGAAAGAGGGTTTAGTTGGATTGAGGCTCCCGGGCTAGTTGCAGTTAGGTGCAGAGAACTTTCGGGAATGGCAGTACCACTTCAGATTGCTCTGTGTGTGTGTTAAATTGCACTCTGTTCATTTGAAATGTTAATTACGACAGCCCCCTTGATCAAGTAGGAAAGTTCTCCTGGCAGTCTGGGCAACGGAGTCCAACAAAAAATTTTTAGGTTTTTATTATTATTTTTAATCTCTGATATTTATCTACCATGAGCTGATTAGTCCTAACATCCCGGGCAAGCAGATGACATGTTACAAGGAGGGTATGTCTGTAGGATTTCCTCCTCATAGAAGGTGGCAATCGCTCAAACATTTTAAAGGGGAAAATAAACTTTACTGCAGATAAAACCATGATTGCACATATCCAAGAGATTTCGGTTCTCACATTTAGCTGCTTTCTACAAAAAGGAAAGTAGCCTACTAATTGGACAACAATGCATGCATGAAGGTGAAGTGCTGTGGGTTGTCTATGGAAGTATCTTAGGTTTCCTTGTCTCCTTAGAATATAATCTGTCTCTGTTCTGGGCGTCTTCTGGGTGTCTGACCTGAAATACAAGCAGCAGGGTCTGCAGTTGGATTGGGGCAGGAATGTTCCCCACAAAGCCATTATTATAATCGACAAAAAGATGTGAAAGTTGTTAATAAAAATAAAAAAATTCTCCATGAGGCCTGTAATTTACAGGTAGTGGCTTTTTGTAGCATGACCCTAGTATCCAGGTAATGAAATGTACAGTAAATGTTAGCCTTTAAGTGGCTATCTAATACAGGTGTCATTGTTGCACTGGTGCTTCAGTCCTAAATACATGTGCTTGGAAGTAAGTCAAATTGATTTAAACTGAAATTGCTTCCAGATAGTATACTTAGAATTGGAACTGAGTAACGTTTTCCAGCCACCCCACCCAAAAATACAGTTAACTTGGATCCACTTTTGATTGTCCTGTGTCCTTTTGTTTACATTTATTTTCCCATAGGTGCTGGTTACCCAGTAAATGGAAATCTGTTTTCCATTCCACCATCCCATTTCTCCTGTGTGAGTCACTAATTGATGTCATTAATGCTGGCATTATGATCCTCTTAAACGAATCCACAGGAGCTATGAAATAATGCAGGACTTCAAGTAATTGGCATTGAGGGACACACAAAAAAAACAACCTGAAATGAAGAGCATAGTATAATGAGAATTTGATACCATATACTGTATACAATGTGTGTAGTAGCTTTTCTGTGTGGATGACTGGAAGCTGGACTTTTTGGGGAATTGTTTTTTAGTATGGGACGTGTGTCTTGAATCTTTAGGATGAGTGAATAATGCGCTAGTTGGAGAAAGGGATAAATGTCTACTGTCTTAAAGCAAAGGCTCAAAGGCAGTCTGAACAGATGTTGGATTTCCAAAAAGTAGACATGCATTGCCCATTTGCTGTGGAAAGCCTCATCTGGCTTGGTTGAACCCAGGCATGTTGTTGGCTGGCAAGAAAGGAGGAGGAAAAAAGGTTTATATTGTATTCCTTGCAGTATAATGGTTCAGTCAGTTTAGAAATCCTCCAAATTGCATATTATTCTCACACTACTGTTCCTTCTAATGTTTCAGAAAAATATGCTTTTCCATTAATACATATCTAGGTGTCGATGGTGGGTGGGAGGAGCTCTTATTCCGGTTATCTGCAGTACTGCCCTGCTTTGGTTTTGTACTGGATTGTTCATGCGGATTGCCACTTTTTCCCTTCTGATGATGATGAAATGTGTTTGGGTATGAAGGGACTGTTCCATGATTTCCTGCTACTGAGAATAAATCAGCCTTGTTACCAATTAGAGTGACTTGTAGTTACTGTCCCAGATGCCCTGAATTGATGGGAGATTGTAAAGGGGAGAGGAAAGTTCAGCTGTGGTCATACCATCCATTTCTGCTCTCGGACAGTATTGAAACATAGGGCTACACTAATTATTATTCAAGTGTTCTATGTTAGAATTTAAATTGTAAAGATTTTTTTTAAACAAAACAGAAAAAAATGGTGCTAAACTTTCATCCCTGAGCACATTCGGTGAGACTGGTCATGCAGGCATATAGTGCCAAGCTATTCAAAATCCTGCTTTCTTTTTTCAGATGTTTGCCCTGTTATGTGTCTTCAGCAGTGTATAGTGTTAATTATTTGACTTTATTTTAACTGGGGATGGGGGGAAGAGTTTAGGAGCCAAGTGGGGAGCCTTAGATACCATTCTAAAGAACAGATTTTTAGGAGTGACTTGATCCTTCTTGGTTCAGTGTTAGCATCACACCGAAGCAAGTTAAATTGATTTTAGAGTGAGGTGGTCCCATTCCCTGCCCCTGTTTCCATCCAACCACCTAGTCTGTATAAATGAAAACGCCTCTTTTAAAGTTGGATATTGGGTTTGGTTTTGTATTAAGTGGAACAGCAAGCAGTCCTTGAAGTACAAATCAGTCCTCTAAGAAATGGCATGTTCAGCATCAATCTCATTCAGTTGCAGTTCAGTTCGGTTACAGTACAGTTGATCAAGCACGTCATTCCTGCAAAATGTTGTGGGATGGGGGAAGATATAGGTTGTCTTTGGAAGATAATTCTACTTCTGTCTCATACATAGCAGTGGTGCACTGAGATGAGCCCAAACTGAAATGCACTGCATTTCAGTTGTCTAGTAGACAAGACATTGAAAAATGTTGGAACTAACAGAAAACTACCTGTTATAGAATCCTAATCAGTTGTCGTTTTCAACTGAATAGTGATTTATGTAATTGTGTAAAGACCTTAGCAATAGCCTTCTGGTCTGATTGGGAACTGGCTCATCCTTAGCTACAAGCAAGTGCCTTTTGGTCTAGAGGGGTTTATTTCAGGACAACTGTAGTTGGGAATCTCCCATGCTGCAGCCATGTAACTTTGGAGTGTCTGTCTGGTTCTCTCTCTGCTACATCAGTGAATGTCTTTGATCACTGAAGTATCATGGTTAGAATGTTTCCCTTAGAGGCTTTCTCTTTTCATAATAACAACCAATCTCAGTAGAGACATTTCAGTCTGAAAGGTTTTAAGGTTAAAATATCACATCTGCAGATATCATATCTGAAGATTATAAGGGCAAAAGTAGTTGCAAATTTTAACCTTCACAATTCCTTAAGTTTTGCACATAACTGTTTCCCCTAATTTCATTCTTATCATCGCAGTCTTTGCTGACTGAATGCTGTTTTCTGTTTGGGTTTTTCTCCACAGCCAGAATGATTGTTTGGGTTAATGTAAGTTTTTTTTTTCCTTTTAAAGCAAGAAACCTCTTTTGACCTTCACTGCAGAGACGTCAGACCTTTGTTATTACACTTGGTTGCCTCTTAGCTATATAACTTCTGAGTGTAAATCATTGAACTTTACCCTCTGATGAAGTATTGTAGAAAATAAATTGTAATGGATACATTTTATCTTATCCCTTTTTTATTGGTGTGTTTGTCAATTTCAAGAGTAAACTGGTCTTTTCACATTGAAATGGAAAAATAATCCAGTCTGGTGTATTCTTTAAAAAAATCTGAAAAGGAACAGAAGTCTAAAGCCAGGCTAAGTGACACAACCAGACTAAAACAGGCGGACATCTTTAACAAAAATTTATATTGCACAGTTCTCAGGAGTGAGATTAGACATTTACAGTAGGCCTGCTGTATTTGGGTTCCACATCCTCATATTTTATCAGCCGTGGATTGAAAAATGTATTTTAAAAATTTCACAACCTTGCTGTAGCCTTGTTCACCTCACACCCTGCCATTTCACAGCGTTCACCTTGCGTCCACCCATTTACAAAAATTTAGGCAATATATTTATGTTTTACGCAATTTAGACAAGTTCAGGCAGTGTGTGCAATTTATGTAAATTTACTCTCTGCAAATCTACACCATTGTATTATGCCTCTGTGCTGGCAGAGCTGAGCACTCCATGGGTGCAGACTGTTGCAAACATGCTGTAAAGCACATTGTGACAGCATGGCTACGGGAAACGCCGATTGGGTAGTGCCTATTGGAAGAACCCCTTCCAGTGGCATTACTAGGATTTGCATCACCTGGTGCGGGAGGCCTGCGCATCACCCCATGCAGTGGGCGGGGCAACGCCCCAGGTGGTGGGTGTGGTGATGTGCCATCGCCCCGCCCCCACTGGTTTTTTGGCAGTACCTTTTGTTAGAACACAGATATTTCAATGTGGTTTGTTTCATTGCATTCTGCATGAAACGCATTGATTGATATATAACATGATGGTATTATTCGTCCAAATTCTGATTTTAGTGATTTTGGTCTCTTTCTCTCTCTCTCACGCATGCACACATGCACCATGTGTCAACTTACTAACACTTTATTGCAGCAGTTCTCAAACTTTTACCACTGGGACCCACTTTTTAGAATGACAATCTGTCCAGGACCCATTGGAAGTGATATCATGGTCAGAAGTGACATCATCAAGCAAATTAAAATACATAATTATAAATAATTAAAATAAAATAAATAATTAAATAAGGGGGAGCCAGTCCTGTTCCACCAAGTGAATCTACTCTGAAGTAAGTCCTATTGTGGTCAATGGGGCTTACTCAGGAAAGCGTGGGTAGGATTGCAGTCTGTGGGCCCAAGCCTATATAAGAACAGCCCCACTGGATCAGGCCATAGGCCCATCTAGTCCAGCTTCCTGTATCTCACAGCAGCCCACCAAATGCCCCAAGGAGCACACCAGATAACAAGA
The DNA here is from genome assembly GCF_035046505.1 of Tiliqua scincoides. Classification (NCBI taxonomy): domain Eukaryota; kingdom Metazoa; phylum Chordata; class Lepidosauria; order Squamata; family Scincidae; genus Tiliqua; species Tiliqua scincoides. Next base: position 193,627,735 of record NC_089823.1, read on the forward strand.
GACCTGCATCCTGGTGCCCTCCCTTGCATCTGGCATTCTGACATAACCCATTTCTAAAATCAGGAGGTTGCACATACACATCAGGGCTTGTACCCCGTAATGGACTTTTTCTCCAGAAACTTGTCCAATCCCCTTTTAAAGGCGTCCAGGCCAGTCGCCATCACCACATCCTGTGGCAAAGAGTTCCACAGACCAACCACACGCTGAGTAAAGAAATATTTTCGCTTGTCCTAACTCTCCCAACACTCAATTTTAGTGGATGTCCCCTGGTTCTGGTATTATGTGAGAGTGTAAAGAGCATCTCCCTATCCACTCTGTCCATCCCCTGCATAATTTTGTATGTCTCAATCATGTTCCCCCTCAGGCGTCTCTTTTCTAGGCTGAAGAGGCCCAAACGTCGTAGCCTTTCCTCATAAGGAAGGTGCCCCAGCCCCGTAATCATCTTAGTCGTTCTCTTTTGCACCTTTTCCATTTCCACTATGTCTTCTTTGAGATGCGGCGACCAGAACGACACAATACTCCAGGTGTGGCGTTACAATCGATTTGTACAACAGCATTATAATATTAGCCGTTTTGTTCTCAATACCTTTCCTAATGATCCCAAGCATAGAATTGGCCTTCTTCACTGCCACCGCATTTTGGGTCGACGCTTTCATCGACCTGTCCACCACCACCCCAAGATCTCTCTCCTGATCTGTCACAGACAGCTCAGAACCCATCAGCCTATAGCTAAAGTTTTGACTTTTTGCCCCAATGTGCATGACTTTACACTTACTTACATTGAAGCGCATCTGCCGTTTTGTTGCCCATTCTGCCAGTCTGGAGAGATCCTTCTGAGCTCCTCACAATCGCTTCTGATCTTCACCACTCGGAAAAGTTTGGTGTCGTCCGCAAACTTTGCAACCTCACTGCTCAACCCTGTCTCCAGGTCATTTATGAAGAGGTTGAAAAGCACCGGTCCCAGGACAGATCCTTGGGGCACACTGCTTTTCACCTCTCTCCATTGTGAAAATTGCCCATTGACACCCACTCTCTGTTTCCTGGCCTTCAACCAGTTCTGAATCCATGAGAGGACCTGTCCTCTAATTCCCTGACTATGGAGTTTTTTCAGTAGCCTTTGGTGAGGGACCGTGTCAAACGCCTTCTGAAAGTCCAGATATATAATGTCCATGGGTTCTCCCACGTCCACGTGCCTGTTGACCTTTTCAAAGAATTCTATAAGGTTCGTGAGGCAAGACTTACCCTTACAGAAGCCATGCTGATTCTCCCTCAGCAAGGCCTGTTCATCTATGTGTTTTGAGATCCTATCTTTGATGAGGCATTCCACCATCTTATCCGGTATAGATGTTAGGCTGACTGGCCTATAGTTTCCCGGGTTCTCTTTCCCTTTTTAAAGATAGGTGTGACATTTGCTATCCTCCAATCTTCTGGCACTGTGGCCGTTTTGAGGGACAAGTTGCATACCTTAGTCAAGAGATCTGCAACTTCATTCTTCAATTCCTTAATAACTCTTGGGTGGATGCCATCAGGGCCCGGTGACTTATTGATCTTTAATTTATCAATGAGGTCTGAAACATTTTCTCTTTTAACCTCTATCTGACTTAACTCCTCAGTCAGGAGTATGCATGTCTACTCTGAAGTAAGTCCCATAGTGGTCAATGGGGCTTACTCTCAGGAAAGTGTGGGTAGGATTGCAGCCTGTGAGCCCAATCCTATGCATGTCTACTCAGAAGTAAATCCCATAGTGATCAATGGAACTTACCTGTAGTCTGCCTGCAATAACAATCCCCCAGAAAAAGAAACAGTGAGATTTTCAGCCCTCCCCAGTGCCCAGCTTAAAGTTCTTCCATTTAAGGCATATCAATACAAAGGCACACCTGGCTTTTCAAGTGCAAAATAGAAAACTTCCCCTTACCAGCTGAAGCCTCTTTTTGGTCCTTTTTAGTGAGGGGAGGGGAGGCTACCTTTTGGAGCTGCCTTCTGGAGCAGCTCCATCAGATTGGGACCATTCTGGTGTCCTCACATTCCCCTTTGCCTGGCCTGACCATCAGCCAAGGCTTATCTGCCTACTCGTGAGTAAACGCGGCCATGAGGCTGCTTTGCTTTCCATAGAGCTCAATGGGGCTTATTCTCAAATACATGAGCGTGCGATTACAACCCCATTGGAGAGTACCATTCCAATCCTAAATAGGCTAGGGCACCTGGAATGCCTTCTCTAGTGTGACTGGTGCTTACCATTCCAGTGCACCATGGCTCTTCATGTCCCCAAATCGGGACAATGCAACACTCTGGGCAGTTGCATCTATGGTACAATGTCCCAGCAGGTATTGTGCCCAGATTTCACAGGCCTATAAAATTGAGGGTCAGAAAAGTTTTTCCCAAACTTTATGGTGGCTTGATATGAATTTGGGGTGCTGATTCCAAAAATGGCACCCATTTTGCCCTATCACATCTAGTTCTGAAGATATAGTATAGCCTCATTAGCGAATGGCTTAAGCAGCTTTCTCATGAGGAAGCCATGGTGTAGGCTTTCTCATGAGAAAGCTGCTTGAACCATTCACTAAAGAGGCTATGCTGTGTCTCCAAACCTAGAGGTGATAGGGCAAAATGGATGCCATTTTTGGAATCAGCACCCCAAATATACCCAGGAATTGGTGTTACATTTAAGAAAGCAAAATGAGTATTGGCCTGTGTTTCCAGGCAGATGCGACTGCCCAAGAGCATTGCATCATCCCGATCTGGGAACATGAAGAGCTGTCGCACACCAGAACAGTATCGGTCACGGGGGGGGGGGGGGGGAGGATTCACCCAAACCCCAGATCTGGCCTGTGGGTCAGGGTTTGGAGGGAGCTGGGCTCGGGTAGTGGTTTTCAAACTTTTTAGAGATCTAGAGACTGCTGCCTGGTGTATAAATGCCAAGGGGTGTGGCTATGATGATGATTGGCAGCACTGCTTCCCCTATAAAAGCTTGTTCAACCCTTGATGCGCATAGCCTAATCTGGCCTGTCAGCTTCACAAACCACCAAAAATTGGGTCACAACTCACTGGTGGGTTGGGGACTAGGGCTTCTTACCTGTGCAAATTCATTATAAAATAGTTTTTGGTCCATCTAGCCTCAATACTGCTAATGTCTGGCAGTGACTTGCTAGAGCAGCCATTTTCAACCACTGTGCCATGGCACACTGGTGTGCCACGAATGGTCCACAGGTGTGCCACTGGAATTTGGGTGAAGGTCATTTATTAATAGGGCCAATGGGGATGTGAGCCCCCCACTGGCAGCCTGGTGTGCCTTGTCAGCGGTCAAAAACCTGGTGGTATTTCTTGACCATTTTAGTGCCTTGTCAGTGTGTCCTGAGATGGAAAAGGTTGAAAATCACTGTGCTAGAGTTTTAGGCGGGAATTTTTACTGTGCCCTATCTGGAGATGCCACAGATGCAATCTGAGACCTGCATGCAAAGCAAGAATTTTAGAACTTTGCTACACCCCCTACAGCTTAATTGATCTTACAATGTCTGATCTTATACATGCATGTTCAAGAAGCAACTACAGGTCCAGCCTATTTATACACGGATTTGACTCAACATGAATGACCCCCTGCAAATGAGAAGGAATGTGCTGATCCCTGGAGAAGGGGAAAATGCATCCCTTTAAAATCAGTTTAAAAAACTGAACAGTCCTTTAACAATAGCCTCCTTAATGAGAGAGGGGGGGCAGCTGGCTGACAATCCAGCAGACCCCTCCCTTCCCCCTGAGCATGTGAAAGAAAGGTGATCATTTTGCATTGGTGAAGGGAGGGGCTGAGTGAAGTGCCTTTGTATGCTCTTGGAGGACAACTGATTGATGGATTGTCTTCTTAATGACTCTTATCTTACATCACAAAGGTCAGCAAGACTGTTTTTAAATCACTGGAGCAAAGAAGCTTTTTAAAATGGATTTGCAATAGTGCATTTTTTGCCACCCACATGAGTGCTTGGAAGGAATCCAGATGAATAATGAGTCTCAACCTGTACTTAAAAATTCCCAAGCTTCAGCTGGTTAAAATTGTCGTGTTCCTTAGGAGGAGAATGTCCATTTTACCTTCCTGAACTCTGGAGTAACTGCAGATGAATTTAAGATAGGTTAGACCTGGAATGGAGGGTGAATGCATTTACTAGGGATTCTACTCAATAAATTAAGTGGAAATTTTGCTTTTGTATAAGTAGAATTGTGCTGAAGAGTAAGGAGGATGTTTTCCAAGTGCAAGGTTTTACACATTCATAATGTGCAGAGGAGAGGGAAGGAGTGCCTTTTATCTCTCTGTGATGCCTGACATGGGAAAGGGATGGTTGCCAACTACAGGCCCATTTTTCACCTAGGCAGTAGGGAAAGTGGAAGATATTTGTCTAGAGAAAGTTTTGTGTTGGATCTTCAAAATTGAGAAAGGAGTCGTGGTGATCAAGTGCCCCTTGATCTGAACCAGCTGGTTCAAAAACCAGTGTTTTCCTCCAGTATGAATGACTTTTTAAAAATAAATTTGAGACTCATGTGGGCCTGGAAGCTCTATTCCACTACTTCTCCTTTCAGTTTTAAGGTGGGAAGCATGCCCTTTTTCATGGGCAACCCAATCCAACCTATATTTACTCAAAATGCAAGTTTCCCAACAGCACCTTACTGCCAATTAAGTGTGCAGAAGCCTTCAAATTGCACATGCAAGAGGGGCACCGTGAAGCATAGGCAGTAGCTCCTGAGGCTGAACCCCCACAGAAGATCCAGGAGAAAGAGGGGAAATAATTATTCACAACACATAACCCATAGAGCAGGGGTGGTCAAACTGTGGCTCAGGAGCCTAATGTGACTCTTTGACATATAATATGCAACTGCTGGAAATATGTTGACTGAGCTCTTGTTTGCATCACAATTAATATAAAATATATTAATATAAAATATAAATAAGAATTTTTCAAGCTTTATAATTATTTATCAGTTATACTGGTATGAGAATCCACTGGATTAAAACATGTTTTATGTTCAATCTTTTTAGATTGTGAGCCCTTTTGGGACAGGGAGCCATTTAGTTATTTGATTTTTCTCTGTAAACCGCTTTGTGAACTTCTAGTTGAAAAGCGGTATACAAATACTGTTAATTAATAATAAAAATAATGTTCATAGTGAGTAAATATATTTAAGAATGTAAATGCTTCTTAAACATTGTGTCTCTCAAACCTCTAACATTTATTGTACTTGGCTCTCTTGTTAAGTCTGGCCACCCTGCCATAGAGTTTGCTGCTGCAGTTGTGAGATACAGTGATGACTAGAACCTCATATGTAGCAGTAGGGCTGCACTGCTTCAGATAGAAGGAACATCCCTGCGTGAATATTTCCGAAGTAAAAACCAAACAAAAGAGAAATGGGAGAAATGTCCAAGCCCAGCTTTCTCCCTGTTATATCCTATATGTCAGTGTTTCTCAAACTGTGGGTTGGGACCCACTAGGTGGGTCGCGAGCCAATTTCAGGTGGGTCCCCATTCATTTCAATATTTTATTTTTAATATATTAGACTTGATGCTACCATGGTATGTGACTGCATTTGGGGAAATGTTACAGACCTGTACTGGTAACAAGCTACTATGTATGTTCTTTTAACAATGGTAATAAATGGGACTTTCTCTTGGGTAAGTGTGGGTAGTGTTGCAATTTTCTGCTTGAGGATGTCACTTCTGGTCATGACATCACTTCTGGTGGGTCCTGACAGATTCACATTCTAAAAAGTGGGTCCTGGTGCTAAATGTGTGAGAACCATTGCGAAATGTCATGTCCTATATACATGTTTACCTGCCAACAAGTGTCCTTGAATTAAATAGGGCTTATTTCTGTGTAGATATGCACAAGATTAAAACCCATTTATGCCTGACCCACAGGTGTATACATTTGGTCCCTGTTGCATATATGCAACATTGGGCAGAGATGCTTAACAGTCTGCTACAACATATGTTGGCCTAGCCAAAGATGGCTTTAAAAGGGGATTACACCAGTTCATGGAGGCCAAGTCTGCCAGTGGTTATTATAGTTCATCATGGTTTCAACACTGCCTCCAGAGGAAAGTATGCCATAGCGTATCCATCTTGGGGGAGGGCTATTGCTCTGTGGGCTGCTCAGAACCATCTGGTTGACCACTGTGGGCCATAGGTGGAGGTGTGATTTTTGGTTTATTTTTGTTAAAAAACATGAAACACAGCATTTTGTAGGTAGGATGTCTGCTCTAGAGGGTAGAGCTGCTGTTAATGCCTGAAGGTTGCCAGTTTGAGACCACCAGAAGCTTCCATGAGTGGTGAGACCTTAAGAAGCAGCTGTTAAGCTGAGCTGAACTTTTCCACCTGCTTCAGTGTGAGTGAAGAAGTTGTTTGGCTGCCCTTTAGTGAGATAAAAGGAGCTCTTTGTCAACCAGCGTGGAAGGCAGAAGGTGGCCAGAAGTGATACCAGACTACTGAAAGATCCATCTGGAATACTGTTTGGTTCTTGGAAAGATAGGTTCTGTTACTGTAAAAAAAAAAAAAAACCCTCAGGAAAATCTGCCTATGTGAACCACCTTATATTAAAGCAGTAGTTCTCAAACTCTCTGGGAGTCTGAGAACCAGGGGAAGGGGGGGGGTAACTGCACGAGGGGGTGGGAAATGGGATGAGAATTTGGAATAAAAACACATTAACACTGGTTTTTCTGCCTTTCAAATCATGAAATATGTGGCTAAAAATAAAGCCATTTTCAAACACCCCTAGCCACAGGAGGCAGGATAAGATAGTAACTAGGTACGTGTGGCAGGTGAGATAGTGCCTCCCCACTGGAGTCCTTTGAAAAATGCCACCACTGTGTGAGGCGCACAAGCACCCACAACCCACACATGGAGGCAGGTGAGGCAGTGCCTCCCCACTGGAGTCCTTTGAAAAGTGCCACCACTGTGTGAGGCACCCAAGCACCCACAACCCACACGTGTTGGCAGATGTGGCTATGGACTATCTAACAGGGACTTGCGGTGGGTGGGGAGGCAGGTGGGGCAGTGCCTCCCCACCGGAGTCCTATGAAAAGCTCCGCCATTGAGGGAGGTGCTCAAGCACGCCAACCCACGCTCGAGGAGATCCTCAAACATGCTTTGCGCGTGGGTCGTGGGCGCTTGGGTGCCTCCCACGGTGGCGGCGCTTTTCGAAGGACTCCGGTGGGGAGGCCCTGCCTCACCTGCCTCCCCACCCACCGCAGGTCCCTGTTAGGTAGTCCTGTGCAGCAGGTGTCTTCTTCACGTTCTTCTCAGGCTGCACACTTTCCTGTGAGTAAGCCCCACTGAAGACCATGGGGCTGACTTCTGAGCAGACCAGCCTGGGCCTGCTCTTCACAGAGGAGCACCCGAGCAGACGCGCCACTGCCTCTCGCGCTCCTTCCGCCCAGCGGGGAGGAGCCCCTCAGCCCCGCTGACTCTTCCGGCGGCGGGGGTTCCTCACAGAGATGCCGCCAGTAAGTGGGCGGAGACAGAGGGCGTCGCGGCTGCCAGCAGCTCCGCTGCCCTTCCGCCGAGCAGGCCGCGTTGGTTGCCGGGCCCGGGGGAGCGATGGCGGCTGGCGGGAGCGATGCGCGGGCTGTGGACGTGGAGGAGGACGCCTCCCAGCTCGTCTTTCCCAAGGGTGAGCGGCGCCCGCCTCTGGGAAGGGCACAGAAGCCGCCTCGGGCGCGAGTCGCGCGGGAGGCTCTGCCTGTGCGAGCTGAAGCGGGCGACTCGCAGCCCGGTCCTCGGCGTGACTGCTCAGAAGTCCGTCCCGTTCTAGTCAGTGGGGCTCACTCCCAGGGGAGTGCGGAGAGGCTTGCAGCCTCGGGGCACAATCCTAGGCGTGTCTACTCAGAAGTAAGCCCCATTGTGTCCCAGTGGGGCTTACTTACTCCCAGGTAAGTGTGGCTGGAATTGCAGCCTCAGAGCTCAATCCTATGCCTTCCTACTCAGGAGTAAGTCCCATTGTCTCCCAACAAGGCTTACTTACTCCTAGGTAAGTGTGGATAGGATTGCAGCCTCAGAGCGCAATCCTATGTGTATCTACTCAAAAGCAAGTCCCATTGTGTCTCAATGAGGCTTACTTACTCTCAGGTAAGTGTGGCTAGGATTGCAGCCTTGGAGGCTAGTGCTGCTGCCTGGATCACTTATGTGATCCTGTGTTTATTAAAAGGCTGGTGTGTTCCCAGGGTGACCTTGTTTCCTTTCCCTCATCTGTGTTCAGCTCCAGAGCGTGGCCTGAAGTCACATAAACAGGTCTGGGTCTGGTCAGTGCTTGAATGGGGAACTACTTAGGAAGTCCTATTCATAGGGTCCTGAGTGGAAAGGCAGGATATACATGTACTAGTTGTACATGTCTTCAGTGGTCTTCCACCTTTTATTTGTCACAACTCCAATAAAAAATGTATGAGACTGGGGGCCCACCACCAATTACGCCTCCCTCCTGGGACCCAATCTGCCCACTCTCCAACCCTGCCGCCCCCTCCCCTTGGGTGTTTTTCCTCTACCTGTTGTGTCACTACAATAACCCTGTGAGGTAGTAGCCTCAGCAGGGTGACCTTAGGAATTCCAGGGCAGGACAATGAGAAGAGGCTGTGCAGGTTTATATCAAGAAATCAATTTTGATAAGGCAGTTCCATTATTGGGTTGGATCGAAGCCCTCTCTTGTCCAGGCTTTGAAAGTTTGCCGTGATCCCCCAAGTGAGACTTCATGGCTCCATTGGAGTCATGACCCACAGGTTGAAGAACACTGTACTAAATGAAGGTAATCCTATATTAATGCCCTTTGGATAGTTGACCAGCACATAATTTGTGAGTGGTTTGGTAGCTCACTCTCCAGGTGCTACTGTCTTGCGAAAACTAGGGAATACTTTGGCTCTCCTAGCTAAATGTTAAATGTCACATTTGCAGAAGGTAATTGAGATCCTAATGACAGGCCTCCCCCCCCCCCCCCGCTACCTGGTAACCTTGATCACCCTATATCATTTCAGATTATTTAAGTGTTATAAAAACTATATTTCACAGTAACTTTTTTCTCAACTCTATGTTCATACATTGCTGTTCATGGGAATAGACTTTGAGCTGTCAACTGAACATTCGAGGCTCTGTTCTTTTTCTCTAAAGTCTGGTCTATGTATGCAACAAAACTGAAGTTGTTGAAGTGGCAGACTAAATCACTTCAGGTTGGGGTTGTGTGTGACACATCTTGAATACTCTCCTTTGTATAAAACTTGCAGCAAGGGAAAAAAAACTAGCTTAGCAGAGAGGGGGTTGAGGGGATTAGAACCTTTCTCTCTAAGAACAGCCCCATCAGACCATAGGCCCATCTAGTCCAGCTTCCTGTACCTCACAGTGGCCTACCAAATGCTCTCTGACATATTAGTTTTTTACTTGGATAAAGGGTTTTGTTTTGTTGTTTGTTTTTTTTTAAAAAGGGAGAGCATTTAAAAATAGCATCCTCCATGTGCAGCCTGGAAACTCTACCAGCTCAGGTCTGTTACATGGGTTGACTAGGTCTTAGGGAACAGAACCTCAAATGACATTCTTGTATCTGTTCCTGCAGGAACAACTGATAGCCCGCTCAATAGCCTGCTGTGACCAGTTTTATTTGATGAATAAAATCTCTCACAAATACTGTATTCTGACTTGTGCAGACCAAGTATAAGAGAATATCATTAAAGTGTATTTCTTTGTCTTCTGCACTGTTGGTTTCCTCAACACCTATCTTTGCCTACAGAATTTGAAACTGCTGAAACCCTTCTAAATTCAGAAGTACACATGCTTCTTGAACATCGGAAGCAGCAGAATGAGAGTGCAGAAGATGAACAGGAGCTCTCTGAAGTCTTCATGAAAACTCTAAACTATACTGCTCGCTTTAGCCGCTTCAAAAACCGGGAGACTATTGCTAGTGTCCGCAGGTGGGTAATGTGCCCTGTGAAAACAATATTTTATTTGAAATGTGAGTGTTAATATGGAAGAACATATATCTACTAAATTAAGAGAGAGACAGGGGAACCCTTTGTTAGATATAAATAAGTTTAACTTTATTTCACAGTTTAAAGGTAATGTAGAGGATTTAAGGCATAACCAAACAGAGACCATGACATTTGTTGAATTATCTAGTTGGCACCGTATTTGTGCTACTTGTATTTAAATATGGGGGTTATTGTGGTTTTTGTATGTTAATGAAAATAGCATTTTCTAAACTGCCATTGATATAAAGATCTTTTATATAATTACTACTCATGAGATTTAACATTTATAAAATTAACCATACCTCTAATGCTTGGTCTTTCCATGTTATTTTTTGATTACATCTGCCAGCCAACCGAGAACAACCATATCTCTGATAAAGTGGGCCCTAGTTCACAAAAGCTTATGGTACAATAAATGTGTTAATCTTTGCATGTACTGCAACAGACTAGTGCAACAAGTCTTTTTCTCAGTTGATTTCGTTTTTCTGGATACGTATTTTCTTCCTGTCTTTTATTGCAGCTTGTTGCTTCAAAAGAAACTTCATAAATTTGAACTGGCATGTTTGGCTAATCTGTGTCCTGAGACAGCTGAGGAAGCCAAAGCTTTAATTCCAAGGTGAGTCATCAAAGTATCTTTTTATGCGCAATCCCAACAGGCAAAGAACATCAAAATCAGTGGTATTTCCACCCTCTGGTTCAACAACTGGATTGGTCTGGCTTTATGTGATATCGGTAGTACAACTTGAGTCATGTGGTTTTAGAAGGATATAACATGTTATGGTAGCCCTGCAAGTAATTGGTGGTTGGTGGTCACCCACCACTGATACACATTTCTGAGCCCCCATGCCGAGAACACATGGAGGAGCTGCATTATTTTCCATATGTCCCCACTCCCTAGTTCCTAGAAGACAGAGACCAGCCAGGTAGGGCTGTTGACATTCATGCTGTGATGCTTCTTGACAGTGCACACTAAAGATGGCTGCTGTCTTTCTCCCAGACTTAAAGCTAACGACTTTATAACTGGAGGTCAATGGAAACTCACCCCGGAAGCAACTTCCTTACCATGATTGTGAAGAATGAGTGCAGGCTTGCAATTCTTTCTCCCTTTCTTCCTGTCAGAAAGATAGGAAGGAGTTTAGCCAGCTCTGTTGTTTCTCTCCAGATGACCCTGAATGCATTCCCTGAATGCCAGATGCAAGGGAGTGGCAATAGGATATACCGTATTTATCGGTGTATAACACGCACAGGCGTATAACACGCATCTTCATTTTAAGAGGAAAATTTCAGGAAAAAAATAAGGGTAGCTCAGAACTTTTTTTTATTAATATTATTACCACATATAAGGTAAATAATGTAAAAGGACAGTAAAAGCAACTGTTTTAACAAAAGAAACTTGGATATTTTGTTTTTACAAAAGTTTACTCAGAAATCACTATCTGGGAAACCAAGAAACTCTTCATCTTCACTGCTATCTTCAAAATCGCAATGAACACTGCTGCTTTCACTGCTACTATCTTCATAAATCAGCTCATCTTCTTCACCATCCAAAGCATTACTTATGCCACCTCACCTCAATCCCTCCCCCTCCCCTCCCCAAAGAAAGGGTCTCCACTTACCATATTCATCAGCTGCCAGCGGCTGTGATAATATGGGCGGGCGCAGCGCTGACATCACGTCACGATGCTGTGCCGCCGCTAGGCACTATTGGGAACAGGATCCCTTAAAGAGACATCGCCGTATAACACGCATACATCATTTGCCCCCTATTTTCAGGGGGAAAAAGTGCGTGTTATACGCCGATAAATACGGTAGGTATCTTGTCTTATGTCCTCCCAGATGTATCTGGAAGAGGGCACTGTGAGATACAGGAAGCTAGACTAGATGGGCTGTGATCCGGTACATCTAAATTTATGACCAGATGCAACTGACAGGATGGACTTCTGCTCTCTGTCTTCTCCTTCAGCTAAGTACAGAGGAACAGACAGAACATGATTCCAATCTACCAGGATTGCTACCAGCAATCTACCAGGATTGCTCCTGCTGGAGCTCTGCTTTAGTCTGTTCTATTTTGAAGTCAGTATGTAGGGATTATTTCTCCTCCCCCCCTCCCCGAAAATTAAAAAAAGTTCCAGGACAGATGAGAGGATGCAACCTTTTGAGCAGGGGTTATGTATTTTGGAGGCAGTGCATGCAACTGTCTCCTTTCCATAGCAAGACAGGAGAGAAGGCCCTCACACATAGTGTTTTTCAGTCATTATAATAAGAAAGATAGTTATCCTGAGTGAAAATTGCTTTTCCTTGCTACTAATTAATTATAACCAATTTCAGACATGGGGGCAGAAAGAAGTTAATGGACAGAATTTTCAGGCAAGCTTGGAAATTAGCACCTGATTGTGTTGGTTTGCTGTTTTTTCCATACTTAACCATGGTTTATTTTTTTCTTTCAGCTTAGAGGGTCGGTTTGAGGATGAAGAGTTGCAGCAGATTCTTGATGATATTCAGACCAAACGAAGCTTTCAGTATTAAAAGGAATTGCCAGACCTTTCTTTAACCTGAATTTAACCTGAATACTCCCTTGGACAAGTTCTGACCATCTTTAATTCTTGTTTCCAAACTTTCAGTCTTCATCCTGGAAATATATAGAATGTTTCTGAACTGGTTAGTGCAAATGAAGACACAGATCTCAATTTGAACTTGTGTGGCCTCAGATAAGAGAAGCTTTGTGTTCTTGTTACTTCTTGAAAAATTATAATAGTGGAATCAGGACTTATAAATTTGAATGGTTTCTTGCTGTGTTTGATCAAGACACAGAGTTCTTCAGTAATAATTTTGTACAATTGTTTTGTGTGAAAAAGTACTGTATTTTTAATTAGGAGCCTGTGGTTTAGAGTGCTTTTATCCACTCATTATAAAATTCCTGTTGACTTGCAAGAGAAAATATTTTACCACAACAAAGAAAAAACATTGGGAGTAGTGGGAAGGAATTTATCAGAATATTTGTCTGTTATATTTTGTATATTTTTGTAATGTAATAAACCATTATTTTATTATTATTATTATTTTATTAATTTATACCCCACCTTTTTGTCCAATTATATTATTGTATATAATTATATACCTTGCTGTAAATGACAGTTGCTTACAAGTGTGTGTTTGTGCCTTTTGGAACTATAGCTGCCAATTAATACTATCTAATGTTCCAAAGTCAAGCTGGGTATTTCAATTAAGCATGAGCGATTCCTTTCATTGCGGCAGAATTCCACTACTGTCATACCAGTTATCCTGTATTTGTTAGAAGATATCAGCCAAGGGTTACCTTTGATAGGGTGTTCCCTATTCAAAGTTGTGTTCTCTTAAACACAGCTTTGAGGAAGTAATGTCCTCCTGTCTCCTTTCCTAAGATCATTCCCAAAGACATGAGAAAGCTTATCTATTCAGCCAAAGTTTCCCAAAGTTTTGGTCACGACCCACCAATAGGTTTTTACTGATGGTCATTGCTTAGCTTACAAAGCTCCTGGAGTGTTTCCAGGCCCACAACCCACTCCATTGGCCACCTCAGGCCCCAGAACACCAATTGGAAGTGACTTCCGGTTTACTTTCAGTTTGCGCACATGACTTAGGTGAGGTATTTTGGACTCGTAGAGACCAATGAAGTGGGTCATGGGCTGGTGTGACCCATAAGTGGCTTCTAGGAGCTACCAGAAAAGCTTTGCAGGCAAAGCACTGAGTACCGGGTCACAAACCACTGTGGAAGACAAAGTGAGTCAAGGTGCTCAAAAGTTTGGGAACCACTGTATTAAGCATTAAGAATATTTGTTTCAGCAAACACATGAGAGGGAAATGGAAACTGCATTGTAAAACAAAATGCTAGAACTTTTGTTCATAAAAATTGGATGTACTCAGCAGCAAATTCAGAGCATGAACATCCTGTGTCAGACACACCCTGGTTAATTTATTGGTCTTCTGGATATTAGCTAGTAGATTTCACTCAAAGTGTAGCAGAGGAGGGAGAGACTGGAAAAGCATTTATCTGAGTAATTTCTTGGATCAACTTGGGAATAGTTGCTTATGGTGTTAATTAAAAATGAGTGTGAGAGTTGGTCTAATAAATCATTCTCTCAAATTCTCTAAATCATACTCTGTTGGCTGCTTTTTCAAGGTATTTATTCAAGTCTAACTAGCAATAAACTAATGCATTCACTGACAGTAAAATCCTGTGTACATCTAAGTAGGCCCCATTGAATTCAGTGGAACTTGCTTCTAGGTAATTGTGTATAGCTGTGATTTTCAGCCTTTTATCTCAAGGCACACCAACAAGACACTAAAATTGTCAATGGCACACCATCAATTTTTTGACAATTGACAAGGCACACTGTGCTGCTGTTGATGGGCTCACATTCCCCAGTGACCCTAGTAATTAATGACCCTCCCCTCAAACTCCATTGGCACACCTATGGACAGTTCATGGCACACCAATGTGTCACGGCACACTGGTTGAAAATCACTGTGTGTTTGTATATAGCATTTCAACTTTGGCATTTTGTTTGATGTGCATGAGATCTTGGTCCTAGCCTTTTAGAATTATTCATTTGTTTTGCCAGTGCTTTCTGCTGCAGAATGACTTGTGGTAATAGACTCTGCCTATTCTAAATCTCTTGGCTAAAGCTGTATGATAAGAGTGGAGGAGATGCAGTGGAGCTAATCACACTCTGGGACATGCCTTACCCATTAAACTGAATGTGGCAAATAATGGACATTTGCCTGTTCCTGACTTGTATGGGGTTGCCAAGTGCTTACTGCTATTTAGCATTTTCAAGAGCTGCCCTTTTGCCATTTGTTGTTAAAAGTTTTATTTCTCTTGATCACAGTGAGGGTTCAAAACATTTCTGTTTAGTTGTGTGTGTGGTGTGTCAACTATTTGCTCCCTGTGCCTCTGTGTGCCCTTATTTTGTTTTTATTGTTGTTCATTGTGTTTTTGTTTAAAGCCTAAAAATGTAAACAGCCCTGGGTAGCTGCTGCAGCAGAGAAATGGTGGGGTATAAATCTTTTAAATAAATAAAATAGATTAGAGACAACAATTATAAACCTTTCATGGGGCTGATAAATCAAGACTAGTTTGTGTGGACTGGTTTTTAAGGAGTTCAGGGTTACACTCCTGTGCACTGTACTTGCAGGTAAACCCCTTTGATGGGCCTGATTTCCAACTAAGAGCCCAATCCTCTGCCTGTCTACTCAGAAGTAAGTCCCATTATGGTCAATGGCGCTTACTCCTGTGAGAACAGGACTGCAGCCTCAGCTTGCCCAGGTTGTACTGCCGGCAAAGTCCGCGTCGGTCCCTCAGCCTATTACAGTGGATGCCCCGCCCCTCTCAGAGCCTCAGCCGGAAACCGGCACTACGTCGCTCACTGACGGCCGCGAGAACCTGTGGCGCCTCCCGTGCGACGTTCCTTCTTGCGCATGCGCACATCGAACAACCCCCCCACCCGGCTTCCCTTTGGGTGGCGTGCATGATGACGTCGTCCGTGTGCACCGCCTCTGGGGGAAGATGGCGGACGGTGGCGGCGGCGACGGCTCGTGAGGCAGCAGCTTCCGGGGTAGCAGAGCGCTGGACGTTGGAGCCCCGCGCGGCTGTGCTGTGAGTGCCCCCCACGGAGGAGCTCGGGCGGCCTCGGGGGGGGGGCCGAGAAGCGACGCCGCCTCTGCCATTTTTAGGCCGCGAGTGGGGAGGCTGTTGGCGCGGAAGGGGCTGCGGTGGGAGGTGGGTGGCAGGACACTGAGGGGGCAGTGAGGTGCGGGAGGCCTGAGGGGAGCTGCAGGGGCCAGTGGGGGCCTCCCTGGTCCCTCTGAGGGGGTGGCAGGGGAGAGCTGGGCCTGCCTTGTTCTCTGGCTCCCTGCTTTAAGCAGTGCTGCCCACAGGGATACACAGTTGGTCCCTGTTGCGTATACGCGACGTTGGGTCTAGCAGGGGTGGGTGGGTGGGGGGGTGGGTGGGGGGCAGGTGAGGCAGAGCCTCCCCACCGGAGTCCTATGAAAAGCTCTGCCGCCGTGGGAGGCACCCAAGGCCACTTGGGTGCCTCCCAGGGCAGCAGTGCTTTTCATAGGACTCCGGTGGGGAGGCTCTGCCTCACCTGCCCCCCCACCTGACTCTTACCTAGGGCTGACTCAAACACTTCCAACCACCAAGACTGCTGGATCATGAACACAATGTGAATGAGCCCCCCCCATCTCCTCATCCCCAGCACAGAGCTTTAACGGCATCAGTCACTTGATTCTTCTCCGCAAACCGCTTTGTAAACTTCTCTTTGAAAAGCGGTAGATAAACACTAATAATAATTACTCTGGTTAGTCAAGCAACTTTGCCTCTTGTCCAAAATTGGGAGCTGTGGCCTAAAAAACAGATATTAAGCCAGGAGTAGACCCCAGTTTGTTAGGTGGATTGGTAAATCACAAATCCCAGGTTCAGATGGTGGATGGAGTACACCCGCTCAGAGCTCCTCCTCACTGCATTCATAATCCAACAAAAGATGGTTCCCTGAATCATTTGAACTGTTTCAGTAGAGCATACTCATTCATTAAGGCTGCAGTCGTAACCACACTTTCCTGAGAGTAAGTCCCACTGAACAAACTAGGACTTACTTCTGAGTAGACCTGGTTACGATTGTGCCCTAAGTGTCAAACATAAGGCCTGGGGGCTGGATGCAGCCCACAGAAGCTCTTTATATGGCCCCCTCCAGGCTCTCCCAGCACCACCATCAAGCTACTCTCTCTCTGCTGCGGAGCTGTGTTGAGGCATCGCTACTGGAAGGGCAGACCACATCCTAACTGAGCTTTCGCATATCTTGAAAATGTGATCAAGATTTACATATTTTTCCTTTTGTCATTTGCAGCTAAGGTATTTCTAAGTGATTATAAAGTGCTCATTTCTGATCATGACCTGTTTAGTGATGTCATATCCTGCTTAATGATGTCACTAATAATGCCAGCCCTCAGCAGGTATCACGAATGCTATTTGGCCTTTTATATGAAATGAGTTTGACACCCCTGCCTTAAACTATTTCTGCCCAATGTTGCATATATATATGCAACAGGGTCCAAATGTGTACACTTGTGGGCCAGGCAGAAATGGGTTAAGACTCCGAAGCAGACATGGTCTGGCCTACAAAGTGGCCAAACACACACCAAAGACCCAAAGTTTCCCTTAAGGAAACATCTCCAGTGTAAGCTTTTGGCATTGTGAGTCTGGCACTAATATCTCATTTACTTCTCACTTCAGCCAAGCACTACCCTCAGTAAACTACTACCTTCTCTGCCTCATTTGTAACAGGGGTGGGGTGAAGGGGTTAATAATGCAGGTTCATCTTCAGAGCTACTATTAGAATTAGTCATTAGTAGGTGCATATGAAGCATTTGGAACCTTACAAATGATGGTAGATATTAACCATCAATATCTTTCTTTGGGATGTCATTTCTAAAAGGATATGGCAGCTTTCATGTACAGTAATGCTTTAAATGAAAAATTTAGGATCAAAGGACTAAAAATGTTTGGCTGATGTTTATTTCTTATAAAGAAGGACCTTGGCCTGTCTGTTTATCTGGAACAATGCTCTATTGAACATAGTGGGATTTACTTCTGAGTAAATAGTCACAGGATTGTGATTTTAGTTGCACTGAGCAGTGGTGGAAACAAATTAAGGTTACTTAGTAATACTAATATTTGTTAGTAATGTATTAATACAAATATTATTGTATTACCAATACTAATATATTTGCATTATTAAGCAATCTTATGATGTGTTCAAAAATGTACAGGCATCTTAGTTGTAAGGCTGGAAAATTTATAACAGTAAAAAAAGAATTCAAAACACTATCCCTGATAATTTCAAGTAGGTGCTCCAGCTAATGTGGTTGGGATCCAAACTTGTGCTAATAGTTAAGTATCACTAATCAGGGATTCTCTAATTTGAGGTTTTTCTGGATAGTGTTGGTTTTGAAATTTTATACAGGATCATAAATAACATTTTGACCATTGTGTTAGTAGGACTGTTCAGCCCCATTTTTATTATTACTATTTTTTTTGCTATATATTGGTATTAATATATGCATCTGTGGTAAAACTTGTAACTACCTGTTAGTTACTAATGCAGTTATCACATTTTCTTGGAATCCACATGTTTGTCAGAATTAACTAAAACAACAATACAGAGTTCAATTGTGATTTTCTGTTCTGTGAATTCTTTCTATAAACCATCTTGGGTACCTATTCTAGGCAGAAAGGCAAGATGTATTAAGTCACAACTTTGGCAACTAGCTTCAAAGTTTAGAATACAGTCGTGTGCCACTTATTGATTGGGATTGGGACCATGATTCCCCCATTGTCAAACAGTGCTTGATGCAGTGTGAACCCTCTTCCGGGAAGGGGATGCTCGACTCCCCTCTGGAGGGTTGTCTGAGTCTCCCAGAGGCAACGCACAACAGAGTGCTCAAACTGAGGGAAATCGCATCTTGTGTGATTTCCAGGTTCCTCTATCAAACTGAGAGTTGCGATTTTCCTCAGTCTGAGCCTTGCAGAGGCAGCAGTCAGATGTGTGCTGCCTCTGGGAGGCTCAGACAATCCTCCAGAGGTGAAGGTAGCAGAGCTCCCCTCACGTTTAGAGGGTGGGTGTATGTGCCCCCTATGACCACACATGGTCTTTGGATATGTAACCCTGGCATAAGCTGGAACGTCGCAAAGGGGCACACACCTGTACTTAACATGATACAGTAGACCCTCACTTTACACTGCGTTCATCTTACAATGAACTCTCTGTAGTAATACAAGGTTCACTATATGATAAGTTATTCATTTTACTATGGACTCGCGGTTGCCACCATCAGGACCTTGTGGATGATAAAGAAGCCAGTCAGCAATGTGAACGCAAGCATTTGGTAGCATCTCAGCCAATAACAGCTTTTTAAACATCATGACTGTGTATATTGATGCAACCCTATATCTGTAGCCCCTAAACAGTGCAGATAGTACCCTTGCCTGTTAGAGAGGGAAATAAATTAGTTCTGTGGTGGAAAATTCAGCTTCTGAGATTTTGGAATGACTTATCAAAAAACAATGCATTATTGCACTGGGAACCACTTTAAGTTTGGGAACAACTTTAAAAGACCCACCTAAAAAAAGTTTCATTTTACCAGCCACTCAGCCTCTGTGGCTATAATGGTGATTGAGTAGCAGTGCTCCTCTGTAATAGTAGGTTGTTTAACCTTTGGTGCACAGAGCCTAATCTACCGTGTCTGTTTTGTGACCAAAATGGGGTCATGACCAACTGGTGGGCTACAGACCCAAAATTTAGGAACTGCTGCATTATTGGGTTCATAGTACATGGTATATGTATGTACACAATACATTGATATCTCCAGAACAAATAACCATAATAAACAGGGGAGTCTACAGCATTTTGATTGCTTGATTACTACTTGAAATTAGTTTAAAGTGCCTTATGTGATACACTAGCTTAACATCTAATGTATGCAAACTGAAATATTTGCAACTACAGTTGTGCCCCATATTCATGGGAGATCCATTCAGGAACCCCCCATGGTTAAGTGAAACCGTGGATATGGGCAAACTTCTCTTCCCCATCCTCTAGAGCAGGGGTCTCCAAACCCCAACCTGGGGGCCAGATATAGAGCCTCTGTGTGGCCCGCAGCTAGCCTCTTGTCCCCTGAAAGCCTCTGGCCCACTTGGCCAAACATGATTGAAGCTGTGCTCTGGTTGCATCTGGAGGGTGTTCTAAGTGCCTGAGAGGCTGAGTGAATGAGCCCATTCATTTTTTCACTCATCTAAGTTCCATCTCTAATTTATGTATTTAAATTTTTTTTTTCTGGCCTCTACACCATGCCAGGTATTTGTTGCGGCCCTCTGGCCAAAAAGTTTGGAGACCCCTGCTCTAGAGTCTGCAGGGTTCAAACTGGCTGCTTTGGCCAAAAATATGTGTTTTCGCCCAAAACAGGCATTCAGAAGCTCATAAAAGCCTCCGGTGGCAAGGGGAGTGGGGCTCCCCTCACCTTTCGGAGGCTTTGCATAGTGTCAAGCCTCACTTGGCAATGGGGATGCCAGTCCATATCCTTGTCGCTAAGTGATTCACAACTGTAATTGAAAAGCGCTGTATTTGTGAAGCACTCTAAAGTGAAGTACCAGAAAGTGAGGTACACCTGTATTCTTTATTGACACTTTAAAATAATTACATGGACTCTAATTTAAAAAAACAAAGTATGTAGAAGGAATTAATATATGTCATCTTTTGATCTTGCAGTTTTATTTTTCTATTAGAAATTTGGAGGTTAAGTCAATTGGTTATTCATTTCCTGAGCAGTTCCCAATGGTCCTGCAAATAGAATCCAGTGGAGAGAAAAAACACAAGGGAAATGGGTAGTTGCACCTTAACTTGTTGTAGCTGAAATATCCACTTGATATTTAGCATAAATAATCTTATAATTATGCATGCCTTTTTCTTTTATCTTTATTTTGAATGTGTAAGAGAATTGATGCCATTGACTTTTGAATCAAATTATGGATCGTAAGAAACTGAATACTGACTAAACATCATTGAAATCAATGGGTCAAGCTAGCTGTTCCTAATTCCCTTTAATTTAAAGTTAGTTCTTGGGATATAATTTGTTATATTGATAGTGCAAAAAAACCCAACACAAATCAAAACCTTATATCCATAAATTCATGAAAGTTTGCCTTAATTTTATTGAGAATCCAACTATTTGATTTGTGTTCCTCCTGGTTTGTGTTTTCCCCTGTGCTTTACACCTTTAAAGTTAGAGCAGAAGAAACTGAACACAAATTTAACCAAATGTTACTTTCTATAAAAATAAACATTTGCTTCAAACCTTTCCTTAAATTAACTCCTGCTTTTTTCCCTCTCTATATTGTGATTGTTCATCTGTTATTAAATCACATTGTGTTGTAGGTCACTGTTCTGATTTTTTTGGTCTTTGTAGGCCAGCACATTTTCTCCCTTGTCACTGCCACCCATATGAGACACTGCTTGAAATGTGTCTAGAATACGCTCAAAAAAGCCAACTCCTCTTGCATGTGAATGTATCATTTGAAGGGAAACAGGAGGCATTGCTAGACATTGAGGCTAAGCATTGCTGGATGTGCACATGCTCTGTCACTTTGTCAACTTGGGCGTAACTATTTCTGATTTGATTCTTACATTATAACTTCTGTGTGGAAGCCCCTGGAACAATCCCCTACTCTCTTTACTTATACATTTTGTAACAATTGTGTCAGAGAGATGAAGATGTTTTAATTTGAATCTTAAAAAATATCTGGAAAATATCTTTTCTTTATTTTTGTAATGGATTGTGGATTACCTCAAAATACATTGATTGGAATATAAGAATCTATTTAGGTTTGTATCCTAACCTATACTTGTGTGAAGACAAGGCACTTCGTTGGAGGGGGCATTTTTGCTGATACCCCCCAGTGTAGTATTCCATCTTGCTCCACAGTTTCTCTGACCACCAGGAGTGGATTGTGGGGAGCTGCAGTGTGAAGGATGGGGAAGGGCCAGTGTGAGAACCCTTCTGCACAGGGTTAAGATACAACCCATAATCTTTACTTATTATAACTGAAATACATTTACTTACAGATCCCATTCATCACAGAGGGATTTGCTTCCAAGGAAACGCGTTAGAGATTGCAATCTTGGCTTATTAAAATAGAAGGTTCCAGTTAATCAGCTGAGGAGTTATATCCTTCAGACACTTATGATGTTGGGACAATCTCAAACCACCATTTTCTTAATTCCCCTCCAAATGAGAGAATTTTTGTTTGGCTTCTGTATCTGATGACATCTACAATATTGGGGTTTTATAAAGAAGGGAATACATAATCAACTCAGTAGCTACACTTGTAAAGTAGACTGTAGTTTGACTTGATCTTGTAGAAATTCAGTGAGTTAAGTTCCAGATTCAGGAGTCAGTTTTTACAGCACATTTTCTTTTGTTAGAAGTGTTTACTGGAATTATAGCTTCTGCAAAGAAGCTGGCTTCCTAGCAATCCCAAATGAACCTGTCCCAAAGTAGGAGAAACGGTGGGAGTTGCAGTTGCAGCCTACAGAATGAGTTTTGCCTTTAATTGTAAACTGCTAGTCTCAGGGGAATCTGCCTGGCTTGTTGCACGTAGGTGAGCCTCATTATCTTCCAGCCACTTCTGCAGATATTTTGGAGAGTTTGGGCTTGCTTAATTGGTAAATTAATCTTTTGCACTCTGTGATTCTGGAAAGGTATACACCTTAAAACACAGGAGGCTTTTACAAGAAGTTTTTTCTGGCTTGAAACTTCATGATAATGAACATGACAAGATGGAAGCAGTCAGCAAAACAACATACTAATAGAGTATTATGTTAATCTCTATAGTTAGATGGGAAGAATAAATGTAGTTGAATTTCATCCAACTCACAAATATACTAGGATGTAGTAAGACATTAGCTTTCAGTTCAGAAACAGAAAACAGGCATATCAAGGTGTATCACATACATTTTAGGCCAAGTTTCAATAATATACAGGTGGTACCTCAGTATCCACTGATTTGACCCACCACTGATACCAGGGTCCACATTTAAATGTCTTGTGGCAAGCATTTCCTTATAAGGAAAAAAAGCACCAAAATCTAATTTCCTACCTTTGTGCTGTTAAACCGCACCAGTTGCAAACTGGTTAAAGATAGCTTTAAAGACATTTCGAGGTTACTTGCTCCTACATTGTCACCCTAGAATGCATCAGTATTAACGCTATATTGCATTCAGCCACTAGATGGGATGAATAATGGAAAGAATTTCTTCCAATAGGAGCAGTGGGAAAACAAAAAACCTGGAAGTGGGTCTTTAAAGCTATTTTTTTCCACTGATTTGATATCCACTGATTTTTTTTATCCACTAGGGGTTCTGGAATGGAACCCCAGTGGATAACAAGGCTTCACCTGTACAGGTTCCCACACACAGCTCCTGCATAAATACAGGGGGCCCTCATATATGTGGTTCCTGAATCCATGAATTGGGCCTCCCTCCACATGCTTCCATGGGCCTCTCAGTGCCTTAAAAATGTCACTTCCAGTTTCACAGAGAAACTGGAAGTTGCGTTTTTTCACTATTGGGCTCAATCTGAGCCTGGCAGAGGCTGCAGACTGTCAACCCCAGCCTCTGCTAGGTTCAGAGGACCCTCTGGAGGCAAGGGGAGCAGAGCTTTCTTCAGATTTGGATGGTGGGAAGGGTAGACGTTTATCTGTATCTGTGGTTTTACTTAACCACGGGGGATTCCAGAATGAAACTCCCATGAATACAGGGGCAAACCTGTACATAAAAATGATCTTGTCCCAAACTGAGATTGAAAAGCATAGTTTTCATCAGTGCGCCAGTTTATGTGCTAACAGATGATTATGTGATCACTTGGTTGCGTTAGCCTTTTTAATCAAGCCAGTTGCTACTACTGCTATGTCTTGGCAAATATTGTCCATCAAGATGAATTTATAATGGAATAGCAGCATTATTATTTCCTATTGTGTTCAAAGGTATCCTTAGTTCCGTTTGTCTTTTTCACTCTTTATATTGCTATGTGAATGAGAAGACCCCAGCACTTCCTTGTTTTCTCAGTCTGGAATTATTGATGTTCTACTTAATT
Source organism: Tiliqua scincoides (assembly GCF_035046505.1). Lineage (NCBI taxonomy): Eukaryota > Metazoa > Chordata > Lepidosauria > Squamata > Scincidae > Tiliqua > Tiliqua scincoides. The sequence goes on from NC_089823.1 coordinate 193,651,402, forward strand.
CTAATTTTCCCAAAAAAAGAATTTTAAAAAAAGGAATTCATTTACATTTCAGATTTGAATAAATTTATATAAATGAAAAAATTAGGGACAGAACTTGTATGAATGAATTACTTTTACTGAGCTTATTTATAACGCATGAGAACAATAATACAGGCATGTAGAACCACATGAGAAGTATGGACCGTTTTCCACACACCTCTTGCACAGTGAAAACATACAGACCAAACCAGAAACACATAGAGACATAAGCTGATCAGAGGCAGTTTGGGGGGAATTAAAATAATGCCCAGGGAAAAGCAGAAAACACATGGAGACTATAAAAGGCCTTGCTTTAACTAAGCCTGCAGCTCGCATCTGGCAGTTGCAGCAGTCTACAGTCTCCGATGGACCAGAGACTCCTTGGAGATTGGGGGCTCCCTGCGGGCCAGATTGGGGATCCCCAAGGGCTGCAAATGGCTTCCAGGCTTGGGTTTGCCACCCCTGCTCTAGGATAGCCATGCAACACTTGTTTGAGATGCATTCCCTGGTTTGGAAACCACTACTGTAAGCATTAAGCTGTGAAGAAGTTTGGAAAGCAGTGAGATGTCTCATTGTTTTGCAAGCCTCATCGCTCCTTGAAGTCATTCAGGGAATTCTGCTGTCCTCCTAGCTCAGAAGTGTAGGAGGAATAGTTCAAAACCCATACTGAGTTTCATATTGCCTTGAAAAGCAGTATGCCATCTCACTTTCCCAAGCTCCTTAGAGGCTTAGCACCAGGTCTAGGAGATCCCAAGGGAACTTGATGGAGTAAAAGTGTACTTATATATCAATAATACCTTTATTGGCATATAAACGAAAGTACAACAATCAGGTGGGAGAAATACTGATAATTTGAGATAAAAAACTAGCAACTGCTATAGTAATGTTAGCCTGGATGTCACCTAACAAAACGAAAAGGGGATCAATAAATGGCCTAGTAGGACGCTGTAGAAAAGGGTCTAAAAAAGTGTACTTCCTAGTGATGACCTTTGAAGCGGATTTGTAGGTTCATGGCTTTCTGCAAACAGGCAGGCCTTGGGCACTCAGTGGGAGATGCAGGCTGGACATACAACTTGTCCTTGAGGTTTATTTGCATATACGATGATCTCTGTACCTTGCCCTCTGTGCATCAAACAGTAGGCTGAATCATGCCCAATATTCTTAACTAAGCCAAAAACCCTCTCTGTTTAAGATGTTATATTGGACAAAGCAGCTTTGATAACACAGGCCTACAAAATTGAGGGTTAGAAAAGTTTTTCCCAAACTTTATGGCGGTTTGATATGAATTTGGGGTGCCAATTCCAAAAATGTCATCCGTTTTGCCCTATCACGTCTAGTTTTGGAGATATAGTATAGCCTCATTAGCAAATGGCTCAAGCAGCTTCCTCATGAGGAAGCCATGGTGTAGGCTTCCTCATGAGGAAGCTGCTTGAACCATTCACTAAAGAGGCTATGCCGTTTCTCCAAACCTAGAGGTGATAGGGCAAAACAGATGCCATTTTTTGGAATCAGCACCCCAGATATACCCAGGAATTGGTGTAACATTTAAGGAAGCAAAATGTGTGTGGGTCTGTGTAATTATATAACAAGAATTGGAAATAACGGGTTTTTATTGCCTGTGTAGACATGTGTGTAAAATCATATGTGGACTCTCCCAAGATTTGTTTAAAGTTCATGTTAATCGTTTGTTGTTGCTAAATATTGTTCGAGTACAGTGTGGTCACAACTTGTGTATTGCCTCATGCAAGGTGATTATTACTTTGCTTTGTAGATGAAGTGTCTCCCCTAGTGTGAGAGTGAGATCAATTAGTAATAATTTTAACTGTCTCACAAGAGAGTGCACATCTAGTATGGGAAATGGCATCCTATTAATTTCAAAGTTGTATTCACCAAAGCAATACTGTAAGTTTCACAATGGTTTGCAAAAACAGTGCCACTGACAGTATCATATGTCTGATCTCTTCAATGGATTTTCATGGCTGAAATGCAGATTTTACCTTTCATGTTCTCACACAGTTGTAACTTCTTAATATGAAAAATGTACTTAGCTCTCGCAGTATGTATTGGGTATCCATAGTACTGTGTATGATGGTCCACATATGCACAGGAGATTCTCAGATTCTTCCATTCCAGCAGCTCTGTGTTCCCCCCAAAACTCACCTCAGGGTCAGGATGCCTTCAGGGAGCACCATGCCATGAAGAACCTAGCTCTGAAAGGAAATGTTGACTGTTGTGCTTAGAAGCACATTCTTTGCTCACTTACAGTGGGGGTGGGGGAGAGCTAGATTCTGTCCATTGTCTGGGAGGATTTGGTCCCAATGGTGCCATCAGCAACGTTCAGTTATGATAATGCTGCCTTTCTGTATTATTATTATTATTAACAGTATTTATGTACCGCTTTTCAACTAAAAGTTCACGAAGCGGTTTACAGAGAAAAATCAAATAACTAAATGGCTCCCTGACCCAAAAGGGCTCACAATCTAAAAAGATGCAAATGAATACCAGCAGACAGCCACTAGAACAAACACTGCTGGGGTGAGGTGGGCCAGTTAGAACATAAGAACATAAGAACAGCCCCACTGGATCAGGCCACAGGCCCATCTAGTCCAGCTTCCTGTATCTCACAGCGGCCCACCAAATGCCCCAGGGAGCACACCAGATAACAAGAGACCTCATCCTGGTGCCCTCCCTTGCATCTGGCATTCTGACATAACCCATTTCTAGGAGGTTGCACATACACATCATGGCTTGTACCCCGTAATGGATTTTTCCTCCAGAAACTAGTCCAATCCCCTTTTAAAGGCGTCTAGGCTAGACGCCAGCACCACATCCTGTGGCAAGGAGTTCCACAGACCGACCACACGCTGAGTAAAGAAATATTTTCTTTTGTCTGTCCTAACCCGCCCAACACTCAATTTTAGTGGATGTCCCCTGGTTCTGGTATTATGTGAGAGTGTAAAGAGCATCTCCCTATCCACTCTGTCCATCCCCTGCATAATTTTGTATGTCTCAGTCATGTCCCCCCTCAGGCGTCTCTTTTCTAGGCTGAAGAGGTCCAAACGCAGTAGCCTTTCCTCATAAGGAAAGTGCCCCAGCCCCGTAATCATCTTAGTCGCTCTCTTTTGCACCTTTTCCATTTCCACTATGTCTTTTTTGAGATGCGGCGACCAGAACTGGACACAATACTCCAGGTGTGGCCTTACCATCGATTTGTACAACGGCATTATAATATTAGCCGTTTTGTTCTCAATACCCTTCCTAATGATCCCAAGCATAGAATTGGCCTTCTTCACTGCCGCCGCACATTGGGTCGACACTTTCATCGACCTGTCCACCACCACCCTAAGATCTCTCTCCTGATCTGTCACATACAGCTCAGAACCCATCAGCCTATATCTAAAGTTTTGATTTTTTGCCCCAATGTGCATGACTTTACACTTACTGACATTGAAGCGCATCTGCCATTTTGCTGCCCATTCTGCCAGTCTGGAGAGATCTTTCTGGAGCTCCTCACAATCACTTCTGGTCTTCACTACTCGGAAAAGTTTGGTGTTGTCTGCAAACTTAGCCACCTCACTGCTCACCCCTATCTCCAGGTCATTTATGAAGAGGTTGTAAAGCACCGGTCCCAGGACAGATCCTTGGGGCACACCACTTTTCACCTCTCTCCATTGTGAAAATTGCCCATTGACACCCACTCTCTGCTTCCTGGCCTCCAACCAGTTCTCAATCCATGAGAGGACCTGTCCTCTAATTCCCTGACTGTGGAGTTTTTTCAATAGCCTTTGGTGAGGGACCATGTCGAACGCCTTCTGAAAGTCAGGATATATAATGTCCACGGGTTCTCCCACATCCACATGCCTGTTGACCTTTTCAAAGAATTCTATAAGGTTCGTGAGGCAAGACTTACCCTTACAGAAGCCATGCTGACTCTCCCTCAGCAAGGCCTGTTCGTCTATGTGTTTTGAGATCCTATCTTTGATGAGGCAATCCACCATCTTACCCGGTATGGATGTTAGGCTGACCAGCCTATAGTTTCCCGGGTCCCCCCTCTTTCCCTTTTTAAAGATAGGCGTGACATTTGCTATCCTCCAATCTTCTGGCACCATGGTCGTTTTGAGGGACAAGTTGCATACCTTAGTCAAGAGATCTGCAACTTCATTCTTCAATTCCTTAATAACTCTTGGGTGGATGCCATCAGGGCCCGGTGTCTTATTGATCTTTAATTTATCAGTGAGGTCTGAAACATCTTCTCTTTTAACCTCTATCTGACTTAACTCCTCGGTCAGGGGGGGCCGTTCGGGCAGCGGTATCTGCCCGAGGTCCTCTGCCGTGAAGACAGATGCAAAGAACTCATTTAATTTCTCTGCCATCTCTAAGTCTCCTTTTATCTCCCCTTTCCCTCCCTCACCATCCAGAGGGCCAACCGCTTCTGTGGCGGGTTTCCTGCTTCTAACATATTTGAAGAAGCCTTTATTATTCCCCTTAATGTTGCCGGCCATGCGTTCCTCATAGTCTCGCTTGGTGTCCCGTATCACCTTCTTACATTTCTTTTGCCAAAGTTTATGTTCCTTTTTATTCTCCTCATTAGGGCAAGACTTCCATTTACAGAAGGAAGCTTCCTTGCCCTTCACAGCCTCTCTAACTTGGCTGGTTAGCCATGCGGGCACCCTCCTGGATTTAGTGGAACCCTTCTTTCTTTGCAGTATACACCTCTGCTGGGCCTCTATTACTGTTGTTTTAAGCAGCCTCCATGCACTCTGGAGAGATTGGACTCTTTTTACCCTCCCTTTCAACCTCCTTCTAACCAGCCTCCTCATTTGAGGGAAGTCCGCCTGTCGGAAGTCAAGGGTTTTTGTTAGAGATTTGCCCGGTATTCTTCCCCCAACGTGCATGTCAAAACGGATCGCAGCATGATCACTGTTCCCCAATGGCTCAGTAACATTTACATCTCTAACCAGGTCCTGCGTACCGCACAATATTAAATCCAGAGTCACCTGCCCTCTGGTGGGCTCCATGACTAGCTGCTCTAAGCCACAGTCATTTAGCACATCAAGAAATCCAGTTTCCTTATCGTGACCAGAACACAAATTGACCCAGTCAATATGAGGATATGAGTTACTTTCCTCCTGCTAAAAAAAGGAGCACCCACTTGAAAAAGTGCCTCTTACCCAATTAGCAGGGGTTTCTGTATGTCTTGAAAGTTAGATATATTCCGTACAGAGTTGCCACATTGGGTTTAGGTTCTTAATAGAGGATGGATTACTTTTTGAGGATGGATTATTTTGAAATGTGTAGATTCCTTGAGTTCAGCAGCAGTGATTTCAAACATTTCTATACCTGTACTGTGTACTGTGTTCGAGCCATTGTTTGAAGATATTAGGATCATGCAGGAGCCAATAATACCTGTTAATATCTACATAAGTCTTATTTAAAACTAGCTTGATTTATCGTTCGCAGTTTGTGGGTTTAGTAAGGAAATGAAAGGAAAACACTACCATGAGCTATAATAAGGAGTGTTAATTAAAAAAAAATTCCTGCAGTTTAGTTTGGCATGCAACACATTCTTAGCACTCAGTAAAACCTGTGTTTAGCTTGCCAAACCAAGCCCTGTGCCCAGGGGGCTTTTGTGCATTTATGTGCATTTGTGTATACATGGCAGTATCTGCTTGTCACCTAGAAAACAGAATTGGGAAATCTGCTTTAACCATGGCTTGCTTGGTATAGATTGGGGTGCCCAAACCCTTCCCTGGGGGCCATTTGTGGCCCTTGTGGATCCCGGATGTGGCCCTTGGGGAGTCCCCAGTCTCCAACAAGCCTCTGGCCTGCTGGAGACTTGCTGGAGCCCGTACTGGCCCGACATGACTGTCTGACGCCGCATGCCAAGTTTTCTCTGCTGTTTGCTGCTTCTCGGCTATGAAGCAGCAGTGGCAGTGAAGGAAAGGCCAGCCTTGCTTTGCTCAAGGCTTTTTATAAGTCTTGAGCTATTGTGCTACCTTCTGGTCTCCATGGCTGCCGCTTCCACCTCTCTGGGGCTACCCACATGCTCAGCCCTCCTTAAAACCCTCCCTGCAGAGAATAATGGTGAGTCTCACTACTCTCGAAGCACGTCCCTGATTGTCTCCTGATTGATGTTATTTTAACCATCTCCATGACCCATGTGCATCATTGTCTCTGAACAATTTATGTCTCCATGTGTTTTATTTCTGCACAAGAAGTTTGTGGTCAGGAGTTGTGTTAACCCCTTCTTTTCTGGCTTGGTCTGTGTTTGGTAAAAGACATTCCTGATTGTCCCATGTGCGTTATTGCTTCAGTAAAATGCATTCATTCAGTCATAAGTTCCATCTCTAATGTATTCATTTATGCAAATTTAAATGTAAATCCCTCCTTTTTCCCCACCCCCAACACTGTCAGAGAGATTATGTGGCCCTCCTGCCAAAAAGTTTGGGCACCCTAGTATAGATGTAATTTTTATCCATGGTTAATGCTAATTAAGGTTTGCAGAATCTCTTCAAACCATGGGCAGCATTCATAAAGGTCTGGAAATCATGGTTTGGTTGACTCACAATGAACAGCAGCAAGCCTGAGTCTTGCATGCTCCCTCCTTCCTCTGTGTGTGAGAGCAGAAGATCCAGAAGCTGTTTTTCTAGTTAGCATCATACTGTAGGTTGCAGCTGAGTTCAGATGCAAACCATCAATTGCTGCATTTTGACATACCACCAAACTGTTGAATGTTGCTAATTAGAAATGGAACTTTATGATTTTCTCCTCTCACCTGCAAAGCAAAGGGTTGGGGAAGAGGGAGCATGGGATTCTGAGACTTGCTTCTGCTTGTTCCCAATTTCCCAAAATATAGCTGAGAGGAATATCTGTATATCTTCGTGGTTTCCTATGTTTATATGTGATCATGTTAAATTCTTATCCACATTATATGGATATTCAGACCATGTGTTAACCATGTTTAAGAAAAAATAAGTCACAGTTAAATGTTACACTGATGTAGATATGAGATGGAGAATGTAGAGCTCAAGAACAAGAGGCACAGAGAGTTGAACATAGCCACTACTTAGGTATTTCGCTGTGAAAACACAGTGCAACAATCATGGGCCCAGGAACATAATCCCTGCACTCTAGGAATGAGGCAGATGAATCTGCAGTGATAGACCTGGGGTGGGGTGGTTTTCCCAGCAGTTCCAACTTCAGAACCTTCTAGTCATTCCTGGAGTTCAGTTCAGCATATGACCAGAAAACACCTCTGTTCTCTCCTCTTCTGACTCTGAAGACCCAACCAAGAAGCATGCAGGCTTCTCAGGTGAAAGGGTGGAGCTCGCCACCTTGTATTCCTCAGTAGGTGCTTAAACCTTCAGTGTGCCCCTCATCTCTGCCAGAACAACATTCAAGCCTGCCTTGCTTGCTGTGTTTAGCCTGGACTTGGACCCATCTGCAGTCTTGACCTCCTGCATGTTCTGAATCCCTTGAAAACTTAGCTCCTGGGACTGTGCTTATACTGTGATCTAGACTTCCCGCACCACCAGCGTACCCATAATGGTATCGGTGATTGGCCTTTGTTCTCAGGCTAATTTTCAGCTGCATATGACCACACTTAAAGATCCAGATGTTCTGATAGACCACAGGTCTGTTTAAGTTTCACAGTATAGTATCAGCACTTTAAAATTTTAAATACTTTTAACTGATCAGATTACATAAGGTTAATAACTGCGAGTTAAGAAGTGATACAGCAGCTGCTTTTAGATGTGGGAAGTATAGGTTCAATTTTCATTTGGCAGTGATATATTGTGCTCCACGCTCCAGGTGTCTCAAGCAGTCATTCTGATATATGAGACCTCTGAAAAGTGGGTCATTGGGACTTGATTTTAGGGATTATACAGACTCCTAAGTCAGCTCATGGTCCTTTCGTGCAGAAGAGGGCTCAAGATACCTAAAGGAACATAATTCAACACCTGACTATTTTTCTGAGATTGAGTGTTCATACTTTTCAAATGAGGAACCAGAATTCCCAGAATCCATCATAACTCCAAAATCCTAACAAAGAAGACAAACAAGTGCAGATGAAAGCCACCCAGCAATGTCAGACTAGCAGATTGCAATGGCAGCTTGTTACGTTCTTGATAACTTGCAGCTAAGGTTAGTTATGGCACAATCCTGCTGTTTACTAGTGCTGGTGGAGCACATGCTCCGCTGTCACGAAAGTGCCATAATGTGTGCAGTAGCGTGCTTGTTTTTCATGCCAGCAGGAAGGCAAAAGCCTTCCTTCTGGCATGCAGACCTGTGCCTGCCGCAGCAGGTAAGCCTGGCAATGTGCAGTGCAGATGCAGGGGGAGGAGTGGGTGTGTTGGGGGTTGGTAGGGCAGGATCACCAGTGTACCACATATCCTATTTCCCTTCCTGAGCATGATCTGTCAACACAAATTAATGTGGTATTGGGCCAGCTATGTGGTTGGTGCGGCTCTTGAGTTCATGAGAGTCACATGCTGGGGCTTACCCCAAGGAGACTTCCAGCATGCAAAGTTCCCCTGTGAGATGCAGCAGTAGCTACGCTGGTGCCGCTGCATTGGTACGGGTGAACATAGATAGGATTGGGCTGCCTATAAGACTATTTCTTTACTCAGCGTTTAGTTGATCTGTGGAACTCCTTGCTACAGCATGTGGTGATGGCATCTTGCCTGGATGCCTTTAAGAGTGGATTGGACAAGTTTCTGGAGGAAAAATCCATTATGGGTTACAAGCTATAATGTGTACATGCAACCTCCTGATTTTAGTAATGGACTACATCAGAATGCCAGATGCAAGGGAGGGTACCAGGATGCAGGTCTCTTGTTGTCTTTTGTGTTCCCTGAGCCATTTGGTGGGCCACTGTAAGATACAGGTAGATGGGCCTATGGCCTGATCCAGCAGGGCTGTTCTTATGTTCTTAGCTGCTTGTGTCTCAGGCTGTTTGGTGTGAATTTTTCACTGTGACTGTCTTAGAGTGATATAAATGCAACAAAATTGTTTGCTCTTTCTAACATACTAACAGATATGCCAAAATCATAACTGTGCATACTTTGAATATATCCCGCTGTTTTCAGAGGCTCTTGCTTCCAAGAAGCTACATTTAGGATTACAGCCTAAATATGGTTTGGTTCCTGGCATAACGGAAAATTCAAAAATTAGCACACTCATATACCCCACCTTGTAGGAGAATAACCAGATCCAGTTTTAAAAGTTAAATTTCTGTTTTGTGAATTACTCTCACACTGGTAGAAAGTCATCACAATACTCTGGCTACACTGTGCCCTTTAAGACCAAGAGTAAGTGACTATGTATGCATAACTTCATTACTGGCAATAGTGAAGAAAAGCCTGGATGAGCATGGCACTAGGGATGGGCAAGTATACCCCAAATAATTGTTTGCTAGGCTATATGGAAACAGAGGTTCTGTCAGACAAACCATTCTAGATTTTGAGTGCCAACAAAGGTTCTAGCTATATTCTATACTTAAAATAAAATGTGAGACATATCTAAATTACATTATCCTGATAAAGAAATCACAGGGGATTATATACTATAAATAATAAAAGTGTAAATATTCTCTTATTTATAACTCCCAGAAAGTACTTGAGGTGGTTCATAAATGCAATAAAGCTCAGAAATGCACAAGGTTGCTTAAAGGGTGTGTTTACTCCCACATTGTAACTGCAGTCGGTTCTTTTTATATGCTAATTCACTATCTGTGAATTCATGTATTTGTGAGGGACAGAATTGCTCCCTTCTATCCTTATCTGCACCTCTATTCTTGTTATTTGCTAAGGCAGAAGGGACTTTCAGAATGGTGCTTGTGATCAGTGTGATCAGCTTCCACCAGTCATTTTAAAGGGGTCTGTGCTGGTCATGGGTGCCATTCTGAAGGTCCCTGAGGGTCTCTGGAAAGTCTCTGCAGCATTCAGAGATATTTTGATTCTTCCTGATGCACTCTGCTGGCTTCCTGAGGGTCTCTACTGGATTCTTCTGATGGCAGGAAAGGTACTCCTTCCTTCCCATGGTAACCCTTGCACCTAACCCCTTTGATCCCATAGGATCAGTGGTTTGTTGTGTGCTAATTCACTATTCACGAGGATTTCCAGGAACCTAATCCGAGTGGATAATGACAATTGACTGTATAAATGTGGATAATATATTGCCTTTACTGAAATGTAAGCAGGCAGCTACCATTTTTCATTTCTGCAACTCTTCAGAGATCCATTTTCTATAATTTCTATGCATTTGTGGTACACTGTATATTTGAACACAGCACTGTTTTCAGTGGTGGTTACCTAATTCTGTGGTGTTAAGGGGGGGGGGGAAACAAAGCTAGTCCATTTTTGGAGATTTCTTAGTCACTCCACCTTAAGCCTTGTCTGCCTCTAATACTTTGGAGGAAACATGGGCTTGTAGATGGGGAGGGGGAGCATTTGTGGAAGTGCTCATGTGCAAAAAAGTAGCGAGTGCATAATGAAGAGTAGGAGAAGAGGCAATGGAAGTGGTGGTGGGGAAGCTGGTGAGTTGGTGGCAAGGAGGAAAATGCAGGCTGGGTTGAAAGAGCTTGAATAAATTGGTGTATTAGTGGAATCTTGAAGCAGTCCCAGGATTTTAAGGGTGAAATAACTTTTTAAAGCAATTTTAATATGACAGAAATGTTAATTTTCCATGTGAAAGTTTATATGATAAATTATATTGCTTTTGCTAATTGGGGAGGAGTATTTCTATGTGAAACATTCCTTATTTTTTGGTTTTCCTGTCATTTTTTCTAGATCATTCAAAGCAGAAGTCACCATGGCTACCGAGATTAGTTCACCACCACGATTTTTCCACATGCCGAGGTTTCAGCACCAAGCACCTCGGCAGCTTTTCTATAAGAGACCTGATTTAGCTCAGCAGCAGGCAATGCAGCAGCTCACCTTTGATGGAAAACGTATGAGAAAAGCTGTGAATCGAAAAACTATAGACTATAATCCTTCTGTAATCAAATATTTGGAGGTATGTTCAGAACCTGTTACAACTGCATTTGTGTACTTTTCTCAAATTGGGATTTTCTAGACTCCAGAAATCTGTTTGGTCACTTATAAATTAATTATACATGGTTTACCCCTTCAAAACATGCTGTAAAATGAACAAAATCACCAATCAGGTATAAACTGAATATTCTACAAAAGTATAAATAAAATGTGAAGTTGTAGCTAGGGGTGTTTGAAAACGGCTTTATTTTACTCAGAAGTAAGCCTATTGTGTTCAGTAAGGCTTACTCACCAGAAACAAACACCTTTAGTTATATCTTGTCATGAAACTTATGATTTTACTGAGGGATAGACCAGTTTCCAAGAAAATGACTGTGTTGATAGATTCCATCCGCTTGATCTTCTATAATATTGTGTATTAGTTTAATTAAAGAAGCAGCTGTCCATATCTGCCTATCAGAGTTTATTATAAGCTGGTGATGTATGTGCTTCTGCATTATTTCAGTGAACTCCCTTCTCCCCCTGCAGCTTCTTGTGCTGCAGGCCATAATGTTTTTGAAGATCCCACAATCCTCTGGAATGTCTCGGGGGGGGGGCACATGAGGCTACAGAGAAGCTTATTTTCATCCATGATCATTTGGATCAAACTTGCTGTTCTTCCATGGCTTCAAATCAGTTGGTGCTCTATAGCTGCTAATAATAGAAATTTGTTTTATTTTCAGAATAGAGTATGGCAAAGAGATCAACGGGATATGCGGGCAATTCAGCCTGATGCAGGCTACTATAATGATGTAAGTATATGTTCATATTTGTCCTCTGAAGCTCTGTGGATTCTAAAATATTTTTCCTGAAAGCCTGAAGAATTAGACATAATCCAAAATTGTCCTCTTACTAAGGGGAGATATGGACAATGATACTAATTGTGAAAAGAATATCATTTGACAAAACATGCCTGAAAGAAAGTGATTGTATTTGTTTTCATCTAGTCAGTTTACTTACAGTGCAATCCTGTGCCTGTCTAATCAGAAGTAAGGCCCAGTACATTCAATGGTTTTTATTCTTGGGAAAGTGTATATAAGATTGCAGCCTTAATATACCACAGTGGTAAAGTTTCGAAGATCCCACTGCACAAGCAGGAAGTACTCTAGCTCGTGTAGAATAATGTTTGTTTTCAAGTAAAGGCACCTCAGATTTTCACATTTTGAAACACACTCGTTCAATTAATACCAGAACCCAATTTACACAGAGTTTTAAAATAAAGCAGTTAACCTTCCCACACTCTCCCACAGCATAGTCACATACCTAGTATGTGACAGTGATCACAGAGCTGCTTTTGTTATCGCTTTCTCAGCCTCTCTCTCCCACTAGCCCCCCTTCTTAACCCCCTCTGCCAGTGCTGTCTTGGGCAGGCAGAAATTGCCAGTCATCAGTCAGTTATATGATTTTTTTCCCTTGAACGTGTACCATTTACATACATTCCTATGGTAAAAATATTTTTAATTTACCCGTTTTGGAGAGAAATGCTGATTTTTAAAAAATAAACACTTCGTTCTCACATAGAAACTCATTAGCTACAAATGACAGAAGAGAAAATGTGTAAACCTTGGTCATACTTTTAAGATATGGGAGAACCCAATTATCACATGGGCCACCCTTTCAGTAGTGCCACTTATGCCACAGTGTCACTTCACAGCTCAGCAACTGAGAGGTGTTCTGTAAAGTGATGCCTCAGCAGAAATGCCGCTGCTGATAGGGTACCAACATGATAATGGGGCTCCTCATCAGTGTCTCCTCATCAGTGTCTCCTCCTACCACCCCTCTTAGTCTGCCCCTTTTCCTGTAGCATTCTTTGTCTTCTGCAGCCTCCTTCTGTCTCTTCCTACCAGAGCCTCAGTAGTAGCTGTGCTCCTGAAAGGGCAGCACTGAAACAGTCCATTTATTGGTAGGGGGCAGCTAAAGAGCTTCTGGGGCCCACATCTGGCCCACAAGCTTTGAACACTCCCCCCCTTTTCCTCTCCTGCCCTTTGGAAGCAGAATTGTCTTCCGTTTGTACAGTGGGCTCTTTGGATCCAAGTCATAAGACTGCGTCTTAGAATCAGGATGATGCCTGATATGTTCAAGAAGTCTAAGAGTAATGGGTTGTATCCTAAATTCAGTTAGTCATTATTTACTTCCTGTGGGCCCAATCCTATCCAGTTTTCCAGTGCCGGTGCAGCCGTGCCAATGGGGCGTGCACTGCATCCTGTGGTGGGAAGGCAGTCACAGAGGTCTCCTCAAGGTATAGGAACATTTGTTCCCTTACCTCAGGGCTGCTTTGCAGCTACACCGGTTATGGAAAGTTGGATAGGATTGGGCCCTTAGTCATTTAAATCCCATTGAAATCAGTGGGACAAAGTGCTGACTAAGTTTAGGATATAATTCGCAGTGCAGTGTTTCTACAAAAATTGAGCTTATTTGATATAGTCCTTCAAGAGAAAAAGACTGTGGTTTTTTGAGTTTTTTTTGCTGTTGCTTTTATTTAGTACAGGAATAAAGTTGATGTTTTTTCTCTCTTCCAGCTGGTTCCACCTATAGGAATGTTGAACAATCCTATGAATGCTGTAACCACAAAATTTGTTAGGACATCTACCAATAAAGTAAAATGTCCAGTTTTCGTTGTTAGGGTAAGTATAGTGTAACACTTCCTATAGCATTAAGTGAAATTGCTTAGAATTAATATAAATTTCCTAAATATAGCATATTTTATATTGGAAACTGACAGAATATAAATCCAGTGGTGCTCAAAGCACTGGAAATATGGGGCATTAGGTTCAGTAGTTGTGGTCTGGTAACAAATGGCTTTCTAATTCAATCTTTATTCTCATTATTCTTGTAGTGGACTCCTGAAGGGAGGCGCTTAGTCACTGGAGCTTCTAGTGGAGAGTTCACCTTATGGAATGGACTTACTTTCAATTTTGAAACCATATTACAGGTAAATCCATATAAAAAGCTTTTGTAAGTGAATTTGGAATAGTATTGGGAGCTAGAGCCATTATAGCCATTTCCGTTTTTGCCCTTGGCTACTGAGAGGTGGACAATTTATTTCAATAGTGCGCGTCCTTTTCTCTCTTTAATGTTATAATCTTCATTATGACTGACATAGTGATTGCTAATCTTAAAAGAAAATTTGGAAACAATGTTAATTCAGCGCCAAATATTGATTTTAATGCTGTTCATGTGGTAGTCATCGACTCCATCAAAAATGCATGAAAGTACGTTACATATTTTTCTTATGCTTCCCTGCATTAAGAGGTTTTGCTTGTCTAGTGTGTCAGTTGTGCTTGGGGTCATTTGAACGTGTTTGCTATAAGTCTGTCTTTCTGATCTTGCAGGCTCATGATAGCCCAGTAAGGGCTATGACTTGGTCACACAACGACATGTGGATGTTAACAGCAGACCATGGAGGATATGTGAAGTACTGGCAATCCAACATGAACAACGTCAAGATGTTCCAGGCACATAAGGAGGCGATTAGAGAGGCCAGGTTTATACACAATATACAATTTTATGTAGTTCCTATTTCCATGATTAGACTGTTCTCTAAGTGTATTCTGGGTGCAGACTTGCATGGGTGTTGTCAGATTCTGGGAAATGTTTTGCACCACATCAACTTATTTTCTTTTGTTTCCACAATTTCATGGATTTGCTGGCATTTCTCTGAAATAGTGTTATCCCCGTATCTGCCTCTGCAATATGTTAGAGATGTATTTGTCTGCCGCATTCTACACTGGTATTGGTTTCTTTTATATATGGTCACAATGTGTATCAGTTATTCATTTTTTTATGTTCGCTGTGTAAGATGACAATTTCATTCCAAATAAAGAATTCAGTCTTTAATAATACAATTGAATAAAAAATCCAGAAACAAAACAGCTGCATAGTTCTCACAACATAAAAAGAACTAAATAAAGTGAAGAACTGCTTGGCTTGATGAGGCCAAGATTTTCAATAGCATGAAGGACCCTCACAGCTTTTCACAGCCAGAAGTCATGTTTAATACTGAATGGGCTCTTCAAGTTTGGAATCTAAAGCTTACAAGACAACTTTAGAACAACTTCCTGGTGTTTATGCTCCAGTTGTGCAAATGTATATTTAACTTTAAAAGTGACGTGGTATTTCCTTACTAAGTTGTGTGTGAAGAATGGTTTTATAGTCTTTTCACAAGGGATGTGAAATTTGTTTTAATAAAACACTCCTGAAGAGGAACTGCAGAAGCAATCTAAACCTACAGCATTGTTCCTTCAGGCTTTGGTGCTGCCAGTTGGGGAAGAAGATTCATTATCATGGAAGCATTTTCCATTGAATTTGCTATTTTTACATCTTGATTCAGGATTTCCTGGCAAGAACTGGTTCTGTTGACTGTATATATTTATAGTACTCTAGCTGTACATTGGATGCCTCCAAACTTAGTTCTTCTTATGTATACAGTACCAGGAGTTAGAAGGAGATGACCATTTGAATAATCTGAATCTCTCATTTGATTCTTCAGTGCATCAGAAATGAAGTGGCTGCCCATCCATAACTGAAGATAGTCCTACCAAAGCATAGTATAGTCCAATAAGCAACTGTTTGCCACAGTCAGTCTGTATTTTATAGTAAGCTTCACAAGTTCTGAAATTCCCTCCATTCTCCTAATATTTCATGGGAGTGGCATTGTCTCTCGAACCCCCCCCCCCTTTTTTGGGCTATGCAGGCCAGACCTGAAATTTTAGTAAACAAGTACCTGTAAATGT
Organism: Tiliqua scincoides; assembly: GCF_035046505.1. NCBI lineage: Eukaryota > Metazoa > Chordata > Lepidosauria > Squamata > Scincidae > Tiliqua > Tiliqua scincoides. The sequence continues at coordinate 193,667,186 of NC_089823.1, forward strand.
TTCCTGCTTCCCCCATTACAAGAAGGTTGTAATTGAAGAAGAAATCTGTTCCTGGGACTGATTTTTCCGTACGTCTTTCAAAAGCATGAAATTCCCACTCTTGTCTGAATTTGTACAGAGATTGCAGAGAGTGCAGCTGTATGCAGTCATAAGTGGAATAGGGCAAAGTGCAAGTTCTGCTGAAGCATTCTCAATTTCTTTGGGAAACAAAATGCAGAAATAAGTACTTTGCTTCATGGAAGTACATAACAGAACTTTCCTACAAATGGACTCAGTTATTTCATCATCTTAGGCTGAAGTATAGCTTTCCAGGCACTGTATATTCAGATGACACCATCAATATATTAACACTTTAGTTAAATTTTGCCCTGTCTGAGAAGTTTAGATGATCTGTTAAATGCTGACTTCTTTCCCCTGCTGTGTGTCTTCATGTAACAGTTTCTCACCCACGGATAATAAATTTGCTACATGCTCTGATGACGGCACTGTTAGAATCTGGGACTTTCTACGTTGCCACGAGGAGAGAATTCTTCGAGGTATGTGTACAAAAAGTGCTGATTGGGATATGTCAAAAGGGGAAATCTTTGTAATTGCCTACACTAAACCTATACAAGACTCTCTCCACTTCTGGTGCCCCTTCATTATTCCTTCAAACAATTGTATCACAGATTTCAGTACCATGTTGGTTGTTACTGTTTATGACTTGTTTAAATGGCTTCTATTTTTTAAGCTGTATACTATGGTTATTCCTTGCATTGATAGAAACATCTGTATAGAAAGGCGAGCTGAATGCCTGGCCTTGTATTTTTATTCCAGGATACAACGGTTGAAATGAGTTGTGCCAGAAACACTTGCTTAAGCAGAATGGAGTATATTGTCTCTCAAAAAGTAGCTTGTTGAAGCTATCCATTTTCATTTTACTTGCTCTTTGAATGCAAGTCTCAGATTGTTACATTCTTGGAAGAAGTACAGCTTTTCAGCAAGTAATACAAGTGACCTCGTAAACACAGCATACATGGAATACCTTGACTTCCCATTTTGTTCAGTTTATACAGTTTAATAAAGACATGAGAACATATTTTTAGACAACAAAAACATGAAAGATATACTGGACAGAAAATCAAGGGTTGTGGTAATGCTGCTCTCATTTTTCATTATATCACACAGCATAGTAGCTTTTATTCATCCTATAGGGAGCTGTACCTTAAGCAGAATTCCTAGGCTGGCTTTGTAGCCTGAATTCTTTTCAACAGGCAAGAGTGTGAATTGTTTCAGAATATTGAGTAAACACATAAGACTACTGTACTTCAAAAAGTAAAGACACTGGGTTTGTCTCTGTGGATACATCACAGGCAAATAGCTTAATTCTGAAGTGCCAAATTCTAAATGGCTCTTAGGCTTCCAGAAAGTTTCGCCACATTCCTCCAGTAAATACAAACTATTTCTTTAAGAAAGTTGGAATTACATGTCCAATGTTGTTATACATGGATTTTTTATGTACAATTTGTCTCAACACAAAGGACCGCTACAAATGAGAAGGAATGTGCTGATCCCTGGGGAAGTGGAAAAAATCCATCCCTTTAAAATCACAGTTCTAAAAACTGGTTTTTTCACTGTTGTAGAGAGACAGTCTTGCAAGTGATCATTCCATTCTTCAGCTGAGCCAGGCAAAGGCAGGGGGTCCTTTGCATTTCTAATTGTTGACTGCCTCTCTTCAACAGTAAGAAAACCTGTTTTTAAACTGCAATTGTAAAGGGACCCACTTCTTAATTTTTTTTAAACTGCTTTTATTTAACACATTTTATGGTATCAGCAGGGAGTCCCAGAATCAAACCCCTGCAGATGTCGAGGCATGATCTTATTCCATTAGGAGCAACAGAGGGGCAAGAAACCTGGAAGTGGTTCTTTAAATCTATTTTTGCACTGCTTTTTATCCATGGATTTTTTTTATCCACTAGGGGTTCCAGAACAGGACCCCAGTAGTAGATAACAAGGGACAACGTGTGTATTTAAATTGCCCCATCTATTTTAATAGGTTTCTTAATTCTGGGGGATATTACACAGACAATGCATCGCCCAATTCATGTATTAAACTTTCTATATGAACCACACATCATTTGTTGTACAGTACACTGGGATTTTCAGCTTTTTTTGTTATTGCTGCAAGTATTGATATTTGCGGATACTGCTTTTATGTGTACCATCACTGCTACCAGAGATGGTGGCATAGGAGTGGTGCCTTCCCTCACAGTTGGGGTTTTGGTCTGTTTTCCCAAAATCATTCCTATTTTGTAGGACCAGGCAGGTCACACCTTGTCACTGTGGCGTTCAGGCCAGGTACCACCTGCGATACTGTAAATATCACTAGAGGTACTAGAACCGCTGATTGAAAAGCAATGGACTCCTGAAGCAAAGGGGCTGCTATTTCTAAATTATTCAGTTACTATATTCTCAAGCACCATCTCTATTCTTTAAAACATTGAGACTAAATATATATAGGAGCTTATATCCATATCTACTCAGTTTGATATTGTAGTCATTCTGTTTCTAAACTAGATTTTAATTTTTTTAATGATCTTTTATCCTATGTTACTGTGGGATTTACTCAGAAGTTAATCCCACACTGCCAATGAACTTGCTCCCACAAAAATGTGCATAAAATTGCAACTTTTAAATTCACTTTATTCAAAAACATCATCTAATTCTGCTCACCCTCAGATGGTTTTTTGTTTAATTAAAAGAACCCTCCTACTGAAGAAAATAACAGATTTATCACAGCCGATGCTGTAGGTTTAAGTAGAAGCCTTATTAAGTCTTCCTTCATGTTTGAACCATATGAAACCTTTTGCCTTTCTTTAGGAACATTGGTAGGAAAACATCAATAAGCACAAAATCCCCTTATTGTTTTCTTAAACTTTCTGACGTGTTGCTTATTTCTCATATTTTGAAAGTCCATGTGTTTAGACTTGGCTTTATATAGAACTCTTAGCATGGAAAGAACTCGGCAAACACCCTACACACCTTAGCTCTTCTTAGTTCAGTTTTCTGCAGGCTGTATGACACATAAGGCATTTAATTTCACCATATGTTCTAGCATTTACCTCTTACAGTCCCTTAATGCTTTCATATGTTTTATACAGAAATACAGCTGTGAATAACTGCCTAAATCTTCTGAACCTATCAGTATATAATGTCCATTTTTTATTTACGGAACCTCTTAGAAGCCATGAAACCACAATGCTGATTCATACTGGTATCTTATATATCCCCAATTGTAGAATTTCACCAAGTACAACTTGCATGAGATTTTAGAGCATCTGGTTCAAAACTACTTTGTGGATCTGCTCTGCTGACGAATTGCAATTTTGGAACTAAAATAGTAGATCCTTGAAGTCTTAACTTCAATTTTTAACTTAAAATTTCACAAGTACATTAGTTGCTAGCAGTGGCAGCTTTTGAGTGAATGTCTTGTTTCCGTTTGATCTTTAGCAGTGTTTCTCAAACTGGGTAAGGACCCACTTGGTGGGTCACAGCCTGATTTCTGGTGGGTCCCATAGAGCCTCCAATGAAAACAAGGGTGGTTGAAAGAGCAGGTAACTAATTTTCTCAAGACCTGAGGCTATTCAGAATTCAGATAGTTACTAACTGCCCTGCAAAGAGCTGATCTCCCACAGTTTGCAAGCTTGTGGAACTATAAGAAGATAAATATTTGAGTGTCTTTTTTTTCTGGAGCGTTTTTTTCCAAGTCAAAGTCAGGTAGTACAGGCAGGTGAAGGCTGTTTCACATAACTAATCTCCTCAAACCTTGAAAGCTGTTCATTAGGGCTGACTCATTATGAGAAATTGATCAAGTTTTTTGCAAATAAATACAATATTTCTTTCTAGATGACATCTTTTTAAAAGTCTTGTAAAGCTAGGTGCATCCTGATAGAGCATCATTTTAAAAAGTGGATCCCAGTACTAAAAAGTTTGACAACACTGATCTATAGGAATTGATCAGGATGTTATGAATTGGGCATAAAATTGAAGATGGGAGGAGCAATTCATAACATTGAATGGGACCAGATAGATATTCCCTTGATTGTATTAAGGATAATCTCCTTTTATGAATTAAAACTTCATGTTAAGTGTTCCCTGTTCTTGTTTGTATTTGATATAGGTTTTAGGTTTTGTGTGTGTGTTTTACAATTACTTCCGTTCCTCCACTATCTCTCTGAACTTTACGTGCAAACCTTTTACCCAGTCAGAAGAAATTTGCACTGGAAAGAGATATTTCCAGTATTAATTTTTTGAAAATAACTCCCAGAAATTGTTTCTATACCAGCTTTGAAGAAGTATCACTATTATAAAAGCAGCTTGGAAAAAACAATTAACTTGATAACATGAATGATGGTGCTGATAGAGCGTTGGACCTTTGTAATGATATATCTTGGGGTTTTATACATCCAACCTTGCCAAGAAATAAAGACCATATAGAAATCTACAGCTGCCTTGGTTGCTGCCAGAAGACTTAAAGTGACAAATTTGCTTTATTTTTTTCCTGTCCAGCATCATTATGGGCTGTTTCTTTAAATACATTGCTGTTGACTTAAGGCAGTTGTTTTCAGACCATGCCAAGGAGACTTTGTGGTTTCTCAGAAGCTTTTTCAATGAGATAGTAATAGCAGACACTACACTTGCCTCCTATTTTTCCCTGTAGGGAAGTGTTTGGTTTTTGTAGCCCATAGTTCACACAAGTACACACAAGGCAATGCCAGGGCTTACTAAGAATGCTGTTGACCTGAAAATGTGCTCTAGTTCCTAGAACACATCGAGTTTGTGTTAGAACACATCGAGTTTCCAGTCGCGTTTGACCGGAAGTAGCTTCTAGAGAATTCGGCAGGCCATTCTGAGGCAAGCAGAGGCCTATAGAGTAGATTGCCAACCTGGTGCGAGGCCTCTGGAGGCTCTAGGTGAGTAATTAGGCAAGCTTTGGTGGTGGATTCCAGCATTCGTGGAATTCCTTATTCATGGCGGGGGGTGGTCTGGAGCCAAATCCCCACAGCTAAGGAGGGCTCACTGAATAGTGGTTCATTGGCAGACAAGTCAGCACAGGAGGTTTCCGTGAAATTAGAAAGTTGAATATCACTGTGCTGAGACATATTTGAGATACATTTTGCTTATGATTAATCTGGTGGACCCAAATGTTTCCTGCATGGTCTACATTTTGGAGAATTCTAAATTACACAAGTTCTATTGGGTTATGAAATGAGATTCTTATCAACTATGCTTATATATGAGTTCATCTAGAGAGCTTGAAAAAGTGACTTACATACTGCTTCTAATAAAGCAGACTTGTTCTGCCTCTTGCAGATGTGAACTTCCAAGTTTCTGACATGGCACTACACTTTCTGTTTTGTTCTCAATAAGGTATGAAATGTTCAGTGAAATTGTTAAGGGTGGTGAATATCTTATAAAATCTAGGTTATCTTCTTTTGGTATACAGGGTACATTCTGTGCCACTAGCTCTGCAGACAAAATTGCCTGAATTAGGTATGTCAAGGGCTGGCTGTTTGAATTTGGAGCAAAAACATTTCAGCTCTGTCCTTTTTATGAGACAATTTAGGGAGGTATTGTCTTCCAATACAGTCAGTGAGATGAGGCACTTAGTTAATTAGATCAAAGCAGATGAATGACTCAGCCTGAAAATAGAATTGTTACTGGTTGAAAACAGAATGGTCCTCTGAGATGCGGACTGTCAGACTTAAGTCTGAGGTTTTCTGGTGCCTGTTTGAGAATTCATCCCACTGATTCCTTCGCCAGCGGTCACTTTCTATCCATCCTTTTGGGTAAATGAATGCCACTCATTTCAGGCATTCCTCTATGCCTGTTCTCATATAGTGTCTAAACTAGGCACGATAAGAAACTTGAATTGTAGCCATGGTTGGCCACCTATGTTTATAATTTGAGAGAGCAAACTCTATTTAGGGTGCAGTCCTAACCCCTTACGTCAATACTTTCCAGCACTGACATAAGGGCAATGCAGTTCTGAGGTAACGGAACAAACATTTCCTTATTTTGAAGAGGCCTCTGTGAGTGACACCCAACTGCAGGATGCAGCACAGGTCCTATAGGCACTGCTATGCCAGTGCTGAAAAGCACTGACAAGGGGTTAGGACTGCACCCTTAGTTTATTTCCTCTTTCTGAGGTCTTTGACACCATTGATCAAGTGTTAGTGATGTGATTATAGGAATTGTATGGTGCTTGCAAGGCTGCGTCAAAGATCATTCTTGACTGTGTTTGAGAGATTCCAGAAAGTAGCAATGAACTGCCAGGATGGAGTGTCAAATTTATTTCCTACAGAGAACCAAATAGTACTCAGAAAGCACTCACTTTTTGACACCTGCTAAGGGCCTGAAGTAATGTCATTAAGGGGGGAGTGATTTCCTTCCTCTAATTTCCAAACATCTCTCTCAAGATCTCTCCACTCCCTCTCTGTCTGCCCCCCTGCCTTTCTCTTCCCTCTCTTTTATGCCTCCTAGCCCTTCTTCTTTTGGTATGATATGGTGGCCACCATCTTTGGTCTCTCAAGATCTTGAGAGATTCCTCAAGATCTTGGATTCCGAAATCTCATGAAACATTGGAGCTTCCTTGGAGGTCTCCAAACTTTGGCCATGCAGAGCTCTGTAGCTGCATCATGAAGAGCTTCTGTGGACTGACTGTGACCCAAAGGCCTTATGTTTGACACCCCTGGTCGAGGTCCTTGTGAGTAGGGTTTGCCCTCTCTGCTTCCATTCATTCAAGTGCTACAGCTTTGGTTGTTTTCTGGTGGCATCTTTCCTGCCTAGAATTCCCAAGTTTCAAAAGGAAGTATCTTGGAAGACTTACAATATCAGTTACTTGGTGAAAGCTATTACCTCTTTTTTCTAAGTCTGGACCTGGCAGTTATTCATAACTTGACCTTACAACCCAATATAAGTAGGAATTGTTGAGATTGCAACACTAGCTTTGATGAGTTGGGAGTGCTTGCAGAACATAGTAGATTTGGTAGATAAGTAGATAAGTAGACCCTTATGCAGATCTGGGTCCCACCAACACATCTATCTTAGCACTTCAGAGTCTGCACTTTAGTCTTCCTGGAACACTTCAACATACTGCCTTATAACTAGTGCAACAAAATGTCAAGTCTTCATATCATATTTTTTAATGCCATATATGTGGCTGTTATGATCTGCTGGGGATGCCTTTTGATAGTGTACTTTGGACTATATGTGTGTGTTGGGTGAGTCCATAGAAAATTCAAAACAGTGGTAAAAGTGATTTAAAAAGACACATGAGGTCCAGATAAGAATATAGTTCATTCATCTTCCTCTGAGGGCACAATCCTAACCACGTCTACTCAGAAGCAAGTCCTATTTTGTTCAATGGGGCTTACTCTCAGGAAAGTGGTTAGGATTGCAGTCCCAGGGAGATACATTTTCACTTTTACATATTATCCTAGAAGTACAAAGATCAGATATGTGGTACCTCTCTAGCAGATACAGAAGTTGAAATGTAAGTTTACCTTTCATGTGTTCTTGGATTGAACCAGTGAGTTGAGGCATACATTATTGGTAGCTTGGTTCCTAGCTTTGGGTTTCCAGATAGTCTGAGCTGTTGGATACAGTGCAAAACAATTTTATTTAAGCAGACATTAAATGGATAAAGATGCAAGATTCACTGAGAATTTTGATTGTTTTTTCACATGCACATGTTGAGGTTTTAGGTTTTTTTTCTCCTCAACATAAGGAATAACTTCAGTTAAAAATCTAAAGAATTATTTAGATTTTAAAACTGCAGAGACCTCGTATTTATGAGTACGTTTCTTTCACTTTTATTATTAAGTCTCCTCCAGATGCTAAAACCATCCACACAGTCAATGTACCCTTGTGCCAAGGTGCCTTTTGAGTTTTGGTCACTATACTTACTCATTTAAAAAAATATATATACCTTTAAAGTCTCAATAAGTGAAAGAATGGTGATCTCTAAACAATTTCTTTTACTAGTACTGATGTATCCATATTGTTGGATGACTCCTTGAGTCAACACAACTACAGTGTCTTATATGGCTGGTATAAAAGTATGAGCTGGAGATGAGCTTCTGCAGCTAGCACATTTTGGTCAGTAGATTTACTTCCAGATGTTAAAATATAATCCTGAGCTTCCAAAACCTTCCAAAAATTTGATTGAGTACATAAAACAAAATGGTTAAATTATTAAGATAAGCGTGTGGCATTTTTTGTGGCTCTTTATGGAGATCAGAGACAGACCAAAAGTTCTATATGCAATTGTTTTATCGTTGGATATTTCCAAAATTTTAACTAGCAATACAATGTGTGGAACAAGATGGTGTTTCTTCCAAGCTTATATTGCATGTTTACATGAAGGTCATGTAATGGGTGGGTAGAGCTTTTCGGCCCTATTAATGAAAAACATACAGTAATAGAATCCATCAGAAAAAGTATTGTCATAACTCTGTTTTGTTAGACACCCTGTTATCAGCATCTATATCCTGATTTTTATGTCATCTGTCCCCCCTGGCCACCACAGTGGAGGTTGGTTGTTCAGAGGGTTTTTATATTGCTTTCAAATAAAAATTTGCAGAGCAGTTTGCAAACCAAACAATAAGCCAATAACAAGCAGAACAGCAATTAAAATTGGTTAATAGTAGTTTAAATAGCCTAGGGCCACAATTCTAACCAATTTTCCAGCACTGACATAAGGGCAATGCAACTCTGAGGTAAGGGAACAAATATTGCCTTACCTTGAGGAGGCCTCCATGACTGTCCCCCAACTGCAGGATGCAGCACATGCCCCACTGGCATAGCTATGCCAGTGCTGGAAAGTTGGTTCAGATTGTGCCCTAGGAGAATTAAAAGCCTTTGACTGGCACCAAAAACATAGCAGTACAGTTCCATGCACCTGTATATAAATGGGAATTATATAAATGGGGTGTTGGACAGGGAAGGTCCATTTTTAGTATATTTGCTGTGGTCGTTGAGATCTGAGTAAGACACTCAACTGTCTGCTGTTAGTGTGCAGGCTCTCAGTCATTGACTCAGCCAGAGTGATGTCTTGGAATGTTCACATAAGCATTCAGACTGCTCAGTGAGACCAAAGGACTAAGGAGCAGAAAGAGCTGTATGTTTATGCCTTGTTGGAAAATGGTTGTAGAAAGATGAACAGGCTGAATGAGTATAATGCTTCTCTTGGGAATGCTGTTGTGTTACCTGACTTGCCATACGAATGATATATTTGACAAAGCAATCCTGGATAAACTTAAATCTGTGGAGGCAGTCTCTGTCGTATGCTAGGTCGAGACCGTCTAGGGCTTTATAGGTCATCACCAGTGCCTTGAATTGAGCTCAGAAGACAACATGGCACTAATGCAGGCACTGAAGCACTGATGTAATATTTTTGTCAGAAGGCAGATGGCAATGCTTTGGATCAACTGAAGCATCCAAACCAGGGGTGCCAAACGTAAGACCGCGGGCCAAATACAGCCTGCAGAAGCTCTGTATCCAGCCCACATAATAATTGGGCTCTTGCAGTACCATCCTTTCAGCAGCACCATTTCTGCCAAGGCTCTGGTAGGGAGAGATAGAAGGAGGCCTCAGAAGATAAGAAACACTATGGTGGACAGCACAGACCAAGAAGAGTGAGAGCAGGAGATGCTGCCAAGATGCTGAAAAAGCCCAGTTGTCACACAGGTCACTTTGCGCCAACTCTGCTTCTTCTGAGGCTTCATTTTGCAGAGCAGCTGCTGAGCTGTGAAGTGATGGCAGAAATGGCACTGCTGATGTGGTGGCTTGCGTGACAATTTGATTCTCCCATCCTTGAAAATACAATCAAGATTTGCTTGTTTTCTCTTTTGTCATTTGCAGCTAATGAGAACCTACATGAGGACAAAGTGCTTATTTTTGACCATCATCTGCTTAATGACATCCCTTTCAGCTTAATGATATCACTTTGGGTCTTCTGCAGGCACCATGAATGCTATTCAGCCCACTGTTTGAAATGAATTTGACACCCTTGCTCTAAAATGTCATTAAGGGCAACTCACTTAAAATGCATTATAGTCTAAACCAGTGGTTCCCAAACTGGTGGGTTGTGAACCACCAGCCTGAGAAGCACTGTCCCTTTCCCTTGAAGGGACAGAGAAGGGGGAAAGGATCACACTGCTACTGGCGCCAGAAGGTTTTTTTAACTTACTGTGGGCCCTGCAGGTCCTTAAGGGGGTTCGAGGAGGCTGCAGAACCCTCTGCAAGGCTCCCATGCCTCCGAACGGCTGAAAATATGGAAAAATAGTCACTTCCCGTTTTTATTGCTTTCGCTTGAGGCAGGTTGGCATCTATGGGTCAATAAAATTCCAGCTATGACCCATATGAGGCTCTGCAACCCCTGGGAGGTCACAAGCCTCAGGTTGAAGAACGCTGGCTTAGCATATGGCATAAAACAGTGGTTTTCAACCTTTTTTGTGCTGCAACCCCAAACAGATAATGAGCTCCTCCTGGGAACCAGTTCGCTTACTCCTTGTCCCCATTGCTGCCCACTCCCCACCCCTGTTGTGCCCTCCTAGCACTGTTCATTGTAACCAAATATTCTTAGAGCAGAAAAAATAAAGTGAAGCCTGACATTAGTGAAAGCTATTTTAGCACATTTGCTTAGAGCCTGAGAAGGACTGGAACACAATCTCCTGTGTTCAAGGGGTATACCAGCTGCCTCCCCCTTTACCTGATGGTACTCTTGTCCAATGGTCTTCAACCTTTTTCACTCTTGTAAGTTGCTCTGACCCCACAATTGAAGTTTCAGGACCCCATAGGGGTCCCAAACCTTGACCCAAGGTTGAAATACACTGGCCTAAAACATGCCTCAGAATTTTCTGCAATGTGCTGGAGTTCCACAGGAATTTCTTGGTTGTTGAGGTTTTAATGTGGAACAGGTTTTTGAAAGTAGCAAGTATGAAAACCACTAATATTAACATAGCATTGAAACTCTGTGTCAAGGAAAGCTAAACTGCCCCAGAATTATATCAGAAACCTGTTAACAAATACATGTTGTAATGCAGACTTTACATACTTGCTGGGCTCTGCTTTAAAAATCTTTTTGTCTGGGTAAGAGCTTAAAGAACCTAAAGGGCTTGCAGGTGTGTGTGTGTGTGTGTGTGTGTGTGTGAACCCCCCACTCCCCCGCCCCCCACAAACCCATTGGGTCCTTTAATAACTTACCCCTGCTAAAAACATCCTTGAAGGAGAAGGCTGCCTCCCGGCAACCTAGGTCTTTAAGGAAAAAAAAGCTTGCTGGAGTGTAACAGGAAATGGTTAAAGTCCCCTTCCTGTTAACCTCTGGCTACTTGTTTAGACAACAGCAGGCTGCCAGGAGGCAGCCTAAAGGTCTCTGTGAGCTGCTAAGCTCGTAGTGACTTAGTTTAAGCCAAAATTTTGCCCCTTCCCCCCATGAGTTTGAATTGCACGGGGGAGTGGGGAAAGGGACATGCGACTGATGTATCCATGTGGGGGGGATCCAGAACAGAACCCACACGGATACCAGGGCATGCTTGTACAGGATCTAGAATCTGTGCGCTCTGAAACTTAGGCACCATCAGCATGAATTTTTAAATGTATCTTATTAATCACTAGTTACAAATTAGCTATAAAATGTTGACATTCACAATCTTCACTCCCAGTTACCAAATTTTGTTCCATAAATAATGTTCTCTGTGAAAAGGCAGAAAACTACACACTTTTTGAGTGGGCTTCATATTTTCATGCACTCACCAGATAAAACCTGCTATGTTCAGTCATCCTTGGTTGTTGATAACATATTTTATTGCACTCCAACTGTTACCCTGCACATGCCCAATCTCGTCTGATCTTGGAAGCTAAGCAGGGTCAGGCCTGGTTAGTACTTGGATGGGAGACCACCTGGGAATACCGGGTGCTATGGGCTTATACCATAGTCTTTTGAGACTGAAGGTTGCCAACCAACCATTACTGTGCCATGTTTGGAGCTTTCCATATTGTTGCATTCCAGAACAAAAAATTGACACCCTTTTTCATAGTCTCCTGTAGCCAATTTATAGATTTACCGATATCCTTTGAAGGGTTATCTGTTGAGAATTCTGGCTCAACAGTAACTAGAATGCATAGACCCATCTGTAAGAAATTAGCTTACAATCGCTGATAATAAAGACTCTTGTTCTAACAATGCTAGATTTCTCCCTTGAGATTTTATCCTGCTGTTTTCCTACTTACACTGCCAGGTATCAGTAGCCTCTAGAACAGGAGCGTCAAACATATGGCCCATGGAGGTTCTTTATCTGACCCACACAATAGTTGAGCTCTCCCAGCACCACAACCAGCTTTTCTCAGCTGCTGTCGGAGAGTGACCCCTCTGTGATGCTGCTGAAGTGATGCTGCTGAAAGCATGGCCTGTGTGAGAATTGGGCTCTCCCATAACTTGAAAATATTATCAAGATTTGCATATTTTGTCTGCAACCAATGAGTTCCTAGATGAGAACAAAGTGCTTATTTATGGTCATCACCTGCTTAATGACAATCTTCGGCTTAATGACGTCGCTTCCAGCCCTCAGCAGCATGAATGCTACTCAGCCCACTGGATGAAATGAGTTTGTTACCCCTGCTCTAGAAGGACCCTGAGACTGCTCTGCCAGGGTTGGAACCAATATATGTTAAGCCTATTTATCAACGGATTTTGTATCTGCAGATCTGGCTCAGCTTGGGTCCCCCAGACCCATGTTGAGCCACACTTTGCCCAAATTGAACCCTCTGAAAGGGACTGGAGCTGTACTCTAGTCACCTCTGGAAGGCTTTCTGAAGTCCTCAGAGGCTTGGGGGAGATGCGCGTTGCCTCTGTGGGCTTCAGAATGCACTCGCACAGCTCCAGTTGCCTTCAGAATGTTTAAAGGGGTCAAAACAGCGGGAAGTGAGGGTGGGGGTCCAAGAACGGATCCTTTGCACATACTGAGGTCCCACCTGTAATTTATTTCAAGTCCCAGGCCACTGGAAATTATTGCTCTTCTATAATATTGTTTCAGCAGGGCTTTGAAACGTATTACTTCTTAGAGGAACTATACATCTCAGGTGTCTAGATCTGAGTCTATTCCAATATCTAAAATGTGTACCATGGAAAAGTTCACCTTAGCAGTTGTGAAGCATTTGAGACATTTTCATCCACAGTAGAAAAGCCAGAGCATCTTATAAGATCTCTATTACATTGACATGTTTCTAGTAACATCACAGCATGGTTCTTTTACATTGTTTGACTGTAAGCCAGTGGTTCCCAAACTGTGGGTCGGGACCCACTGGTGGGTCACGACCTGATTTTTGGTGGGTCACATAAAGGTGAGGGAAAGAGCAAATAACTAATTGCCTCAAGTCCTGAAATTATTCAAAAATCAAATATTGTAGCTGCTAATTACCCTGCAAAGAGATTGGCTCCTGCAGTTTCCAAGATAGCTGCTATATGCCCTGCATCTGTCTGAGCTTCTGCAGTTTGCAAGCATATGTAAATATAACGAGATAAATGTGTTATGGTCTTTTTTCTGATTAGTATGACTTATAAATAAATATTTCTTTCTAGGTTTCCTTTTCAGACTGGAAAATATAGGTGACTCCCAATAGAGTGCTGTTTTAAAAAGTGGTTCTGGTATTAAAAAGTTTGGGAACCACTGCTGTAAGCCATAGAATTATATTTCCAATAAATCCACTGTATCTGCCATACAATTGTTTGTGACATCACAGTAGTCTTGCACCTCTCAGTTTACTCTCAGGACAAATGCTATTGATTTTCATTTATCACAATGAGTGAGTCTAGAATAAATACACTTTATTTAGTAGTTATGTAAAAATTATTTATTGGACTGTTTGCCACTTGTGGTCCTTGATGCCCCTTAGATTTGTGGTGACAAAATTCCACCATATGCTTCCTAATTTCAAACAAGGTGTTTACCATGAAATATACTATCATTAGTAGATAAAACGTTACTGACTTTGGAACTCAGTGTCAGTGTTGGCCGAGCTTAGGACTGGGCACTAAATGAGTAGAGGTTTGATTTTAGAATTATTTGAAAAGATCCCCTTTCTGGCCCAGGCCATGTTTGACTTGTGCAGGTTCTGAACCTGTATTTAGGCAAACCACAAGTTCCTGAATCATAAGTATTGGGGAGGTTTTAATACTTGAATCTTAGCAGCATGTCTGATTAACGATTCTTTAAAAAGAATGCATATAGGAGGTGACTTGTTCTTGGACACAAATGAAGCTGCTAAAATTCAAGGCTTGGATCCGAAGACTTGCTTGGGCAGACCCAATGGAACCTTTGACGCCTTCATTTTGAGTGGCAGATTCCCAGTGCATAACACAAACCACTTTTCAAATGATATACAGGTTGAGACTTATTATTTGTTCCAAGCACTCACATGGATGGCAAAAAATGTACTCTAGCAAATCAATTTAAAAAACAAAGTTTCTTTGCTCCAGTGATTTAAAAACAGCCTTGCTGACCTTTGTGATGTAAGATAAGAACATAAGATAAGAGTCATTAAGAAGACAATCCATCAGCGTTTCACCCAGCCCCTCCCTTCACCAATGCAAAATGATCACCTTTCTTTCACATACTCAGGGGGAAGGGAGGGATCACCTGGAGAGAGGAGGATTGGTGGATTGTCAGCCAGCTGTCCTCGCTCTCTCATTAAGGAGGCTATTGTTAAAGGACGGTTCAGTTTTTTAGACTGATTTTAAAGGGGTGCATTTTCCCCTTCTCCAGGGATCAGCACATTCCTTCTCATTTGCAGGGGGTCATTCATGTTGAGTCAAAACTGTGTATTAAAAAATCCGTGTATAAATAGGCTGGACCTTTAGATGCTTTTTTATACAGGAGAATCCAAATATGAGGTGAAATTCAACAGCACAAAGTATGAGGTTGCATACCTGGAGAATAAAATATATTCATCATTAATACATGACTCATAGTACTTAATACATTAACTCATCATTAATACATGACCTCTTCCTTCAAGTTTGTTGCACCTGTCAAAGCAACAGCACTCATTTGTGTGTGCTTTATTCTTTGGGTTTTTGCCTTAAATGTATAGGAGTAACAGACAGTGTTCTGAGGGTGGGTGACAGGAATTAAGTGCAAGGTGAGTAACTTTGCTTTGTTGTCCAGAACAGAGGAAGAGATTTTGTTTACTTAATGCAGGGTATTGTATGGCTTGCACTGTGGTCCTTAAACCTTGAAGGAGCTGTAATCAAGGAATCACATACCAGTGTAAGATGGATAGAAGCCTACGTCAAATGACATGTGAAATAGCATTCTACATCCATTCTCAAGCATAGTTTGAACCATGTGTTTACTTCAGATTTAAACTGGTTTATATATCTCAGCCCCTTCTCCAATCCTTGGGAATTTTTGCTCATTCTTAGCAACATGATAGACAAACACAGAAACCTTCAATCTTAGTTAGAGTTTATCCTCTTAGGTTTTCTCCACAGTTAATCACTACAGCTTCCACCAATTCTTCCAAGAAATTATAAAAGTCACAGAACATCTTTTTATGGTAAGCATTTTAACCAGTACATTTAGAGATCTTCCCAACTGGCTTTATAGGTTGGTTAAATGGTACATATATTGTTTACTTACTGAAACACAGTGTGTGTCTTTTCTTGTTTTGGAAAATCCTTTGTATTGTGTGCTTTTTCTTCAGAAAGAACGAATGAAAGTTGCACAATGCTGTATTTTAAGCATAGTTACATGTAGGCTGCCTTATGTGCCACTCAGAACCCCTTAGAAAAGATTATTTTTTCTCCCCAATTGGCTTACAAAGTCATTACATAGTGTGTGTAGCTACTTAATAGAAAACATTCAGATAAGAAGTCTCTTTTTAAAATGGTAATTGTAGTGTAGTGGCTATGTCCCTTGACTTTTCATCAGGGATATTCACTGGAATGTCTGTGATTTGCTGCACTTGTACATGAAGGTATGTTTGTTTTCATAGGCATAGAATGCATTCTAATTACAAATGCATTTGTTTACACCTCTGTATTCTTCCTGCAACTGTAACTTTATTTAATATAATACTTAGCGCCTGATTTTTCATCTGATTTGCTTTGAGGGAGAAGAAATACCTTCATTTATGGGCAGTAATAAACTCTCAAAATATAATGAGATATGCTGTATATGGGGAACAGTATCACAAGCATTTACACATCTGTGCCCTTTACCAAAGTTTATCACATTTATTCATTTTTTTCTGTCCTCCCATGGTCTCAGGTCAGACTGGTTTTGTGAGCATTTTAAGTAGGCCTTTGGAAAAAAAAAACACTAAAGCCAAGTTCCAAGAAGTACATCTCTGCTGTAATACATATGTGTACAATTATTACTAGAACCTATTGAAGAGCCTGTGATATCCCTAGTAATGAATAACACACTCTTTGTTCCTCATACCTGAAGAGGTATGTTTTTGTTTCACAAAGTGAAAGTGTTTTTGTGAAAGTATCTTAATAATATCAGAAGAAATCAGCAGCAAACTGACTTGTTTTGTATGGGCCCTTTTCTGTTGGCAGGCTCTTATATGAGGTTCAGGATATCTAGTGGGGCAAGGGGTACTTTGAAATAAATTATTTTATGTTACTTTTTTTTTTTTGCGCTTATGATGATTAAAACACATTGTTATTTTGACCTAAGTAGCAAATACACAACCCATGTGGGTTTTAAGAAAAGGCTATTTCACTAGTTTACTCATTTGAAAAATTAAACTTTCAGCCCCATCTTTTAGCCAAGATTGAATTAAAATCCAGAACAAAAGTATGACATATAAGGAGGGGTGTGTATGGTTGTGGCAGTCAAATGTCATGTGAATGAGAATACTGACACTGCGTTATCCACAATCAAGTTGGATTTGGTGATGTGCCAGTGTGGAGGAAAACTGAGTGATGCTCCCTGTCTTTTTGCATTGGTTTAATTGCACATTAGCATAGCATAGCAAGATAGGGAGTGTCACCCAGTTGCCTTGGCAACAGAACAATATGTTTCCCTGTCTATTATCCTGAAGGCTTGGGGGGGGGAAGGGTTTTGTTTGCCTTCAGTAACATGGTTATGTAACTAAAGCTGATTGGTGATGTGATGCAGTTATGTCACATTCACTGTGTGTGTCCTGATTGACTGGGATCATGTAGTTTTTCAGAAAGAAGTCCAAACAAAAAATGTCATTGAGGCTCCTACAGATTGAGATGAAAAAGACACGTGTACGGGGAAAGGGAGAGTATGGAAAAAGAGAGGTTGGTGGGGATAATTTTAGCTTCCAAATGCATACTTTTTATCCCATGCATATTTGGGGGTGAAAGTTCAATGCAGCCACAACTTGGGTTATCATGCGTACTTGAGCATAAAGACTACGTTCAGTAAGATGCTGGGAGTATTTAGCTTTCAAATTTGGGGGGAAATTTTTTTTAATGGCAGGTTTATACATTCCGTAGTGCATCATTGTGTTAGTTTGCACTATAATAGGGGTTGCCAAACTGCGGTTTGCAAGCCACATGCAGCTCCTTGATATATAATGTGTGACTCACAGAAATATGTTACCTGAGTTCCGTTTTACATTCCAATTAGTACGAGACACAAATTCAAATGCCTCTTAAACATTGTGGCTCTCAGACATCTGAAACTTCTTTTACGTGGCTCTTACATTAAGCAAGCTTGGCCTCCTCTGCACTATAATATGACCGAATAGAGATTTCGCTAACAATGATTTTTATAATCTAGGAAAATGATTAAGTTAAAAGTTTTTGGGAAACCCTTGGATGGGTTATTGCAGTTATTTGTTTACATTTTATAAGTTATTTATCTTGCTATTCATACTCAATCTTCCTGATTCCCAAGGCAGCCAGTATTTTGGGAAATAATATGTTGTAATGTTTTGGCAAACATATTCCCAAATGTTATGCTAGAGGCATCTCTGGGGGTTGCAAGAGAGAGTTTCTGGTGCAAGAGCTCACAGCTTCATCCTCATGATGGACCACCTCCTGTATCAGACCACACAGAATAAATTACAATATCATATATTGGCAACCTTCAGTCTCGAAAGACTATGGTATCGCGCTCTGAAAGGTGGTTCTGGCACAGCGTCTAGTGTGGCTGAAAAGGCCAATCCGGGAGTGAATTATACACTGTAATGATATTATACAATATCATACACACGGGCTAAATGCAGGGGTATCACCAGGATTGGTATCACCCCCTATTTATTTTAGTATATAACAGTGCAGATCACCCAAAAAACCAGTGGCCCAACTTGATTACACACAACTGCATAAGAGCTCTTTTATTGATTCTGATACATGGAAATGATAGCTGACTTATACTAACACCTTATTGGTTCCCTGTTGTGTCATAACAACACCTTATTAGAACAATCAGAGTCATTGGTCTGTTTTCAGTTAAAGAAATCCACTTTTTGTTACATCAGGCAGTTGTGTTTTCCTTTTCTGGTTATTTGGCTATGCTTGATAGAATACAGATAGTTCAATGCAGCTTGTTTCATTGCATCTGCATTAAATTGCACATCGAATGGTATATAATATGATGATGGTATTCAAAAATACGGATATTTTCACAATTTTGGCCGCTAGTTGTATTATACACACACTCCTGCACTGAGTGCATCACCTTGTGCAATCCCACACCCTCTGCAACGCCACTGGAAACAGACAACTTTGTCTTATCCCATAAATTTTAGCTGTTGCCATTCAATCAGATAATAATTTGAATGAGTGCAGTCCCAGTCTGATCCCTCTCAGTCCAATGCTCTGTAGGCACTCCAAAGTGTGCACAATACTCCCAGCAAGCAGAGATAACCCCAGTCCAAGGAATGGGACTTTGTATGTAGAGATGTTCCTGACATTGGACTGAATTAGGAAACCCTTGAATATATTTGAACTTCACATGGTCATTAAAGGCCACTCTTGCAGAGAAAGCATGTGAATAAAGGCATTAAGGCTTTTATTATAGAATGTAGTAGTGTAACCATAATTTTGAAATATCCGTTATTTTGTGGGGAAAAAATCTTCTCGCTCCCATGATTGCTAAGGAATCTTCAAACAATTTTTTCTAGTTTCTGCTGAAAACCTAGAATACAAGAGAGTCTGGGTAGCCTTGAAGTGGCAGAGTGTAGGACATTCAGAAGGTTCCTTCTATGGCCCATATGCTTCCAAACCTGAGTTTCTTTCTGCCCATCTTCATGTGTCAAATCCTTCTCATTTCTTGTCACATAATCTAAACACATTTCAGGTTCTTCCAAAATAACAGAAAAGTGTTGATTTATTGACTATGTATTATAGATCAAAGATTATGATACTTCTTTAGTAGACTGACTCAGGCTTCTATCCTATGCACATTTTTCGAGAGCAAGCAGCACTGAACTCAACAGGGCTTATTTCTGACAAAGCATGTTTAGAATTCTTGGCACATCTCCTAAATAACCACTCACCTGATCATCTGTGGTGAACAAGAATGGCCTCCAGACAAATAAGCACAGAAGAGTTTTGTTTTGTCTAGCAAATTGTTAACATAGGCATGGTTTAAAAAGTTGTAAGCCACCAATCTTTGTGGAATTATTTGCAAGGCTGAACTTATTAGACTTTTCAAATGGAGAGAGAAAGAAAGCAAACTTTTGAATTAAGGATATACACATACAGGCAAAAATTAAAAGAGTATTTTATATGTTGAAGGCTACTAATCTACTGACTGAGACATGGAACTCTTTAAAACTGAAGAAAAGCAAAGGCTAGACCTTTTGAACAAAAAGATGTGGCCTCCCACCAATACAGCACTGCTCATGTATGGCTGGTATATGTAAAAATCTCTGCCAAATAGATGACGGAGCTATCAGTATTGGTAATGCTGATCAATTTCTATGGTAAGGGGAAGGGCTAGAGATGCTGCCTAAAATCACTCTACTTTAGTCTAAGTAGTCCCTCCATATCTGCAGGTGATGCTTTCCAAGACCCACCATGGATAGTAGTGAACCCTATATATAAGTTGTTTTCTTTTACCTACATACCTATGACAAAGTTATTTTCACAACAACACTGCGATAACATGGCAAAGCATGTGGATAGCAAGAACGTTAGAGACTAATTGGACGTTAGTAAAGCAGGCCAGAGTGGGTGCAGAAGACAAAAAGAAATGTGTCATGAGCACAGTGGGGCAGGAAGGTTTCACCGTGTTACTCAGAATGGTACATGATTTGAAACATGAATACAGGCAGAACCCTGTATCTCCAGATCTGGTATCCACAGATCCAGGGTGGAGCGACCATTAAGGATATTTAAAGGCTTACCTGAGTGAAAATGTTCTTCCTTCACACAGGATCACTAGAAGCATACAAGCTTATAGTGACCTGCAGGCTGCCTCCTGGCAGCAAGAACATTTGAGAAAACTGAGGTTAACCGGAAGTGGTTAACTTCTGAGTAAGCCTTTAAATAACCTTAATGAGTGGGGGGCAAGGAGATGGGGTTCCCAATATCAACAGGGGTCCCTGGAACGGATCCCAGTTTTACTTCTGGAATTTTCCATTTAATACTTTTGGGTCACTGTAAATCATGGATGACTGAAATTGCTGAAGCCAAATACGTATATACCTATGTATCCAGAAACATGCTTTAGATGCAGGTTTTTCCTTGTGCAGTTATCTTTTGCAAGACTACATCTAAAATTGAAAGATTTCAGAATAGAGTTTTGTTTTATGAAAAAAAATCTCTACTTCACAAACTATAACAAATTTGGCTTATAGTTAATCAGGATGTGTGAATTATTTTGCATGCAGTATGACATCTGTTTTTAAAAGGAACAAAAATAATAAAATGAAAGCTAGTTTATTAATTCACCTAGCTATATCTTATTACACAATTTTCCCCACACCTGTTTCAGTTGTAATAGCACAGTGCTGGAAAATGCTTGCTTTTAAAATAAATTTGAAATAAGTTCTGATTTGTGAATTCTTGTTACAGAGTTCTTCAGGATAATTGATATAATTTACTTTTTATAATTAATGGAAACACTCTTACAACCCAATCCTACCCAACTTTCCAGTGCCAGTGCAACATCAATGTAGCCCCAAGGTAAAGGAACAAATATTCCCTTCTCTTGAGGAGGCCTCCATGGCTCCCCCCCCCCCGAATGCTGTGCATGCCCTGTTGGCACTGCTGCATCAGTACTGGGAAGCTGGTTAGGATTGAGATTATTGGAATCTAGCAATTCCAATAATTGGAATGAGCAAATTGGCATCTAGACATGAGCAAATTGAAGTGAATATACTCTTGCACCAAACACATGGTGTTTGGACATGTGTTGATAAGTAATTATGTTGTTACTTCTCATGACTTCCTTGAAACTTCCATTTGAACTGATTTCTGAGGCATAATATATCTGTGGCCAATCAGTGCACATTCAGTGGAGCTTATTGTGAAATTTTGTGCCTTGGATAGATTGCTTCATTGTCATTTAATTTTTTGTGTGAAATCTCTTAAACAGCAGTACATTTATACTTTCAACAGGCCATGGTGCCGATGTCAAGTGTGTTGATTGGCATCCAACAAAGGGTTTGGTGGTTTCTGGAAGTAAAGATAGTCAACAGCCAATCAAGTTTTGGGATCCAAAGACTGGTCAAAGCCTTGCTACACTGTAAGTGCAGTTGGTATCTGGACTCTTCTTTCCAAATCTCTTTGTAGTTTGAACCTCTTTGGATTTGATTGATATTGAGTACATTTAGAATACTATGTACAGGTTTGATCACCTCATCACAAAATAGGTTTTGTAAGAACTGGAAAAGATGCAGAAACAATAATGATCTAGAAATTGGTGCAGTTTTCTTATGAGAAAAAACTAAAATACATACTTTTAATTTTAAAAAGGCTGAAGACCAATATAGACTTATATAGGAGCTCTGTGAATAGAATTCCCAATTTTTTTTTCTTCCAAAAAGCAGGTGTATGTGGGGCATCCAATTTTGAGGGACACAGGAATGGGATAATCTTTTTTCCTATGCTATAGCCCCAGTCCAAATTTTCATCTCTCCTGAAAAAGGACACGAGCAATTCCAGTGAAGGATCTCCCACATTCCATCTAGCAGGAGATGTAATAAAGATTTAAATATAAAATAATATTTAAATATATAATAAGGATTTTTAAAATTATGCATGATGTAGAGAAAGTGAATGGAGACAATGTATTTGCCTTATCTTATGATAACGGAATGTTGGGACACCCAGTGAAAGTGATTGGCAAAGTAGATTCAGAGCAGAGTTTAATCCTAAATTATCCTTTCAGTCACATAAATGGGCTTGCACACAGAATCCGACTGAAATCTTGACCTGGCTTTGTACTTGTGCAACATGTTGCATCAGTTATCACACACAACATTGACAGTACCTCAGTTGAACAACTGACAGTTGTTCCATTTCTTCCGCATTTGGTTATACAACTGCATTCAAAACAGCACAAATGCCTCCTCCATTCGTAGACCAAAGAGAATATTTTTTCCCAATGAATAATTAAAGTAAGGAATTCACTACAACAGGGTGTAGTGTGTTAGTATTTTAGATAACTTTAAAAGAGCTACACAACTTTATGTCTTACCACCATGATAACTTACCAGAACTTCCAGGATCAGAGGGAGTATGCCACTGAGTAGCACTTGCTTGAGAACAGCTGCTGGGGAGAGCCTTCAGCTCCTCTTCGTGGACTTTCTGGAAGCATCTGACTGGCCACTCTGCGAAACAGGATGCTGGACCAGATCAACTTTTGATCTGATCCTGCAGTGCTCTTGTGTTCTTATAGTTTGTATCCCTTCAAAATTCATCCTCCTTGATAAATAAACCTTTAACCACTCAAGTGATCTATAGTAGATGTCAGATAAATTTTACTTTTGAGTACTGAGAATCTGTGTTTTGTTGAGACTGAGAGTTGTATCCGAACTCGTCCATGAACAGGTTGTCAAGGTGTTCCATTCCCAGAAGAAGTGTTTCACTTCTGCAAGGACCTCTTCTGTTTGTGCAAAACGTTCTTGTGTGACTGGAATAATGTTCCTTCTGTCTCCAGAAGGAGCTTCCAATGATATCCCATGCTCCACATACAAGTTAGGATATAACCCAGGAATTTGTTTTCTGATTTAGGATGGTCATAACACCCACAAGATTTTCTACATCAAAGAGAGAAAAATGTTTAGGAGAGGTACTTATGGGGGGGGGGGGAGAATAGTAAGGCATATCCTATATCCAAACTGCTTTTTCGAATTTGTGGAAGCTTATAATGTAGCTTATGATATTCTTTCGGAGCCACTGACAGGTGGTTCCTTTAAAATGTTAGTGTGCGCAGCCAGCTGGTGCATAGTGGATAATGGTTAGTCTTAAGTAGAAGTTTATATGTTACCTTGACATATGGAAGCTGCTTTGTTCTCACCTTCTACTGGAATGTGCAGAATGGGAATTGCCATTCTCACTGTTGAATTTGTGTGTTCCAGAAAGCAAATCCCAATTTGCTGTTCCAGTAGAAGCAATGAAAGAAACATGTTGTTCATGCTGCTTCATCTTTCCCTGTTTCTAGAAATCCTATGCATATCTATTCAGAAGTAAGCCCCATTGAGTCAGTGGGACTTACTCCCAAGTAAATATGTGTTGGATTGCAGCCTTGGTTTCTTCAAACAGTTTTTGACATTACTCACAGCCATTTAACCTGTCAGCTTCAGCTCTCACTACAGGGATTAAATAACCAGCTTTGTAACACTAGCATGAGTTATTTTTATAAAACATAAACATACAAGAGTGTAAGATTTAATGGTAGAGTTGAAACATGATAGTTTCATTAGGTTTCGTGATTTGCTAATGAGTTGATTCTGATTTACAATTTCTTCTAGACATGCTCATAAAAATACAGTGATGGAGGTCAAATTGAACCTAAATGGCAACTGGCTACTTACAGCATCTCGTGATCACCTTTGCAAGCTATTTGATATCCGAAATCTGAAGGAAGAGCTTCAGGTCTTCCGGGGTCATAAGAAGGAGGCCACAGGTTAAAAATGATTTCAGTGTTAACTGTTTCTGAGCTGGGTGGTTAGATATTCTAGAAAGAAATCTGTTTAAGTCCTTCCCCTGGCATATTGGATGTCACATTTCCTGCAATTTGTAGTATGTGTGTAATTAAACCAATTATATTGCCTTTGAATTATTTAATCAATTTACACCAGGCCAGACTGGAACTAGTTATGAGAACTGAGTGAAAAAAATTGAGTGCTGTGGTAGATCATCATAACTATTAACTACTCCATCTGAAAGTTGCTATTTATTTGAATTTTCTTACCTTCAGTCTCACTCTGACTTCTAGTATTTTCCATTCTGTTTTTAAGCATGCCCAGGTCTGCATCCTAAAAATAACCTAACCCTCTCAAAAGTCCACTTCTTCCTTTCACTTCTGCTCCATTCTCCTTTCCTTTTACTTCCAGTCTCCTTGAATGAATGATCCTCTCTTCACCTCCTTCAACTCACAATGTGACTATCTGCAATCTGTGATTCTCTACAATTACCCATTCAACTCTATTTAAAATTGTTCTCATCAAGATTTCCAGTCTGCTTCTGATCAAAGCTAACGTGCTCTCAGTTCTTATTCTCTTCCACTTCTCTGCTGCCTTTGTAACTGTAGAATAATTCTCCTTCTTGGGTGTCTGAAACATTGCGTTGAATCCTGAGCTTTGATGAAGTGGTATTTCATAGTCTGAAGCTCTTTCCATACATCAGGAAAGAACTGCAGTTAAACAAGTTGCCCTTCCACAAACACAGTTCTGCTTCCATTCAGGAAAGAAGCTTCTGATAATGGAATGATGCGGCACCAAATATTAGGATCTAACCCAGAGGTGCGCAAACCCTGGCCAGGGGCCATTTGCAGCTCTCGGGGACCCCCAATCTGTCCTGCAGGGAGCCCCCGTCTCCAATGAGCCTCTGGCCCTCTGGACACTTGCTGGAGCCCACACTGGCCCAATGCAACTACTCTCAACACAAGGACCAACTGTTTGACCTCTAGCTCAAGCTGAGGACTCCCTCTGCTGCTTGCTGTTTCATGTCTGTGAAGCGGCAGCAAAGGAATGGCCGGCCTTGCCTTGTGCAAGGTCTTTTATAGGCCTTGAGCTATCGTGAGACTTTCATTCATTCATTCAAGTTCCATCTCTAATATATTCGTTTGTGTAAATTTATGTAAATGTATTCAAATTTGAAATGTAAATTAATTTTTTCCCTGGCCCCCAACACAGTGTCAGAGAGATGATGTGACCCTACTGCCAAAAAATTTGAACACCCCTGATCTAACCCATTGTCTTATCATGGTTTATCTTCACAGCCTCTCTTTGTGTCACTTTTGGCAACTCAAACGCCTCCTTCTTTTTCCTGTATTACTCAACTTCTTATTTATTAGCTCTTTGCCATGCACTGTGTGAACTTCAAGTTTGTATACTTTCTGTCTCCCTGTCCCTAAGTAACTTCTGCATTCCCTATCACATTCTCTACTCTGTTTGGCCATTTATGTGCTCCCTCTGTTGTCATCTTCTACTTCCACTGCTAATTCTTCTTGCATGCAACCACTTTTTTCATTAAATCACTTTCTTCTTCTCCAAGAGACTTTATTTTTAACAACTTGTACTCTGAACTACTCTAGACTCTAACTTGCACTCCCATGGATACTTGATTTCTCCAGTCCATCTCCCACTACTCACTGTTAACTTCTGCCCTTGTTCCTGTCAATTGCTGATGTGTCCCTCCCATTCCTTCCTATCATCTCTCCATTATAAAATGTAAGACTTTCTCCAGATAATGCATCATCTCAAAATATTAGAATGTTGGCAAAATATAAATATGTAAGAATATTTGTGAATTTCTGCATTGCAGCTGTGGCCTGGCATCCTGTTCATGAAGGCCTTTTTGCCAGTGGAGGGTCCGATGGCTCTTTGTTGTTCTGGCATGTTGGGTAGGTACCTCACTCACCAGCCAGATGAGAAACTGCAGCTAAGAAATTCAGCATATTTTAATGTTACTTTTTGAAACTGTAAATTTTGTACTTTTGAGTTGATTGATTAATTGATTGAGACTTTTATACATAAAACAATTTCCAGGAAATAAAAGCAATGGAGAACATAGAATGCACACAATGAAGACAAAAATGAGCAAGATTAAAAACAAACAAAGCAAAGCCAGGCACAAAAACCATTCAGTATTCAATGGTATACATGCAAGGGAGCAAAATTAGAAAAGTTTACCCCTGGTCAGCACAGAATACATATATCTCGCTACACTAAGCTAGCAGGACTCATTTCTCCCATCCAACAAATAACGAACACTATCAATATCAGTTCTGTGAGAATTTTACAGAACTGGGCATAAAAATTGGTGATGTAGTTCAGTATAGTGAGGGCAGTAGAGTAGCATATGAGTCAAGGTTTCAGTTGTGGTTAAATCACAAGTCTGATGCTTTTAAGTACAGGGGGGGCCCGTATCCAAGGATTCAGTTATCTGCTAATCGGGTCCATGCCGCCCTGCACCCCATGCCCTCCCACACCCCCTCCAAGGAGCTCTGTTCTCCTTGCCTCTGGATGGTCCTCTGAGCCCAGCAGAGGCTGCTGATGTCTGTCCACTGCCTCTGCTGAGCTCAGACTAAGTTCGGCAATTGAAATAAAGCAACTTCCGTTTTCATGGAGAAACTGGAAGTGACATTTTTAATGCCTTATAAGGCATTTGGAGTCCTGGGGAAGCCCTTGGGCCTCCTTATGCCTTATAAGACTTTAAAACGTCACTTCCAGTTTCTCTGTGAAACTGGAAGTTGCATTATTTCAACTGCTGAGCTCAGTCTGAACCTGGCAGAGGCCGTGGACATCCATCCATGGCCTCTTCTGGGCTCAGAGGACTCTCTAGAGCAGGGATGTCAAACGCATTTCATACAGAGGGTCGAATAGCATTCATGATGCCTGCTGAGGGCCGAAAGTGATGTCATTAGGCAGGAAGTGATGTCATTAAAAAGGTCGTAACCAAAAATAAGCACTTTTTCTCACTTGGGAACTCATTCTCATAAATGACAGAAAAGAAAATATACGTATCTTGATCGTATTCAAGATAAGGGAGAGCTCAATTTTCAAGTGGGCTGCCCTTTCAGCAATAACACCTCAGCATGGCTCAGCAGCTGAGAGCCTGAAGGCTGGATAAAAAGCTTCCGTGGGCCGCAACCGGCCCCCGGGCCTTATGCTTGACATCCCTGCTCTAGCTCCTCTCAGCTCCAGAGGGTGGGGGGGGGGGGACAACAGGTGATCACCCGCATCTGCAGTTTCAAATAACCACATGGGATTCTGAAACAGAACTGGAGTGTGGCTGTGTTTCAATACTGAGATGTGTTTCAGGGTGGTGCCAGATTATGCCCAGCCATTGGGCAAATCATGGGATTGGATCTTTGCATGCATTCATGCCTGGGTCCTTCATGTCAGTACTGTCCTTTGCTCTTTCCAGTCGCAAGGCTGATGGGATAGATACCCTTCATTTTGCCCCCTAGATCTAAACTTCGAAGCCACCCAGGATGTAGGACTTTGCTTTTCTTGTTACTCATACTTTTCACCTTCCTGTTGAAGACATCTGAGAAAATATGGATTAGTCTGAATCTTGTGGAATTGGTTAGCAAAGAGATTAATTTTCTAGCATACAATAGGACATTTCCTGGAAATATAAATATTCTACTTGAGTGGTCTCTGGACATTGACGCATACAGAAAACGTGGTTTTGGCTTCTCTTGTATGTCACTTTGTAAAGGACAAATCACTAGTAAAGAAACTTTAGCTATTATGCACAATTTATAGTGCCAGAACAAGTGCACAGTAGAGAAAATAATGTGCATTGATCAACACTGTAAATTTTGAGCAACTGAATAGCAAACTGAGTTGGTGGTTTGTCTATAGTCTCATGTTCTTCTTTTTAAATACTGCTTTTGTATACTTTAGGGTGGAAAAAGAAGTGGGTGGTATGGAAATGGCCCATGAAGGAATGATCTGGAGTCTGGCCTGGCATCCTCTAGGACATATTCTGTGCTCAGGATCAAATGATCATACCAGGTATTTTATTTAAATTGCTGGTTTGAATCTTTTCACTTCAGGGGCATTTTGCTTTTATTTGGCAATCCTGTCAAGGTACTCGTATTTTGCCCTAAAAATGAGTGTCTATTCACATAAACATGTCCTAAAGGAAATTTCAAGAGAGAAAGTAAAACAAATGTCAGTTTGTGTATGTCATAGGAAAATAAAATGCTAGTGTAGAATATTTTCAGGTACTAGCATCAATCTGGCTTTTAATTCAGGGCACTCTATTTATACCCTGGATTTATGGTTAGCTGCAGATAACCACTAAAGGCAGTTTCTCATAAGAGCATAAGAGCTCTGCTGGATCAGGCCAAAGGCCCATCTAGTCCAGCTTCCTATATCTCACAGTGGCCCACCAGATGCCTCAGGGAGCACACAAGGCAACAAGAGATCTGCATCCTGGTACCATCCCTTGCATCTGGCATTCTGAGGTAAATTCTCTCATCTGGATCAAGAGAAATATGCTAATATTAAATTTAATGCTAGCACCTGGTACCCCGATGGCACATTTCTAGTGTGTCAGGTATATACTGGTTAAACTACTGGTTATCTCACAAGCAGGAAGATTTAACTAGTGAAAGAGACACAGAGTGAAATAAAATATAGAAATGTACACATGCTGGAGGTGAAGATTAAATATTAAAATTTTTTTGATGAATTAACTTTCATCAAAGTTGTTAGTTTAATGCCATTCACATTTGCTATAACTACTGGTGTTCTGAACATCAGCTACACAATCTGAATTAACCTGCACCCACTTGCCAGGGTTGGTAGAATTAAAGTAGTTCCATTCTATGTTCCTGACACTGTTTTGGACAATTTATGCCAATCTGATGTAATATCTACTTGATTATTTCTTTGACTTTATGTATGTTATGGAAGATTCCTACCTTGTCATTTTCATGATATCCTAATAACTGAATTCACTGAAGGTGACCCAAATAGCATTTGTGAAGATGTGATATGCATCCAGTGGTGATGTATTAATGGTGCTCATTTTGTTTTACCAATTATGTTTCATTTTGCCTGTTGTCTAGTCCTGGTTGATGATAACTTTCTATTGTGGCCCTTGGTAGAGGACAAATTGTCTCTGCTGGCAAACAACAGTAGTGTGTATTTAGATCACTTGGGGCTATGTGCATAACAAGGAGTGAATACTTTACCTCTACTCTGTATGGTGAGTGAACACCCAAGCCATTATAGCTTGAAGTGGCCCAGTAGAAAACAAAGAGCGTCTAATAGTTAGTTGCCTAGATCTTCAGAGTGGGAAACATAGCATTAAGTGTGAAGAGTGACTAGCTCTGAGAGATTAAGGTTCAACCCGTAAATCAACAAAGGATACTATCTCTTAGTTTTATTTTGACAGCAAATTCTGGACCCGTAACCGCCCTGGAGATAAAATGCGAGATCGTTATAACCTCAATCTTCTTCCAGGGATGTCAGAGGATGGAGTAGAATATGGTATGATATGCAGAATCTATGGTATATGGTCATTTATATAAGAATGATGAGATAATTACAAACCAAAAAGGCAGAAGTGCTTAGGAAAATCTCAGATTCCTGTATCTTAAAAATGCATAACCCTTAAAAATATTTTTCTGTGCCATTTAATTTCTTTCAGTTCTTGATTCTTGCTAAACATAGTTTAAGAACCATATTTATTTAATTCCAACAACGATTGTGTTCTTCAGATCTTAGATATTTAATTCCAAATATTTGTTCTTTCTATCACAGCACCCAATGATTATCTTGTGTTCCTGAGGTTTTGTGTCAGGCGGAACTTTGCTGAAAGGTTGCCTGCTACAGATTTACATGGTTACAATATGAGTTTTAGCTCTTTCTTCACAGTACACCAAGTCCTCTACTTAAGCACAGGTTGGGTTCCAGGGATCTATACTTAGGTGAAAGCATCTAGTTCTGTACTTAAGTGAAAGTATCTAGTTCTTGCTGACCCAGCACTATTCAACCTGCTCAAAAAGATCACTGAAAGACATACTGTGCATGCACAAATGTACTAACAACCATTCGTAATTCAGGGAACCAGTGTAAATCCAAAGACTTGCCTGTGGGCAAAAGTGCGACTCTTGAGTGTTGACTAGGTCAGCACAGAAGGGTACTGTCATAAGAACAGTATTAGGAAGGGTATTGAGAACAAAACGGCTAATATTATAATGCCGTTGTACAAATCGATGGTAAGGCCACACCTGGAGTAACCGCATCTCACCTTTTCCATTTCCACTGTTGTTGGAGTCAACCTACTTTTTCTCACATAGTATTAAGGTCCCTTGAGACTTGCAGTATTGCTTTCTCTATGTCTAGTCATCCTTGGCCAGACTGACTGCTTCATCATCTCCCAGTTCCAAAGAATTCCCAGATTTTCAGTGTTATCAAGCTGTTTTTCCCCCCATTGCCACAGCAAGGGGTCACTATTTTTCAAAATTATTCAGCTGCTCCCGTTGTCCCTAAGCAATACTTGTTTGTTTTTGGGGTTAACTTTATAACTATACCTGATTCAAGCCCATTCATGTTCATAACTCTAACATCGGTAAGTTAAGGATCTCCTGTTATTCTGTACGAGGGGTGTCCAAAGTTTTCGGCAGGAGGGCCACATCATCTCTCTGACACTGTGTGGGGGGCCGGGAAAAAAAAGAATTAATTTACATTTAAAATGTGAATAAATTTACATAAGTTTACACAAATTAATATACTGAGGTGGAACTTATATGAATGAATGAAGGTCTTGCTATAGCTCAAGGCCTAGAAAAGGCCTTGCACAAAGCAAGGCTGGCCTTTTCTTTGCTTCTGCTACTGCATCACAGACATGAAACAACAAGCAGTGGAGGGAGCCCTCGTCCCACAGCTAACGTGAGAAGTCAGACAGTCACCCTCACGCTGAGAGCAGTTGTGTCGGGCCAGTGCGGGCTCCAGCAAGTTTCCGGAGGACCAGAGGCTCAATGGAGGCTGGGGTCTCCCTGAGGGCCACATTGGGAGTCCTCGAGGGCTGCAAGTGGCCCCAGGGCCGGGGTTTGGGCACCCCTGTTCTATCCTGTAAACTATGCAATAGTTGATTTTAAAGTTGTGGGAAATTAAGTAGCAGTATTAAAACATCACCTAACCAGTTTGGGGAAATATAGAATGTTTGCTGATATTGGTGTGTTTTTCCTTTCTAGATGACCTAGAACCCAATAGTCTTGCCGTGATTCCAGGAATGGGAATACCTGAGCAACTGAAACTAGCCATGGAACAAGAACAGATGGGTAAGAGAGAAATTGTATCTGAAAGTCCATCTTCATGTACCTTAAAGGTATTTACTAGTTCCTTCCTTTTGTCTTCTGTTTCAGTGTCATAGTTTGAGACAATGGAAGTTTAGCTAAATTCTGCATTGTATTTTTTCCCCTGACATGAAATTGGAATGAAGTTTCCTACTGGTTATATTTATGAGAATGTAATTTATTAATCATAATGTTTAACTTTCTCATTGTAGGAAAAGATGAGACCAATGAAATTGAGATGACTATCCCAGGATTGGACTGGGGAATGGAAGAGGTGATGCAAAAGGATCAAAAGAAAGTACCACAAAAAAAAGTTCCCTATGCAAAACCAATCCCAGCCCAGTTTCAGCAGGTTGGTAACTCTACATTTTATTTAAGTTTTTAGTGAGCTGGTGTAGCATAGAGACTGAGTGTTGAATCATGATTGTTCTGGTTCCATTTGAGGGGGACACCCAAGGGGGTCACTATGCTGACCTAAGCAGATCTAGTCTGCTAAGTGCCTGGATGGGTAACTACCTAGGTACCTAGGAAACCCCTGCACTGCCTAGAGTTCCAGCATGGAAAAAAACCAGATATGCATTGTGTGTGTATGTAAAAGAAATCAAATCTCTTTTGCCCTAAACCTTTTTAAAAAAATTTTTTCCCTTAAATTTTATTATATTACATAAACAAAACAAAACAAAAACAAAAAGAGAGTATTACATCGATATGTGCTTATGAATTACTTTTTTTTTTTAAAGGGAAAGAAAAAAATTATTTATAGATATTTTTTGCCCTAAACCTGTTTGGAGGAAGCCCCTCTCTCTCAGCCTTAGCCTCTCCAACAAAAGATACTACTATTCACCAATAGTTACACAGGGTTGCTCTAATGATTACAACAAGGTAATACATGTGAAACTTTGAATTCTTAGAAGTGCTATACTCATGCTAAATAGTAGTAGTACTGTTAAGATCTGTGCCTACTAATAAAAGTTTCTGCAGTCTGCAAGGCAGCACCTATTAGAAAGCAAATGTAAGATAATAATAACTTTATTTTTACCCCGCCTTTCTCCCCGAAGGGACTCAAGGCGGCTTACAACATATTAAAAAACAATTTAAAAGCAAATAAAAACATATTAACACATAATAAAAAACAGCAGTCAGAGTAAAAAAAAATAGATAAAAAGAGCATAGAGCAGCAGCAAGTCATAAAAGAATCAGGCCTGTAAAAATATTAAAAGATGTTAAAAGGCCGAGAACTCAGAAGGCCTGTTTAAACAGAAGGGTCTTCAGGCCTCGCCGAAAGGTCTCAAGAGAGGGAGCCATTCTTAAGTCAAGGGGAAGGGAGTTCCATAGCGTTGGTGCCACTACTGAGAAGGCCCTATTTCTTGCAGCCGCCCCACGTACCTCCCTAGGCGGCGGCACTTGTAAAAAGGCCTTCTCTGATGACCTGAGAGGGCAAGCCGGATTGTACGGGAGCAGGCGATCTCTAAGATACCCTGGTCCAGAGCAGTATAGGGCTTTAAAGGTCAATACCAGCACCTTGAATTGGGCCCGGAAACGAATGGGCAGCCAGTGCAGCCGCTGGAGAAGCGGACTGACAGAGTCGAACTGCCTACCTCCAGTAACCACATGGGCCGCCGCATTCTGCACTAGTTGCAGTTTCTGAACCGTCTTCAAGGGCAGCCCCACATAGAGCGCGTTACAGTAATCTAATCTCGATGTCACCGAGGCATGGATCACCGTGGCCAGGTCTGCACGATCCAAGTACGGCCGCAGCTGGTGCACCAGCCGAAGCTGAGCGAAGGCCCCCCTTGCCACAGCCGCCACCTGGGAATCCAGGAGCAGCTGCGAGTCCAGGTGGATCCCCAAGCTGTGGACCTGCTCCTTCAAAGGGAGTGCAACCCCATTCAGCGCAAGCCGATAGTCCAGCACCTAAATCGAGGATTTCCGAACCAGGAGAGCCTCTGTCTTATCCGGATCACTGATGAATTCTTAAGAAGATCAAACAGATGATTGCATTCAACAGCTGTGCCAATAGTAGGGCATGGTTTATCAACCCAATTTCATCAGGTTTGCTTCTTCTAGATTTGCTTCTTCTAACTAATCTAGTGGATTTCAAACATTCTGCCCTCAAGGAACACTCCCCTATAGCTACACATTGCAAGAGAAAAATGCCTTTTAGTCAACTTGCCTGCCATTGATTGAAGAAGGCCAAACAAACTTATGAGGCCCCCCAGAATTCTCAGGGACACAGTTTGAAACCCCATATAGTAATACAGCCTAATTCACTCTATTTCAGTTTTTTTCTCAGCAGTATGTAATCACCTTGCTAATTTGGCTTTTTAATAATATTACTTCAAGCATACACTTTTATTATCTTCTCAGGCTTGGATGCAAAATAAAGTTCCAATCCCTACACCAGCGGAGCCACTAAATGACCGAAAAGAAGATCTTAAACTGGAAGAGAAAAAGAAGTCACAGGCGGAGATTGAGCAGGAAATGGCAGCACTTCAGTACACCAACCCACAGCTTCTGGAGGTACGTAGAGTTTTAAGATCAGTCACAAATACAATCTTTGTGTGACAGTATCTGTCTTGCACCAAAGAATTATAGAAAATAATACATTCTGGTAAGACATACTGTAGCTTTGCTGGAGGTGCAGTGAACATTACATGCAGTTTAGAGAGCAGTTTGAAGTCACATGATACAGTTTTATTGTTGAAGTTGGCACTGCCTGGATGTTACACTGTGCTCTACAGAGGAGGAGCAAGCTGTAAATGTAATGACAGTGAATCAGCACTGCCATGAAAATCTGAGGAAAGGTTCCTTTCTCCTGTCAAACATCTAACTGACCAGTGTAAAATTATGATGGCAGAGATGTTTCTGTTAGAGAATTGCATTGTTTCCTAAACTTTTTCTTCATTTTGGCTCATTTGAAACAACGTGTAATATTCAGAATGTGTACTGAGAGTCAGTGGGTGGACTTTGGCTATCAATAGTTCCTCATAATGTGTGAATGTGTGAACCTTTTGTTTTGTTCTTGGCAGCAACTGAAGATTGAGAGGCTTGCACAAAAGCAAGCAGAGCAAGGTCAGCAGCAACCACCTCCAGGAGGACCTGTTCATGGACCGCAGCATTTCCCAGGACAAGGTCCAATGTCTCAGGTGCCTCAAGGCTTTCAGCAGGGCCATCCACCTCAACAGATGCCAATGAATATGCCTCAGATGGGACCACCTGGTCCTCAAGGACAGTTTAGACCTCCAGGACCTCAAGGACAAATGGGGCCACAAGGTCCACATCTACACCAAGGAGGTGGTGGCCCACAGGGGTTTGCTGGACCACAAGGGCCTCCTCAAGGATTGCCAAGACCTCAAGACATTCATGGACATCAAGGAATGCAGAGACATCCTGGCCCTCATGGGCCAATGGGACCTCCAGGGCCACCTGGTCCTCAGGGTAGTTCTGGACCTCAAGGTCACTTAGGCCCACAAGGCCCACCTGGCCCTCAAGCTCATTTAGGTCAACAAGGCCCGCCTGGGCCACAAGGTCACTTAGGTCCTCAGGGGCCACCTGGTGGTCAGGGGCCGCCTGGCCCAAGAGGAATGCAACCTCATGGAGTTCAAGGAGCTCAAGGGATGCAGGGTCCTGTATCTCAAGGGCCCTTGATGGGACTCAATCCAAGAGGCATGCAGGGACCTCCAGGGCCTCGAGAGAATCAGGGACCTGGTCCACAGGGGATGATGATGGGTCATCCATCACAAGAAATGAGAGGACCTCATGGTTTACTGGGACATGGCCCCCAAGAGATGAGAGGTCCCCCACCTCAGGGTTCAATGATGGGACCTCCACAGGACATGCGTGGGCCACCAGGCACACAGGGACAGCAAGGACCTCCACAAGGCGCTATGGTAGGACCTCAAGGAAATATGCAGGGTCCACCAGGGCCTCCAGGACAGCAGAACCCTTCACGGGGGCCACACCCTTCCCAAGGCCCTCCACCTTTCCAGCAGCAGAAAACTCCCTTGCTTGGTGATGGTCCTCGGGCCCCATTCAGCCAGGTATGTCTAGGAAGAATATTCTTATTTGTGTATCTTGTTAGGCAGATAAAAATATTTTTTTATATATAATGACAAATTGATTTTAATAAATGATGATGCGGCAGAACAGTGCTTTTAATTGTTTAAAAACCCTTGAAAATAATTATTTTAATTCATAAAATTGTGGATATTGCTAATAACCCCTAATGTGAGTGAAGTTAGATGGAGGTTGGTATGCAGAACCTGTATTTAGTTATCTCATAATGTGGCCTGGTATGAGTAGTAACTATTTCTGTTTTCTAATAATAGTTTTTCTAATAGTAATTTTTATAATAATTAGAAAAATGAACTTCACTGGTATCTTAAGCAGTGAGATAGACAAAGAGTTGGGATGCATCAAAGATCACAACAAATATATATATTTATATACTTGATTAATTTTCAGAAGAACTTAATGATCAGCATTTAGAAATGAGTTTTACATGCCAAGCTGGGCTTATGAGATTTTTCTTTTCCACAGCAGCTGCTTGTGCATCTGTCTAAGCTACTTTTGAAACTTGGGGTGTTTCCAAAGCAGTGTCAGTTACAGTATGAATAGTTGCTTTTAGAGGGAGAGACCTTTGTGCTTCCCTGTTTTGGGATTGCACTCAATGTGATTTAAGGGTTGAGATGGCCCCTGTAGTATTGGGGTTTAGTGTGTGCTGATGCTTTATAACTTAAGCAGCAACATTTTCAGTATGCAGTGGTGTAGGGGTACAGGGGGTAGCAGTTGCACCGGGCATCAAGTTTTAGGGGGGCAACAAGTTGAGCTTGACACTAGTGACCAAATTGTGAAAATCTTGGTATGTATGAATATTACCATCATGTTATATATCATTGGAAAGGTAATTTAATGCAGAGTTCAATGAAACAAACTGCACTAGAATATCTGTATTCTATCAAAAGTTATGACCAATTAACCAGAAAATGAAAACACAACTGTCTTGTGGAACAAAAAGTGGATTTGCTTAACTCCAAACTGACCTATGAGACTGATTGTTCTGAATGCCAATAAGATGTTATTATGATACAGCATGGAAGCAATAACTTTTTATTTATTTACTTATCATGCAGGATTCCCATGGGGGAATACATTAAGAAGTAAAAACCATTGCATCACTGGCTGTAGTTGTACTCATATTGTGATATGATTATGTGTGAGTTGGCTGGGCTTTTGTGAACACTCTTTTGTAAACATTCACATCCCCTGCAAGGTATTGGAGTAGCCATTCTAGCGGCCCAGCTACTAGACAAAGGATAGGGTCACCAGGGACCTATACCTCTGAAAGGTCAGCATTGGGATTTTGAGGGAATCTTTAAAAGGTAATGATTTAATTATCCCAAATCCATATGACTCATTTGTCAGTTCACATTCTGCAGTGCTGGAGAAAGAAAAGAGGGATTGGAAAAATTACAAAACCACTGAAATCTCCCCTTTTGCAGATTGTTTCCATTTGATCTAGTAGAACTAGATCTAGTAGAACTAGATCAAATAGTTACAAACTGCAAGAGAAGAAATGCCGGTTGGATATGAGGAATAAAATATGAATGGTAAGGGTGACTTGGCAGTGGAACAAATTAGCAAGGGAGGTGGTGGATTCTCCCTCACTGGAGCTCTTCAAGCAGAGGCTCAACAGGCAGCTGCTGGAGATTTTCTGATTTCCTGCTACAGGCAAGGGGTTCAACTACGTGTCCTTATGGGTACTTTCCAACTCTATGATTCTATCTAGAAATTACCTGTTTGCTTTTTATGAGTATCTGCTTTTTCAAAGTTATATAGAAAGGGGAATCTTGGCAGTTGCAGATTGTTGCACAATTGTCCAGAACACTGGAGAGCTCTGAACAAGCAACTTATTCAGATAAGGCAGTGCTTCCCAAACCTTTTAGCACCATGATCCCATTTTTAAAACAACAGTCTCTGTCACAGCCCACATAGCACACACCATTGGTCCTGGGACTCACTGCCAGCTACTACTGTCATTGCCTCCTGTCTTCGGCCTGCTCCAGGTCTCTTCACATCATGGTCAATGAGATTGGAAACTGGCAGAGAGTCCTGGGCCTTGTGCCAGCTGCAGCAACAAAAACATTATGCAACTAGAACTGGAGCAGGCTGAAGACAACCAAGCAAAGACTTGGGTGGCAACGAGAGCAGCAGTTAGCTATGAGTCATGGGAGTGACAATGTGGGCCCCACCTACCTCTATGTGGTTTCAGTTGGAAATACTGCAAATTTTTCACAATCCACCAAAAAATTTTAAACTGGCTTGCAACCCACTAGTGCATCACGACCCACAGTTTGGGAATCACTGAGAGAAGGGCCAGATAAGTAATGAGGTCTTAAGTACTCCAGGCCCAAATTACTCCTTCTAGGCTCCATCACTCGGTCTGTAGAGTGATCTTAAAGGGGCAGCCCTCTGGCCTGGAATCTTGCACTCTTTCTCCCCTTGCTCCATTGCGCTCCTCCAGATAGGGAACCTGAGTTTCTAGGGAAGACTGATGCCTTTAGGGCAGCTGTTCTCAAACTTTTAGCGCTGGGACTCACTTTTTAGAATGAGAATCTGTCAGGACCTATTGGAAGTGATGTCATGCCTGGAAGTGACATCATCAAGCAGGAAAATTTTTAACAATCCTAGGCTGCAATCCTTCCCACACTTACCCAGGAGCAAGTCCCCTTTACTATTGTTGTTAACAGCATGTATATAGTAACCTGTTAAAAGTACAGATTCGCAACATTTCCCCAAGTGCGGTCACATATCATAGTAGCTTCAAGTCTAATATATTAAAAATAAAATATTGAAATGAATGGGAACCCACCTGAAATTGGTTCATGACCCATCTAGTGGGTCCCAACTCACAGTTTGAGAAACACCATTCTAAGGGCCGTGACTCTGGCTCAGAGTACACTGGATGTACTCTGGATGCACAGAGTCTCCCATGCTGGACTCTTGGGCTCTGATGTCTGTGGCTCAAAAGTTTTTTGGCTCGTGGGCTCAGGCTCCAGGCTGGGGTTGAGATATGAACCAAGGTGTGGTGCTAGTGGTTCTGATTCAACTGCCCACCCTTTCTCATAGTCAGACTCTGAAGACAGGACAAGGATCATGACAACAAAACGGAAGGAGCCATCTCAGATTCCCTCTCCTGTAGGAAGTGGTGCAGGAACTGTCTGTGAATCTAATAACACTACTTGTGCATATGTGTCATGGCCAGAAGTGACATCATCAGTTTAGGCTTCGTGCCTAAGCTGCGATCAGCCAAAAGCCTCATTACACAGCGCGCTTGTGCTGTTATTTGTATAGCTCGGAATTCAAACATTCCAGCTCCAAAGTCGAAGCAGATGGCAGACTTGGATCCTTCTCCAACCACACAGACCTCCATCCTTCCCGGCATCCCATCTTCTAACCTATTCAGGGCAAAGCACCATGCCTCTCTCCCACTGGGAGCCCACCCTGCCCAGAAGCTCCGTACCCTGTATTTTCAGCAGCGGCTGAACTAGATGCTACGTAACTCACCTGAAATTGGCTTGTGACCTACCTAGTGGGTCCCGACCCACAATTTGAGAAGTGCTGCTATAGCCAGTGCACTTATTGGAGCCCTGGGAAAAGCAGGTAGAAGGAGGAGAGACTAAAAGAAGGGAGGAGAGAGGGACAGCTTAGAAGGAGAAGGGACAGAACAAAGAGGGGTGAAATGTGGGGAGAGAAGAGTCATGGGGAGATTAGATGAGTTTCCCAGAAGAATCTAGGAGAGGGAATGGAAGGTGTTGGGGTACCAAGGAGAAAGAGGAGAGAAGGAGAATTGGGACGTTTGTGGGAGAGTGAAGAGAGTTTAGGTAGTTCAGATTGCTACACTAAGCTGCAGCTAGGAATGGCTCTCTCTGGTGTGAACTAAGGAGCTGGAGCTAGGAAGCAGGCAGTGAATGCACTTCTCTCACTTGCAGTGGGGAAGCTAGTCTCTCCCACAAAACACATACTCTAGACCAGGGATGTCAAACATAAGACCCCAGGGCTGGATGCGACCCGCGGAAGCTTTTTATCCAACCCTCAGCCTCTCAGCTGTTGAGCAGTGCTGAGGTGTTACTGCTAAAAGGGCAGCCCCCATGAAAATTGGGCTCTCCCATATCTTGAAATATGATAAAGATTTGCATGTTTTCTCTTCTGTCATTTGCAGTTAATGAATTCCTAAGTGAGAAAAAGTGCTTACTTTTGGCTATGACCTGTTTAATTACATCACTTCCTGCCTAACAATATCACTTCTGGCCCTCAGCAAGCATCATGAATGTCATTTGGCCCTCGGTATGAAATGAGTTTGACACCCCTGCTCTTAACTGTTGGTCCAAGCTTTCAAAGGATATCACAATAGGCAAGTGAGATCCTCTTCGTTCTGAAGACTTGATGGATCAGTTAAGGGAGTTTGTTTAGGAAAGGAGACCCAGGCCAATCTCAGGCTACCGACAAAACAAAATGCAGAAAAAAGCTTTCACTAACACGCACACAGTACTCACAGAGAGAGAAGAAAAGTAGCAAACACTAGGCGTGCAGTCAGTTTGACTGCACACAATTCCACAAGGAAAGATAGCAGGATTTGGGTCTTTGGTGAGGGCGGACCAAGGTTACCTGTCTTGTTTCTGCATGTCTTGTTGAGTTGCAAGGCTCACAGCAGCAAAGGATCACAAGCTGCATTTTTTTGAGGGAAAGGAAGGTAGAGTACTTTGCGAGGGAGAGGGGCAGCCCTCAGAGTTAGCCAACTAGGCTGTGCCGGCTTCTGCAGCTTTGATAGCACTTGGGGAAAGAAAGAGAGAAGACTGTAAAGAAAAGAATGTTGGGGGTTGTTACTGTCCTGGATGCCAGCTGGCATTGTGATGCTTAGATGGAGGCTGGAATGGGAACAACATGACATAGCACCAGCAGGTTAAGGCTCCAGGATCCCTCTGTTCTGTGCCCCAATCTGGGATGTCATTCTGCTTTGGAATGTTGCTTATATGGTCTGCTCTCTTACCAGTAGTGAGGAAAAAAAGGTTGGTCTTACTATCCCTTTCCATTTTTTGTAAGCAATAGCATTTGTATGAATACACTTGGGGATGGGCTGAAGTTGTAGTCATGTGGTATCCCACTGAAGTAGCTTATGGTAAGTCCTCTTCTATAGTTCCTTGATTTTTAATTTGTTTTACATACCTGTTCCTGGCCTACTGTGTAATGACTTTGCAATGGTTCATTGGTTATTTCTTGTCCTGTTTTATTAGACTGTAGTTTGTTAGTTCTATTAGCTGCAATTATCTCCCAAATTGGGCGGGAACTCCCCTCTAGAATGGGTTGTTACAGTCAGTTGGCCCAGTCATTGAAGTTGATGGAGTTGATCCTGTCCTGTCTGGTTTCCTGCCTATTATACAGAAGTGCGCTTCATGGTACATCCCATTTCCCTATCTTATTTTATTTTACATTAAACTTGCAGGAAGGACAGAATCCAGGTCCCCCACCATTGATACCAGGATTGGGACAACATGGAGGGTCAAATCGTCATGGCCCTCACAGTCAAGGACCTGGTCCCAGTAAAGGTAACTGAACACATCACTCATTTCAAATAAGGCTAATATAATTGCCAAACAGACCTTGCAAAAAAAAATGTCCAGTGCTATAGGATTCCACAGACTTAACACCATATACAATACAGAGCTATGTACTATTTTGTTTTGAATGTTATCCTGCCTTTTGGCTCACTGAAGTCATCCAAAACCATTAAGAATAGTAGCATATGTGTATATCAGTGGTTCCCACCATTAAGAATAGTAGCATACGTGTATATCAATGGTTCCCACGACGCCCCCACAGCTTCTTCCCGGCTCAGCCTGGCACTACCATCTTGGACCGCAAGAAATCTTGCAAGATCCAAAATGGCGGTGCCCAAATCTCATGTGATTTTGTGAGATCCAAGATGGTGGCGGCCAGAGGAACAGGTAGGAGGGACCACCAGGGGCATCCTACAGCACCCCTGTGAGTGTGCTGTGATGCCCTAAAACATCTCAAGGCACAATTTGGGAAACCCTGATGAATACCTTTAAAACCATTTTGACAATCAAAAGCAACAAATGGTTGGCAACCTTCAGTCTCAAAAGACTATGGTATAAGCCTACAGCACCTGGTATTCCCAGGCGGTCTCCCATCCAAGTACTAACCAGGCCTGACCCTGCTTAGCTTCCGAGATCAGATGAGATTGGGCATGTGCAGGGTAACAGTTGCTGCTAAACGACAAAGTTCAACAATTATAAAACAAATTATAAAAGAGACAGCAGCATGTTAAAATTCTTATAGAAGTAAGGACTAAATCGGCATATAAATCCCTATGATCACCTAAAGTCCAGAGGAATGAAAGGATTATAGGCCCATCCTGGCTGCTTTATGAACCTTCTGTTTTTTATTTTTGTTCTTATTTATTCCTTTAAAAAAAATCATATCCTACTTTTCTTTTTTGAAAAATAATTCATAGTGGCTAATAATAAAACCAAAGAAGACAAAACAAGGAGATAGGAAGCAGCATATAAATTTTAAACATGTACAGTAGCTGATAAAAAAAAAAAATTAAACCAGCAGCAAATATATGTGAAACTAAGGGCGCAATCCTAAGGGGGAGTTGGGCTGGTGCAAGGGAGTGTCACAAAAGTGATATAATGCATTTCTGTGTCACTCTGAAGGGAGTTAGGCCAGCGCACAGATGTGTGCCAGTCTCCCTTTGCCACCGCAGGCCCTGAAGGATGGGTGAGTTGTGCCGGCTGTGCTGCTTTTGGCCCCAAACTTGCACTGGATACAGTGCAGGCCTGTTGGCCTGCCTGTTCCAGCACAAGTTAGGATTGCGCTGTAATAGTTGGGAAGCTTCTGCAGAGCAACAGAGAGTTGCGTAACCTTGAAAGCTTGCTGAAAACTTGTGTAACCCAGTTGTGTAACCCTGGAGAAGGAGTTCCTCAAAACTGGAAATGCTGATACTACCATCTTGAATTGTGACTAGAAACTAACTGGTAAAGCACTAAACACTGGATAGTATGCTCAATACAGCAGTCTCTAAAAAGTAGACTGACAGCTGCACTCTGAATCAGTTAATATTCCAAATACAGGTGGGGCCTCCATATCTGTGGGGGTTCTCTTCTCGGACCCCTCGCCGCTACTGAAAATCATGGATAGTCAAATCTGCAATTTTCAGCCCCTTTCTCCCTCTGAAGAGGACCGGAGCTGCACTCCAGTCCCCTCCGAAGGACTTTCTGAAGCTCACAGAGGCAGCACGCATCCACTTGCTGCCTCTGTGGGCTTCAGAATGGCCCAGAGAGGCAAAAGAAGATTCGCAGAGGTTTTTTCACCATATTAGGCATTCTGATTAGGCCCATGGTAGCCTTTTTTTTTTTTTTGCCTCTAGGTAATTCTGAAGCTGCATCTGCTGGCTTCAAAAAGCCCTCCGGACGGGACCAAAGCACAGCTCCAGTCCTTTGGAGGGCTCAGGTGGAGCCAAGTCTGACTGGGAAACCTGCATTGAGCCAGATCTGTGGATGAAAAATCCATGGATAAACAGGCTCCACCTGTAATCTTCAGAGACAGTCTCTCACGAGGCACATAGTTGTAATAAAATCTGGAAGTTATCAAAGCTTTATGAATGATGGTAGTAAGATTCCAGTCTTCAAGATGAGTGCAAAGCTGGTGAAAAGGATTCCTAGCCATAGCTGCAACCTGTACTTCTAGCACCTGTACTTCTAGCACCTAGCAACCTGTGCTAGGTCCAGGAGCACTTCCAAACAATGTATCTGATTTTTAATGGATTTATGTGACCCTAGGTTATGCAAAAGATTTTCCTTCATATTTGCAAAGAACTTTGCCCTGTACAGTGCTTTCAAAGGATTTCTCCATCATGGCACAGCTGACACTACTGTGCACATTCAGGTCTCTCTTTTTGGTTAGAAAGGGATAATAGAAATTTCAGAAGGAGGGAACTTTATATTATTTTAAATCTTACAACATATAGTCTTAGATGCATGTGCCGTCTCATATGTCTAGGAACAGACAGATCTACAGATAGCTTACCTTCTGTCTTTTTCATGGAAAACAAAGTTTTCAGAGGGTTGAGAAATTATTTTAAATAAGTTATTGTTACTCAACACTTGTAAATTTTCTTTTTCAAAAGGTGATTCTCGTGGTCCACCAAACCATCATATGGGACCTATTTCAGAAAGAAGGCATGATCAGAATAGTGGTGGACCAGATCATGGCCCAGAGAGGGGCTCCTTCCGAGGTGGCCAAGAATGGGGTGATGGTAGAGAGAACAGAGGCATGCCGGATAGACGGGGACCTCATCCAGATTTCCATGATGACTTTGATCGACCAGATGAATTTCGTGAAGACTTCCATCCAGACAAGCGGTATAGCCACCGCTTACGTGAATTTGAGGGACGGGGGGGTCCACCCCAAGAAGAGAAATGGAGAAGAGGTGGTCCAGGCCCACCTTTTCCTCCTGATCACAGGGAATTCAGTGAAGGAGATGGCCGGGGTCCAAACCGTGGACCTCCTGGACCTTGGGATGGACGGAGGCCTTCAGATGAGCGATTTCCTCGTGATCCTGAGGATGCACGTTACCGGGGAAGACGAGATGAAAGGTAAGAATAATTCTGTTTTTACTAATTGAGAATTAACTGAAACTATTCTCTCCTATTGCACATGGAATTTTCTGGATTTAAAGGTCCATCAAATTATTCACTAATAAAATTGAAATGCAAAAAAAACATTTGTTCTTGGATATGTATTTGGTTGTGTGTCATTTATGCCCATTCTTGGTCTGCCTAAAGAGATCCTTGCTCAGAAGCCTGCTTCCCTGCACAAATACCATTACTTGAATCAGGACAACTGGCATTATGGATGGTTACTGCTGCTGTTCTTTTGCTTCAGTCAGGAAGCATCCAGCTTGAGTATTAGCTAATAACCCTCCAAAATGGCAGTTGGGGGGTGGTTAAAGGGAAGGATGCATGAGCTTACTGCCCCCTCAGTCCTTTTAAACTGCTCTTTAAATGATTAGGGTGGAGTGGAGATTAGGTTCAAAGGATACACACCTGCTGCTGTCCTCTAATATAAATTCTTCCCACCTTGACTAAGCTCCAGGCTGACCACTTGCTTCCTATGAGCCTAAATCTCAACTTCTACACTTCAGGGCTCACAATTACATCTCTCTACTGTG
Source organism: Tiliqua scincoides (assembly GCF_035046505.1). Lineage (NCBI taxonomy): Eukaryota > Metazoa > Chordata > Lepidosauria > Squamata > Scincidae > Tiliqua > Tiliqua scincoides. Next base: position 193,711,904 of record NC_089823.1, read on the forward strand.
AATGTTCTGAAAGTGTACATGCCCAGCCTTTGTCCCCTGCTGGTATGCAGGAACCTTCTTCCTAGGCCTGTTTGGCTCCCAGGACATTCATACAGTGCGCCACTTACTTTGTTAATAGTGCTGATAATTATTATACAGAGAAGGACTCCATCTATTTCATTCTTAGATTATGTTTTTTAACTTTGTCTGATTAGTGCTTTTTTCTGGCTCAGATTCTTTGATGTCATTTCAATGTGCAAATGCAAAAATAATCTAATTTCTCAGATAGTATTTCTCATCTTGTATTCCTTATGAATTTTAAAGGAACAAGCTTTACCCATTACTAATCTGTAGGGGTCCTATTAATCAAAGGCTACTGTTCAAATAAGCCTTGGGTTCATGTAAAGAGAGCCACGTACACAGACTGAGCTTTAAATTGAACCATGCAACATCTTTTCAGCTGTCAGACCTGCTGTGGGCCAAGCTTTAAAACAAAGCTGTATTTGCATATGCAGACCACCCACCCACCCTCACATGTTTATATAGGCTAGAAAGAATCCTTATCAGTATCATAAATGAAGCTCTAACTGCAGAATTATTTTAATACATAGATGACTTTGTAAGATCTTTTTCTCTTCCAAAGCTTGGTTTCAGATCTCTCCTTATTTTTGAGATTGTTCTTACTCTTCTTACTTCAGATCTCTATAGTTCTCTCTTTCACCTGCATTACATCTAACTTTCTGAAATATTTTTCATTTTGTTAGGAATGTATGAAAGAAATTTAATAACCCAAACCAATTTTACATAAGGAAGGGGAATGACATGAAACTGCCCAAAGTACTGAAATATAAAATGGTGAAATTTTAGGATTAAAAAAAAGCCAAAGAATAACTGTGTTTTGCTTAAAGACTTTGTGAGAACCACTGACATAGATAAAAGTAGCATATGTTGAAGAGTATAAGAATTGTTCCCGATTTCCAACCAATTCAGTTTGAATATTAATACTGTGTTTAAACATTAATGGAGGGTATGTTTGTGTGTAAGACCACGAATTGCTATCTTTTCTCTTCTGTTCTGCTTCTCTTTCAGTTGTGCATGTCAGTGGGACTGTCAATCTAAACTGTGATAACATTTCACTCCAAACAGCTCGTAAATTTTAAGATAGCAAAACTTCTGGCTGTTTGGATTTAATGTCATACCTTTCACTGACAAATGCAGTCAGAAATAATTGGAAAATCTTACTAGGGTTGATTTTACATTAGAAGGCTATACAACTAAGTGATAGTGTCCTAATCTGTATTCACTGTATCTATTTGGCTCATTTTCGTTCTTGTAGAATGCATTTATGTCTGTGCACAACATTTTCTTCAACTGCTGCTATACTCATCCTACAAGTCTCTCAACTCTTTTCTGTTTCTGTTGTTTGTGTTTTCCAGGAAGTGAGCTTTGTTTAACAAAAATACTGTAATCCCAAGTTTTGAAGCATTCTCTTGTTATGATTCCTGTAAAAAAAAAAAAAAAAAAGTGTAATGGTGAAAAATGTTAAAATTCTAAATAAAAATATCTAAATTTTGCTTGTAATAGGATTGCATTCTGTATTTAATGAGATGGGAGACAGGGTGTCCTGTGATAGCAAGACCACCCCACACCACCTCATTCAGGAGGATGGTCATCTGGTGATGTGAGAACAGTGACCTGATGGCTTAGAACAGGCTTGTAGGACTCTACTTTGAAGATTTGTTGCCCAAATGAGCCTGTGCCTTTTGAACCAGAAAAGAAACACAGAGCTGATCTGGTGTGGGATGAAGGTGTTCTGGATCAAACTTGTACATGGGTTATATAGTACGTTGTTTGTTCCAGTCATTTTTACTTCACTTTTCTGTTTAAAAGATCATCAGAGGGTCTAAAAAAAGTCCACAAATACAATCTAGATATAAAAGAGCAAGATAAAATGAGACACACAGCATAGCAGATTAGAACACTTCATTAAAAGAACCAAAGGCTAGTTGAAATAAGTCTTTGCTGCCCGCCTGACAACTGCTGAAGATGGTGCCAAGGTGAGGGGGCTTCCTTGAGAGAGTATTCCAGAGACTAAGCACTCTGACAGAAAACGTCCTACCCCCTGCACTCATTGCATCAACAAATGGGGGAATATGGAGCATGTCCTCTAAATGTCAATCTTGGGTTGGGCAGGTTCATAGTGAAGAAATGGTTCTTAAAAGTGCTGTGTCACAGATAAATCAGGGCTTTAAAGGTCAAAAACAAGACATTGAATTGGGCCTAGGCACAAACTGACAACTGCTGAAGATGGATTAATACAGAAGTCTATGTGAACTAATATGCTGACCCCAGATTATCTGGCAACCACATTCTGGACTACTTAAACTACAGTGCTCTGCATGTAAAAGATGCAGACATGACCTTTGGGTGTTAAATTACATAGAATTGATAGCTTATAGAAGACACCCTTTTACAGATGGAAATTGATGCTCCTTGTTGGCTTTGTACTGTAATATTTGTAGGAAAAACAGTGAACAAAAATCCTCCTAACCACATCTGAATAGTAAATATCCAGAGCTAGTCAGTTATCCAAGATAACTGTACATGCTTTTAACTGTAAGCATCCAGACTCAGAATATGACATTTGCTAAATGTGCAAATATTATTCATGTGTTAGGATGATTGAGGCTATGCAGTCCTTCTGAGTTCACAAAAACCAATCAATTAGGAGTGTCGGATTGAAACACTTAACATTATGGAATCTCATCTTATTTTCATGTTCAAGCTAGGTGCTTCACTAGGTCAGTTTACCAAAGACAGAACACTAGGTTAGAAAGTTTTGTTTCTAAGTCGGAGAAGAATAAGTGGCAGCCTACCTTTCTGTTGTGTCATAGGGTCTGATATTGATAACAGGAATTATGGGACCTCTTGTTCCACAGTCCTCCAGGGATTGGGATCACATGTATGCACCTGTAATTTAAGAACACGCACCTTCTGCCCTTCATTTCTTTCCAGAGACCTTGTTCTGTGCTCCCAAGTTAGCCACATAGTTTTAGCTTGTCTTCCAGGTTTTCAGCTGCAGCAGTAAGAATCTCCAAACATGAAAAGGGATGGTAGAGTTCAAGAAGAAGTATTGAGCAAACATAAGCATGTGAATACAATGGCACAAGTTCAGGAGTCAGAACTACCACTGAGTCAATTGCACTTCCAGTGGGAATGCAGGGTCTCTCTCTGATTTTGCAGTATTATGAAAAGGTTTTAGAAGGGACAGAGCTCTAGTGACTTCTATAATGCAGGACGGTGGTTTTTTTCTTTTGTAATTTGCATAATTCTCTGTTGTAATTTTACTGTTGTAATACCTTTTATATTGTGATGCAAAAAGCTCAGCCAACATATTATCGCGAGCTGCACATTATATGTCAGAGCCATGTGTGGCTCACAAGCTGCGATTTGGCCACCTCTGGCTTATAAATTCACTCCCATCTCAGTGGGGCCGTGGTCTCTGGAAACAAACAAATTATGGCCATAATTATGTCTTGTCGATGCAGACTTCACACCAATCATACTTAGCATAAACTATGGCTTGCAAACCGCTTCAAATCATGGTTTTTTATTCTGGTTAGTCAGTCAGTTGCAAATCATGGTTTCTCAAGTCATACATCATGCCTTAGTTAAACTTTCTTATGATGTAATCCATTGGTTCCCAAACTTTTTTGACTAGCAGTTCCCCTGACCTACTGGCCGTGGCTCCCCATTAGGGCTACAGTTCTAAACATTGTATAAGGCAGCCGGTTTTTGCTAGGATGCCATAGCTCCCATCTGGATTCCACTGCTCCCCAGGGAGCCAAGGCTGTTTGGGAACCACTGATGCACACTGGGAACCTATACACACTGTCTGAGGAGTAAGCTCCATTGAATACAATAGAAGAATAGACATGCAAAAGATTGTACTGTTAATCATGGTTTGATGTGAATTGATCCACCCTATCCCTCCTTCATCAGTATGTAGGTGATACTGCAGTGACTTTTGTTCTAATAATAACCATCCTAAGACAGCAAAGGTGACAGTGTTTAAGTCCATAAGAATGTAGATTTTTTCATACCGATACTTTCAGTTTGTTTTATGTTTTGAAGCTATTTTGACTCTGGTGCTTAATGCTTACAATACACCCCATTCTAATAATTGCAGACACTATTTTAAGGTTTTTTCAAGTTTAATTTTTGAATTGAATGTGGCATTTGTCAGCATGAAATTCTTTATAACGTAGGTATATTTGTATCTTTTCTTTTTTCTTTGGTGCAGTTTCAGGCGAGGCACACCGTCGAGACATGAAAGCCGGGGACCAAGAGGAAGGGACAGTTTTTCTGGGCCTGATGATTTTGCGCCAGAAGATAATTTTGACTCATCCGAGGACAATGCAAGAGGAAGAGATCATGGTGGTCGGGGACGAGGGCGGGGTACTCCAAGAGGTAAGGGAGTATTGTTGCATAGTTCATGGCCAGTTGGAGAGGGTGGTTAACGCAACTGAAATTCTTATAGGTATAAATGAGTTGTTTCGGTATCTTATAACCTTATATATTTTATTACGTAGGGGGACGAAAAGGTCTGCTTCCCACTCCAGATGAGTTCCCTCATTTTGAAGGAGGCAGAATGGATGGAAATCGAGAACCAGGTGAAGATGCATTAATTTACGCAAGACTGTCTGTCATTTAATGAACCAAAGTGGCTGCGCATTCTCCATCAGCATGCTTTCTGCCTGCTTTCACTTTATCTCTAAATTTAGCTAATGAGAAAGCACTTTGCCAGATTTTAGTTAGCATTTTTCTGACTACTAGATTTAAAAATATGTATTTCTGTATAAATAGAGTAGCATATGGCCTGTATCTCCCTTGTTTTTCGACTGTATTTATTTATATCAAGCTGAAAAATAATATGTTTTTATGCCTTGGTCTGGTACTAGAGTCTGTATTAGATTCCTCAGAGGATCCACACCCCTTCCAAAGCTTTCTAGACTCTTGTATCACTGCCAATCCATTTCATCCTACCTTTCAGAGACTTTGTAAACCCTCTGCATAAGCAATGTTTACACACATCTCTTTCCCTATTCAAACAGAAGTAGTTTCCATTCCCTACGTAAACCTCCCCCATGAATCCTTCTTGATGATCATACTCTCATCTTAATGTTTTCTCATGCCCACACTTTGCTTCCAAGACCTAGAAGCCTAGTGAGCACTGTATAGACAGTTTTTTCCCCCCCCCCATATAAGAAATGCACGCACAGTCTGTTTCCTTTGATATCTCATCCAGATGGAGGCAGCCACCTGTGCTTTTCATTTCATGAGGTGGGAATAGTGGGGAAAAATCTATATTACAGTTCTGTTCCTCCTCATTGAATTTGCTTGCTTTCACCATAAGAAATGTGAAGTGATTTATGTACTTAATTAAGGAAGGCAATGAGACTTCTCAACTGAGAGAAATGAAGACACTACAAAGCATATCTTTTTTTGTTTTCTTAAGGAAAAGTGGTAGCAAATGGTGTTCCACGGGGAGATTTTTTGTATAACCTAATATTTGTGACTTTTAAAAAAAATTCACGGTCAGGTCCCCGCCAGGATCACCCTCCTCATGATGGTCACTCTCCAGCAAGTCGAGATCGTTCTTCCTCACTCCAGGGAATGGACATGGCCTCATTGCCACCTCGTAAACGCCCTTGGCATGATGGACCTGGAACCTCTGATCGTAGAGATATGGACATTCAAGGTGGGCCTCCAGAGGAGAGAGGAAAAGGTAAGACATCATTCCTTGAAAATTAGTTAACTGCTTGTAGAAATGAACATTAATTGAATGGAAAGATCCATTTGAAAAGTTTTAACACAAGAGTGTCAAACTCATTTCATATAGCGGGACAAATAGCATTTCTGACACCTGCTGAGGGCCAGAAGTGATGTCATTAGGCAAGAAATTATGTCATTAAATAGGTCATAACCAGAAATAAGCAGTTTTTTGTCACTTAGGAACACACTAGCTGCAAATGACAGAAAATATGCAAATCTTGATCATATTTTAAGATATAGCAGAGCCCAATTATCACGTGGGCCGCCCTTCCAGCAGTAACACCTCAGCACTGCTAAGCAGCTAAGAGCTCGAGGGCCAGATGAAAAGCTTCTGCAGGCCACATCTGGCCCCTGGTTCCCTTATGTTTGACACCCCTGGTTTAACAGTTTTACTGCCTTTATTTGAAAACAGAAAGTTTGGGAATACAGTGCTAACTTTGTCTTTCAGTTTACTCCGCATCTGCATTTGTGTTTCACATTACAAGAACTCCCTAGTAACGGCAAACACTTCATAGATTTTTGGAACCAAAGGGAGTCCATGCTTACTCTCAGAAAGAGACAGAAAATCAGTCTCACTAGCCGCCCCTCCCTCCCGCAAAGGCACAGGAGGCAAGCCTTGCTAGCCTCCTGCTGTTACGTTTTCTGTATTTTTCGCCTGAGGATGTAAATCCACTTGTCCCACTGCAGTCCCCCAGTTGTGCAGGGTGAGCTGGCCAACTACTTTTTGCTTTCACTCCAAAAGAGAAAATGGAATCCTGCACTTAGTCACCATTGTAATGGTAAGAACATTCCCAAGAGTCTTTTCTCTTTTCCCCTCACTTCTTGAGCTCTAAATCTTGGAGAGAGAAAGGGAACAATCATCATTAGTACTGCACTGGAGAAACAGTTCAGCCTTAATAATAACTGCATCGCCTGTGTCCGCCCCCCCCCCCCCGCTCACTATAAGTGACTAGGTTTGAATAGTCCATCTTCAGCTTCCAAGACCTTGGGATTAATTTATCAATTTATTGGTCACTTTTGTGCCACACATTACGCTTACAAAACTGCAGTTAAAAACTAAGTAACACATTAAAGGACACAGGGAAACAGTTTTAACAACATTTTTTTTTCTATAATTGATTCTACAAAGTTTTTATTAGCCAGTGGGACAGGCACTATGAATCAAGTTGCCCTTTTATCTATCTTGGACAATTATAGTCAATTCTCATTATCCACTAGGATTAGGTTCCTGGAAACTCTAGCAGATCGCAAACTTGCAGATAACAAACCATTGATCCTATGGGATCTTTGGGGTTAGGTACAAAGGGTATCCTGGGGAGGAAGGTGTACCATCATAAGAATTCAGCACAGACCCTCAGGGAGCCAGCAGAGTACAGCAGAAAACAGCAAAATATCACTGAATGCTTCAGAGACTTTCCAGAGGCTGCAGGGACCTTCAGAATGGCACCCACAACCAGTGCAGATTCCTTTAAAATGACTGGTGGAAGCTTCCAGTGGCCATTTTAAAGGAATCCATGCTGGTCACAGGCACCATTCTGAAGGTTCCCTGCCTCTGGAAGGTGTCTGCATAGCAGATAATGAGAACAGAGGCACAGATATGGAGAGAAGGTAGCATTTCTGCCCCTCACAGATAAGTAAATTCACTGATAGTATTTAGCATATACAGGTGGAGCCTATTTATCCGAGTTAGTTCCTTGACTCAGCGCGATTAACGAAAAACTCGTTGTACTAAATTCCATAGAGTTAAGCAAATACGCTGCAGTCCGACACTTGGGGCTGGAAGGAATCTAAGGCAGCTGTTATCAATCCCCTCCCCTCCATCTCCCCCCTCCTTCCCCTTTCACAGGTGGGATGCTGAACTTTTAAGAGTCCAGTCCTATGCGTTTCTACTCAGAAGCAAGTCCCATTGTAGTCAATGGGGCTTACTCCCAGGAAAGTGTGGAGAGGATTGTAGCCTAAATCTCATGCTTGGCTTGCTTGTGTTGGTGATTGCCTGCACCATCTGGGGGGGGGGGGGAGGATTTGGCAAACACTCCCTGGGTTTTTTAAAGCAATCCTCTATTACTAGCGAACCTGCCGTGTGTGTGTGTGTGTGTGTGTGTGTGTGTGTGTGTGTGTGTGTGTGTGTGTGTGTGAGTGAGAGTGAGAGTGAGAGTGAGAGTGAGAGTGAGTGAAAGAGAGAGAGCGCTCCACCTCGCTGCATGTGTTCTGGCTAGAGGTTTTCTGCCCCCCCCCCCTCCTTCAGCCTCTTTGCTGCCTCAGAGGCTCCAGGAGTGTTATTGTTCCTTCAAAAGGGAAACCTCTTCCAGGGCTCCAGGGCAATTTCCCTGCCTGGGCGAAGCGGAGCCTTTTTGCAGTTTTTTGGGCTGTCTGGAATCAGATCAGCACAGGGCAAAGGAGGCAAAGGTGTGTGTGACTTTCGGTACCCCCACCCCATTCGCGTTGAGACAAATCTGCAGCTAAAAAATCCGTGGATAAATAGGGTACACCTGTAAAGAGAAAGGATTGTATTTCTCTAGTGAGAGTGAAGAAAAATAGAGATGTTGCATGTTGATTTTGTATACTCAGTGGGTTCAGAAAAACACCTAGCATTAATATTTTATCTGTGTTTAATCTAGGCCGTGGAAAATCAGGTCCTTCGCAGAGGATGTCAAAGTCTGGAAGATCCAGCTCTTTAGATGGAGAACATCATGATGGATATCACAGAGAAGAAACCTTTGGAGGACCTCCAGGTGGCAGTAACCCTTCCAGAGGAGGGAGGAGTGGAAGTAACTGGGGTAGAGGAAGTAACATGAACTCAAGCCAGTCAAGGCGAGGATCTTCTAGAGGTGGCGGAAGGGGTCGATAGAAGAGGTTATGACTGGGCAAGACCAGTCATTCTAGGACAGTATTTAAATACACCAGTTGCAGAATCATTGTGAAAGTAATTCTGCAATCCCACAGATCTGGACTCTTAAATGGAGATAAATGAAAGTGCATTCGTTCCTTGAAAGATCGTTTGAAAGATTAAATGCCAGCTCGTAATGCCACCACAACTGGCTTTGTTTCATTGTCCTCTTCATCCTAACCCCATATCACTTCCATATTTCCTGCATTGATTTTTGAAGATAAACGCTGAAGTTTTTTTTAGTGTTGTGAGACATGGAGCATCTCCACAGATTTCAGTTCATGTCCCGAAGAACTTGTTTCTATATGTACAGTTGTCAGGAAAAAGTTAAGTTGTTTTTGTATGAATACAGATTGCAATTTGTCCAAAAATTAACCATGAATGGAGTGTGTGATTTTGTATATACACATTTTCACATTTCACTAGATAAAAATTTAGAATTTCCTAGAATTTTAATGTGATAAATTCCATCTAGTGTACACTAAGCCACTGCACTCACTCTTGGGTTTATTTGTATAGAGAAGCGTTTTAAATATCAAACATGTACCAAGGAAGAGTATGGATGGACTGCTCTCTTGCTGTAGTTTGATCTAAACAGATTCCTTCCCCTTCAGAAGTCTAAACAACCAGAAGACTTCTTCCATCCACACATTCCCTTAGCGTGTGACCCAATCCATAGAGGGTCTTGAGATTACATCATCAGCAACATAATATTACCTAAGGATTGGTAGACACTGGTCAATTTCAGTTCATAAAGATAATCACCCCAGTGTTCTGCAGTTTTTTGGACAGTAAGCACAAGGAAAGCAGTGGAAAAACTCTACTGAACTACAGAAAAGTGGTTGAGGCCTGGCCCTGATGAAGATGACCAACAGGCAGCCTTTGTTTTAAAAGTACTCATGTTCATGGACTCCTGGATTTAAATGTCCTCAGAAAATCTTTGATATTTTTGATTTCTGAAACAGTAATTTAACCAGTCTGCGTAAAATTAATTTTATTATTTGTACTCAAGACAAACATTCAGCACCCACTGCCAAGAAAAGGTATGTTCTGAATACTTAGACAATCTAAGAGTTTTTCCATACTTCCCTTAAATTTCAGTAGTTTCACTCCATTACAGTATTGTATCTGTTTTACCTTTTTATTTTGCAATAAAATGTTCTCAGCTGAGGTGTTGTCATCCACCATTCTGACCTGACTTGGAGACAGTTTGGCTTCACTCATCATTCTTATGCTATCCTGTGCATATTTACTTGAAAAAGAGACCACTGGGTTGGTTCAGATGTAATTTCAAATCATGATTCATGCAAACTGTAGTTTAGACTCCAAACCACCATTTGTGCAACTGCCTTTGCTGAAAATCCTTAGATGCTATTCCAAAGAACATCCTCTGACTGCTGAGTTCAAGCCATGGTTTCCTGGTTCAGATGTAATAACAAGCCATGGTTTTGGGCAACCAGTTTCAAACCATTATTTTAGATCCTAGTTTAGTGGCCACTTAAATGATTGAATAATACCTGAACCATTGGATCATATGATTAACTGTTATAACTGTTCATAGAATACAGCCTAGGTGCTTCTAGATTTGCCTACTTGGCTACTAAACCTTTGTGAATTAATGAAGCCACTAGAACTATATTTTGCTGAGATTTTGGTTTGGAAACTTAGTAAAGAAAAGACATTAGCGATATCTTTAAGAATAAATATTTAAAGGATCAATAGTTCTTTACGGAAACATTAAAAATTATCTTTTCTAATAATTACAACAATATGATAACCACAAATTGTCTTTCTTTTAAAAATACAGTACTTGGCTTCTCTTGCATATAGCAAAGGAAACTTGTCAAAGCCAGAAAGCTACAGCTTGTTTTAGCATCTTCCAGAGAGGAAGCCCCTTTAAACACATCAATCAATGGGGAGGGGAGTGATTTTTCTAGTCTCAAGTAGTTATAGATATTAAAATACTATTGGTGAGTTCCTAAAAGTGGAGAAGCATAGAAATGTAATTCAACCTTACTGCTTATTGGGATTGCAGCAGGTAAGTATCCATTTCACTCAGTGTGCTAATGCAATGGAACTGAACAAAGTAGGGCAATCTCAGATTTCACTGAATAGTTTTTTTGTTTTTTTAAAAGGTCCTTAATCCGTTTCACTTCTGAAAATCACATCAAATTAGTCCTGCAGGCACTGAGACCCAGGAGACATTTATTTATTTACATAGCATCATCTCTGCATGTGGCACTTTACAAGTTAATTAAAGTGGCAAAATTCAGATACTGAGTTTTCAACTGCCACTGCATTTTTAGGGACAGAATACAACACTTCTGGAGTACCAAGACTGCACAAAAATACCAGTTTTAAATATGTTAATTGTGCTTTGTAAAGAATAAGACTATCTCAAATAATCTCATTCAAAGACTAGGACAAAGGCATTGCTATATAATTTAACAGTACTTAGTACCATTTTGATTCTGAACTATTGCCACAGCTTGCTTTCATTAAGTGACAAATGAGGCCCACAAGCAATATTTCCTCTAAGTCAGGGGTTCTTACTTTGGTGATCCACTGCATCATCCACAGTGGATCCAGGGTCTGCCAAGGCCAGAAAGCTGCAGAATAAAATGATTAATGACCTGGAAGTCACTTCCAGGTTGTACTGGCATGCAACCCGCTTGATTGGCCACATCACACTGCAGTTCTCAAACTGCATGTTGTGACCCAGCAGTGCGTCACGACCCTGTTTGAGAAATGATGCTCTAAGGGATGTATGTCACTGCTGCACAGCAGTGAAAGTATCCTCGAACTACTTTATGAATAGCCCATGTACAGTGAATGTTTCCCAGAAATTTACTAAAGAACTGCCACAGGAACAACTTGTGATGGTTCCCAACAGTAGCAGCTGTAAATCAGGTTCCCTGATAAATATGTCTTAACAGCACAATCTTAAGCACGTGTACTTAGAAGAAAGTTCCACTGTATTCAGTAGGCTTACTCCTAGGAAAGTGTATAGGATTGCAGCCTAAGTGACACTGCTGTCATCACAACACACACTAACATGGAAAAACGACAGTAAATTCAAGAAGCCTGTGATGTTCAGAGCAACACGTGGTTCAGAACAACTGCCAAGGCCCCACTCCCTTAGGAGGGTCCACCAGATGCTGTGGAGATGCAGCAGCTCCTGGAAGATCCCTCTGGGGTGGGTGAGTTTCCTTCTGAACCTCAGACCACTCATCCAGGGGTGCCCAAACCCCAGCCCTGGGGCCACTTGTGGCCCTTGAGGACCCCCAATCAGACCCGCTGAGAGCCCCCAGTTTCCAGTGAGCTCTGGCCCTCCAGAGACTTGCTGGAGCCTGTGCTCGTCCAACACAACTGCTCTCAGTGTAATGGCCAACTGTTTGACCTCCTGTGTGAGCTGTGGGACAAAGGCTCCCTCCACTGCTTGCCGTTTCACGTCTGTGATGTAGTAGTGGCAGCAAAGGAAAGGCCGGCCTTGCTTTGTGCAAGGCCTTTTATAGGCTATGAGTTATTGCAAGACCTTCATTCATTTACATAAGTTCCACCTCTAATGTATTCATTTATGTAAATTTATGCAAATCTGAAATGTAAATTAACTCTCTTTTTTCCCCTTGCCCCCTGACACAGTGTCAGAGAGATGATGTGGCCCTCCTTCCAAAAAGTTTGGACACCCCTGATCTAGTCAATACTGTCTACACTGACTGGCAGCAGGTCCACATAGTATCAGGCAGAGACCTTTACACCATCCATACCTGAAGAAGCCAGAGATTGAACCTGGGACATTTTGCATGCAAAGCATGTTCCCTAGCACTGAGCAACTGCCTCATGTATTTGAGGAGTACACAGCCAACATCTCCCATTCAAACAGCAGGCAGAAAAGGAGAGTTGCTGATCATTTGCCCCTGAAAGTGGACAATGATGATCAAAAAAGAGTCACTCTCAATCTAAAATGCACAATGGTAAGGATATGCCATGCCAGCCTGGCATGGGACACAAGCAAGCAAGAGTGGTAATATCTGCTCCTGACCCTGCCAAGAAAGAGACATTCACTCTTTCTCTAGTCAGCAATCTGGAAGGAACTGGAGCCTGCCAGAATTAGCATGCAAAGTAGAAAAGGCAGAAGCAGCCTTCTCTCACTCATACTCTTTCACTTTCTCTGGGCAGCATGGCAGAACAAATTAGGCCCACATAGAATGCCTCTTCCTTGTCCTCTTGATGGCAAAGCGGGTTGAACACTATCCCCACAACTGCAGTGATAAGAGAGAGAATGCAAACAACCTTTTCATCCTCACTCACCTAAACACACACTTCTACTGGGCAGTGCAGCCATTGTTTCCTCTCATTAGCTCACTCTAGGAAGTTTTGCTGAGCCCAATGTTTCTGATCACACCACCAGAGAGGGTAAGTTAGTAGGTCAAGCCTCCTAGAGACAGCAGGTAAAGAACTGAAAGCAGAGCCACTCTTTGCAATCATGACTTGGCTCATCCAGCTGTGCTGAAGAAAGGATGAGCACCCACATGGAAGCAATATTGCAAGGAAAAGCTACTGGGCAGCACAGTAGTACGAACGGACTTAGGGCCCAATCCTATCCAATTTTTCAGTGCTGGTGCAATTGTACAAGTGGAGTGTGCGCTGTATCCTATGGTCAGGGGGCAGTCACCGGGGTCTTCTCACGGTATGGGAACATTTGTTTCCTTACCATGGGGGCTGCAGTGTAGCTACACCAAAGCTGGAAAGTTGGACAGGATTGGGCTCTCGGTCCTCTACTCCACTGGCCAAGAAGGAAGGGTGAGCAAGCTCCTTACAAGAGGGGCAGTCAATTTCTAGATGGGCCCATGGCCTAATCCAGTGGGGCTGTTCTTATGTTCTAATACTTCCCCACTTTCTCTTTCTGAGCAGCACAGCAGAAAAAATTGAGGGTAAAGGGAGGAGGCATGCAAGCCAAGAGAGTGGGCAAGCAATTTGAAGAGGTAGAGGAGCTGCTCCTTGCAACTGTCACTTCCCCAATCCCCACTGTGTGCCTCACAGGCGACAGCTCAGGCCAGCAGGAAGAGGTGGTGGGTGCTTTCTCTTGCTCACACTCTTATCCTTGGGCAGCATGGTGGAAGGCTCAGAGTGAAGGAGTGGAAACTGCTTTTGCAAGGATCTGTGATAGCTCATTCTAGGGCCCACTATCTGTGTAACAGTAACTACAAGGACAATTCCATGATCTGAAGGAATTTAGGGTCAAATCCTATCCAATTTTCCAGTACTGGTGCAGCTGTGCCAAAGGGGCATATGCTGCATCCTATGGTGGTCGGACAGTCAAAGACCTCCTCAAGAAATGGAAACATTTGTTGACTTACGTCATGGCTGCATTGTGGCTGCACCAGAGCTGGAAAACTGGATAGGATTGGGCCCTTAGCCATCTGCTTACCAGTTCCCTCCCATAACAGTCATAAGAATAATCTACTCAGCCACAGGCTTTTCACATGCACGGCAGTGACTCTGGAAGTCATGATAGTGCAATAAACCAGTATGGCAGTATTAGACCCCAGTGTTTACACGGCACATCCTGGCATTCGCAGACTTGAAAAAGACTTTAGCAACCCTTCAGTCATACTGTTCTCAGCAACTAGCCAAACATAAGTCATTCCTGGAACGGAAAAGTCTTCAGGTACATAACATCCCATTTTCCAGTGTCAGTGTAGCTGTGCCAGTGGGGTGTGTGCTACATCCTGTGGTGGGGAGGCAGTAATGAAAGCCTCCTCAAGAGATGGGAACATTTGTTCCCTTACTTTGCAACTGCACTGCGGCTGCACCGGTGCTGGAAAGTTGGATTGGGCCCTTTTGCTGGAATTCGCCCAAACAGAAATTTGATAAGCCTTCTCTGCAGAAACAAAACATAATAATGCTGGCTTTTAATCCATTTCTGTCCAGCCCACAGGCATACACATTTTATATCTGTTGCGTATATGCAACGTTGCGCAGAAACAGCTTAATAAGGCAAGAGGCTATACCAGAGCAGTGTTATAATGATAGAGCAGAGTCAGTCACGTGTGGCTGTCGCTTGCAGTTTGAGAAACCAAGATTATTCCCCCCAAAAAACTGGAGGCTGGCTGTTCTTTCATGCTCATTTTTAATGGCGTCAGTTGTCTATGTGAGTTGCTGCTCAGCCTTGGTGCCTTTCTCCACCCCGGTGGCATCCAAGGATCACAGAGAGGCAGCAGAGGCTGTCCAGCGGCCCCAGTCCTTGGTGTGCTGGAATCCAAAAGAGCCACCGCACAGGACGCCTTCTGTGGCTGCAGTGCCTCAACTCTGGTACGGAGCTGTCCAGGGGCTCCATGCTGGAGAGAAGGACCTTCTCCTGCCCAGTGGCTCCTCTCACACCGGTAGAGTCTTGGCCACCCGGCGCTGCACGAAGCCACCCAGGAAGCCGCCGGCATAGCGCAGCCCCGCAGCGCCGCCGGGCAGCGAGGACAGCAGGTAGGCTCCCCCGGCGGCCAGCTGGACGGCGGCAGCCAGAGCGGTGAGCAGGGTGCTGCGGAGGGCCAGTGCGGCGTAGAGCGTGGCGCCCACCGAGCCTAGGTAGAGCAGGGCCAGGCCGCGGCGGTCGGGCTCGCCCAGGAGGTGCCGCGGGCCCCGCAGGAAGCCAGCGGCGCCCAGCGCGAAGGCCGAGCCCAGCGACCAGAGTAGCGCGAACTTGCGGAGCAGCAGCAGCGTCCCGTAGAGTGCGGCGAGGCCGAAGCACAGCGCGGCCAGCAGCAGGCACAGCGCGCTCCCTGCCAGCCGCTGCCAACGGGACAGGCCGGCCGGCAGCCACGGCTCCTGCTCCGGCTCCGCGCCAGCCGCCCACGGCCACCGCTCCGCCGCGGGGAAGGGGCTCAGTCGGCCCAGCCACGCCCCCAAGCCCGGGCCGGGCCGCTCCGCCTCGTCCCGCGGAGGGCTCTGAGGCGCTGGCGGGGCCGCCGCACCTCCGCCGGCCTTCGACTGCGCCAGGTACTCCTGCAGCTGCCGGTTCAGGTCCGCCATTCCGCCTCCGGGCGCGGAAGAGCCTCTTGGGAAAGGCCCGCTCGGAAGCGCGCGCCGCTGTCCGAGGCCGCTATACAGCTGGTCGCTCTAAGATGCACTTCCGGGTTGCTGCTGGTCACCAAGGAAACGGGACCGGGCAGGCCGACTTCCGCCTCACAGCTGCTTTTCACAGCCGCATCCGCTTTCTACTCCTGATGCTGGACAATCTAGGAAATTCTCATCTCTATGGGCCACATCATTACCACTCGAGAACATTATCATTCTCTATGGGCCCTGATTCTTAGGCTCAGCTGTTTAGTCCTATAATGAGAACCTGCTTTCACGCAATGCGATGGGTTACTCTGGCCTTTTTCTATCTCTGGGATATCTCTGGGAAATTCCGAAGGTAATTTCTAATGCAAAGGAAGCAACATAGAGATAGGAAAAGGCCAGAGTATCTCATCCCATTGTCTGCATCCGGAATATGTCATAACTGCAAGAGGACCAAGCATCCCAAAATGTAGGACATGACAAAATAAAAGCTAAAAACATTCATATATTAATTTTGTGTAGTTAATTTAAACACTATATTACTTATCATTAAATTTAAAACTATATTATATATTATTTATTAATTACAAGAAGGCTATGAGCGTCCTGCAGGGGCCTTCTCATAGGGAAAAGGAGGATATTTAAGTTCTTTTCCAGGACACGAGGCTAAAAAGAGGACATGGCCTGGAAAAAAGGACGTCTGGTCACCCTGTTTTTGAATTCTCCTCCACCATGTTTCTATAGGTGGTTCTCTACTGGGGGGGGGAAGGCTTATGAAGCTCCCCGTTTACATATGCGATTGCAGAACATAGTACACAACTGATGGTCGATACTACACTTTAAAGAAATCATGCTGAGCAATACAGGATGTTCTTGGGCTGGCGAAAAGCTTTCAGACACCTGCACAATTTCAGGGTGGCATAAATTCACCACCAGCATACCTCCCACTGGCAGGAGCACCCCAGTGCAGGGAGTCATGGGTGGGATGGGAAGGAGCTACATCCTCCATAGCCTAAAGCCCCTCCAGATGATAGACATGGCCCAAATGTCAGTGGAACACGACACCATCTAGAGCTGGCATACTGTGCTTCAAAATGCACCCATAGAAGGGAAAAAAAGATCTCAACATCCCTCTCTGTTACAATGAAGCATAGGATACAGACTAAAATTTGCAGTCAATCATATCACTCCAAACCCAGCAGCAGCCTTTCCCACCATCCTAATTTTCCAGCAATCTTCTTGCTATCATCTTTGTGGGGCAATCTCATCCTCCCAATGCAACAAGCACCCTCTGGCAGAATGCCATGCACCTCAACCATTCCCAGTGCTGCAAGTACACACATTATCTGAGGATATGTTGACCAGAATGACAACTGCCCATACAGAACAGAAAATGCAACACATGCTGGAGTCTGCTACAACACTCAACACAGTGGGAAGGGTACCATCACAGTATAGCACTCCCCCCCCCCAGATGCCTCTGGTAAGGGTGAGCACAGCTGCATGCACACTCTGGTGGTATCACTCATACCCCATCATGCACTCTTGCCAGGACTTGAGTCAGCCTCTATCTTGCAAATTTGTGTTTCTTTGCTCTCCACAGGTTGCATCCTGGCAGAAGCCAAGGATGGGAACCCCCTACAACCACAGACCACCATACCAGAGGGATAGGACACTGGATGTGTTAGAGCAATGGCCTTCATTGTCCCAGCTGCTCATCAGTGTGGTTACCAACAGAACAATCCCAGATAAGCCAAAGTAGCTTTGCAAGCTCCATGCCAAGCAGTGAGTCAACTGGTGCAGCAAAGCCCTGCTTGCACTGCACTCTACTGTTTGCCAGGATCCTGCAAAAGCACAGGAGGCCAAGCAGACTGGGCTGCTTGGCAGCTCCACACTTGGGTCTGTCTTGCAGATGCTGCACATCTGCAGATGTTCGATAAAATCCTTGTCTGTCATGCCTGTTTTCACTTTATTGTGCAGCAATAGGAGGAACAGTAAAGCCTATTTCTATTTGTTCTTGCAATCTAAAATAGGATCAAGCTAGCAAAGAAATCTAAACCATCCCTATAAACACATTCTCTTTTGCATACAACTCAAGTGAGAAACTGAAGGATAGCAGGTATGTTGACAGACCAGGGTGTTGGTGGTCAACTGAGGCTTTCTTGTTGCTGGTTCTCCCTGACTCAGATCTTGCTTGCTGTTTTTATAGTCCTTTTGATGTCATTTTCGAAATAGGGTTTTTTCCTAGTATTGGGCTATGACTTTACTGAGTGACCTAATGCCCATTCCCTCATCTAACTGTCCCTCACCTAGTTCAGCTTACATGCAGGAAGGGTTTCTTCCTGAATATCTTGCATGTCAGCATTCTAACATTAGAAGAGCTCATAGTTGCAACCATTCCTTAAGAAACAAAGCCTTTTTTCCACATTGTTTTGAGTCTCTTTGATCACCATGACTCACTTGGGATCTCTCCAAGAATGCACAGCTCCACATGCTTTTCCCTAGTTCAGTCTTCTGAAAGCAAATACAATGCAAGCAGTTTTCATTCATTCCACACATTCATACTCATATCTAAAATAGCCAATAGCCAATGTTTTGCTTGAAGCAATAATAGGCAACACAGCAACTGATTAAAACAATAATAATATTTAACTAGTGTAGATAACAATGTTGTAATAATGGATAAAACAGCTTATCCTTCAATTGAGGCAATAGTAAGTAATATAGTGGATTATAGTATAATAATCAAAGCCAAGACCTGACCATGACAGATTCATTTCTTCCCCACCCCACTCCCATTAGCCAACATGCCACATCCCAAAGTGTGACTACACAGCTCCCTCCCAGGCCTGATCCACCTGGCCATGCACCTCAACCACAGCAGCTACGTCAAGGTGGTTGCATCCTGCTGACAGTGCACTGTGGAACCTCAGCTGCTTAGCCTCAATTGAAGTACCCCTATGCACAGTAAGGGCATGCAAAGCATGAGAAAGGCATCCCCCCCCCCTCCAAATATGCCCAGCTCGTGCCCACAGTGCAGCTGAGGACCTAAGGCTCACAGGTCATCCCCAGGTCACCCTAAGAAGCCAAGGCACAAGGCTACGATTCACAATGCTTTGAATGTCCACTTGAGAGATAAAGCGGGATATAATTTTGTAAGTGAATGAATGAATGAATGCTAGACCTGCCTGTCCATACCTGTGTCCCCACACCCCTTCTGCAAATGGCCAGACAGGGGGCAGAGGCCACAGCAGGTAGGAAAACTGTCTCACTGGGATTTAAAGACCACGAATGGTGGAATCAGAGGCAAGCCAGCTTTTGGGGGGGGGCACACAGAAGATGTGCCAGTGTGGATGGTCCGAGAGGACATTGAGTCAGACAGCAAGCAGCTGAGGCCAAGCCCAGATTTGAGAGATGCAGCGTTGAAAACATGTTTGCACAGAAAACAGGCAAGAAACATTTCTTACACAGTCACTGCTAAATTTGGACACTAAGGACATCCCTTTGGAAAAAAAACAAACCCACTATGTAGTGGATTTTTGGCTGCAATCCGAGGCCTGTCTGCTCAGAAGTGAGCCCCATTGGATTCATTGGGGCTTGCTCCCAGGAAAGTGTGCATAGGATGTGCAACAGGATGTCCATTATGGGGTACAAGTCATGATGTGTATGCGCAACCTCCTGATTTTAGAAATGGGTTATGTCAGAATGCCAGATGCAAGGGAGGGCACCAGGATGAGGTCTCTTGTTATCTGGGGTGCTCCCTGGGGCATTTGGTGGGCCGCTGTGAGATACAGGAAGCTGGACCAGATGGGCCTATGGCCTGATCCAGTGGGGCTGTTCTTATGTTCTTAATGGGGCTCACTTCTAAGCAGAAAGGCCTAGGACTGCCTCCGGATGACCACAAGCGGAGCACCCACTGGGCTGCTCCCTCCCCCATGGCACCCAGCTGGCTCCCAGGGGTGCTTGTTCTGTGGGCCTCAGGAGCCCCCTTCCAGCCGCAGGATATGCCCCCTCCAGCGAGGCGTCTCCCCGGGAGGCTTTGGCTCCTGCCCGCCCTTTCCCCGCTGACTGTTCCATTCCCTTTCTAGGAAAAGTATGTGCCGGCCGAGGGCGGAGGGAGGGGGAGGCCACGGGGGCGGCCCGCGGCTGCTGCAGCCAGCACAGGGCGGAGGACGACCGCCCGCCAGGCTGGCTGGGCGCTGCCTCGAGTGCCGACGGGCCCCTCTCGCCCCGTCCTCCGCCAGCAGGCAGCTGCACGCCCGCCTGCAGCACAGCCGCCGCCGCCGCCGCCGCCGCGCAGACCGAGTGCCACCATGACGGGCAGGTAGGAAGCGCGGGCCGGAGAGATGCGCGGGCGCCCGTGCCAAGGCTGGGCGGCTCTCGCTGACTGCCTCCGGCCCCTGTGGGCGAGCGGAGCCTGCCCTGCCTGCGACCCCTTCGGAGTCAGGAGAGGTGCCTCCCCCTCTCCAGGCCTGTGCTGTTGAGTGAACACACTTACCTGGGCTGGGAGTAAGCCCCTTGACTCTAAGGGGCCTTGCTTCTGAGTAGACAGGCATAGGATTGGGCTCTAAGGCTGCACTCCTATCCACACTTACCTGGGAGTAAGCCCCTTTGACCATAATGGGTCTTGCTTCTGAATAGACTTGCATAGGATTGGTCTGAAAATGTGCCTTTCTGCGTGTTTGGTTCACTATAATTTGTATTTTGTATCATCTCAGGCTGCAGTCCTATCCACACTTACCTGGGAGAAGCCCATTGATTATATTGGGACTTACTTCTGAGCAAACATGCATAGAATTGGGATCTCAGTAAGTTGCAGATATACTATCCCATGGCCTTTGGGCCTCACTACCTACTGCCTCATTGCCTCACTGTTTTTTCCTCTGTACCCATGTCTGCACCACCAGGCTCTTGTTTTTGCCACAACACACTGGGCAAGGCTGCCCCTTTGGAAGTTGTCACTGTTATTTTTGTCTCAGCTGGTTGTTCAAGTAATGTACAGTATTAAAAGCATGATATTTTGACTGTTACGGCTTATGTGCATTAATAACAAGAGTGCGAGTACGTGCTGAGAGAATTCTGCTCAACAAGTGACTGCAAACCAGTATTCTAGGATTGAGGGAGATGGAGTTTCAGAGCAGAAGTCCATCTCCCTCATTTCTAGAGTAGGGTGTGACTTCCTTATTTCAAAGTTAAGCACAGTAAACAGCTAGCCTTCTGAAATATTTTAATAGCAAGTATCCATCTGAAAGTTTTTCACAGTAAATGCTGATGTAAATTTGCAACACTTGATAATAAGTAAAATGAATTATCCCTACAGTTGTGTGACTGGCTAGTGGGGAAAACAGAGTCTAACAGCCTGATCCTATGTATGTTTACTCAAAAGTTATCCCCTCTGAGTTCATTGGGGCTTAATCCCAGGTAAGAGTTCACTGGACTACAGCCTAGAGACACTTCATTCCTCAACAGGAAGGAAGCTCCAAGGCGTTAAATGGAGGTTATTTCCAGGTAAGTATGCTTAGGATGGTGGTCTAAAAATTGTTCTGATCATGGATTATGGCTAACATTTCTGCAGGGAGATTATTTTCCTGAATCTAGCACAGATCACTCAAATCATTCTGAGGGCTCTTGTCACATCTTTATTAACTGAATGGGGCCACACTACAAACCATGGAAAAGTATATTTTAGTTGCAATTTTAACTTTGTGTGTTCTTAATTCACTCAATAACTCCCCATTTTTTCCTGTGACCCATAGCACACTTTCTCTTTTCTCTGTGTATTACCAGCTTTCATATCTCTCTGAGGGCCCAATCCTACCCAATTTTCCAGCGCTGATGCAGCCATACCAATGGGTTGTACACTGCATCCTGTGATGGTGGGGCAGTCTTGGAGGCCTACTCAAGATAAGGGAACATTTGTTCCCTTACTTGTGGGCTGGATTGTGGCTACATTGATGCTGGAAAATTGGATAGGATTGGACCCTGAATCTCTTATTCTGTGTACTGTACTCCTTTTTCTGCTTTTCCCACATAGAGACTGTGTCCCCATCTGGTGCCCTTTGTCTCCTTTATTTCTTTACTTGCAGGTCTCTCTGCACCCCTTGTTGCCTCCTCTTTTCCTCCATATACTCCATGTAAGAGCAAGGAAGTTGATGGCAAAACAAAAGATAAGATACAGTACTACCAGTTTTATTACAGGAACTGTAAGCATGATCGCATATCCCAAAATGAGACTTCTATGTCCCAGTTTAACCTTTGATTGAAGATGGAGGAAAAATATACCTCTTAAGTGAATATAAAATAATAATAATTAATAATAATTAATAACTAGGTATTTATATACCGCCTTTCTGGTCATCGGATTACTCCTCTGACTTTATTCAAGGCAGTTTACATAGGCAGGCATTTCTAAATCCCTCAAGGGGATTTTTACGATCATAGAGGTTTTCTCGTTCAAGAACCAACAACATTTCAGAATGGATCTTCCTGGTTTGGTCTCACTTCTGGCCTCCAGTTCTCCCACGCAGGCTGACAAGCAGCTCCATCTCTCACATGGAGGGCAGCCAAGACGCTTCTTGCTCTCACCAAGAGCAGGTGGAATCACTCAGCTTGGCTTGTCAGCTGCTTCAAGGTCTCGCCATTCTCAGCTGTTCAGGGAGCTGTTCAGGGAGCTGCCGGTGTCCTCGAACTGGCAACCTTCTGATGTTATCTTCGGGTTAAGGGAGGTTCTACCCTCTAGACCAGACCTCCTCCCCTAAAATAAGGGGGAAATCCACAATCTGGGGCCCAGTTCTGTCCTTCCCCTCCACCTCAGCCAATGCAGCCACATGCTATATCCAACTGGAGGGGGGGGGGGTTATAAGGCTTTAGAAGGGAAGGGAGAGAGGAAAAATATTTTCTGCTCACCAGTGGGTCTCCTCAGACCTGTGCCAGCTCTTAAGCTGGCGCAAATCTGAGGAAAGAAAGGAGGCATGTCAGGAGGCCGAGGGATAGGATACTGGCAAAGGTCATATGTACCAGTTCCTTCCCCCTCCCACCTCTTTCATGCCCCCCTGACCCATTTCTCCCTCCTCCCCCACTGCTACTCTACCTGGTCTGGTGGGTACGGCAGGATACATTGGCAGAGTTGCAGTGCACTCCATCAGCACCCATGCTATGACAGCAGAAGTGTCAGCAGAAGTCTCTTCTGCTGTCATAAACCCCTCCACATGATTGCGTAGGATTGGGCTGTTAATTTAATTGTGCACTAGAACAAATTATCTTTATGTGTGTGACCATCCTTATTATTTGTGTCCCAAGCAGGGAAGAGCATAAAGTGTAGGGGTGTGTGGTTGCAGGTACCAAGGAAGATAGGGGATGAGCATGTGCTATCTGTTCCTGCCTGCTTTATGCTCAGAGATCCTTAACATCTTGCAGAGAGGAATGGGGGCTTCTTGTTGCTGATGAATGAAGTAGAGACAATAGAGTGCTGAGTGCATGTGGGGAGTGGGAGAGTCAAAAGGAACATGTGCTTGTCCCACCTGCCTGCTGTGGTAGGTTTTTAGCTTGGGTTTTTAGTGATACAAAAGAACAGAAAGTGATGCTATCAGTTGGCAAACACTTATAAAAAAAGCAAAGCACCTCAAATTTGAAGAATTGTCAGTACAAAATGTGCAATAAGCATGAAGATCAGCAGTTGTGAATCAAAATTAGTAGCAATGCTTACTGCACACAGCTATAAAGACACAATAACCAAAACATTAGTATAAAACATTTTAGATCAAAATTAAATTTTCATGCAAACTTACCACAAACAGACAAAAGTCCAAAGCATATAATGTATGCACTTCTACTCAAAACCAATGCTTGAGCACACTAATATCATGAAGATTAAAACCATAGTTGTAATTACCAAAGATACATGCTTACAAGAAGACTTGCAACCCGGATTAGGGTATTTGACCCCCCTTCAATTGGCCAAGGGCAACAGTGCTCCTCTGTCTCTTTAGGATTGCCTCATGTTCAGCTGGTGGTCATATCATATCTTAATATGTGCTTGACTAACTAACACCCAGTGCTTAAGCTACATGCATAATGTGCTTTAGATTTATGTCTGTTTGAAGCAGGTCTGTATGAAAATTTATTTTTTGTATGAAGTGTACGTTATGCCTATTTATAAGTCTTAATTTGAAAGTTGATGCTAAGCATGTCATCTTTTCATCTTTTCTGTTTTTGTTGATGTTTGCTGATACTATGGTTCTCAAGTGAACAATGAGTAAGGGTGCAATCCTAACCCCTTATGTCAGTGCTTTCCAGCACTGGCATAGCGGTGCCAATGGGACATGTGCTGCATCCTGCAGTTGGGTGTCACTCATGGAGACCTCCTCAAAGTAAGGAAATGTTTGTTCCCTGACCTCAGAGCTATATTGCCGTTATGTCAGTGCTGGAAAGCACTGACATAAGGGGTTAGGATTGTGCCCTATGTAACTAATGGGTCATGAGGGGGATTTAGGGTGCATTATCATGACCATATGCTGTAGCAGCTTATAGGTCTACAGAGAGTGGTAAGAGGCACTTCCAGCTTGTGAGTGGAATTGGCAGGTGCAGAAACAAAGGCAGAATTCTATCAAACCACCCAAGTGAGTCAATTACTACAATCATTAGGGGAGCTACTGTTTCCAGTAATATTAGGAAAACCCTGGACTATGATTTTTAAATATGTTAAAAGTCATGTAGAATATGTCGGAATAACAAACCTTTTCAAGACCAGATGAAGCATGTTATGAATGTGAAAAATGAAACAACTATATTATGGAATGGTCATTCCTGACTTGTAATACTTCTGATTACAGTCTGCTCAGCTATGATACTGGGGAAACTCCCCTTTTCTTTGCTTCATTAATGCTGTAATCCTAACCTACAGTCTTGTGTTGGCAACCTTCAGTCTCGAAAGACTATGGTATCGCGCTCTGAATGGTGGTTCTGGAACAGCGTCTAGTGTGGCTGAAAAGGCCGATTTGGGAGTGACAATCCCTTCCACACTGGGAGCAAGTGCAGTCTGTCCCTGTCTGTCTCCCTGGCTATGGGCCTTCCTTCTTTGCCTCTTTGCCTCAGACTGTTGGCCAAGTGTCTCTTCAAACTGGGAAAGGCCATGCTGCACAGCCTGCCTCCAAGTGGGCCGCTCAGAGCCCAGGGTTTCCCACCTGTTGAGGTCCACAGGAGTCCACAGGAGGCCTTCAGATCCCTCTTGCAGATGTCCTCGTATCACAGCTGTGGTCTACCTGTAGGGCGCTTTCCTTGCACAAGTTCTCCATAGAGGAGATCCTTTGGGATCCAGCCATCATCCATTCTCACAACATGACTGAGCCAACGCAGGCATCTCTGTTTCAGCAGTGCATACATGCTAGGGATTCCAGCTCGTTCCAGGACTGTGTTACTTGGAACTTTGTCCTGCCAGGTGATGCCGAGGATGCGTCGCAGGCAGCGCATGTGGAAAGCGTTCAGTTTCCTCTCCTGTTGTGAGCGAAGAGTCCATGACTCGCTGCAGTACAGAAGCCTAACTGAACACAGTAGGATTTGCTTCAAAATCATCATGCATAAGATTGAGCTGCAAGGATCTGAATTTAAACACTGTTTTGCTTTTTGTGACTCCAGTTTGTGTGTTTATGTGAGTATTAATATATTTTCCTACCACAAAAAGAAGTCTTAAGTGCACATTGCAGTTATATCATAAAGTCAAATTATCATGAAACAAGAATGAAAAAGGATGGGGAGGAAGGAGGGGGGAGGGAGGCAATTCTGGATTGCCCAAACAATGCAAAATTTCAAGTGACGACTCCAGCCTGTGTAATGGGATCCTGTCTCTAGAGTGGGCGTGGAATGGGAGTTGTGTAAAAGGACAGTTTGAGCCTGAATCCTTTGTGCCTCCCAGCATGAATGTAATGAGGAATGGAATGTAAAGTACGTTTGTGTTTTTTTTCACTTCTTGTTATTGTGACAGTGATCTTGCAGACTGAAACCAGACTGCCGTTTGTCCTACTGACTTAAAGAACAGTAGGTAGTACAGGGACCATGATGGGACAACTGAAGAAGATTGATACAAAGGAGTCTGCTACTTTCTGTTAGCAGCCTGCAGTATTAGAAAACTGCCTAATATCTATTAGAACTGATTTTTTTTTTTTGCTGAATTGGCCATTCAGTGGCCTTGTGCTTTTTAGTGGATTAATCAAATTATTTGAAATTCATTTCTTCTTCAAATGACTCTGAATAAACTTCACTAATTCTCAGCCTATTTATAAAATTATTATAAATGAGATGCATTGAAGAAAGAAGTGTATATGTTTGAAGAATTATGGAGCTGAAAGTGCTGTTTAAGGAGGATGGATTTTGCTTGTTCTGATTAGCATTTCTGAGAAAAACGGTGCTCCAGGAGAATTGGATTCTCTGAAATTTCAGTGCTATTGACGGATTGCTCTTCAGTTAGCCTCATACAGTTTTCATCCCAGAGGTAATGAGTTCCACAGCCTGCGTAAGACTTCGGGGGCTGACATCTTCCAGACTTTATCAGCGCCGGCAAGATCGTCTGAGTGGCACAGGGTCACTGTTGAATGATGGGAAAGAGAGGGCAGCTGGGATATTTGGGTAGGTCTTTCGGATAAAGCTTTGTCAAATGAATGGGTCTTGGTATATTGGAATCTTTCCTTAGGCTTCCTTTGAAGCAAAAACCTTCCTTAGGTGGCTTGGAAACTACAGTGTTTTAATTTCCACTCTTCATTTGAAGGAGAATGTTTCCCTGGTATGAAGTTTTCAGTTCTGAACAATTGCAGGAAAACAACAGTGGAAATATTTACTCGCTTGGTGATGTTTTGGTGGCAAACAGGATGGAGGCATCAGCACCATATAGACAAGCGGTGTGGTGTGTAAATTTTCAACCTACTAAAAAATCCTGATTAAATTTTAGTTGTTAGTACATGTCCTAGCTAAAACTTTTATAATATGAATGTTTTTAAGTCAGCTATTTCTTTCTGTTTCTTCATCATAGGATGAGCATGCCACAAAAGGGGCACAGCTTTTGTTCCTTTAAGAACTTTAAAGGAGGGAAAAGGTCAGAAAGTACAGTTATTTTGTATCACTGCAGCATGAAAGAAGCAGCCCTTGTGGAACACCTGTGTTCCTCAGCATTCTTAAAGGGACCAATAGCCTTGTCCTTGGTATATGATCATCTACAGTATGGATTTATTTTATATATAAACTCATAGTTACGAATCTTGCAAAGTTATGTGTAGCAAGTCTTTAAAAATCTTTTGCTGAATAGCACTATCTCATGCCACATTACAATCTTCTGTTTAAAACCTAACGAGTTTAAAAAGCCGCTTGCAATACCATACAAGAGAGCTGCTGTTTGGCAAGTGTGTTTTAAAAGTCTAATGTTCTTACTCTCATACAAGAGTAAGAAAAGCTGTACCAGCCAGAATTTCCTCCACTAACATTAAAGACAGAGGAACCCTGTCCTCCTTGGCTTCTGGTCCCCTGAATGGGCATTTCTAGAAATGTTCAAGACTTAGAATTTGTAATTTTATTTCAGCAGTTGGATAAATCCTTCAACTTTTTAAAATATGTAATTTTAATAGGTGAGAATGCAGGCTTACACAACCTGTGACCCTCTTCTTCCCCAAACACACAGGGCACACACAGCTGTGTGTATTGTGGCCAACCAGGTGTTTGACTGCCCCTCTGTTTCCACCAGATCAAGCAGATAGCAAAAAAAGAGTTATCTAGCTCTTGGCAAAGTTATGAAGCTGCCTGAATTGAGTAAAATCATTAGTCCATCTGGGTTGGTATTGTCTATACAGACTGATTGGTAGCAGCTCTCCAAGTTTTCAGGCATGGTCTTTCTCAGTGCTACCCAGAGATGGCAGGGATCTAATCTGGGACCTTCTACATGCCTAGCATGTGCTCTTTTCTTCAGGAGACAGTGGAAGAAAGAAACTTTTGGACAGCTGTCCAGACCAAACCAATGAACTGATTTTTTTATGCTCCTTTTCTTATGAGCATATAATATTTCCTTTTCTTAAGAGCATATAATAGATCTGTTTATGTTTCTGCTCTCACCCTTTTAATTCATGCACTTTTTAATGGTCTGGTATCTTGTGTGGATTCTATATGAAAATATGTGTGCTTGCTGCATGAGCTAGTTTGGTGGATATAGAGGAGCATCCATTAAAAGGGAAAATGCTACAATATAAAACAGAACTAATATACTGAGGTGTTTGGAAATGGGAGAAATTACAAGTGGAAGAAGTGGTTTTCAAATTGTGTTCTGGGGATCTATGTGGGGACTTTGAGACATCTAGAGTGTACAGGGCAACATTATATCCAGATAGTCCTTACTGGCATGCCAGGCAAACTGAGAGTGCACTCTGGGCTGCCTCCCTGAAATGGCTGTGCTGTGCAGGAGTTCCTTCACAGTCACGTCCATGTGGAAAGGGTTTCCTGAAGGAAGGAAGTTTGAGAAGCACTGATGCAAAGAACAATGTACAGGAAAATGAAAGGCTCTCTGAGGAATGAGGGAAAAAACATTTGGGGAGGAAACAAGTATTGAATAGGACATAAGACAATATACCACATTCTACAATGACAGGAAAGAAAGGAAGATGAACCCAAATCATGAAGGTCAGAAAGAAGGAACAAAAGATGCAGGAGGCAAAGTAATCTACTTTTTAAGCTTGTGGAATATCAAGGTAACTAAATAAAATGGTAAAATTGACAACGATAGTTATTGCCAAGTTACAGACCAGCTAAATACTAGAGACCTATTTATGTGATGACCCAAGAATACACTTTGCTCATATATGTTTAAGGTGAGTCGGGGAACTGAGAGTCAACCCCTGGCAAATTTATGGGCTCTCCTGACTTGCTTTCCTCCTGGGTTGCAATCTTGTAAATAATGAGGGGTATGCAGAAGTGATTGGAATGTGCAGTTTGTTGAATGAATTGAGATAGTGTAAGCAAAAACATGTGTTGAAACACCTCTAATTTTATTTGTCTATATTGAAAAGGACTATTCAGGACAATTTATGAATTATGGACTTGAGCCCAAAGGCTCAAATATTTAGTATACCCGTGCTTCCCAAATTTTTTAGCACAAGGACCCACTTCTAAAACAACAGTCTATTGTGAACCACTAACAAAAAAGAAATCTAGAAAGAAATAATATTTTATTTATTAATAATATTAATTAATAACAATCGGGTTCCTGTGCTCTTGAAGCTGCTAGAGATCTTACATATACAGGATGAACAGATATGATGGAAGATAGTGCCTGTGATTTAACCATTGTATAGAAGAGGGAATTTTGGCAGGTGCAGCTTTTCAAACTCTTCCATGTTAAACTGCACCTGCCAAAATTACCTCTCTAATCTATGGTTAAAGGTATAGTCAGTGTGTCCTCCATTGTATCTGGTCACCCTGTACATTTAGTGTGTGTGTGTGTGTGTGTATACACATTTGCTAGACTCTATCTAGAAACTGAGTTGAAAGACTGTTTCCCCAAACATTTACAGTCATTCCAGGGTACCCAGAAGGCTGAACTGGGGAGCAAGATGTGCAGTGAGAAACTTTCAGGCCGGGCAAAAGGCTGAAATGGGGTTCATTTTTTGCAACCCACCAAAAATTGGCTCACAGCCCACTAGTGGTCCCAATCCACAGTTTGGGAAACAGTTTGGGATGAGTAACCAGTAATCAGTAATTATTGATTTAGATATGGCTGTTCACTAAATTTAGCCACATATTTCATGACAATGCATGTCCTGCATTGTCTTGTGCTGCACCACCACTGGTTTTTGAGGTGCAAATATGTCTGAGCTTCCTTGCTGGGATATGAAACATTCTCTTTGGGTGGCTATTTTGAGAGAGCCTCCAATCTCATCTGAGCCTATGAAGAAAAAGGAGCTGTTTTTGCTCTCGGCAAAGTTTTTACCAATGCAACCTTAGTAGCGTAGTATCTTAGGGAACCTTGCCTCCAGCATATGCTGCTCTTAGTCCAGACTGTAGCATGATGAAGAAGATTGAAGGGCTGAAGAGAAGGGCCAAGACTGCCTGGTTGCCAAGCACTCAGTGGCCCGTTAGAGCTACGGTACTACAAAGGCTGAGATGGGGCAGACAAACAGGTGCAGGACCACATATGTACAGGAGTGTTAACTAGGCTTAATGGGTGACTGGGTGCATAAAGATGGAAACAGCAATGAAAATACTTTTGTTGGTATCAGAAGGTGATAGGAGAGGTGTGGTGAGAAGACAGTAATTTTAAGTGAGTTTTGTATTGTTCGTGAAGCGTGTACTATGAGATTTTTCAGTGGGTAGAAAAAAGTTGATCTTATTGGCAAGGACTGTTTACAGATTATTTTTAAATTTGTCTACTCTGATATTGTAATTATATTTACTCATCAGCAGCCACTTAATTGATCAATTTATTCCATTAGTAAAGTACCTTTCTTTGGGGTGCAATGAATTCTTATTATCAATGAACAATTATCAATTATATTTTCATGCGTAATGATCAGTTTCTTTATCATTTATCTGTTTCTATTATGTACTCCCCAGCTTTCTCACTACTTTTGGGACATAGCACCAAACATTAATTGTTAATTATTCTGTCTTCTTTATAATTTCTTATTTGTTGTGATTGGGTTGTCTGGATGATTGGTCTTTTGTAACGTCTCACTAGGAATTATGAAAACCCGCTGTCGGCTCTAGTGTTTAAATATGGTAAATCTTGACACATTTGACATTTTTAAGCTGTTATGAGTGGGCGGATGGGTGGGATGGATGAATTTGAGATCTGCAGAGCTAGAATCCAGAAATGTTTCTGAGGTCAGAAAGAACTGAGGACAATACCATAGCCCTGCAAAACAACAGATTGGGGGGGGGGGTGTTCTCATTTCTCTTAAGTAATCTTGCAGCTTTACATAAATTGCACTTACTGAACAGATTTGGAAACTGAAACTCTTTGTCTGCTATGATCTGTTTTCATAAATTTTTGAGAGTTTTTGCAAGTTTGGTTGCGGAAGATTGTTTTAAAATATGAAACACTAGCATGAATTGAGTAAATCAATTACTCTTTGTTTCCCTTCCCCTTCCTGTCAGTGACACAGCTATGCCAAGGGTAGGGGGGCAGCTGCTGAGTTGTCAGGAGCCCTAGAGGCCAATTCTATACCAGCAGTTGTGACTCTGTGGCCAGTGCTGGTGTGAGCTTACCAGCTATACAAACTGGGATTTCAGCAGCTGTTCTTGGGTTGCTATGTTCACACTGCAGTGCATAGTAGTGAGCTTCAGATTAACTTCTCATCTGCCCTGTTACGAATGTGCAAGCATAGCATTTGTACTTCGCTTTTTCCATATTTCAGACAGTATCTGTAAGTGTAGCTTTGCTCCTGACCACTGTAGGTTTTGTTTACTGTTTCAGGTTTGTAGAAAAAAGCTATATCAAGGATTTCCAAAGGGATATTTGTGTTCTACAGAACTATCCCTTTGGAACAGAACAGCAAAATCAACAAACAAGCTTGTAGTGCCTTAAAGACTAACAGACCAATCTTATCCCCTACCACTGGCAACAATGCATCTGTGCTGATGGGGCACGTACTGCATCTAATGGGGGGGGGGGTATGTGACCTGAAGGCCAAATAGAGGTAAGTAAAAACCATTTTTACTTATCTCTGGGTAGGCCACCTGGTGGCCTATTAGTGTCCTTGGCCCTCATCAAGCTATGTAACTGGCACAAGTCCAAGAAGAGAAAGGGGCGAGGCAGGTTGAAAATGAGGGATAAGATCCAGTGTGTGCTTAATAATAATAATAATAGTAATAACAGTATTTATATACCGCTTTTCAACAAAAGTTCACAAAGCGGTTTACAGAGAAATATCAAATAACTAATGGCTCCCTTTCCCAAAAGGGCTCGCAAGCTAAAAGATGCCAAAAGAACACCAGCAGACAGCCACTAGAAAAGACACTGCTGGGGTGAGGAGGGCCATTTACTCTCCCCCTGCTAAATAAAAGAGGAGCACCCACTTAAAAAAGTGCCTCTTATCCAATTAGCAAGGGTAATTGCTAAGAGCTTTTGCCACTGAGATCCATCCCCTCCAGCCTGCTTCCCACCCCTTCCTTATGCCCTCATACCTTGCCCCAACACCAGCATGGCCTCTAGAACTGCTGGTGCATGTGCTGTGCCTCTGCCATTTGTGCCAGTGTCCTGGAAGCATGTGGTGTTGTCCTGGCTTTCATGCCACAGCAAAGGGCCTCAAGTTGCTGGAGCATGAGGTCCGGCAGTACAAGGCCCAGATAAGACCTGGAAGTAAATCCCATTGAAATAGTGGCACTTACTTCTGAGTAGACAGGCATAGGATTGTGCTGTAAGAAATGTAACATAAACATTTGTGGACTATGGGTTACATCATCAGATGTTTGAGTTAGAAGAGCATTACTTGCATGTTCATTATTTATCAACAATATTTAAATTTGTATCCCTTTTGCATTTGTAAGAGCCCAGTCCTAACCAAATTCCCAGTGCTGATGCAGCCTCAATATAAAGGGACAAATGTTCTCTTACCTTGAGGAGGCCTCTGTGATTCCCCCCCCCCCCACCGCAGGATGCAGCGCATACTCTGTTGGCATGGCTGCATTGGTGCTAGAAAGATAGGACTGAACTGTAAACCTGGTTTACAAGAAGAGATTTGGCTGGAAACAAGAAAGTTTAGATCAAAGAAATAGCTTCCAATGACAGCCAGGGCATGATTAAAACCAGAGATTGTGCATTAGTGCTGATCATTTTGTGGCCTGTTATGCAAGAATTCAGCCGAAGTGTTTGAATTCTAAAACTGCAGTCCTATATGCAATCCATTTATTCCAAATCCCATTGGAATAAATGGAACTTCTGAGTAAATATGCATAGGCTTGTGCTAGGATCTAGTAGTTAGTGTTTTTGGTGTGTTCCTGTTTTTGCTAACTTTAAGGCCTCTACCACACTGCAAGCAAGAGACAGTGAACATTTTTACATCATTAAAGGCCAATCCTGTGTGCCTTGAATGACAGTTGATCTCCTGATGACCTGTCAATGATTCACTCCCATATCCAAATGTATTGAAAATAATGCAGTGCAGAGGAACAACAGGATGTGCAACCAAATGTAAATGTTTTTCTAATGTGAGGAAGCACCTCAGTAGTACGGGCAACAGGGATGCATCCCCCCCCCCCGCCATTCACACACCTGCCACATTGGAACTAGTTTTGCATCCTTTGCATAGAGGTGCCAAAAAATGGCTGAAAAGGTGGAACCTCATTTCATGAGGGATAAAATTATTCACAAAACTACCATTCAGCCCTGCCCTCTCCAGCCATTTTTGCTCTATAGGCTGGTGTTTCTCAAACCGTGGGTTGGGACCCACTAGGTGGATCGCAAGCCAATTTCAGGTGGGTCCCCATTCATTTCAATATTTTATTTTTAATATATTAGACTTGATGCTCCCATAGTATGAGACTGCATTTGGGGAAATGTTACACATCTGTACTTTTAACAGTCTACTATGTCTATGCTTTTTAACAATGATAGTAAATGGGACTTACTCCTGGGTAAGCATGGGGAGGATTGCAGCCTAGGATTGTTAAAAATTTTCCTGCTTGATGATGTCGCTTCTGACATCATTTCCAGTGGGTCCTGACAGATTTTCATTCTAAAAAGTGGGTCCCGGTTCTAAAAGTTTGAGAACCACTGCGGTAGTCAGTGTCTCAAAGGCTTTCCTTTAAAGTCAAGCAAATACCTTTACGAGTTATCTTGCTTAAGAACCTTGATCCTACTGGGGTGTTTGGATGTTTGAAGAGGTAATATACAATGAAAGGGCATTGCAGCTGGACCGTATAGAACTTCTGTATATATATAACATACATTATAGGACAGTATTTCACAAATGTCCTAGAACTCGTTTTAAAATATGAGATGAGCCTATTTACGAAGGTGTGGCATGTGGAGCTGTGGAGGGAGATGCCATAGTCTCCCCAGTGGGGAAGGGCTATAGATACTGATGATGATTCACTTTGTAAGCATGACACTGGTAATGGTTTGACTTCAGTTTTGTTTTTGTTCCCCCAGTAACATGTCAGATGCCCTTGCGAATGCTGTGTGTCAGCGCTGTCAAGCTCGCTTTGATCCCACCGAGCGAATTGTGAACAGCAACGGGGAGCTGTATCATGAGAACTGCTTTGTCTGTGCTCAGTGCTTCCGCCAGTTTCCAGACGGACTCTTCTATGATGTGAGATAACTATCCTTATGTTAGTGTGGAAAGTTACTTGGCTTTTTCCTCCCCTGACCTGATTCTGAAAAGCTTGACTGCATTGTTTTCTGTAGAGCTTTCAAGTATCTTGAACCCTTTTGCAGTTCTTATGTTTGTAGCTCCCATACATCCCACCCCCAGTGTAATTTAGTTTTGATATAATCCAACTTTCAACTATGCACCACTTTTCTAGGCAAGTGAAGAAGAGTTTGGGAATGTTAACCATAAAGAAGGAGTTGAGGGAGGCATGAATACATATCTATTCTTTCTCATTGTCATTAATTTTATAGGAATATGGCAGTGGGAACAAACAAAAAAAGTCATTTAGACCAGCCCCTGCACAGTAAAACATCTCCTTTGCCCCTAAATAGATTAGCTGATATAATTCAGATAAAATGATAAAGTTTAACAAGGAAAGTGAGAGTGTGGTTCCATTGGCTTTCAGTGGATTTTTTTTCCTATTTAAAGTGGAATGGAGGTGGCACATGTAGTTGGAATTGGGAATGAGTCGGGGCAAAGTGTTAAGAACCCTGCCCCTTGCCGTAGATTTACTTTTTGGGCAGCACCCTCCCCTAGTGCTATTTTTTAAGAAAGAAGTAAAACAAGCAGACCAGCACACGTAACCCTCTAGTGCGGTAGTTACCAAATTTATCCAGGTCACGGCATCCTTAGCATTGCAGTAATTCTTTCGTGGCACTTCTTTAGTTCCGTCGCTGTAGAGTCTGCATACAACTGGAACTTTTGGGAAAATCCTGCAGTACCCTGATGAGATCACTGTGGTGCCAGGGTGCATAGTTTGGGAACCACTGCCTAGTGTGTAGTTTGTTGTCCTCCTGCCCTGTTTCAACTAGGCCAGTGATTTTCAACCTTTTTCATCTTGCAGCACACTGGCGAGGCACTAAAATGGTCAAGGCACACCATCAGCTTTTTGACAATTGACAAGGCACATTGTGCTGTCAATAGGGGATCACATCCCCCAATGGTCATATTGATAAATGACCCTCTCCCAAATTCCCACAGCACACCTGGGGACCATTCGCAGCACACCAGTGTGCCACGGTACAGTGGTTGAAAATGGCTGAACTAGGCTTTCCTCTTTGTTCTCAGTGTTTTATTTTTTTAGGTGTTGGTATAGTTGTACAGTAAAAAGTGTGTTTAGCACTTTACAGAAAAAAAATATACTTTTAAAAGACTTTTTTCCTCTTTTTTTTTTAAATCCACTTCGAGATAGAGGTAGTTTTCTGTTAGACAACAAAGCCAACCTGTCAATGCCATGCACAGGCTGGCTTGGAGAAGGGAAAAAACTGCTTTGTGATTAACTCAAAGGTCAGTTGATGAGTACTATACAAATCTGGCTTTCTGTCAAACGGAAAATATGTTTTCATCTCATCCTGGGGAGAAGGCTATGTATGTATGACAACAATGATGAGCACCTTTCTCACTACTGAAACTATGTATGTCTGTACACAGCCTTATAGCGAATTTCTTGTAAGGATATGTTCTCTTGCATTTTCTTACAGTTTGAAGGCAGGAAGTATTGTGAGCATGACTTCCAGATGCTCTTTGCACCCTGCTGTGGAGAATGTGGTAAGGTGTCTGAGTGTAAATGATTATGGCTCCTCTTTTTTGGAGAGAGAATTACCAAGGCAGAGGGATTATTGATTGTGGTTCTTTCTCCATTGGTTCTGAAGGAGAGTAGAAAAATGCAATGAAGGAACATGATTGCACTAATTGCATTGTATATTTAACTCTGAGTTTCTAAACCAAATTATCTTGATATTTACAACCTACTGAAAGAAATTTTGTGATTTAGTGGTATTGATCTTCTTGATCCTTGGGTGCCTTTGGGGAGAAAGGAGGAAAACAAATCCAATAAATAAATAAATTCTAACAAATTTGGGCTTGACTCACCTTCAGCAAGTCACTCTTGAGTCAGCCTCAGTTTCACATCTAAAAATGGGAATAACAGTTATCAACTACAGTCTTTTTCTGTGGCTGAATAAGGTAGCTCAAGAACACTGTGCTACATTAATACAAATATGTTGACTCTGGAATTGGTAGGTGATGGTGAGGCGAAGGAAAGCCTTGTGAAATAAATGGCAATTATGCCATTAAAGGTTGTTGAGTTGAGTTGAGTTGAAATAAATGGCATCTTTGTGTTCTTTATTCTAAGGTGAGTTCATCATTGGCCGTGTCATCAAGGCAATGAATAATAACTGGCACCCAGAATGCTTTCGCTGTGAGCTTTGTGATGTGGTTCTTGCTGATTTGGGCTTTGTGAAGAATGCTGGCAGGTAAGAAGGGACAGAGGGCATGAACATGAGTGCATCCATGCAGTAAAACAATTTCAGTCTGCAGTAGGACATTGTTTAGATGCAAGGTCACTTCACACACTGTGGTCAGGGAAGTAGCATGAGGGGGTGTTGGTAATCTAGTATATGTTTTAAGATACGTATTTGTGGATGGGAAGATCTGAACAGTCACTGGCACATACATGCTGTCTCTTGTGACACACTGAACATATCTTTCAAAGTGTGTGCTCATTTCCCTTCTATATGATGGTTTTAGCATAGGCACTCTGCACTCATATGTTAAATATGATAATTGTCAAACAATCTTGCATAATAAGCAATGAAAGGGCTTTGGGCCTCAGTTGGCATCCTTCAGTCTCGGAAGACCACGGTACCGCACTCTGAATAGTGCTCTGGAACAGTGTCCTCTCCAGTGCGCGAAGCCTGGGTAAAATAGGTATGGAGGATAGACTGTTACCCATGCAGCAAATCCTCCCTCTCCACGTCACTGAAATGGTCCAATGGAAAGGCAGAGGCCAATACGGTTGGTTCCAGCGGCATCGCAGGAGTTGCCAGAACGTGACTGTGTTCAGCCATGAACTGCCTCAGGGACTCCGGCTCCAGATTTTGCCTCGAAGTTGACTCCTGAAGCCTTTTCCATAACTGGATGTAGCCACAAGGCAGTGGAGGTTTGGGATCAGAGTTTTCCTTCTCTCAGATGAGCTGCCTTCCCAGGCTGACGAGTCCCATCTACCCGGTGGCTGTTTAGTCGCCTCTTACGACAAGTACAGCCAAACCGAGGGCCTATTCTTATCCCCAGACCTCAGGGCCTATAGGTGTCTTAAATACAGAAAGTAGAGTGGAGGGAAATGGTGATAGGCCATGTATTGTCAGAACACAAATGGAGAATGAATGAATGGAGAGCCATCCTCAAAACTATGGGCAAATGACTTTAGATGTAATGTTTAGTGGAAGAGGGACAACATGGAGCATCTTAATTGGTTATTTAACACTAACAAGTTAGTGGACAGAGTTTTGCTTAACATAAGACAAAACTTCTTTAATCTTTCTTTGAAAGTGTATACTTTAAAATGTATAACAAGTATGAACAAGTTTTTAAAATAAGAAAGATATAAAATACAAAAGTAAAAGAAGGGACAATACTGTATAGGCTAAGACTCACACAAAACTGCTTAAGGAGAGCAAACTAGAATAGCTTAGTGATGAATGAACCATGCAGCTATGCTCAGAGCTAACTTTAGGCTTCACGGCATCTTATCTCCTGTTGTAAGATTAACTGCTTCTCTCTTCCTCAGGTGAGCAGTAAAGTGAGCAGTAAATGGCATAGCTATGGAAGAATTATGTACTTTATCCTGTTCCTTGCATTAACATTCTGAAACTGTCAAATGTATTTTCCACATAGCCCTGGTGAATTGGCATGTAAAACTATTAAAGGGGGTTAAACTTATTGTGGTTTGTGCCCGATTTATTGATTGCGAAATATTTGTGTTCAATGCAAAGTTCATTTTTGAAATGTAATCAGGAAGATTCCGTGGCTAATGGCTAAGGGTCCAATCCTAGCCAACTTACTGGCACTGATTTAGCTGCAATGCAGCCCTGGGGTAAGGAAATTTTTTTCCTCCTTACCATGGGGCTGCATTGCAGCTAAATCGGTGACCTGCGATGACTGGCTCCATAATTGGCCCCTCATGACTGCCCCCCCTTGCAGGATGCAGCACACATCCTGTTGGCACAGCTGCATCAGGACTGGAAAACTGAATAGGTTTGGGCCTGTGCGGAACAACTCTATCTTGCACTGGAACAGGCAGGCCAGTAGGCCTGCACTATATCCAGCACAAGATTGGGGTCAGAAGAGGCTCAGCCGGAAGCAAGAGAAAACTCTTCCCCTTACACCGGGTAAGCCACCGTGGCCCCACTGGGTCTCCTTGGACTTGTGCCACCTCAGGAGGTGGCGCAAGTCAAAGGAGAACAGAGCAGCTTCAAGCCACTCCTTGCTGCTCAGGGAACAGGGTTGGGATCCAGCATAACAGCTGGTTCCCAGCCCCGTCTCCCACTCCCCGCCTTTCCGCCCCCAGGACTGCCCTCTGCCCGCCCTCCCCCACCCTGGAATGCCTCCCTTCTGCCTTCTCCCCATCTCCTCCCTGCCCTCCCCAGACTTCTCTGTCGACTGAGCTTGGCTGTTTCAACCAAGTTGCAACCTGCCCAAGTCGGTGCAGAGGCTGTATCCAGTTTCTGCAGGCCAGCGCACATCCCTACACCAGCCCAGCCAACTCCTGAGGAGGTGCAAATGTGCTTTACAGCATGTTTACAACCCTCCTGGGTCAGCGCAAGTCCCGCTGGCCTAACCCGTTAGGATTGCGCCCAAAGTTGTATAAGCCCATAATGTTGCAGTATTTGGAGACAACACTTATCTTCTCAGTACTATGGCAAACATGAATTCAGGTTTGCTGACTTGTTGCACAGTACAGAAGTGCTAAAGATTTGGGGTGTGTAGAGAATACTAAAAATTACATAAGCATGATATGCCAAAGTTACAACCATGTAATACTGGCACAACTGGCTGGTGTTTTGGTGCAGTTGTTCAATTCCATGGATCCCTGTGTTGCTCTGGTAGCTGTGATGGGTGCTGCCTACATAAACTGCACCAGCAAAGGTAGCATCACTAATTGAACTGCATCAGCAAGCACTGTATCACTAACTGTTAAATCTAACTAGATTATTGATTTGTAACAAGGGTCTTTGAATTCCTGACTCTTGTATGTATCAGCAATTCATTAACCAGGTATCCCCAAATCAAAACTTTCATATGAAATTACTTCCGTGTGAAGTGTCAAATTATTGTTCTGAACCTGTCGCTGAAAATAGTGCAAGTCCCCAGGATGGTGTTGGAGGTTGGTTAAGTTATACGCTGGCCAAGGGCTCAGGCCCAACAGAATGCTCACATGGTCAGGATGGCCCCCGCAACTGGCTGTGGTAATGCCCAATACACCTTTGGGTCAGGCAGAGAAGTGCCAAGGAGGTGCCAGTGGAGGACTCTGCCCCAACAACCTTAGTTCCAGTATTGTAAGGTCATAACCCATGGGTCTTTTAAGTGCTACTGTGTTCTTTATAGCCTGTTAAGAGTGGTGCTGAGTCAAAAGGCGAGTGATGAGACCATTGTCTGAGCCATCCAAATAATTCAAATGCACTTCCTTTGTTGCATTGTCTCTTTTCTTTGAGCCTTTGTCTCTTTTCCTTTTTGAATTTGAATAATAATTTTTATGAAGCACATCTTTCTCAAAACTCTGTAGTCCTAGATATTGAATAGCTTGCTTAACTTTTCTTGATTTGAATGGAATATCTAACTTTTCTGAAAGTGTTCAAGAATTTTTCCAGCATGAACGAGACAGGAATGACGCAGGACAAGCTGTGCATGTCAGGTCTACTAAATTTTAGCTGTGCAACCTACTTGCTTGATATCTGAGACAACCAATGTTTCAGCCATCCTTCAATTCAAAGTTCTTTTATGGTGCAATCATGGTTTGTTAAACTTGCTTTCTTCCCAAATCACCAGTTATTCAGTTCCTGGTATTAAGACTCAGCAACCAAAAGTGCAGCTATTGTATATAAACTGTATATAAACTATACAGGCATCTTCCCCTATCAGCAGATCCGGCATCCATGGTTCCAGTTATCTGCGGTACCCCAGATACCAGGGGACCACTTTAAAAATGTGTAGAAAGCAAAGAAAAAAGCCCCAGATAGCTTCCCCTACCATTGCTCAGTGAAACTGCTACATTTTGAGGGCTCCAGGTTGTCTTCTGAACTCCTACAACCAATTCCAGGTCATGCGGTGGCCCCTCCCTTCACCCAGGCTTGCCCCAGAATGTATCACAACGCATTGCAATGCATTCCAGGGTTAGTCTGGGCAAAGAGAAGGGCCTACATGTGACTCAGAAGAGGCTGCAGGGAGCTCAGAAGAGTGCCTGGAGCCTTCAAAATGCAGCGGTTTTGCTGTCCAATGGTACAGGAAGCTATTTTGGGGTCTTTGTGTTTACTTCCTACACATTTTTAAAGAGGTCTCTCAGTGTCTGAGGATTTGCAGTATCTTTGGGAGAGTCTGGAATAGAACCTCCACAGATACATGGGCTGCCTTTTTAAAATATAAGTTGCAGTTTTTGCTAGTAATATGTCCTAGGTTTTCTTTCTTGATCTCTCAAGAATGGAGCATGAGCTCCTAGAGAAACACGGTTTACTTTAGAGGGAGTTTCATTGTGTTGGGTGGAAAACTCCTTTTTGAAAAAGCAGCTGTGTTAATATATTTACAGTTCAGATTTAGCACTTAGGGAGCTGTCGTTTGTTTTCCCATCATAACTTGAAGTTAGCTTTGCAGCCCTTCTGCTGCAAAACAGACCACACAAGGCCTCTCGGAACTTCTCAGCTACAAAGAAATACATGACAGGATCTAGGGCACCATTCAGGCTGGTGAGGCAAGAAGTAATACGATTCCCAAGAGCCAGGATCCGTTGCATTTCACAGGAAGTCTTCAGGCCATCATAATTGAGGATATAAATGTAACGATTGACGTGGTAGGGCACAAAGCAGATCAGGAAGATCATAAGGACCATGATTATCATTTTGATGGCCTTTTCCTTTAGATGTTTCTCCACTCGGTTCCCTCGCTTCAGGCTGCGTATTATCAGCAAGTAGCAGGTCACTGTAGTAAAAAATGGAAGAGTAAATGCTACCGCCAGTGACACAAGAGCATGCCGTGATGCCTTTTCTCTATAGAGCTGCAGGCAAATGGTGGTATTGTTCATCTCGGCTGTCTGCACACTGACCAAAAGGGGTGCCATTGCCACAGCAACTATAACCCACAGGAAGGCACAGGCCAAATGAGCATAGAGTGACCGGCGGAGTTTTATGGACTTTACAGGGTGCACGATAGCGAGGAAGCGATCGACACTGATGCACATGAGGAAGTAGATGCTGGCATACATGTTGAGATAGAAAATGAAACCTGTAAGTCGACATGGGATCTCTCCAAATGGCCAGTGATTGCCTGAAAAGTGGTATACCAACCGAGTGGGTAAGACCAGCACAAAAGACAGATCTGCCACAGCAAGGTGCATCAGGAAAATGTTGGCCGGGGTGTCTGACTTTTGGTCCCGGATAAAAAGCCAGAGAGCCAGAGTGTTGCCAACAAAGGCTAGGATAAAATCCAGAAGATAGAAAGTAGCAAAAAGGATGTTCTCCATGTGGGTTTCTTTGCCACATTGCTCTGAGCTTTGTAGGGAAGTGTTGAAGAGCAGGCCTGAAGAGTCTGCTAGGCTGTTCATTACTCACTGTTGATCTTGCAATGTGAATCTGAAATAGTAAAGAAGAAAAAGCTACAAAGGAGGCAACACAGAAATCAATCAAGTCTGCTTTTTTCTCAGATTTGTAACTAGTGTTTTGGCCATGCTCCAAAGCATCATGCAAGGTACAGGTTTTTTTAGCTTTTTCCTCCCAAAATCTCTCCCCAGTGTAAGGGGATGCTCTGGAGCAGTACCCATGAGTCCAAAGGACTACCTCCAAAATTAAAAATCAGCTGTTACAGAACATTGGTCAAGGGCAAATATGGACCACTCCTCTACTGCAATCTTATTTGGAATCCCTCTTCTAAATTGGATCTCCAAGCAAATGTTTCTGCTTTTCAGAGATTATATACTATTGCGAAAGAAAGAAATACTAGGATGCAGCTGGGCTTTGAAAAAGTTGTAATTTTAGTTTTTTTGTTTCAGTAGGAAACAAATATAAACTGGTTTCTGAGTAGCTTCATTTTAGACACAGGCTGATTTCTAGCCCTTCCCTAACGTGTTCTGCTCTATTATCCTGTGTAGACTACCAGTTAATTGATCTCACTGTTCTATAAGGCTCTCTGGTCTCCAACTATGTACCTCCCTGGTCAAACCATGTCTGTGGGGACAGTCAGCCTAAGAAGTGTCTCCTTGGCCTGATGATGTATTCTGCCCAACTGACCTTCAGGTTGCTTCACATTTTTATAGATAAACACATGTCCATTCTGGATAACATCCTGGATAGCATTCTGACAAACACGTTTTTGTTAGCTTGTCTCTTGGTTATCTCCTTAGTGAGCAAGTTACATAATGTCCATATTTGTTTGGCTGTCTGTTAACTGGATCCTCTGATAAGCATTTTTTGACCTCTGCACATTTCAAAGGACACCATTTAGGAAACTATTGAAATGGTTGCACATTTGCCTAATATATTCTTTAAATGGAATTCCTTCAGTTTATAAACTCTGATGGCCTCCTGCCAGAGATTGTGACTGGCATACCACAATAAGGCCCGGAATGAAGG
Organism: Tiliqua scincoides; assembly: GCF_035046505.1. NCBI lineage: Eukaryota > Metazoa > Chordata > Lepidosauria > Squamata > Scincidae > Tiliqua > Tiliqua scincoides. The sequence continues at coordinate 193,754,614 of NC_089823.1, forward strand.
TTCAACCTCAGGCTTCTCCAGGCTACTTCAATAGTTTAAGAGTAGGAGGAGGGGTTTTACCAACTCAGTAGCTATTCATGTACAGAAACATTTTGCACACATGCACAGACCTCTCAGAATCTTGGCTATTGTTTTTATTTGCTCTAATGACTTTCATCAAAAGTGCCCATTCTGTTCTTTGTTTTAAGACGTCCAGTTTAAACAAACTTATGCAGAATAATGAAATGCAGTTTAGAATCTCTGGGCTGTCTGTATACTTGGAGAATGCTAAGCTATGGGTTTCCTTTATGCTGGATGGTCTGCTGCAGAGGTGTCAAAGATAAGCCCCATGGGCTGCATGCAGCCCCTGGAAGCTCTTTATTTGGCTCTTGTGGTAATTTGGCTCTCTCAGCTGCTGAGCTATGAAGTGATACCTTGGCAGAAGTGGTGCTGCTGAAAGGGCAGCCTATGTACTAATTGGGTACTCCTGAAAATATGATCAAGGTCTGTATATTTTATTTTCCGTCATTTGCTGCAGATGAGTTCCTAAGTGAGCACTTATCTCTGGTCATCATCTGCTTATTAATGTTGCTTCTTGCTTAATGACATCACTTCTGGCCCTCAGCAAGCACCATGAATGCTATTCTACCTACTGTTTGACACCCCTGGTCTACTGTGTCTACCTCCCATCAAAGCCAGGTTCATCACTCTGACCCCACCACTGGAAGTTCTTGATGAGGAACTAACATATCTCTCTTTCCCTTTTTTTTTGATATTGTCACCTGATGAATAATAACAAAAATGGCTACAAATGGGTACCTTCTTCTCTTCACATATTTCACAAGCAAAAAGTAAAATGGTCAACAGAAGCAAGAATTAATAAGTTTAAAAAAAAGAATGCATGTACAGTATCCATGTTGGCCATTACAAAAAAGTCTAATAGCAACCATAGCATAACAGAAGCAATGAACAGCTTCTGTTGACCATGGTCAACAGCATAACATAGCATAACAGAAGCAACAGAAGCTTCTGTTGACAATGGTCAACAGAAGCAAGAATTAATAAGCTTAAAAAAAAGAATGCATGTACAGTATCCATGTTGGCCGTTACAAAAAAGTCTAATAGCAACCATAGCATAATATTTTTCTTCAGACCAACTAAAAAGTCACAAAGTATTGAGTAAACTTTTAAGTTCGCCAGCTTTTCTTCAGGCTGGATGTTAACCAAAAAGGAGAGGGGGGGGAGAATTTGTGGTTGAACATGATGGAAAAATCCAAGTCTGTAGTTTGCCACTCTTTGGATGGAGTGGAGAAAGGGTTATACAGGCTGAATTAAGTTATTAGGCCATTCCCGGTACAAGTGAGTCTCAGGTCGAAGCAACACTTGCTGGGGCAAAGGAGCAATGGCTAATCTCCGTTTGTACATATTAAAGCCAACAGTTGTTCTGATATGCCTCTCTAGCGTGATCTGGACACACACACACCTTTTTAATAGCATGCTGTAATTCATTATCTGACCACAGAGAGCTCCCTTGCACAACATTTCCAAGAGAAAGAAAATAAGGGATTTTTTTTTCCTCAAAGCAATCTGGCATATCTCCAGTTCATTTCAATAAGGTTTGAACAGGCAAACTTTCTAGTGGATTGTGCCCCCCTCCCCAAATTCTGCACATGCCTCAGGTTGCCCGTTGTTGTTTTATCCAGTTTTCAGAGTTGCTCTTGTGGGGGGAGGGGATACAGCAGCTACTGAACATAAGCAATGGAATGTCCCTATCAAATGCAGCTTTAATCCCGAGAACTTGCTCTAAGAAAAGTTGCAACAGCAGGTCATACATTCCTTGTGTTTAATAGCTGCATTTTTATGGTTGGCATGAAAACCAAGAAGCAGATTTTCATCTAAGTGACCCATTTTAACGCAGTCATGTACTGTTCATTGACCAAGGGTGCAATCCTAATCCCTTATGTCAGTGCTTTCCAGCACTGACATAAGGGCAATGCAGCTCTGAGGTAAGGGAACAAACATTCCATTACTTTAAGCAGGCCTCCGTGAGTGATACCCAACTACAGGATGCAGCACCTCTCCCGTTGGCACTGCTATGCCTGTGTTGGAAAGCACTGACATTAGGGGTTAGGATTGCACCCTAATTCACACAGACAATCTTTCAGAGTAAGAAAACAATGCCTTGACAAGGTTGCATCTCTCTTTTTGTAGCGTGCACAAGGAAATGGCTTTCTCAGTGTGTAATTGGTTAGCAGGATTCCTCTCTGTCATTTGCAGCTTCTTAAGAATATGAAGGATGTCTAGCACTGTATTTCTTCACAAACCTATTGATTCCAAATGCATGCCTCATTTCTGTTAGGCTGCTTGTTTTCTTTATCTTAACTCTGATATGCAGTGAAATATTTGACATGGCTGGCAAATGGATGCCACTTGAAAATGGTTGGTTGGTGTCCTATGCAATGCACTGTTCATATGCAAGAGTTTGGTACCGGGAGCAACCACAACGCAGATTCTGTTCTTCCTAACTCTGAAAATTAATAAAACGTATCTGGAAGAGGGATTGAAGACAATCTCATTTTTGTCTTTGGGAATATATACTTAAAAAAAAAAATCTAATAATAAGTTATCCAAAACTTTTAGTTGTGGGGAGTTACTTGTTGACACTTCAAGAAGTGTCAACTTTAACTTGCATTGGGAAGACTCTAAATCAATAAACAGTAATTGTTACTGTGCTTTGGAATGTGGTGTTAGGTGCACCGATTATAGCCATTTACCTAGATATGCTCTTCTGGAGTTAAGGCTTCAATCGTATACACAGTTCCTGGGAGTAAACCCTACTAAACACAATGGGATTTATCAGTATTTCTGAATAGGCACCCCGTTTGTGCTGTGATAGTTACATCAGTAGCAGGTGATATTTGAATGGTGATTCTGCACACAGCTACTCATTTGAATTTGATGTAGGACACTGAAACCTATTTTATTCCTTCTCATTTTGTGTGTGCAGTCTTCTGAATAATAATTAGCAATTTCAGTATAAGAATCTTGATGTTTTAACTTTTGCAGTTACTTCTGTGGATAAAAATTCATCTACTGTGCAGTTACTCTGGTGGGTTGTAATAAACCCAGCTGATATGATAACATTATTACTAGGTCCTCTGGAGTCCTCTTGGCTCCTGAGAAAACACAGTGTTGTGGTTTGGTTTGGTTTAAATCATAGTGGCAAGAACACTCTGTCAGCTGGAGGGTATAAAAGTTTGTTCCACCATAGAAAACCCTGGCCTGAGGCTGTCTTACAATGCTGTTTCTCTCTTGTCATGATGGAAAGATATTGATTCATTAGAAGAGCTCTAATGGGATATTGCATGTTTTATGTTTACATTCTGTATCTTCCAGTGATTCTTCATTGCTTATTCTGTTTTTAGTTAAGACTTAATTTACTTTTGGATTTGACTTAATTTACTTTCATTAAGGTGAAAACTAATTTACCTTAGTTTTCTTTCTCATTTTCACACAAGCAGCTAAAAAGTGCATTCAAGTGCCACTTGCACTGTAAAAGCTGCATTGTAAAAGTTGTTCATGTGGAGTGCATAAAAAATTGAATGTACCATATATGCCAACTGTATATTTGCACTACAGAGTAATTGAACCATAAACCAACCTGAGCTTTCCATTGGAAAATATTCTAACAATGTGCAGAGGCCACTCTATTTACTCTTCCTTCCAGCTCATATAGCAGGTACTGGAGAAGCCACCTGCTGCTCCAAATGAAAAAATGCTCTACCTGTTCTACTGCAAGAAACCAAAGAGGCTATTATCCCTGTTGAAACCAAAACCCTTACCTCTTGGAGCTTGCAGTCCTGTAGAGATGAGGAGTTCAGATCTGGTTAGCTTCTTACAGTGCCAGCAAATGTAGAAAAGAGAGCCAGGTTTGAAACTATGTGGTGATCCAGAAGACGTAGGCAGTGGCAGACACACTGGAGAGAAAGAGGGAGCCCCACTATATAGAGCCTGCTAGTGATGATAGTCCATTATCATCTTGCTCACATGAGAGGAGGGTAGATAACACACTTGCTTTGAAAGGCAGTTTTCATTCCAGCTGAGTACTTGTTGGATGGGGGAGTTGAGTTGCTGTTGTGTTTATGAATATTCCAATAGTTGTGTTCCTCCCCTCCTCTCTCTTTCTGAACCTCTGCTTTTTACATGGAGTCTTTAGACCCTGTGACCATGTTAGAGGGCTTGGAAAGAGTAGCAGAAAGGGAGGGGAAATTTGGTGTTGCAGACACAACAGGACATTTCAGAGGGGATAATTCCATAATGGTGGGAGTGGGGGGTGAGGAGGACGGCTGCCATAGTAACGGCTCTGTGATTCCAAGACCTCCCTTTGCTAGCGATGGAGGAGGGCCTATAGGATGCTGTGTGTGGGGAGGGGGTTCTGAATAAGCAGGGGTGGTGATAATAGGTTGTCAGTGGAAAGGGCTGAAGGCCCCTTATTCAGTTGAATGAGAGGGGTCTCTCTTTAGGACACTTGCTATAGGGTCTCAGTGTCCTGCCCTGTATAATTAGACTCAATTCCACAGTGTGGAATAAAATTGATGCCTTTATCCTGAGATGAACACAGCTGCATGCTCCCATTTATAAAGGCGTGCTGTCTGCTTTCTTTCAGGGGACTGTGATTCTTGTCTGAGATCGCAGTATCTTCAGCTCAAGGGAGCGACAGAAGAGAAGACTTGTGAAGAGGGAGTGTTAATAACATTCCTTTCCACTTATGCGCACACAGGGACTTTCTATTTGAGGCTTGTAGAAAATACAAGGCCACACAACAGCCTTGTGGCACTGAGATTTATTATTAGTTCTATTTTACTGACAACAGACCTGGAGGCTAAGTGACCTGCCTTGATTTTTCAGGAAGTCCATGAGACTGCCTGGAATAAGGCCCAGATCTCCTGGCCCCTTGCTCCTAAGGATCTGTGCTCTTGTAGCTACCAGCTGGTCTCTACACCAAGAAAGAAAACATGAACAGGTGAACCAAGGTTTTTCTCACTGAAGGAAATAAAATTCAGTGTGACTTCTGCCAGGACTGGCTTAATGTTCATTGGCACCATTCATAGCATTTGAAACATTCTTGTACCTAAGTCAGTTGACTGGAGTAGGACATGTTTGCAAGTGTAAACATTTGGGCTTCCTTAGGAGAAGAATCTTGAGAAACTCTAGGAAAGCAAACAATGTGTAATTACACACATCACGTATGGTTCCTCCCAACATTTTTCTCTCTTTCCTCTTGCACTTTAGGCACCTTTGCAGGCCTTGCCACAATCGTGAGAAAGCCAAGGGCCTGGGCAAGCATATTTGCCAGAAATGCCACTTGATAATTGATGAGCAGCCTCTGATGTTCAGGAATGATTCCTACCATCCAGATCACTTCAGCTGCACCCACTGTGGGTATGTCAACTGTTTCCTAGCTTGGGCTGAGGAACAAATGAAAAGGCATAGAATGGACAACTGTCTTGTTCTCTCTTGTTCTCTCTTGTTTGGAGCTGACTGATCTTCAGATTAAACTGCCTTTAAACAGATTGACAAGTTGTTCTGTTTGTGGAGGATCAAAAAGCATTTGAATTAGAAAGCTGGAGGACCTGCCTTGATTGTCCTGAGCTGCTATAAACTTACCGTCACTGGAATTACTGTATTCTGGGAGAGAATAAAAACTGCTCATTACAGAGTGAATGGTGAAGTCTTAGAGCCCAATCCTATCAGGCGCTGCAGCCCAGTACTGGCACTGGGTGTTCCAAACATGCTGTAAAGAACATTTGTGGCACCCTTGGAGTAAGCAGCACTGGTGGGGAGGCCTGCGCCCCCTTATCAGCACTGCTGAAGGAGTCCGGCCACCAGTAGTAAAAAGGTGAACATCAGATGGTGCAGATTCATGGGGAGGGTGGCAGGAGGGCAGAGGGATGGCGTTCTGGGGTGATGGGAGGGTGGAATGGGAAGAGGGGCCTGCCCGGGAGGGGAGGACCAGCGGCGACCTCCTCCGCTGAATCCTGTGCCCTGCATTGAGCTTCTCAAGTCTGCATGAGCTATTTAGCTGTCATAGACTCGAGAAGCCCTATTGCAGAGGTTGGGGCTTTACTCAGGGTAAGGGGGCGAATGTCCCCCCAAGGAGACTTCCCTGGCCCTACAGGATACAGCAGCGGCCATTTTGGCAGTGCAGGGAAGCATAAGATTGGACTGCCCATTACAAAAGTAACTATATTTGAACATGGCGGAGGCTTAATTGGATACCAGAATTCACCTTACAGTGGATTGGAATTCTGGCTCTCCCTGGTGGAACCTGCTTATGTAAATAGATTTGAAACTGGATTCATGAAACTGAAACCACCATTATAACATGGTCTTTCCTAAAGTATACGTCATAACCATGTTTTTAATTGTGAAGAGTGTGTGGGAGGGGGGTTGTTTTTCTCCTTTAAGTGCTTGTCTTGGAGTGTTAGGTTTAGTTATGTCAGGTTTAGTTATGAAGGAACCATTAGTCTGTAAGGCAAGAGACACATTTTGCCCCAGGAGTCTTGATTATCACAGGCCAACACACATTTTGCTTCCTTAAATGTTACACCAATTCCTGGGTATATTTGGGGTGCTGATTCCAAAAATAACATCCGTTTTGCCCTATCGCGTCTAGTTTTGGAGACATGGCATAGCTGCTTTAGTGAATGGTTCAAGCAGCTTCCTCATGAGGAAGCTGCTTGAACCATTCACTAATGAGGCTATACTATATCTCCAAAACTAGACGTGATAGGGCAAATCGGATGCCATTTTTGGAGTCAGCACCCCAAATTCATATCAAACCTCCATGAAGTTTGGGAAAAACTTTTCTGACTCTCAATTTTGTAGGTCTGTGTTATCTGTTCTCTTGTTTTCAGAAAGGAACTGACTGCTGATGCCAGGGAACTGAAGGGAGAGCTCTACTGCTTGCCATGCCATGACAAGATGGGCATCCCAATCTGCGGGGCTTGCCGTAGGCCCATTGAGGGTCGAGTGGTCAATGCTCTGGGAAAACAGTGGCACGTGGAGGTAAAAACCTTACTGTTACATTCCTTGCTGTGGAATGCATGTTATAGTCTGACACAGGTTATTTTCCTGAGTAATAAGTAGGCACTTCCCCACTCCATTTGTAGTGATAAGTCCAAGCTATTTTAAAAGCTGTAAAGGCTTTCAAACATGGTGTTGGGGCCAACCACAGTGAATACCCCATTGTGTGCCAATTGAGGACAGTATGGAAACAAAAATTATAACTTCAACAGAGCCCGTTTAGGTCATCCTATGGCAAAGGTGAGAATGTGGTCTCTTTGATATGGTTTCATAATTTATAAACAGCGCCCTGGAAGAGAACGAGCAGCCTGTGCAGATGCTGGAGCACAACCCCCATTGGGAGACAGTATTCAACCCTTACAAACTGCTGTCCATTCAGATCCTTAAATGCTGTGCTAAATACTCAGTTCATTTCACCATTTTATGATTTGGTTTATACTTTGGTTAATTTGCATCAATGCTGTCACCAGGTTTCTGGAGCAAAGCCCTACACGGGACCCCCCAAGGCACCCCTCAGTGGCACTTTCTGCGCTAGTGCTGTGATGATACTGAGCGTTCAGGGGTCAGCCTGGCCAAGTGGGTCTTCTGATGGGTGTGGGACCTTGGCTAGTGCCTGATCCCTGGCACCACTTCTGATCCTAACACAAGCATTTCAGAAGCATGCAGGGCTGCCTCTTCTCATGACAAGGCTGCCTAAATGCACACATGGTTGCTACCATAGCAGCAACACAGAAAGTGCCTCTGTGTTTACAGAAATCTCAGTGAACAGGTATATAGCTGCAATATGGAGGCCCTGGTTCACACAGATGGCAACTCGGGCGGGGGGGGGAGTTTGTGAAAAGAGTTGATCCAGTGATGGTGGTGCACATTGGATCCTATCAACTCTTTTTGCAACCTCCCTGCCCCCTTTGTCAGCTCAGACATGCATCAGTTAGAGCTGGCGCAGATCCGAGGAGACCCATTGAGGACCAGGGTAAGAGGAAATAATTCCCCTTTCCCCTCTGAAGCCTCCCAATCTGCCACTGCCCACACACACACACACACACACACACACACACACACACTGGACATAGCACATTCCTTTTTGGTGTGGCTGCCCAGTCTCCTGGTCCCTAAGGATTTGTGCTCTTGTAGCTACTCCTGTACAGTTGGGGCAGGGGAAGTTTGGGCTCTGAGGGTACTGTTGGTTTATCAAGTCATCCTGGAACAGGCCACTTGATCTAGCATGTCCTTTAACTTTACAGCATTTTGTCTGTGCCAAATGCGAGAAGCCATTCCTAGGACACCGGCACTATGAGAAAAAAGGTCTAGCTTATTGTGAGACTCATTACAATCAGGTAACGTCTGCTGCTATTAATAATAATAATAATAATAATAATAAAAAATAACAACAACAACAGTGTTTATATACCGCTTTTCAACAAAAGTTCACAAAGCATTTACAGAGAAAAATCAAACAGCTAATGGCTCCCTGGCCCAAAAGGGCTCACATTCTAAACGATGCAAAACACCAGCAGACAGCCACTAGAAAAGACACTGCTGGGGTGAGGAGGGCCAGTTACTCTCTCCCTGCTAAATAAAAGAGGAGCACCCACTTGAAAAAGTGCCTCTTACCCAGTTAGCAAGGGTTATTAGCTGCTATCATTAGCAAGGGTTATTTGCTGCTATCATTATCATGAAGCTGGATTAGATGGGCCTTTGGCCTGATCCAGTGGGGCTCTTCTTATGTTCCTATGGTTATCTCCTCTCATGCCTGTAGGAGACAGGCAGCATTATTATATCAGTGGGAGGCTGTGTTTGGGAGCTGCTTCTTTCTTGTACCATCCAGATGATTTCTTCCAAAACAACCACCACTGTCTGTTAATTCCTAAAAAAAACCCAATCGATTCCTGAATAAACCAAGCATGTAAAAACTAATTGTTGTGCTGAGAATGAAAGAACTGCTGGCAGGTTCTCCTTCCTCCATGCAGTCACCAGCTTTTTTTCTGAGCAAGGAATAGCCAGAAAAACCAAAGTGGTCAGGTCCATAAAAGCACAATATCTGCTCTGTTGCACAGTTATTATTGGTGTCCAGGATCTAGTTTTAAAAAAAACCCAATTTTGCTGTGACAGCTGTGTACTGACATAACACAGAGGGAAGCATAAGAAGCTACCACAGGTATAAAAGAGCCTTTAGGAATAAGGAATTCAAGGTTGATTGACAACACACACGGGTATGTGTGAGAGAAGATATCTTACTTTTTTTTTTAACTTCTGATTTTGTTCTTTCTCTACATAGCTTTTTGGAGATGTCTGCTATAACTGCAGTCATGTGATTGAGGGGGATGGTAAGTTTGGGACTGTTTGTCAGTGCAGCTGGGTCCATCCTGCTTGCACAAGGCATCAGTTCTTCTTTTCACATCTGTCCCTGCTGAATTGGGTAGGACTCGGACATAATCGCCTTGTCTGATCTTTCTCACTAGTGGTATCGGCTCTCAACAAGGCTTGGTGTGTGAACTGCTTCTCCTGCTCTACATGCAACATCAAACTCACTCTGAAGTAAGTAGAAGCATACAAAGGATGTCCTGAAGGTAAAAGTAACGTGATCAAGAGGGTTACTGCAGAGACCGTGGCAATATTGGGGTACACTGAGGCAACTGCCTCAAGCGGCAGATTGGTGGAGGTGGTTGGAGCACCCCACATGTGTCCTACACCCCTGCAGCCACCTCACTATGCCATTAGCAGCCTGCCTCTATTCCCCCTCCCACTGCCCACCTTACCTGGTCTCACCACTGCCATTTCTCCTCTCCTATTCCTCTTTTTTCAAAAGGCAGAGGGCAGGGAACTGTGGAAGAAAGTACAGAGGAGCAGGGCAGTGGGCTACAGCAGTAGCAGTTAGTGGAAACTTACTTGTATAGGACCTATGCAAACTGTCAAATAAGTGTTCAATGAAATCTCTTAAGAGTATGATGAGATCAGTGTTAGGAGCAAGGAGGACAAGCTATGCCTTCTTGAATTGGCATGTTCTCAAACTGTTTCCGGGGTATTTTTGTTGGCATCCTTCAGTCTCGGAAGACTATGGTGTCACGCTCTGAATGGTGGTTCTGGAACAGTGTCCTCTCCAGTGCGCGAAGCCTGGGTAAAGTACATATGGAGGATAGGCTGTTACCCATACAGCAAATCCCCCCTCTCCACGTCGCTGAAATGGTCCAATGGAAAGGCAGAGGCCAATACGGTTGGTTCCAGCGGCGTCGCAGGAGTTGCCAGAACGTGACTGTGTTCAGCCATGAACTGCCTCAGGGACTCCGGCTCTGGATTTTGCCTCTAGGTTGACTCCTGAAGCCTTTTCCATAACTGGATTTAGCCACAAGGCAGTGGAGGTTTGGGATCAGAGTTTTCCTTCTCTCAGATGAGCTGCCTTCCCAGGCTGACGAGTCCCATCTACCCGGTGGCTGTTTAGTCGCCTCTTACGACAAGTACAGCCAAACTGAGGGCCTATTCTTATCCCCAGCCCCCAGGGGTATTTAACAGCACACAGTATATGCAAGAGCACAGAAATTACTGTCAAGTAAGGAACAGTCAGTCAAACTGGAATGCTTACTGAGAAGGTCTTCTCTCAGGTAGACTCCCAGCCTGACATTTTGAACTTATTTGCAAGTAGATGTACTTACCAGGACAAGCCGTAGCCTGCTGTATCAATAAGAAGACTAAGAAATATACTCACTATCAGATCTGCTTCTATGTAGAGAGGCCCAATTCTATCCATCTTTCCAGCGCTGATGCAGCCATACTGCATCCTGCAGTGGGGGACCAGTCACAGAGGCCTCCACCAGCAAATGTGTTACTGACAGGCACACCAGCCTGCTTCTTGAAATGGGAGGCTGGAACACGTACATAGTGACAGATCTAGTCACAAGTAAGAATGCTTGTCTGCCATTTCAAGCAGCAGGATTATCGAGGATAATATTCCTGTCCTGTCTGGAAGATTTGAAAAATGCAAGCCTCATGTTGGCTTTAAAATGTATTTATTTAAAATATTCCTATTCTGCTTTTCCCCTCCTGATACAGAGGAATCAGGGCATCTAACAGATAAAAGCAATACGATAAAAACAAACTCAATAGAGAAACAAAAACAAAAGGTAATGAATTGTAAGCAGCCTCAAGCAAACTACCACAAAAGCAATACTACAACAATATAATTACTAAAAAGGAGCAGAGCAGAGCAGTTCACCCACAGCTATAAGACAATTAAGCCTGTCAAGGTAAATTAAGCAAAAAAATATTTTCCTGTTACTAGAATAAAGGCAATGATAAGGCCAACCTTTGCATCATGAGGCAAGGGGTTCCAAAACCCCTGGGGACCACTGGAGAAGTGGCCACAATAGTTTATAATTGCAGGACAGAAATATTGTTTTTCTTGGCATCCTTCAGTCTCGGAAGACTATGGTATTGCGCTCTGAATGGTGGTTCTGGAACAGAGTGTCCTCCAGAGCACAAAGCCTGGGTAGAGTAGATATGGAGGATAGACTGTTACCCATGCAGCAAATTCCCCCTCTCCACGTCGCTGAAATGGTCCAATGGAAAGGCAGAGGCCAATACGGTTGGTTCCAGCGACGTCGCAGGAGTTGCCAGAACATGACTGTGTTCAGCCATGAACTGCCTCAGGGACTCCGGCTCCAGATTTTGCCTCGAGGTTGACTCCTGAAGCCTTTTCCATAACTGGATGTAGCCACAAGACAGTGGAGGTTTGGGATCAGAGTTTTCCTTCTCTCAGATGAGCTGCCTTCCCAAGCTAACGAGTCCCATCTACCCGGTGGCTGTTTAGTCGCCTCTTACGACAAGTACAGCCAAACTGAGGGCCTATTCTTATCCCCCAGCCCCCAGGGGTCAGAAATACTGTAATAAAAATCCAGTGTGCTTTGATTAAAGTCTTCTTTGGGGCAGTTGTGCTAGACCTTTTTCACTCTTGGGACTCTTTACATAGGTAATATTAAAATGCACAAATGAACAGAATATACATATTGCACCCATTGGATGTTAAATCTCACATGGTCTTGAGCATGGAGTTTAATGACTCAATATTTCTTTGAAAGGAATAAGTTTGTGGAGTTTGATATGAAGCCTGTGTGCAAGAAGTGCTATGAGAAATTCCCTCTGGAGCTGAAGAAACGGCTGAAGAAGCTGTCCGAGCTGGCCTCCAAGAAGACTCAGCCTAAAGCTCTCGATCTAAATTCTGCCTAACCAGGTCTACTCTTCCCATTTCCTGCACTCCTCGTCACTGCCGGCTACACTTTGCTCAGCGACTGATCACAAAAGGCAGCCTTAAGAATGACTTAAAGAAAACAAGCTCACCAATTATAACTTGCACCCTGAATGTTTTTCTGCTCAGGTATAGTGTGTGAAGACTTACCTCAGGGAGAAGGCTTTGGCTTGGCAGAATAATGTGCTATACTCCCTTAGTATTAAGCTAGGTACCATGCTTGTCCACCACTTGCCCCTTCTTCTGTAGTGAGATTCAGGCTTCAACCTCAGGTTGTATGGGACTTTACTGTGGTATTATTTTACACTTGAATTAACTTGGGCAGGCTATCAGCTGGAGAAGAGGAAGAGTGAATGGAATGAGGCATGTTTAACCATTGACTTCCTGTTATTTTTTGGGCTCAAGTCACATTCCCCACATCACTTTTTCACCTACAGAACAAAAACGAAAGCCGTATTTCCCGACATCTACCTTACCCAGGTGAAAGAGCAGCTTGGGGAGGGCGATATTTTTAAGCAGTCTCTTTCCACTTGCTTGTCTTTTGTGCTGACTCAAAACCTGACCAGGCTAATTCAAAAACACAAAGCAAAGGAAAAAATCCCACTGAACTCCATATAATTGCAGCGTTATTCTCTTAAAATGGCAGAGGACTAATAGAGAATTAAGTATTAACTCTCCGTTCCATTTTCAGTGAAATTGTTCTAATAGAATTTGGTATTACTCACCATAAACCTGCATAGTTTCTTGCTGTTGGCTGCCCTGGCCTGCTGTAACAGCTAAGCTGAGTGTGATTACTTTTCAGTAGCAATGAAATACTTCAGCTGCTGTAACTGTTCATTATGTGTAAGAGAAAATTCCTCTTCTTGGCTGAGAGATATGAACTAGAAATAGCAAAACATTGAATCTGAGTGGACCAAAATGGCTGAACCATAAGACTATCATTTCCAAACAAGTTTTTTCTTGATGTCTGCATAGGGCAGGGGAGAAGGTTATGTTCTAAGTGTTTAGATCTCCACTATTTCATGACAGACCTCTCCCACATCATTTTTTCTTCAGTTGTCTTGTTTCTAATCTTAGAGCTGTGGGTGCATGGATGGTACAGGGGAGGAAAAGTTGCTGGTGGAGCTGAAACGACAGATAGGAAATGAGTCAAGCACTCCCCTGCCAGAAAGGCTCCCCTACAAATTCTTCCTTTCCCCACATCAGCCTTACCAGTGTAATTCCAGCCTCTGTATGTCTAGTTTCTGCCTAAATAATATTGTTCCCACCAGTTTCCTCCACAGTATGTGCATTTTTGTGGTCGGATGATATTGGGGAAAACATAAAACACAATGTTATTCTGTGGCTATTTAGTATGGAGAAGAAAGCACAAATTTGTCTTAATTGATGAGTTTATTATAATAATTGAGTTTTACGCACTGCTTTCACTCTGACAAAGAGAATTTGCTCTTATGTTTTCCACCCTCTTTTTCCAAGAGTAGTCTTGAAATTTATCTGCTGCTTAGTATTTATCATCTACTTAGGTTATGTTGACACATCGAATAGCATGAAGGGATAGTTCTTCTCTTAATCTGGAACTATCCTTTAAGTATAAGCACACAAAGAGCATATATATAATTATTTAGCTTTCTAAGTTCAGGATAAGTACAGTAAGAAGTCTCTCACTGAATTGAGGCATTCCTATTCCAATTCCTATTCCATTCCTATTCCTATGCACTCCAAGCAGCATTTGGAGGGCAAGCATGTGTATGCTCTTCTAAAGGGCCTGAACAGTGCTGTATATGTATGTGCATTTGCCCATTGCCTTGAGAAATAAATGAGGCAGCCCTATTTTGGGGGGGAGGGGTGCTTTTTGTGAGCAGTTTCCCTCTTGCTAAGGCAGCAGTAGATCTAGCACAGGCGGTCTCAAACTTTTCAGTCTTTACACTCTTAAACAGAGTCTCTGGGAGCCCTGCCAGTGCATGTGCAGAGTCTTGGGGAGCCCCAGAACTCTGGTACATGCACAGAGTGGTGCAGTGGTGGCTGTTTATGGTGGGCTTGTGGAACCCCTGAAGGAGTCTTAGGGAGCCCCAGGGCTCCTCGGAGACCACTTTGAGAAATGCTGCTCTAGCAGATGGTCTCCGCCGCATTGGTAAAGAAGCAAAGACTAGACATTTCAGAGCACCTAGCACAACCTCTGCTAAATATTCCTATCCTGAATAATGCAAAGTCTACCCACCCTTTTTAATCCATAATTTTGGGCATATCCAGAAGCACAACTTTTTTGCTCCATTCTAACTTATTCATGCATCAAAACAGGATTTGCACTTACAGTTGTGCTGTAATAGGGATGAGCATTTGAATGCGCATCTCATAGTGGATAACGTAATATGGCTAAATGGACTTGGGTAAGGGATGCACTTTCGATTTATACATGTAATTCCCAGTTCAACCAATAATGGTGGATATGCTTGTCTGCATCTAAGGATATCCTGTGGAGATAGAAGAGTAACTTTACCAACTTCAAGAATATTAATGTGGTGTGCTGTGGAAAGCAGTTCTGTGATGCTCTTCCATCTCCATAGGAATGTCCCTAGACTATATCATACAGGTGTCATGTCATACAGGTTTCCAGGCCAGTTTCCAGGTGAGTCTGTGATCACTTTTCTATCAGCCCAATCCAACCTAAATCCCCATGCTGTGATGCAGCGGCGCCGGCATGGGCTGTGCTGCATCCCATGGGGGATTTTCAGCTGCTGAAGGGAACATTTGTCCCCCCCGGTACAACTGAGGGAACAGTAGTTCATTCTCCCATCTCAGGGCCCAATCCTATCCTAACAAATGTTCCCATGCCTTGAGGAGGCCTCTGTGACTGCCTCCCCAACACCAGAAGCAGTGCATACCCCATTGGCACAGCAACACCGGCACTGGAAAATTGGATAGGATTGGGCCCACATGTTTGCTTTCGGATACTAAGTGGAATGATGGAATGCTAAGAGGGAATACTAGGCTAGAATACTAGATGGGAATACTAAGTGGGATGATGGGTGGAATCACCTGACCCAGGGGAAGCCCCAGCAGCCACAATGGATAAACTTGATATCACTGGCACAGGTCCGAGTTGATTGAAGCAGGAGGAACGGGCCCTGGAAGGGGGATTGGATTTAGTGCGCGCTGCTAGTGCTGAACCTGCTGATTGGGGCATTGACCAAATATGTATTGAAAGTGTATACCAAAATGCAAATGTTATCAGTTGCTCATTTGGATGTGCACTGATCAGTATGTATTCCGGTGCAACTAGAGCTGGATTGGGGCTTCAGAGTGAAGCCAACACAGCTATATGTGTTCTCACGCCACCATGTAGGCAAATCTGACTGACTCCATGGCTGTGTGATGTCACTATATGATGAGAGAGAGAGATGAAAGTGAAACTGTTTACAGTTCTAAAAACAGCAGATCAGAGGAAACCATGTCAAGCCCAAAAAACATGAAAAAGTAGAAGGGGGGCTTGGAGGGATGCTTTTAGCATCCATTGAAAACACAGTTTTCACCTCAAGCCTCTTTCAGGGTGACAATTCAGTGCAGCTCTGCTGGTCAGTCCATGGCAATTGGTATGTGCTCCACAAATTTAAGTTTATGGAATCTCATGGTGTAAACAAATATGGGTAAATGGCAGATTAATAGTGGGTTAATTGCACTACATTGCACTGAATGAAGAGTAATTTAACACTATATTGTACTACAGAGTTTTATTAACGTATTTTATGTCTGCATACATACATCTCTTAGGTTCATAGGTTACTCTTGAAGTCTGCATAAACTTCCAGACGGTTCAGGATTAACTTTCTAATGGAAAAATTACTAACATTTCCAATATAATTACATATATTCTCTGTTTTCCAGGAGGTAGGATGCTGGAGTTACCAAATACTTTGCAAGTGAGGCTTATAATTCTCAGTATAATTGCGGTGCTTACAAATATAGTGGCATATGGTGATTAGGGTTGCAATCCTATTGATGCTTATCTGGGATGAAGCCCATTCACTGTAATGGTTTACTTCTGGCTAAACATAAAACTGTGCTGTCAGTCTATTTTATAGAAAATACAGTTGGTTCACATCTTACACTAGGGTTACATTCTGAGGCAGGCTCAGAATCGTGTATAGAGCCAAAATTGGGTATAGTTGAAAAACTAAAATCCAGAAAATTTGTACTGTCTCAATAACTAAGGTCAAAGTACAAGAAGCATGCGAGAACTGAGGGAACAGTAGCTTCACTCTCCCATCTTAGGCTTGCTATGGGATACTAAGTGGAATGATGGAAAAACTAAGTGGGAATACTAAGATGGAATACTTGGATGGAATACTAAGTGGAATGGTGGGCGGAATCACTGACACTATTGAAACTCTTGTTTTTCTCTTTTTTTGGGGGGGCGCAAGTGTGTATACTTGAATTCACTCAAGTAAAGTGTGCGTAAGATGTGCGTCAACTGTACTTAACCACTGACTTTTAGAGCACTTCAACGTCTGATTTTTGTGCAACATTGCAGTCAACTACCAGTGCATAGTGTACAATCTTTTCACATGACCTACATAGTTGGCTCTGGGACCTTATAATTTTTACAGTGAAAGGATAAATCTTGTTGAATTAAATAATTGTATTAATTCATTTCAGTTTATTATATTCATGGTATGATAATTCACTGCCATATATTGTTTAAATCTTCACATTAAAGATTATTTTAAAGATTGCCCTTGTTGAATTGCTTTTATCTGAGTTGGTTGTAGCAATCCTATTTTTTTCTGGGGTAACTGCCTTGGATATATATTGTCATGATGCCAGTGCCACAGCAGAATAGAGTCCTTCTAATGTTGCATTTTCTCCCAAATGTGCTTCTACACTGTTGCAGGACCTTTTTCATTATGTAATAAAAGGTTGTGTTTTCATTCATAGAACTAGGCTAAAATCCTATTCACTTACCTGGGAGTAAGCTACATTGACTATAATGGAACTTACTTCTGCGTAGACATGCATAAGATTGAGCTTACACTGTATGGAACTTGCTGCGGAAAATACTTTGCAGACAAACATATAAAATTAGAATTTCAAAAAATGCTTGAATAATGCCATAGTAAGGGTATATCACACTGGAGCTAATAATAAAAACAGTGACAGTCTGAGCCAAGGTCAACTTCCCAGCATGCTCCACATTTTCTGCTTTGCTTAAAGAGCCTGTGCAGAGGAAAGAGCATGGTAAGGGGTCTGACTGACAGCAGCGGACTGGAAGGAGGGGTGGATGCCTGTTTGCTGCTCCCTCCATCTGCTGCCCATTGCAAATGTTTGCATGATCAGTGGGCTTCTGCAGCTTGATTGAGTGTGAGGTGTGGGGGGGAAGCAAAAGGAGGCATCTCTAGCATGTGCCCACCCACCTCCCTCAAATAGAGGCTGAATTATTGGTTGCCTTTTGCAGGGTACTTCGGGTGCCGGGGCTGAGCTTCTGAGAACCAAAATTGGTTGGCTCCATCCCTGACTAAGTTCTGGGGAAAGAGGGAGAAAAAATTCTGGTGAGTTTGTCTGACTGATGTTAAGGGAGAGCAGCTCTGAGCAATATCCTTTCATTTGCCGGTAAGATCAGAAGCTGGTGGGAATGGGGCTTCCAGCCAAGCATCCAAAGGAAGAAAAGCTTGCCTAATTTGCATAAACACTGCCGCATGAGCAAGTATAAGGAGATAACTCGTGCTGGATGCCCTCTTCTGCTAGCAGATACTCCAGACTGTAACACTGGATCATTCTTTGAATTTGGTATGTAACGTTTGGATGTTAACACAGGACCTGAGCAGATGTTTTGTAACTGTAAAGGACTGACTGCTGAATCGCTCCAGCTTTATTATCATGCCCAGCTACTTATGTGGGGCTCAATGTAGTTCTGGTTCCCAAACTGCATTCTGGAACATAGTTTATAGAAGTTGGCCAGCCTGCTTGAAATGAAAGTAAAATGTTGTTTTTCTAGTTGATTTCATTAGCACACACACACCCCACCCCCAGTGTAGCTGTTGCTGGTTCGTTAAATGTAGCTTGGTAGCAAGAATCCCTTATTCCACTCTGCAAGATTAAGTGTTTTGATAACACAGTAGTGTGACAGGTTGTTCAAGAGCATTCAGTTTATTAATTTATAGATGATTTAGTGCAACATACTTTCTGGACAAAATTTCACTGTTCTGCAATTTTATGTAAAAAGTAGAAACAATAATTTGGCTATTACCATGCAATAAAATACAAAATATTCTTAATTAAGATAAACTAACTGAATTTTTGTTAAGAATACAGTGCGATCGTATCACCCTGATCCTAGGTTGTTTTAAGCATCCACTGCCAGCAATGGACACGGCCTGTGGAATGTCTACCAAAAAGTCAAGTATTCTGAAAAGTGTGGCACTTGTTTAGCTGCACAGAGATACAGAAGCTCTAATCCCCCGTTGCACATGCACAACAAAGCCTATTTGCAAGAACTGCATAGCCGCATCGAGGGAAAAGACAGCCTACTGTGACTATCTTGGCAAATGATGGGGAACTCCAACAGTGCCAGTTTTTCTTCACTGCAGATAAATGCCTCCAGGGACTTAATATGAATGTACTATAACAATCATAATAGACCATCCCGAATTTAAGAGGGACAAATTCGGTGTCCCTTTTATGTAAAGGCATTATAAGAAGAGCATCTTTCCAACTATTTGGTTCACTGGAGAAGTTTTAATCAAAGAACAATCTAGTCACCAAAAGAGCTGTATAATATAGGGCTAGGAAGATTAGCCCTATATATGTAGACTAAGGGGATCATAAGGCCAATTTTCTCACTGCAATTATCTGGCAGGGAATATTAAAAACATGGCAAGTACACATCTGTAATTTGTCTTTTTCTGTTGACTGTGGAAGCTCACTGAGTGCTTGCTCACACAGAGTCACACGTCTATGGATTTTTTTTTGGGGGGGGGGAAGCAACTATGGAGCCCCCAATCCAGATCAGGAGGTAAAGGCAGAGGGTTAAATCCCCCTCGCTACCCAGTGGAGTCCCAATCTTGATTGGAGTCCCTGTGCTATTTACTCTTTTACAAAAACACACACATGGAAGAGCTTATTGTGCACTTATAACATGAAGCTTGACTAAGAATGAAGCAGTGTCACTTTTCAGTGTTTTTCTTATGTGTTCTCTTTTTCTTATTCTTTTATTATAAAAAATTTAAAAAACACTAAAAAAGACAAATGAGGCAGAGCGAAGTTCAATGGTCTAGCTGACATTAGTTCTGCCGTGTCAGGATGAGAAGTGCAGGCTAGCAGAGAGCTCGCAACTTCATGTGTGTGAAGCATGTTAGTCACAAGCAAAGGTAGCATTCAAGAAACTGACTGTGGCCAAATCCTATCCAACTTTCCAGCCCTGCTGTAGCTATGCCAGTGGGGTGTGCACTGCCTCCTGTGGTGGAAAGGTAGTTATGGAGACCTCCACAAGGTAAGGAAACATTTGTTCCCTTGCCTAGGGGCTGCACTGCAGCTGCACTGGCATTGGAAAGTTGAATAGGATTGGGTCCTGTATCCCGCAGTCAGGGACAGGCTGCTTCCTTTCAGCGCAGTCCCTCTGTGTTTAAGAGGTAATATAGCTACCTCATTTCTGTGTACTACAGAGGTTTGTGTAGAATTATGGAGCATAGAGAGATGCTGTTGGACAAACTGGTAGTATGGCAGAACAGAAAGTATTCCAGGAAAGGTGCCTGCCATTCGTGAAAATATTGTAATATCATTTTAGACCAAAAACCAGGTATGATGCTATCCCTGAATGCGAACACTGAACCAGAAATTATTCAGCTGTAGTCAGCATAAGCCCACGTGTTTCCCTGCTATAACAGCAGTGTTAAGATTTACTCCACTAGTGTCAAGGAAAGATACAGTTAGAAACTTGCTGAGGAATTTTAAAAAATGAATTTCTAACAAGACATAAAATATTGTCACTTTGGCACAGCTGTGAATGATGGGCTGCTGCCGTCCTCACTCAGGGAGACGGGGATTCTTCTGGTTATTTACGGAATTCATTAACAGTTGCACATATGATGTCAACAAGTCGTCCATTTTGTAGCCCTAGAAGAAAAGCAAAAACCAGTCAACCATCTCTTTAGGTAAGCACTACAAAGACACAAACCTGCTCAGCACACATGGAACATTTCCCAATGGTATTCCAGCCAGTCCCGAAAACAGTTCTGTGTTGGTGGTGGTCCTGCTAATACAGACCAGAAGTATTAAACATTGCAGCTCCCAGGGTTTTTGTTTGTTTGTTTTTGGCAAAAAGATTGTAACATATGCCTCCTAACTTTCCAAAGTTACAAATATTTACTTATACCAAATGCCTCATCTCTTTCACTAACCCCATTCTTACTTATTTCTAGTCACATTAATATACTTTTCCTAATCCAGCCCCTCCTCCCCCCACTGTGTCCAAGAAAGAGGAGGAACAGAGTCCCCTGTAGTCTGTCTGACAAGAAGGGCCAAACCACATATTATGTTAAACATGTGCTTAAAGCTAAGTTACTTGTGTTTCTTTTCCCAATTCTCTAAATAGAAACTGAAGGCAATGAGGCCCAATTCAGATCAGGACCATGGCAAAGTAAATACTTAAAGCCCCCCTGCCAGTCCTGATCCAGCAGGGCCTTTCTCTGCTATTTAGAGAGTAAAAAGCAAGCACATCCTTCATATCATGTGTAATTTGGCCTTGCTCTAAAGCAGTGGTTCTCACACCTTTAGCACCAGGACCCACTTTTTAGAATGCGAATCTGCCAGGACCCACCAGAAGTGATGTCATGACCAGAAGTGACATCATCAAGCAGGAAAATTTTTAACAAACCTAGGCTGCAATCCTACCCACACTTACCCAGGAGTAAGTCCCATTTACTATCATTGTTAAAAGAATATACAGAGCAGTTTGTTAAAAGTACATGTCTGTAACATTTTCCCAAATGCAGTCACATACCATGGTAGCATCAAGTCTAATATATTAAAAATAAAAATTGAAATGAATGGGGACCCACATGAAATTGGCTTGCAACCCACCTAGTGGTTCCCGACCCACAGTTTGAGAAACACTGCTCTAAAGAGATGCCCAAGGAAATCTAAAGAGAGCTGTGATTTCTGGATTTTTCCCCTCAATCATTTCCAAGGGGGAACTGTTACCTGAGGAGGATGGAGGCATGAATATTTACTGGCAGAAACCTTTACTCCTTCCACTGAAAATGGGACAGCCTTCACCAGTGGGTTGTGTCCCTGTCTTTGGCATGAGACAAATGAACTCTTACTGAACCTTCAGAAAGCGATTTCAATTGTTTATGCGCCTCCACAAAGAGCAGCCTGATCGTCCTCAGGGACACAGTCACATGGAAGACCCAAGTATCCAGAGTTCAGTGCATCCATAGATAACAACCACTGCTTTTTGGCAGTCAATCACATAAGTGCAGCAACAAATTTGTTGGCTACCACATCTATAAAAAGCGCAGCTGAAAAATAATTGTATCTAGGAGTGTGTATGTCAAGAGTTACTTTCACTATTCAGCAGTCTTTCTGGGATTAGCTTGGCTGCTTTGTGAAGATTTGTAAACTTTGAAACTGGCTCCTAGAAGAATATTTTCAGGGAGTGCTTTTAGATGAAGGAGAGAAATGATTCACCATTCAATTATCAATTGATTCAATTATCACATCCTCCTAGCCTTTTCCGTAATGAGGTTTTGCTTTATCTAAAATCATAAGCTTTCTTACCAGCGATGTCTCGCAAAGAATTCGACTGCCTCGTACCAGGTTCCCTATGGTCATGTGGAAGTATGTACTACCGCTACTCCAATTGGAGATTTTATTGAAGGGGTAAACTGTCAAGATCTCCTGCAACCCAAAATACATGCATAAGATTATGCATAAGATTGATAGAAACCACATTTTTCATGCAAAGAAAGCCTTGTGGCACAGTAAAGAGTTCATTTGGGGCAAATTAATTGCTTGCATTCAAATAAAGTTAGTCATGATTAAGCACCATTAAAATCAATGAGACAAGTTAGTCATGACTAATTTTCTTTGGATACCACCTATGTTTTTCTAGAACATCAGCTGGTGGATTTCCAGTAAGCATTTAGATGCTGATGCTAGCTCAAATTATCTTCTCCGCACCCACACTGATTTAAAAGAAACTTTTTTTTACTGATGACTATGTGAGACATTCCATAGATCAAATCCTTCTGGTTCAAGAACGTTGTCACTGAGCCAAGTTTCTATTTCTTTGCTGTTTGGCAATTAGAAAGATACTTCCAGAAAGCCATCATGTGACTTGACTCATTCAGCAAGGAGTTTCTCCTCCCTGGGCTTATAGATCTCCTGAGTATTGCCTTTTTAGAAAATTCTTCCTTCTTTTTATTTTTCTGATTAAGAAACTATTTATAGGAGCCAACAGAACAATGAGGGAGAAACAACTCAGATTGGAACAAATTGCTTCAGAATAAAGAGTTTTCTATTTAATAAAGAGAAACGGTAGAACTGAGTGTCTCCTGCTGAAATCACAGAGACAGTCCTTTCTCCCTATACCTAAACTCTAAGGGAAATTTTAATGACGCTGGTATAGCAGATATATTTTCCAGACTGTAAACACCCATTCTAGACTGGGTCATGTTGTAGGTATGCCAGGTACCAAAAATGGACTCTTACCTTAGTCTTTGGATGTATTAAGGAGACTCCTTGTTTGTTGATAGCAATCAGAACAATGTCTGGGAAATTTGGCTCTGAGGTTTGCTAGTAAAGAGGAACAAATAGAAAAGGAAGCTATCCCTGTGAATTGTTAATTGTCCACCAGTTCCCATTCTCACATTAGCACAGGAACCACAAGTGTTAAGGACTGAACAATTTATTGCAGACGAAACATGTGTAACAATACACTGACAGCCCCTCCACCCCCTTTTTTTAAATGAAAAAAACTGATTTGGGAGTGGTAAGTGAACTGCAGAAATAGTGGTGGTGCCTATCTTGATGTAGGTTATGTTTTGACATGACATTCTAGACACAGCGCCTGTTCTCTCATGACTACATCTGGAGTAGTATTCCCAGGGAATACTGATTTGGATCCTGTCCTGACATGTTGCATGATTAGCAGCTAGAAACCACAGAGATGCTGAAACTTACTTTCACTTCAAAGAAGGCTGAGCCAAATGTTGGCCAACGATATATGAACTTCAAGAAGGCAATCTTGGCCTCATCTTCAGTTTTCTGTTCATGTTTGTTGAAGGCAGAAATAATACTCTGTATGAGACACAAATGGATGTGTTTCAAAATGGCTGACAACTTTTCTCTGGTCAGACATGGATCATGGATTGGCCTGTGGTAGGTCTGCTACTGCAGCTATGGATAAGGTGAGCCTTTCCTAGTAGTCCTTGCTACAGGCAATTGTACCCACTGAGCCATCTCCCCACCCTAGGAATCAAATGAAGGAGAACATTTCATGACTCCAGATATGGGTAGGAATCCAAGAGTGGCAGAAACAAACTATGCACTCCTTGAGTCAAGAGGACAGGGTGAATAAAAACAAAAACAAAATAAGTACAGCTTGATGCTTGCCATTTTCAGACTAGAGCTTAGAAAACTACCACAACTACGGAGATTTTCTACTCTCTGTATGGTCAGCATTGTATGGTCAGTGGAAGTCTCACTGATAGCACCATTAGCTTCATTTGCTAGTGGACACAGGTTAAAAGTTACTGGAATGTAATCAGTTACTCTAAACTGGGGCAACTCGAAAAGAAAGTCAGTGCACACAGACATTGATAACAGGGTAGAATAATCAAAGGGTTCATACCCGTTTCCACTCCTCTGGAGATGTTGTTCGGATCATATTGTCAGGCACTAGTTCCTTCAGCATTTTGGGAATTGATGCTTGTTGCATCCGATCATTCTTAAATTGAACTCTAAAGATCAGTCCAGCTAGCTGAATGGCATCTTCTTTTGAGCACTTGTGATAGCCTCGTAGATACTTCGGCAATTCCTGAAAAATTGATGAAAAACCACATTTATCTGTTGACCCCATTCTCTGCAGTTTTGCTGGTGGTCTGTGCATGTGCATGAGAGGGAGAGGCTGCTTTGGTTTGGGGTTTGTGATATTAAAACTTTGTTCATGTAATATCAAGACATTATTTTAGGAACTTACAGGGTGATTTAGGAGAAGAGAAAGCATTTAGGTTTTAAAACTGGGATGCACAGTGGCTCAAGCATTTTTATGGCTCGATGATGAGACACTGGACATATCTTTGGTCACAGATGATGTCAGGCTTAAGGGGTTTCAAGCTGTTCTCTTAGACAAGAGTAAAAAAGGGTATACATGGGAACTTCGGGGGGGGGGGAGACTGATATTTCCACTGTCCACTTAGCTATGAATCTTCAGCCCCTAGTGTTCCCCAACATGTCCGCATGGCTGATGGAGACAACAGTAAGAGTGATGGTGCACACACAAAGGAGACACATTTCCTGTTGGTGTGGAGGCATTCCACACTGGGCTGTATCTTATTTTTAAGGAATTTCTTGAAAGCTCCTCAAACTAGAAATGCTGATGCACTTTTGAGACAGATGTCTGTTTTGACTATTGTTCTTCCAGGATGAAAGATGCTGTATTCAATCCAGCTGCAGAGTAGTCTATGGCAAAGACACTCTGGTCACCATGTCTCAAAAAGGACATAGTGGAAATGGAAAAGGTGCAAAAGAGAGCGACTAAGATGATTACGGGGCTGGGGCACCTTCCTTATGAGGAAAGGCTATGGCATTTGGGCCTCTTCAGCCTAGAAAAGAGATGCCTGAGGGGGGACATGACTGAGACATACAAAGTTATGCACGGGAAGGATAGAGTGGATAGAGAGATGCTCTTTACACTCTCACACAACATCAGAACCAGGGGACATCCACTAAAATTGAGTGTTGGGAGAGTTAGGATAGACAAAAGAAAATATTTCTTTACTCAGTGTGTGGTCGGTCTGTGGAACTCCTTGCCACAGGATGTGGTGCTGGCGTCTAGCCTAGATGCCTTTAAAAGGGGATTGGATAAGTTTCTGGAGGAAAAATCCATTACGGGTTACAAGCCATGATGGTATGTGTAGCCTCCTGATTTTAGAAATGGGCTATGTCAGATGCAAGGGAGAGTGGGGCGATTCCGTGCTGCTTTTTCAGGCAGCCCAAAACACTGCAAAAAGGCTCTGCCTTGCCCAGGCAGGGAATAGCCCTGGAGCCATGGAAGAGGTTCCCCTTTCCAAGGAACAGTAACATTCCTGGAGCCCCTGAGCCAGCAAAGAGGCTGAAGAGGGGGGCAGAAAACCCTGTGTAATCAGAACACTTGCAGCAAGGTGGAGCTCTCTCTCTCTCTCTCTCTCACTTACTCACTCACTCACACAGGGGAAGGTGTGGTAGCAACAGAGGGGATTGCTTTAAAAAACCCAGGGAGTGTTTGCTGAATTCCCCCCCCCCCCAGATGATGTAGGCAATCAGTGACAAAAGGAACCCTTCCCATCAAGCAAAGCATGAGATATAGCTTACAATCCTCTCCACACTTTCCTGGGAATAAGCCCCATTGACTACAATGGGGCTTATTTCTGAGTAGAAACGCTTAGGGCTGGACTCTGAAAAGCTCAGCATCCCACCTGTGAAAGAAGCGGGACAGCTGGCAATGGGGAGAGCTCAGGATGGGGGAGGCAGGAGGGGGAGGAGAGGGGATTGCTTTAAAAAACCCAGGGAGTGTTTGCCGAATCCCCCCCCCCCCCCGCAAAAGATGATGCAGGTTCTCCTGCTCCAGCAAGCCTTCCCAAGCAAGCCTTGGCAAGCCTTGGAGAGACAGGTGAGGGTGAGCAGAGAGCCAGACTACAAGTCCCAGAATGCTCCGGGACAGAGGAGCTTCCATGATGGTGGCCAGGGAGGGCTGCAGGAGCAGCAGCAGCAAAGAGGAGGAGGAGAACCTGCAGCGCTGTTGGGAGGCCACCTGGGACACAGGACGAGGCTTCCCAAGCAAGCTCACCATTCCAACTGTGAAAGAAGCAGGGCAGCTAGCAACAGGAGGGCTGAGTACGGAGCGGAGGGAATTGAGAACAGCTGCCTTAGTTTCCTTCCATCTGGAAGTGTCAGGCTGCAGCCTATTTGCGTAACTCTATGGCATTTAGCACAACACATTTTTTGTTAATCGCGCCGAGTCACGGAACAGAACTAACACGGATAAATAGGCTCCACCTGTATTATGATTCTCAACATCATTATCATCAGTGGCATGCTACAAACATCAGCCCTTTTACCTGATGGTAATGAAAGATGCAGTCAGCCTTCAAGTCCTTTCCGGGAGTCACACTGAGCCATAACTTTCTCATGAAGTATACCTGATAACTCACAGTCACTGGAACTGCTAGGAAAGCATAGTTAAAGATGTTTAAGACAATGCAACAGTCCCTCCCCCCCCCCCCCCCACAGATTAGTTAGGCCAGGTATTTCATTCATGTTTGATTGCTAGCAAAGTGCTTTCTCTTGACTCCTCTGCAAGGAAGTACCCTCTCCAACTTCCAATAGCTTGCAGAAGGGCTGGCCAAGGGCAGATGCAGCTATCAGTAGCTAGAGGAGAGACCAACTTGTGTTCATTCTGTCATCAACAGTAAGCCTTCAGCCAGTGGAAGATAGATAAAGTACATTGGATACAAATTATTTACAGATCTGGAAGGAAGAATTCGCAAAATTCAGTTTGCCACATGAAAGCATCCCTACTTCAGAGACACATTTTCAGGAAGAGACGTTCATCTGGAGTGCCAACAGTACACTCCTATATTTCAATGTTCTCAAACTCGTAAGGAGTTTAAGAACTGAGGTAAGTGGAAGTGGGGGGATGAGGACAATGCAATCAGAACAATTGTGCTGCTGCTGGAGTCACAGGGGCTTCTTTTGTACTTACCCCTGCTGCAGCAGCCTCTGGGGAGTGCAAGGAGCCCCACAGAGCCCTCTGCAGGGCTCCCTGCACTCCAAAACATTTTTAAAAATGAAATTGTGATCCACTTCCAGTTTCGCGATCACAATCCAGACGTGGGTTGTGATCACATTTAAAAAAAATGTTTTGAGGCACAGAGAGCCCTGCAGAGGACTCCACAGGGCTCCCTGTACCCCTCCAGAGGCTGCTGCACACAGGGGTAGGTACCAAAATATTCCCAGTATTGTGTCCCAGAGGTGACACAATAGTTCCAATTGTGTCATCGTCAACCCCCCGTCCCTACCTCTTAAGGGGACAGAGGCAGAGCTTCTCAGGCTAGTGGGTCATGACCCACCAGTATGAGAACCCCTGATATACATGTTTATTTGGCATTCAAGTAAATGCCACTACATTCAGGTAAGTATGTATAGGACTGCAGTCCAAGTGATGCCTCCCAACTCAGTTTTGAAAGCCAGTTTCCCTACCTAAAGAGGGATACTTTATCAATTTTTTCAGAATGGTGCAGAAATATTTGTCGGATATGGTTTTGCTGAATTGAAGTGAAATGCTTATGGCCCATTTCATACAGTGGGCTGAACAGCATCATCTCCACACACAGAATCAGTCCATCCATTCCCATACCTTCTTTGCCGGGTCTGTTCTTCCGTGTCCAGTCCGTCAGCTGCCTCAAGGAGTCAAAAAAGTAATCTGCCTCATTCTGGCTAATCACCTAAAGGTGACAGATGAATGGGAGCTGAGTTAGCACATAGAGCTAGACCTAACACCACAGTTTCCACTGCAGGAACAGGAGTCATCAAAAGCAGAGTCATGTTGACAAGTTGACATGAGTGCCATACTCATTTCATACAGTTAGCCAAATAGCATTCATGGTGCCTGCTGAGGACCAGAAGTGATGTCTTTAAGTAGGAAGTGACATTCTTAAGCAGATGATGACCAGAAATAAGCACTTTGTTCTCACTTAGGAATTCATTTGTTGCAAATGACAGAAAATAAAACATGCAAACCCTGATCATATTTTCAAGATATGGGAGAGCCCAATTATCACGAGGGCTGGATAAAAAGCATCTGGGGGTCATATCAAGCCCATAGACCTATGACACCTCAGTCCTAAGAGGATAATTAGATGCAATGCTACTATGACCTGTGTGTTAGAATGTGGGAAATGCTGAACTGCTAGAAGACTAAAACTTAAGCAAAAGCAGCAGAGTAGAAACAGTCTTCTCACCCACCAGAGTTGGTTGAAATGTGGTTTGTATTACATAAGAGCTAATAGTGGACATGTGATTGACAGGGCACTTTTTAAAAGTGCTGCACTCAAATCTAAATTACCTTGTCTGCAATCTTGACAAAGAGGCTGAATCCTTCCCAGGAGTTCAGTTCCAGCTTGCTGGCAATTGTCTGACACAAAGTTCGTACTTTTGTGTTTGTCCCAACTTCAAATATCTGGAACACAACAGTGAGAGACAAAAGTGAGAAAACTGGAAGGAAAAAGAGTACAGCTTGCATGATGTAGAGTTTGCTAAGTCACCAGTCTGGTTGACAGTGAGCAACCGTAGAAGTTTGTGGTGCAAAATATGCAAGTCCAAGGCAGCCTCAACAAGTGATGGCTATAACCCAGGACCTCCCAAAATGTGGGTATCAACCCACTAGTGGGTCACAAGCCCATGCTTAGTGTGTCGCAATTTTGGCCCTTCCACCCACCCTTGCTTCCAGATGGTTCTAAACTGGAGCTGTTCTGGAAGCATTAGGAGGTCCCAGAGGCCTCTTCCATGCTAGCAACCCACCATATTGGCCTCCACAGGCAACAGAATGGCCTGCGTAGGCCTCTGAAAGTCACATCTGACAAAACTGGAAGTGACTTCTGAAAACCAGAAATTACTTTTTGAGGCCTCTGTGTGGGACATTTTGAGGACAGCTGAAAGAGTGGGTCACCGGTCCAGAAGAGGCCTCCAAGGCCTTGCAAGATGGAGCAGCGCATTGCAACCTGCCAGGGAGGACAAGGTGAATCATGGCACTAAAAGCTTTGGGAACCACTGCTATAACCATCTTGAGCTGTTTGTGTGAGCTCCTGAGGGTCATCCAGTTAGCTACTGTTGGAGGCAGTTCTGGTTTGAACAGATTGGATTGATCCAGCAAAGTACATTCCTACAATGTGAAAAACAGCCCTCAAACAGGCACGTGGGGGTATAAGGAAGGACTAGTCTCACCTGCTCTGTGTCATTTGGAAAGTAAACCTTGTGGGAGATTTTTGTGATGTTCCTCTGGATTGCCTCCACTTCCACATTGTGGGGAGCCCACTTCCGACAGCCACTCCTAGAAAACATAGGGCATTTGTTTACTTGGAGGTGTACATGACCTGTTAAACCAAGCACTCTGAATAGCAGGAAGCTCACCCTGCATCTCAGAAGAACATAAGAAAAGCCCAGCTGGATCAGCCCAAAAGCCCATCTTGTCCAGCCTCCTGTATCTCAGTGGCCCACCAGATGCCCCAGGGAGCACATAAGACAACAGAATTCCTGCATCTTGGTGCCCTCCCTCACATCTGGCATTCTGAGGTAGCCTACTTCTAAAATCAGGAGGCTGCACATACCAATCACGGCTTGTAAACTGTGATGGACTTTTACTCCAGAAATTTGTCCAGTCCCCTTTTAAAGGCATCCAGGCCAGATGCCATCACCACATCCTGCGGCAAGGAGTTCCACAGACTTGAATGCTTTACTTAAAGGAAGGAAAAGGAGGGATACAAATATTTTAGACAAATAACATTTACCGTTTCTAGATCATAACAGAAAAGAGAATGGTGAAAAAGGCTTGAGTACAAACCTGTTTTTGAAATAAGGTCTTTATGCTCAGCCTGGGATGCTCAATCACAAGGTTTAAAAATGATCAAGTGATTCCTACTAGACATGCCAGGCAGCCCAATCCTATGCAGCAATGCAACAGCATCAACATGGTGCCTCCTTAACTTCAGCCTTCAGAGGCCTCGTTGGATGAAGGGAACATTTTTCCCCTCTCTGGGGTAAGCCTCTGCTGGACCGCTGGGTCTATTCAGACCAGCACCAGCTCTATAGATAGCACAAGTACATGTGGACTTGGGTTTGGGGAATTAGTGCTGCGAAAGGGATTAGGATTTAGTGGACGCGCTGCTGCCAAACCTGCCCCCTTCCTGGTCCTGCCCTTCTCCCCACCCTCCATTGCCATCCTGTTTTGCCCACACCTCCCCATCTCCCTACACCAGGTCCTGTGGGTGTCTGGAAGCCACTGGTGCATGGAGCCGGTGGCTTGCCACTTGTGGCAGTAACCAGGCCAAGTGCTCCAGCGTGTTGCCTTTTGTGACTTCCAGAAAGCACCTAGCGCTGCCAGAATGCTTGTTCTGATGGCACCAGCAGCTGTGGCTTCTCTTTCCCACTCGAAAAATGGTATTTAGGCTGCAACCCTAGAAAAATTATTCGGGAGGAAGTTCCATTGAAATAAATGAGATTTATTTCTGAGTAGTTATCTTAAAGCATATTAGCACTGTGATGCACAGCAGAGCTTTCCAAACCCCGGCCCATGGGCCTGATCTGGGGTTTGGTGAAAGCCTTTTGCCCCATGAGCGGAGCTTACTGTTCCACCATGTCGCTGCATGTAGTCCAAGTAGATTGAGGCACAGGGACGCTCTGGGCAGTCGCGTCTTCCCGGATGTTCTGTTGCACAGCCTTCTGGGACACTGGGCAACAGACACAACTGCCCATAGCATCCTTGTCCCCCAATCTACTTGGACTACACACAGTGACATGGTGGGACAGTAAACTCCGGTCCAAATGGGGACCAGTTTTTCAGCATGCAGCAGTTGTGAGTTTGGCAACTGCTGATTTACAGCAATGCACAGTACATAGAGGATAGACAGTGTTGCACTGGAGAAATAATGAAAGAATTTCAGAATCTGATTATCTCCATGACTGAGTTCTCCCAACGTCGTATTTCTCAGTCTTCTAAAGTGAATGCTATTTGCTTTTGAGGCATCCTCTTACTCAGAAGCTACAGATTAGTCAATATTCCTGCTTCAGATTGGCAAAATTCCCAGGAAAGAACTCAGAAACATGCAAATGTAGCTGCAGCACCTGGGGAATGAACTGTGGGTTCAAGGCAAACACTACACCATAGAAAAGGAGGTTGGAAAAAGGGATGCTCTTTAGCAACATGTAAGATGGTACCAGGCTGTTCACCGTACAGGCAAAAACAAGAGAGAGAATGGACCAGAGCAGAAAAAGAAACCAAAAAGATCAAACAATACTTACTGCAGGATCTATAAGGTAACACTGGGGTGAAACGCAGCATGATTATGGACATGAGGAATTCCAATTCAGTCTCTCCTCACATGAAAGGCAACCCAACCTTTTGATTAGCTTATATATTTTACACATCAGAAAGAACTTTTGTTGCTAGCTGGCACTGTTGACAGGGTGGAGTCTCATCAACTCAAGAATGGAAGGCACAAACCCATTAAAAATGACTGATAAAGGCCTGTACCTCATCACTCTTTGAATTCTGCGCCTGCAGTCAGAGGCCAGGCTCTCTCTGTGATGAGTCTCTATGAACTTCTGAGCATGTTTCAGCAGCGACTTGCTCGGTGGGAAGAGACCTGTGCAGAGCCACAGTAACTGCCAACCACTGTTCACGCTGTAACTATAGTTTTGACAAAATATATTACCAAGCTTTGTAGACAAATAGACATACAAAAGAGCATTTATCCAACTCAGCAGTCTGGGGGGAGGGGACAGGATTGGCAGCAGTGGTACACACCATATCCTGTCTCCCTTCCCAGGCCAGATCCACTAACACAGATCCCTTGGACTTGCACCAGCGATTTAGCAGATGCAGGTCCAAGTAGACCTGTTGTTGCAGCTGGGGCTTACCCCAGGGCAAGGGAACAAATGTCCCCTTACCTTGAAGAGCCCTTCAGCATTCCAACAACTCCCACAGGATATAGTGGAGCCCACACTGATGCCACTGCATTGGGGGGGGGGGAGGTTGGATAGGATCCAGCTGTAAATACAGTAAGTAGGTAGCTCAGAAGTTGCCTCTGGGTCCATTACCAAAAGAACATGTGTTAAAAGTGTACAAACCCTAAGGAGAGTCAAAATATTTGTTTCCACAACATTTGGAACATAACCAGTCTAACCAGTCTAGCGTGACAGACAGACAGACAGACAGACAGACAAAGTGTGAGGTGAGAGTTCCTTAGACCTTGGCAATGAAAAGCATAGTGTCAATTGTCATGCATTATCCTAGAAACGCTTCAGATCTATTCTATAGCAACTTGCAAAGGTAAGGATAGTCTTCTCAAACAGGCTGCAGTATTCTGAAGTTATATTCTGTTTCTCATTTGGTACTTTACAAATTGGAATAAACACCAATGCATTTATCCACCATCCTGCTATGAATCAGTCTTAAATGACATCAATAAAATATGAACAGAAACATCACAAGAGGTGCTCCATGGATCATTTTTGTCAGTTTGGCACCTTCAGCTTTCCACGTTGTGTTGTGATGAAAATAAAACAAGGGCTGCAGGGTGGGGGTGAAGAGGTTGCCTTGAGTCTCAGGTCTTATGCAGTCAGAACTCTCTAAAACCATCAGAATTTGTGGTTTAGAGCTTGATGATGTTGGCTATTATCCTGTAGGAAATGCAAGAAATGCTTTGCCTTGGTACCTGTTTACATTTTCTGTCAGCTGTTTCATGATCTGACAGTAGATCTCATCACGCAGAACTTCCTCCTGGATTGCCACTACAAAGATCTGGTCAGTGAGCTCCGCAGGAGATCTTTCTTGCTTGGAGGGATAGTCGCCCATGTACTTCATAATAGGTGAGCAAACAGATAAGGAACAGTTTATGGGGATTGTGCACAAAATCCAATTCAGAGAGAGGGTTGAAAAGCTTCCTTTTTAAGAGTCCCTAATAAATGAGCCATTCAGTAACAATCAGACTGCATCCTGTGCAAACAATATGACTCTGTCAACCCAGACTTAAACCTATCTTGTACTGTTCTCCATGACTTCTCTCGCCTCCAGTTGTCTTCTTAGCATCATCATTATCAGAAATTACACTTATCCTAGCCATAATGGTTAACTATGATACATAAATTATTTGCTGGGATTATCCAACGGGACTAACTAGATCCTTGGAAGTAGATTTTCGTCCACCTTCACCTACCTCCTAATCCTCTACATCAAATAATGCAGAAAAATGTTCAACTATTAGCAAATAATTGTACATCGTTCAGCTGCTTGCCACTTCATCTCTCAAAATGAATACGAATACGAGTCAAGAAAAGTAACATGGAAAACCATTCTGGGGAAATAAGTTTCATTCCTTAAACTCATCCTTGACATAACTGTTGAAAGGATATCAGTGAAGGCCTGGCAAGCAAAGTCCCAAAGTTCAGGGTTGGTGCACACCTTCTTCAGCAAGGGCTGTTTCAGGGGCTCCTTAGAGTGAGACCACAAGTTGCTGCGCCAACGGGACTTGTACAAGACAGCTTTGCTGATGGACTCCTTCTCAGGAACCCTGGACAAACACAGAAAGGGAGCATTGTCTGAAAGCACTGTCTGATCCAAGTACTCACACGCCTGCCATTCTGACTCACATTTGCTTCTAATGGGTTAAATGTAACAGAGAGAATCAGTTAATTGTAGCAAGAATCAGAACTGGCCCAACTATCTGTACCTACCACATCATTATGGCTAATTCATACATCAGAAAGAGTGATGCAGGAGCTACAAGGCTGGTGCCAGTGGCTGGATCTGTACACAGCTACAGGCTGGAGGCCCAGAACCCCAAAAGGGCCTACTGCTGTACAGCCTTACCTCATTGGCTGATGAGTAAGAGCAGAAGGAGGAAACAATCATGTTTCCTTCCTCCCCACTGGCCAACATGGACATTTCTCCCTGTTCATAGCATAGTGACGAGCTGGGAGCAAAGTCCCACCATTTCCTTTCCTTCCCTTCTAAGTCAGTAGGGTGGAGATATTTTTCCCAAGCAGTGGCCTTACTGTCACCTGGTTGAAATACCTCACCCCTGTTGGAAAAGTCAGAGGCTGACTGAGGGGAGTAGCAGCTAGTGGTTAGTACTCAGCACACCACTTCCTGTTCTCCAGTTCATTAATTTATCAGGTTAGCAACTGAATGGTGGGACCAGTAGATATGCATTCATTCACTCATTCTATTTATATCCCTGCCATTCTCTCCCCAAGTGTCATCATTCCAGGCTAAGGAAATCAGGCAGAGAGGGGCCATCTGAGAAAGACCAAACCTCCCAGGACAGCACAGAGTCCTTGTTCCTGCTTAAAACCCGACTGCAGTATTGCTCATAAGCAATCAAGCATAAGAACCCACGGAATTGCCAGTGAACATGAGTGAGACAGGAAAGCAGTCAAAATAGAACCAGTTTACTAGGACAAAAAGAAAACTAAAAAGGAATTAAAATAAAACAAGGAAGAGTGAGTATCAAGATCGAAAACAGCTGATTCATCCTCAGTTGAGATCAGAGAGCAAAGCCTCATTCAAGATACAACAAATTATGAGAGAAATTGAACAGAAAAGTCCTCCAAAACACAGAAATGGATACCTGAAGTGCTCATAGGAGAATTCCTCAAGAGTATAGGGCTTCACCTTTGCTTCCTCTTCGTCAGGTTCCTCTGTGCGAGAGTTTAGCGATGCCAACCTCCGTTGTTCAGGCGACATCATCAGCAAGCTCTGAAAAGAAACAGCCACTTGAAGATTCCATGCTTACTGCCATGAAGGCAGCATTGCATCAGAAATTGGCCACCGTGTGGATCCTTCCAGAAAGATCTGTGAAAAGCCTACTCAATGTCACATCTGTTTACAGAATTTTCAGAAAAATCCAGCTGGAGTACCAGGCCTGTAAAAATTTTTCCAGGTGTTATGTCTCTATGGGAATAATTCCAAAAGTACTTTCCAAAAAAGCAAATATTGCACTAGAAGAGGACCTCTCAGAGCACCAAGCAGAACTCAGCCATCTTTGTGCAATCTGAAATAGTGCTGCAATATTTACTTATCTGAAACATATGGCCCCTTTTTCAACTGAAATATATTATCAAAGCAGATAATTAATAAGAATCTTTCAAAATAACATTTAAAACAATGATTTAAAAACATCCTAAAATTAATTTATTAATTAATCCCAATCAATAAGAGTGATAAAAACAGACAGTAACTAAATTCCCAGCAGATTATACGCCAAACTAAAAAGAAAAGTTTTTACTGGGCACCCAAGCAGGCCAGTTATCTATATCACCATAGTGGTCTTGTCAGCTTATGTGTGGACACAATGTTAGGGCACTTACCAAGGTCTTGGATATCTGGCTGGTTTGGGACAAACAAAGCTGCAAACTCTTGAAAGGAGTCTGGCTACCAGAACTTGCTTGACTTCCTTTAAACTACCTGAAAATGTTCAACACCCTCCACTGCAAAGGTGAAGTTCCCTTAGGAACCTATCAGTGCATGTCACCCCACTTGCAATACTTACTATGCAAATAAACTCAATTGGGGACTTACTGCTAAGTAAATGCATATAGGATTGCAGTCTAGGCTTGGCAGA
This sequence comes from Tiliqua scincoides, assembly GCF_035046505.1. NCBI lineage: Eukaryota > Metazoa > Chordata > Lepidosauria > Squamata > Scincidae > Tiliqua > Tiliqua scincoides. Next base: position 193,790,509 of record NC_089823.1, read on the forward strand.
AAACCTTCAACCAGGGACCAGACAAGCTCTAGCAGCTTTATCAAGTGCTGCAGCAGTCTTTCAGGTGGTAGATACTAATCTACTGTCCTTACCTAATCCACCATCCTAACCTACCATCTTAAATGCTTTGTGGATTTTAGCATGTATCAAGAGCTGGAAGACAGCCATTTATCAGAAGTAGAGAATGCATTACTTGCTCCTTACCAGGATCTGACTAGAAGGTTTCGTAACGGAAGGGATGACATAAACGGCCTCTAGTGCCACGTCTCCAGATTTGTGAGTTCGCTCGTTTTGAGCATGGACCCAGCCATGTTCTTCATTTCGTCCTCTGTCCTGGCTAAGAATCAGCAAATCCCCCATCTTAAAGGCCAGAATAGTAGGGTCCTCTGGGAAACAGAAGAGTTATTTAGCGCATACACAAAAAGAAGTCAAGCAACATAATGCATACAAATGAGTAACATCAACCTACAAGTTACTGAATGAAGTAGGATTTGGGTTGGAGTTGCTACTCCACATCAACTGATACACTTAACACTTGCGAATCCCTCCATTTGGAAGCATCCTGGTATCTGATAATTGCTATCTTTTTCTAGAATGAACTATCACACTATTTTTCTGCTTATGTTTTAACTTCTGCTTCACTACCCATCTTTCTTGCCTAATGGAACCAGCTCTGTGGAGGTACCTCGCTGCTTCTTCTCCTGCATGGCCACAGCATACTGTGACCTCTTCTTCAGTCCTTCCAGAAACATGACCACCAGTTCTGCAATGACAACACTGTGGACTGAAGTTAAGACAAACTCTTCTGCACGCAATGTGGTGATGGTGCAACTTTGTCCAAATGTCTTGACGGCCCTGAGAACACAAAACCATGTGTTAATGAGACAGAGCTCCTAAAGCTGCAGAAATGCACAGCTCAGGTTCCTGAGCCTTCATCTGAAGCCTGCAATACAAGAGCTCAAACATGTCTGCTAATCCACATGTATGATCACTGCTTAACATGCATCCAAAGCAAGGAATGAGAAGGACTAAACCTGATGATATTTAAATCAGGAAGGTGGTTCTTCTGTTACATGTCTTGAGAGAACACAAAGATATGTGTATGCAAATATATGTGGACCAACACTTCCTCACTATAACAATCTTCAGTCATGCTCAGTATCCTGAATGATGTATTTACAATTCCACTCCTTGTTACAGAAGATTTTCATTTTTGCTAAGAGCAGACTTTTCTTAGATGACCCAAGAAGAACTATTGTATTTCTAAAGGATCCATGGATCAGAATGTCCATTTGTGCCACATCTTCCTAAGCCAGCTGTATGATAAAATGCAGTTCAAAATCCTCCGCTGATTGTAGTCAGAGAGTCATTTACACCCTTCCTGGCCCCAGTATGTTCAATAAACAAACCTGCTGGTATGAATGCCAGTGATTTCTGGAAAAGACAAATCTAGAAGTCTCTTTTCTGAATCATCCAGGAAGCAGATACCTTTCCAATTGATTGCCACTATGAAATGGTTCTTGGGCAGGCTGGGTCCTGCAAACACAATAAAAAAGGTAGTGTGATAGCCTCTTCCAGCTTCAGGTATTCCCTCCTCTTTGTCCTCACCCATAGCACAGCACCCTCCATTACCTGAAAATTTAGTGACTTCAAAGAACCTAGAAAAAAGCAAAGGCCACTGAAAGCGGGCAAAATCCACCAGTTGTTCTTTCACGCTCTGAGGGGGAAGCCGGTCTTGTGTGTACGGGGCCTGCAACAAAGAATTTGAATTCTGTGTGCACATCTATCACAGGCAAGACACTAAAATAAGGTAAGAAATAGATAAGAAAAATTTTCTGAATGGTTTTGAAGTGCCTTACTACTATTGACAGCAGTGCAACTTAGGTTCAGCACTAGTGTGACTTTAACCACCAAGGAACAAAATATATAAACCCCCATAGCTCAAAAAGTCACATGTCATATAGACAGTAAATGAGATATCCACCACTAGCTTGGCACACCAAAGACACAAAAGCTGAAGACACAAAAGCTTAGGACTGAACAGTTCGGGTCATGTCCAGGGTCCCCTGATCCGCTTTGGGAACTCATCACGCCCTTACACTGTTCAACAGCTTATTGAAACTCCTTGTTTATTATCTAGAAGAGATTTTATGATATGTCTCATAAAGGTAATCTCTGTGGATTTAGTGTAGAATCTTTCTCAGTCCCTTTTGATAAACTATATACAGTAAAACTATCTTCTGATAAATTTATCTGCTGATCCACTTGGCTTTGGGACCACCATTTTCTGTTCCGTAAGAGAGCACAGAAGGACAATCACATACAGATAAACATAATTTAGCGTTAGGCCAATTTACCACATTTGGGACATGCATACTATCCTTTCCCCTGAATCATATTTAGGGGAAATCTATCTGTCAGATTTTTAGCAGAAGCTGGGTTTGTACAGTGGTGATTGGCTAAGACTTTCTGCCAACCAAAAAGTCACATCCAACCTCATCAGAGCAGGTCTGGCACAGTGCTGATTGGCTGGCCCTTGTGTCCATCAAAAGTCACATTTTAAGGTATTTTAAAAGTGCAAAAATTAAGCACTGAACAAATGCCTGAACAGAAACACATACATGATATCTGAAAAAGCAACAATATGGATGACCTGTTTAGAGCACCGGATGGAGGGAACACTGGATCCCAAGGTCATTTGCATGCTATTAGCACACACCCCACAGCTGAAAAACCCACACCTGCTTGTCTTTGAAGCTACATCTACAAGCAACCACAGAGAACGAAGTGAAGCAAATGCTAATTTTAAAGTAAGGTCCTTATCTGTTGGTTTGTCCATACCTTGGCATGAGCATATGTGATGAGGCTCACCCACTTCTCCTGAGATTTGGACTTTACAAGCTTTGCTGGAATACATTCCTGGAGTACATTTTGAACCAATTCATTTTGGATGGACTCTCCAAACTGGACATAGCAATATTTAGCTCCAATCTCCACCAAGTCCTCTTCCTGAAACAAATAAATCAGGTGAGGTAATTGTAGGAAGAGGTCTTAATCTAATCTCAGCCACTTCCCAGCACTTCACTGCCTGTGTTGGTCAATTAGATCTTCTTCCAGCAGGGTTTCTCTAGAGATTTATAAAGCAAATTACACTAAAAGACCCATTTGGCAAAAGAATTACCTTTTAAAAGGAAGTGATTATATGTACTCAAATCAATTCACCTCTCTAAGCCACCTCTGAAACCCTTCTAATATCATCACTGCATACAAACTCACCTTCTCACAGCGATATTCTCCAAATCGGATCCCACGGATGATCTGATGATAGATAAGCTCAGTGCTGACAGGATCTTCTTTAGAGTTGTGCCAGGGAGTGAAGATCTCTTTCCTGAAGTACAGACGCCAGGGAGTGTGGCGTTCATGGCCACCTTTCTTCCTTTCCAATTCTTCACACTGGGAAATGGCATCCATAATGTGGTCCCGTCCACTTCCAAGTGACCAAACCTAACAACACAGACATGGGAAGTTTTCAGGATAAATGTGCTGTTGGCTTAATAGATTGGGCCTGGAAGATGGCCCTGGATGAATGCTCATGAAGGCATCTGATATTGTGGGATAAATTAAGAATAGGAATAAACATTTACATACTGGATTATAAATACCACAGCAGGAAAAAAAAGAAACTAGTTGCATCAGAAGAATTAATTAGCACTTTCAACTGTAAAGCAGTCATCACCAGCCATAAAAGATGTTCCAGCGGCACTCTGAATAGAGTGCTTCTGGGATACTGGCAAGAAGGTTGGAGCCTTCCTGCCTAACTGCCAGCAGATCCCCAAATGCTTGCCAAGGAAGGTAAGGTGGCGATGAGGGGGCAGGGGATGGTGGAATGGAGCGGGCAGGGGCAAAACTGGGTGGGGAGGCTGCAGGAGAGGGTGGATCTGGTGGCAATGGTCCACGCAGAATCCTAACCTCCTTTTCTGCAGCCTCCCTGCTCCCTTTCTCTCCTCAGACTTGAGCTAATGAAACTGCTAGTGTAGATCCAAGGAGACCCATTGCAGGGTGGAAGCCTTATGCAGGGGTAAAGTGATTTAAATTTCCTTTTCCTGCTTAAGCCTCCTGATCTGCCCCTCCATCCCACTGGCTACACAACTCCCAGCAGGGGGTGGGGAAGGATAGAACTGGGCTGTGAAATTTAGAGGAATGCATTTGGACAAATGTAATCACAGACTGAGATCTATCTTTCACCTTGTCATACAAAGCAATGTAGAGAGAAAAACCAAATATATCCTTCAGTTTCATTTTATCAGCAACAAGCTGGCAGATCTCCTTTGCAGTGGAGGCTGAATCTGCAGGGATTGTGATGCTGTTGCCGTTCATAAGAGTCACGCTGAGCGTGATAGGCTTCTTACTCTTTGTTGCCTGCAAAGCAGAGTTTAAAAGAGTCAGAGAAACAGGAGTAGAGTTCTCCACACTTGTTCTACAATGTGGTCACAAAGCAGATCCCAGAGCATTGCAAAGGTCTGTAATTTTCATGTAACATCTAGAAACCTGACCCACATCTGTTGAAGTGGATCCTCTCTAGAGACTGGGAAGGGAGTGACACCCAGCTTGTAGTTTGCTACAGTTGTGCACTCCAGACCAGAAACTGGAAATAAACTGCAACTGAATTAGATATGTAGCATAACCAGACTGTAGGGAGGTATGACCTGCTCCGCCCCTTCCACTTCATTCCAAGGGGAAGGTCAGTATTATAGAGATTAGGGAATGACATTTTTTAGGTCTCCATTCCAGAATAAATCAAAACACTGGAGAATTCTGCTCCACTCCAGATATTTATTGAGGGGGGATAACTTACAGAGAAGATGGGAATGGAGGTAAGGTTCTTCAGGGTTAAAGCATCTTGCTGCCTTTCCTACTAGTGTCATCCAGCTGGGCATTAACTTCATGCCAGTGGAACAGGTAAAATTCTCAAATGGAGGTACTTTAGACTATACCTCCCTAATGGGGATACCTGCCAGGAAGTGCTGGTGGCCTCCTGCCCTGAGGCAATTGGGAGGTGCTACAGGTACCTGATGACCCTTGTGGCTGAAGGCTCAGGGCTAACTCTGGGGTTCTCTTATTTACTGTTGCTGCCCCTTCTCCTAACACTGCTATTCCTGCCCCCTTTCTTCCACTCTCCCTCCTTCTCTTCCAGCTCACTACCCACAATACTTTCACATTTGTTCCCCTTGCCTCTCCCCAGATTCTCCTGTTGGTTCTCACTGGGCTCTGCTTCTCCTTGCTGCTGATTGCTCATCTTGGGTTGCCTTTCTTAAACCTCCTGCCCCCACACATTGCCTGCTGCTCACTCTTCATACCTCCTCTCTCCTACCCCTCCTGATCCTTCTCCCTGTCTTTTAAACCCTCCCACCACCTTGATCTCCTGCTCCTCAGGATCATTGTTAGCTGTAAGGTTGACAGTATTCCAATTCTCCAGCTTGCAGGGTGAGGAGGCCATCGCTGGTCACCGAGCAAGGAAGCCCCAGCGACGGCAAGCACCCCATGACTGAAGCACCTGTGAATATCTACGGGAGGTCAGTTGCTGTTTCCTGGCTCCACATCACAAAATTTACCCGCATGAGAAAAGAATACAGTCAATAGCTACCTGGAGCTCCAACCACCCAGGTGGGTCTGTCCGTGCTCCATTCATATATGTGCGCCTCAATCGTTCAGCACAGTATGCGGTATACAAATTTGGTCCACCCCGGATGAAATTCAGCAGGTACTGGAAATAAGAAAGCAGAACAAACATCTAGGGATGAATTTAGCAATCACGTGGATGTAGAATTGCAGCAGAAGCTTGTGCACTGCAGGGCCTCTGCACTGCAGATCTTTCTCAGGGCCAAACTGTATTTCTGTGCGGCCCCCACCTCATAGAAATAGAAGGAACAACCTCAGACCAAAGCAGGCAACTGTCATAAGGTGTAATTTGGCTCTTGGGGGCAGCAAGCCCCATTAATATTTAAGTACAATTGCTACCACAAGTGGTGAGCAACTGCACCAAATATACCTTCACAAACTTGTCTGAAGGAGGGAAAGAACCAAGACAAAGTGACAAGAGGATCCAACCTCGGAGATAACTGGTCTTATTGTTATTCTCAGTAAGTTGTTTGCAGATCTGGCAGTAAATCTCATCCCTGCAGAGAGAAAAAACAAAACAAAAAACACCAAGGTGTGAAAAGGCCCTACCCTTACCTGACTATTTTGGCAAGTTATTTGGCTGTTCTGCACATTATAATCTGAAAAGGGGACACTGGATTGTGTGCAACCCAGTAAAATGGGCAGCTGGTTCTCAATACAGGTCTCCTACCTGATGGCAGGACGTTGGATAGCATTGCCAATAATGAAATGCACTTTTTCAAGGTTAGACGTAGGCCTCTCAGTTGTCGTACTCTCCCCCTGAAACATGTCTTCATCACTTGTCAGTTGATTTGCAACCTAAAATGAAGCAGAAGACTACCATCCTGTTTTGCATTAAAGATTTGTGTAAAAGCTATTCAGAGCCTTGTGCTAAAACAGATTTGCAGTACAGTACTCAGCAAGTATGGAAGGCATAATCAAATGTTCCCTGCAGACCAATCCTGTGCTTGTTTATTGGCCACAAGTCCTACTACCTAGTCATGTTTACTGATGAATTGGTGATCAGCCTTTACAATATGCTTCAGTGAGACTCTTATATGCAGAGTAATATGCATGGTATTAGAGCCCTCAGTTTCCTATCTCATATACATTTATTTTTAGTGTATAGAGGTTTGACATTTGACTCAGACGACCATCCTTCCTATTTTTATGGTACAGTAGGGCCCATTCACATTTTTACATGGGCCTTTATTCTATGAAACACAGTTGCTTCAAGCATCTAAATGACACCAATTATTTATGTCAATTTGCAAGCAAAAGCACAACAAATCTGAAGGAAAAAAATTAGATGCAAACAGCTCAACAAGGTTGCTTGTTCAAATATTTACCATGAGGATTTCTTGTACCGGTTGTGGCCCTATATATCTCACTTCTGAAATAATTTGTGAGGAAGGGAGAGCACGCATACAGTTATTTGAACAATGGCCAAATTTCCACAACCCACTCAACTCTTTTTTCAAGGTGGAAAGATTGTGGGAATCACAACATGGGAAGCAGCAGTTTACCGGTTATAAGTCTTTGCTCAAGACAGACCAGTGTGGAAGGGATTGTCACTCCCGAATTGGCCTTTTCGGCCACACTAGACGCTGTTCCAGAACCACCATTCAGAGCGCGATACCATAGTCTTTCGAGACTGAAGATTGCCAACTACTACTGGTATATGCACCTACAGCAATAGCTCTCTTAATGCAAGGGATCCATTCCAGAAAGTTGAACAATACACAAAACAGCACTACAGAATACATTGTTAATCGAACAGGCAAGAAATGGGAACTGACGAGTCTAGAAAGCACTACTTCCCTTGGTTAGAGTAGCAATCAATTATGTCATGTCAGAATGCTGTAACAAATCAATGCAAAAAGAAGCAGCATTATGAAAGGTACTCCTATACTTTTCATATCACACATTATGTCACACCTATAATGGGCAATGAATGCAATCACAACAATCCTTATACCCCACCACATATACATCATTCCCAACCCTCAATAAGCCATAGAAAGGCCATTATATTTCTCAGAAGGATTACTGGATGGTAAAGGATGATGAAGCAAAACCTACCTTAGCATTTCGTTTTAGTTTCACCGAGGAAATAACTTTGGAGAATTTGTTGTCCTTCCTGTTGTCTCTCTAGGGTAGAAATGTTCATTGTAAAGATTTAGTTTGATCTCCAAAAGACAGTGAGGAACTGCTGATTTAAGGAAAATACATCAGGAAACAAATCATGGACACCTGTGAAGGAAACCACTATAGAATACATAGAGAAAGGGCTAGACTCAAACACTTCTACCAGAGAAATTTTTAAACATACAGCATGGGGATGCCATCTAAATCCCTAGTACAGTGTTTCTCAAACTGTTGGTCGAGACCCACTAGGTGGGTCGCAAGCCAATTTCAGGTGGGTCCCCATTTATTTCAATATTTTATTTTTAATGTATTAGACTTGTTGCTACCATGGTATGTGACTGTATCTGGGGAAATGTTACAGCTCTATACTTTTAACAGGCTACTATGTTTATGCTTTTACCAATGACAGTAAATGGAGCTTACTCCTAGGTAAGTGTGGATAGGATTGCAGCCTAGGATTATTAAAAATTTTCCTGCTTGAGGATGTCACTTCCGGTCATGACATCACTTCCAGTGGGTCCTGACAGATTCTCATTCTAAAAAGTGGGTCCCAGTACTAAAAGTTTGAGAACCACTGCCCTAACCAGTATAAAATAGCCTTGTCTAATGAGTAGCACCATAGGGCTGGCTGATGCACAACATGAGGTAAGGGAACAAAAATTCCCTTACTCTGAGTTCTGCTCCAGACAACACCTACCTTGTGCTCAATTCAGTACAGGCCAGTTGATCCGCCTGTTCCAGCACAAGTTAGGATTGTGCCCTTATTAGACTTAACTCATTTGGATTTTGAAAAGTCTCAAATTCAACACATTTTTCATAAGGCACAGGTAGACACATTACTATCGTAAAGTATAGTTTGCTATATGTCTGGACTGATGGCTTCCTGCCTAGGTACTGTGCTCTGAGAACCAAGACGGTGGAGAGCAAAGAGCAACTCAGGAGGCTTTTATGCATGTTTGGTGTCACCTATGATGCTAGTGCAATTCTAAATTTTCCAAGTTACAATACAATCAGCGACAGTTGGCATGTTTGAGAATGCAGGAAGTGGGTGCTACAAGGAGTCCTTTTAGAGGACTTACAAATGACAGTTTTGGTTGCAGCATAATCTTTTATTTCTGTTGCAGCAGAGCCCGACAACTGTCTAGTTTAGCTTTGACTTTGCAGAAATCCCTTTGCTCTCACTGTAGGTAGAAAAGTTGTATACTATTAATACGAGTGGCATGAGGGCCGTGCTGAAACATTTAATTCAATACTATTTTTAAAAAAAATCACAATAAATCACACTTGAGACTATCTTCATTCTGGCTCTATAAACCATGAGCTGAGTAACATAAATGGAATGTAGGGCTTTCTTTTCATACAACAGAGCCCTAATGAACTATGACCCAGTTTTCTGAACATCAAAATGGTTGACAATTAACAATAGCGCAATCATAGACAGGCTAGCCTGTCCCCATTAATTATACTGATTCAAGTCTGCAAGCACTAATTGCAGGAAGTTAACAATAAAAAACCAAGAACCCAAGTTACACCATGGAGCAACTATCTGCAAAATTCTTTTAATCTTGGCTGATCAAAATGTAGAGCTCTTAGTCCACACGCACTATGCCAGTAGTCTAATATGTCTCTCCCCCTCCCGCTGGCCCTTGAAGATCTCCTTTTACATCTCTAGGATGGCTGTAAAAACAAGAGAGTTATAGACCAAACGTGAGCTGCCTGGAGTGCAGGGCTGCAGCAGTGCCAAAAACAGCTGCCACAATATCCAGCACACACTGGGCAGCTGCTACCATCTTTTCAGGAGAAGGGGACAAGAGTTCCCTTCCCCTGAGTAAGGGAAGTAGCCCTGCAATGGGGCTACTCAATTCTGCAGTGGCTCTTGAGCGAATGCAGAATCAAAGAGTACCGTGTCGGGCCTTGCGGCCCAACATAGGGCTCAGGAGCCAGTGAAGCTGAGCTCCATCGATCCTGACTCCCTTCCGCTCCACCCCTTCCTCTCGCCACACCTCCTCCCTGCCCTCTGCCCACATTCCCCCACCTCCCCCTAACCTGGAATGCCTCCCCCATAACCCCACTCTCTACTCTGCTGCCCAGCAGTTTGGACAATGTAACACAAGGCCAGTGCCAGAGCTGGCCCAGGGTCCACAGTAAGGGCTTGCAAATGTGCCTTATAGCATGTTTGTAACAGTGTGCAGCGGCAGTAAACCAGCACACAGGTCTCTGGATCAGGCCCTTAGTCTACATCAGCCATTTTCAACCACTGTGCCGTGGCACACTGGTGTGCCACGAGTGGTCCACAGGTGTGCCACAAGAATTTGGGGGATGTCATTTATTAGTAGGGCCAATGGGGGATATGAGCCCCCCACTGGCAGCATGGGGTGCCTTGTCAATTGTCAAAAACCTGATGGTGTGCCTTGACCATTTTAGTGCCTTGTCAGTGTGCCATGAGATGAAAAAAATTGAAAATCACTGCTCTACATGCTTTCCTGGGAGTAGGCCCTTCTGTACACAATGGGACTTACTTCTGAATAGACCTGCATAGGATTGGGTTGTTAGCACCTCATAGACTGCATACCTGGTGAGCATGCCTGAAACAGTCTGGAGGCAACAAGTTCAACAGGTTCGCTCCTAAATACTAAGAAATTATCCTGCCTGGATGTAATATAATAAAATGCAGAGTTTGAAACTGCCAAATATCCGTGAGATATTTGTTCCTTCAATAGCTGAAGGGAGCAAGAAAGCAAAAGAAACCTATATAAGGTTTATCTGGTTCTGCCTACGTTGAAGGATCTAGGTTCCACCTATCTCAGATGCAAACTTCCTGCTGTATGCCTTGTAGAACAATACCATTTGGAGAGGAGCAAATGTCCACCACTCCAACCTAATTCACAACTAAACTATGAGGACTACAGGTAGGAATAGCAACTGCCATTCAGAATAGCAACTGCAAATCCAGCAACTGCAAATCCAGAATAGCAACTGCTTCCAGGAGACAATGCCCTCGTGCCCTCTATCTAGATCACATTTTATGGTTGGTATTACACAGGAACAGAAATAACAGTGATTTTAAAAGCCACAAGCAAATGGCACTCACACACAGTGGCATTCCTTACCACTGTGTCACCTGGGGGCACACCTCCAGGGTGCCACCCCCTCACCTGGAAGAGCCACCCCCTTGGGCCTGCTGCCTTTTCTCACAGGGCCTTTTGAGGGCTGGGGAGGCTACACATGGCCTCCTCGGGACTCAGAAGGCTTTCTGAGACCTTCTGGTGACCAAAAACCATCACTTAGTCACCAGAAGTGATGGTTTTCAGCTTCCAGAAGGCCTTCTGAGGGCTGGGGAGGCTGCGCATGCCTCTCCATCCCTCAGAAGGCCTCTGTGAGGGGAGGCAGTGGCCCCAGGAGGTGGCACCTCCAGGGGGTGGCACCCAGGTGCAGGGGGGGCAGTAAATGCTGCCTCGAACCATGTGACCTCTCTGAACTCACCCCCCAGGTATTCAGCTCACATATTCAGACAAGCTACCCAGTCACACCAGTGTAAACCATTGGCTTACCGGGGGGGGGGGAGATATACCTTTCATACAGAATGACAGCTCGAGTAGGGGATGCAAAGTCAAACTGCACAAAATAGAACAAGAAAATCTGACACTGCAAAACAAGCTTAGATACAGAAGAAGCAAAGATTTTTTTCTTCTAAAACAATCATCTTGTTCTAATAAGCTAGTAGCTGTGAAAGGCGTCTTCCTCTTACCAGATCAGGACTGTTGCTGCCGAAAGGCTGCATGTGACTTCTCTTGCCAAGGCTATCATACAGCTGAGTCATCTCAGAGCTGCTCTTGCTGTTGGTGGTCTTTGCTGGCTCAGGCAAGTCACCCATGAATTGCAAGATGATGGTCCAAACAGCTTGAGATGCCTGGTGCGGATAGGACATCTTGTTTACTGTTACTATTGTGGATAATACTGTTACTATTCATTAAGTCCAACAGTGTGACAGTATACAAAATGAACATGCATTCTGCCAGTGGCCAAATAAATGTACTTAATTCTCATGGAAATCATGAGTGATCTATATGACAACTATACTGAGGCCTTCACCATCAATAATTGTAGCAGCAGCAGCAGTAACCGTAGCTAATCTAGCTTTTTTTTCTAATAAAAATTAGGTGTTCTGAAAGCTTGTCCTGTGATATACCATAACATGTTATCCATTTGATGTTGAGCTATCAGCCAATTAAAGAAATTGTGATTCCTGCAGCACAACCCTTTGCATGCTTATGGGGAAATAAGTCCCATAGTTTTCAAAGGAGATTAGCATATACAGGATTGCAGTCCAGATTGGGAATGCAGCATGGAGAAAGGGGGTAAACTGCTTCCTTCATGCTATTCCCCCCTCCACAACTCCCCTCAAACTTGTTATTTGCAGGAGGGCTGTTAATTTCCTCCATGGCAATTTCGCACCAAAAATCACCCTGCCCTCCAAACTGATACTTGCCCATAAAGTGACTATTTTCAGCAAATAGCCATTTTAGGGGAAAACAGCAGTTGGAACAGATGCTTCTTTTTTAATAGGTAAACGGTACCAGTGAGAAAGGTTAATTCCCCTCTCCACATAAACCTTGGTTCCAATCTGGGTTAGCCCTCCCCTCCCTCTGGTATGTTCAATGAATAAATCAGTCTAACCCAGTGGTTCCCAAACTGTGAGCTGTGGCTCTCTGGGGAGCTGCAGAAACCAGCCTGGAGAACTGTGGAATCCTCACCAAAAACTCGCCAAGCCTATACAATGGGATTGTATCTCTAATGGGGAGCCATAGTCAAGGGAGTAGGTCAAGCCCATAGTCAAGCCCAGTAGGTCAAGGGAGCTGCCAGTCAAAAAGTTTGAGAACTGATCTAACTGATGTCTTTTCTAGATGTCGCAGCACTACTTTTTATGTTACATTTTAAATATATTCCAGTGCAGTGTTGTTTTTTGTTGTGGTTGTTGTTGAAGTTGTTTTTGGAAAGGTGCTAAGAGCTGGAAGCAAAACTCATAAGAAATATTGAGACACAAAGGAATCATGCTACCAGAATGTCATCTTTCTCATCATGGAAGAGCAGTGGGTGGCGCAGTTGCCGCCGAATGTGAGTATGCGTAGAGGATCCCTGGAAGTAAGTGGCTGCAAATTTGGGGAATGTATACTCTTCTAGGTCATCTGTTTCCTCCTCCTCCAGCTCCATGGTCATTGGGATCATGTCTAAATCCACCTCATTCAGCTTGTATGTCTGTGTCTTTGTCTCCAGGTCCTGTAGGCACAAAAATAGAAAGCATGACATGGCACAGCTCTCTCTCACACACATACTATTATCCCTTGTACCCTGCCTTGCCACAAAAAGATGCTGAGGTTTGGCAGGTGCTCTCTTCAATTATATATATATAAACCTTTAATGGCATAAATACATCGATGAAATAAATTTAACAGGACAATGATACTAGAAAATATGTAACATAAACGACATATATAAAAAAGAAAATTTGCAGGGGGAGAAACTGCTCGTCCAACTAGCACTATGACTGGGGATTCACGGCTTAGGTCCAACTTTGGAAGCAAAACTCTCTTCCATTAACCTCTCCATTGAAGCATTAGCAGATCTAAGCTTACAACAAGCCTACAGCAATATTAGGGAGAATCTTTTCTTGGCTGAATTCAACTTTCTCAAAAGTATCCTTAACCCTGCTTGTTCCCCTCTTTTCTTTGGTCTATCCCCTCAACATGCTCTTATTTCAAATTATTTTTTCACTCTCACCAATCCACAGCTGAAAAGAGCCTTTTTGTTAGCCCGGTTTAACATATTCCCTTCTGCAGTACATTACGGTCGTTTTTTGCATATCCCTCGTGACAAACGCCTCTGTTTATTTTGCAAGGAAGCCCCAGACACCCTGTCCCATATATTATTTTTCTGCCCTTTTCATTCTTCCTTACGTAAATTATAATTAGCCACCTGGCTTTCCCATTATCCTCCCACATGTGAATCTTCTCTTTCACGGTTTATGGAAGATGCTATAGGACCCTTGACATATGCTGTTGCCAGATACCTGGCTCTTATTCTATCAAAAACTCCTGCTTTCAGACAAGTCAATCTGTCCTCGCAAGATGTGTGAACCGTTCAACTTTTCTACCAGCTTTGGACATTTCTAGAATGCTCTTCAATTAGCATCAGTATATGACGCTGATGCTAATTAGCATCAGTACAGCAGTAACAGAGAGCAGTTTGCTGCTAGCACAAAGGTGTGCACTGATCATGCTCTCCTCATGATAAATTTTGTAGTGGTCACTTCACATGCTCCTTTTCTTCTGGGGATAAATTGGTCTACAATTTCTTCATATCTTTTACCTCAAAGCCCACAGGAGCCTGTCCTTCTTGCCCTCCGATGAAAGAAGGTAAGAAACCAAACACCCGATCCACCATTTCCTGGTCACTGATAACATCGTAAAGTATTTTGTGTTTTCCATCAACAGCTTCCCCTTTCTTTTGCTCTTGGGCATCTTCTTGTTCGCAAACAGCCAGGCGTTCCTGTAAATACATATCAGGCCCACATTTAGCAGAATCCAGTCACTTGTTGGAACAAAGACTTTCATACTTGCGCAAAATCCTTGAGACAAATGGCTGCCACTAAACCACTAAAGAACATAAGAACATAAGAACATAAGAACAGCCCCACTGGATCAGGCCATAGGCCCATCTAGTCCAGCTTCCTGTATCTCACAGCGGCCCACCAAATGCCCCAGGGAGCACACCAGATAACAAGAGACCTCATCATGGTGCTCTCCCCTACATCTGGCATTCTGACTTAACCCATTCCTAAAATCAGGAGGTTGCGCATACACATCATGGCTTGTACCCCATAATAGATTTTTCCTCCAGAAACTCGTCCAATCCCCTTTTAAAGGCATCTAGGCTAGACGCCAGCACCACATCCTGTGGCAAGGAGTTCCACAGACCGACCACGCGCTGAGTAAAGAAATATTTTCTTTTGTCTGTCCTAACCCGCCCAACAATCAATTTTAGTGGATGTCCCCTGGTTCTGGTATTATGTGAGAGTGTAAAGAGCATCTCCCTATCCACTCTGTCCATCCCCTGCATAATTTTGTATGTCTCAATCATGTCCCCCCTCAAGCGTCTCTTTTCTAGGCTGAAGAGGCCCAAACGCCGTAGCCTTTCCTCATAAGGAAGGTGCCCCAGCCCCGTAATCATCTTAGTCGCTCTCTTTTGCACCTTTTCCATTTCCACTATGTCTTTTTTGAGATGCGGCGACCAGAACTGGACACAATACTCCAGGTGTGGCCTTACCATCGATTTGTACAACGGCATTATAATACTAACCGTTTTGTTCTCAATACCCTTCCTAATGATCCCAAGCATAGAATTGGCCTTCTTCACTGCCGCCGCACATTGGGTCGACACTTTCATCGACCTGTCCACCACCACCCCAAGATCTCTCTCCTGATCTGTCACAGACAGCTCAGAACCCATCAGCCTATATCTAAAGCTTTGATTTTTTGCCCCAATGTGCATGACTTTACACTTACTGACATTGAAGCGCATCTGCCATTTTGCTGCCCATTCTGCCAGTCTGGAGAGATCCTTCTGGAGCTCCTCACAATCACTTCTGGTCTTTACCACTCGGAAAAGTTTGGTGTCGTCTGCAAACTTAGCCACTTCACTGCTCAACCCTGTCTCCAGGTCATTTATGAAGAGGTTGAAAAGCACCGGTCCCAGGACAGATCCTTGGGGCACACTGCTTTTCACCTCTCTCCATTGTGAAAATTGCCCATTGACACCCACTCTCTGCTTCCTGGCCTCCAACCAGTTCTCAATCCAGGAGAGGACCTGTCCTCTAATTCCCTGACTGTGGAGTTTTTTCAGTAGCCTTTGGTGAGGGACCGTGTCAAACGCCTTCTGAAAGTCCAGATATATAATGTCCACGGGTTCTCCCGCATCCACATGCCTGTTGACCTTTTCAAAGAATTCTATAAGGTTTGTGAGGCAAGACTTACCCTTACAGAAGCCATGCTGACTCTCCCTCAGCAAGGCCTGTTCGTCTATGTGTTTTGAGATCCTATCTTTGATGAGGCATTCCACCATCTTACCCGGTATAGATGTTAGGCTGACCGGCCTATAGTTTCCCGGGTCCCCCCTCTTTCCCTTTTTAAAAATAGGCGTGACATTTGCTATCCTCCAATCTTCTGGTACCGTGGCCGTTTTGAGGGACAAGTTGCATACCTTAGTCAAGAGATCTGCAACTTCATTCTTCAATTCCTTAATAACCCTTGGGTGTATGCCATCAGGGCCCGGTGACTTATTGATCTTTAATTTATCAATGAGGTCTGAAACATCTTCTCTTTTAACCTCTATCTGACTTAACTCCTCGGTTAGGAGGGGCCATTCGGGCAGCGGTATCTGCCCGAGGTCTTCTGCCGTGAAGACAGATGCAAAGAACTCATTTAATTTCTCTGCCATCTCTAAGTCTCCTTTTATCTCCCCTTTCCCTCCCTCACCATCCAGAGGGCCAACCGCTTCTCTGGCGGGTTTCCTGCTTCTAACATATTTGAAGAAGCTTTTATTATTCCCCTTAATGTTGCTGGCCATGCGTTCCTCATAGTCTCGCTTGGCCTCCCCTATCACCTTCTTACATTTCTTTTGCCACAGTTTATGTTCCTTTTTATTCTCTTCATTAGGGCAAGACTTCCATTTACGGAAGGAAGCTTCCTTGCCCTTCACAGCCTCTCTAACTTGGCTGGTTAGCCATGTGGGCACTCTCCTGGATTTAGTGGAACCCTTCTTTCTTTGCGGTATACACCTCTGCTGGGCCTCTGTCGGCATTCTGTCGGCATTGCAGGTACAAACAGGGTTGCAATATTAGTTAATAAAATGCGGGTTGGAAGCAGAACACAAGGCTGGTATACCTACTTGGTAACTGAGTAGGTATAATTAGTCATATGAGGAAGCTGCCTGATACTGGGCTGGACAATTGGTCTATCGAACTTGGTGTTCTTTTTTTCTGACTGACAGCTGTTCTCCAAGGTCTCAGACAAAGAGAACTTTCTCCCAAACCTACCTGGAGATGTCAGGGAGAGAACCTGAGACCTTATGCCTGCCCAGCATGTGTTCTACCACCAAGTTACAGCCCCTGCCTGGAAGTTATTTTATATACCAGCTGCTAAATGCTTAGTCAAAATGTTCTACAAATAAATTCCAAATATTTTCAAACATTTCTAAAGCTTGTCTTCTTCTGTAAGCATCCTGCTCCTTAGAAGCCACATTTATAACTTTTGCTATCCAGGTTTAGATTTCCATGGCAGGTTTGGGGGGGGAATCTTTGGTTTTTAGCTCCAGACATTTGGCAGGAAGTAGAACATTCGAGAATCATGCTTTCTGAGAGCCAGTCTTAGTCCTTGGAACATGCAACTAGTTTTTAAGCAGGTGAAATAAGAAAATCTCATGATAAATTTAATTTGCCTGGCCATTTCTGACCAAAGATTTCCCAGGAACCTAGTGTGAATGAGCAAAACTGCACTTTCACAAGTGAAAATGATATGAACATGTGGAACAACCTCATATCAGTTCAGACCACCAGTTCACCTAGGCTATTCTAACTGGCAGTGACTTTCCATCCCTCAGAGATCTTTGCAGTCACCTGCTACATGTTCTAAGTCATTGGTGATTCCAGGAACTGACCATCCTGCATGCAAAGCACATGCTGTACCATTATGGCCTCTCCCCAGGAACCTCTCTGCTCTGCGGTGCCAACAGATTCAGATGGCATGAGATTGCACAATGTCTTCACTAAAGGTATATGCGCCAAAATCTATCAAAAGGCAAATATGAACACATATCACTGTGAGGGGAAACAGATCTCCATAGCAAAGTTTCTTCTGCTTGAGTACCACACAAAATCTTCCTTTTTGGCCTGAGAACCTACCTTTTCTATTCTAAGAGCTTCTTTCTTTGCTTTCTGCGCTCCAGATACTGGAAGGAAATGCTTAACTTCCTCCAAGCTTAGCTTTCTGGCCTTCAGTTTGTGTTGCTGCTGCAGGTTAACAGGAACTTACTCTGGTTGTCTTTAGCCACCTTTACCACTTTGCAACCCCTCATCTCCAAATGATTCCCACCTAACATTTGCACATGGTTGGAACCTGCAATGACTGTCAAAGCAAAAGAGCATTGTGGGTGGCTCTGACCTGTCTATAATGAGGAAATGCTTCTGTTAGAACTGGGTGAGCTTATTGGCATCCTCACACTTTCACTGATATGCCAAAACAAGAGAGACCACAAACCAAGGTAGAAAATATTTCTTTACTCAGCGTGTGGTCGGTCTGTGGAACTCCTTGCCACAGGATGTGGTGCTGGTGTCTAGCCTAGACACCTTTAAAAGGGGATTGGACAAGTTTCTGGAGGAAAAATCCATTACGGGGTACAAGCCATGATGTGTATGCGCAACCTCCTGATTTTAGAAATGGGTTATGTCAGAATGCCAGATGCAAGGGAGGGCACCAGGATGAGGTCTCTTGTTATCTGGTGTGCTCCCTGGGGCATTTGGTGGGCCACTGTCTGATACAGGAAGCTGGACTAGATGGGCCTATGGCCTGATCCAGTGGGGCTGTTCTTATGTTCTTATGTAAGGTAGTAATATATGTTGACTTCCTCTGTATTTTTATATACAAACTGCTTTGTGAATGTTTCTAGTTGAAAAGTAGTATATACATATTGTTCTTAATAGTAATAGCTCATTAAAAAGGCAATATGAACTGATCATAATTTTAATTATTCTGTTTCAAGCCCTTGTCAAGGTTTCCAAGACTATTCGTCTCGGCTATAGCAACCAGGGCACCACCTCTATCTCTGGGGTTATGTGTAATATGTAGTATGCAGCTGTTTTATATCTTGAAAACACTAAAGTCACTGTTAAATGGAGTTTCTATTCATAGGAGTTGGCAGCTGTCAAACTTATCATCACGAATCAAGTGCACCATGCAACTACTGTCCAATCATACCCACCTCTTTCTTCATTCTCTGGAAACTCCTCCGGGCAAACATTCCTCTAGCATAAGCCTGTATCACGCACACAGCTTTTAGCTGTTCTGCTGTTTTCTGGCGCATCAGGTAACCTCGACACAGGGCTTGGAACTTAATCACACTTGCCCGGGCTGTCTCATACTGCTTCACAAGCTGTCTGGTCCGGAAAACGGCTTGCAGGCGCTCAAATCCCAACATGATCTGCCACAGAAGAGAAGAAAAGGATAAGGTGAAAGATGTGGGTCTGATGAGGACAAGAACAGCAAGGCAGAATTGGTTTAGGAAAAAGCCAGGGCAGAGGCAATGTGACTAGTTAAAAATGGTTTTAATCTGATACTTCATCTTATGCAGTCTACTTAACATGATAGCTTTATGACAAAACTAGAATGACAGAAAATGAGAGATTAATGGAAGAAAACGATATCATGCTATCAGATGAATGGAAACTTTACATTGTCTTCCTAGATGCAGCATATTATTTAGAAACAGTTATGTCACTTTCTGGGCATTATTTATGCCCTTCACCTAGGGTGCGATCCAAACCTGCACTGGAGCAGGCAAGCCAGGAGGCTTGTGCTGCATCCAATGCAGGTTTGTTGGGTGCAGCGGCTCAGCCAGAGGCAAGGGGAAGCTCTTCCCCTTACCCCTGGGTAAGCGCTGCGTGCCCAAATGGGTCTCCTCAGATCTGTGCCACCTCTGGAGGTGGTCGAGTCCGAGGATAGCGGAGCGACTTGAAGCTGCTCTGTTCTCCCCGGGGACAGGGCTTGGGACCCAGCATAACTGCTGGGTTCCAGCCCCACCCCCGGCTCCCCATGTGCCTGCCCCTGGGGCTGCCCATTGCCTGCCCTCCCCCCACCCAGAAACGCCCCCTCCCGCCTCATCCCCGCCCCCATGCCTACCTTCGCCGCTTGTGTCAGCACAGGTGTGCCAGCACAAGTGATGGGGAGGAAGCCGCCGCGGAGGCCTCCTCCGGCCTCCATGCGTAAGCACATCTGGATGTGCTGACACAGCTTCCTCCCACAGAGGCGTAAACGTGCTTTACGGCACGTTTGTGACCCTCCAGGGACTCCTATCCCGGCATAACTGCCGGTTAGAATTGCACCCCTAATCATACCAGCATACTATGAATAGTATGCCTGGTTATGGAGAACACAGCACTGACATTGCATCTCAGAAGATGGGCGAATGATCCTTACCATCCTGAAGTTCTTCCGACAGTAATAGCCTCTCCAGGCAGTCTGAATAACCACAGCACTGCGCCTCTGCTTCAGAAACTGTTTTCTACAACCAGAAGATGTTTTAATAGCGGTTTTATTTTTTCACAAAGGAAGTTGTGAGAGAAACTATGATAATATCCGTTTACCAACAGTGGATTCTATCCAAAGGTATAGACAGTGGGACTTTGAAACCTTGTAGTTGGAGAGACTAAAGATCCCCCATACCCCATCCAAAACCAGCAGAACACTGCACCTATCTTGAGCCCAACTATCAATATAGTTCAATATAGTTTTCAAATTGTTTTTCCTTCAGTGAAAAATAGTTGCAAGTGAAAGTAGTTGCACTTAAACTCTCTTCTCCATGAACGTTTACAAGTACTATCCCCAATGGGACCTGCTCAAATCCAATGCTTTCCTGCGCAAACGTCCCAACCCTATCTAAGCTTTAAAACAGTGGAAAGGAGATTCTGCTGTCGTAAATGGCCATATTTTGGAGCTGTAATCACAAATGGCAGTGGTTTCAGTGGCCCCACTGTTGCAGCCAGCTATCCAGAGATAAGCCAGCACAGGGAGTGGGCAGTGGGGGGAATAGAGGAGTGTCTGGGCAGAAGGCAGAACAGAGGAGGGAGAGGGTGGATCCTAGCAGTGCTGGTGAGCGCAAGCACCCTACCCTCGTTGCCTCTCCACTTCACTTTCCCTTACTGTCCTTGATCCTGCACAAGCAAAATGGCTGGTGCACAACCAAGGATACCCATCAGGGCAATGGAGGCTTGCCCTGGGATAATGGAACAAAATATCCCTACCTTGAGGAGACTTCTGCAACTGCCTCTCATAGAATGCAGTGCTCACTCTGTTGGTACAGCTGTATCAGTGTGGAGGGGATTTAGAGCCCAATCCTGAGCTCTTAGCACCAATCCACCACTGGCGCTGAATGTCACAAACGTGCCATAAGGCATGTCTGCAATCCTCAGCACCACTCCAGAGCTGGTGCTAGCTGTCAGCGCCAGCCTGCACTGGGCTAACGCTAGTGGACTACTGCCAGCAGCCTGAAACAGAGGCTCTTGATTCTATGGCAGCTCAAGGGCTGCTGCAGAATCAAATAGCCCCATTGCAGAGCTACTTCTCTTACCAGGGCAGGGATGCTCAAACCCTGGCCTGGGGGCCACCTGCAGCCCTCGAGGACTTCCAATCTGGCCCGCAGGGAGCCCTCAATCTCCAACAAGACTCTGGCCCTCCAGAGACTTGCCGGAGCCTGCACTGACCCGGCGCAACTGCTCTCAGCTTGAGGGCGACAGTTCGACCTCTTGCATGAGCTGTGGGAAGAGGGCTCTCTCTACTGCTTGTTGTTTCATGTCTGTGATGCAGCAGCAGCAGTGAAGGAAAGGCTAGCCTTGTTTTGTGCAAGGCCTTTTGTAGGCCTTGAGCTATTGCAAGACCTTCATTCATTCATATAAGTCCCATTTCTAATGTATTGATTTGTGTAAATTTATGTAAATTTATTCAAATTTGAAATGTAAATTAATTCTCTTTTTTCCCAGCCCTTGACACAGTGTCAGAGAGATGATGTGGCCCTCCTGCCAAAAAGTTTGGACACCCCTGAACCGGGGATGGGAACTTTCATCCCATCCCCCGGAGGAGCCAGTGGCGGCTGCCCTGTTGTATGCAAAATGCCGCAGCAGCCACTTTGGTGCCGCAGCAGTCTTGGCGCAATGGGCAGCTCAGCATTGGGCTGTTAGTTAGGATTTGGCTGTAAGTGTTGCTGCTTTAATGTTTAACGCATAAAATTAGAAAACAGACACCACATGATCAATTCTGACAGGCTTATGTGTGTACAAGTACCTCCTGTTTTACCTGAGTTTGATTTACATGTTTCTGAAATAACACAATTTGAAAATTAATACTGAAACCTAATTTATGCATGCTAATTTTCAAAATAACTTCGTCAAACTATGACCTTGTAATTAAAGTACATCTCATTTCCTATTTATCCCACCCTTTCTCTGGCTTCCTTCTACTTTCTTCCCGGCTTGGTCTCTCACTCTCTTTTCTTCTCTCAGTCTCTTCATGTATTTGTTGCTGTGCAATGTAATCAGATAACCAGTTCACATTGTATTTATTTATTTTAAAAAATTTACATTCCAACTTTCCTCCCCCAAAAAGGGAAACTCAACATGGCTAACAAGAATTATAATACAATAGATATAATAAAAAGCTCACAATAGCTAAACAAGGCAGAGCAATCAATAATTACAGTGGTAAAAGCAAAAGCAATAAAAACAGTGGTAAAAGCAAAAACAACCAAACAGTAACTTAAGCAGCAATTGGGAGAACAAAAGAAAGGCCCGAGGGGGAGGAACCCAAACATAAAACAGAAATCTTTAGCCTCTGCAAAAACTTTAACAGTGAGGGTGGAGATCTTAACTCAAAAGGGAGGGAATAACTGAAGTGAACATTTGGGAGACTGTGCCTCATTGAACCACAGAGTGACCTGAAGGGCAATGGGCATTCCTTAGCTCCTCCCCTTCCTCCTGTTTGTTTTAATTCAACCAGGGAACTTGGAAAGCCTGTCAACAAGCCACCTTTCTGCACAGTAACCTGGCTGGCCACAAATCATCTTCCTTTTCTCTCCACCTCACCTTCCCTGCCCTTTCTGGACATCTCCAGAAACATCTCCAAGCTATGATCAGGAATATAAAGGAGATCAAAGATCTGGTTTTGTTAGCTCCCTTTAAGAGTATTTACCTGTCTTTGAATCCCCTCAGCACTTTCTGAATAAGAATGGCTTTCTCTGCAAGCGCTTGGTCTCGTCGCACTTCCAGGACAGTATCATGGTAATCCTATTAAAAAATGTTTTCAAAATCATCACATCTATCTAATGGCCAAAAAAAAAAAAAAAAGAGAAGAACACAAAAATTCTGCATATGAAAAGTATCTGAGTTGAAGAGTTCCTCTTAGATCAAGGGTCTCTAAATCCTGGACCGGGCGCCACATCCGGCCCTCTGGAGGATTTTATCGGGCCCAGAAGGTTCCCCAGCATCTCAGAGCTAAAAACAGCTCAAAACAAGCATTTCCAGGTTTCCCAACATGGGTATATACCGCATTTAGCCACTAGAAGTGCTGAATGTAATGCAATGTAATGAAAGAATTTATTTCATTACATTCAACACCTCTAGTGGCTGAATTTGGTATATACCCAGTATATTCTTCCTTCAGCTATTAGAAATGCTGAATGTAATGCAATGGATTGGAATGAAATTATTCCAATACATTGCTTTACATTCCATTTAGCAGCTCTAGTGGCTGAATGAGATATATACCCATGCTGGGATACCTGGAATATAAATACAAAGTTAGTGTCTATGTTAAAATTATATGGAGCAGAAACTGAGACAAAGTTTGTGATTTGCATTGTAGGTTGCTTGATACTTTTCCATAAGCCATTTCCCTCTCTCTGTGCAAGTCAATTCTACCCTCTACTCCCTTCCTCCTTCCACCCCCACCCACTTATTTTAATCTAACTCTCAGCACGTCAGTTATTTGTGTATTTATTATATATTTTCCAGTCCTCAACACCATGTCAGATGTACAATGAGGCCTAATACCAAAAAGTTTGGAGTCCCCTGTCCTAGATAATATCAATCTTAGTGCAATCCTAAGATTGCGCTGGGCTGAGGGTTGCAAACATGCTGTAAAGCATGTTTAGGTCTACTCCTGAATAAGCTGGGCCAGCACAAGGATGTGCCCCGGTCCACAGAGGCTTTATCCAGCCACTGAATCGTCGAAACAGGGTGAGTTTGTGCCAGCTGAGCTCAGCTGGTGTGAGGGTTAAAGGGGCATGGGGAGGGAGAGGAGGAGGCATTTTGGGGCGGGCAGAGGGCAAGAGGAGGGCAGGCTTGTTGGCCAGCAGCAGGACAGCAGGGGGTGGGGCCAGGATCAGGCACTTATGCTGGATCCTGACCCTATTTCCAGCAGCTCCAGGCTGCTTGGATCTGTGCCACCTCTTTAGGGGCTGCAGCAGCTCTTCCCAGGGTAAGGGGAAGTGATTCTCCTTGCCCAAGCTGAGTAGACCCATTGGGGCTGCAGCAGCTCTTCCCAGGGTAAGGGGAAGCAATTCCCCTTGCCCAAGCTGAGCCACTTTCAGCCCCAAACCCATGCTAGATACAGGGCAGGCCTACCAGCTTCCTCGTTCCAGCGCAAGTTAGGATTGCACTGTAAATGTATTAGTGAAACCATAATAGGAAAAATGCTTTGTCACATTGTATCTAATACTGCTTACATTCTGCTTTGTCACATTGTATCTAATACTATCCAACAAATACCTGGTTTTATTTCCTGAAGGCCAGGGTGCAGAGTTCTTTGGAGCATTCTTCCTGAGTACAGTTTTATCAAAAAAGAGGGACTGTGCAAGAGCACATGTGCTACCCGCAATGAGATTAAGTGGCAGACTAAATTGCACAGCTGAGGAAGCAACCTATAGGCTAAAGATGTCAGGCCACTCTAGAGACTCTAGAACGCCTAAGAAATGCCATCCTGTGCGTCTATTTAAAGCGTTCCATTAGACCAGAGGTGCCCAAACCCCGGCCCGGGGGCCACTTGCGGCCCTCAAGGCCTCTCAATGCGGCCCTCAGGGAGCCCCCATTCTCCAATGAGCCTCTGGCCCTCCGGAGATTTGTTGAAGCCCATACTGGCCCAATGCAACGTCTCTCAGTGTGAGGGCAACTGTTTGACCTCTCATGTGAGCTGTGGGATGAGAGCTCCCTTCACTGCTTGCTCTTTCACATCTGTGATGCAGCAGCGGCAGCTAAGGAAAGGTCAGCCTGGCTTTTTGCAAGGCCTCTTATAAGCTTTGAGCTATTGCAAGACCTTGATTCATCCATACAAGTTCATCTTTAATATATTCATCTATGTAAACTTATGTAAATTTATTCAAATTTGAAATGTAAATTAATTCTTTATTTCCCCGGCCCCCGACACAGTGTCAGAGAGATGATGTGGCCCTCCTGCCAAAAACTTTGGACACCCCTGCATTAGACCAATGAGACTGACTCACAAGACAAAAGTTCCCTTACCCTGAGGAGTCATCTGCAACTGCTCCCCTCCAACCATTGTATGCCACACATACACATGCATTGACGGGGGGGAGCGGGATTTGGATAGGTTCAGGGCCTTAGTAATGCAAAGTTTCTTCCTAGATATGTTTGTATGTACAATATGAGTGGGTGCCTATTACTCGTAAGTGTGAGAAGACCTTGAACTTACTTTCAGGAAAACTTTGGTTTTTCCAGTTTTCCATTCATCATCGTTTCCTATCACCCTTTTACAGATGTAAATGCAGCACTCTCGAGCATCATTCTTCAGCTGGAAAGTAAATCCATTATTATGTTTAAATTGGGTGGGAGATACTGAGGTTCTATAACAAACGTTTATGAAGCTGGACTCTTCAGACTATTAAATGTCAAAATAACCATGCTTTAGAAGTGACTTTTGAATCTACCGTAGATACTCACGTATAGTATGTGAAAATTTTTGCCAAGTAATCAAGCTCCAATTATCACTTCGCCTTATCTCTGAGTCAGAGGGCAGACCCTTTCAACTCTGAACAGTTTCCTTTCTCCGCTAAGCTTAGGCAGGCAGCTGGTTAGTTGCTATAGTTACTTTCCTGAGACATTCCAGCCAAAGTTATCCTTTAATTCCCCTCTGTTCCCTTTTGCTGCTGCAGCCTGATTCCTTTTTGCAAAGGCTTTGCATTTGGCAGAGGATTTTTTTTTTTCCAACACCAGGATGGGATCCCCTTTCCATTTGAAGCAACAATTCCCAGGCTACAATTCAATGCAGCATTACTTAAGAATAACACCCATGGAAAGCAGTGGGTCTACTTCTGAGTAAAAAGGGTTGCAAATATATGCAGCTGCATCTCTCTGCTGTGAATTGAATTGCACACTCCCAGTTATGTGTTATGGTTTGTATGTTGTATGTAGAGCTTCTGGCTTAACACACCAGAAACCTTAAAGGTAGATTTGATTCATGGATCTCCTGCAGTGGTTGCCAACCTTTTTCACTTGCATATCCCTTGGCAGACTATTTCCATAAATTGTACTCTTCATATTAGCAAAATCTTTGTAATTAATAATACAAGCCCTCATCTCCTCCATATGAAAGCCCAGACTTCATGTATTCATCACATATTTTCTCTTTTCATCTGTTTGAAGGACAGAAGAATCTGCCCTTGCACTGTTTTGCACCAGAAGTGTACTGAGAAATTCTGGGAGAGTGATCACTTTCCATATTATGTTTCAGCTTTTTTACTGTGCTGGTTTTCAATCACTCATTCATAGATGAATTGATGACCAAAAACTAGCTATTGGGGGGGCTTTCACAGCCAACTAGCTACCTCCCTTCCTGCCTTGCTGGTCCTTGCAAGGCATTCCTGTCTTGCAAGGCATTCTGGAGCAGGACCTGCCTTTTTCTGCCATTATTCCATTCTTTTTCAAGTACCCCTAAAGGTCCTGTTGAGTGTACCTGGGAGTACATGAATACCAGGTTGGGAACCACTGATTTACTGGTATGTTGTTTACAGTGCACTTACTCTGATAGTGTTTACAAAACGGTGGTGAAGACCAGAATTTAAAAAGAATAAAAATGTACCTTATGATCTTTTACTATGTTTTTAATAAATTAGAGACTACAGTTTTTAGGTAACAATTAGTGGTAGGTTATTTTTCAGGATCTGGCCTGGGGTAAAATCAGACAAAACTATAGTCAGACACCCCCCTAAGTTTAACCCCCGACTTATCCGAGGGTCATAGAAAATTCCATGATTGTTGGCTCAAAACCTGCCCTCGACTTAACTGTGGGGTCGGCTTATAGGTGAGTATCTGTGGTAGTTCAATTTTGCCTTGCTCCTTTTCTTTTAAAATATTTTCAACCAACGTCCCATAACATGAGAACAGCTAAGATGTATATTGCAATGCCATCACCAAAATATTAAATATTAAATTCTTCTGCAATATCTAATGGACAATTAAGAACAATATACATAATTTCATTTTTATGTTGGTGCTATATTTACTGGATATATAATTATAGTAGTAAGAAGGGATTTTAGATTTACAAAACACTTTTATTACCACAATCATTTAATATGATTTATTGGTTCAGGCTTCCTAAAATACCTGCTCTCGAGCAGACACTGGCTGCAGAACTTGGTATCTGTCAAAGAACTCTGCAAAACTATAACGAATTGGATAGCCAGCCTTCCGAATTCGAATAGTTTCCATCATCCCAGAATAGCGCAGTTGTCGGATGCAGAGTTCTCGATCAAACAACTGAAGTAAGAGAAAACACACAGCCAAAGTCATCAGAGAGGCAAACCGTGTATGCATAGAAGTACACTGGTTTACTCCTTCACACATCTGAATGCAGAATGAAACCACATAAACCACTTTTATGTTCAAAACCACTTTGAAGACACATGACGCTGCCCTATATAGAGTCTATATCACTGTTTCTCAAACTATGGGTCTGGACCTACTAGGTGGGTCGTGAGACAATTTCAGGTGGGTCCCCACTCATTTCAATATTTTATTTTTAGTATATGAGACTTGATGCTAACATGATATGTATGCATTTGGGGAGATCTGTATTAGGCTACAATGTATATGCTTTTAACAAAGATGTTATATGGTGCTTGCTCCTGGGTAAGTGTGAATAGGATTTCAGCCTATTGTTAAAAAATTTTCCTGTTTATGTCACTTCCAGCCATTACATCACTTCCAAGTTAATGACATCACTTCCAGTGGGTCCCGCCAGATTGTCATTCTAAAAAGTGGGTCCTGGGCTAAAAAGTTTGAGAAGCACTAGTCTATATCATTGGGCCATCTAGCTAAGTATTGTCTATGCTGGCTAGGAGTGACTTTTCAAGATTGCAGACATGGGGTCTGCAATCTTCCCTGCCTGTCCTGAAGATGCCAGGGATTGACTTGGGATCCTCTGCAACAAAGCATGTGTTTTTCCAATGAGCTATGGCCTCATCCCCTTGTTTTGCATTGCTTCTAAATTTATCAGCATGGGACACTAAAAGTTTAGAATGAATTGTGATTGGTTAAGATAAAGATAATGATACAATTTCTACTACAGATGGACAATATTTCCATACAGCTAGAGTTTCAACTCAGATAGCATGATTTGCTGCCTGCTTTCCATCAGTTTTGACAGCAACTGTTACCCTGCACATGCCCAATCTTGTCTGATCTTGGAAGCTAAGCAGGGTCATGCCTGGTTAGTACTTGGATGAGAGACCGCCTGGGAATACCGGGTGCTGTAGGCTTATACCATAGTCTTTCGAGACTGAAGGTTGCCAACCACCATTTCCATCAAAGACACCTCCAAGTCTCCCCTGAATTCTAAGCTTCCTTGACAATGCAGTGAAGTTCTTGCCAAGTATAGTGGCATGGATGTTGACTATTTCTTTGTACACGCCAGGTGATTATGCAGTTTCTGCATGGATAAATCCAAAATGGTTATACAGGTGAGACCCTATATCTTTGGATGCAGATCCATAGATCCATGGATACAGGTACCCCCACATGCCCATTATATTACCTTATTTTTTTGTGTCGTCACACTGCAAGCACTGGTGTGCCTTGCTTTAAACCTGCTTAAGCCATTTCTGCCCAACGTTGTAAATACGCTACAGGGATCAAATGTGTATACCTGTGGGCTGGGCAGAAATGGCTTAAACCAGGGGTGCTCAATAAGTCGATCGCAATCTACCAGTCGATTGCGAGGGAAAATGAGTTGATCGCAGGCTTCTCTCCCATCCACACATCCCTGTGAGTGAGCCCCGCTCTGGGAGTGAGCCCCGCCCTGGGAGTGACACATCCCTGGGAGTGAGCTCCTGTCCATGCATCCCTGGGAGTGAGCCCCGTTGACTCTACTGGGGCTGACTCATGAATAACCTGGAGAGGAGCCACTGGCAGGCTTCTCTCCTGTCCACACATCCCTGGGAGTGAGCCCCGTTGACTCTCCTGGGGATGACTTACCTTTCCCCTGTTTTTGCACTGGTATGTATGGAGATCTGCCCCCCCCCACTTCCATCTGTTGGTTCTGTGTGCAAGGGGTTGTGTACTGGTCTTGCTGTGATGTCTATATAGAGATCTTCCCTCCCCCACACCTTTCCCTTGTTTTTGCACTGGTCTGTATAGAGATCTGCTCCCCCCCCCACTTGTATTGGAATCAAGGAAGATCTGGTGAGGAGGTAGATGTGGTGTCAGCAGTGGCCCCTTTAAGGGTAAGGCCTGGGCATCCAGCAGAGTGTGCTGCACAGCTGCAGCCACTTGAAAGCAATAGGGCCCTCAGGGATATAAGAGCACCTGAGGCAGGAAGGGCTCCACTTATTTATGTGAGTCAGCCTTTTCCTACATGAAGATCATTAAGTCCAAGTACCGTTCCACCATGACTGATGAACATTTGGAAGTGTGCTTGAGGCTGGCTGTCAGCAGTTACTGTCTGGGCTATGCATCCTTGGCTGATTCACTTCAGTGCAAGTCATCAAAGTAAACTCAAGTAATTACAAAAAATGTTTATAGTTAATTGTGTTGTGTTGTGCAATATTGGCTCATGCAGTTATGCAAGGTACACCAACATACATTGTACACATAAATGTTATATGTTACGATGGCGCGAACATTGTAAAAAAACTCTAGTAGATCTCCGGGCCTTGCTGGGTTTCAAAGTAGCTCTCGAGCCAAAAAAGTGTGAGCACCCCTGGCTTAAACAAAGCAACACATCATGCAGGCAACCAGTCTTCATGCTAGAGGGCTACTAACAGGAAACAGGATGGCTCCTGCTTCCTATTAGCCTCTCTATAGCATGCAGGTTGCCTGCACATCACATTCCCCCACACCTGCTTTTTCCTTATCTACAGGGTCCCCCTGGAATGGAACTCCCACAGGGGTCCACCTGCACTAGAATCTTGACTCAATCTTATAAAAAAATGTACATTGTCTATAGAAGCGATTTTCAACCACTGTGCTATGTGGCACACTGGTGTGCCACAAATAGTCTGCAGGTATGACACTGGAGTTCGGAGGAGGAGGGTCATATGTTAGTAGGACCATTGGAGGATGTGAGCCCCCAGCCAGTAGTGTGGTGTGCCTTGACAATTGTCAAAAAAACTGATGGTGTGCCTTGTCAATTTTAGCACCTTGACAGTGTGCCATGAAATAAAAAAGGTTGAAAATCACTGGTCTACAGCCAACTTGTCTGAAATAAACAGATAGTGTTTCCTAATATGCTGCAAAACCCCTGTTTGAAATAACCAAGAAACAAGAGTATAGACAGTGGATTAATTGAAGGAACTTAAATGAAATATTACCAGAGGCTTCTTGTAGTCATTGGGTTTGAGACAGCGGATAAAATATGGCTGGCAGTTACCCAGGATTTTCATCAGCTGCTCCAGGGATTGTTTGAACTGACCTCCTAAAGTAGATAGTCGTTTGGTGGTATCTGATCCCTGGAGAGAACAAGCATAGATGACATGAACAGAATGAGCCACATTAACAAGTACTTCGTTACAGTGCTGTCCACTCTTGAAAAACAAAAAGTAAATAGTGGCTGCATGAACACTGGAGTCCCAACCTATCATGCTTTTGCAAGCTGACTTCTGAGTATTTTTCTACGTTATCTTTCTGTATTTAAATGTACGCATCCAGAAAAAATGAAGCATTCAGAAACTAGTGGGAGACGATTTCAGTCTCCCAGGATACTCTGCTGTGGATCTGAAAGTAGTTTACTTCAAACAAAATAGGGTTCAAAGAAATATTCCAGCAAGAAGTGTTTGAATCAGAAATTGTCAATAAATTGGATTGCATCCATTTAGGACTCAAACTCAATCAAGCTATTCATCCTATTACAGGTGTTAAATTAGCACAGTACAGTTGACAAGATTCCATTATTAGCAAATACTGCTCTTGAGCAGGAATGCCCAAACCCCAGCCTGGGGGCCACTTGCGGCCCTTGGGGGCTTCTAATCCGGCCCTCGGGGAGCCCCCAGTCTCCAATGAGCCTCTGGCCCTCTGGAGACTTGCTGGAGCCCATGCTGGCCTGATGCAATTGCTCTCAGCATGAGGATGACTGTTCGACCTCCCACCTGAGCTGTGGGATGAGGGCTCCCTCCACTACTTGCTATTTCACGTCTGTGATGCAGCAGTGGCAGCAAAGGAAAGGCTAGCCTTGCTTTGTACAAGGCCTTTTATAGGCCTTGAGCTACTGCAAGAACTTCATTCATTCATATAAGTTCCATCTCTAATAAATTCATTTATGTAAATTTATTCAAATTTGAAATGTAAATTAATTCATTTTTTTCCCGGCCCCCTACACTGTCAGAGAGATGATGTGGCCCTCCTGAAAAAATGCTTGGACACCCCTGCTCTTGAGAATGATCACTGTACTTATTGTATATGAATCTGAGTTTTGCATAGAAATATGACAGGCTCTCCTTCCAACATTTTATGGCCTTTAGCCCCACTGTTTTCTTCTTTTTTTCTGTATCTGCCTGCCAGCCTATGCTCATCTGTCAACTGAGGATAAATATATAAAGCATTTGATGAAGAGGGCTCTAGCCCATGAAAGCTTATGCCACAATAATAATATACTATACATGTCTACTCAGAAGTAAGTCCCACAGTGTTCAATGGATTTACCCTTGGGAAAGCATGTATAGGATCACAGCCTAAAAGCCCAGTCGTAATCCCTGCCACCAGCACTGATGCAGCTGCGCTCTGAATCCTAAGGTGCAGGGGACAATCATAAGGCATCCTCAGGATAAAGGACCTTTTGTTCCCTTAAACCCACAAAAGCTGTCCCTGTTCCACTACAGATCTTTGGCTGGTGCAAGTCCAAGCAGACCCAGGGTGCAATCCTAACCCCTTATGTCAGTCCTTTCCAGCACTGGCATAGCGGTGCCAATGGGACATATGCTGCATCCTGAAGTTGGGTGGCACTCATGGAGGCCTCCTCAAAGTCAGGGAATATTTGTTCCCTTACCTCAAAGCTGCATTGTCCTTATGTCAGTGCTGGAAAGTGCTGGAAAGGAGCTGGAAAGCACTGACATAAGGGGTTAGGATTGCACCCCCAAGTGGGTATGGCAAGGTCAGGCAGGGGCCATAGCATACTGGTGGTGCCATTGCAACTGATAACCGCCCCCTGCCTGCCCTCAGCAGTCTCAATCCTTACACTATTTCTCTCCCTCCATTATACCATTCTCCCCACCCACCCCGTGACAGCTTACCTGTGCCAGAGCAGGTCATCAGCTGCCACAGTGGGCCACTGATGCTGCTGCCATTTTGTAATGATAGATCAAAGATGGCTGCCAGATGGCCACTGTGCATCGTCAGTAGCCACATTACAACAGTGGGACAGTGTCTGCTGTTGTAAAGCAGGGAACAAGATTGGGCTATAAATCTATTAGTTTTTAAGGTGCCACAAGACACTTTGTTGTTGCATGATTTTAGAAAGGTGTTCTAAACGGTGCTGATAATTCACACTTTACATGGCAGACATATTTACTATTTATCCATTGTATATTCCAAGGGGCACCCACAATCTTTGAAGGATAAATGTGTGTCAGGAGTCACAAGTAATTGTATCTCTGCAATACCTGAGAACTACCTCTTCCCATATGTTTATAGATTCACATCTTCCCTTTGTATATTTCCACATTTGCCAGAAGAGAGACGGTGAACAAGTGGTTATATTGTCCACTGGGTAAAGTGCAAATTATTTAGGGCCCAATCCGAACTTCCTCAGCGTCAGCAATGGGTGTCGCAGATGTGCCTGTCCACAGCACCCAGAAAGGAACAGCTGCTGGTGCTGGGCCAGCTCAGCACCACATGGAGGGCTAGCCGACACTCCAGCAGTGCCAGTTGGTGGTAAGTAGCCTCGGGGCAGGGGACAGGGAGTGGGTGGAACAGAGTGGGGGAGGGTGGGGGGAAGGAACCAGGACGGGAGGGGGTGGAACTGGCAGAGCTCTGCTCCACTCCGCTAGATCCTGAACACCATTTCAGGCCAGAAGGCAAAACAGCCAGTGCTGATTTGAGAAGCCCCATTGTGGGGCTTGGGGCTTTTTCCAGGGGAAGGGGACGAAAGTAGTAGCTGTTCTGCATTTTGGTTCCGCTGTACCCAGTAGAGCTGCCACCTTCAGGATTAGGCTGTTAGTCTTTTTCAGAGACTGTAATTGTTCACTTGAATGTACCATTCATTTGTCAAACAGTTTATGTATAAAGTTCTACTGCCCTCGTGTGGCCAAAAACACAGAGCAAATGAGATGGTGACCCCTTGATCAGTCAGGCCAACTAATATTTATGTATGTTTAAAGCAAAAGTAAGAAATGTAAAGTAGAGATGATGGATAAGCCAAAAGAAAGTAAAACTGGTAGTAATTTGGTTGTTTAAACTTTTTAAATAAACAGCAGGAAGAACAATATTAATTGCATTAGAAACCATGAAATTTCAGAGGATACCTTTTGTTCCAGAACAGCCCCACATGTTTAAGGATATGCACGTTCAAAGTGTATGCACATTTTGGTCCCTCCCCTTGTGCCCAGGCAAGTTTCCTTCATTTCATGGTAAGAGAGTGATCCATCTGAAACACTCTTCTACATGCCCTGGAAATACCTGAACCATCTCTAGCATGCAGGTTTAGAGAAACTTCTCCCTCAAGCAATTATGGTGCAAAAGGAGGAGCCAGAATGTGTACACACCATGAGCACTCAAGACTTTAAAAATGGAGAAAGTATGCTATGCAAATATCTTCCATCCCAATCCACTATAACCTTGATAGCACCATAAAGCAGTGGTTCCCAAACAGTAAGCCATGGCTCCCCAGGGAGCCATGGAAATCAGCCAGGGGAGCTGCTGAATGCTTGTGAAAAACCCATTAACCTATACAATGTATAAGATTGTAGCCCTAATGGGGAGCTTTGGCTGAACCTATGGCTTGGTACATCAAGGGAGTCGCCACTCAAAAAAGTTTGGGAACCACTGCCATAAAGTGATAGAATGCCATGATTTGTGCATTCACAACTCAATTCCAACTGCAGGTTGAGCTGGAACAGCTGTCCCTGTGCCGGGTCAGAGTGTCACAAATGTGCCATAAGGCACATTTGTGACTACTCATGAACCAGCAGTGCCTGCCCAACAGTCTGTGTGGGCATGCCGGCACTGCATCTAGGAGCAGAGCTGGCCAGCACAGATAAGGTTGCACTGGGTAGGGCGGGGGATAGGAGAGGTTGGCATGGGGCATTTTGGAGGTGGAGAGGGGAGCATTTGGGGGTGGGGGAAGTGTGGGATTGGGCCTGAGAAGGGGAGTGATCAGCAGAGCAAGCCTCCACCATATCCTAATCCTCCTCCTGGCCCACCCAGCATTACACCAGGCTTCCCGGATTTGCACCAGCTATATAGCTGGCACTGATCCAAGAGCTTACTTTACCCTTACCCTGAGAAGACCTCCAGCTGCCTCCTAACCTGTGCTGGATACAGCGCATGCCGTGCAGCCTGGTTCTGCCAGCGCAGGTTAGCATTGGGCAACCCATGTCACAAAAGTCATTAACAACATTATAAGGATAGCCCTCACTGCCTCTGAGGAAATAAGTCCTATTTTGCGACTTATTTTTTTTCTTTTTTTATTATTAGCTATTGTGAAGATATTTCTTGTTGTTTTTAATTGTTTCTTTCAATAATATGTAAACTGTTTTCAAGAATAGAAAGTATTTTAGATGTGTTACAATAAACAAAATAAAAAGGAAAGTAATATTACTGTAGAAAACATCAGAGCAAAAATGTAAAGTGGAAGATAAAACAGCCCAGAAAATAAAGCTGGTAGAGAGAAACAAAATTGTGTAAGAAAAAAAAGATATATTGAAAAGAAATTAAGCAGGGAAAAAGTACCAGACTTTTTGTGGTTAAACTACAATCTGTGCTATTCAAACTATTTTGTGGCCAAACTATTAATAAGTGCTAAAAGTGATGACATGAAATTTTTCCTCACAATTAATAGGACCACCAATAGACAAACTACATGTTATTTTAAGCATGTGCTATGTAGTTTCATGCTTGTTTATTCTTGCAATTGAAAACTACACAAAACCCATTGTAGGAGTTCTGTAGTACTTATTTCTCTAAAGTGATCAATTTTCCTCTAAGTAGTTTACCTGTCCAAAAGCAGGAGGTGATGTTCCAGACTTGACAAAACTGCAGTGCGACAATGACTTGCAGCAGAAGGAGAACAAAGGGCAGAATTTTGAAAGAAAGTGAAGAATGAGCAGACAGACAAAAAAAGAAAAAGAAAAGGCAAGATAATAACAGGTTCTTCATCCTGAGCTGAAAATATAGGATATTGCACTACTAGTGCCGGATCAAAATATGCACAAGAATGATACAATCCCACACCAGAGCATCATTTGATAAAATGATAAACATTTGCTAAGTAATTTAAGGAAATTTTGACTAGTTCACCAATCTGTTTCATGGTAAAGCAAGGATTAGAACCCAGGTCCACCGACCCCAAATAAACCCTTGTGTCATTCTTATTCATGGTCGGATTCAGCACTAGTAGTGCAATATCCTAGAGGTGCAGATGTCTCCTCTGAGTAAGAGAACAATTGTTCCCTTACCCAGGAGTAAACCTCTGCAGTGCAGGGGGTCTACTCAGACCTACTTGTGCTAAACAGACCTAAACAGCTGGTGCAGGTCCATGCAGACCTGTGCCATGGGAATGGGTCTGGGAAGGGGGTTAGGATTTGGCAGCCACAGCTGCTGCTAAACCTGCCCTTTTCTGGACCCGATCCACCCATCTTACGCCCTTGTTGCCACCCCATTCTGCCCTCCCATTGCCCCCATTGCTGCTTCATTTTGCCCTCCCCCCAACATCCGCCATCTTATCATGATCAGTAGGTGACTGCAGATTTGCTGGCGTGGGTGGGAAGACTGGCCTTCCCACCAACATCCTGGCAACATGCTACTCAGCATGATGCCAGAGTGCCCTGGCACTGGTTGCTTTACAGCAGGCAGCACCAGTGAAAGAGGTGCCCAGTGATGGCCAGGCCCTTTAGGATTGGATCGTCAGATTTCGTTTTCCTGCATTAATTACTTCAGAAAGATTTTTTTTCAGCAATTACTTCATCAATTGGAGATACCACTGCAATCACTTACAGGGATTCATTCAGGTGCCTCACTTGCTGAAGCAATAGGGCCAAATGAACTAATAAAAGTTAATTTGCTACTTCAGCATGTGTTTAATTAATTCTATATTCCTGTGTAAACTCATTTACAGTGCTGGTATTGTTTTAAAGAATAGGTCGTTCTTGTTTCAATTTTTTTTTTTTTTTTGCAAATCTTAATTTTTGC
Organism: Tiliqua scincoides; assembly: GCF_035046505.1. Taxonomy (NCBI): domain Eukaryota; kingdom Metazoa; phylum Chordata; class Lepidosauria; order Squamata; family Scincidae; genus Tiliqua; species Tiliqua scincoides. The sequence goes on from NC_089823.1 coordinate 193,826,984, forward strand.
AATTAAATATTTGTTTTATTTTTTGTATTTTAAATAACCTTGAGTACAATATTATCATAGAGAAACAAGATATAAAATTTATATAGCATGTAAGTATGGCACAAATGTCAAGCCGACACAGAAAACAAAGCAGAGTTAGAATATGTAAGGGACAGAGGAGGGGGTAGATATCAAATTAATGTGAGAAGGCTAACCTTGAGGGTGGGATCAGCTCCAAGCTGCTTGATGCTACCACGGCCAAAAGACACCACATTCATGGTTGCATCCACCTGGAAGATCTGTCTGAGGAATTTGTTTTTGGATGAATGAACCAACTGCATTATGTCAGAGCTAAGCATGTCACGGTTTTTCTCAAGAAAACCTATGGGTAAGGAAGAAGGTACATTCAATCATTTCCACTTAATGCCAATTTCCAGTCTCATGCTCAGTCCATGGGGAAATATTCCCTCTTCACATCAGCAGTATCCTTTCCCATTCCATTTAAATTTATCCACTCCACTGTAAAGCTAAGTTAAGAAATAGCTCTTTTTAACGAATCATCACCATGATGGCGTTGATTAGCAAGATTTGAGAAAAGTAATTCCCTTTGAATTGATGAACAGGGGTATGCAAGGAGGGGGAACTGTCTACCAAACTCACCTTTAGACTGGTAATAAACAACACCAGCAAAGTGACTGATACCAAAGACTGTGTCATGGACGCTCCTTGGCGGAATGTAGATTTTGCTTCTGCTATGATGAGAATTGATTTTGTTTAACATGGTGGCATCTGTTCCCTGGAAACCAACACAACATGAAGTGAAATTAAATACATCCATTCTCTCTATGTTGTTACGCTCAAAATATGCAAAAATTACAGCAAAATAACATGAATGAGAAAATAATTTTTTTCTATATTTTATAGTGTTCATTGCATATTATATATGGCGTTCAGAAAATTTAATTACTTTTTTTAAACATAAATTAGAAATCAAATTTGCAACAAGGATGGTGTTCTAAAAAAGCAGAGTACTCTCACATGTCTTAATATGAGACAATAGTAATTTGGGAAAAGGTGACACAAAAACCTGAGACGAACTAAGATGAAAACTCAAGTTAAACAGCAGTTTATTTTTTATCTGAGTGTTTTTTTATTTTACAACTAATAATTCTGCTAAAGATGTTTCTTACATAAATACATAATGTAAATAAATTAAGGTGACTGCATAGCAAATAGGTCCACAAGACAATCTCAGGCTGCAATCATATACAAGTGGACCCTCTTTCCATGGGTTCAGAATCTGTGGATTTTACTCAGTGTGGATTCCAAATTGTGCTGGAGGCCCTCACGACCTCCGGGACACGACAGGAGGCACCTTTTGGTCACGTCCGAGAGGCTTTCTGAGGTCCGGGGAGGTCACACACCTCTCTTCAGGAGGTCAGATTTTTTGGAAAACAAACACTTGCCTTTGGAAACCTGCTTTCCTCATCAATGAGTGATACAATATTCATCGGTTTGAGTGCAATCACTTCCAAGGCTGTACAGTTATCTGTGAAGTCAATGTGGCTCCAGGAGATGTTCTCAGATAGATATTCTTCCTGTTCCAGCTTGAAGATATGGCGTACAAAGAACTGCTGGAGGTGCTCGTTGGCAAAGTTGATACACAGCTGCTCAAAACTACAGGGGCACAATCCAGAAAAAAATGCCAGCACAGCTATAGACATGGAATCAATAGCGTTGGTGTGCCCATATATGTGGCACTAGATAATGTAGATCTCACAATACAATAATTTGTTAATTTGACCCTGACCTGGGCAAACATCTTAAGGCCAGATATCAGCCAGTACTAATGTATCAACCAGTACAATGCTCTAGTTTAGGGATTCTTCATGAAGGGCATTCATACCCCTTGGGGGTATAGGAACCAAATGATGGGTGTATGGGACTCAATCTCTGAACAAGTAAAAAGCATTGTTAGTAGATTACATTATTAACTATCACTACTATCAATATGGATTAAAGCTTGCTGTTCCTGGCTATCCATATGTAAAGTAAAACCAAGCTATTGACGTCTTTTGAAGTCACACTGTTACCTAATAAAACTGGTAATGATGATGACTTTGACAATCTGGCTAAGGGGATATAGGGATGCACTGGCAATCCATTAAGGGTCTCTAATCGTAAAAGGGTTAAGAACACCTGTTAATAGTCAATACTAGAACTAATGTGGACTAGGCAGTCAAGAATTAACTTATTCAGAGTGCAAACCTAATGTAGCACAGTACAGGCATAGCAGCTGCAGAGTCAACACTAGCTTATCGCAAATGTGCTGTAAACAGTAAGGAGCACTGGCTGCAAGGCCAGTGCTGAATCCAGAGCTACTAGGCAGATAAGAGCAGCTCCATGTGGCACAGGGGGAAGACGAGGAGGGGATGTAACAGAGCAATGGGAGGTGGAACGGGGGGGTAGTGGATTGGGCCTGGGAAGGAGTGAATCGAGGTGAGAAAGAGCAGAAATGGGGTGGATAGGGCTCAGGAGGGGGCAGAGGTGGCAGAGGAAGCCTCTGCCATATCTTAACTCCCTTCCTGGGCCTCGAAGTCTTAAATGGGGTTGTCACACTTGTGCCAGCAATTTCGCTGGTGCAGATCCAAGTAGCCAAATTGGGGTGCTACACTGGTAAGGAAACAAATGTTCCCATGCTCCAAGGAGACCTCCAGCCTGCCCACTTCTAGTGCTGAATATGGCGTGAGTTATATGGCCAGGCTGCACAAGCACTGGTTAGGACTGGGCTGTCCGTTACATATTTTAAAAAACCACTTATTATTCTGGAATTATTTGGTGCTTAATAATGCTTTTCAACATGATGTTTACTATCGTTTTTAAAGATTTATATCCCACCTCTTGAGCAAATGATTTCTCTGCATCCCATAAGAGGAAATAATCTGAGAAATTCATACCTGTTGGTGTTAAAATTTTCAAAGCCAAAGATATCCAGCAGACCAATGGACCTGCGCGTGTGTTTATGATCCTGAGAGGGTGGGTTGAAAATTGCGGTATTGATCTTATTCACTATCCACAAGAAGAGAAGCCCATAGATTCCCTGGTGGTAGAAAAGATATAGAAGAGCTTTGTGCTTTATACAATAAATAGTTTTACTAACCTCAATACAAACGTGTGACAAACACCCCAAGGGACTGAATCCATAGATAGGCAAAGGTTAAGAGAGGATTGTTTCCTTCTTGATTGGTATATGTAGATCTATGAGACACTGACATTTTCTTAATGGACCAAACACAAAAGCTGGTATAAACAGCAGAATTCACCTGTTTTCATGGACCAGAGCCTATTTCATTGAAAGTATGAAGTATTATCCTCAGTTGGCAGATATACACAGAGATGGAAGATGGGGTAAGGGAAACATTATTACAAAGTGAAACTACTAGCAACAGCCTCTAAGTGTTTACTCAGATGTAAGCCCCACTCTATACAATGAAACTTACTCTCATGTAAGCATGCATAAGATTGCAGCTAAAAGGTCCGGTAACCCAAGAGATAGGTTTACCTCATTCTTAGGAAGGGTCAAATGCCAACCAAGTCCAGTGAAAACGATAATGAACCAGTCAAAGTGGGAGTAACCCACTTCCAACTGGCAATGAATCAGCAATGCAAGATGAATAATGAACACCTAACAAAGGTCAATAATTTTCTGTACTTTTTGTACTGAGGAAACTGCAACCAGTCTCTATTCAGCCCAAGTCTGGTATTGTCAAATCTGCATATTAATTCCATTCAGCAGCTTCAAAAGCAGACATAACATACAGGACATCAAGGACAGCATGCTGTTCTCAGATGATTATAATTGTACTGGTGGTGATGATGATGTTTCAAAAACATGCACAATCCTTATCACACCTGAAAAACTATACATTGAGAGATTTGTTGATATCCTTTACCTTCACAAAAGCATCTCTCACTCCAGCAGCTTGGGAAACACTTAAGGGCATGGAGACACTTTCTCCTCGGATGATGATGGAGTGGTTTGTAAGGCTGTTGTGGAGTTCCCCAGAGTCTACCTATAGGAATTCATATGGTATTGAGTCAGTTTATGTAATGGGGGAGGTCTGGCAAGAAAGGCTGTCCACTCCTTTACACTGAAGAGGAATATAGAGATGCATAACAGAACGCAAAGACAAGACAGTGCTCTGCAAGACTACTCTGTCATTATAAGAATGACTGGGGTCAATGCAAGCACAAGAAGAAGAAACTGCAGAAAATCAGAAGCGTGCGTTCTCCCAAAGTGTGCATGCCTACAACAGAAACACTCTGCAGGGATAGCAAACTGGGAATGCGTGTAAAATCAATACCTCAAGCAGTTTAGTGGTGATGGAGAAGTGTGCAGAATCCAGCACAGCAGAGCAGTCCAAGTTATCATACACAGCAGCTAGATAATGGAGAAAAGTAAACCTTAGGAAACCCATGTAACAAAGAAGAAAAACTTTTTTTCAACCAAAAAGTAATTGTGAGGCTAAGGTAAAGAACAATACGCATTTTCAATTATGCATTTGATAATGTACACCTGCTTTATAATCTGACCTATTATTCCTGGTTGAAAATGGTACCAATCTCTGAATATGATGATCCTTCTACAAATATGTACAAAGGAGCTGACAGCAGGGATTGAAATGTAGCACTTAGATAATGATTTTGTCACATTTGCTATGTAGACCCTTACAAAGACACGCTTCACTAACTCCCAAAGCTACAGCAACTCACCACTACTTCCTTGTTAAAATGTCAATTCTTGCAGATCGCTAAGAAGAAAATCCAAGCATCATTACAAGTTCCTTGTTTTTCCACATACAGGCAATATAACTATTGTCTTGCATCACTAGAGTTCTCATACTAAAATGCATTTTTATCATACACTAACCATTAGTATTAACATGAATTTAGGTTAACACTGTGCATGATAAGAAAACTCTTTAACATAATAGTATCTATTACTGTAGCTACATTCTATTTCACTTACCTTTCTCAGGTTACAAGTTTCTTTTTCTGTTCAAGATATAGTTTTGTAACCTCATCAGCCCATCTTTCTCATTTACTTGGTCTGGATGTGCACCTGGCTTACCTTCAAATTCCACATTCCCCAGATGCAAGATGGCTGCCAGCAGTTTACTTATGTCCCAGTACTCAGAATCAGAGAACATGAGGATCTTCATAGCAGAGCGGATATGAGCATATTCCTTGGCATCGTTACGGCCTTCACAGGAAGTGCACTCACCCTGAAAGGCAGCATAATGATAACCAATGATATTAACCAATGATATTAATGATATTAACATATTAACATGGGCTATGATGTCACAGCCCATGAGATGTTTGGGATTTTTGGATGCTCACTACTTCAAACTCTATCCAAGAGTTTATGAACTGGTGAGATATCACTGTATAATGTTCTATGTTCATACTACTATTACTAATAAAAATAATAAGTATTTATATACTGCCTTTCTTTTGTCATCAGATTTCTCCAACTTTAATTCAAGGTGGTTTACACAGGCAGGCTTTTCTAAACCTCCACAGGGATTTTTACAATACAGGTTGGGGCCTCGGTATCCACGAGGGCTCTGTTTTTTGACCCCTTGCTGATACCAAAAATCACAGATAATCAAATTTGCAATTTTCCACCCCTTTCTCCCTCGGAATGACCAGAGGGACCAGAGCTATGCTCAGGAAACCAAAAGTGGTGTTTTTTCGCTTTTCCAGGCCATTCTCAAGCCCACAGAGGCAGCGGGTAGATGCAGAGGTCTCAGGTGGAGCACTGCATTCAACCTAACCTATCTCATAGGGTGGTTGCGATGACAAATTGAGGTGTACATTTCTCCGAGATAATATAGAACAAATGTAATTATATATAAACTATCTGAACCGATTTTCCATTTGATGCAATGTACTGCAATTGTGAACTACTGCGATCAAGTGGTAGACAGAACAGATTCTGAGGACAACTTACCATAGTGAGATAGGTGTATTCAGAGGCAGTGCCCAGATTCAGCATCCTCTTCTGTTCCAGATTCATTCCCATTAACATGCAGTAAAAGATGTGATAGTTCCTTTCATCTGGAGCCTAGAATGGTAGAAATATGCAATGTTGTACCTATTTATTATTGTCTGGTCCTGGGTGTGGTGCCTACCACCCTGGAGTGTCAGGCTGAATGGGCACCACGAAAGGTCACAGCTGTCAGGCAAAGGGGGGTGGCTCCCCGTTTGCAGGTCCAGAGTAAAAGGCCTCGGACAGGCCTGGTGAGGGAATGGGGCTGCTTCACCCTTATCCTTCTTCCTGCTCAAAGGCTCCTTATAGGCTCACAGGCCAGCCAGCTTCCTCACCAATCAGCCTCCTCACTACCACTGGCCTGCTTCTTCCTTATAAAGAGTTTGCCAGCCCCCTATGAACCTACGCCTGCCTGCCTCCCTTAATAAGGTCTGTTGCAGGATCCTGCCTCCTTTCTCCCCCTTGCTCCCTCGGTGCCTCTATTCCTCCTTGTACCCTGCCCATGTTGCCTCTTCCCTCTAAAGCCACGACTCTAGTTGCAGCTTTATTGCCATGCTCAGCCTCTCCGAGCTGTGGACCCTGTTGCGGGGCTCTGCAGATTTGTCACAATGGTCACCAGCTGGGAGGGGAATCACTGCTCCCTGGGACACCTCCAGCCAGAAAGGCACCCAGGTGGAACCTGGAAAATTATGTAATATTATATATTGCTTTACAACAAAAGAAAAGTTCACAACACAGTTTACATAGCAAAAAATGCTTTGACAGGTTCCTAGTCCCAGAGAACTCACAATCTGTAAACAAACAAACAAATATAAAAGACACCAGCAACAGCCACTGTAAAGTACACGGTACTAGGAGTGAACAGGGACAGCTGCTCTTTCCCTACAAAATTTAAGAGAACCACCATTTTAAAAGGTGCTTTTAGCCTAGGTAGCAGAGACAATTCACAACTGATAGCACAACAAAAAGTAGAACCACAGCCTCAATTCTATATAAATATATCTCTTTACCTGCCGACAGACTCGAGACTTCTCCAGAAGGAACTGTTCTATACGGGCTCCTTCGATCACACCATTCTGGTTGAAGTGAATGTCAATGTATTTCCCAAAGCGGCTTGAGTTGTCATTTCGAATTGTCTTGGCATTTCCAAAAGCTACAGAGGACAAGATAGTATAAAGAGCAAAGCATAGACAGGCAGAAGTTAGGGTCACTCTTTGCCTATTTGAAATTACTCAGAATACTAAGATACTTTGCAATCCCTTTACAAAGAAAGAGACATTTGCCTGTTCTGATATTTAGCCCACTTCATCCCAATACTTAAGATATAAACGCTGCCTTATAATAACTGGATTAAAATACCATTAAATACCATGGGTCCTGCCAATTTCACCCCAGATGGTGTGGGAATCTGGAGCAGGGCTTCTATTAGTGTCTGGGTAGTTCATGCGATATTCCTGAGAATCCTTGTCCCAAGCAATTTCATATCATTTGTTTATATTCTGCCTTTCTTCCAGAATGGAATTCAAAACAGTGTATGTGAGTTCCCAAGCAGTATCCCATCCAGACAACAATCAGAAGCAGTCTTGCTTATCTGCAGCAAGGTGTCTGAATCGTGTGCCTTTTCACCATAGCCCTACACCTCCACCACCCTAGGCTCTAAAAGAAAGGATATTTAGGGCTTTCAGGTTGCAATCCTATCCATGCTTACCTGGGAGTAAGCACCATTGACTAGAATGGGGCTTACTTGCATAGGCTTGGGTAGTCAGAGTAATAACTGGCACTTGGAATTGGAAGCATAAATAGATAAGGAAAGTGTACCTATTTCAACACTGGTTGTTTCATACACCTGTCTGTAATCTAGCTCCCAAATTTTGTACCAACTGTAGCTTCTGAATTGTCTTCAAGGGCAGACCCACATTTGCCCAAATGACCCAAATCAGTGCTTCTCAAACTGGTGGGTCGCGACCTACCAGTTCATGTAACGCTTTCCCCATCCCTTTAAGGGGTGGGGAACAGGGGGCAGTGACACAATCCCCAGGATCACATCACTAATGGGGGGCAAGGGGGTGCTTTTACTTATTGTGTGTTAGGGCAAACTGCAGGAGGTGCAGGGAGCCACATGCAGCCCTCTGCAGGGCTCCTCGAGGCCTGGAATCTTCAGAAAAAGCAAGTGCAAGCCACTTCTAGTTTGCGAATGCAGCCAGGTAAAAGTAAAAGCACCCCCCTTAACCCCCTTTACCAACGCGATTTTGGGGGTCAAATTGCTGCCCTCGCCTCCCCCCCCCCACAAGAACTTACTTTGGGAGTAAAGCTCCCAAAAAGTTTGAGAACCAATGATCCAAGTGAAATGTTAGCAAAGCCATGATGACTCTGAACAGGATATTTCTGTCCAGGGGAGATTGCAGCTGACACACCAGCCAAAGTTGAAGAAAGATGCTTCATGTCTTGAAGGCTATTTGGGCTTTCACGGACATGGCCAGATTTAACAACAATCCCAAACTGCACAGCTATTATTTCAGAGGGAGTGTTTCCCCATCCAGAACTAGTCAGTCACTATCACAGTAACTGGCTCATCTGGTAAGAGCCATTTAAATGTAATGCCCACTGTAGTGAATGCTAATATAAGTAAATGTTTTGGGGCAGCTTCCACAAAGCAGCCATAATGTTAGGACTCCAGGTTCCCAGTCACCCTGTGACCTGAAAAGCAGCTAAGCTAATGATAGCCAAAGGAACCTCAAACCACCTTCTCATACAATGCCCACTGTGATATTAGAAGAGATCAGTCTGTTAACACTGCATCATTTACGTCTTACATTTTTCAGCTAGTCTATTCATTTATTCAGCTCTGTATCATGTCCTCCAATAAAAGATTTAAAAAGCAACATCTACAATATGGGCAAACTGATTTTAACTTGGTTGAACTTTCAAAGCTTTCAAGAAGAAACTGAGAGAACTCCAGCAATGTGATGCACTATTAGAAATCCTTATACCCTGTCCCTACTTGCAGTTTTCAGTGTCCTTTTGTAGAAAGGTTTTTTTCCCGTAGGGAGATGCTGCAACAATCAAATTGTTTTAACTTTGTTGTTATACTCAAAGCTCTCCTGTTAATTGTATCATCCTTGGCCACTTTCTGCATCACTACAATTTTGAAATTTCTTGGTATATTATTCCAGCATCCTTGAAATTAGTGGAGCTGTATGAAAGGATATATCCAGTATCACACATAGCTTACCTTCCAAGATGGGATTGGCCTCCAAAATCTGTTGCTCAATCCAAGAACGTTGGCCACTGATAGCAGCTAAGAACTGCAATATCAGCTTTGTGCTTTCAGTCTTCCCAGCTCCAGATTCTCCACTAAAATGAAATTAAAAATGTTAGAATCAGTAACCAGCTCTCTTGTCCAACAAGAATAAGGAGGTAATGATTTTCCTTGCTCTTGAATTATCTTGACTAAATCCTTGGGAAAGAAGAAGAATGAACTTTACTTTCTACCATCGAACTTGCAAAAGGGAATCTTTGCTGGATAGCTGTATATCTGTGCTTTTATACCTCTGTCTTCCCCTTTCTTTGTCTATCCCGGATTCATAATCTTTTAAGGCAAGTACTTATTTTTACTTTATACCCATATGGACCATGCACATGACAGGCATTTTATGCACAATAATAAACGATGTGGTGGTGAATCTGGGGATTCTGATATGGAAAATGGTTTCACACCTGCTGTAGTAATGCACGACTGAAAAAAATTCTTGTTTCAGTTTTACTAAGACTCCCTCTAGTTGCCTCACCATCCCAGCTATTTAAACATTTTCTCTTCATTACAGTACCATTACAGATTCCATGGCTCTCACCTGATGACACAGCACTGATCTCTCTTGTTTCGTTTCATATTGAAATAACAGTTGTCAGCAATGGCAAAGACATGAGGTGGCAGCTCCCCAATCCTCTTGTTACTGTAGCGTCTGATTTGTTCCATGGTATACAGTGGTAGCACTTGGTATGGATTCACTGCTACCAAGATCGAGCCTGTGTACGTCTAAGAAAAGTTTGGGCTTTTATGGCATGAAGGCCAACATGTAACACAATAACATCCTAACCATCTCATGCTCTGCTATTATCAAAAGTCATAACACACTTGCATCAGAATTTCAGGAAAAACAAATACAGCAGAATGTACAATAAGATAAGAAGAGACCTTCTGGATCAAGCCAAAGCTCCAGCAGGTCCAGCATTCTGATTCCTACAGTATCCAATCAAATTCTTCTGGGAAGCCCACAAACAAGACAGGAAGGTAACTGAACTCCCCTGCTGTCTCCTCCTAACAATCCCAATAGGTATACAGGGGCATACTATTTTTGGCAACTACACATAGCCATCATGACAAGTAACCAATGACAGATCGTAATATTTGTTTATTTTCCTTTCAAAGCCATCTAAGCTAGTGACCACCACCACAACCTGTGCCAGCAAATACCATAATATTAATTATCTGATGTGTGAAATACTTCCTTTCGTCTGCCTTGAACCTCCTGATAATCAAATTCATTAGATCAGTGTTTCTCAAACTGTGGGTTGCAATCTACTTGGTGGGTTACAATCTAATTGTTGGTGGGTCATAAAGCTGAAACTGACAAGCTGAGAACAGAAAAGGAAAATATATGGAGCCCTTTGGAAAGTGAGCCACAGTGCGTGTTTACTCAAGAGTAGACAATTGTGCCTTGATCCATTGCAAAAGGGAGGCTGAGAAGAATCCAATGCCACCAGAATGATTCTGAACCGGTGAACACAGCCCCCCAAAAACAGCCGAGAAGGAAGTCTCTCCCTCCAAGCTGACAAATGTATTAAACCCTAGGGAAAGCCAAACTAAACCACACGTTCACATTTACTCACGAGTAAGCATACAAGCCTTGGCTCGTGTTGAAAGTCAGGCAAACAGGAATGCAAGGCCATCAGAATGGTCCTGATTTGATAAATGGCGAGCTCAACAAATGCTCTAGAACAGTGGTTCTCTGCAACCCACCAGTTCGTGTAAAGGTTCCCCCAACCCTTTCAAGGGCAGGGGAAGGGGAGAGGCAGGGAAGTGATCCCCAGGATTGGGTCTGTATGGGGGGGGGTACTTTTTACTCACGTTACGTAGGCAGGGCTGGAGGAAGTGCGGGGAGCCCTGCTCAGTCCTCTGTAGCGCTCCCCGAGGCTTGGAACATTCAGAAAAAGCAGGTGCAAAGCATTTCCATTTTGCAGGAGGTGCTTGGCCCCTGCTGTTTCTGAACATTCCAAGTGTCAGGGAGCACTGCAGAGGGCTGTGCAGGGCTCCCCACACCTCCTGCAGCCCTGCCTACATAACGTGAGTGAAAAGCACCCCCCCTTGCCCCTCCATACAGACGTGATCCTGGGGGTTGCGTTGCTGCCCTAGCCCCCCCCCCACAAAGACTTACTGAGGGAGTAAAGCTCCCTCAAAGTTTCAGAACCTCTGCTCTAGAAGGCAGCTCCGTCCCCACCATAAAAAGGATAAAAACAGAGGCTTCAGCTGGTAAGGTGAAAATTTTTTTTTCTGTTTTAAAGCCCAATCCGCTTACCGCCAGCGCACACTGTTGCAAACATGCCATAAGGCACGTTTGCGGTCCCTAGTGCTGGTGCTAGCCCAGCACTGGCTGGCGCTGGGCTAGCACTGGTGGAGCACCAGAGTTCTGCCACTTGGCGGTTGCACTCAGCGGTCGCATAAATAAATATTTTAATTTATTCAATTACTTATAGCCCACCTATCTAGGGAAAATGGTGCAATTTCAGTGCTTGCCATGGGCAGTTTCAGTGCTTGCTGCATTCTCAGGAAAGCACTTCCTGCTTGATGATCTCACTTCCGGCCATGATATCACTTCAGGTAGGTCTTGAGCAGATTGTCATTCTGAAAAGTGGGTTCTGGTGCAAAACGTTTGAGAACCACTGCATTAGATGATCCCCACACTCCCCAGTTATAAAAACATGACAGATGCTCTTTCCCCATACTTCCACAATTTTGTAAACCTGTACAATATTCTTCCTTATTTGCCTTACTTTTTCTAAATTATAAATCTAGTTTTGGAGCCAATAATAAAATACCGTTGGACTGGACTCAATGCTGAACACACCATTTAAAAAATAATACTGTTCACCTAATCACTAATAATCAATATGGACTCTAGGAGCAAACGTGACTGGCAAGATATGAAATTATGTTTTTTAAGGTTCTTTGAAGCCTTTTCAAAAGGCAGGGGTTTTTCTTCTACATACACCTATGATATGGAGAACTGACTTCAAAATGATATAAGAGTAGCTGTCTTGCTGCTCTACTGGGCAATTAACAAGTAGAAAACAGACTCCTTTTCTGAACAGAAATACATCATTTACCTAGTTACTCACTCAATTTGTATCCTGCTTTTCTCACAAAGGGCACCCAAAGCAGCTTACAAAACCATAAGACTAGTTTACAATATAAACATTAAAATATCCTAAACAGGTGGTTCTCCAACTGTTGGTTCACGGCCCACCAGTCTGGGAAGCACTGTCCCAGATCGTGCCGCCACCAGGGACGAGGGGGCTTTTTTTTTTAACTTACCCCTTTCCTGCGCTGGCCTCTGGGAGGTGTGGGGAGCCCCATGGAACCCTCTGAAGGACTCTCCGCACCTCAAAAGAATGAAAAAATGCAATCGTGACCCACTTTGCGACCCATGACAGCATGTTTTCATTGTTTTGAGGCATCGGGTGCCCTGCAGAGGGCTCTGCAGGGCTTCCTGTACCCCTCAGAGGCCAGCGCAGGAAGGGGTAGATTTTAAAAAGGCCCTTGGTTCCCAGCAGTGGTGCAATCCTGGGGATCATGTCACTGCCTTTTCACCATCCCTACAAAGACTTACCAGGGTTCTCATACTGTGTAAGAGTTTAAGAACCACTGTCCTAAACATTAAAACCTTAAAAATATCACGATAAAACACAAAAACAGCCGCAGTCAACTCCTAAGAAAGAGAAAAACCCCTTGCATTAGTGCTAATCCTATCGTGTCACCAGGGTCTAGAAGAGGGGGTAAAGGCAGTTGTTTGTACCTGGGCCCAGGGTCAGGAAGGGGGCCCAGGAGCCAAAGGAGGGGGCCCAGAAATTTCCTGGGATCTTACATTCTCCAATCTCACTGCCCAAGCAGGATGCTGGGGGTAATACCGTGGGCACATTGTGACAACTACTGCCACAAGCCATACACGCCAGGCCCAGAATTGCATACATTCCTTAACAGTGTCACAACTGGGAGGAAACTGACCTGCTGCAGTAGCTCTTTGGTTTGTGGATTTTCTAACCATGAAGGAGTGTATAAGAGCTCAACGACACCGCTGTAGGACTGTAACTACTGAAAAAGTCTGTTTTGGTGTACACAGGACACTTTCCATTCTCGTGTGAGCCTAAATACAATGATAGTAATCTCATGCAATGATTTTCTGTATCTGAAATATTTAGAGAGACTTAGGGGTATGTCTGGTTGTCCATATTACTATATCTAGCTGCCAACACCGGGCAGGCAAGTAGGTAGACCTGACTTGTGCATTGGAAAGACTGGTAGACCTGGACTCCAAAGACTATTTCTGCTGTTGTCACTTTCCCCTTGCCTGTTTTGCCCCCATTGCCACCCCACCACTCTGTTTCACCCCTCCCTCTTTGGGAAGGGACCCAAAAGAAACTCTGTACCCCCTGATAAAATTCCTCTCAGAGGCCCTGTGTGTCACCTCAGAAGTAAGTCCAATTACGTTCAATGGGAATTACTCTCAGGACAAGAGAACTGGCTTCTGAGTAGACATGCCTAGGATTGCAATGTAAGTTTTTTGTGTCTGTAAAGAGATGTAATAATTTCAGTCTGCTGATGATAAATGAAAACTTAGATAGGACTGAGGGAAGGATTTTTAAATAAACCATGATAAGATAATAAACAGACACAACTATAGTGTGTAAATTTTGAAGATATTAGAAAACATAATGACTACAGTGCAACAGATGAAACAATTCTCTTTTCAAGTTATCTCACTGAAAATAAGATAATACGTATTTTAAGAATGACTACAGTATGAAATAGTCACAAACTGTAATCGTATATATAGTATTTTTGAAGAATTCATCACTCACATAGATATTGTGCTCCTTGTAGCGGATGAGGAGGTTGCGCACCATGCCAGCTTCATTTAGGTCTCCAAGGCGTATCATATCTTCAACTCCTTGTACAGAAGCAGGATGCATTGGTCGCACAGCAGACATGTTCCGAGCTGTGATCCAGAGTTCCTGAAACACAACTGCTTCTAAGTAATCTGCTTGGATTGTACATATTAGCTCAGAGTACTCAACTTGGAAATACTTCTGGGCAACCCAATTCTATGGAGAGTATCGTCCTGTGGTACTACAATGCCAAAACAGCCACCGCTGTATCCCATGGAGCCAAGAAGGCAGCTGGAGGCTCCTTTACCCCAAGTCAAATTCAGGCAGCTCCTATAGGTCTACTCAGATCTGCGTCAGCTACTTAGCTGGCGCAGAACCAATAAGACATATGTACAGCTCTGAGGCCCAGAAGGGGGGGATAGGATGCGGCAGCCATCCCCACTCCTTCCCAGGCCTGAACCGCCCTCTTGCTTGCCCTCCCCTCACCCAATTGCATCTTGCCCCCCACCTTCTCCACCTCCATTCTGCCCTCCTCCACCTCCTGGCAGTTCATGTACCCTGGTTGGCGGGCACAGCTCCAGTGCCAGTAGAGGCCTACTGGCACTAGCCAGCATGAGATCAGGTTGTGAGTCATATTTGAGGCAGGTCATAAACCAAAATATTCCCAGATGTGCATTCAAACACAGTGTTGAACTTCAAATGTGGGCTTTTGGTTTGGCCCATGACGCCATAAAAGCCAGGATGGTGTTGTGGTTCTGGAGTTACACTTAGATCCAGATGATCTAGGTTCAAATCTCTACTCAGCCATGAAGCTTCCTGGGTGACCTAGGACCAGACGCTATCTCTCAGTCTACCTAGCTCACAGGGTTGTTGCAATGACAAAAGGAGGAAAGGAACTATGTACACCACTCTGAGTCAACACTCATGCTCAAGTTTCTAATGATACAGCATTATATAAAACATTTGGGCCTGTTGAATAAAATATTCTATTGCCTACCTTGCCTTCATCATCCTCCAGCAAGAACCGACCTGACTCAGAAATCTTTACTACTGCACCAATGGGCACATCAAACTCACTGCCTGAAGGAGATTCTATCCAAATGTGATCACCCTGGAGAGAGAAAAATGTAACAGTCAAGTCCTTCCTCATACATGGATACACGGTGACTTCCATTGAGCCTCAAGAAGTGGGTCCATGACTTTGAGGGAATGAGCAGGTTGCATGAAATGCTTGTTCTTAGGATAGTGAGAGACCTGTCCTTGGGAGGTCTTAGGAAAGCTGTTCTACATTTTTAGCATTTCTTATTCTAATAATGGGCATTTCCATTGTTAGTATTTGTAAGCAGCTTTGGGGCTTTTTGATGAAAAGCACCTAAACAAATCAAAAACATAATTCACAATCAGCAAATATTTGACTAATAAAAAGCTTCTCTACAGGTAAGACTGATATCATGTTTTATAAGATCTTTAAAGGCATTATACGATTTGAAAAAAAGCTGGAGAAAGACAAGTGAAGGGAGGGGGATGGAGCTCATATATAAAAATGAAACATAATTATAAACTACAATGAAAAATAAGATCCAAAAATTCAAGGCTATGAGAAGGGAAGGGCTTGATGACCTGGATAATAATATACCTGCAATGATGAATCCCTACTGACAGTCTTCTCTACTGTTCTCTATGCGCCCTGCAAAGTAACTAAAGGAATACAGGAGAAAAGCTCCCTGCTAACTGGGCAAAGAGGCACCTTAAGTAGTGTCCTCTTATATTTTTCAAGAGAAAACCAACTGTCCCTCTTCTCCTATGTGTGGCGTCTTTTCCAGAGGCTGTTGCTGGTGTCTCTTCTGACTGTGAGCCCTTCGGGGCAATGAACCATTTATTTATTTATTTATTTATTTTACTATGTAAACAGCTTTGTGAACTACTCTTGTTGAAGATATTCACTCTCCAGGTGAAAAAGGTGTGGAGTATGAAAGGTGTAGCCAGTGCTTAGTAGCATTTAAGGCCTCAATCACACTCTTGACTTTACTAGAGCACGTTGCACACATGGAACTATTTGAAGTCCTGCTATCCTTGCCTGCCTTGCTGCCATCCAGATGCTTTATGGGTTTCTGTTTCTGGACAGCTCAGAAACATCATTGCAGTCATGACACAGGAACTTTTGATAGAGAAAGTCACCTGCTAAGCCAGGGGTGTCAAACATAAGGCCCAGGGGCCAGATGTGGCCCCTGGAAGCTTTTTATTTGGCAGCGCTGAGCAGCACTGAGGTGTTACTGCTGAAACAGCAGCCCACCTGAAAATTGGGCTCTCCCATATCTTGAAATATGATCAAGATTTGCATATTTTCTCTTCTGTCATTTGCAATTAATGCAGTTAATGAGAACAAAGTGCTGTTTTCTGGCTATCAGCTGCTTAATGGTGTCACTTTCTGGTTAATGACGTCACTTCTGGCCCTCAGCAGGTGCCCTGAATGCTAACTTCGGCCCTCTGTATGAAATGAGTTTGACACCCCGTGCTAAGCTAATGTAATTATTGCTCTCTTGTTAGACTCAATGTAAACATAACATATAATCATGTACATCTTTCCCGTGTGTATTTTTTTTAATAAAGAAAAAGCACCCTCAATAGACTGCAAATTTAAGTGAAGAATGTGAGGTTTATAGCAGAATACACACCACTCAGGCAGCCCAATCCTGCACTCCGGGCACCAAGGGTTGCAGAGGCGCTAAAAATGGCTGCCGCTGCATCCGGCACACTCTGCAGGCAGCACCGGTGGCTCCTTGGGAGAAGAGGACTTTGTCCCCTTCCCCCAGGTAAGCTGAGTAGTCCCACAGTGGAGCTACTCAATTCTACATCGACCAGAGAGTTGGTGTAGAATTTTGAGAATTTTGGCCAGAAGTCCAAAACAGAGACTCAGGATCTGGTGGAACTAAGTTCCACTGGTCCCACTTTCCTCCCACCCTACTCCCCTCCCACCCTCTCCCCACCCTTCCCCCACCTCTCCCACCCTGGAACACCTCCTCCCTGCCTCCCTGCCTCCCCACCCCCTCACACCCCCACTGACCTCTCTGCTGCCCAGTGGTCTGTGTGACTGCTCAGTTGTGCAGCTGCGGTGCTCAGTCAGCACTAGTTCGACACCAGCCAGCACTGGGGCCCGAAAACATGCCTTATGGTACATTTGCAACAGTGTGTGCCAGCAGTGAGCCAGCGTGCACTGGTTAGGATTGGGCCCTGTGTCATGTCTAGTTTAGCATAGTACTTGAACTATATCTTAAAATATGCCTTATAAGAACCAAAGATTGGACTTACTTTTCTGAGAACCACCATCTTGATTCAAGGTGACACATGCAGCCTATGTTCAGAGAGAAAGAGAATATAACCAGACACAAGAAGCTAAAAACTTGTACCAAAAAGGAAAAAATGGAATTAATAAATACTGTAGAGCAGGGGTGCCCAAACCCCGGCCCGGGGGCCACTTGCGGCCCTTGAGGCCTCTCAATGCGGCCCTCAGGGAGCCCCGAGTCTCCAATGAGCTTCTGGCCCTCCAGAGATTTGTTGAAGCCCGCACTGGTCCAACGCAACTTCTCTCAGCGTGAGGGCAACTGTTTGACCTCTCGTGTGAGCTGTGGGATGAGAGCTCCCTCCACTGCTTGCTCTTTCACATCTGTGATGCAGTAGCGGCAGCAAAGGAAAGGCCAGCCTTGCTTTGTGCAAGGCCTTTTATATGCATTGAGCTATTGCAAGACCTTCATTCATTCATATAAGTTCATCTTTAATATATTCATTTATGTAAACTTATGTAAATTTATTCAAATTTTAAATGTAAATTAATTCTTTTTTTCTCCTGGCCCCTGACACAGTGTCAGAGAGATGATGTGGCCCTCCTGCCAAAAACTTTGGACACCCCTGCTGTAGAGATACATTTTGTTATTTCTTGTGTGGGAGATGGGTTGAGGGCAGAGACTAGAACTGAGAACAGATTGTGGAAATAAATCTTAATCAGGTTTGTATAACTACTCATGATTCCTGATTGTGTTTAACTTAGATCAGTGGTACTCAAACATTTCCGGCCAGTGGCTCCCTTGACCCCCGTGGCTGTTAGACATGACTCCCCATCATGTTCCTGTGGGTTGGAAATGACATCATTTCCTGAATGAATGAATGAATGAATGAATGAATGAATGAATGAATGAATTTCATTCATCATCATTTCCTGAATGAATGAATTTTCTGAAGAAATACAGCCTTTCCTGCAAGAGTTCCTGAATGAATTTCCTGCAAGAGTCCTGATGACTGGTAAAATAGGAAGCGTTTTATTTGGGGAGGGGGAGGAAAGCGGGAAGGTTTGGAGATCGAAAGGGGGGAGTGGAAGAGGGAGGGGGTTGAAAAGAGAGATTTCACTTTGATGAGAAGCAATCCCAGGCTGGGAACTAGGAACCAGCCAGACAAGGATCAGCAAGGTTAAGGACTGCAAGCTGAGCATGCTTGGTACTTGCCAGATGGGGGTTGGGGTTGAAGAACTTTGGAAACAACATGCAGGGAACACAGAAGGCAGCAGCCTCGGAGTGGAGGGAGAAGAGGGAGAGGCGGCAGCAGCCACTCTCGCAGCTGAGCAACTCTCGTTTCTTCTGCTTTAAAAAAAAGCGCAGATGAGGGGCAGAAGACAAGCTCGTATTCTGCCCAGGGGTGTGACAGTATCGCTGCAAGAGGACATCCCACGCCTCCCCTTTCCGTTCCTGGTGCCTCCCTAAAGAGCCGCGCTGCACAGTTTGAATAACACTGACTTAGATGTTTGTGTATACTGACTGAGAAGGTTTAAACAAGTTGATTCACTATCTGCCTTTTAAAGCAATTTTGTTCTTCAAAATCTTAAATTGGGTAAGCTAAAACTACCAGATGTTTTGCTTATAAAGTATATTCTTATTACAGAAGACTCATGGGATTTATGGTCTCCACTATCTCGAATGAAATATCAAAATGGTGGCAGACATTTTACGCATCTATTGCTTTTATTAGTCTTTGTCTTACAGAGGCAGTTAGGACTGGGATTCAACAGGACTGGGATGGTGCAAGTACTGAGAGGATTGAGATGCTGAACAGGCACAATGCACTGGACACTGTTCTCATGCAAGTCCCACTTTTTTACAGTAAGAATAGCACTTAGGATCCATTCAAAATCTTTGTACCCAAAAGTTGAACGCTACCATTATTTTTGAATTATTATATGAGACTTTAGGTTCTTGGATAGGCAACAGCTTTCCTACATCACTGTGTGGCAACAGACAACTTAAAAGTCTCAAGGGAAAAATTCTGAATAATAATAATAATAACTTTATTTCTACCCCGCCTTTCTCCCCGAAGGGACTCAAGGCGGCTTACAACATATTAAAAACAATTTAAAAACAAATAAAAACATATTAACACATACTAAAAACAGCAGTCAGAGTAAAAATAGGTAAAAAGAGCATAGAGCAGCAGCAAGTCATAAAAGAATCAGGCCTGTAAAAAAAATATTAAAAGATGTTAAAAAGATGTTAACACGCTCTGAAAACACGCTCAAAGGAATAACCTATAATTTCAGGCAGTTCAGATACTACCTGCCCCATAGCACAGAATTGCCAGTTTCAAATATTGAAGAGTAAATTTCCAAAATAATGAAGAATGCAAGTTGAAAATGTTAATTACTATGTTCTAAAACGTGTTTTCTTGATTCAGAGCATTTGGTTCTTCCAATTTTCCCCTGCATAGCTTTGGTTACAAAAATGTTTTGTTGTTGTTAGCGTTCAAACTGGCGATTTAACTTTTGTATGTTTAGAATTCAGGAACTCAGGACCTGATTGTATACATGTTCACTCAGAACTAAGCCTCACTGCATTTATCAGTGCCTCCACTTTCAAACATCAGTTGAAATGTTGGTATTAACAAGGATAAAACAATTATAAAAATTGCATAAGTGAAATGCAGTCAGAACTCACAACTTGCAAACTGCTTGAATTTTGCTGCTTACCTTTTGCTTCTCATTACACCAAATAAACTTATTCTTGCAATAAATTAATATATTTCACAGCTGGAAGAAGCGAGAGACAATGTATTACCTGTCCAGAAGAATAGTTGTGTAGTCAGGCTTCCAATTTTCACTTTCACAGAAGTTCTGTAAGTAATAAGACAGGAAAGTCAGGTGCAAGAAGTCAGTGGTGGAGATCTCTGCCCTGAAAAGACAGCCATTCCATGAAGGAGGAAATAACGAAAGATCCTGTCATGGTTATTTATTACAGGACTTTGTCCCCTGGCTGGAATATCTTCCATTTCTGCAATTGAAAATGAAGTCAGTTCCTGATTTCATGGGGCTTGATGAGTGTCTTTTAAGCTCTTTCTTGCATGCAATGAAAATCTTTAGGCCTGGCTCTTTAAGCTAGAAACAAGAAATTAAGGGGGAGTTTGCTTGAGCCGTACAGTGAACTTGGAATGTTCCCCATCAGCCACCCTAATAAATACTTAATTTATTACAAAAATAGCATTATTTCCATATTGAAATTATTATCAATGAGATAAATTTAGAGAAGCACTTCAATAGTGAAGTTTTTATCCAACCGCATCTCATTGATCCTAACAAAAACTCTGCCACAGAAGCCATTTATACTCTAATTTCTATAGACAGAAACAGACTTTCTAGGGCCAGCCCACACAATTTGGCTACTAGGTTTATACCCAGTTCTTTGACCATGCTCCTATGCAACAAACCCATAACTGACAAAAAGAAAACAAGTTTTATTATAGCTATCTTGCTGTACCACAGGAGACTATGGGGTTCTCAAATGGAAAAAGTCCTGCTCTTGTAGAATTCCCCTAGTGCAAGAGATGCAGACAGTGGCTCGGATAGTGACTGGAAAACAAATTATTATCTAGTGCCCTTTTCTTTCAGAAGGTTGCAAAGACCTCTCTAATCCATCTCTATTCCTTCTATTCATTAATACTGTCCCATATTTTGTGGCCTCTCACCTATCTCCACAGTGGAATTTCCTAACTTGTCTCCTTTTCCATAAAACAAAACAAAATTGGCATAGCAAGATAAAAAGAACCACAGAAGTTGTGTGGGCAGCTGTGCTCTGCTGAACAGAGAAAGCCAAGCCACAGTAATCCATACTCGGATGACCTCCAGGATTGACTACTGTACTGTGTTTTATGTGTGGCTGCCTTTTAAGACTGTTTGGAAATTGCAGTTAGGTAATAGCACCATTGAGCAACTAAGGCCACAATCGTAACCCCTTATGTCAGTGCTTTTCAGCACTGACATAAGGGCAATGAAGCTCTGAGGTAAGCGAACAAACATTCCCTTACTTTGAGGAGGCCTCTGTGAGTGACACCCAACTGCAAGATGTAGCGAATGTCTCATTGGCACCGCTATGCCAGTGCTGGAAAGTATTGACATAAGGGGTTAGGATTGCAACCTAACTGGGACATCTATGAGGCTCAGCATCCACAGATTTCAGTATACATGTATGCCAAGCCCACTTCTGGATGGCCTCAGAGGACCTCCTGAACATGACTAGAAGTAACTTCTGGTGTGAGCTGGAAACATCCGGTCACTTCTGGAGGTGTTCTGAGGTCATCCAGCCATGAATTTAATTATCTGCAGAATTCGGTATCTGCTGGGGGTCCAGGTAGGGATTCCCTACAGTTACGGAGGACCCACTGTACAATTCAAAGTGCCGGTCATTACTTTTAAAGTCCTACATGGCTTGGAACCTGGAGACCTGAAGAAACTCTTGCTCCCGCATCAACTTGCCTGTGCACTGACTTCAGAAGCCCTCCTGTGAGTTCTCCCACAATCTGAAGTAAGGTGGGTTCTAACTGAGGAGAGAGCCTTCTTGGTGGCAGCTCCTTTTGTGCTTATCTTGTCAACCTTTTGGCACCAGGCAAAGGCCTTTTAATTATCCTTGGCTTTTGAAGTGTTGGGTTTAAACCGCTTTACTTGATGCTCTTAACAGCTGTTTTCATTGTTGATTTCACCGTGAATTTACCTGTTTGGTTGTGATTTTATTGTTAGATTTTGGTTTCTCCTTTTGCGAACCACCTTGAAAATGTGGTTGAAGGGCAGTTAAAACAACAACTCTTGAGTGATAGTCCTAATTACCTCTGATAGCCCTCTAAATGCCATGATATAATTCTGTTGCTTCTATGTATTAATCTATTGTTCCAACTGTATTATAGTAATAACCCCCCTTAATTTTTTTAGTAAAGGAAAAAAATTCATGGTGCAATCAGTGAGCAGGTAAATAAGCCATCACAGTTCTCACTGAAGTACTCTGTAGCACACAGACATACTAGAAAGTGTAATTACAGGTGAAAGGGTAAAAGACAACTAATTTATACCATTGTCAATCAATAGTGTTGAACAATTGAGCTAGTAAAGTGTATGTTAAACTATGTAATGCTAGGTGACATTCTCCTATTCTGTAGAACAGGATATCTATATGAATATATACTAACAGAACTGCTCAGCAGTATCTTAATTAAGAGTCTGCCATCTGGATAAAAGAGCTTAAATGGCACATGGCTCTTACATGGGTATTTTCTTCTTTCTTTTGAAATTAAATTCACAAGTATGTTGTTACTCATCTGTTGCACAGGGTCAACAGTTGTGTTTACATTAGTCGCAACTGCATATCTGTGGCACTGGACTGCGATAGTCCTGGATGTAACAGCCCACTGCTAAATGCTAATGTCACATTATGTATCTTTTGCTTTCTGCAACTTCCCACTGACCATCTCTCTTTGCCCAAGCAGATTTGTGGTGCTAAGTCTAAAGTTAAATTTCAAAAACACACAGCAGGGAGTAAAGTCAAGAGAAAAACCAAAATACATACCGACGAAAGATCTCAGGTCTTTCCCCAATTTTCTCAAGCATATTTAGCTAAATTAAATTTCTTACAGCTTATTCATGCTGCTGAGAAAAGAATAAAATCAGGATAGCTCTTAGATACATGGTATAGCACACCTATATACATACATCCACCCACCACAAGGAAGGGCTTCTTATTCTGAGCGTTACAAGGTACGTCATTCTTCCCTGCTGTAAAATCTCATTAGGATCTATGTGTCGTTCATCCTTCCCTTTGGGATGTGGCCAGCATAGTATTAAAAGCACACACTGCAGATTATTTGTGTCAAGATCTGCCTCATCAAATACAGACATCTGCACACGCAACAAATACAAACAGGTACCTTCATAATTATAAACACGTTTACATGTGTTGTACTTCTCTGTGGAATCAGAACAAGAACTATCATTATTTTGATAAATTACTGTTGTAACATAGTCTCATTAAAAGATTTGCATATGACACACAAGAAATCAGGAACTGTGCAAAATGTGATTGTTATATTCCTAGGCTTATAAAAAACAATTTGAAAAGCTTGCTTCTATGGCACTGCCTCAGGTATGTGCACTGGGATCAGCAGGGAAACGGTCTTTCAGCACAAAGTGAGTCACCTAGTACCTGCTAGTTGTCATCAGGCTGACTGGTAGCAGCACTAGAGGTCACAGTCAGTAGGAGCATCTTGTAGCTGCTTTAAGTCCATCTGTCTGATTCTCTAGACCTGTGAATGAACCTTCCAGCCCCAGAAACAAAGAATCTGTGATGGAGTGAAATACGCAACACTATGGGAATGGGCTTCTGGTTATGAGCTCAGCATAAAGCAACAATGGTATCAGAAGGCATGTTGCTGAAATTAGGCATATTTAAATATGTTTAAATAATGTAAGCATTTGTACTGTAAGGAACACAAAAGAAAAAAAAGTAAGGCCAAAGGACTATTTGCAAACCCATGCTTAGTCTAATCTCTCTCCTGAGGATTATTAAGATAAATGAGGTAAAAATGGTCAACCACAACATAAAGCAGGAGCAATGGAAAACTAGCACAAAAAGTTTGGGATACGCCTATTTACGTAACACAAGTAGCTCCACAGTCTACTGGACTCATCATAGCAAAGGCAGGCTCACAAATCACATGCCAGGAATCTGTAATAAGAATTATAATTCTGAGCTTTTAACTTTCTCACTTTGGCAAGCAGGAGATTTTCTGACAGAAAACCCATCTGCAGATTTCAAATGTTTCTCTTTAATGGACTGATCCTTGCCGCAGGATGTGGTGCTGGCATCTAGCCTAGACGCCTTTAAAAGGGGATTGGACAAGTTTCTGGAGGGAAAATCCATTACAGGATACAAGACATGATGTGTATGCGCAACCTCCTGATTTTAGAAATGGGTTATGTCAGAATGCCAGATGCAGGGGAGGGCACCAGGATGAGGTCTCTTGTTATCTGGTGTGCTCCCTGGGGCATTTGGTGGGCCGCTGTGAGATACAGGAAGCTGGACTAGATGGGCCTATGGCCTGATCCAGTGGGGCTGTTCTTATGTACTCAGATGTAAACTCCCCTGTATGTTCAGTAATGTACTTCTCACATACAGAAGTACAGAGGGATTACAGCCAAAGGCTGCATTCCTTTGCACGCTCACGTAGAATGTTGAGCTGAATTCAGCGGGATATATTTCTGGGTAATCATTACATTGCCAAGTCTGACTGAAGCTGTTCCCCTCCCCCCACTCCAGCATGATGTAGTTTTGGCAATGACTACAGGCCCTGGTAAAATCTCCAGGATTGCTCTCAAGAACCTTCTGGAAAATAATTCTGGTGACTGGAGACTCCAGGCCAGTCTTGGAGGTTTGGCAACCCTAACGAACATGCACGTAGGACTGCACTGTAAGGCTCCAATCCTACCCCAAGTCCCACTGAAGTCGGTTTATTCAGCCTGCTGCTGAGTCAAAAAGATCAAGCTACACCAGCAGTTCCCAGACTGAGGCCTTATTTTGGGTGAAAAATACATTCACAAAATATTAAGCCTATTATATTTACGTGTGGGTGTGTTTAATATTTTGTGAACATATTTTTCACACACACACGTGCACTATAAAAATACGTATATGTTTTAAGTATATACACTCACAAGTATATATACAATACATAATATACAAACGTATTAAGTATATGTGTCCATCCATATTGGCAACCTTCAGTCTCGAAAGACTATGGTATCGCGCTCTGAAAGGTGGTTCTGGAACAGCATCTAGTGTGGCTGAAAAGACCAATTCGGGAGTGACAATCCCTTCCACACTGGGAGCAAGTGCAGTCTGTCCCTGGTCTGTCTCCCTGGCTATGGGCCTTCCTTCTTTGCCTCTTTGCCTCAGACTGTTGGCCAGGTGTCTCTTCAAACTGGGAAAGGCCATGCTGCACAGCCTGCCTCCAAGCGGGCCGCTCAGAGGCCAGGGTTTCCCACTTGTTGATGTCCACTCCTAAGGCCTTCAGACCCCTCTTGCAGATGTCCTTGTATCGCAGCTGTGGTCTACCTGTAGGGTGCTTTCCTTGCATGAGTTCTCCATAGAGGAGATCCTTTGGGATCCAGCCATCATCCATTCTCACGACATGACCGAGCCAATGCAGGCGTCTCTGTTTCAGCAGTGCATACATGCTAGGGATTCCAGCACGTTCCAGGACTGTGTTGTTTGGAACTTTGTCCTGCCAGGTGATGCCGAGAATGCGTCGGAGGCAGCACATGTGGAAAGCGTTCAGTTTCCTCTCCTGTTGTGAGCAAAGAGTCCATGACTCGCTGCAGTACAGAAGTGTACTCAGGACGCAAGCTCTGTAGACCTGGATCTTGGTATGTTCTGTCAGCTTCTTGTTGGACCAGACTCTCTTTGTGTACATATATACATACTGGATCTGTATGTATGTACATATGTATGTACATATATGCACATATGTACATACAAGACCTGGATCTTGGTATGTTCCGTGAGCTTCTTGTTGGACCAGACTCTCTTTGTGTACATATATACATACTTACATATATAATACATATACGTATAATATATATATTATACTTACAAGATATACATATAATATATATAGACTTACAGTATGCCTGTGGGCCTGTGTGTGTGTGTGTATATAAACACATACATATACACAAGTTTAAGACATGTGTACATATATATGTGTGTGTACAAACATATCTTTTACATGTATCTATATATGTATCTTAATATAAATACGTATACCGCATATCTTTGTTATATGTATATATTTTTCACGTGTATCTATGTATGTATATATCTTTATCTACGCATATATGTCACATACACGTATGTTGCTGCGTGTTCTGTTTCTGGGGGGAGCGCAGAGTGCTCGCCCCTCCCCTCCTCCAGGAGTCCCAGAGCGCCCCCTCCTCTGCCTGGGGCAGGGCTGAAACAGGGGGGGATGAACCGGAAGCGCGGCCCTACGCGTCACTCTTCCCGCCTCCGAGGCTCTAGCGTCACCCTTCCAAAGCTCGCGAGACTTTGTCCTCTCGCGAGGCCTCGCGATATCTTGCGACCCGGCCTGTGCTGCTCCTCCTCTGCCCTCTTCGAAGGCAGGGCGGGAACAGGCAGGCTCTGCGCATGCGCAGGAGGCTCTGCCGGGAGAGACGGGGGCGGCACCGTCTCAGAGCGGCGGAAGTTCCTGCCTGCGGCGCGGGGGCGGGCGGGGGGCGGCGGTGCTGGCGCTTCCGGCGCTTCCGGCCCGGAACCTGGAAGTTGATTCGCTGCCCGTCCCCCGCACGCCTCTCCGGTGCTCCCCCCGAAATCGGAGCCCCGCCCCCTCCGTCGGTCGCTCGCTGTTGGAGGCGGGGCTATGGAGGCGGCGTTCTTCGGCGGGGAGCAATCGGGTACGTGCGCGGCGGGCGGGCTGCAGAAGGGGGGCGGCCTGGCTGCGGGGTTGGTTCTCGCGGGTGGCCTTTAGGGCGGCATGCGCAGCACAGCCTGTGGAACTCCCTGCCACCTGGTGTGCTGACGGCGCCTGGCCCGGGCGCTTGGGGTCCGGAGAGCTCAGTGTCGTTGGCCCGTGGAACTCCCTGCCACCACACGTGCTCGTGGTGCCTGACCTGGATGACTGTTGTCGTCTCAGGGCAGTGTCATTAACCTGTGGAACCCCTTGCTACAGGACGTGGTGATGGTGCCTGTCTTGAGTGCCTGTGCTCATGAGTGCTCAGTGTCATTAGCCTGTGGAACCCCTTGCCACAAGGATCCAATTGTACACCTGTGGGCTGGGCAGAAATGGGTTGCACAGCATAGTGTGGGGTTCAGAAGATGATTCTGTTGGTCATAGTTGTATCCTACTGAAACTGACTGAGTACCTGTGCTTGCTAGTCCAAGCTAGTCAGGCTTGTTTATTCCTGGGAACTTGCATTTGGATTTTTTGTTGGTTCCTCCCTTTCCTCTGTGCCCATCAACATATTTTTCTTTACAGCAGCACTCATCATTGAGGGCCCTGTCCTATCCAATTTTCCAGTGCTGGTGCATCCGTGGCAGTGGGGCATGCAGTGCATCCTGCGGTGGGGAGGCAGTCACAGAGTCCTCCTCAAGTTATGGGAACATTTGTTCCCTTACCTCCGAACTGCATTACGGCTACACCAGTGCTGAAAATTTGGATAGGATTGGTCCCAACTGATTCTTATTTTGCATTTGTATTTAGGTACAGCTACCTGAGTACAAAATATAGAAAATTTTTATCCGATGTGATATTTTGCATCTAAAATTTGGTGTACATCTCTTCTTAAAATGTTCAGAAGTTGTTATAAGAAAACGGCAGAGTTACTGCTTTAGTGCATTTTAAAGAGACGTATGCATGGCACTTGATGGAGCCTAGTGTTTTATATTCACACCCAAGTGTGGGTATTGGTACACCCAGCCATGGCCTTCTCCCTGTCCTGGGAGATTTGCCTGGCATCCAGTTTTAAGTTAGGATTATTTTGTCAGGCCTTTCATTAACAGATTATGCTTGTTTGCTGCCTTTCAACTGTTTAGGGATTTTCTTCTCCCATTTAACTGGTGTATATGAATACAGCACATAAGACATTTGTCTTTTGTTCTTCTCCAGCATATCTATTTAAAAGCTAAGCCCAGTGAATCACTCTACGTTTCAAAGGAATTTCATAGATCCAAGCATCCAGCATTGAATTCAGCCTCCTCTTCTCAGGGAGGGAGAGTTGATTCAATTTCATCTAGTTTCTTTCCAGGATCTCAATACAATTCTATTTGTTATCTGTGTTCTCCTAAACAAGTACCCATGTAGCGAACCATATTTCTCTTCCTAGGATTGTAGCTTTACCAGCTAGTTACCTTATTCTTGCGCCTCAGTGTTGATGTGACTGCCTTCAGAGATGCCATAATGTCTCCTTATTAGCCAAGTTCTCAGACACACAGTTCTGTGCAGTTTTCATTGTGTTTCTGGGCCATTAAGATTACACAGAAACATTTTTTTCTGAACAAGGTGTATTTTGTTCATCATAACTGAACCTAGGATCCTGGACTGATGGATTTGACCAAAGGGATTTGACGAATTTGATCCGTACAGACGAATTTGGCCAAATGGAAACTTAGATCTTGAATCTGTGGCAATGAGATGTGTAGGTGGTAATTACATTGCATCTTGGTTTGTCATGTTTAAATATCAGCATTGTTTGGAAAATTGTTTTTTTTCAAATTAGTTTCCATTCATTGAGTATTTTTACTCTTGTTTTGAAAGGAAGACATGATCATTTTTCATATGATGACCACTTTTGTTTTTGTGGCTCAGGAAAAACAAAGGATCTTGTGTACTAACTTGTAAAATGCCCCTTCCACACATTTCTTAAGAAGAAATTTCTTCCCTGCTTGCTGTCAAATGAATAGAATTTGACACATCTTCAAAATACTGAGTTTTTGCTAGCTGGCAGATGTCAAATACTTGAAACTTAAATCAACACCTTTTTATTAAGTCTTGTGTTGTGAGTTGCAAGTATGTGTACTTCAGTGAAAACTTACTTCTTGAGCACTGAAATAATTTTAGGCACACGGTTGATGTTTGCATTTTGTACTGCTTCTTGCAGTTCTGTTATGACCCAGGGCCAAAATTAAAGTAAATGGGAGGTGCTGCCTTTAATTCAGAAACTGGATGTCTAGTAGCAGTTTCCCTTCTGTTACCATTATTTCATATGTTCAGCAGTTTCTTGATGAAGTATGTTAAGGTTTTTTCTGATTTTCTTTAACTGTTGAAGATGATGGTGGAGCCACTCCAGTACAAGATGAGCGTGAGTTAGGATCAGATGCAGAAGCTAATGAAAATGAACAGCACTCTGGATCAGAAAATGGAAGCATAGGACAACATTCAGAGGTAATAGAGAAACAAATAAAAATGCACCACTGGAAACAAGTAGAGTTTTTTCTATTGCTTAGAGGTCCTAAGTTTGGAGACCACTGCTGTAGACCAACCCAAGTACTTTATCCAGTTAAGAAACTAAGCCAAACAGTATCAATAACATTATCAAGGAGAGGAACTAAACATTCCCAACAGTTCTGTGCAGACCCCTGAAACGTTTTTGTGTGTATCCTGTCATGTCATATCTCTTCAAACTAGTAATGGTGCTGAGGCTATAATCCTTACTTACTTGGTAGTAAACCCCATAGAGCAATGTTTCTCAAACTGTGGGTCGGGACGCACTAGGTGGGTTGCGAGCCAATTTCAGGTGGGTCCCCGTTCATTTCAATATTTTATTTTTAATATATTAGACTTGATGCTACCATGGTATGCGACTACATTTGGAGAAATGTTACAGACCTGTACTTTTAAATGTATATTCTTTTAACAATGATAGTTAATGGGGCTTACTCCTGGGTAAGTATGGGTAGGATTGGAACCTAGGATTGTACAAAATTTTCCTGCTTGATGATGTCACTTCCGGTCATGATGTCACTTCCATTGGGTCCTGACAGATTCTCTTTCTAAAAAGTGGGTCCCGGTGCTAAATGTGTGAGAACCACTGCCATAGAGTATAGTGAAACTCCTAGTCAACATGCATCATATTGCATGGTATTAGCAAGTTAAAAACATGGCTAAACAAAAGTATTGGAAGGCAGAAAAAGAATCGGTCTGAAGGAAGGTCACTAAGGGCCATCTTGGATTTTAGAACTAGAGTAGAATATACAGAGGAGAGACTGTTAAGATTTGTCTTGGGAATCATTTCATGCTTTCATATGTGATTTTTAGCAATGGAAATTCGTTCCTGTTGATGAATAAATTGAGAGGGCAGAGGTTGGTTGATTTACAGGATGAAGTGGATGATTTTGTATACTGGATGATGATGATGTTTAAGAGAATTCTGCCAATTGGTGTGAGGGTTTGAACCTGGATATTGTAATAAACTTTTTGCTTTGTACAGTACTACAAATTCAACTGATGTATATGGTATGGAGGAGCAAGGCTTAGGGCCCAATCTAGAGCAGTGCATGCCGGCTCACCCCCAGCACGCACTGTTGCAGATGTGCCGTAAGGCACGTTTGCAGGCATTACTGCTGGCTGAGCACCAGAATTGGCCCAGCGTGGACCCTTACTGGGACAGCGCTCTGAAGTACCTGGTGTGGCGGAGAGGTAATTCAGGGCATGGGGGGTGGGGTGGGGGTTTGGTTGGGGCCTTCGGGGCGGGCAGAGAGTGCAGGGAATGTGTGGTGGGGAGGGGGGCGGGACTGGCAGAGGTCAACTCTGCCAAATCCAGAGCCCTGTGTCAGGTTGCGTAACTTGACATGAAGCTTCTTGATTCTGCATCAGCTAAAGAGCTGCCATAGAGTTGAGTAGCCCCATTGTAGGACTACTTCTCTTGCTCGGGGAATGTCCCCTTTTCCTGAGGAGCTGCTAGCGGCTGACCAGTGCACACAGGATAGCACAACAGCTATTTTTGGCACTGTGGCAGCCCCGCACGCCAGGCAGCTCAGGATTGAACTACTTGATCCCAAGACTGTGATGGGCCACTAACTTGGTATAGCTACAGTGAAAAGAAAGGCAGCTGTTAGAATTTGCGTGTTGAAACACGTACAAGAGGCCAAACGTGTCATTCAGAAAAAATGAGAGAAGCACTTCAACATCTGTACTTTTAAAATCAGGAAGCCCTAGTTAATTTCAGCCCATTTCCCTGGTTAACATCTTTTTGGATTTATGTTTTGAACTAGTAGGCATGAGCTGGGATCCAAGATCTCCTTTAAACTTTGGGCTAGCCCAGTATTTTTATCAGCAGACCGATATGGTATATTGCCCTCAAGTCTTGAGATTTATGTCCATGTATGGGTGGGTGGACAGGACTGCTACTCAAGAAATGCAGTCCAAAGGCTTCTTGCGTGCACAGAACTAGTATGTGATTGTTTGGTGAAAGAGTGTGCGTTGCCCAAAATCTGGTCTCTAAAATGTTTGAGCTGTGCATTACAATAGCAGCTAAAATTTTGTTGGCATCTTCTAGGCATGTAACCGTGCATGGTGTAATTTTAAGTGAAACTGAAGATTGGTGCTCTTGCTTGTAACAGGCCTCATGTGAAATCCACTTGTTGAATACAGTTCTTGACACTTGTACAATTGTGAAAAAGAGAGTGTCTTACAAGTGTATGGGTAACTAAAGAAGCTCCTTATGGTTAGGGGAGCTGTGATGTTTATACAGAGCACTCTTATGCTTGCAAATATTTTCCAAATGACCTAATGTTTGGGGCAACTCCCCATGCTTCATTTGTTGGTTTTTAATGTGTTGCCTAAAAGATAACAGTGAAAAAGGGATTGGTGTGCTAAACAATTGTGTTTGTCATGTATCAGGTGTGGCATGGAAGACAATGCTGTGATACAGAGAGAAAAATTCTTATTTTTTGTGTAAAATTGTTTTGGATTGCAACACTAAACACGTTTTACATACAATTAATTCTTATTATCCTTTAGAGTCAGGTTCCTGGAAAACCTATTGGATACCAAATTAGCAGATACTGAATCATGGAATCTATAGGAAAAATGGTGTTAGGTTCCAAGGGTTTCACCATCTACTGTATGAACTTTATGAACCTGAATCTTAATTTGAAGTCTATGGGGCTAGGTGGTAGTGAGGGCTCATCAACATCGCCAACATATGATGCTTTCCCCTCCATGCTGGCTATCCCTCGACTCATTGAAGGTTGCTGGCCCAGCAATGAGACTTCAGAGTTCAGTTGTGTGGAGGGGAATGCTTCACCTGTCCTCTGCTTCAACCTGTCTCTTGGCTTCTTCTCTGCCCTCAGATGGCCTTCCAGAGACCTCTCATCATTGCCAGGGTTGTGAAGGTACTTCTGGAATCCCCAAGGTAGTGGGACAAGTCTGGAAGTGGACACAAATGTGTTGATTCTCCATGGGTCATATCAGTCCCTATGTGTAGAATTGACCCAATCCAGACAGCTTCCTAAAAAACGAAGAGTACAATTGGCTGGATGTGATTCCTGCAATCCCCTCCTCTGTTGGCCGTATACTATATAGACATTTCTTCCTTCCCCCTTCCCCCCGTATTGGATTGGTGCTGCCTTCTGCTTATGAAGAGACCACTGTCTCTTCTCCTTCTGCAACCTCCCTTGGCCCCACCTGCCTGCTCGTAGCTGTACCAAGATCCCCCACCCCAAGCGCACCGGCACAGTATTCACAGATAATGAGAACAGAGTCGCAGATAATGAGAAGTAGGTAGGAGTTATCTCCCTCTTGCAGATAAGCAAATTCACAGGTAACAAATTCACATATAAAGAGAAATGACTGTAGGTATTTTTCTGCAATTTTTATCTTTGACTTGTTTTTTTGTAACTTATTCATACCTATTTATTTATCTAGAATGAACTCAGTGATGGGGAAGGCGATAGACAGGCTAGAGAAAACCCTTTGACAGACTCTGAAAATGAAGATACCCCAAGGCAAAAACACAGTGATTCAGAAAATGAGGACGCCCCAAATCATAATGCTAGTGACTCAGAAAATGAGGGGGTTCAGAGAGGTAAAGACAGTGACTCTGATGACGACGACGACCGCCCAGTTCACCATGCCAGTGACTCTGACAACGAGGATGCTGTAAATAATCAAGCCAGTGATTCTGAAAATGAGGAGCCTCCTAAAGGCCATGCTAGTGATTCTGAAAGTGAGGAACCCCAGAAACGCTTGGCTAGTGACTCTGAAAATGAGGGATCACAGAAAGGTCATACAAGTGACTTGGAGAATGAGGAGGAACAAAAACCTCCAGCCAGTGACTCGGAGAATGAAGAGCAACAAAAAACTCAGGATAGTGATTCGGAGAATGAAACGGCCCCCAAACCTCTTGCCAGTGACTCTGAAAATGAGGGGCCAAAGGGTCAACCCAGTGACTCTGAACCAGAGGATGTTTCCACAAACCAACCAAAAACACAGCTGGAGGATAGTGATAGAGAAACTAAGAAAGAGGAGGAAACAGAGAATGTTGCTCAACTTACAGACAGCGAACAACCAGGGAAAAGGCTTCATGGCTCTGAAAGTGAAGAAGAAACTCCCGAAAAACGGAAAATAGCAGACAGCGATGAGGAAGAAGAAAAAGAAGAGGAAAAATCCACAAAGAGGAAAGCTGCAGTCCTCTCTGATAGTGAAGAAGAAGAAAAAACACGTAAGGAATTGCTAATTTAGGCCTGATTCGCAGTGCACATGCTTCATCTGATTATTCAGAAGTTGATGAGTTGTAGTTGAATTTATGAACTGATATCATAGTTGAATGCCCTAGCCTGCCCTCTGGGGCTACTTGAATCTCTGCCAGCTATATTGTTGGTGGACGTCCAAGCAACCCTTAGTAAGGTTGCCTGGCCCAGGAGGGAGGGTAGGATATGGCAGAGGAAACCTATGCTTATTGAGCTCCCTCCCATGCCTCATCTGCCCCGTTTCACCCTCCCCCTCCAAAGTGCCCTCACATCACCCTCCCCCTGCCCTTGTGCTGGTTGGCACAAACTCCCCAGCAGCCAGGTGTTTGGATCCAAAACTTGTGGACTGGCACAAGCCATCCTGCCAGTGCTGCTTGCTCCTGAGTCTTCATTTAGTGCTTTTGTTGGGGAATAGCAACACTGAGTAGTATCCATCAGTAGAGGGAGCATTTAATTCTTTTGAAGTAGTATTGTATCTGGTCCCTTTAATGGTCACTGTAAAGTGCGTGTCCTTTGATTTCTTGTGTGTGTGTGTGTGTGTGTGTAGCTTCCTTTTTGCTAACCTTTGTTGTACTACAGATGTGTGTTTCCTAGTCTCTGTTTTTCGTTATTGTTTTTATTATACCTGCATGCGCTCAGGGGCAGCCGCTTAGGGCTCCTGGTCTTTCAGTGTTGAGAACCTTCATGTGATTAAGTGTTCGCATGAGCTTACATCAGACTGTAAGTAAATTTCCATTCAATCTTAATCTTTGGCCTAAGTTTTTTGTTTGTTTGTTTTGTTTTTTGTGGCTTGATTTGCAAGCATCCTGGTAGAAGAGCAATTCTTTTGGCTGATAACCTTTTGCCTTGTTCTAACAGCTTTACGGTGCTTTTACGATGACTTGTGCTAGCGTAGCAACCAGTGCGCTGGCGGAACATTAGAATAAGAGTGGACAGTCCATTATTTATTAATCTCTTAATCTGTGTTGGCAGCTGTGAAAAAGGGCCGCATCATCTCGGATGGCGAAGAATCAGATAGTGATGCTGCCTCAGAGAAATATGAGAAGCAAAAGAAACCCATTGCCTCAGACAGTGAAGATCAAAATGATGATGACAGGGCTGATGCTGGGAAGAAGAAAGAAGAGAAGGATCTTTTTGGGAGCGATAGCGAGTCAGGAAATGAGCAGGAGTAAGTTTCTTTCAAGTGAGAAAGCCACAAGGTTGGAATATGAAATCCTGATGAGTAGGTGGACCACAGGCATTGCTGTGGGAAACTTGAGTTGAGTGGCAGCCCTGGCCGCGGCACCAAAATGGCAACCGCTGCATCCAGTGGCATCACTGGGGCCACTCAAGGTCTCCTCGGGGGAAGCCCCACAGTGGGGCTTCTCTAGTCTGCGCCGATTATTTTGCCATCACAGACTTGAGATCCCCAAGGATAGGATATGGATACAGTGGAGAAGGGCTCTGCTGGTCTCACCCCCCCTCCCGCCCCAGTTCCTCCCCCTGCCCCAGAATACCTTCCCCCCTGCCCAAGCTCTTCCCTTGCTCTGGTGGTGTCTGGTGCTGGGCCCAGCACTCCCTGCACAGATGGTGCCGTAAACATGTTTTACAGCCTAGTAAGAATGCACGGTGCTGGAGCTCAGCACCTGGGGCTAAGCTATGGTAGGATTGGGCCCTAACTGAATAGAAGAGGGGATTGCTGGTGTTTTAATTTTGGACTTGTTAGGGCTTGGTGAACAAATGCAAATCCTGCCAGTAAAAGCCATTTTTCTGTGTGATGTTGTGTATCCCTAATAAGAATTAATGCAAAATATATGCGTGATCTCTTTTTTCAGAAACCTCATCGCAGATATATTTGGAGAATCTGGAGATGAGGAAGAGGAAGAGTTTACAGTAAGTATGTTGGGAATTGTTTTTCCTTGTCTTTCCCAATCTTTCCACCTGTTTGAGGCTTCTATAAATCAAAAGTGCTCCTAGTTTTGTATTATGATTTTAAAATTGCATTACTTTGTCAGCCTTGTTGTATGTCAGGAAAAAGATGGATCTCTTTAACAGATTGGAAAGTGGTGGGCCAGCTTAAAGACTAACATAAGTCTTGTGAAATATTTCAAACTCTGTGTTTGCTATGCTTTGATGGAGCTTTACTTAGAAAAATCTTCAATAAATAGATGCACTGAATTGTATTGTTTTTAATCCAAGGGCTTTAACCAGGAAGATTTGGAAGAAGAGAAAGCAGAAAGGAAAGGAGCAGCCGAGGAGTCAGATTCTGATGACAATATCAAAAGAGGAAAGCAGTGAGTCTTTATTGTGATGATTACAAGAAACTGATTTTGCTTTGTGTCACTACATTTTGTACAATAGTTGTCAAGGTTGTTGCCCTATTCTTTCTCTTTCAGTTTGGGTGCAGTTCTTTTTGTGAAACTGTAGATTACAGTTCTAAATAGCTATAAAATTTAGAGCAGTGTTTCTCAAACTGTGGGTTGGGACCCACCAGGTGGGTCATGTGCCAATTTCAGGTGGGTCCCCATTCATTTGAATGTGTATTTTATTTTTTAAATATTAGACTTGATGCTAGCATGGTACGTGACTGCATTTGGGGAAATGATACGGATCAGTACTTTTAACAGGCTACTACGTATATGCAGTTATAGTCAATGGGGCTTAGTCAAATAGTTATAGTCAATGGGGCTTACTCCTGGGTAAGTGTGGATAGGATTGCAGCCTTTGGTTGTCGGGAATTTTTTTTGACAGATCAGGATCTGGTTAGTAGGATTCTCCTTTATTTTAAATAAATTTTTAAACTTATTGTAAACTTTTAATTTACTTACTTAATTGATTTGATTTTTGTCATATGGGAGGGGGCTAAAAATTTTCATACTTGATGTCACTTCCTGCCATGACATCACTTCCAGGTTAGACATCACTTCCAGGGGATCCGGACAGATTGTCTTTCTAAAAAGTGGATCCTAGCGCTAAAAGTTTGAGAACCACTGCTTTACAGCATATAAAGCACCTGTGTTGCCTTATGCTAATTAGTTAAAGCTAATCTGACACACAGATACACATTCATCAGGTTACAAAGTGGCTGCTCTTGTCTAACCCTATCGAAACCTTCTTCATTTCAGTATGGACTTTATGTCAGATTTTGATATGATGTTACAACGGAAAAAGAGCATGAGTGGCAAGCGCCGGCGCAACCGTGATGGTGGGACATTCATTAGCGACGCTGATGATGTAGTCAGTGCTATGATTGTTAAGATGAATGAAGCAGCAGAGGTGCGTTTTGTGTGTGTGTGTGTGTCCAAGACTCATACAACTTCAGTTCACTCAGAGTAATTGTTTTCAGCACTAGGCTGTGGAAAGCAGTTAAGTTTGCAAGGAAAACACTGAGCAAAATAAGCTGAAAGTTTTCACTGTCCAAACACTCCAGGGTTTAGGTGCAAACTAGTTAAAAAGGGTTCCCAAACCACTTTTTATTTATAAAGCAGTATAGGACTTGCCGTGATGGCCCTGCCCCTTATATTGTCCAAATTCCACGGGAACAGCAGCAAGGGTAGATGAAAGCACTGGCAGTCCAGAAGCCAACTGCATTATTCAGTGCATATGTAGTCCATGTAAAAGCAGGGATGGCCTTTCAGTGGTGACCATGAAGGCTGATACACCTCTTGGGGAGAGGCCGCAAGGTGATAGGGATTCTCAAGCACTGAAGAGGAAATAGCCGACTGATAGAATACCAAAATACAGTGAAAGAATGGAATGGGAGGGGGGTTCAGTACCTAGGCTGTTCTCAGAGCAAGAGCTGACTGACCAAATTGCTTCAGTCTGGCAGGAATGAAGAGATAGCAGGGTGGCCATGGTGGGTAAGGGCAGCAGATGGAGCAAACAACTGGCAGAACTTGAGAGTAGACTCTCCTAGGAGATGCATCTGGAAGGCAATATAATTGTGTGCACAGTTGCTGCACTGTGTCTCTACAGCAAAGCAGGAATAAAATACATTAATGTGATACTAATTTTATAAAAAAACTTGTACTGCAAGAAAAAAACCAGAATGGCACCGCTTTTCAGATTTTGTGCCTATATGATAAAATTAGAGCTAGTGCCATAGTCATGAAGTAGTCTGGTTAAAGAAGTTGTTTAGATTGTGCTTTGCAATTGGATAAACATACTGTTTTCAAGACTTCTGAATAACATGCAGATAAGCTCTAAGATGTAACTTAAGTCTGTTGCACCAGTAACGCATGGGTTTGATTTGTGTTAAACACTTTTGGTGTAACAGGCCAAAAATGCCACTGGAATTTACAAAAATGTGATGCCACCCGCGTCACTGTTTTTTTGTTTCTAGAACTGTTCTGATGAATGAAGAACAGCAAATTTGTTTTGTAAGTCTTCTGAATTGAGATTTTTGAGGCTTCCTCTTGCTGCTTATTTATAATTAAATCTCTGGCTTCCAACAGGAGGACCGACAGTTGAATACTCAGAAGAAACCAGCACTTAAAAAGCTAACATTGCTTCCAACTGTAGTTATGCACCTTAAAAAGTAAGTATTAGTGCTTCAGTTGTGCACGTACAGTGCATGCCAACTGCCTCCCTGGAACAGGGGTTTACTAATGTTCCAACTGTCTCTTGTGGGTTAGGGGGAAGTGGAGGATGTTATCTGTTACCTATTCTTACCCTTAACATAGTCACCCAAGTAGTATATAAGCACTTGCTAACAGATCAAATTTGGAGCAGATGCCTATTCTTTTGCAGGCAGTGATTAGTTGTACATTACACTGAAAGTTGCAAAATTTGCCTTGGCAGCAGAGAAAATTCAAGCCCAGCATATAAAGTATTATGGGGGGTGTCTTGCGTTCTGGACCATCTTATTGATATTCTTGTGTGACCATTTTATCTGAGGTGCCCATGTGTTTATTTGTATAGAAGTAGTTTTGAGTTTTAAATACTCTGTTAAATCCTTGTAAGGTTTGAAAAGGATTGGTTTTGTGTGTGTTGAAAAGGATTGATTTTGTGTGTGTTTAAAGGTGTTTAAGAAACCTTTATTGGCATATTTAAAATCCGAGCAGTATAAAATAAAGGATTGGATGAAGGGATACATGAATCAGACAGTTCACCTCCAACCGTGACCAACCAGGCCTTGCTGCCATGTATCAACCATTTGAGACCATCATAGAAATACGTCTCTTAATTATCATATTTATATATTTGGCCACCATCCCAGAAAGCTCTTCATTTACGCCATCAAGCGTGTATACAATTTTATTCATTTACCCCACGTTATTCATTTACCTCACTAAGCATGTATACAGTTTTATTCTCTACGGCCATACTACCCTGAAAGCACCCGATCTCGTCTGATCTCGGAAACTAAGCAGGGTCAGGCTTGGTTAGTACTTGGGTTAAATATATTTGTGTTGCTGTTTGAGATATGTTCAAGTTTGGAATTTCTGGTATTCATGTTTCTTTGTATATTGGTATGGTGTTCACTTTTTTTTCTGTGCCTAAGGAGATTTTTTATTTTACTTGCATTCCAGTGCTATGCATATTTATTAAGAAGTTCAGTGGAACTTACATCTAAGTAAACATGCATAGAAGTACTGCATTGTTTTGGAGTGGAGTTGCCACTGAATTTCACCTAAAGTTCAAATTCACCCAAATTCAAGATGAATTTGGAAGAATTTTAAGAGACGTAAATGAGTTTTGATGAGACCAGTACTTCTGTATTGAGTTTCTCATATGCCTAGTTTAGAGCAAGTGTCCCAAATTGCCAATCTGTTCAAACAGTAAGCACATATGGTCCTAGAGCACACTGTGCAGGTTAAAACCCAGGGATCCAAAAGGTCTATGTGCACAGACTCTCCAGGGTATCGTGTGATGCTACATAAGTCTGCCCTTAGAAGGGGAAATCAGGAACTCCTTTGGGTGTGGATGGAGATTACTTAAGTCATTTTCAAGATGCAATCTCAGCCTGAATTTCACCTTTTTAAAATTTATATTTTAAACTGTTGTTGGAATGGTAATAAGGGAGCAGCATTCAAGAGATGGATGAGTTGACGAAAGACATTCTTCTCCTCTGGTTCTGATGGTTTTCACTCCACGTTTCCAGGCAGGACTTGAAAGAAACTTTCATTGACAGTGGTGTGATGTCAGCCATCAAAGAGTGGCTTTCTCCATTACCAGATCGAAGTCTTCCAGCACTGAAAATTCGAGAGGAGCTTCTGAAGATTCTGCAAGAGGTTAGCATCCTCTACTTGTTAGAGGCAGTACAGCTTATACAGCAAACTGAGTGTGTGGATTCCTCTGAGAGAGTATAGAGGAGTACGCTCACAGGAATATAGCACATGTGAATGGAGCTGCTGTATAGCATCCAGACGTGTTTTCATTCTGAACAAGGAGTTTATATCCCTCTGGTATTAAAAACACTCTCTGGATACCAATATAAAAACAAAGGTTTTCTTAGAAATGTAAGGGTTCTGCTGTTTACCTGAGCGACCTGTCCCTTTGCCCAGCTATTAAGAACCCTTTCATTGTATTTAAATCTACTTTGCTCAAAGTTTTAGTCTAGAAAGTGTAAACAACTTCTGTTTGTATTTCCCCCTCCCCCCCCGGCAGTTGCCTAGTGTGAGCCAAGAGACCTTAAAACACAGTGGGATTGGACGAGCAGTGATGTATCTCTATAAACACCCTAAGGAGTCACGGCCCAACAAGGACATGGCAGGAAAACTAATTAGTAAGTAAACCTTGATTTTCATGTGATGCGCGGTAGAATTGTGTCCTACTGGAGCATTTACAATTGGCATTAGCATTTATTCCCATAAGGTATGTGATGCAAGAATTTACAACCTTGTACGTTACTATTTCAGTTGATTATGTATGTTGAAGGTTGCACACAAAAAATAAATGCTTGTATATCTCTTAGTATACCCTTATCTTTTTTCATTATGATGGAGCTAAGGGGAATAGGCCAGAACAAAAGTTATGGTTATGCAAAGATAAGTACAGTGCTTTTATGCATGAGTTGGATTTGATAGCAACAAGATCTGAATTGTTCCAATGCCAGATGGTATATTTCAAAAATGCAGCTATTCCATTATTGGTGATCTTTAAATTCACATCTCCTCCACAGTTTACATTTTAAACGGTAAATTGAAATTATAGAGTGAATAAAACTCCACAAGTGGTTTGTTAATATTAATGTATTTAAGAAATCAAAAAAACATTTGCTTATTTATGTTTTCATGAATTTGATGGGTGCTGAACTGCAGATATTTTAAAAATTACACATCAGCAGGAAGCACCTAGCTTTTCAAGACAAAAAAAGAAAAAAGTCTTACCAGATCAAGCCTCTTTGTACTGTACTATGAGGGGGGCTGCCTTCTGGAGCACTTGTCGAGCTCAGTGTTCATGAGATTGGGACCATTCTGGTAGCCTTGCATTTCCCTTCACCTGACCTTCAACACAAGCCAAGGCACACTTGCTTACTTGCGAGTAAACGCAACTGTGTCGCTTAGTTTCACTTTCCATAAGGCTCAGTACATTTGTCAGCTTCGAGGGAGGGACTTCCTTCTCGGCAGTTTTTGGGGGGCTACGTTCATTGGATTGGGACCATTCTGGTGGTGTTAGATTCCCCTCGGCCTCCCCTTCGCAATGGACCAAGGCACGGTCGTCTATTCATGAATAGACACACAGGATGACTCGGTTTCACTTTCCATAGGGCTGAATACATTTTGCTCTGCTAGCAGCTTGTTATCCGTTGTGACCCACCGACAATCAGGTCATGACCCATCAAGTGGGTCACAACCCATAGTTTGAGAAACCGTGGCCTAGATGAACATCCTGCTTTAAGTGTTCGAGTTATTTTGTATTCTTGCATAAAATTGGTTCCTTTTTCAATTTTATTGTTTGCGTTCTTTGTCATTCTTTTGGCAACTACCTGGTTCTTTAAATAAATGAATCATAAAGACTAGAAACATTTTTTACAATGAAATCCAAGATTCTTGCAAGTGTTTGACTTGCACAGAAGCAATTGGAGCGGCATGTGACAACATTCCCACCCCACCCCTAGCACCTCACTTTAAGTGAACTCTTAAGAACATAAGAAGAGCCCCACTGGATCAGGCCAAAGGCCCATCTAGTTCAGCTTCCTGTATCTCATAGTGGCCCACCAAATGCTTCAGGGAACACACTAGATAACAGACACAACCTGCGTCCTGGTGATCTCCCCTGCATCTGGCAATCAGAGCAGCCTACCTGTACCTTGCACATACCTTACATATGACTTGTAACCCATAATGAACATTTCTTCCTGAAATCTGTCATGGTTTTTGAGACAAGTTGCTTGTTGGGCAATAAGAGCTCCTTGCAGTTGCATTGTGTGTGTTTTGGTGCTATTTGTCCTTTTTTCTAATTTTTCTTTGAATTTTGTAAAAACAGATGAATGGTCTCGGCCTATTTTTGGTTTAACGTCAAACTACAAAGGGATGACTAGAGAAGAAAGAGAACAGAGGGATTTGGAACA
Organism: Tiliqua scincoides; assembly: GCF_035046505.1. Classification (NCBI taxonomy): domain Eukaryota; kingdom Metazoa; phylum Chordata; class Lepidosauria; order Squamata; family Scincidae; genus Tiliqua; species Tiliqua scincoides. The sequence goes on from NC_089823.1 coordinate 193,869,231, forward strand.
GATGCCGCAGAGAAGACGGTTGAGCAGGTAAGAGTCTGTGTGTACCATACCTTTCAAATTTCTACTCACAGAGTTGACCATTGCTGTTCTTGTTACTGCTGGCTTATAGTCTAACAGCCCAATCCTGAGCTCCCGTGACACGCAGCTTTGGTGGCACCAAAAACAGCTGCCGCTGCATCCTGCACACCTTGGGCTACCGCAGGCGGCACCTCAGGAGAAGGGGACTTTCCCAGGTTAGAGAAGTAACCCTGCAATGGGGCTACTCAATTCATTGCCGACCAAAAGGAAGAGCAATGATGTAGGGCGCCGAGCCCCACACGAATGCACAGGATCCAATGGAGTGGAGCTCCACCAGTCCTGCCTGCCTCCCTCCCTGCTCCCTCCCCCCACATGCCTCCCGCTGGCCCTCTCCCCACCTCCCTCTCACGCCTCCTTCCTGCCCTCTGTCCGCCTCCCCCCGGAACACCTCTTCCCCGCCTTCCCTCCGCCTCTGCTTTCCTTACCGTGGCTCGACGTTCTGTGCGACCATCAAGCAGCGGAGGCCGGGTGCCCAGCTAGCACGGGTGCTCACCCGGCTTTAGGCCTCGTATACATGCCTTACGGCGCGTTTGCAACAGTGCACACGGGGTAAGCCGGTGCGTCAAGCCCAAGATTGGGCTCTAAGCCAGTTATCATTCATACCCTGGCTTGCACATTAGTTGGCAAAGAGTCTTATTTTATCACAGTCCTATTTATTTTCATCAACTTGTTTTTCCCCCCATGTATCATTTCCTCCTCTTTTCTATATTTTGCAACAATTCTTATTCTATAGGGTTGCTATATTTGCCTCCTTTATTCTGAGGTGTGTGGGTGCAGCTACAAAAAATATTATAAATGTCACTCATATGCTTTGGATTTGTCAGTGAGAGAGTGCAATAATGATCAGCATTGTCCTGCAGCACAAAGCTTATTTCTTCTGTTTTGCAGCTCTGGTGGTCAAACACCTCGCAGGGACCTGGAAAAGGTGTTGACAGGAGAGGAAAAGTAAGTATGTCCTTTTTAAGGTACCATGTTGATGCCTCTTGATTCTGTGGTTTGTGATGGAAAGAAATTTGGATCTTTGTTTTTAACATGTTGGGGGAGATGAGTAGGAAATATTTTGAGACACTTGGTGCTCAATCCAAACTGTGCCCTAGGCCAGTGTAAGGGACTTGTGCTGGCCTCCAGGTGTTGCAAAAGTGCCATAAGGCACTTCTGTGACAACTCGGGAGCAGGCCATGCTGGTGGAAGGACACGCACCAGCCTGCTCCTGCCAGATCCAACCCCAGACCCTGTAAGTAAGCACTGGCCTGGGAAAGCTGGCAGGGGGGTTGGGGAGGACAGGAGGAGGATGTTTCAGGGGTGGTCCAGGGAGGGGGAGGGCAGGCAGCTGGCAAATTGGTAGGAGGACCAGGCCCAGGAGAGGGGAGGTGCCAGGATCCAGTTCTTAGGCTGGATCTTAATTCCCCTCCAGAGTGGCCCAGCCTTACACCAGGCTGCTCAAATTTGCATCACAACTTTAGGTGGTGCAGATCAGAGTAGCCTCATAGGGACAGCTGCCTCGTGACAAAGGATAAGGGTAATGAATACCCCTTACTCCAAGTTGAGCTACATTCTGGCCCAGCCCTGCTCTGGATGCAACACAGGACAGCCGGCCTTCTTGCTCCAGGACATGACAGGATTGAGCTGTTAGATGTTGAGCAATCTTTTGTAGCAATATCTTTGTCTTATTTTCTCAGAGCTCTTAGGCCTGGTGATCCAGGATTTTGTGCTCGTGCAAGAGTACCCATGCCGTCCAACAAGGATTATGTCGTCAGACCAAAGTGGAATGTGGAAATGGAGACTTCCAGGGTAAGTGACTTAAGGGAAGAAATGTATTCTTCAACACTGAGTCCAGAGCAGTTCTAGTTAGGTAATCATGAAAATCTGAAAGCCTCTTCTCCCTGTTATTCTTGAGGAGGCATTATTCTACTGTTTCCATCTATATATTACATGGCACTATCTTGCCCAAAGGCACAGTCTGAAAACCCAGCCAAAATAATTGCCAAAGTATTGTTGGGAAAGGTTGAATATTGGTCATGGTTGCAACAAGGATCAGCAATTTTATGTTGATGCTCGGATTATGAGTGACTTTGGAGATCAGCTTCAAGAACATATTTTTCATGATATAACTCTTTATCCTTTATAGTATTTTTTTTATCCCCTTAGTTTCCCTGATAGTCTTGAGTTTATGAAGCTTAATAGGTCTCTTTCTTCTTCTCTTCTACCCAGTTCATTATTATACTACTATTGCTCTAGATGAGGTACTTCCATACTCTAATTCACATTTTTTATTTGTTAAAGCCAGGTAAGGGGAGGCACCACCCTTAAATGTACTGCAGTTTTCTATTCTTATCAGTTGTCTTTTTTTCATTAACTGGGATGTTGTTTCTAGCCCGGAACTGTTAAGAAAGGTATTAATCGGTTGGAAAAACACAAGAGGCGGTTTGCTGAACAGAAGCGACTCAGCAAAGTGCATCGGGCTGTCAAGTTCAGCATTGAAGGCAACAGGATGCCCTTATAGTCTTGTAACTCTGCATGCCCTGGGCTTGAGAGGTATCCTCAAAGGAGGTGTGGCCAATGCTTGTGCTTTAGCTGTTGGCAAGTGTGCACATTCAGACAGAGCAGCATGTCTCCACTAACTATCACCTAGGAAATTCTCTCCTCTTAGAGCTTTGACCCACAAAGGAAGTAAGAAAGAAACACTAGCAGGCAATTTACAGTTTCCTTGACTTGATTATCATTGTTGAAGGATAAACCCAAAAAGGTCAACCCACATGGTCAACAATTATCACACAAAGTTCAATGAGTGGATATCCAGCAATTGTTGAAATGGTGCCAAATCCTGGTATTTCAAGTCTTCATCAGGGTTATTAAGAATTTTAAATACAGTTGTTTGGTAAGTGACGAGCTTGCCTTCTCAGAATCCAGGTGTCTTGCAGTAGGTAACTAGCCCCATACATAGTTTTGTAGTTGAGCACGATTCCTCTGTGGATAAGAACAGTTTTAAATACAAATCTGTGGTTGAGGAATTAAAATCTTGTCTCTTTTAAGCTCCTTATGGTATAATAATGGCCAACCTGAGGTATTTTATAACCTAACACTGCCGTTTTCTGGCAGACTCCTATCCAGGTATTGCGCCAAAGCAAAGATCGTTGTCTGACTTCTGGAGAACCTGTTGGTCAATGTAGGCAATACTGAGCTATCTGAACTCGGTGATCCAACTTGGCATGAAGCAGCTTCATATTTCTATAGGTCAGATGACCATCTGTAATATTCGCTAAATGGGCTTGGGCAAGCCACTGTCCTTGTCCTAACCTACTTAATAGAGATGGTGTGAGGGTCAAATAAAAGCATCTTTAATGAATTCCTTATGTGGAATGTGAAGCAACACTGACTTCTGAAAAATGAGGCTTTTTAGCTGACATTCATAATGGCCTTTCAGTAAATGGAGACTGTTAATTTCTAGGAAAGGCAGTCCTTTCAGAAATGTGCTAGTTGAAACTAGTTTTGTTGAACTAAATTTGAATGTTGAATTAAATTTGAACATTAAGATGATACTGGTTTTGGGAATAGAAGGTCTCTCTTCAAATACCCAGACATGAGGGTATTTGTTGTTATGCGGATGATTCTGTGTTCAGTCCCTGACATCTCTATGCACATCTGGGAAAGATCTGTGCCTGAAATCCTGGAGATGCAATGCTGGTTGATGTTGTAGATGGAAGAGAGTTAGGTGGACCATTAGTCTCACGAATACAGGGCCGCCTCATATGTACTTACTCTGTAGGGCAGTTGTTACGATACCTGAGATAAGAATTTAAAGTACTTTGAATACTGCGATTTGGGTATAAGGCTAAGCTTTTCAGTTACAAAAAGCTTGGAAAGATAAAATGTTGAGACATTGGGAGTTTGTGGTATAATGAGAGAAACTTGTAGTCCTAGCTGAGTAAGGTTGAGTTTGTATTGCATTCAGTGCTTAAATTCCAAATCAGAAGGTGCTGGGGCTTAAGCCTCCCTAGAAGTCTTGTGACCCTGACATGGAAACCTTTCTCATTCATCGCAGATGTGCTAAGAAACTGGTTATGGGTATTAAATAGTGAGGGAAAAGAACTCCATGTGGCTCAAAGGAACTTGTTTGGTTTCTTATTGCTTCATGTATTCCCATAGTTTTAAAAACCGTTTTTTAAACTCCGTTTGTAATTGTTCTTTTTTAATTGCAAGAGTGAATGCAACAGTACCCCTCCCAACACACACTGAATTGCAACCCTGCTCTATTGCACCTCACCTAAACAGAAGCGTCTTGCTGTGAATGATCTTCTGGAATGGGCCACATGCATTCCATTCTTCTTCTCATGCATGCCCCTATTTGGGATGTAGCTTTTCCAGGAAGTGCTCGGCCTAACTGTTAGTTCTGCTGTTTTGTCCTGTTTTTGTGCAGAGTCTTTGTCACATCTCTTTCTGGAAATATTCATTTGCCTCCTAATCTGTTTTAGGCTTGCAATGGAAGTTAATTTGAGCAATTGAGAACTGTGCAAGGATGTGTTCCTCCCCCCCCCCCCCCCGTTTACATAGAACAAGGTTTTTGAAGAAGTAGTTCCATGTTAAGGATATTGCACGTGATGAGTACTCAAAATACGATAGGTTGAGTCCAGAGCTGTGCAAATGGGAGTCCACTTGCACAACAGAGTTTTGCAACCTTCAGTCCCACAGCATTCCCCTGTACCTCCCAAAAACTCCTCCTGAGAATTGGGGTAGTGAAGGGGGTGGCATATGGGGGTGAATGTACGAGAAGGGGAGAATTGCCAGAAATTGGTGCTCCACTTGCAGAAGGTCTCTGCTAAGTTTTCAGCAATTTTCCCTCCCTCCCCCTTTCAGAAAGTATCCTGACTCTTTAAGAGAAACTTTTGGGAGCAGCAGAGAACTGCTGTGGTGGGGAGAGAGCAAGCAAGCCCTGTTGAATGACCAACTTCCTCTTGTACAAGTTTGGATGCAGTTCATTGTTTTGTAATCCTAGAAGTTCCATTCTGCCCCCCCCTCCATAGCACAATCATTGCTTTTGCATATTTTGTTGTGTGAAAATATGGTTATTTGCATGAGTGTCACAGACTCTTGTTGGCTGTGATGTGAATTGCAGCTTGTGTGTTTATACATGTGCATATAAAGCCCACACTATTGTGCCCATTTTTCATTATTAATGCTCTTGTGTTCAGTGCTTGAAAGGGGTAAAGGGAGAAAGCAGTATGGCTGTTGGGGATCACTGCTAGGAGCATGTTGAGCAGTAGATACAGACCAGGAGCCTTGTCTGGGACTTTGGACAACTGTTGCCACTTGAGGTGGACAGTCCTGGGCTTAGATGAACAAATGCTCTGGTTTGGTATAAGACAATGAAATATGTTGTGTCCCCAACCCCCTTTCCTAATTATGTGTGAATTTGTATATTGCATTGTAGCAGAGAGTTTGCTAACATGCAATTTAGGCATATGTTCATTTATTCCCAAATAAGCCCGATGTCTTGTACATAACCAGTATTTCTGTGCACTTCCCAACTGCAGGGACCAGTGGAATTGGTATGTTAGCCCACATTTCATGAGAAATAGGTGTGATGGAGTACTTTGTCTCCTCCACCAACAATATAAAATGTATAGTTTACAAAACTAGTATGAGACTGTTCATTCCATATTGCAAGAACTCTTGCATTCTTTATTGTTCCAGCATGTAGGTAGTAAAATGGTCATATTTTCCTGATAGAAAAGCTCTCATTTTGTGTGTTTGTAAGAAGTGCATATGCGCTTTGTAGTGTTCATTTGAAAATATGCTGTTGGGATTCTTCTGTGTCTTGACCAGCTATATTAAAGGATAGCAGCTGCTAGAAGAGTTTTATATGCATGTTTTGTCTGTTAAAAAAAAAAAAATAAATTGGGAACTTCTGTTTTTTTTCTAATAATAATTCTTTTATTTCAAGTTCCAGGCAAGCTCTAAGAAGGGGGTCAGTCGACTGGACAAACAAATGCGGAAGTTCACAGACATCAGGAAAAAAAGTAGAACGTCCCATGCTGTGAAAATCAGCATTGAAGGCAATAAAATGCCTTTGTGACCCTTCCCAGCATCATCTTTGAATTCTGCTGTAAGAAGTGTACCTACAGACTCTCTGAAGATGTCTACATTTTTTTAAAACAGACTTTGGGTTTTTTAAAATGTATCTTCCAATTGTTGATTCAGCTGGTAGTAATATATGTTGATGGAGGGTTATGAACCCTGGGACCTTGTTCATTATGATTGTATTTAACCTTGATCGGGTGTGTCCTTTGTACAGAAGAAATCTTGTATTGCTCAGACCTCAGACATTAAAATCTTTCTGATGTGTGGGGGCCGTGTAGTGCCTTGATGGGCTTGAATGTGTATTTAGAAGATTCAGAACAACGTGCTGCATACTGAAAACAGGGAGGATGTGTGGCTACATTTTATACACACACATCCATTGTGTGTTCATATGTACAGATTACTTGCTAGTAACAACACTTTTCAAAGTCTTTTGCTTTTTTGGGGTATTGTTGGAGGTAAATATTCTCTGCTGCCTTCGGAATCTGCTTCATGCCATGTTGCAGTGCATTACATTGCAGCAAAAGTTGAATGTACATACATTTTGTGGCACATAAGTAACTGTGCACATGTGTTGATTTTAGTTGACCTTACACACATCTAACCTTCTCTGGGTTGCATCCTATTTTTTTTGTCCTGTGGTTCAAAATAAGCATCCGATAGAATCCTCAGTATAGTGAAACCATGAATACTGGCTCATGAAGACTGCAATAGTATAGATACACTTGGATGATACTTGAAGTCATATGAAATCCCTCCTTATAAATGGAATAAAAAAAAACAGACACCTGGTCAATTGTTGGATTGGCTATAGTATGCTGGCAACCTATTACAAATGTAAGCAGGTTGTGGAAACTCTCTTGTGTTGTGGGACTGTCTGTTCCAGTTTCCAAACAATGCCATGTGTGTTTTGTGGTCTTGTGGGCAGAGATTTGTGTTAGTTTCTAGAATTTCTATTGAAAAATTCTTTCTTGATTTCAGAAGTTTTCCGCAGGGTGTCTTATGCACAGAAAGTTCAGCATTTGTGAGAGATTAATGAAACCCTCTACAAAGAAGAGAATTATTAGAAATGAAAGGGGCTGAAATTCTAATTGGTCTTTTAGAGTAATGATAGTTCTCTAGGCTCCTTTGAAAAATGGCTACCTTCTCAATTTATTTAAAACAAAAAGCCCTGAGTAGCTTAAGCACTAGTTAGATTCCACAGTATGATAGACTGTTATATCTAGGCTGCTAATAATCAAAAGGGAGTTCTCTGTTAAGTCCCTGCAGTGTCAGGCTAATTGTATTTCGCATTCTGGTATATTTGTGTTGGCATCCTTCAGTCTCGGAAGACTATGGTGTCACACTCTGAATGGTGGTTCTGGAACAGAGTGTCCTCTGGAACAGAGTGTCCTCTGCGTGAAGCCTGGGTAAAGTACGTATGGAGGATAGGCTGTTACCCATGCAGCAAATCCCCCCTCTCCACGTCGCTGAAATGGTCCAATGGAAAGGCAGAGGCCAATACGGTTGGTTCCAGCGGCGTCGCAGGAGTTGCCAGAAACATGGTTGACTGTTCAGCCATGAACTGCATCAGGGACTCCGGCTCCGGATTTTGCCTCGAGGTTGACTCCTGAAGCCTTTTCCATAACTGGATGTAGCCACAAGGCAGTGGAGGTTTGGGATCAGAGTTTTCCTTCTCTCAGATGAGCTGCCTTCCCAGGCTGACGAGTCCTATCTACCCGGTGGCTGTTTAGTCGCCTCTTACGACAAGTACAGCCAAACTGAGGGCCTATTCTTATCCCCAGCCCCCAGGGATAAGTGCTGGTATATAACATTTACCCAGGGATTTAGTGCTGGTATATAACATCAATAATGATAAGAATTAATTATCATTTATTTCTTTTTGAACATGAGTCTTAGGTATTTGAATATTGAAAGATTAAGTATACAGTGTTTAGGATCCTTCACTCATCACAGCGAGTTATTGGCACAAAGACTATATTTTAAAAAGAAGTTGGTTCTGCACGTTTAGATGAAGTGTGAGATGTATGAGAGGCTTACAACATCATGTAAGAAGCAGTTCTGGAATATCCTCAGTGCAGCCAAGTATTTGCATTTCATTAATCACCTATACATAGTATTTGTTTGACAAAAGATGACTTTCTTATGGGACATATAAAAATTCTCCAGGTTCAGTCACACTTTCAATAACTTCTTTTATCCATGAGAGGTAGTTTGATACTCGGGTATAAGCCCCATATTTCCCTTCTTCAGCACACCCTTCCCCCCAACTGACAATCCCCATCAGATACCAAGTGTCATGATGAGCTACAGCAAAAGGTCCCCCGCTGTCTCCTTTGCAAGCATCTTTAGCTTTTGTAGCATAGCCGGCGCAGAACATATTTTCGGTAAGGAGCTTGTCTGTTGTTTGTCTGCAAATATCCATAGTCACCATAGGCAAACTGACTTTCATGAGAAAGCGGGTTGATCGACCCTTGGTATGAGTTGCACCCCAACCACTCACCCTTCCCGGCTCCTGTCCTTCTAGCAATAAAGTAGCTAGATTAGGATTGGGAAGGCAAATAGGGAATACATTCTGGCTGAAAGCAACACTACTGGTCAGTTGGATCAAAGCGATGTCATTATTGTAGTTCTCAGGGTTGTACTGAGGGTGCTGCTGGTACCGCTGCACCCCCACCTTTTGTTCATCCCTTTCTCTCTGGTGCTTATCAAAGTCTCCTGAAAGGCAAATGGAAGAATAACTGAGTTTGGTACCTTTTCACCTGGAAAAGGAAGAATGAATGGTTAGCTAAAAATAGGCTCACACCAAACTGCTCTAAAGATGCTATTAAAATTCTGTGAATCCAGCATGTCTGTTCCTTATGGAGTTTTCTGTTGCATTGCAAAACAAAGTAGCTGTGAAGAGATGGTCTACTCTGCCATCGCAGTCCACTCTAAATTAGAGATGGACAATATGTTTAGTGCTGAGGACCATTTATTACATATTCATGCTCATCCCTGTCACCTTGAAGGCTAGAAATGTATTTATTTTAAAAATAGAAACATTGGGATGGAAGAGTATTATGTCTTGGGTGCGTGCTGTGGCAGGTGGAAACTAACCATATTATCTTGGAATGGTATTCATGACTCTTAACACTTACCTACAGTAACTTGATGTGGGATAACGGTATCAAGGCAGTGTGCTGCGGTAAGCACCCACTGTCTGCTGATTAAGCTGCCCCCGCAAAAACCATAACCTCTCTTAGTTTGGATCTGTACCTAGGAAGAAAAAGCAGCAGCCATCATTATTACTGACTTCAGTATAAGGTTTAGGTAGGAAGCAATTTCCAGGCTCTTGCAATAAACCAAAAGCTGCAGTAAATAAGAGGTCAGTAGTCACACAGAGAAAATCTAAAGGAATGTTTTTGTAAGGGAATTTCCTATACTATCAGTTAGTATACTTGCCTATGCGACCAGATAATAACTGGTCCCATGACTTGGCTCTGCAGGGCCACAGCTAGAACAAAGTGAAATGAGGCTATTTGGTCAAAATTTCAGGAAAAGTATCTGTACCTGCCAAGGACATTCTCCTGGACGGCAGAAAGAACCTCCAACTATCCTAGGATCATTGCTTTCATCAGTGTAGTTGATGTTCATCCAGCTCTGAAAGTTCCCTTCTGTGACATTCTCCATAATTTGTTCAAGGTCTTCTTCCTCAATCCCTTCCTGTACCACTGTCTGGTTCCAGCTGTCCAAGTTTTCCTGGGCCTCTGTTTGATTCATGTCAGTCACATTCTCAGTCATATTCCAACCATTCAGTTGGTCATGCTTGTTTGATCTTCCTCCAGAAGAGCGTGTGGATTTCCTAACCAGCCCGCAAGGAAAGCGATCTTAAGGGGGAAAGTTAGATAAATTTTCTTAGTTTAAGGTAGACTGATGAGAACATAGAAGAGAGAACCTAAGAGATGCCATGCATTTAGGGTAGTGGGTCCCAACCTTTAGGAGCCTGCGGACCACTGAAGCAAAAATTGGAATCATCGTGGACCACATGCCCCCCCACCCCCTGCACACAAAAAATACAATTAAATTTGTAATCGTTAGATAATACTTATTAGATTCATTCTTTATAGGGAAGATTTGTGGGTTGCTGTTTTTGCAAAAACAGCTGAAAAGGAAGTCCCTTCAAGCCAACAAATGATTGAGTCCTATGGAAAGTGAAACTAAACTACACATTAGCATTTGCTTGTGAGTAAGCAAGTGTGCCTTGGCTCCTGTTGAGGTCAGGCAAAGAGAAATGCAATGGTCCTGATCTAAAGTAGAGCTTAACAAATGCTCCAGAAGGCAGCCTTCCTTACTCTCCCTTCCCCCCCCCCCCAAAAAGAATCAAAACAGGCTTGAGCTGGTAAGGTGAATTATTTTTCCTTTTTAGACTTGTAAAGCTAGGTGGGTCCTGATACTTTCTCATTTTAAACAGTGGGTTCTGGTGCTAACAGGATTTGGAACCATTGCTTTATTAGAAAGGGTTGTTGCCTTTTCCAGATTCTTTGGGGAGGGGCCCCCACCTCTGTGGAGCCTCATTTCCTCTCATCACTCTGGGGTTTTAATGCTGTTTAGAAAGAAGCTTTGAATCAGTTTAGCCTCTCTTCCCCCCCCCTCCAAAAAATGTTGAATTTCAAAGCGATTTCATCCCAAATCACACTGAACCAGTTTAAATATAGGAAATTGAACTGAGCACTGTGTAGAGCTGGAAATCTTACAAATTTTGCAGGGGAAGGGGGGGGGGTTTGAGGTTATTGCAGGCAGGCTACAGAGAGAATTCACTTGGTGGCACAGGGTTGGTGCCTGGGGTCCCCCAGCTTAGCTGGGTCAGAGGAGGAGGTGCCCCAGTGTCGGGCAGCAGCAAAGGCCATATGGCAGTGAGGACAAAGTGGGCTCGGCTCCGCCCGTCCTGACATCAGGAGGGGTGGGGTTGGCACTGTGCTCGTCCAGGTGGCTGATGGCTGCTGCGGCAGACCATGCCTCAGCACCCTCGCCCTGTTGGCCCACCTGCAGATCTGGGCTCCATGAGAACCTGGGGACCCAATCCAGGGAGAGCTGGGCGGGTGGTACGCGGGATAGGAGAGCCTCCGGCAGCCACCTGGAAGCCCCAGATCCTCTGTCATCCCTGGGCCCCAGACCCTTTCCACAGTGGCAGCCATGGCCACAGCCCCAACCACAGGAGCAGCTGGCAGAAGGGGTAGGGCTGGATAAGGTGTGGCTAGATAGGAAGGGGTCGGGCTCCAAGGCAGCCTTATGACTCCCCTGAGGAGTAAGGGACGGGCCTGAGGGGGCTGGCCTCCTCCATAAAACCCAGCCCAGCTGAGAATGAGGGTCGGTGTTGGCTATGCTACTGGCTGGAGTGGAAGCTGGCCAGCCCCTGAGCTAGGTACCACAGGGGTTAGAGATCCTGTGACCTTAGGGGAGAATGAACTGGGTGATGCAACCCCCTTTCCCCCACAACCCTACTGAGCCTTTTGGGGCTGGGTTGTCTGTGCTGGGGCCAAACCCAGCAGTGCCCCACCACTAAACCTCAGGGTCCCAACGGACCTCCATGGCCCAGAGCCGAACACTGGCTTCCCCATCTCATCTCTTACGTAATTATTTGTTTTACTTTAATTATGTATAATTATTTTAATGTGCTTGATGATGTCACTTCTGGTCATGACATCACTTCTGGTGGGTCCCAGACAGATTGTCTTTCAAAATAGTGGGTCTCAGTGCTAAAAGGTTTGAGAACCGCTGCTGTAATATATAAAGAGGGATACTGTTACTTCATATTTACAGCTGAAGAGCAGTAATAATGGATGGCAAATGAGGAGATACGGAGTTTAAAGGCCTTTTGGTCTGGCACATAGAAATTCATGGTAACTCTATAAGATATTATCAGATGGTAACTCCTAAATTGGATTGATTTTTTGTTGTTCTTATGGTCATTAATTGGTAGCGTGTGCATTCACAGTACATAAAGCAGCATGCTGTAAGCTACAATTTCTTTTGATTTTGGAGTTGAGCTTTGGCTACTCATAAGATATCATGTGGCTTGGCCCATATGTAGCTAATGGGCTGTAGTATAGTACTAGCTTTGGTTGTTGTTGAATTTTGCAATAAACTCTACCTAGAATGAAACTTAGTCTCCTGGGTGGCAGAAAGAACCTCCAACTATCCTAGGATCATTGCTTTCATCAGTGTAGTTGATTTTCAGCCAGCTCAAGGTGGCCTTGAGCAAGCAGCTGTTTCTCAGCTTCCCCTACTTCAGTGGATTGTTGGAAGAGTCAAATGAAATAAAGACCCTAAAGTATATTGTAAGATGGTCAAGCTTTGTCCCACAGTGTGTCCTCTAGTCTGGGCATCTAAACCCACTTGTCACCTTCAGCTAGCATCTCAGCCATTACCTGATGGCGTGCAGCTCTTCCCATCTTCAATTAGTGTATATCCCCTCGCACAGGAGCAGGCCACGTGAAGTGAGTTTTCAATATCTTGGCAATATTGCCAGCAGCCACCATTCTTGTACCAGCATTCAGACTTCTCTGCATCAGAAGTATACATTTTATTTGAGTCATTACTTAGAAAGCAACCATTCGATGTTGGTGGCACTTCAACAGTGATACTTTAAACAATAACCATTACAAGCATCAGTGGCAGGAATTAAAATTTCAGGTCAGTATTAATTTAAACACATCACAAGACTCCTAATTTAACCCATTCCTGTCCAGTCCACAGGTGTACACATTTGAAACCTGCAACATTCTGCAGAAAAGGCTTAACTGAGTCACAAACTGGAGTACTATATATGTGGTCAAGAGAAGACCTTGTTGATGCTGTTCTGTAACAAGTTCAAATCTATCAAGATTATCTGCCTAAGAACTATCCTTGGATGTGCGTGCCATCCAGCCTGTGGAGTGTGCAGGAGCATGTTTGTCTTGCCACCAAAGGGCTTTTACACGTGATCAGTACAGGTATTGTCAAGACTGACTTCACCAACCATCTGTTTAGCAATGGAAAGACTTGCTTGCAACAGCAAACCTGCAGCCACCCATGGCATGTGAGAACCTTTGGGTTGGGGCCTATTATATTTAATAGCAACCTTATTTTGTTGCTATTGGTTTATTGGTTGGGTTAAAATAAAAAAATCCATTTAATAAAAAAATATGAATGGGGGGTGTATTGGAGGGTCCCGTGTGATCCGTGCATAAGCACACATTATGCATAGATAAATGAGGGCTGAGCCACCCAGTAACAGGTTTAGTGGTTACAGCAGTGTGCTTAAATGCAGTACTTCTCTCACGTATGAATGAATGGCAGTCATTCACGTACAAGAGAACTTGTACTCTGGGACAGCATGGGGGTGGTGGCAAAATCTATGCCAGGTCCATGCTGCTATGAAGAAGCCTACCCACTTTACAAAGCCCCACACCATTCATCCGCAGAGCCATTTCCTGGATGTCTGTTTCTGGAACATGCCCAAAGGTTGTGAAGTGTTGGCAATGGTTTTTTTTTTCTTTCTACAGAGAGAAAGAGAGAGAAGATACAAAAACTGCAGAGGTGGGCCTCACCAGCTGAAACCCATAGTAAAAGAGGGGACCACAATTTTTGGCAGGAAGCTGCTCAGGTACAGAATCACATTTCACAATTTGCACAATTGCAGCTTTAGCTGTTCCATAAGCTTGGATGATATCAACTCCTCTCTCACCATGGTTACAGAAGCACCAATAGGGAGGAAAAGAAGAAAGAAAAGTCTGCAAGGTAACAGAACAGTCATCATCACCATCACTATCTGGTAGACTGTGCTTCCTTTGCAACTGCCCTGTGAGGAAGGGAGGGGGGAAAAGCCATTGTCTGATTTTATGAAAACTGCTCTGTGTCTTGTTGGCTAAAAGGCAGGGTACAAATAAATAAAACAAAATGAATGGTCGAGCACTGGTTAGATGTCTACAGATGCCTATCTATGTTTTTCTATACAAAACAAAGAAATCAACTTAGGGCCCAATTCTATCCAATTTTCCAGTGCTGGTGTTGTTGTGCCAATGGGGTATGCACTGCTTCCTGTGTTGGGGAGGCAGTCACAGAGGCCTCCTCAAGGTATGGGAGCATTTGTTCCCTTACCTCTGGGCTGCATTGTAGCTGCACTGGTGCTGGAAAGTTAGATAGGATTGGGCCCTTAATTGCTTGCTTGACTTTTTGTGAATGCATTGCTTGTTCCCTTTTTCCCAGAAGGTGCTTCATTGTAAAGCATCTCAGTTCCTAGATGAATTCACTAGAGACCGATGCCTGTAAATTTATCACTTTTCCGACCTTGGGATGAAGGAAGCTTTAATATGTTTCATTCAATTTTGCTACAGCAAACAAGATATAGATGTTGACTACCAAATAGGTCAATTACCATAAATGTTTCCACCCTGACTCACCTAATTCACACAGACTCCCTCCATACCTTGGGGGACAAGTGCAGGACGACAGATAGTGTTTGATCTTGCAAATGCCACCATTTTTACAGGGATTCTCTTTACAGGGGTTTAAATCTGTTTGGAAAGAGAGAAATGCCTTGAGATAAAAATCACGAAAGAGAAACCCAACAAATTATTTCAAGGCCCTCTCTTTGTGTTTGCTTTCTGTTGCCCATGGTATTGTAGCATAGGTCAAGAAAAAAGACAGCCTCCTACCTTTGTAAGCAAACCAAAACTCCATCTGCAAAATAATTATAAACAATGAAAACATAGTATTGGTAAATAGGCCACTGAATAGTTGATGAGAAGAAAAAGAAAAAAAAACATATTCCCATGTATTTTAGATTAAATTAATTTATAAAGGATAAATATTTTTGACTGCAAGCTACAAATGTAATTTTAATGTAATGAAATATACAGCGCATCTATGTTTTAACATCTTTCAAAAGATCTCACATCTGTTATTTTGTAAACGTTTATTGCTATTAAAAACAATACCTTGTGCCAAAATTTTTTACATCTATTTCAAATACACATGCTATTCAGCAATATTATGAACCTTGCATGCAAAGCATTACAGCAGGGTCTTACTATTGCTCCTCAATACACAGAAATTTACAAATCCTAGGCAATCTCTACTCATCCTAGGCAATCCTAGGCATCTCAGCTCAGAAGTAAGTCCCAGTATAGCCACTGGTACTTACTCCTAGGTAAGTGTGGATAGAATTGCAGCCTTAAGCCACTGGCCAGTATGGCTCAGCCAAGGAATTCAGCCTGCCTCTATAGGCTGGCATGTCCTGCTGAGTCCATATTAGGCCCAGCCCACAAGCTTTGCATGAGCACCTCCCATTACCAACATAGCACAGGGTAGCCCACCTAAGGCTAGTATAGTATAGGGGCAAGGAAGCTGCATAGCAGGACTTCTCCACTTCAAAGCTTGCCTCTGCTACAGACTGATGAGGTGGCCTTAGGCAAGCCATTCCCTCTCAGCCTCACCTGCCCCTGGCAATATGGGGATAATAATACTTTACCTGCATTGCAAAGTTGTTGTAAGACAATATGTGCACTTTCACGTGCTCTACAAATGCTAAGTACTGTTATCATTACGTCACTCTGAAGGGAGTGGGTATGACATGTTATGGAAGCGGGTGTTATGCTGCACCAACCACACATGGAAGTGTGGCAAGTGACAAAACATAACGGGTTGTGTCCTAAGTTCAGTTAGTCATCATGATGGGCAGCCCTATACTATCCCTGGCGGTGGCGTCAGGTGCCACGGTGCCAAAATGGCTACTACTGTATCCAGCGGCACTGCCAGGACTGCCTGAGGTCTCCTCGGGGAAAGAGGATTTCTCACCGTTTTTTCTTGTGATTTGAAGATCTCTTTTGCCTCTTCAAATGAACATATTTCTTCGATGCATTCTCTTTCCAGATTTCCTGGGGAAATCTCTTCAAAGAAACTGTTGGCACGCTTAGAAATCCTTAGCACCTTGCTTGCTTCTTCTTTTCTCATAAAAACTGTGAAAGCCAAGAAGGTTAGTAAAGTGCCAGCACTCTTCCTTTTCTAATTTTCCTCTTAATTAATTCACATAATTAAAGAAAGACATGTAGGTAACACATTTGTAGGTGCTTAACTATAATTCAGAGTTCATTGCGTCATTATGGGGTGGATAGAATGGGGTGCCTGGCATTGGATGGGATGGAATCCCTTATGTGCTAACCAACAAACAATAACGATGTTAGGTCTCAGCTATGGACGTGAATACAGCTTTTGAATCCACATCAACACTTTGTGGTTAATAAGCACCTACCTGAAAATGAAAATGATAGGCTGCTGTAGAAGGAGCATATTAATAAAAGGAAAACCACCCCAGAGGAACTTCTATCCATTCTAGAGCCAAGACTTGTTTGGTTTGCAGAAGATCATCTATGTGGAGAAAAAGAACAAACATAATATACTCTGCAAAGTGGACAAGGGAAGTGAAAGTGAAAATCAGGGTGCGGTAGGATGAGGAGTAGGAAAAATAAACACAGAAATTGAATTGAATGAAAGACTTGGAGATATTTCACAAATATGCATCCATTGAAATTATCTTTTCAAATTGACGGGTTAAATGCATTCGAATTGAAGCTCAGACGCTCTAATCTCACAGCAAATTCTGTGTATTGAAGAAGCATTTATTAGGAAAGCTTGTCTAATCCGAAGCAGAGAAGTATATAGCTTTGTTAGACTATTAAGGGTGCTAGACTAGGAAGGGTACTCAAAACTCATCAAAGCCAGAGATGTAGCCACAATTCCACAATATCATTGATTGTACTGTTCAAAGACTGTGAACATAAGAACAGCCCCACTGGATCAGGCCATAGGCCCATCTAGTCCAGCTTCCTGTATCTCACAGCAGCCCACCAAATGCCCCAGGGAGCACACCAGATAACAAGAGACCTCATCTGGGTGCCCTCCCTTGCATCTGGCATTCTGACATAGCCCATTTCTAAAATCAGGAGGTTGCGCATACACATCATGGCTTGTAACCCGTAATGGATTTTTCCTCCAGAAACTTGTCCAATCCCCTTTTAAAGGCGTCCAGGCCAGATGCCATCACCACATCCTGTGGCAAGGAGTTCCACAGACCAACCACACGCTGAGTAAAGAAATATTTTCTTTTGTCTGTTCTAACTCTCCCAACACTCAATTTTAGTGGATGTCCCCTGGTTCTGGTGTTGTGAGAGTGTAATGAGCATCTCTCTATCCACTCTGTCCATCCCCTGCATAATTTTGTATGTCTCAGTCATGTCCCCCCTCAGGCGCCTCTTTTCTAGGCTGAGGAGGCCCAAATGCCATAGCCTTTCCTCATAAGGAAGATGCCCCAGCCCAGCAATCATCTTAGTCGCTCTCTTTTGCACCTTTTCCATTTCCACTATGTCCTTTTTGAGATGTGGCAACCAAAACTGGACACAATACTCCAGGTGTGGCCTTACCATCGATTTGTACAACAGCAGTATAATATTAGCCGTTTTGTTCTCAATACTTTTTCTAATGATCCCAAGCATAGAATTGGCCTTCTTTACTGCCGCCGCAAATTGGGTCGACACTTTCATCGACCTGTCCACCACCACCCCAAGATCTCTCTCCTGATCTGTCACAGACAGCTCAGAACCCATCAGCCTATATCTAAAGTTTTGATTTTTTGCCCCAATGTGCATGACTTTACACTTACTTACGTTAAACGCATCTGCCATTTTGCTGCCCATTCTGCCAGTTTGGAGAGATCCTTCTGGAGCTCCTCACAATCACTTCTGGTCTTCACCACTCGGAAAAGTTTGGTGTCGTCTGCAAACTTAGCCACCTTACTGCTCAACCCTGACTCCAGGTCATTTATGAAGAGGTTGAAAAGCACCGGTCCCAGGACAGATCCTTGGGGCACACCACTTTTCACCTCTCTCCATTGTGAAAATTGCCCATTGACACCCACTCTCTGTTTCCTGGCCTTCAACCAGTTCTCAATCCATGAGAGGACCTGTCCTCTAATTCCCTAACTATTGAGTTTTTTTAGTAGCCTTTGGTGAGGGACTGTGTCGAACGCCTTCTGAAAATCCAGATATATAATGTCCATGGGTTCTCCCACATCCACATGCCTGTCGACCTTTTCAAATAATTCTAAAAGGTTCGTGAGGCAAGACTTACCCTTACAGAAGCCATGCTGATTCTCCCTCAGCAAGGCCTGTTCGTCTATGTGTTTTGAGATTCTATCTTTGCTGAGGCGTTCTACCATCTTACCTGGTATGGATGTTAGGCTGACCGGCCTATAGCTTCCCGGGTCCCCCCTCTTTCCTTTTTAAAGATGGGTGTGACATTTGCTATCCCCCAATCTTCTGGCACCGTGGCTGTTATTGATCTTTAATTTATCAATGAGGTCTGAAACATCTTCTCTTTTAACCTCTATCTGACTTAATTCCTTGGTCAGGAGGGGCCGCTCGGGCAGTGGTATCTGCCCAAGGTCTTCTGCCGTGAAGACAGATGCAAAGAGCTCATTTAATTTCTCTACCATCTCGAAGCCTCCTTTTATCTCCCCTTTCCCTCCCTCACCATCCAGAGAGCCAACCGCTTCTCTGGCGGGTTTCCTGCTTCTAACATATTTGAAGAAGCTTTTATTATTCCCCTTAATGTTGCTGGCCATGCGTTCCTCATAGTCTCGCTTGGCCTCCCATATCACCTCCTTACATTTTTTTTGCCACAGTTTATGTTCCTTTTTATTCTCCTCATTAGGGCAAGACTTCCATTTATGGAAGGAAGCTACCTTGCCCTTTACAGCCTCTCTAACTTGGCTGGTTAGCCATGTGGGCACCCTCCTGGATTTAGTGGAGCCCTTCTTTTTTTGTGGTATACACCTCTGCTGGGCCTCTATTACTGTTGTTTTAAGCAGCCTCCATGCACTCTGGAGAGATTGGACTCTTTTGAACCTTCCCTTTCAACCTCCTTCTAACCAGCCTCCTCATTTGAGGGAAGTCCGCCTGTCAGAAGTCAAGGGTTTTTGTGAGAGATTTGCCCAGTATTCTTCCCCCGACGTGCATGTCGAAGCAGATCGCAGCATGATCACTGTTCCCCAATGGCTCCATAACATTGATATCTCTAACCAGGTCCTGAGTACTGCACAATATTAAATCCAGAGTCACCTGTGCTCTGGTGGGCTCCATGACTAGCTGCTCTAAGGCACAGGCATTTTAGCATGTCAAGAAATCTGGTCTCCTTTTCGTGACCAGAACACAAATTGACCCAATCAATATGAGGATAATTGAAGTCCCCCATGATTACAACCCTGTCCCTCCTTGTCACCTTCCTGATCTGTTTCCTCATTTCAAGTTCCCTTCCGATTTCTGGTCTGGAGGACGATAGTACGCCCCAGTATTACATTGCTCCTCAGGCCTGGTAATTTAACCCACAGAGATTTTACGGTGGAGTTGGACCCACCTTCAATCTCTACTTTGCTGGATTCTATCCCTTCCTTAACATAAACAGCCACCCCACCTCCAACACGCCCCTCCCTGTCCCTCCTGTAGAGTTTATAGCCCGGGATTGCGGTATCCCACTGATTCTCCGCATTCCACCAGGTTTCCGTTATGCCCACTATGTCTATGTTTTCCCTTGTCACCAGACATTCCAGTTCTCCCATCTTTGCTCAGACACTCTGGGCATTTGCATAAAAGCATTTGTTCACGGAATGTTCCAGGATGGGCTGCTTATTAGCTCCTTTGTCCCCGCATCCTCTCACTGTGCCAAACCGTCTATCACATCCCATCATGCTACCATTCCCAATTTCTTCTCCTACTCTGCCTTTGTCGTGTTGTTCTCTAACCTCCCCATCCTCGTCACATAGGGATGAGGAGTCCCGAACCAGATGCCCCTCGGCTCCTGTCAGCCTTCCCCCAGGAATCGGTTTTAAAGCTGCTCTGCAACCTTTTTAATGTTATGCGCCAGCAGTCTGGTTCCATTCTGGTTAGTGAAGCCCATCCCTCTTGTACAGGCCCCGCTTGTCCCAAAACGTTCTCCAGTGCCTAACGAATCTAAACCCTACACCACTGTCTCATCCATGCATTGAGACCCCTGATCTCCGCCTGCCTAGCTGGCCCTGCACGTGGAACAGGTAGCACTTCAGAGAACGCTATCTTTGAGGTCCTGGCTTTCACCTTCCTACCTAATAGCCTAAATTTGGCCTCCAGGACCTCCTGGCTACACTTGCCCACGTCGTTGGTGCCGACATACACCACAACTGCTACCTCCTCCCCAGCACTGTCTACCAGCCCGTCCAGACGAGAAGCGATGTCTGCAACCTTCGCACCAGGCAGGCAAGTCACCATGTGATCCTCACATCTGTTGCAAACCCCCCTCTCTCTGTTTCCGTCGCTAACCCCCCTCCCGCCGAGGAGTATACTGAGTATACTGAGTGCATTCAGATACGGTCCCGTCCCCTAGAGAAGGGGTCCCCCCTAGGGGATTGTTTCCTTCCTCTCCAGGATGACGTCCTCCAGTCCTCCCACCCAGGCAGCTGAGGAGCTGCACGCCTGAGGTTGGGACGAAGCCTGATCGTCCCCGGAAGTCTCCCCACGGTCCTTCTCTACCTGCCTCTGCTTCTCCAGGTTGGCCACCAAGGCTTCAAGGGAGCGGACGCATTCCCTGAGACCCTGGAGCTCCTTGCACCGAGGACACACCGATGACTTATGTCCCAGAGGCATATAGTCATACATGTGGCACTCGATGCAGAACACTGGATAGCCCCCACCCTGCTGCTGGCTGTCTGACTGCATAGCTTTCTTTTTTGTTTTTATTTAGGGGTACTTAAAAAAACCCTAAACTGGTTTGCTGCCCTCTTCTCAAGGGAAGGGGAAGGGCAGTGTATGGGGCCCTGGCCTCCTCGCCCTGCTGCTGAACTCGCCCAGATGCTAAACTCACGGTGCCTTACCTGCCACGTAGTTCCCAGAGGCACTGGGTGTCCCAGAGGCCACGCACACTTCTGCAGAGAGGCTCACATGGTGGCAGGCACTAGCTTTATACCCCTAGCTAGCTCCTCCTCCCTCCCTCCTTGCTGATTGAAAGGGGAGCTGGTCTTCCCAGGTGAGATTACAAAAGCTCAGGAAGGCAAAAGGCTGTTGATGGGCTTAATCCACTCTGCAGGCCCCTGAATGGGTTGCTTGGATTTGCCTAATGGGGGCTCTTATCACCTCCTAAAGGTCAATGACTATGCTAAATTGCCCTGTCTGGTTGGGAACTGGCCCTTCCTAGGTTCTTACCCCCCTAGTTCAGTTCTCTTAGGCTAGTCTGGTTTTTTAACTTCAAGCTAGTTTTTATTTGAGTTTATTTATTATTGCTCTCACCTAGATCCTGTGTCCCAATTTACTGAACTGTTTAGATTATGTTCTAACTTAGATTAAGTTTAACTTGGGTTAAGTATAGGGTTAATTTAAAACAAAGTAGAAAAACTTGCTTTCCACTTTATCCTCCTCTGTTTTATTTATTTTTCCAAGTGCCTGACCCTTGGGCTCTTACTCACGAGTAGGACTCTGCTCCTGCTCAGAGTAGACCTATGTACACACCTACATATTTATTTTTATTGCCCTCACCTAGCTCCTGTGCCCCACCTTGCTGGACCTTAGACTCCCTCCCTTAGGTTAAATTAGGTGCTAACTTAGGTAAAGCTTAGGTAAAGCTAAATTTCAATGTTGATTTAAGGTTGATTTAAAGTTAGAAAGACAAAGAGTTAGAAAGAGTACACTTACCTTCTCCTTCTCGTCGTCGTCCTCTCCTTCTCCAAAACTCAGAGGTCCACTTGCCTTCTCCTCGCCCAGATGCTAAACTCACAGTGCCTTAACTGGCACTTTGTTCCCAGAGGCACTTGGTGTCCCAGAGGCCACGCGCGCTTCTGCAGAGAGACTGTGGACTAGACTTGTGTGAATTAAGGCATCAGATGGGCACACTTGTCTATAGTCTTTCTTACAGTTGCCTCTGAATTCTAGATGCTATTTGTTAAGACAATCACTACCAAAATGTACAAGTTAAGGGTATCCAGCAACTGAAACCTCATCACCTGTGCAATGGAAATGTGTACTGAAAAGAAATGTGGAAGGTGAAAAGGTCCAGTGTCGATCTTGTGGACATCTACACCCCTTTTCTAAAAGGAAACAGCCCACAGTATGTTATAAGATAGAAATATTTTGTTCTCTTACCTGATTAGGAAGGACAAAACTCTATTTAGATCAACACTAGAATGAGCTTATGGGGAACTTAGCTGTTGATGATTAATCTACACAAATATTGACAAAGAAGCCTGGCTTTCAGGATGCTATAGGGCAACTTTCTAGTCCAAAGCAAATCATGTTTAATTTTAAAAAATCATATCCTAAAACACTATTATCCCAACTAACAACAGTGGTTTTTCTTACGTACATTATTCACAGTCTTGGGCACTGTTTTCTGAAATGTTCTTTTTTGTCATTACACAATTGCCTCTTCTAAAGATGTAAAGTTTTGCCCCACATTTCCTACACCTCTGTTCTATGTAACAGCAGTCTAAAAGGCTGTTTTGTGGAAGTCAAATGTTTCTTCTTATCCAGAGCCATAGTTATTCATTGACTTTGCATATCTTCTGCTTTTAGTAGGTATCGCGTGAATGAACAGGCTTTGGATGTTGTGCCACTGGGACTGGTCTTAATAGCAAAGCAGGAGTGGAGGAACACTGAACAGCGTAAGCAGGAGGGTGGGGATCTAGAGCAGGGGTGTCCAAAGTTTTTGGCAGGAGGGCCACATCAGCTCTCTGACACTATGTCGGGGGCTGGGGAAGAAAATAATTAATTTACATTTAAAATTTGGATAAATTTACATATGTTTACATAAGTGAAGATATTAAAGATGAACTTATATGAATGAATGAAGGTCTTGCAATAGCTCAAGGCCTATACAAGGCCTTGCACAAAGCAAGGCTGGCCTTTTCTTTGCTGCCGCTACTGCATCACAGACGTGAAAAAGCAAGCAGTGGAGGGAGCCCTCATCCCACAGCTCACGCGAGAGGTCAAACAGTCGCCCCCACTCTGAGAGCAGTTGCGTCGGGCCAGTGCGGGCTCCAACAAATCTCCCGAGGGCCAGAGACTCATTGGAGACTGGAGGTTCCCTGAGGGCCGCATTGAGAGGCCTCGAGGGCCGCAAGTGGCCCCAGGGCCAGTGTTTGGGCACCCCGATCTAGAGCTTTGGTTCGGTTTGCTTTTGATCACCAATAGAAGCAGCAACAGCTCATGTTGCATCACATTGGCCATGAGTAGCACCTCATCAACAGTGTGCACCTGGTTATCTTCACTGGGTAGGCTGGGGATAACAGTTCTCATATATGGTCTGAAAAGGAAGCGGCACCTGGTAACCTACCCTTTTGTTCAACATTTAAATCGCTTTGAGCCCAATCCTATCCTTTGACTTGGCTTGGGCTTCACGTGTACGGTATTCTGTGCAGGTCTGTCAACCTTTGGACCAGCCCCTGTTGTTGTCCCTTTAGGATTTGTTTGCTCTGCAGCCACAGTCAGGTGCTTCACTCCAAGGAAAGTTTCAGCTGGTGTTCAAACCCTCGGTTAAAAGACCAGAAGATGGTGGGGCCAGTTTGCCTCTGCCCAGTTGGCAACCCATATTCTATGCAATAACACTGTGTTGGACTTCAACTGTGTCTCCATGAC
This sequence comes from Tiliqua scincoides, assembly GCF_035046505.1. Classification (NCBI taxonomy): domain Eukaryota; kingdom Metazoa; phylum Chordata; class Lepidosauria; order Squamata; family Scincidae; genus Tiliqua; species Tiliqua scincoides. Next base: position 193,893,059 of record NC_089823.1, read on the forward strand.
TTCAGCCATGGAGATGACAACTCCTTAGGCTTGATCAGGATCTTGTTAAGCCTATTCTTTCATGCTAATTTCAGGAACATAACTCTCGCCTACTCCTTTGATATTTCTCAGACAATGAGGGACAGAACCTGAGTTCAAGAACAGCTGAAAATAAAGAACTCTGATGATATGGATTAGCTGAAGACAGTCAAGGAAGAGTTTGATCACTCATGTGTTTTGTTGCCTTTATTCCCCACTTTCCTGGGGCCTGGCTTCAGAGTCACTCCTAGCATGAATGGATCACAGTCTAGCCTTTCTCCTCCCTCAAACTCTGATGGTGGTGAAGATGGCTGGATCTTGGCAAGGTGGAAGAAGAAATAAGCAACAATGGACAGACAGTTGCAATTGTCATATTAAAGGCTTAAAGCCCAATCCTTCCTTAACTCCACCACCCGAACCCCTGCCAATGCAGCACACACTGCATCCTGGGGTGGGAGAGTTGAGAGGGTTTCATCCTTTGCCCCAATTTAAGTGGTCTGCTGTTCAGCAAACAATTCAGGAGAGTGCAGTACTTACATTCTTGCAGCAGTGTAGTGTATAAACTATTATGTGCATATATGCCTGGTGTGTGTGTGAGTGAGAGAGAGAGAGCCAGTAGCTGATGCTTTAAAAAAAAAAAAATCTCCATGCTCCACAAAGGTTTTAAAATTTGCAAATCAAGAATGCATGTCGAGGGACTCCTAGTTGTAAAGTCAAAACTAATTAGTATTAAGTCAGGGGTGTTGAACAAAAGGCCTATGGGCCAAGTGTGGTCCCTGGAAGCAATTCATCCTGCCCTTGTTTTAATTGGGTTTTCCCAGTGGGATAATTGGGCTCTTTCATATCTTGAAATTATGATTTGCACATTTTTTTTCTTCTGTCATTTGCAACTAATGAGTTTTTATGTGAGAACAAAGTGCTTATTTCTAACCGTGCTAAGTGCTTATTTCTAAGGGCAGGAGATCTGGCTCAGTTGGTAGAGCTGCCACCTTGTATGCCTGAAGATCTGAGGCTACCAGTTCGAAACAACCTGAAGTACCCGAGAACTGAGCGTGGGAGGCGAAGGGCCAGAGAGAGGCCAGACTGGGAAGGAATCCAGCTGGAACCAGGAGTTCTATGAAAGAACAGAACTATTCAATTATAAAAATCCCTATGGGGGTTTAGAACAGCCTGCCTATGTAAACCGCCTTGGATTAAAGCCTGAAGAGAAATCTGACGACCAAAGAAAGGCGGTATATAAACACCTGTATAAATATAAATAAATAAATAAACAAACAAATAAATAAATAACCGTCATCTGCTTAATGATGTCACTTTCTCTTAACACTTTGGCCCTCACCAAGCACCATCAATACTAACTTTGGTGCTCTATATGAAATGAGTCTGACAGCCCTGTATTAAGTGATGCTGACTATGGACTCTTGCTTAAGACGTGCTTTGCTGGATCAGACCAAGCTCCTATGTAGTCAAGCAATCTTTGCAAGAATCATAGCAAACAGACACTAAGTGGTCCATCAGAAATTGGCCAGTGGTCCACTAGTTGATTGTGGTATTTCCTCTGCATACACCGAGTACATAAAGAGGTGAAAACTAGCATGGTGTAGTGACCAAATTTTAGACTTTGATTGGAAAGACCTGGATTCAAATTCCCTCTTGGTTATGAAGTTCACTAGCACTCCAATCTTATACTGTACACACTCTCCTGTGAGTAAGCCCCACTGAACTCAATAATACTTCTAAGTAGACATGTATAGGATTGCACTGTAGGTGACTGCAGACTGGTCACTCTCACTCAGCCTAAACTACCACACAAGATTGTTGTGAGGATAAAAAGGAAGGAGGGAAGAACCATGCACACTGCTCTGAGCTCCTTGGAGGAAATATGGGGTATAGTTGCATTGTTCCCTTTAAGCAGGATAGTTCTGCATTTGCACAAGTCCAACTCCAACTCCATCTAAGTCAAGCTCAGTGTTCCCAGAAGTCAGTGATGTCAAATGTCATTGCTGTGCATCCAGGAATGCCAGGAAGGTGCTGAACAGCAAACAAAGGAGTCCACCCAGTAGCATGGTCCCCTTACTAGGAATATTGATTATGTGTAGGAAAAGAGCCAGGATAGTGTAGCTGTTTGGGAGCTGGACTTTGACTTGGATGATCCAGGTTCAAATCCCTGCTGAGTGATGAAGATTCCTGGGTGACCTTGGGCCAGTCACTATTTCATAGACTCACCTACCTCTGTGCTTTGAGGACAGAAGGAGGGACAGAACCTATTCACCACTCTGAGCTCCTTGGAGGACGGGTGGTATAAAAATATGAAAAAGTCCTAAGAAATACCGGACACTCACTTAGAATCAACTGAATTTATTAGCAGAAGACACTGGACGTTTTATACAGAGTACACTCATAGTAATAATTTCTTTGGGGTTTAAGGGTCTTGGGGTTTAACATCGTATGCTTTTATATGCTGATCGATCCAGTCAAGGTATGGGCTGACCTTGATGTAAACGCCATAGTTCTCAGGATTCCCACAGCCTTCTCCCCAGCTCACTAGTCCAACCAGGAACCAAGTGTTCATGAATTTAGTGACCATAGGACCACCACTATCCCCTCCACAGGCATCCCGCCTATCTCCCCTTATCCCTGCACATAGCATGTTCTCCGAGACATCATTCCGCATAGCACTGATGCAGTCATTCCGTGGCACCACAGGAATCTCAATATATCTGAGAACAGAAGAGAAATTTGACCTACTGTTCTCACTTTGGGTTCCCCAGCCAGTCACGACTGTTGTTGTTCCGACTGTCATCAATTTCTGCTCTGCAAGGTTTTTGTTGGGGAGGCAAATGGGCAGTATGTACTTGTTGTACACAATTGGCTGGATGAGGTGCACCATCGCAATGTCATTATCAGAGGTCCTTTCAGAGTAGTTCTCATGAGGAAATAGCATATCAGCGATGATAACTTGCTCAGTGTCATCTTTCTGCCGACGAAAATATTTACCTGCAAGGACAACAGGAAAACTGGAAAGGGCACTGTCTTTGAGATTCAAATCTGCTCCACCTCTCTCAAATAATTAGAATCCCGATAGCAAAGGGTCGTATTTCATTCCCCCTTTATTGCATCTCAGTCTAAGTAAACTTCAAACCCAAGAAAAAGAACTGGTAGTTCTATGCCCTTGTAGATCCAAGACACTTTATGCATTCAGCAGAATCTTATATTTCAAGAGGAGAGTCACAGATGTGGCCAGGCTGGTCACATCCAGGGGGCCCATGAACCTGAAGAGGCCCCGGCCAGCCATGCTCCTCTTGGCCCTCTCTTTCCCCTTATTAGATGGTAAGCGTTCCTCTTGCTTAATAGGCAGCAGGGGTGGGGGGCAGGGCAAAGGATTCTCCACCTCTTTTCTGAGCCCCACTCAAACATTTCGAGATGTTCTATCCCAGTGCAACATCAGGACTGGGCACCCAGAAATTTCTTAATGGCACTGGGGAGTAACTGCTGCTGCTGCTCTCTGGCCCATCACCAGGTAAGTGTCCTCATGGCTTTCTAGGTGATAGCAGGGAAGCAGCAGTGGCAACATTGGGAGCTCAATCATCTGGGGATCTTAATCTGGTATCTGTGAAAGAGGAAGATGGACTACTGCAGCTGTTAGGGTGAAAGATACATTGCAGAGGTCTACTCTGTGCTACTCTCAGGTCACGTCTGCCACTGCCACCTCTGCATTATTTAAAAAAAAAATCCTTACCTGTGCTCCTCGTTTGCTTCCTTCAGTGGCAGAAATGTGGGAGTTCCGGTTTTGTTTAAAGGGACTGTGCAAATCAAGGAGCTCCTTCATTCAGATGGTCCCTGTAAATGAAACCGGAAGTCTGGCACATCCTCTACTGAAGAAACTGCACAAGGAGTATTGTCAAGAAGCAGATTATCTGCTTCCTTCTCACTTTTAGCCTGCATGGTCTCCTGAAGAGACTACTAACTCTTCAGACTTACTCCCATGGGTTAGTATCATTCATCCTGGCTAATTTACCAATTCTTAGCTTTTTTGTCTGGACTCTTGACCACACTGTCCGTCTTGTCATTACAGCTGCCTATTATTTCCTTCAAAGGAATTTCAAGGGGATTGACTGGGTGACTCATATGTAAAAAAAAAAGAGCAGCCATTTTCCATACCAAATTTAAGTGGTAGTCTGGTTTGTCCCACTACACAGTGAGCAGCTGTCAGTACCCAGCTGGGATGGATGAGAACACCCCCACACTTAAATCGGCCACTTTCAAAGGTCAGCATCACCTGCAGAGAAATGGAAGAAGAGGCAAAGGAATATGGACTCTATTTCATACAACCATCTCCTCACTGTGTGCATGTTGTGTGTACCCACAACTGCTCTGATGATATAAATACTGTTGAAAATATAACAACATTCTGAAGAGCACCTTAAGAGCATAGGGGCCACAGAAGTCATCATCAATCAACTGCAGAAAGCAGTTTTATTGGGAATGGCTTATATTTTGTGGCAATATTTATAACATCAAAATATGATAAAAGTTAGGCATCCCAGGTCTTTGGGAAGGACTTGACAGCTGGATAAAACAAAGTCAATAACACCTGTCCATGCAAAAATCCATAATAATAATAGTAATCTCAGCATCTGATATTGTCCTATATTTTGTTCTTTGTTTAATAACAAAAATCTCCAGATGTCATCCAGGTCAAGATTTGTAGGTCATTTTTAAATTATTTTTTAATAATACTGTACAATTTTCTATTCACATTTCCCATGAAGCTGTGCTCCTTTTCCTAAGGAACCTGCTACTTACACAACAGCAGAAACGTCCTTGATCCATTTTGTGCTCTTATTCAGAACCCGTGATTCCAACTGATGCCAGTGTTTCCCATATGCCTGAAAATTTGAGGTCTCTGAGCCAATTCTTATGTCAGCCAGGACCCATTAATTCTACCAAAAGTGTATGTATGTGTAGTAACAACCCAAACCTATTTGAATTGCCCTGCCACTGGAGTGCGCAATCTGCCAGCAGAAGTGATGGGATCCAGGCGGAAGTGCCCCAGAGCTGTTGCTCTCTCTGACACATCTAGTGCTGAGTACTACAAGGCTGCCAGTGTAATTGCTAGCAGTCACGTATGTGGGCCACCATCCATTGGTGTCAGGTAAGTTGGCAGTGGGGAGGGGGAAGGGGAGGGGCAGGAATAGGGGAATTTCTGAGCAGGGAGGGAGGTGGAAGAACAAGGGTATTTGTGGCAGGGTGGGGGTGAGGTGGAATGTGCAATGTGGGCAAGATAGGGCTGTATCATTACAGTCTTTATGCAGTCATATCCTATCCCCCTTCTCTCTCCCTTACTCCCCTCAGTTCTGCGCCAGAAAAATAGCTGGTGCAGAACCAAGGATACTGAAAGGGAAAGTTCCCTTACCCTGAGGAGACCTCTGCAACAGCCCATAGGCTGTAACATATGCATTGATGGAAGGGGATTTGATAAGACCGGGGCTTAAATGTCTTGTTCCTTTCTTTGTAAACAGTCAACATGCTGTTGTAAGATGTTCTATTAAGGTGATTCAGTGCAGACGTTTTAACTTGAGGCAGTTCAACCTAAAACTATCCATGGGGTGATGTAGAAGTGCCAGTGTGGAGTTTTGGCCTCCAAAGGTCTCTTTGGGGCAAGGGAACATTTGTTCCTTTCTTCCAGGGCCTGGTGGGTTTCTATTGTTGCACCAACAGCAATATTGTTGGTGCAAGTCTGTGCAGCCCTACGAAGGCAGGAAACCCAGGAAGGGGGTTTGGATTCAGCAGACAGTGCTGCCACCAAACCCACCCCCTTTTTGGTCCCTATCCACCCTCCTCCCCGTCCCTCTTACAGCCACATTCCACCCACCCTGTGCCCCATTCCATCCACCCCCTACACAATCTAACCTGATCTGGTGGGTTTCGGGTGCCCACTGGCACACAGAGGTGGCTGCTTGCCGCTTGTGGTGGTGGCCAGGTCACATGCTCTGGCATGTCGCCTTATGCAACCGCCAGAAAGTGCCTAGCGCTACTGGAACTTGCTTTAATCCTTGCTTCATTGCCTGAAATAAACTATGATTGTTGATGGTCCTAGTTCAGACATTCAAGCTAACCATAATTATCCAAAAGAAGACGTGGTTTTACAAAAAGTCTGAACCGATCCTAATTGCAGTCACCTTCCCTTTTTTGGCAGGATGCTGTCCAGTCTGTTTTAGCCTGATGCTGTCTCTGTTACCAAGAAAACAAAAGAACTTGTGCAGGGAAAGTGCCCTACAGGTAGACCACAGCTGCGCTACAAGGATATCTGCAAGAGGAATCTGAAAGCCTTAGGAATGAACCTCAACAGATGGGAAACCTTGGCCTCTGAGCGATCTGCTTGGAAGCAGGCTGTGCAGCATGGCCTTTCCCAGTCTGAAGAGACACTTGGCCAACAGACTGAGGCAAAGAGGCAAAGAAGGAAGGCCCATAGCCAGGGAGACAGACCAGGGACAGACTGCACTTGCTCCCAGTGTGGAAGGGATTGTCACTCCCGAACCGGCCTTTTCAGCCACACTAGATGCTGTTCCAGAACCACCATTCAGAGCACGATACCATAGTCTTTCAAGACTGAAGGTTGCCAACAAGTACCAAGAAAAATGTTCCTTAGCAAACAGTGGCAGATCTGGTCCTTGCTTTTGGTTTGACCTTGGAAAGTTTAAAATAGAAGTCATTTTGTGCCAATACCTTGGAAAAATGAAACTCATTCCATGTAGATGGCTGTAGATATGAGCTGAGTGCTTCATCACTCCTTACCTGCCAAGGGCTGTCTCCTTTTCTTCCCATTTTCCCCCCAATGACTTTAGGGATATCTGATTGTGATCTCTGCACAGTTCTTCCACAGGGAAACCTCACTGCAAAAAGGACATGAAAAGATCACCTAGCAAACTGGGTATTTATATACCGCCTTTCTGGTTATCGGATTACTCCTCTGACTTTATTCAAGCCGGTTTACATAGGTAGGCTATTTCTAAATCCCCGAGGGGATTTTTACAATCACAGAAAGGTTCTGTCTTTCAAGAACCACACACATTTCAGATGGATCTTTCTGGTCTGGTATCACTTCTGGCCTCCAGTTGCCTCCCACGCAGGCTGACAAGCAGCTCCTTCATCTCTCACATGAAGGGCCAACCCTAATAACCTTATACCAACCCTATCAGCTTGTACTTAATAATAATCTGGTCTATGGCTCAGTAGACCATCCAAGTGTATGTTATGCCGGTGGAACATGCATTCCACCAGTCTAATGCACTTTCAGGCTGTCACAAATGCATCATCACTGGAGCATGCAGCTTGGCTGCAACCAGAAGCAGAAAGCAGCCAGGTGCATGTAGTATCAGACCATGGACACCTGCTACCTCAGGTAAGACCATGCTGGGGCCAGGAGGGAGGGGATGGAATAAGGCAGGGGGTGGGCAGAATAGAAAGGCAATGGGATAGGGAGGAGGTCAGATCAGGCCTGGGAAGAGGGTGGGTTCAGCAGCAGCGGCACCCACCAAATCTTATTTATTTATTTATACAGGTTTGCTGGCCCCTGCAAGGTTCAGGAACCCACGGATGAAGAAATCTGCAGGTTCTGAACTCATGGATAATGCGGGTGGACCTGCACGTTCATTTAAAAAATCTTCACCCTCTTCCCAGGCTCAATCCACCTTCATGGATCCACATGCACTTGCACCAGTGATATCACTGGTGCAGGTCCAAGTTGACCCACTGGGCCATCAGGGGCTTACCCTGGAGGAAATAGACCTCCCAAGGGTCAAAATTCCCCAACTGGATTCAGTGGTCGCCCCATTGGACCAAGGTACCACTCACACACACCACCCTTTTCTACTCCACGTGGGGAATGACAGTTGCCAAGAATTCTCCATATTTCTCCATAGTAAATAAGACTACCTTGTAAAAGTGATGAAAGAGGCAGGGGGTAAATTTCCAATATTAATAACAATGAGAAATATCAACATGGCTGCTCCATGTTAAGAACCACTGAAGAGGCAGAAAGAATGGGAGCCTCTAAATTAAAATTCATATTGCAAAGAAACCTCTCTTTAAAATTATGTCTTAAAGAATGCGAATGCCTCTTATTTGAAAATGCATGCATACAACTCAAGCTTGTGCATAACCTATCTTACCAACAGGTTCACAAGAAGTATGATTCTCCATCAGCCGGTACCCTGGGAGACAACTGCACGAACGGTGAAAGTTCATGTTCTCTTTACAGAGATGTTCACAACCACCATTGTTAGTGGAGCAGTTGCTGTAGATCACCTCTGGGCATCAAGAGAAGTACAAGAAATGATGAACAAAGGCAGAATCATATCTAATTCTGTTGTTCCTCTTTCCTCTTCAAAACTGTGCAGGACCTGAATGATTTGAGGCAGGGCCAACTCATTCATGAGGCCAGCTGAACAGGTTGACTCCAGCAGCAGACTGGTGGGGGGAGCCCATCTCTGCTCACCTACTTGTCTCCACTACTCCTCCTTCTCTAACCACTTCTTGGATTAGAAAAGAAAGAGAGAGAGAGAGAGAGAGAGAGAGAGAGACTGTGGAGGGGAAGAAAGTGCTAAGCTAGAACATTGAAGAATGGGAGAACCAGAGGAGAGCACATCATTGGGTGAAAGGTGTGCATTTGGCATGCCATCTCAGGCTTCAGAAGGTCATGGAGCAGCCCTAATTTGAGGCTGAATCACATGCCCCAAATCCACCCTATCCACAAGGTAAGATTGTTGTGCATTACAGTGGCCCACTTGACACTTTGTTCCATCGTGGGACCACATCCACTTCCTACCCACAATGAACTGTGTTGGAAATCACAACTGACCTCATTATGGGCTGAAAAATTAATCATCAGAACAATCAAACTGGCTGTATTGTAGCCCGGTTTGCAGTAATGTGCATTGAACTTGTCATGTGGCCCAGGCTCTGTTGTAAATCAGCCCGGAGGTAGATACTAGTATTTTTAGAGATACTGTCAGGATACTATGCTTCAAGATGCTTTAGAGAACCCCGTGGCCATCACAGAGGTGGAAATTGCAATTTTTGCAGCTCTCAAACTGTAGCATATATCATATTTTCCTTGTGCTCAAAGTTGTCAATATTATGTTGCCAGGAAATTGCAGTATTGCCTTCAGATAGTAATACACCCCTGTGGTTTTGTGTGAATGTTGCCGGCTATTATCCAGGGCCAACTCTACAATGAAACACAGTGAAGTGGGTCACCTCAGCAGCAGACTGTAGGCCAGTTCTCAGAGTCAGTATGGTAGCCCATCCAGCACCCCAGTCCCAGAGGGGAGAGAAATGGCTACTTTCTGCTTTTCCTTATTAGAAAATGACAATACAGATTGATGAAAACAAAAGCAGTTGGTTAGGGAGGTATCTAGGTGGATTCACTTGGGAGTGAGATCCATACAAATTGGGTGTAACAACACAGAAAGCCTGTAATGTGTCATCCCCCCCAATCCACACAATCTTGTGATTTCAAAAGATTTTATTGTTTTTTAATGCTTGAGAAGCTGAGCATGCTTTAACCTAAGTGTGAACAGTTTAAAAAAAATCTAAACTGTAATCAAGCCCAACATGTGCTCTAATCATACCTATTTCCTAGTCTTTGTTCCTGATAAATCATAGTCCTTTTGGGGACACATGGGGAAGGGCTAACCCTTTGCCCCCACAGCAGTCTCAAATAGGGAATGTCTTCTTAAAATATTGTTTGTGCAACTTGCTAGATTTGTCACTTTAGCAGTACGGTTCAGTTCATGTACACCCAACACAGATACTGTATTATGCTCAAGGAAGCCAAAACCATCACCCTCCAGCAGGCATCAAGTTTTTGCTTATTTTATGAACAAGCAAGGCAATCCTCCTACTGCATCTGTTAAGTGGTGACAGGCTAATGTGCAACTAGTGCTAGATTACAGCTAGCATAAATGCCGTGGTAAGAGAAACTTGAGCACAGAACACCAGCAATGTTTCGGTTTATCCCCACTAATAGGCTTTCCCTTTACCTTAGCTTACCAGGGGTAATCTCGCTGCAAGGGAAATAACCTTACTTGTTCGCTGCATTAAAAAAGATAAGCAAATGGTTTGACCCTGCAGGCAACTTCCGATCATAAGATCAGTATCTATTGTATCTATTGTACTAACAGTATCTATTGTACTTAAGGCCCTTAGAGCATCATGCCCATTCTATAGCAGATTACCAATATGAACATCACAGAGGACTCATTCCACAGCAACAATAATTGCATTCATGTAGCAAACTGTAGAATGGAAGGCTGTCTTACTATATTGGCACTTGTGTCCCTCCCAGCCTTGGTTACAATTGCAGACAAACTTCCCAATGTGGTCCACACAAGTTCCAGTGAAACAGGGTTTGGGCTCACACTGATCTCCATCTGAAAACACAATTGCAGAGAAACCAAGACCATCTGCCACAGGCATCTTTGGAAGAGAAATGCTGACTATATCTCCCCTCCCCTTTATATTCCCAGCCACTATCCACAATTTGCTCTCCTTGTGCTACACCCCTTCACCCACAGAGCACTTCGGAAGATGCTAACAGAACTTTGGAATGCTTCAGGCAATGGGGCGCTTTGGAATGTACTTCTGTTTTAAGATAACAAGAATCTAGACTTATCAGTTTTAAATACATTTGAAGGCACATATAATTCCTTGGCTAGAGCTAGGCAATCAATCAATCAATCAATTAATCTGCTGGACATTCATTTGTGGCTCCAGACCACAGAGGATGCCTGTCAAACGGCACATGATGTTAAATGCTACTGTGTAGCTGCTTTCATTTTTTCTTCTTCTTTTAATACTACTTGCAGCGTTCCTAATCTATGCTGGGAATGTGGCACATGGGCACTGTCCTATGGCACAAATCAGAACAAGTAACCTTAATGAATAGTGGGTATCTGATGAAAATAATATGGATACAAAGAGACATGGTTGGGGAAAAAAGATACAAAAACACCTGTTATATACATAAAACACGAACACTTCTTTACTTACCAACATATTTTGTCCAAAAACTTAGCTGCGAAGAAACAAAATCTAGGTTAAAGCTGGAAATAAACCATTCTTCATGAATGAACACGGGGTCATGACAGGGGGGCAGAGAAGTTGGGCACTGGCTGAGGTCCCAAGCCCATCAGGCCTTCTGGTCAACCCAACCGATGAATCCTTGGTACAGTGGTAACACTCAATGCATGGTCAGGAGCTGGTGGGGGATTCCAGGAGAGGCCCAGGGCACTTTGCAAACAGGTGCTGGCACTGAACTGTTGTCCTACCAGCTTTTGATGGAGATATAAGAATCAAAATGCTTAATGTAATCATAATTAGAATAATGATAAGAATTAGGTAATCCTAATAAGAATCCTAGTAGCCCCATAGGGCAGGCTGGGGCTTGACATGGGGAAAGGCCACAGCGGCCGCATGTCAAGCCCCAGCCTGCCCTATGGCAAAATTATCCCATTACTCTGACTTCCAGCCTGCACCAAACCTTAGCTGGATACAGCACAGGCCGCTGTGGCCTGCATGTTACAACACAGGTTAGAATTGGGCTACCCATGTTGCAACAGCTGCTTGGGGAGGGCAGACATCTTGCATAACTCGCATTCTTTACAGATTAATCCAGTAATGTGTTTTGATCCTCTTTTCCCAGTCTGTCACAATAGCTTACAGTTGCTTCCCTGTTTTTAAATATTTCATTGGCTTCTTCAAAATCACACTGTTCCTCCATACATTCTCGTTCCAAAGAGCCTGCTTTTAATTCCTCCAAGAAAGTATTTGCCCGCTTCTGGATTTTCAGTACTTGATTTGCTGCCGATTTGCTGTAAAACACTTCAGAAAAAAATAAAAATTTCACATGGGTCATGTACAGTTGCCGATTCTTTTATTATTATTTGTTTTCAACTCAGCTTTTATTGCTGCTGTTATATTTCCGCTTGCTCAGCTTTTCGACTGATGCACTGTTTAATATTGCCCACTGCTCCTTGATTTGATTTTTGAATGCTTTATGATTGCTTGAAATTGTTTTAAATCAATTTTATGTATATTAGACACATTATAGTTAACCACCTTGAGCATCCACCTGGTGAGGGAAAAGAAGGATTAGAATAGATTAAACAAACAACCAAAAAAGGTGTGTAGTGTAGCAGTGCAGAAGCACTGGGCTTTGCTAAGAAAAAACTGTAAATCTGTAGCTGCTGTCACTTATTAAGAGAAGCTCATCAGTTTATTGTAACTGGTGTGGGAAAAGGAATTTTCTAGAATCAGAACAGAAATGCAAAAAGGGGGCAGCATCCAAACAGCAACAGAAGGAATGGAGAAGATGAATTTCAACAAGGTGCAGAATAATGTATGTTATCAGGGAATGGTACCTTCCTTCAGAAGCATCTTCTTAAGAACCTGACTGTTGCACACAGTCTTGCTAATGAACCCATGCTGTGGGAGCCTACCCCACCAGAAGTTCTGTTTGCATCCCTGAAGAAGGTACAACTACCGAAAGACACTAAGTATGTAAAGGTGATAATTTCATAATACATTTCCACATTATCTTGTTGGACTTCCCCTCTTTTCCTCCTGTTCTGAACAAGAAACATTAAATGCTTTGAAACCACTAAAAACTGGAATCTACAAAAGCAATGAAGCTACTATCACACTGGTGCTGTTGAATGTAAGGTCCTCCCATGCCATGACACATACCACAGTCCTTTTCAAGGAGGTATAAACTGCATGCTCACCCACACCCCATTTGTTCCCACATCAAGGTGATAACAGCTACACGCTTCACTCCACTCTGGACATATTCTGAAGAGAGGATTTTATGTTCCAAATGCCACTGACGGGCTTGGATTATTGCTCCTATGAAGCATGCAGTGGGATAGCTCACAAAAGATAACATTTCTCTTAGAAGACTAATAGAGGAAAGATAAAGGAAGTACCTGAGGCTTCATGCTCACTGGGCAATAACACGGCCACTGAAAACACCCAAAGGGTAATGCTTTTCCACATTGCACAACAAGGTATGCCTAAGAGAATAACCACCACAAAACAATCTGATTTAGCAAATGCCTGCACTTTTCAAAAATGCCCTTTTAATTAAGATGTATTGAAGTGTTATTAACATTTTTAACAAAACAATTTTTAAACAATTCTAATTTACATCAGCATGCAAAGTATGGCACATGGTATATTTATATTTATTTTGCCTTTGATTTATATTTAGCCTATAGGTTAGAATTTCGAACTACAGTAATGCATTCCCAAACAGCACTCCCCATCGCTTTACAAACTGGCATGGTTGTGTCTGCTCTACCATATTAATCCTATGTATATTTTACATTTCTATCCCAAAAGTACATCCATTCGACAGACTTTCAGATGGATTTGTGTTCCCAAAGCAGAATGCATAATGAAATTGAAGACCAGACAAAATGTACTGCTGGTATCTTTCCCACTTTCCCCTCACCTTTCACCATCTACTTTTTTTTCTCTTTTTTTGCAAGATTAAACAGTTATTAAGGAATGTTTTAAGAAAAATCAGAAAGACTTAAAACAAACAAACCCCAAACTTCCAAAAGATTTACTGGTTTCACCGTTGTCTACTGTTCCGCCATTAGACTCAAAGGACACTGGTTAACCCCTAACTGCAAATATTTACTCATCAGAGATACACTCACAGGGCCTTCTAGTCAGTCAACAAAAACCGCTTCAATGGGATTCTACAGACCACGAGAGAAGACTAGGAATCACATGCTGTTAACCATCTTTTCTCTGATCATCCCTAGCTGTTGCTCAGACAATGGGTACTTGAAGGAAATGGACTTTGGCCATGGACACCCCTGTGAGGAAAAACCACAAGGGACTGTTACATTCTTCTCCACTCCAGAACTACATAACCTACTCCAGTCCATTGCACCTTTACACACTTGCAGCTTGTGCATCAACTGAGTCTTGTCTTTGAGAAACCTGACCTTGCTACTGTCCCCCATGCCTTGGGTATGTTCTGATCATTGCAATGCACTCTGCGTCAGGCATCTGCAGCCCTAGCTGGGGCAAAATGCTTTGAACAGGCTCGGTTGGTGAAGGCCTCTAGTACACAATTTTGATTCTTTGTGAACTACATTGGCTTCCCATCTGTTTTCAGGTACAGTTCAAGGTGTTCATTGTTACCTTTAAAGCCCTATATGTTTTGGACTTTGGCCATCTTAAAAGACCACTGAGGTGCTATCTTCTGCCATGTGACCCACCCACTGAGATCTTCTGGAAGGGCCTTGCTCCACAGACTATCTGTAAAGCATTCTGGTTAGCCGCATGAATTCTGCCTTACTCCTTTCCCCAATTCCTTCTACTTGCAGTGGGGCCCTCTCACTTGCCCCAGTTGTTCAGGGTGGCCAGGGCTCCTACTCAGGAGCCCTGAGAAGGGGGTTGATTCACCCCAGTCCTCCTCCACCAGCCCAGGCACTTTCTTCATCAGGCAGAGTGAGAGCCACCCCCCCTTTCACAAAAGGTAGGTAGGTAGGTAGGAAGGTGCATGTGTACCACACCTTCTCATTACAGGCCTGCTTTGAACTATACTGGAGTCCTCTGGGTTTATCCCTTCCTGAACATAGCCCTGGTTCCTCCTCCTAAGTAGATTAAAAATATCCAGCTGCACTCGGTTGGTCCTAGTTCTTTCTCTCTCGTTTCAGGCTGAATGAGCCATTCCCTTCCCTAGCTATTGGGATCCTTTCTCTTTCCCTTGCTGCCTTCCTCTACTCTCCCACTGTGCCGGCACAGCCTCTGATCATCAGCTTAGGAAGCCTTTAAGAGAACTTTTTAAACTCCTTTATTCCACCAAGCTTTTAAGGTGTGAGTGAAGGGGGGCCTCTAGAGATTGGTGATTTGATTATGGTGGGCTTCTAGTGTTTATTTTATCAGTTACTTTTTGTATGTTTGTATTGTTTTACTTTCCATTGATGTTTGGTTGGTTAGCTGCATCTGAGACTTTGTAAAAGGAAGGGTATAGATAAATAAAATTCCTCTTTCAATTCTTTGAGATCTTGTCTCTGTTCACCAAGACACTTTAAACTGAGATGACCACAAGGGAGCACTAAAGAGCTACAATACTCCACTTACCTTCTTTCCCAAGGTATTGCAATACTCACTGATTTATGATATAGGTCTATAGTCTGCCCTCACCCTTCTTGGCCTCTGTGCTACCTTCAAAACAGTCTAGCCACCATCTTCTCCTGCTTCACTTCTTCTACACTTTGTGGTTCTGCTACTGTTCTCAGCTGGTTCTTCTGTTGGATCACTTATCCTCTTTAAGTTCAATGCTTTTATTAGAAGAATTTTCCCACAACATTCATTTTCATGTCCCTGCTGCTGGAATGATTTCACTTGTGCAGGTCTCCGTAAACAAAACCATAAATCCGCATGTCTGGATTTGACAACAGTGTGTGGGAAGCACAGAAAGGAGGGAAATGATCTGCTTCTCGACAGAGGGAAGCTGATATTTGCAGCTTGCTTACATTGCTGGCAGGTTGGAGGGAAGCAGTGGCAGCAGTTGTGGTGGCAGACTCGGGGTACAAGCCACTTGACTCTTCCACCTCCTCAGACCCCTCGCAATCCACAACTGATGCAATGGACATTAGCTGGCCACGTTCAAAGGCTTGGTTCCATATATTTACCTTGTCCCTAATGATCTCATCAAATTTCAAGGTTAGCCCTCCCAGTACCACCTATATACTAGCTCCAATGATACCTCTACCCTGGTCTTTCTTTCTTCATGGAGCTTTTCTCCAGCTGCCTGCTGTTTCTACCTGAATATTTTTGCTGTCTCATAAATCTGCCCAAGGTGAATTGGCTCTTCTTGCCTCCTGAGCCTTCATCTCCTCAGCCATTCTTTGTGTTCATCAATATCACCAACCATTTTGTTGACCAAGCAAGAAGCCCTGACCTTCTGACCAGTGGTTCCCAAATTGGGAGCCGTGGCTTTTTAGGGATCTGTAGAAACCAGCCAGGGGAGCCATGGAAACCTCATAAAAAACCTGCCATCCTATATAATGTATAAGATTGCAACCCTAATGGGGAGTCATGGCCAATGACCCAGTAGGTCAAGGGACCCACCAGTTGAAAAAGTTTGGGAACCACTGCTCTTTGGCTGTCTATATGCACTATTAGCAGCTCATGTCACTTCTTATACCACTTTGAAAACATCTGGTTCTTCCCAGTCCTCTCATCTAAAGCCACCATTTACTCTTTGATAATGACTCCTTTACCTGACCTTTCTTTATCACGCTGAGGCAGCAATTCTAACCACACTTTCTTGAGAGTTAGCCCCATTGAACAAAATAGGACTTACTTCTGAGCAAACCTGGTTAGGAATGTGCCCTAACACTCTCATATATACCCTGATGCAAAAATAATTCACTTCACTTGTCATTCAAACTAGGAGCCATCCTTCTTCAAATCCCTGGCTTCTCATCTCCTGCATCCAACATGAATGCCTGTTCTTTTTACCCACATGTAATTCTCCACCAGTTTTCTCCATCCTATCTTTTGGTAATACAGAACTTCTGGGCAACTATCCTCAAATCCCTTCCCTGTGGATAACACAGGCCACCTGTAATTAGAAAAGATTAGAGATTTATTATTCATAGAGATTTGTGGTTTGTTGCTAGCTGTACGCAGTCCGTTCTCTGCCCTCTCTGGTGGTCCATGGGGGGACTACTCACTCAGAGAGATGCTGTAAGTGATCTAAAGCAATTTTTTTCCTGAGACATCACGGGCCACTTCTAAGGGTCCCTGGTCCACGGGTTGGGAACAAGTGCTCTAATGGAAATAAATTATTATTTAACAGGGCGAAGGTAGGAAATGGATTTTGGTGCTTTCCCCCCTTGTTACAAGGCATTTAAAGGTGGACCTTGGTATCACTGGGGAGTCAAATCAGTGGTTACAGGGTCCCACCTGTATGTCTTTCCTCTGGACTTCCCAGAGGCAGGTGGGGTCCCACTATGGGAAACAGAGTGATGGACTATATGGGCCTTTGGCCTGATCCATCAAGGCTTTTCTTAAGTTTTGCTGTCATAAAGAGTCCCGCTGGATCAGGCCAAAGGTCTCTTGTCCAGCTTCCTGGTTCTCACAGTGGCCTACCAGATGCTTCTGGAAGCACACAAGACGCCAGAATACCTGCATCTCGTTGCCACTCCCTTGGCACCTGGCATTCTGAGGTAGCCTACTTTTAAGACCAGGAGGTTGCACATACCCATCATGGCTTGTAACCCGTGATGGACTTTTTTCCCCCAGAAATCTGTCAAATCCCCTTTTAAAAGCATCTAGGTCAAATGCCATAACCACATCCTGTAGTATGGAATTCCACAGGCTAATTACTAATCACGTGCTGGGTAAAGAAATATTTTCTTTTGTCTGTTCTGACTGTTTTGACACTCAATTTTAGTGGATGTCCCCTGGTTCTGATGCTGTGTTAGAGGGAAAACAACATCCCTATATCCACTCTGTCCATTCCCTGCATAATTTTGTACATCTCAATCATATCCCCCCTCAGGCACCTTTTTCTAGACTGTAGAGTCCAAACAATGTAGCGTTTCCTCTTCACTGCTTATCTGTATCTCTAGGTCATTTATGAACAAGTTGAAAAGCACCAATCACAGGACAGATCTTGGAGGCACACCACTTTTCACCTCGCAGCAACTGTTACCCTGCACATGCCTGATCTCATTCGATCTCAGAAGCTAAGCAGGGTCAGGCCTGGTTAGTACTTGGATGTGAGACCACCTGGGAATACCAGGTGCTGTAGGCTTATACCATAGTCTTTAGAGACTGAAGGTTGCTTCACTTTTCACCTCTCAATTGTAAAAACTTTCCATTGAAACTTACATTCTGTTTCCTGGTCTTCAACCAGTTCCTAATCCATAAGAGGACCTGCCCTCTTATTCCCCAACTGTGGAGTTTTCTCAGCAGACTTTGGTGAAGGACCATGTGGAACGCCTTCTGAAAATCCAGATATACAATATCTATGGGTTTGCTCACATTCACATGCCTGTTGACCTTTCCAAATAAGTCTAAAAAGTTAGTCAGGCAAGACGTACTCTTACAGAACCCATGTATTTTAAGGTTTTATCTTTGAAGAGTTCACCATCTTAGTTGGAACAGATGTTAGGCTGACAAGCCTGCAGTTTGCCTGGTCTCCTCTGTCAAAGGTTATTAGGTACTGAAAAAATAGGACACTTGGGAGGAAATTGGGCAACATATACATCCTTAGAGCCTACAGATGATCCTCAGTATCGATCAGGGAGGGCCCTACTAAGAACTGCTTCCCAGGAAAGCATGAGGAAAATAAACAGGCAGCACTAATGAGCACGCAAGAGAGTTGGAAGGAGCTGCTGCCACCACCTCCTCAATAAAACTGGAGTGATAGTGCCCAGCACATCATGGGAGGGTCCAGCACAACCTCTTGCCCCAATACAGCATAATGCTGGCCCTGATTTTCTGTTAAGCATAAACACTTAGAATTATGCATCAGCAAGCAGAATCAGAAAGTTTTTCATTCTCAATTGAGCACAAAATTGCCCATCAGCGTGTGTAAAGACAGACAAAGCCACCTAGTGGTTCAAACCAAGACGGATGAGTTTCAGCTATGCTGGCAACACCTCTTCAGATCAGCTACCCTGAGGACATTGCATTTTGATCTTTTTGACACACTGGAATTATACAATTTCTTCCTGATGAATACAGTGATACATAAATCCTTTACAGGAAGCAGCTCTGAAACAGATTTCCTTTATGTACAAGAACAATATATTTACAACAACCGGCTGCAAAATATGTACATACAAGAGGTGTTTCCATGGTAATCACTGTATAAATTAAAATAATAAATAGCAGGTTCCATTCTTAAGGCACAAAACCTTCTTCCTAAGACTATACAGAACTGAAATGCTTCCCTAGAAGATCACTGGAATGGTTACAACACCCCTGAGGAACAGTCATTGGTGGGCAACAATACAGACATCAAACGACTTATAAAAACAATTGTCACTCTTTTCTTTCTACATCACACACATCTGTTAAGATATAAGGAGTTTTGTGTAAACAGTCTTTCATTTATCACACATAATTATCTTTAAATAATACTCAAACACAATTCTCATAGGATACAGGTGATCAGAGCTTTTCAAGAATTACTGGCATCAAATGCCTCTTTACAGTTCCTATTAGAGATGCAACATTTAAGGGAATTTTTTATTTACTGAGTGTCCATAGACAGACCATGTGACTACATCCCCTAGAATAAAACAGAATAAGCAGTTTTGGCTCCAATCCTACCCATGCTTACTTGAGAGTAAGCCCCATTAAATTCTTGCTTCTCAGCACAGATGCATGTTTGCGCTGCACATTTGTGTATGTGTACAACAGCTGCACTGAATTGAAAGTGGATATTCCTTCTTTTCAATGTGTTCAGGATTGGCACTTTGAGTAAAACTCTTCTTTTACTTATACTGAATACAACTCCATTGAACTTAATGGATCTAATACAAAACACTAGTTGGTAATATTCCAGTGTAGTGCCAAGCAAAATAGGCACAAAACCATTCAACATCATGTGTTTTTCCTCAAAGCAGAACCTGCTTCTAACATTTCAAAGGTGAAAAATAGGGTGAGTTCATGTCTTAAGTCTCCTTTAAAAAAAAAAATCACAAAAGATATGGTTGTAATTCTAAAGTCTTCAAGGCGAAATGTCTAGCTTGTAATGTCTTTTCCCCCCAGCCTTTTCTGTAATCTTTACTTAATGACACATACATTTTCCAATGACCACTTTATTAGATATCAGAGAAATAACTCTATGGGTGCCTAATCACGTTGCCAGTGTTGCACTGACATCTTGTTTAGAGTTTGCAATACAGGATACCTGTGTTGCAAGGACACTGCTTTACTTCCAGTGGGATTATAATGTTTTTAGGATGTGTTCTCACTGTCTAGATCAGGGGTGCCCAAACCCCGGCCCTGGGGCCACTTGCGGCCCTTGAGGCCTCTCAATGCGGCCCTCAGGGAGCCCCCAGTCTCCAATGAGCCTCTGGCCCTCCAGAGATTTGTTGGAGCCCACACTGACCCGACACAACTGCTCTCAGCATGACGGCGACTGTTTGACCTCTCGTGTGAGCTGTGGGATGAGGGCTCCCTTCACTGCTTGTTGTTTCATGTCTGTGATGCAGTAGCGGCAGCAAAGAAAAGGCCAGCCTTGCTTTGTGCAAGGCCTTTTATAGGCCTTGAGCTATTGCAAGACCTTCATTCATTCATATAAATTCATCTTTAATATATTCCTTTATGTAAACTTATGTAAATTTATTCAAATTTTAAATGTAAATTAATTCTTTTTTTCCCCGGCACCTGACAGAGTGTCAGAGAGCTGATGTGGCCCTCCTGCCAAAAACTTTGGACACCCCTGGTCTAGATCTATATCTGGTCTATTGACATCCAAAGGCACCCAACCGAAACAAAAACCTCGTTTTCTAGTTCAATAGAAAAGGTGGCGCACCTCCTAACCCTCATGCACAAGACACCAAGTGATTTGTTTTTTAAAGAAAAGCACTGGGATGTATTTATGGAGTTACATGAGTGCAGAAGGTTAATTTCTTGAGGCAATTATGCAATCCAGAATTGTTTGCAGATATCACCTAATGGTGATGCTACCTGAACGCTAGAGAGAGAAAATTTCCTATCTGAGTAAAGAATGTTTATCAAAGTCAGTTCTCATAGGGCAACAGCAATTCACTCAGGAGCTAAAAATAAAAGAATCCTTGACTCCCCAAGAGATTTCAGGGAGAACTACACAAGCAAGCACTCTAGTACTTCCACAAATAAAGGAACAGAAAAGGTAAAAAACACAACTGAACTGTATCTTTCTCTAAAATTATCATATTATGATTCTGCTCCCTGAGGTGTTCACCAAAAAATGGAAGAGGCTGCCATATAGTTATCACCACTAATAAAGTGCAGAAATAATCTTTAGTATCTTGTGTCTGATGGTGGCCCATTACCAAGTTTGGCACAGACCTTCAATAGCATTATACTAAAGTGTTAATTCCTATGTGACCTGTAATTCACAATTCTCTAACATGAACAGGGAATTCAATACAGTGATGGTAATTTGTACCAGTAAGGCAAAATCGCTTTGCACACAGAGATAAATGGAACAGAGCCGAAGATGTGATGCTCATGTTTAAAATTTTCTGTCTAGCCATAATGATTTATATTACAGATCAAACTGTTGCTTTCCATAAACAATACCATGCCGTTGTCTCTTGTAAAGAAATGGGAGAAGCAATCAAGATTAGATGCAATGCTGAAAATCATTAAGAGGAAATTCTGTGAAATTCAGTGACGTTACATAACTGAAGAATTTGGCAGAGGTTCTCCTAAAACAGAGAAAAATATTGCGTACATCTTGGCGCACAAGCCTAACCAGGTCTACTCAGAAGTAAGTCCTATTTTGTTCAATGGGGCTTACTCTCAGGAAAGCGTGGTTAGGACTGCAGCCACAGGTAATGAACCTCTGGCTTCATAACATTAGGGAAACAGGAATGCAAAGGAAATATTATACCCTGCCTAAAACTAGAAGGACCCATTCTTTGACAATGGCTTTTTCACTGTTTCCTGAAGTGCCAATCCTATTCACTTTTTAAAAAAAGTTTGGCAGAATCAGAGGCTATACACTCAGCACATAATATCATGAGAAATCAGCACATTCTCCCATCCTAGTTGCACTTTTGGGATCTTTTAATATTTTTTAGGCACTTGATGTTGTTTTAAGCATTTGGTGCAAGCCCCTGAACAACACGCAATCCAATTTCTGTGGCATCCACGATCATTTCAGAGTAAGAACATATGGGAATGAGCTATAGTTGGACTCAGAGGAAAAGGGACGAGTACGGCTTTGCACTTATATCATCAGTGGTAAATTCAACTCTGGTCTCTCAGAAAGGATAGTGACTGAAAAGAATCTGTTCCTAATCAGAATCCACTTGACACTTTGTACAATGACTGTGTAGTAACAGTCTCATGTACTTCTGGTGAATGTATTTCTTTATGTTGTCCCAAGTAGTTAGCTTATAATTTCCATAGTCTGGTATGCAGGAATTGTGAACAGGTGCTTTCTACAGCTTTCTCTGTTTTTGGTGCAATCCTCAGAAGTTAAAATATTGACTACTGTGACTAGCTGGAAAGTTCACTGGTCCACAAGAAGTTGCTGGTCCACAGGTTGTTTCAGTAGGGCTAACTAAAGGAGACAAGAAGGTGCCCAGCGCCATGTAAAGGTGGGAAAGAGGTGGCTGGTGAGGGCAGAGTAACACTGGCTTTGAATGCAAAATGCCATAGGATTGAATAGCGCTGTAACCCACATCAGAATGGCAGCACCGCAATAAGTTGGATATGAGCTCTGAACACTGAGAGTGTTCAGTTGATCCATAGATACCATTCTGAACAAGTCTGCTCTGTGAGCTGTGCAGACATCAAGGGGAATGGTAAATACAGGCTCTGAAAACAGAGGTTAAGCCTCGCTGACAGGAATATTCCTGCTCAGTTCCTTGATCCCATGTAATATCCTCTTCATATGGCCCACTTTGGTCACTCCTAAGTCCTGAAAAGAACAGGAAAAATAATCTTAGGCTACAGAACACTTGTTAGTTCAACGTACAAAATGAAACTCAAGAAAACAACATGAACAGCATAGTATCTCAAAAACAACCACTGCTAAAGTGACAGTTTAACAAAAAGTAGCAACCCATTGTGAAATAGGCGCAAAGCAGCAACAAGGTGCTAATACAAACTACACAAATTCAGAGGTACAGGTATAACCTAATTATCCACAGGATTTTTCACCGGCAGTTTTATCTCAACTGAGAAGGGCCCTTTAAATTAAAGAAAAAATGTCCCTTTATTCAGCCTCACTTACCATTGTAATGCAGGAGAGGGGCTCAAATTCTCTTCAGCGTTTGCACAGTTCCAGTTCACTCTGAGGCAAGCAACCCTTTCCCTTCCTCCAGAGCACGTGCAAAACAATGCAAAGCAGAAGTGATTATCATCTCAGGAGAGGTCGCTTGCCTCTCACTTCAGAGTGAACTGAAACTAAGCTGTTGATTGATTTATTGCCTGTCTGATGCTGCTCTCCCGCATTACAATGGTGTAAGCGAGGCTATTTTTAAACCGCTGAGTAAAGGGTCTTTGTTTTCTTTAAGCCATTTCTGCCCAAAGTTGCATATGTGCAACAGGGACAAAAAGTGTACACCTGTGGGTCGGGCAGAAATGGATTCACTGATTTCATTTAACACAATTTTCAGCATTCCCAAGGGTTCTGGGAACAGAACCTACACAGATGCAGAGACACAGCCCATACAAAGTTAGCCAGAAAGATCTGAACAAAATCAGGACTGCAAAAACATATAATCCATGATACATTATGTGTCACCTGTTCGCCTCCCCTCCCAATCGGTTTCTTATGAAGCAGACAAAAGTGACCACAGGAACACCCAACCCTAAGACACTTGTAAAATCATAAAATTTCAACCCACAGTCCTATACATATCCTCCACCAGGTTGTTTCACTTTCATACTAGAAGGGAATGACATTAAGCTTTCACAACCGAGAGAGCACTCCCCCAGTAATGGCAGTGGCAAATAAAGCTTAGCAGAGTTTGGTTATTCAGACCCCATTTTATAATCTTTGAAGCTGTGCCTACAACTTTTGTTGCTACTGAGTGAGCAGAACAGGAAGCAGAAGCAGAGATCACAAGGTATGTTTCAACTACAGGCCCCACATCATTCTGAACTTCTTGCAGAACCTGAACCATACAAGCAGTTGTTGGGCTGCTGCCTTGATCCTTAAGTTGGCTGATTCATTGTCAGCCAACATTAATTGTCCTATAATCTGCAGCGACGCAGACACAGTCAATCTGCTGGCTGCTGTGACCTATTTCTTCAATTAATTGCATTAACTAAAATACGGTTACTCAATGCCATTTAAGAAACATTTCTACCTTATGAAAGAGGGCCAGAGCAGCGGAATATTAACATCCTTCAAGCAACAGCAATCAAAAACTGTAGAAGATGGTGCTGGCTTGATCTACACTTTCATCTACAAGTCTCAGGTGACAGTGCTGGATTAAGAGTACAGTTTCTGATCTGACTCTGCTAACCCACAAGTATGCAATATTCTACTGCTCTGTTTAAAGTCACCTAGAACGGAGAGCATGCAGACCAGCTCCAAGTCTAGTCAGCACAGACAGCCATGCAAAATGCAGATGTCTATTCTTGATTAATTGCTCATGAAAGTACCTTGAGGTCTCTCCGTTCAAGATGCAGGAGCTCAGAGCCCCGGACGTCATGTCGGATGAAGATATCCTTATACTCACAAAGGCTGAGATGCTCAAGCCAGGTCGCAACTTCCTCTGTTCCCCAGAGGTGAACTGTCAGATGGAAAAGCAGGAGTGTGTTGAGTACCCAAAGCCCAGAGGAAAGGAAGTGAGAAAATGGTGATCACCAGCAAAACACCAAAGGAGCACATAAACAGTAGGGAAAACAGTACTATAAATTGACAGTAAAAGGAAATGACACATGAATCAAAAATTTCAAAGCACAAGAAAGGTTACACTGCAGAGATGTGGTCTTACACAGAGGCTAGATGTAAGAAAGCTGTTTTTACCAAAGGCCATTTACTATACTGTTGAGTTTGCATCATTAGATGCTTATTACAATGCCAAAAAGCAAGTTGTTAATGGGGTTTAATGTGTTCAGGGACAAGTGCTGAGGTAGGGCCAAACTGGGACTAATGGTCATTCCCCCTGCTCCTGCATGAGAAAAAATAGCTGACCCTACCTCAGGATGGCATGAGGGGCATTCTCATATAGTAACAAATGCCCCCCTTCCTCTACCAAGGAATAAAAGGATCAGGGAATGAAGCCAAGGATTTTTATTATTCTTTACAGGACTCAATCCCAAAACTAAATC
Source organism: Tiliqua scincoides (assembly GCF_035046505.1). Lineage (NCBI taxonomy): Eukaryota > Metazoa > Chordata > Lepidosauria > Squamata > Scincidae > Tiliqua > Tiliqua scincoides. Next base: position 193,918,130 of record NC_089823.1, read on the forward strand.
TATTAACTGACAAAGAGCAAATACCCATATTTAGAGGAAAAAAACTAATTTTCTCTGTACATATGAGATCTGTTCAGATGAAATGCACAGGCACACTGAAACATCTAGGCATGGTGAGCTCAAACCAAGTCAGGTTTGAGTTCTTCCCTAAATATGCAGAGAACATAATATCTAGACCAGGGAGATAGTACAGATAACAAGGTTTGTGTAAGGCCCAGGAGAGGAACTGGGGCTCCCAGCAGCTAGGTTCCAACTCTCTCACTCTGGCCTTTAGGGTAGCGTTTGTACCATTGGATGGAGGCAGGTTTCTGGCCACAGAGAAACCTAACCTTCTAGGTTTTGACTCCTGCTAAATCCAAACCTCACTATATATAAGCGCTTCAGAGAAGAGGAGGAGAGAACATAATCTGAAAAAGCATAACTTTGCCCTGGTCATGGAGAGCAATATGTATTTTCCAGTGGCCATGAATGGCAGAAAGGAAAGAGTTTATTCTCCCTTCCCTTCCTTGTGTCAAGGTAACAGGTATTGACAAAGAATTCTTACTGTAAATGTTCTGCATCACCTAATTCATTTTCACCTGCTTAATAATTATAGATACCTGGCAATCTCTTCCTAATCCCCTAAGGGACTGATCATGAACACACAACTATCTAGCCTCTTCACTAGCCTCTAAATAAGAGAAGGGATTATCCAATTTTACAGTACAGAGGGAAAAGCAAGCACTGATGTGCCACAAATAAATGGAAAAAGAGTATTGTACCATTTGGGCCACAGAACAAATAGCATGTATAGAGATAAGAGTCATAAACCAAGTAACCCAAGTTGGAAAGAAAGTGTCCTGATACCATTCAAAATAATTATTTCAAGGGATCCATTTTTTAAAAACACCATATTAATCATTCAGGATTAATGTTCAAGATGAACCAGTGACGATGCACAATTCCCTGACAATTAGACATGAGACTTGATTAAAACCCGAGAGTGAATCACTGAAAGAAAATCACCAAATCAAATCAGGAAGTATTAGCAGAAGGACATCTGGAGTTATGCGGACTTGGGCTTCACAGTCTCTTTGATTTCTAAACATCTACGCATCATTTAATGAACTCTTTGGACCCACTCTAAACACCTTCGAAAGTCACACTGAAGAGGTCTCTTTGGATGGTGCTCTCAGTTTCGATATTTGGGAAAAGTCACGAAGTGCAGTGGTGGTATGTAGTTCCAGGACATAATCCAGCAAATACTTAATGGGAAAAAACATTGCTATGGAAATATGTCTATGGATCAAAGGGGCAAACACAGATAAAAGAGAGAAGGAAGTAGTAGAGGATATTCAAGGCAGAAGAAGAAATGCTCTCACATGCACCTTTACAGGTGTATAAAAGTAAAAACGGAAGCACAGAATGACAGTTGGTACCTGGCAATCCCAAACTGCTACGCGTTTCTTTATTCTTGTTGTTTTTTTCCTTCTTAAACTTTGTCACCAGCCGAAACTTGCCACTTCGACTGCGCTTAGAATAATCCAGTATCTGGTTCTGTAGAAAAAATTATAAAAATCACAATTCAGGAAACACGCAGCTCTCCAAGCTAGAGAAAAATTCACAAATAAGGAATATTTTATGAATAAGGATTCTTGCAAAGAGAAGAAAAATTCTCATATCATTAACCCCTTCAAGGCTAATTTAGTTTAAATTCATGTCATTCAGTTTAGCTCAGGTTCCTATACAGAGAGAGGTACCAGATCAACCTGTTCTTCCTTAAGCTATCATCCAGGCAGAATGTGCTGCCATATTACCTCTTCATCACTGGGTTCCATCAGCTGCCACAGCCATGGAATATCTACCAGCTTCCGCATATGAAAGTCCATTTCTGTCAGGGCTGCCAAGAGCTGTTCTTTCTGTGGTGGATCCAACTGCTGCATCAGAGACAACACCACACAGGCACAGAGTTTCAGGTTGGAGTACAGAATTGCATAATTAAACTCTATCAAGATAGCCACTGAACAAATCACTAAATACTGTACCATCATTATACTTTAAAATGAAATATTTTTGTAAAAGTATTCTCCTGCAGAATATTGCTAAAAAAAATCCTAAGCATGTTTACTCAGAAGTAAATCCCACTGCCCTAATGGGACTGCCTTGCTAATAAGAGTGTTCAGTATAACAGCCTTAGGGCACAATCCTAACCAGGTCTATTCAGAAGTAAGTCCTATTTTGTTCAAAGGAGCTTACTCTCAGGAAAGTGTGGTTAGGATTGCAGCCTTAGAGTGTAATCCAGAGTGCTCTCTGGGCCAACGCAAATCCTGGCACAAGACTGTCACAAACGTGCCGTAAGGCTTCAGCCAAGCAGCTCCCATTTCCTGCAATGGTGACTTCTATAGTGATGTTTTAGAATAGATAGTGCTTGGCTTTCCAGAAACAGATCCTCAGCAGTAACTGAGATATTACTGCAACATTTAACAAGGCAGTAGCTTGTGCTTACATTACATTACATAAAATCACAGATATCATAAGAACAAGCTTACTAATTGTGGTAAGTTGCAAAAATAAGAAATCACAATATTTACACACAGAATGAGAGAGGTAAAAACACCTAAAACAGGTGTCAAGCTGTGGACTTGAACAAATAGGACAATCATGTCTTCAATAAACATGTAGTATGAAACCAGTAGTAGAAAAACCAAGAAAGTTTTTCTGCTATTCACAATTCTTACCAGGGCCACCTTCCCAGCCAGAAGTAGTTCAGTTTCATTATGCAGGGCTTTCACATTATTCACCATCTCTACAACAAGGCTGCAGTTCAGGCCCTGTGTGGAAGTCATAAACATATAACAGTCAAAATGTCTGACCAAAAAGGAACAACTGGGAGCAAACTAAGAGAGACTAAGAGAGTACCTCTGCAGACTTGGATTTGGCATATACTTTGTCCATAGACTTGGAGCTAGCATTGACAGCATGAGCGAGTTCTTGTTCCATGTCCTGGTAAGACTGGGCTATTTCCCGAATGCTACAGGGAAGGGAAAAAAAACAATGGGATAAACTTCCTGGGCCCTTACCTTATTCTAGTTGCCTTCAAAACTTGCAGAAAAAAAGAAAGTGGACCCACCTGTGAATCAGAGCTCCTGCTGCTTGGCAAAACTGATTGATCTGAGTGGACTCGTCTTCAGATATAATTTCTGGGTGCAATGAGAACGAGGGAGGTCGTGGCAGATCACACTTTTGTTTGTCCTCCCAGGACTTTAGGGTGCTCTCAAAGGCCTAAAAAAAGCAGAACAGATTTCACTAGTTCATGTCATAAATGACCATTTAGCAGAAGTGTGTGTTTTATAGCCATACTCTAGAAACCCTGGATGTATGCACTTACACACACACCATCTACTGTCCCTGTAAAGGCTATTGTAATCTTGCACCACACTCTTGAAGTGGAACTCAGGTTTCTCTTCGTTAAGTAGGTTCAAGACTAGAGAATACCACAGGTAAGAGAGTTGGTTCTTACCCTATCTCTGGTTAGTGTCTGTGCCCTGTTTTTATGAACAATCCAAATATATCCTGGGGGTTGGATCCAGGCCTCTCCATCAACTTGTACAGGAACACCCTCATCTCCCAAGATTGCTATCTTCACTGTTCGGCACTATGAGAAATTCATGTGTTAAATGCATCTAATATCATAAAACAGGATATGCTTTCTACACGCTACCTGAAACATCTCCCTTTGCTTCACAATAAGTTTCCCAGAACTACATGCAAAGCAAAAATTGGAACGGCTGTTGCTAGTCCAATAATGAATTCTCGTGCCCTATTCAAAACTGAGCAATTCTGGGAAACCAGCTTATACTGAACACCACCGATGGCATCCATTAGCCTCAAATCTTTTATAAACTGCTGCACCTATTGTAACTTAATACCTCCTACTTGAGAACATTCAACTTAAGAATCTTCAAAGATATGAACAGCCACAAGCAACCCTCAGCTCCCAGCCCCCGCACCCTCCTTAAGAAACAAAGGAAGGGCTTTTAAACCTTACAACTCAGTACACATGTGCTCTCTCTCCCCCCCTCATTCCAGTCCCAGGAATTCCCATATTTAGTGCTCCACTGCTATAGCAACAGGTTTGCTATTTTCAGCACTGCTGAGCAGCTTCCTTAGCTTGTTTTGCCAGCATTGTTGGACTTATTAACAAAGCAACTTACAGACAGAACTTGCAACCTAACACGTTTCTGAGTGGTTTCGGTATAAGCTAAACCCTATTCAATACTTGTTAGTTCTCCCAAACAAAACTACTTCACCCTTGAAATGTTCTATGTATAGTAAGGCAATTAAGAAGCAAGCAACTTGGTGAAATACCTGGGCAATTCGATGATGCTGGAGGTTAATCACACGTGAGACAGCCATTTGCATACTACCAAATACTGCTACCACTTCCAGGATCTTATCATCAAAAGAAGGAGCTGTAAATGTCTGGGGGAGGAAAAGGGAGAAACTTATCCCACTTCCAAAGCAATTATAATGGCTTCCTCTGTGTCTTAATAACTAGGAGGCCAACTCCACAAGACTTACACATGCCCCAGCAACAGAAAATAATATTCCCTAGAAGACCCCAGTGTGAAACTGCTGAATTGAAATTTATCAGGAAGTTTGCTATTGTTATTCAGTCTTGACCTGAGACAATGGTTTCCTGTTGTATTACAGGGTTAGCTAAGTGAGGAGGATTTTGTTATCACCAATTAGATATATAAAAAAGAAAAGCATAATGGTATTTATTATACACACAGAGAAAAAGAATTGCCATGGACTGTAGCCCTTTCCAGATATTTAGTATCTCTGGGGCGATGAATTCATGGTGGTAGGGAAGAGATTGAGGGAGCACCTGCAAGACCTGCACCTGCACTGCACTCCAAAGTTCCAGTACCTGCTGACAATCACTGTACCTGGGGATACTGTAAATATTGTGATTTCTGCAACCCACCAAATTCTTACAATATCTATGATTTCACAGGAAGGCTGTCTCCCTGGGTACTGTGTTTGCTGCTTCAGACAGATGCTATACTCACGGATCGACTGTGGGTAGGATGCAGGGCATCAGAGTACCCTGGCATAGGGCTTGCAAGAACTCTATTGTTGCCCCCCCCATAATACATTTGCCCATGAAAGTCCATATAAAATGGGTTTATATGGCTTGCATTCTGTAGGCATTTCATGCCACTTACACTCCTCCCTTTTTTCTATGCCCCTGAATATATGTATTAACCTGACAACTGAGGACACTTCATGCATCTAATGAAGTGAGATCTACTCCAGGAAAGTTATGCTACAGTACACAGCAGTTCTCAAAGTGTGGGTCTCAACCTGATTTTTGGTGCGTTACAGCCTGTTGTGACCAGGAAGCTGACAGGCATAATGGTGTGTGACACGGAAGCTGCTTTTGATTTGTGCTGGCGTGTGAACATTTGCCATGTCACACCCTTGTAGCAGTGGGTCCATGACCAACTAAAAATCAACCAAAACCACAGCAACTTGGTTACTGCTGATGTGACAATGAATCAAGAAGTGTTGCTGCCATGTAGTGGAGAGGAGTGATGGATGATAAGATCAGCTGGAAGAATAACCAGCAGGTACTGGTAACCAACCAAAAGGCCAACATTAACAATAACCAGACACAGTGAATTGCAATATCTACTCATCTTTTAATACTAACACTTTATATTTGTTCTAGTAATGGTATTTTTCACATATATTTTGGGCTTTATGCAAAACGTAGGCACTACATTTTTCATGTTCATTATTTATCATAGTGTTATTTACTTGCATCTGTATGTTCTGAAAGTACTTTATTACTTAAACTGGGGTGCCCAAACCCTGGTGCGCAGGCCATTTGTGGCCCTTGGGGACTCCCAATCCAGCCAGCAGGGAGCCCTCAATCTCTATGTTGCCTCTGGCCCACCAGAGACTTGCTGGAGCCCACTCTGGCGTGATACGACTGCTCTCAGCATGGGGGCCAACTGTTTGACCTCCTGTGTGAGCTGTGGGCCGAGAGCTCCCTCCACTGCTAGCTGTTTCAGATCTGTGAAGCAGCAGCGGCAGCAAAGACTGAACTTGCTCTGCACAAGGCTTTTTATAGGCCTTGAGCTATTTCGAGACCTTCATTCATTCATATAAGTTCCATCTCTAATATATTCATTTATGTAAATTTATCCAAATCTTAAATATAAATTATTTCTTTTTTCCCTCTGGCCCCTGACACTGTCAGAGATTATGTGGCCCTCCTGCCAAAAAGTTTGAACACCCCTGATTTAAACAATTGTCAGTAACAGGAAAACAGAATTACATTACAAGTGGTCAAGCAGCTTGCATCAGCAGTGAATGGCAGAATGAGCCATCACCTCCCTCCAGCTTGCTCCAGACATGAGCTACACTGATTCACTTCCTACTCGCTTGAGTGAGAAGCAGATCATTTGCCACCTTACTGTGCTCCTCATGCAGTTTCCTCAAACCTGCAAGTGTGAATGAAGCTCTTTCCTTTACATGGTTCCTACAAATATAACCATAAATCCTACACTTCCAGGTTTGAGGAAACTGTGCAAGGAACATGTTATGGGGCTTTTTTTGACCTTCCAGTGTGCTGCAGCAGAGGTGGCAGTGGTGGGCAGTTTCCTAGGTCATGCTGCCCCTGAAAGTGGTACAAATTAAATCACAATATTCTTACAGTTTTCAAATAAATGACAATCTGAACTGAACAGTAACTTCACAAATGAGAATATTTAGATGGGAGTGCTTTGCTTCAGTGATTTTGGCACAAAGGAGGAGAAATTAAAAGACTACCATCCTTATTTGCAAAAATTGAGAAATTACTCACATCATCTTCCTTGGTTCCCCCCCAGAAATTGGTGCCTCCTGCAAAGCTCGGGATGTTAAGGACAGCAATTCCTTGAAGGCTAGGCAAAGGAATTGGACGCCCATCACACTGCATGATATAAAGATAATTTTATGTAACTTGAGAAATCTGCAGACTTTAAAGACAGCACAATCCAGTGCATATCTACTCAAAAGTAAGTCCTGCTGTGTTCAACGGAGCCAACTCCCAGGAAATGTGTACAGGATATCAGCCTAAGTGGGTTAATCACCTTTTAAAATGTTTGACACTAGGCAACTACCCACAACTTACACAGCGGACTGATTATGCAATCTACTTTCATGAAAACCCTGATCTCTAAGCATAGTACGTACTAAGATAAGAGCAAAAGTATGCAATAATAAAGCACAGTGAGAATCCTAAGCACAGAAAGTAGATGTAGGGGTCTTATCTGTAACTGCAATTCTATATGTGTTCGGTTTTTCATGGATCTGGCTCAATAACTTTTTTTTTTATCACAGATTGTCCTTTCAAAAATGTACAGAAGTAAGATTTATATTTATATATTCTATGTATTTTTCATTGTTATGACTTTTTGAAATACTGAAAGGTGCAGATGAAACAAGAAAACTATATATTTTATCTATAAAAGTGGGGTCTCTGTATCAGCGGATTCTGTATCCGCGGATCTGGCTCAATGCAGGTCTCCTGGACCCATGTTGAACCAGACTTGGCCCAACTGGAGCTGTGTGCCGGTCTCCTCCAGAGGGCTTTCTGAAGCCTGCAGAGGCTGTGCATGTCTGCCTATGGACTCTTTGGGTTTCAGAATGGCCATTTCAGCCCAAAACACACAACTTCTGGTTTCTCAAAGGGAAACTGCAAGTGTCATTTTTGCCCTTATAAAGCATTCTGAGGCCTGGGGAAGCCCCTGGAGACCCTCTCTCCAGAAACCAGAAGTTGTGTTTTTTTTGGCTGAAATGGCCAATTTGAAGCCCGCAGAGGCCCCAGGCTTAAATTCATCCAGGTTAAATTTATCAATCAAGAGTGAAAGAAATTTCTTTGCAACCATAATCATTGTTGCAGACGATATCTATTACTGGCTCTCCACTATCACTGGTGCCAGCCACACTAATTATCTGTAAGTGGGAAGAAATTTTGAGGCAACTGAATTTAGTACAAGGGATAAGAAATCAGACATAGAACCAGACATAGAACATTGAATCAGGCACAATATTAATTGTTGTGTGAAAACAAGTTAACAGTTGCAGATTTGAACTGAAGGAGGCTGACCAAACAGATTGGTTAAATAAATGCTCCAAAGCAGGTCTCTTGTTATCTGGTGTGTTCCCTGGGGCATTTGGTGGGCCACTATGAGATACAGGAAGCTGGACTAGAATGGTTAAATAAATGCTCCAAAGCAGGTCTCTTGTTATCTGGTGTGTTCCCTGGGGCATTTGGTGGGCCACTATGAGATACAGGAAGCTGGACTAGATGGGCCTATGGCCTGATCCAGCAGGACTGTTCTTATGTTCTTAAGCAGGATAATAAGTGCACATGGGGGAAGAAGACCAAACAATATCTTCTTGTCACAGTGGAAAATCTATACTGAAAGATCAAATTGCTGAGCATATTACCTCAAGCAAAACTTTCTGTTCTAAGTTTTTGTATGTTCTGTGCAGCAGCTCCTTAGTCCCAAGAACTCCATACCACATCATGTTCTTTGTACGACTTCTAATAAGGAAAGACAAAAAACCAGTGATATAACAGACAAAAAAAATACGAGTTGAGTCTCATTATTCATGAGGGTTCCTTTCCCAGAACTCACATGGACAGCAAAAATAGCATTTGTGATGTAACACAGAGTCATTAGGTAGACAATCCATCAATCAATCTCTCTCCAGGCACTTAGAAACGGCTTTGCTCTGAGCCAGCGACCCCTCCCTTGATCCAGAACTGGGAAAGAATGCACATTATCTTCCTTTCGTGTGCTCAGGGGGAAGGGGTCGCTGAGTGAAGCTGTTCTAAGTGCCTGGAGAGAGAATGATTGATGGATTGTCATCCAGCTGCCCTCTCTTGTATAAATGAGGCTATCGTTAAACACGTTTTTTCCTTTAATTTAAAGGGCCTTCTCATCATATTGAGATAGAAAAATCTGTGGATTTTTCCACAGGTGAAAAATCCATGGATAAATAGGTTATATCGGTAATTGCTTGCATGACTGTCTTGCTACAACAGTAAGAAAAGCAGTTTATCAAACTGATTTTAAAGGGATGCATTTTTCCCCTTCTCCAGGGATCAGCACATTCCTTCTCATTTGCAGTGGCCATTCATGTTGAGTCAAATCCATGAATAAAAAATCCATGTATAACAAGGTTGGACCAGTACATGGACGTTTATAGCATGGCACTCAAATGAAACCTCTCAGACTAAATGAAAAACAAAAATTAGACTAAAAACAGACTAAATGAAAAACAAAAACAACTGAAAATCTCATCCAATTTCTGTGAGTGAGAAATATTAAAGTAACAAATAGTTTGGTAAAATATCATTCCCTTCTCCGGAAAGAAATAGCTTTGAAAAATGAAACTACTGGAAAAGTCAGCAAAATAATCACCACCCTCTGCCTAAACTTCTGAATCAAAAAGCACAATGTGTCTCACACACCATTTGATATCCTAAAGTCTTCAAAAATTAGATTAGGATAGGCAGGATTCAGTGAGTAACCACGGTAACAAGATTCCTTCTAGGTTATATACACTATCATTGGTTAAAGCAATAAAAGAGTCAAAAGAAATATACTGAAATAGCTTACTCAGGCACTAACCAGATTTATAACCGCAATTGACACAGTAGGGTACAGGTTTTACAAAAGATCCAAAGCTGTTTCTCAAATGGATGACCTACCTGCACTTTTCTGGGTGCTCATCACGCTTGTTGTTGAAATCCAAAGAGATCTTTGCATCAAGTCCAATTCCAAAATAGTTATTCATTACACATTTCTCCACATAACAATCACTATAAAGGAAAAGAGGGATGCTTTAACTTAACGTAATGGAATATTTCAGCATTCCCCAAACAATTTGCAGCAACTCTCACTTATCCATATGAAATAGCCCTCTCTGCACCAAGAGTGAAGCCTGTTAAGAAATGATATCCAGTGCAGGTCAACATTATGCTTCTCATTGAAGAAAAGAAAGCAGCCAAAAAGCCAATAAAATGACAAAAATAAATAAAGGGAAATGGACAATAAAATGACAAGATATAAATAAAGGGAAATGGAACAAGTAAATGGTATGCTTGTGGTTGATTAACTGAAATAATAAGGAAAACAAAGACGGTTTGCTACTAGCTAGTAGCAGTTTGCTACTAGCTCCACAGTGTGCTTGGAGCCAATTTCATTACCTCATTCACCATTTCAATAAAGTACCGAAAAACATTTGGCCAGGTACAGAACCATACACATGGTTCAGTAAACATTACAAGCCACAGTAAACATCTATAGGTTTGGTATCCAGAAGGGAAATGAGAATGAATTTGGAAATATTTATGAATGAAATATGATTTCATATCATATCACTATGACTTTCCATGGGAAAGGGCATATGAAAAATGTGGGGAGAGGGAGGTTTTATCATTTTCTGTATAATTCAAACTGTTAAAAGGATAAGATGAGTTTGGTAGAAAATGTACATGGGTCCTCTTTCTCCGCGGCTTCAGAACACACAGATTTGACCCTCCACAGGTTCCAAACCTACATCTGGAGGGCCCACAAAGGACCTCCAGACACAACTGGAAAACACTTCCTGTCACGTCTGGAGGCCCTCTGTGGGCCCACCCATGGATCTCAGTATCTGTTGGTTCAGGATCCACAGGGGGTCTGGGAATGGATCTCCCATGCATACCAAGGTCTGTATATGGCTTTGCAAGAGATATTTTCTTTTAAAATGATTTTTCCCTTAATCATGACTGAAAAAGAGGTTCCTCCCCTTTATTCTCATTTGAATACTCACAGAGTTTCTGGCTCAGAATTAAAGGGATCTGCATTAATCAGTAAGCGGCTGATGACCGAACCTCCAGGTAGAGAGCCAGATGCTCCAGCACGCATATCTGTTGACAAAATTAATGTTACAGGAAATAGGATGGAGCTTATGAAGTGTGGCAAGGCTGAGCTTATTTACAATAGGCAAAACAGTATGTATTTTACCTCCAAAACCAACAGGATGTCGCTTCTGGAGCATGAAACATTATCTCACATTTTCACTGTTGCTGAACAATGAGGGAAAAACAGGACTTCAAACCTACGAAAAATTCCAGCCTTAGTACTTAAATCCTACACAGGAGCAGGTTCAAGCCCATTCAATTTTTCCTATTATGATTGTATGAAATGCAGTGAGCAACTACTATTTATGGGGAACACAGGACTTCCCATATAATCTGTTCTATATTAATTAGAAAGCTGGAAGGAAGAGATCCAAGATTTAATTCTGAAGAGGGACCCACTCCTATAAAGGGGTGGAAGATCCTCAGACCTGGTTTGGAAATGTGAGCAAGGCACAGGTGTTCCAAGACAGAGTTGCAAGATGAACAGCCTACTATAAAGAAATAGCTCTTTTCTTCTACTAGAAAAGGAATACAGATGAATTCATGGTTCATTTGTGAAAGAAAGGATAGGATTGTATTTCAAGGCTGCATAGTACATTGTTTAAGACTTCCAGGTTTTCAAACTCTTGTTCCTTACATGATCAGATTAGGTCAGATCAGAAAGGTCAATTTTTCTAACAAAAGAAAAAAGTTAAACCAACCAGTTCTGAACAAGAGTTAAGTTACATGAACAAGCCTGTTGTTCAAAGTAATGAGGTATGTGCCAGAAATTTCTGGGTAGGAGCAATACTCACATACTACTAATGAACTGAAGACTTTCAATGCATGTGAAAGACATAGGATTTGGTCTGAAGTGACTTGAGACTTCACTATAAGGACCATTCTTAATTCCTATGACTTTCCTGAACTTAGTTCCTGGCACTTGCCTATATTCCACTTTCACAGCAGTAGATTACTCCTAATTATGATTATATGTGCAGGGTACACACAGTGTAAACAATTCTTTCAAAAGGCCTATATATGCCACACAAACAAAGTCAGCCTTTTCTTAAAGAAAAATTGTTGGTGATCAACATTGCTTTTATGGCCTTTCCTATTCTAGACCAATCAAGTGTTCTCCACAAGTGGATTTATTTCCTACATGGAAAGACATTCATTTAAATTAATCACAGGAATCATGTTCTGCTCAGAAGAGCAGGATCTTATGCCCAGATCAGCTAGAAAGAAAGGGTGTGTGGCACTCACTAGGGTAGAGGATCTTTGCATTCAGCATTGGCAGATTGTCCCGGTTTCCTGCCTGAGGAGGAAGAGAGGCAGAGCTTCCCACAGATAAACCTCCTTTATTTATTAACCTTTCACAAGGTGACTTGATCACTATAAAATATAACACAAACCAATGATACTATTAGTTTATTACTTTAAATATAGTATAAAGATAAGATGTGGAAGAATGTACTTTTTCTTGATTACAAATTATGCCATGTTAACATTTTATAACACGTTTTGTATTGGGTAGATTCTTTAAGGACTTCCATATCTAAAATATGCCTGTTAAGAGATTAATGAAAAGTTATGTTAGAACTGTGGACTCCAAATCGTAGGACCGCTATGTTAAGGAAAAGCCTTCCCCATTGTGCACAGTTCTTGCTGTTCTGTGCTGCTGCCTGTCATCTTTCCAGCTGATCTCATCAGAGAGTTGCACAAGGCAGCTGTTTCTGACCCGAAATTGGGGCACAGAGCCTGCTGGGGCAATGGCTAGAGGAAGCAACAGTCCAGTGCAACTTTCTGACAAGATGGGCTGAAAAGATAACAGGCAGCAGCGCAGAATGGTAAGCGCCGCACATGACGGGAAAGGCTTTTTCCAGGTGCTGTATCCAGCCTGCAGGCCACGGTTTAGTACCTACTGTGTTAGAAGGTACATCTTTGGCTGAAACAAAAGCCACAGGAAGTGCTCCTAGCTCAAAATGCATAGGGCACATAGGTTACAATCTCAAAACACACTTATTAAGAAAGATCCATTGAACACAGTGAGATTTATTTCTCAGTAAAATGCAGTTAATTCCCTTATAAATATTTGTCAACATCTGCAGCTCCCCACTCCCATCAATGTCTTCTCATTACTTCAGAGACAGACCCTCTGTTTTTTCTAGCATTTTCAGACAACATTAAACATTCCAAAAAAAAAGAGACTCCCGTCATGATTGTGAGATGTTAATAGCAAATTATATTGTAAGCTATAGCCTACCCCTCAGTATCCACAGGGAACTGGATTCCAGATGCTGGAATCCACTGGGGGCCTGGTGAGGCACTTCAATAACTTACCTGAAAGCCACGCCCAGTCCTCTGGAGGTCACAACGGACTCCTAGTCTCCTCAGAAAGCCTCCCAGTTGTGACTAAAGTCACTTCCAGGTTGTACCGGCAACTTCCGGTTACATCTAGAAGTGTTCTGAGGCACAGAAAGGCCACATGCTATATAATATACACTGTGCAATGTTAAAAGGGATGTCTTTTAGGGACTAACCTGCAGCTATATTGTTTTATTGGAAAATTGCAGTATAAATTGCAGTAAAGAACACAATAAAGTGTGTTCTTTTTTAAACTGCAAATGTCTCACGGTCAATGCAATCCCAAAGATGTTTCATTTTTAAGGTTTTCTTGGGGTATATTTTATTCCAATACTGGATTGATACAAAACATTTATTTTAAAACTGAATTTATTTATATATCTACTGCATTTATATCCTGCCTTTCTCCCTGAAGGGACCCAAGGTGGCTCAAATTACTCAAAAGAAAAAGTGTGTCAATAACTTTTAGGGGGATACACACAACTGAACTTATGACTACTACTACTAAGAAATGTTGATTTCAAGGCTGCTTTTGACCTAATCCCTAGATCTAGGCTATGGGATAAGTTTGCAGCTTCGTCCATTGATCATCGATTATTTGCTGCTTATGGTTAGCTTGTACAGCAATTCTGGCATAAGGATTAGGTGTTCATCTAATGGTCATTTAATGAATTCAATTTTGGTTAATAAAGGGGTCAGACAGGGTTGTGTTCTTGCCCCCCTTTTATTTAATTTTTATATAAATTCATTGATTACTTCTTTTGATGATCTGGCCCTACATCCTCCAAAGGTTGCTGATCGTCATGTCCCTGTTCTGGTATATGCCGACGATGTGCTCATATTATCGAGAACACAGGTTGGCATGAGGAGGGCTCTTCGCCATCTAGCCCTGGTCAGTTCACAGGAGGAATTAACTATTAATTATGATAAAACAAAGGTGCTGGCTTTTGCTAGAAGTTATAAGGCCTTTCGATGGCTCCTAAATGGGAAACCCATTGAGCAGGTTAAAGTAATATAATACCTGGGGGTGATTTTTCACTATCAAGGAGGTCGTTTGGCCCATAAAAACTATGTCAGTCAATCAGCACAGAAAACATCTAGTGCCATTTATCGTTTTTATTCATCTAAAGGCGCCAAATTTCTCCCTGCGGCTTTAAGACTGCATACTGCTAAAACCAGGGTTCATTTGCTTTATGATTCTGAGATCGCCCCATATTTAAATACCAGGTCTCTGGAGGTGATCCAGACCAAATTTTTGCGTCGACTAATGTATGTTCCCCAATGTGTGCCGAATACTGTGGTTAGGTTGGAATCTGGTACCCCAAGTATAGAGATGTCGATGTGGCTAAATGCCTTACATTATTTTTTGAAGATTCTCTCGAGACAGGATAACTTTACTTATTTGATCTTTTTGGATCCTTTTGTAGGCACCTGGGAAAAAAGGCGCTTGGACCATTTTAAATGCTGCGATCTCTCCCCAGAGTCTTTAATGATGATGAGCCTGGGAGACGCAAAAGAAATTTTGCGTCAGAGTTTGGTGGACCTTGAAATGAGATCTGCGAGAGCCAGACCTCCTGCGTATGTTTTTCATGGGGATCGCTCTTGTACTTTCTCCTGCCAGATACTTTTATAATATTGTTATTCCTAAATTTAGGATTGCTTTTACTAAAGCCAGGTGTAATGTACTTTTATCAGCAGTCCTTTTGGGATGTTATGCAAGGCGTCCCTATTCAGAGAGACTGTGCCCCTGCCCTCATAATGAGGTGGAGACAACTGCCCACACTGTTTTGTAATGTCCATATTATGATGACTTGAGATCTAAATTTATTTCCCCGATTTTCGGTACTGAAATGGGGATGCAGGTGGAGGAGCAGCTTGCTTTTCTGCTATCTGATGTATACTCTGATATATCATTCAGGGTTGCCCGTTTCTGTTATGCTGCACAGTTGGTAAGAAAGAAAACTGAGAGTGTCAATCTCTGATTTTATGATTTTATATATGTGTAAATGGGGTGTTGGTCTTAATTTTGTGTATTTTGTTTTGTTGTCTGTGATTAGCTGGTCGGATGATCGTAAATAAAGTAAAAGTACTACTAAGAAATACATTTTGCACATTGCCGTCTAAAACTGAACTATGCTCCTATATCTACAACTAAGGTCACACTACAACCTCAGTTCCACTTTGGAGGTTCTCCTTCAAATCCCTGTGATAAGGGGAGTTCCCAATAGAGGATGTTTTTGTTCTTACTTGGGAGGGTGTGGAACAGTCTCCCAAAAGATCCCTAACTGCTTGCTTTTAGACTGGAAGTGAAATTGGTTTAAGAAGTCCTTTTTAGAACTGATGTCTCTTCACACATTTTTGTACATAGGGGTGGGTAGGGTCAGAATGATTGTACCAACAAGCCCCACACTGGCAAAGATGCACAAAAGCATCTCCCCCATCTAGTGATCAGAGCTTGTCTGCAATGACAAATTACATCCTCCCTGTGACAACAAAATGTTCAAAGGGTGGCCTTCCGATGCTTTAGGGGGCCTTTCTGAGGCCCGTGGAGGCCACGCACAGCCTCCACAGGCCTTAGAAAGGCCTCTAGAAGTCCTGGACGGGCACTTCTGGTTTTCGGCTAAAAACTGGACGTTTTTAGGACTTCTGGACTAGGACTTCTGGAGGCCATTTTGAGGTCCGTAGAAGCTGCGCTCTTCATTGTTACAATGTAAACTTAAGGGGCAGTACTCAAAAGGAATGGAGGGGCTGGATTTCCCCCACTTACAAGCAGAAAAAGAATGCTAGAAACAGCTCTGGAAGTTCCTGCAGTTAGCTCTGTGCATGTGCAGAATTCTACTACACTAACTGCATGGCTGCCACAAATAATATTCAATGTTATACACTTGTTTTACACTGCTGTCTCGTTTAACTGCTGCTTATTTTAACTTGTTTGTTTCTGCTTTTGAGATCTTTTTTTGCTTTTGTAAAAGATTTTGTATAAAGGGAAGGTATAAATGTATTAACAACTTCAAGATCTCATAGCAATACTTGGTGGAGCTTATTTAATGGAGAAACAGTAATAATACAGAGAGACTAAGTTAAAGCTATGTCAATGTTATCTATAGCTCAGCTGACAATCTGAACTCAGGGTTCAATCCTGAACTCAGCCAGTACCGGTGCTGAGCCTTAGCGCCAACGCTGGGTGCTGTAAACATGCTGTAAAGCACATTGATGATATCTGGTGAGTCAG
Organism: Tiliqua scincoides; assembly: GCF_035046505.1. Taxonomy (NCBI): domain Eukaryota; kingdom Metazoa; phylum Chordata; class Lepidosauria; order Squamata; family Scincidae; genus Tiliqua; species Tiliqua scincoides. The sequence goes on from NC_089823.1 coordinate 193,934,662, forward strand.
GAGCGCCAGCAATGGGCCTGTGCCAGTCAGGCGCTGGGCCCAGTGCCAGCAGGAAGAGGATGCACTGCCAATGGGGGCAAATGCAACTACTGGGCAGTGATGTGGCCTCTGGGAGTGAGGGGAGGGTGGAATGAGGGTGGGGGAACTGGGGCGGGAGGGGGTGGGACCAGCGGTGCCCTATTCCACTGGATCCTAAACCCTGTGTCGGGCCAAAAGGCCCAACATGGAGTCTCTCAAGTATGCACTGTCAATATAGCCGGGGCTTTCTCTGGGGGGGCACCATGAAGCTCAGGACTGGGCGGTAAAACAGGACCCTAAGACTTGTACAGACACTTTTGACCTACAGCTAAGAAAATATGACAAATGCTGTGTAGGTTCAAGGAAGGCATATAAAATGACACTGCCTACAATTACTTGGGCTACCTAAGATTTTACCTTTCCGATGGCTCCTTCCTTTTGGAAAACCAAAGTTGCCAGCATGTGATGACTGCAAGATTTTATTCTCATTCCTTAGCTCCTTTCCCTCTTCAGGGGTGGAGAGACCGAGTATAAAGCAATCCTGTTCTTGGGTCTGAGCATTCTGTTCATCTACAGCTAAACAATAAAACAGTGACAGGCACAAGAGCTTTAAACTTATATCACACTATACATAGAGAATTGGTCAACAGAAGAACAGCAACAAAATTCTGTTCTCAACATGAAAGTTACTCACAGGGAAGAATTCACAGGCCACAATAATAGGATATATGAACCTCTCATGACATACACATTTTTCAGAAAAGATCCAGGAGCAAATATTTCCTTCCTTTATTATTATTATTAGTTTGATTTTTACCCCACCTTTCTCCCCTAAGGGCATCCAATGCGGCAGCATAACAGCACTGCTAATCTATCTATCTAGCACTGTTCTATCACTGACCAAACTGCAATATGCTAGCCTCACTGTTATACTTCCCATAGATATATTTCTCATGAAAACTAAACCCTTCAAAAAAGACCTGCCCTTATTTGCAAGAAGCATTGACTGTAACCGGTAAGTAAACAAAGAATATGCAGGAATATGTAGGTGAGGATTTCTTTTGTTTATTTAACCCTCCCTGTGACAACAGAAGAAATCACATGAACTGGGCCCACAAGGGCTAATAATCTAAGAAGTAGCTATAGTTAAGATTTACCTAAAGAATAAAGAGTAAGGAATAATCTGCATGGAAACTGAGCATTCAAAATGGCAAAATCATTGGGTCCGGATGACATATACTCAAGAGTTCTTAAAGAACTGAACTGAGACACTGTTGATCTTCTCAGAAAAATATGCCATGTCACTAAAACCAGCCTGCTTATTAGAGTACTGGAAGGTAATCAACATACAGAGATCCAGGAAACAGACCAGTTAATATCTAAACATGGTGAAAAGTGTTATTAAAGCTACAATGAACAAACACATATACAAGCCAGCCTAGTTAAGGGTGAATAAGCATGGCTTCTGTAAAGAGAAGTCCTGCCTTATCAAACTTCAGCTTAATAGTTGGCCATATCTTGGACTGAACTTTTATACCTATATGGAAGAATGTGATAATTAAGTGATGTCTTCATGGACATGGAGAGGATACAACACTAAACACTTTTCATTATGGGTAGGGTGAGAATACAACTATAGTTACATCAGAAGCAATTCCTCACTTTGTAATATATTATACAGATTATTTCAAGAATGCAGTAGTGAAATCCTGATTCCTGTTATGTCTCTGGAATAAAGGAAATTTAGTTCCTTTCAAACAGTGTTTGACACATACCCATGATTTCTTGGTGCTAAAGTTACCTTTTTCTGCATGTTCTATAATCTGACGAATAGCTTTTTTCAGACTGTTGGCTCTTAACATTAACTGCTCACGTGGTCGGAATATTTGAGGACGAGTGGTGCATGATGATCCTATTGAACGTTCACTAGAAGAATCACAAGCACTGCCAGAACCATCACCATCTTCTGTCTCCTCTGCAATGGTAGGAGGTGGGTTTGGCAGAGAAGATGAAGCCTGAGATTCTTCATTCAACGTCTTCAAAAGGGAGTCTAGTTTCTCTTTCAGAACAGAGCACTACAAGTACAAAGCATAAGGTTTCAAAGTAATTTTATGATCTTTTTTATATGTAGGTCATTTTAAATTTTTTTCTCCAAATACCTTTCTGGCCATGACTTCAGATTCCTCAGAACTTTCTGGTGCTTTCTCATAAGCCTTCCCAACTCGAGCCACAAAATCTTTCACAGTTTCACAAAGCACCCTAAACAAACCAGGAGAGGGAAGCAAGAATTATTTACTTACTACTCATGATGTAACTGGCTTCTATGAGGAACTTCCTCCTGAAGTACTTACTTGGCTGATGAGATGACCACTGAGTGTTGGTCAGATGTCAAGATTTTCGATAAATGAGCAGCCACAGAGTCTTCATAGAAGAGAATCTGCTGCACCTTGTAATATTCAGAAATGGGTAATTGCATCACTTCTTCCAGTGTTGCACAACATAGACCCAGCCAGCATTGATCAGTACATGCTAGATAATATTTGGCTCCCTATTGTCTGCCGTAGTTATTTCAATTTATTCTACAGCGAGGGCTATCAATACGTAATGGTAAATGGTATTTATTTCATAGTGGCCTCAGGCAAGGGAAATAAGTTATGTTAAACCTAATCTTCTTTTGTGCAATGAACATTTTTCAGGATTCTGGAAAATGTGTTAGTTTTCAGAAGCTAGGAGTCCTTTCTACATACTTTTCTGATGGTCATGCCTCTCCACAGAGCTCCCAATCCAGCATGGTTAAGAGTTCTTTCTCCATAATCTTTCTGTGTTGCTTTCTTCCGTTATCATCTAACTTTTTCTAGCTCAGACTTATCACTGCTCTAACCTTCTTAATTCTTTACCTCAGAATCTTCACTGAATTCTTCAGTGGCTGTAGAAGCAGATGCTTGACGAGGAAGCTTTGTTTCATACACCATGATGCTCCACCTATTGCAAAAGAGGCATCAAAGCATTTAATACAAAACAGGTATTCTCCATATGCAGGACTGGCAGGAAACAGTAACTCAGCAGCAGATTCAAGAGGAAAAATCATTTTCCCACTTCATCTCTGTGCATCACTACCAATGAAAAGGGGAACTGTGCAACACTGACTTTCTGGTTCAGGTGCAAATGACATAGGGCTAATATGCTGTCTCTCATGCACCTAGCAAAAAGCATTTAGAAAGACATGAAACGCAAAAGAATTATGCAACTACATTCTGGACACATTCTTCTTGAGTCGCTATGACTACAGTGACTGCACAGAAACAAAGCCTGCTTCTTTCAGAGAAAAGTCTTTCCAGTTCAATTTTATTTTTTTAAATATAGCCTCTTGAACAGAATCTAAATACTGCCACTACCAAATAAAAAGACAGATTGGCCTTCAGATGGTTCACATATTTTGGAACTTTACCATTCATAGGCCAGAAGTCTGGCCCAGAACACTATAGATATGCTTCTGTTCATAATGCAAACAAGGGAGGCATAATTTTATACATAAACCAAACAAATCAAAATAATGCTACCAACCTGATCAAATTCCTTTACTAACTTTATATATAGTTTTGATAAATACAAAAAGCAGCCACACACAATACTAACTAAGGCTGCATAGCCTCCAATAGTTCAATTGGCTAACCCTATACAAGATTGCATCTGAAAGCCATACAGCAATGCAACTGATCACCTTCTACAGTCAAAGCACTTGCTATAATGTAATAATAAAGGGGGGTTGGGGAGAGAGCTCCACAAGGTGTAGGTGTACCAGCAAGGATGGATGGAAAAATAGACTATACCACTTTAGCTCAGACTTCTCTACCCAGAACAGCAGTTTCTAGGATCACCAAGAAATCACAATTCAAATTCTAAAATGTTGCTGCTCACCAATATGTAAAGAAAACATAAAAGAAACTAAGCCAGGAACCATGTATGTCTTCCTGCTTCCATGGAAACTAGCACACATTCCAGTTTTCAGAAAGGAATGAATAATTTGGGACTGGCAGCCCTGAATGACACTTACCTGTCAAGCATTTTAGTACTGGCCCTTTCCAGTTTTTCTAGTATCTGTGGGAGTTGGGTATCATCATCACAAGCAGAACCCCAGCCTAGCACACGGGCAAGGTCATTGCCTGTACCCAGGGGCAACACTCCCAACTGGCACTACACATGGGAGGGGAAAAACAAAAAGAAGGATAGCTGAAAAGGATGCACAACTCACATTCATCCAAACATAACATTAAAGAGATTTTAGTTTATCCCCTAGAGCTGGGGTGCCCAAACCCCGGCCCTAGGACCACTTGTGGCCCTTGAGGACTCCCAGTCCAACCCTCAGGGAGCCCCCAGTTTCCAATGAGCCTCTGGCCCTCCGGAGACATACAGGAGGCTGCACTGGCCTGATGAAACTGCTTTCAGTGTGACGGCCAACTGTTCAACCTCTCACGTGAGCTGTGTGACAAGGGCTTCTGCTTGCTGTTTCACATCTGTGATGCAGCAGGGACAGCAAAGGAAAGGCCGGCCTTGCTTTGTGTAAGGCCTTTTATAGGCCATGAGTTATTGCAAGACCTTCATTCATTTACATGTTCCATCTCTAATGTATTCATTTATGTAAATTTATTCAAATTTGAAATGTAAATTAATTCTTTTTTTTTCCTTGCCCTGAGACAGTGTCAGAGAGAAGATGTGGCCCTCCTGCCAAAATGTTTGGACAACCCTGCCCTAGAGGAAAGCCCCTAGGGAAAATGATAAGTTGTAAGGAAGATATTAACCATTCATCTATATTCTTCAAACTAACTTCTACTTTTCTCTTTTGGTAGGCTGAAGCTTCCCCCAGCATAGTGATGCAGTGGTGCCGGCACAGCCTCTACTGTATCTCACGGGGGAGTTTTGGCTGCTGGAAGTCAACTTGGGATAAGGGGATATTTGCCTCCTTGCCCCAGGATAAGCCCCAGCAGCCACTATAAGTCAACTTGGATCTGTTCCAGCTCTATAGCTGCTGCAAGTCTGAGCTGATCTATGCAGGCAGATCAGGCCCAGGAAAGGGGTTTGGATTCAGCAGACACTGCCAAACCTCCCCCTCAGGTCCAATTCATCCACCCCCACCTTCCATCTTGTTTCACCCCCTATGCTGAGTTTACGTGCTCTGGCAGGCCTCCTGATATCCACCAGCATTAGTGGGAAGGCTCTGGTGTTCCTTGCTGGCAACTTGTGAGCCAGAAAACGCTTTACAGCTGTTTTACAGCAGCCTGTGCTAGCGGAGCACATATTCCTCTGGTGTTAATTTTAGATAGGATTGGGTTGTAAGTGTTCCTTCCTACTTAAAATCCCTTCTCAAAATAAACCTTTTCCTCAAAACTTTCTTTCCATCACTCAGTGTAACTGAATTGTGACTGCATTTGCTACTCTCTCATTTCCCTTTCTCCTTCTTGCATAACTTTAGTTTAGACCAGCTCCCTCAAAACCCCAGCCTGCAGGCAGGATTCGGGATTTGGGAGAAGCCCTCCGCTCTGTGAGCAGAGCTTACCATTCCACCGTACTGCAGCTCTTCATGTCCCCAGATCGGGAGAACGCAACACTCTGGGCAGTCGCATCTGCCTGGAAATCCAGGAACAACGTCTGCTGGGGCATTGCATCATAAACATGACTATCCAGAGTGCTGCACCGTCCTGATCTGGGGACACGAAGAGCCACAGCATGCCAGTACGGTAAGCGCCAGTTGCATTCATGTGTCTCCAACATCATATCTAGTTTGACCATTAGACCACTACTCCAGTGAAAGAGTGTATAAAATTACAACTTTATTGATGTACTGTTAGAGAGAGTCTTAATTCATATTGACTGAGAAGGAAGAGGATCAAGGATTTGAAGTTCATCAAAATAACTTGATTTAATGGCAACCTTTGTCAGGTGCAAAATGCACCTGGTGTATAGAAGTAACTCCCCCCCCCCCATAACCCTGTTTATATCACAAACTGCCCAGTGCTACAGGGAACTCAAGATAGTTTACAAAATTTCCGGAGTATTGTAGCAAGTATGGAAATGCCAGTTAAGGCTTTGGGCTGAAATAGCTTATTAAGCTTAGAAATCCCTGCTAACTGGTTTACCCCTGCTAGCTGGTTAAAGAGGCACTTCTTCAAGTGGGTGCTCCTCTTTTATTTAGCAAGGGGAGAGTCACTGGCCCACCTCACCCCAGCAGTGTCTTTTCTAGTGGCTGCCTGCTGGTGTTCTTTTGCATCTTTTTAGATTGTGAGCCCTCTTGGGACAGGGAGCCAGTTATTTGATTTTTCTGTAAACCGCTTTGTGAACTTTTTGTTGAAAAGCGGTATATAAATACTGTTATTATTATTATTATTGAGCCGGTAAGGCATTCCCGATGCGCAGTGATCTGCAGTCTGGAGACCACTGGTTTAGACAAGTGGTTCTCAAACTGCGGGTCCAAGATCCATCAGAGGACCATGACCTAATTGTTGGTGGTCGCAAATCTGACAGGGCAGATTAGACTATGTGTATCAAGGGTTTAAAAAGTTGCTGCTTGAGGGGGGCACTGCTGACCAATCACCATTATAGCCACACTTCTTGGCATTCATAAATCAGGTAGCAGTCTCTAGGGCAGTGGTTCTCAAACTGGTGGGTTGTGACCCACCAGTTTGTGTAATGCTTCCCCTGTCTCTTTAAGGGGTGGGGAAAGGGGAGGGAGGCAGCAACACAAACCCCAGGATCGCGTTGCTAAGGGGGCAGGGGGGTGCTTTGCACTTACTTCAAGAAGGCAGGGCTGCAGCAGGTGTGGGGAGCACTGCACAGCGCTCCCTGAGGCTTGGAACATTAGCTAAAAGCAGGCGCAAAGCACTTCTGTTTTGCAGGAGGTGCTTTGTGCCTGCTTTTAGTGAATGTTCCAAGCCTCGGGGAGCGCTGTACAGGTCTGCGCAGGGGTCCCTGCACCTCCTGCAGCAGCACTGCCTTCTTGACTCAAGTGCAAAGCACCCCCCTTGCCCCCCTTAGCTTACCCTAGCTCCTCCCCCACAAGAACTTACTGAGGGAGTAAAGCTTCCTCAAAGTTTGAGAACCTCTGCTCTAGGGACTCTAAAATGTTTTGAGAACCACTGGTGTAGACTATTAAAGTGACAAGCACCTCTTTATCCCCTGCTTAATGTTAGGATGCTAGCTGCCAACACTAAGATACAATAGTTACCTGGCAATAGCCAAAGCATAGCTGGAAAGAAAACTCACTCTGTTTCTAAAGCTATGCTAGAGAAAGAGAAGCAAGACGCAATCACTTTCATGACCTATTCATTAATAGCAGAACACTTCCAAATTTTGACCATTGGTAAAGTTCAATATTTCAATTTCACCACCAAGTGGTGCTATTACTTTCTTGAGGCAGGAGTTGTAAAGGGACATCATGCTCAATAAATGCATTATTTTTACTCAAAGAAAATGGCTATTTCAAGACAAAGCATGATCTAGATAACCAAACAACAACCCGAGGGTAAATTCAGATCTACTTGAATAAAAACTGCTCCATGCAGTGATCTGTTCATAACCATGATAGGGAAGTTTTAATATACCATGAAACAGTAAATCGCAGTAAAAGGAATGTTCTTTGCACTGGCATAGTAAGAGTTGGAAGTTCTGCACATGCAGGGTGACCTGATACAATGGAGGACAAAGTGCCTGTACCTTTAACTACAGTATAGAAGAGGGAATTTTGGCAGGTGTAACTCAACATGGTTTAAAAAGCTTTATCTGCCAAAATTCCTCTGCTATACAGTGGTTAAAGGTACAGGCACTCTGTCCTCTGTTGTATCTGGTCACCTTGTGCATAGGAAATATCTATACCGGAAAAGTTCAGTAAGCAGTATAGTCTCAAAAGAGAGAGGTTTAAAGGGATGATGACCTTAGAGGTGATGACCAATGGTCTCTAGGTGAATTAACACACAAAAGGCTACAACCATAACTCTTCTAGAGCCAGAAAGAAGCCTTACTGGGGGAAAGAGCTGAAAGGAAAAGCTGCATATTCCTCACCCGCTAATGCTCCTCCCTGCACATTAACATTAGGTGGCAAAAACAGAGATGAGAATCCCACAGTGTCTAGTTTTGGTGTTAGTTATTTCATTAGTTCAGGTCAAGTTGTATGACACACAGTAGGAGCTCTCTTTGTCCTTTGTTGCAGGTTATCCATTCCATATGCAAAAACTCTTTGGGAAGGTACCTGTTTGTGGAGACTGAGGCTATCAATTTCAGAGAGAACCCATCCAACACTTCCATCCCCACCACACACTAGAATTCGGAAGGTGTCGAATTTCTGGAATAAACGTAAACTGCACAGGGGAAAAAAAGTATATGCTGTTAAATGTGTTCTTAAACATGAGAGTGAAAAGCAACTGAGAACTATTATGTTTGGAAAAGACAAAACTTTTGCTGGGTTCCAAATAAATGCGCAATTGCTTGACAACCCATCTGCACAAGATTAGGAAAGAAGTACAGGTGCCTGCCACTTAACCATCGTCTGCTTAATGACGAGCTGCATATACAACGGTGATCAAAGCACAACAAAGAGGCTCTTAATTGAGACAATCACTGCAGATACTTGCCTATAAGTTGATCTCACAGATGAGGGCAGGTTTTGAAGCAAGAATCATAGAATTTTCTATGACCATCGGAAAAGTCGGGGTCATAAACTTAGGAGGTGTCTGATTATAGTTTTGTCTGATTTTACCCTAGGCCAGATCCTGAAAAAAAACTTACCAGTAATTGTTACCAGTGGTTCCCAACCTGGAGTTCATGTACCCCCAGGGACACTCAACAGGACTTTTAGGGGTATTTGAAAGAGAATGGAATAATGGCAGTGCTCCAGAATGCCTTGTGGGCCAGCAAGGCAGGAAGGGAGGTAGCTAGTTAACTGTGAAGGCCCCACCAATAGCTAATTTTTTGTGATCAATTCATGTATGAACCAGTGATTGAAAACCAGCACAGGGAAAAAACTAGAACATAAAAAAGTGTTCTATCACTCAGTGATCTATCACTCAGAATTTCTCAGGATACTTCTGGTGCAAAACAGTGCAAAGGCAGAGTCTTCTGTTCTATAAACAGATAAAGAGAGAAAATACTGTGATGAATACATGGTCTGGGCTTTCATAGAGAGGAGATGAGAACTTGTATTATTACAAACATTTTGCTAATATGAAGGGTGTTCATCCCTGCCAAGGGATATGCAAGTGAAAAAGGTTGGGAACCACTGCAGGAGATCCATGAATCAAATCCACCTTTAAGATGTCTGATGTGTTAAGCCAGAAGCTCTACATATAACATACAACTTAGAACACAACTGGGAGTGCGCAATTCAATTCACAGCAGAAACAAGCAACAGCAAATAGCTGTGACCAAGTGCAGCTGCACATAGCTGAAACCCTATTTACTCAGAAGCAGATTCATTGCTTTCCCTGGGTGTTATTCGTAAGTAATGGTGTTCTGAATTGTAGCTTGTGAGACATTTGATGGGTGGGTTTCCACTTTCAGGGAAGGTGCATCCTGCAGCTAGAACAAGCCCACCCTCACCTGGTCTGAGGGCTGTTTCCTCCTCTTGATTTACAGCAGGAACAAGGCTGTGGGGGGGGGGGTTTCACTCTTAAAGAAGTGGGGTGATTCTGGGGAGCCAGTTCAGCTCTGCTCTCTGTCTTGGGGGGATGTGCGAATAGAAACTGCTGTCTGCTGCTGTAATCGGTTTCCTGGTCAGTTTCCCTGGCTTGGCTTGTAAATAGGGGGCAGAGAAAGAGGGACAGTGGGGAAGGGAGAAGGGGGGCACAGCTGGCGAGGAGAAGGGGGAGAAAACACTTCAACAGAGTGAAGGCTGGCGGAGGGAAGAGAGGGGCTGGAGCTGAAGGGCAGAGAGAAGCTGGCAGTGCAGGAGTGGGGGCGGGAGGGAGGGAGGCTGTGTGGGGGGCTCCCCTCCTCCCTCTCGCTTGGAATAAGCCGTTGCAGAGCTGCAGACTGCATGAAGAAGCAGTCCTCCAGTCTCTCTCCCCATCTTCAAGCCTTTCCTGGGAGTAAGTCCCATTGACAATAATGGAACTTACTTCTGAGTAGGCATGCACAGGCTTGGGCTCAAAGGCTGCCATCTTATGTGCACTTTTCTGGGAGTAAGCTCCATTGACAATAATGGAACTTACTTCTGAGTAGGCATGCACAGGCTTGGGATCAAAGGCTGCCGTCCTATGTGCACTTTCCTGGGAATAAGCCCCATTGACGACACGCATGGGACCGTGCTCCAGGCTCCTGCTCCCTTGCTCCCCTTTCCTGTACTTGCGAAGGCTAGCAGGGAAGAGGAGGTGGAAGTCAGAGCCGAGGAGACCAGGCCTGAGCAGGCGGGACTGCAATGCCCAGGAGGAGGGAGCAGCAGGTGAGCCGAGCAGCTCCATCAGGCTCCCCGCTGGAGGTGTGGAGTCGCTCGCTTCCTAAGCACTGCATCACCCTCCCCAGCAGCACCACTGCTGCTTCACAGTGTGCCTGAAACAGCCCTGACCCCAAGTGGCCCTGGAGATAAGGCGAAGGGTTGATTCACAGCAATCTGCGGGGGGGGGGGGGATTTTTTGCCCTATAGGCGAGTATCTCCAGTAGGTCTCCCATAGGCTGCAGTATCTGTTCACACAACAAAGAGGCTCTTAATGCAAAGAAGAGGCAATCAGCCTCCAGTAGCCTGCTCATCCAGAGAGTGTCTGGTAGGGAGTGTCTGTTTACACAACAAAGGCACTAGATGGGGCTGAATGTTAGCTTAATGACCTAATCACATAACAGTGAATCGGAGAACATATTCCCTTTGTTAAGTAGTGCACACTTGTATACTACAGCATTCTTCAACATGGTATTATCTACAAAATCCATCACAAATATGAAGTGCACATCTTCAGAAACAGAGTAAATTAAATTTTTTTTTTTGACAAGTTACAGATATCTGTACAGCAAGCAAACATCTCTTACCCGAGGTGAGGTCCTCCATTCATGAGATCAAAGACCTGTGCAGGATTCAGCAGTTGTTTAAATCTTCGTAGGAATTTTACCCCCTGGTTGTCTCCACTTTTTGAGTTGACAAAGACCAGCAAAGGGCTTGTGCAAGATGGGGGACAAGTAGCTTTCCAGAAACCTGAGCAAAAAAACCCCAAATTAGAGGATGATTAAGCTGTACTATCACCAGGACAGTGAGACAACAGTAGTACTTAGCAAACATGCAATGTTGCCATATCATAGCAACACAATATTCCATCACCCTGAATCATGCTAAGACAGGGGTGTCCAAACATTTTGGCAGGAGGGCCACATAATCTTTCTGACACTGTTGGGGGCCGGGAAAAGAAAGAATTAAATTACATTTAAAATTTGAATAAATTTACATAAATGAATATATTAGAGATGCAACTTATATGAATGAATGAATGTTTTGCAGTACCTTGCACAAAGCAAGGCTGGCCTTTCCTTTGCTGCTATTGCTGCATCACAGATGTGAAATAGCAAGTAGTCGAGGGAGTCCTCGTCCCACAGCTCAGGTGAGAGGTTGAACAGTCATCCTCACACTGAGAGCAATTGCGTCGGCCAGCATGGGCTCCAGTAAGTCTCTGGAGGGCCAGAGGCTCATTGGAGACTGGGGGCTCCCCGCGGGCCGGATTGGGAGCCCCTGAGGGCTGCAAGTCGCCCCTGGGCCAGGGTTTGGGCACCCTGTGCTAAGAGATCATTATTATTATTATTATCATCATCATCATCATCATCATCATCAACATTTGAAACTGACTTTCAGAGTTGCTTCACAAATATTTAGCATGGAATGTACTGAGATTATAAACTATTCATAAAGATTTGAGAATGGGTCTGCTTGTCTTCAGCTGATGAAATTATAAACCCTGTTTTTATTTTAAAAAAGTTGGTAGTTTACCAAAATTTTCCATTATCTAACAATCAAAAGACAGATAATAAAAATGAAATGTAGAAAAGCAAATACATTATCACTTTGGGCAACTCAAAATCATCCAAAAGAAAAGAAGGTCTTAATAATTAAATCGCCTTTCTTGTTAGCTATTTGATCTTACAAATTTGTGATCCAGTCTTTTGTCTTTATCAGGCTATGCAAGAAGACAAGGGACAAGAAGAGGAGGAAAAAAGAGGGAAAGGAAAGAAGAGGAGGGCAATAGTTGCTGTCCAGTTAATGCTGCTTGTCTTATGAGAATAGCAGCTTTCTGTGTTATGTCAACATTGCTAATCAAACCACTCAATGTAGAAATTCAAACTAGGAAAGCAATACTGATAGGAATTGGATGATACCCACCATCTGAATCAATGCTGTTGAGAGCTGTGGGTGGGATTACAGATACTTTACAAAGGCCAAGGGGGCACTTGGTCGGCAACAAGTCTCTACATGAGGTGTGTACCTGGAATAATAAAATAAAATATCAGTTAAAACATTCTATTTTTGATTCAATTTTTGCTTCCAATTCAGCTATTTCAAAGATGAAGAAATTTAAAAAAACTAAAAGAAGGGAGAAAAAAGTTATTTTAAGACCATGTATCTAGAACTGTCAATATGTACTGAAAGAGTTCGCCTCTAGAAGATTTAAGGATATACGAGGGTCGCCTAGAAAGTAATGCACTACATTTTTTTTCTCAGCCTACAGTAATGGTATGAATGCGAAACTTTAGATATACATTATTTGACTTTTCAGGAGTGCACACACAAAGTTTTGGTTTCTTCAGACAGATAGCGTAGCTGCAGCAGTGTTTCGAAATGGCGTCTGTAAGTGATGTACGTTACAAGCAGCGTGTCGTCATTGAATTTCTCACTGCAGAGAAAGAAACTGTTGGGAACATTCACAAACATTTGTGTACAGTTTATGGAGAATCTGCAGTCGACAGAAGTATGGTTAGTCGCTGGGCACAGAGGGTGAGGCCATTAGAAGGCGGTTCGGCAGAGCTCCAAGATTTGCGGCGTTCAGGGCGGCCATCCACGGCTGTCACACCTGACAAGACGCAACTTGCTGATGTGCTCATTCACGAGGACCGACGCATAACGACTAGGCAGTTGGCGCTGAAGCTGTCAATCAGCAAAGGAAGTGTGGATGCAATCATCCGTGCTCTTGATTACTCAAAAGTGTGTGCACGATGGGTTCCGCGCTATCTTATGGTAGACCACAAATCTTTCAGAAAAAAACATTTCTTCTGAGTTGCTGAAACATTTTGAAGATGAGGGGGAAGCGTTCTTGTCCAGGATTGTGACAGGTGATGAAACCTGGGTTCACCATTTTGAGCCCGAAACAAAACGACAGTCGATGGAATGGCGTCATCCTCAATCTCCACAGAAGAAAAAATTCAAAGCAACTGCTTCCGCTGGTAAGGTCATGATCACTGTGTTTTGGGACTGTGAGGGCGTCATTGATGTGATGCCAAGAGGCAGCACCATTAATTCTGAAGCTTATGTGAAGACATTAACCAAACTCAAGAAGTGCTTCCAGCGACTTCGGTGCCATAACAACCCAGGTGAATGTTTGATTCAACATGATAATGCTCGGCCTCACACAAGTTTGAGGACTTCGGAACACATCACTAAACAGGGTTGGACTGTGTTACCCTATCCACCCTACAACCCTGACCTAGGTCCCTCAGACTTCCACTTGTTTGGGCCATTAAAGGATGCCATTCGCGGAAGACATTTTGAGGATGACGAAGAGGTGATTCGCACAGTGCAGAAATGGCTTCGTGACCAGAACAAGGAGTGGTACTGACAGGGCATACATGCCCTTGTGTCTCGCTGGAGGAAGGCCATAGAACTGGACGGAGATTACATGGAAAAAAACATCATTCTTTCTTGTGTGTAAGTTTCATTGTGTTCAATAAATAATTGTTGAAGAAAAAAAATGTGGTGCATTACTTTCTGGGCGACCCTCGTATGTAGGAGAGTTCAATAAATTAGTTTCAGCTTGTTTTTTCCATATACCATGAACCCTCACTTTATGAAACAATTCCAGGGCCCAAGAAAAGGATTTAATCTTTGCACCTGAAAGATCTCATATGTGTTTATGACTAATGTGACTGGTTTTTTGAGATTATGTACTTACACCTCTTTAAGCCATCTTCTGGTAGTTCAGTAATCTAATGCCATTTATTCAACTGAGTGACATTTCCTTTTATTGTTGTAGTAACATGACAGTATGTTACTTAGGACATTTTCACCTACCACAGAATCAGGATACAGTCCAGAGAAGAGGCTGTTATAGATGGCTATATATTTTATTATGTTGTCTGTTTTCTCACAACTACTTAAAAGAAAAGTCCGTGGTAAAAACAGCAAAAAACAATCTGTTTAAATTCTTCATAAAGAAGCCAAGCTCTAGTTGTGTTATTTGAAACTAAGGAGATAACCCAATTCATTTGGAGGAATGGCTCTGAAACTTTCCCTTAAACAAACATCATTCTAGACTGCACATAAACAGCAGAGAAAAGGAGAGTAAAATTCCACAGAGGAGCAGCATGATCATTTAACTCACCATTGCTTTGCACCAGAGACAACGCCAGTCTTGCAAGCGTAACACACTACCACATGTTTTATCGCACACTGTGCATTTGGCACTCACAGGGAGATTTCCTTCAAGCCATTGGTGTGGCATTGAAATCTACAAACAAAGCCAAGAAGAAATCTCTTTATAGGACCAATTTTAATCAGTGAACCATGAACAAATGTAATGATAGCAATGGCATCCTTGAAAAGGACCCCTCCAATATTTTAAAGATAAAGACATTGCTTTAACATTACTCTCATGTGGAGCAGGTGTTCTTGAGTTTCAGAAACCAAGAACACAAGAGCAAGATCACAAGATCCTGATTGAGCAGCACTAGTGCCGATCTGACTCAGTATCCTGTTTCCAACAGCAGCTCGGCAAATGCTTCCAGGCAGGGATGCACGTATCTACTAACCAACTCACCAGGGCAACAGCCCCAAAGTCTCTGGTGAGAAGGGCTCACTGCAGCATACATTTCTCTGCCTAGCTTTCATCTGCACTGCAGCATGGAAAACCTAAGAAACACCAGGTGTTTCTCCTATTATTTATCTTATCCAAATCTCAGGGCAAATAAGAGAAGTTTCCACCTCTCTCGCAAGCCCTCTGTGCCTGTTAACTTGTGTACCACAGATAAGGAAAGTGTCATGAATATGTACAGTTTAGGCCTAGGTTAGCATGTGAAGCCTGAACCAAACTAAGTCAGTAACAGAGAAGTGGCCAGCAGTTCCTAGCTGCAAGAATGTGAGTAAACAAACAAAAAGATTGTTGTCTCTCCTTTGCTGGCCAGAAAGGACGGACAACAAGAACTACAACCTATTGGAATGTTTAACTCCTCAGTAGACTGAGGGGCACCTGATCAAGCAGAATGGAATGCAGCTATGGATCTCCAGTTGGGAGGGGTAAGAACTAGGAGGGCTAGCAACCAGACCCACTCTGAGAAGGTTCTGTCCTCAAAAGTTTCTGATTGGACAGTCTAAATAAGTATGAAGTCACCTCAGTACTATTAGCATAAGAAGTATACTAATGAGTGCCCCAAGGGGTGTGTGCGGTTCCTTCTTGGGCAGAGTTTTTGGGTGCAACATCCTGCAAGCTGTGAGCTCCATTGTCCACCACGGGCACCTGGCCCCATAGGAAGCCCTGGAGCTAAGAGATCTACAAGAGTAACTGACCCAGGTGAGAGATAGGGATTAATAGAGATAGCCAGCTAGCTTTATTATTTTATTGCTGATATGTTTCCTAGATGTTTATGCCTCTAGCATTTGCTGCCTTATGTAACCTTATGTACTTAAACTAAAATCTCTTTTACCAAGTTGTTTCATTGTCTGTTGGGGACAAAAGTTCAGAATCCTGCCTAGCCGTTCAGCAAGCTACCAAGTGCTCATTGAGGTCTAGTAACTTGAGGACTGAAGCTTTAATTGGAGAAAAGCTCAGAGTCTGCAAGGGATAGAGTTAAGCTGTTACGTGAAAATCTCCTTTTCCCTTCCACGTTGTGATTTTGTATGTATTATGGACTAAAAACTCATGCAGGTCAAACCTCAGAATACAGGGCACCCTTCCCCCAGTCCAAGGCCCTGGTAGAAGTCACAAGTTTGCAAAACTCATGGTGATTACATCCCCTCCTCCAGTCAAGGAATGTCTCCTGATTATGCAAAACAAGCATGCACCTCAGGAGGAAGAAGTCTATTGTTCTTTTGTTGTAGCTTTATCACTCTTAAGCACCTTATGCAAATTGCCTCCCTCCCCCAGAAGGTCATCCTGGCTGGTAAGCTGACTTCTGGTTCATCATGTCTTTCTTACATACTCCACGTGTACCACTGTGCGTACTGAGCATGCGCATCTAGACCAGCACTAGGACACATCCGGGACATTTTAGGTCAGCCACAACCCTTTAAGAGAGAGGCTCCGAGCACATGCTCTCTCTCTGGCTGCCCTCCCAAGGGAGTAGTCCATCCTAGGACTCTTTCCCATCCAACTGCTCCCTGGGACAGGTAAATATATCTTGCGTCTAAAACTCTCTCCCTTCCATCCTACCTATTTCTCCCCTTCTTCCCCCATCTTTAGTTAGCAAACGGGGTTAGGCAGAGCAGGGACCCCTAAAATCCTTCCCTACAACCTATCCTTTTCGGATTCCTTATCGGATACACCAAATACATAGCACAAGCAACCACCATAAGCTAGGTACACTAGACACAAGTACTAGAAATCTATACTTATCAATTCTCCATGTGTATTATGTTTACCTTTGTGTGTTTTTGCAATAAAAACATAATCCTTTGATTGAAAGTTACCTTTCTCCCAGTCTCCTCTTTAAGCTAAACAAGGGATTTCTTTGCTTTATGCTGTCTTGCTATGCAGCCTGCGATCCTAAAAGTTTCCAAAAGGCTAATATACTAATTCCCCTAAACAAAACAGCCCTTTTTGGTAACAAAGCCTAGAGGGTCTCAGTGTTCCTGGTCTGAGGCACTAGCACATACAAGGTGGTGGCAGTACTACTGAACGGGGGGAGCCTTGAGGGCTTTAGGGTTCGAGAACCAAGAACTCTGAGCACCCCAAACCCCCTAAGTTTGTGACATGCTAACCTAGGCCTAAACTGTACATATTCATGACAGAAAGGTACAAACATTTATCTGAGTTTCTATTCAGATCACTTCAGAATTATTCAGAGGTTATTTAAAATCAGCAAACCACCTTTAACCATTCTGAAGGGATTAGATTCTTTCAAATATCTTTTAACAAATCCTTTTCTAACAAATCATCTAAGAAGAAATTAAATGTGACTGTGCTGGACTTTCTAAGACTTTCTCACTTATATATTAGATCTGGCAACACTGTAGTAACTGTTCCCACATGACTGGATCATATTCCACATCAGATTGTGGGCACTACTTAGGATTAAGGCAAGAGTCACCAACCTATAGTCAGCACTAATGCATATGATTGACCTAGAATTTGTATCTTTGTCACAACCTGAATGTACATTTACCCATTAAGAGAGAGACTTGGTCACTCATTACTACATCTTCTCTTTTGTCTGAGTTTTTGAGCCTTTTATTTCTGGAACAATTCTGGGGTGGCGGGGGGAGGTGAAGGACACATCATTATGACATCACTCCTGCAAGTCCTATATTACTTTATGATCCCGGTATTTTCATCCCCAGTGATTCTGTGAAGACGCTTGTTCCTCTTAAGCAATCTAGTTTGGTTCAATGCCCTCTCTGAAACATAAAGTCAAAAACACTTACGATACACTCTGTGCTCCAGAAGTAAATGTTCCTCCCTAAATCCTCCAGAACATCTTAGTAGAGGAAAAGGTAAATGCAAAATGCTTTCTATAGTTCCTGTTCTTCTTCTCCATGTGCTAAACAGATGGTACATACCCCATCTTCATCCTCAATGATATCCTTTCCAATAGATGCTAGCGTTGTCCATTTGCAGTTATTGGTTGCCCGAACAGCACAGCGCTTGTGAGCTTTAAATTTGCACACTAGAGAAAGGGAGGAAAATCAGTGTCACAACAGACATAGTGAGACGTTAAAGCTGAGAGAAGTCCGCTTTTAAGCCTAAACGAAATTCAAAGTTTACAAAAACCACTTGCTCTAGTTTTAGCATCATTCACCAGACCAATCTAAAGTTGAAGGGACATCTCAATCCTGTTTTCAAACTGCTTGTGTCATCCTTAGAAAACACTGTATATACACGTTCCCAAATTACTGCTTAGCAGAACCACGTATATTTAATTAGTTAACAGGAGTTCAAAAGCAAAATAAATGTAGAATCAGATTATTACTAGTTTTTGTACCCTACCTAATCCTGTTTTGGTGTCAACTTTTCTCAAATCTATAGCTGTAAACAAAGGTTCTGGGGAAGGGCAACTGTTACAGTTGCCAGATCCTGACACAGGACATTTCAGGTTTATATCATTATGTCCACCTTGAATGATTTATGGAGATTGGATTTGACTGATATAAGCATTAGACTTGCAGAAAGGTATGTTCCCTAGCAAAAGTTATAGAGAGATTGTACCTTCACAAGAGAGTCCATGAGACGTGACCCCAGATAATGCTTCCCGACACACATTGCAGTATGTTGGTCGAGCGTGTGAACAGGCGTACCAGTTATGCATCCCTGAGAAATGGTCCATACTATACTGGGTAGACTGAAAACAAATTAACAACAGAAAAAGTGAGAGGAAATTCATATGGAACCTTAAAATAAAGGAGAAAATATATTCTTATGAGATGGGTGTTATACTGGCTGCAGAAGATGAGAAGAATGAGAATGCTGTAGAGCAAATATTGGAGCAGGGCAGGGATGAATGGACAGTTGAAAAGTACAGCATGGAGTCAAATGGTAAGTTCCAGCCTACACAGTAGAAACAAAGACAATGAGAGGAATGCAGTTTGAGGGTTGCAATATTTGTGAATACAATGCATACCAAGCATTTATGCATAGAGCCATAGAGCACAATCTGTTTGAATCTGGACAGATTAGAAAATAGCACCATTTGTCAGCTATAACCAAGAGGGTTCGTGAAACGGAAAGGCTTTCCCATGAATACCAAGAGCAAAGGTGTGTATTTAACCAAAGTTTTGAGGAATCGGACCATTTGATCCAACCTTTGCTACAAGACAGGACCATCCACCCACCCCAATCTTGGCACCAGTTGCTGCTGTACGTGGGTTATTTGTCTACTAATAAGGTCCAAGTCACGTGTTTTATATATATAATGCACGTATTGGGGGAATGCAGTAAAACCTTAGAAAAACAGATTTATTGAAATCTGATAGAAGTTTGCTTTTTTTCTAATTTAAGTAGCATGCGAGGGGGAGGGGTGATCTTGATCCATTTTACCCTGTTTTGGTCCCCCACATAATTTTTTAAAGGAAATTAAGAGGCCAACACAGTCTTACAGGGTCAAACTGTATGTGGTGTGTAATATTCTCAGAGCTATGAGAAATAGTTAATTGCTTAACAAAACCATGGTAACCATGGGTAACTTAACAGACTCCAGTGACAGTGGAAAAGGGTGTCAAAGGGACCTGACTCACAAAAAGAGTAATCACAGAATGCATTTTATGCGTATTTCAGTGAAGTAATGTACCAAGTATAGTACAGGGACTAAAAACCATTCTAGAACTATCTTCTTGTACAACCAGATGAGAGGTCATTTTCAAAATAAAACTAGTACTTCTTCAACAGTAATGCCCTGCCAAAGCTATACTAATCATAGCTCTTTTCAACATTACTGCATGCACTCTTGCAAAATCAAAGATAAATATTTTGTGTACTCTTAATCACTTATGGGAAAGTACAACTTTTCTTCCCTATCTTGGATGACTCATGATGACAAGGTCAGAAGGCCTCAGTTCTGTAGAACAATCATGTTAAAGTTAGGCAGTTTATGCATATTTTAATGCCTGCTGAACGCACAGAACACTGAATCATTATTTCTGACGCCAGCAGCAAAAAATGAACTGCAGGCACTATATATGCTGCACAGTGGTGGTGCTGCATTTTAAAAGGAAGGGCAGATATAATCTTGTACATTACCTCAAAATGTTCACGATTCTGTACAGTCTTCAGTACTGCAATCCAGTCTTCCATTTCTTTTCTATTATCAGCACACAAGATGAGCTTCCGACATGGAGTAATAACCTGAAGCATAAGAAAACCATGTAGAAGTGTCAAATGCCACAAAGTGGGTTCCACAAAATCAAAGGACTCACATGTGCCTCGTGACTTTTAGGTATCAGACTATTTCATTATGTGTAGGAAAAGAAGAGAAGCAAGGTATGCCAGTACCATTTCTTAATTGGAAAGAAGGAAAACTTCTTAATTGGAAAGAAGAAAAAGAAGGGACTTTCCAGATGATAAAAACAGTAACATGATTTCTCTATTACTACCATTCAAGTTGTATCTGAACCCAGAACCTGTGGTACATCCTTCTCCACCCTGCCACCCACACACATATCGCCTTTCTGCAGTATGCAGTCTTTGGGTTTTTTCTTTTTAAATGGGGGGGGGGAATGCACTTTGCTGTGCTGAGGATGGCAAGTTCGCATCCTCTAAAACACTTTAAAAATGTGTGGTGCAGTTTTGCGTGCAAACATCACTGTGTCCTGTGTAAATTGCACTGTACACACACAGAGCAGGAATGGCAGCAGCACAGGCCACAGCACTCACCTATTTCATGGGTGGCCTCAGACTCCTAGTGATCACAACGGACAGGACTTTCAAGTTATTTTAATATTCATAACATCAGATATTTTTAAAAAATATACATTATGTGAAAATATAATCAATCCAATATAGCAAGGGAGATCCAAATGTGGAAGCACACAGTTAATGAAGATGAGAACACATATCCTCATTTTCACTGCAACATTCATTTGGATCTCACTGAACTGGCTGGAAATTTTGATGCAGACCGAAATGAGCATTCCTGTTCAGAGGTAGCTGTTTTGTTGGATCAGGGACATTATTTGCGTATACCTTATTGAGGTATAAGGTTCAGTAACCCCTCTTTCTTTGCTGCCACTAAAGTAGTATGCCATATATGTTATGAACAGTGTCTTCAAACTCCCAAATCATTCTGGGCAACAACATAAGGCCACAACTTTTATTAGCCTTTTTTTCTCTCACACAGCCTCGTCTGGGCACTGTGGCTCTTCTCCCCCCCCCACCATTTTATCTTCACAACAACCTTATATGGTAGGTTAGGCTGAGTGTGTGTGTGACTGGCCCAAGGTCACCCAGTAAGCATTATGGCTAAGCAGGTATTTGCATCTGGGTCTTTGAGTCCAAGTCCAATATTCTAGGGCAGGGGTGTCCAAACTTTTTGGCAGGAGGGCCACATCATCTCTGACACAGTGTTGGGGGCCAGGGGAAAAAAGAATTAATTTACATTTAAAATTTGAATAAATTTATATAAATTTACATAAATGAATATATTAGAGGTGTGACTTATATGAATGAATGAAGGTCTTGCAATAGCTCAAGGCCTATGAAAGGCCTTGCACAAAGCAAGGCTGACCTTTCCTTCGCTACCACTGCTGCATCACAGATAAGAAACAGCAATTGGTGGAGGGGGTCCTTAGCCCGCAGCTCACACAAGAGGATGAACAGCGATCTTCGCATTGAGAACAGTTACGTCAGGCCAGTGTGGGCCCAGCAAGTCTCTGGAAGGCCAGAGGCTCATTGGAGACTGGGGGCTCCCCATGGGCTGGATTGGGGGGTCCCCAAGGTCTGTGAATGGCCCCTAGGTTGGGGTTTGGGCATACCTGCTCTAGGGGTATACTTTCTGGCAGGAAGGCTACATCAAACATCTGGCACAGTGTCAAGGTTGGAAAAAATAAAGTTTTAATTTAAATAAATTTGAATAAATGTATATTATTCAAATTTAATATAAATTTGAACAAATACCCATGAATTAGGAAAAAATCTCTGAAAGGTCAGAAAGCACCACAAACCCGGTTCCACAATTTCTCCCAACAGATAGGTTTTTCCCTGACCCTAAGTAGCAGAAATTAATTTTTTTAAAATGCTGAAAGGCCAGAAGGTCTACAGACCTGGTTCCATCAAACCAGCAAATAAATACAAACAGCACACATGTTAATGGTTGCCCCCTACCCCAAGGAGATTAAATAAAGAGAAGTCAGAGGAGACAAAACACATAAAACACTTACAAAGACAGTAAAACTCAGATACAGACATAACTGAATCAGAGACAAGGAAAAACATGGAAAGTTTAGGAATTTGAAGTCAAGGGCTTGCCCCCGCTGCTCTTGCGCTCCCGCTCAGCCCCTCTACTTGGCGCGCGAGGCAGCAGTGGGCAGGAAGTTGTGGCCAAGAATAGGGTTTCCTCCACTGCTTGCTAATTCACACATGTAAAGCAGCAGCAGTGAAGGAAAGGCCAGCCTCACTTTGCACAAGGCCTTTTACTGGCCTTGAGCTATTGTGAGACCTTCTGGTCTCATGGCAGCTCAAGGCCTATAAAAGAGCTTGTGCAACCTCAGCCCGCAGTTCACGTTGGGCAGTTGTGGGCCAGCATGGGCTCCAGCAAGTCCCCAGTGGGCCAGAGGCTCACTGGAGACTGGGGGCTCCCAGCGATCCGGATTGGGGGTCCCAAGGGCCGCAAATGGCCTATTGGCCGGGGCTTGGGCACTCGTGCTCTAACTGCTATACTACACTGCCTCTTCCAGTTCAGATTGAGAACTTTTTTGTTTTTTTAAGAGGGCATATGGCAATTGTCATTAATGAGGATCTGCAGATGCATATCCACTAGGTGAAGTAGTATTTCCTTTCATTTGTTCTAAATTTACCCAGCTGTAATGCCACCAAGTGACCTTTTGTTCTCTTATAATGGGTCAGGATAACAAACAAGGAGTTGTTTAGATAAACAGCTGAATCTCTTAACTACCAAAATGACAGAAAAATATCCTAGGAAGCCTATGAAAGAAATCTTGTGTACTTTCTCCAGGCTCCATAGGTGACAACACTTATGCTTTGCTCAGAGGTTTATTTCAATTCCTTAAAAAAAAATTAAATAAAACCTTTTCTTCCTAATATGGAAATGTCAAATGCTATACTGCTGCTTTATATAGTCTGTTTACTTTTTTCTTCCTAGTTTTTGGATCCCAGGTTTGGTTTGTGAGAAAACTGGAAAATCAAAGTCCTGAACATACAGTTCTAAGCTAAAGTCCATTTACAACACAGTCTACAAATCCAATGTTTTGGAGCATGTGTTGCCCGATATGACCAAAGGAAGCATCACTGGCTTCAGAATGGTTGGCCAGAAGTTGCCTTTCATTCAGTCCCCACCCATCCCCATTCCATAAGCATTCCTAGCCAATCTGTGCCTTTTGTTCAGACCCCCACACCTCACAAGCATTCTCAGCCATCCTGGAGACAATGTAAAAGGCTTGCTATTTGTCTAAGTAGAGAAGTGCTCATTATACTTCCATTTAAAACAGATCTCTATAAGTATGTGGGGGGAGGAGAGTAGATCAGAATCCGGAAGGAGTGGTTCAGTGGCAGTAGCATCAACCAAATTCTAACCACCTTCCCAGCCTCAATCCCCTGACTCAGGTCCATGTGGTCTCCAGGTAGATCCAGCAGTGTGGGACAAACTTAACTTAGGGCAAGGGAACAAATCTTACCCTACGGCAAGTGAACAAATACAGCAGGTGCTGCGTTGGCACCAAATGGGGAGTTAGGACTGAGCAGTGTGACTATTTAAAAAAAATAGCTTTTTCTGAAACTGTGTTAAAATCAGGAACAGTTTCTTGCAGAGCTGTTAATGTAAGCAAGGTAAGGGAAGCCATATGAAGGAACACAGTGCAATAATGCAAAGAAATGGGAAAGAAAATACCTCATATGCGCATGTATGGCGACAATTCCTATACAATGCATGTTGCAGACCAGATATATAGATATGACAGCTAAAACACGCTGAAAACTGAGGTTATTGAACTGGAAAAATAGAAATTGGTTAAACTAGCACCTGATGTCAAGCAGTCAAGCAGTTTCTGACAGGCTTGGGGTGATACCATTCAATAAAATTCACACTTACTAACAGGTTTCCCACAGATCACAACACAATGACAGCTGAGAATGAATAGCTCGCATGCAGAACAGATAATTCAAGGAAGAGAACAAAATGGAAGGCCAAATTACACATATGCACACACAAACATACACAAAATTAAGTAAGAAGAAATTCTAGTAAATGTTTACTCATTTTACTGGTAGGGAACCCTGAGGAGATTACACCCAAGAGCAGTCTCTGAACCTATGACAGTAAACTCAAGTACAAAGATAAAGCACTATTAGCTTTCAGCAGACAGAATACTGATATAGTCATACAGGCTGGATAGCCTTCACCAAAGAGCAGCTGCAAGCATGAGTATACAGTGCTGGGTGTCCAGCCATTAAAACCACTTCATTCCAAACATTAAGTGAAGCCCTATGTTTCAATCTCCGTGTATTTGCAACTATTGAAGCAATCTTCTTTTCCCTCTAATTATATCCCCTGTGAGAAAAAAGTATTCCCTCACTTCGTTTGTATCAAAAGGAATTCTTACCCATTGCTTTTTTCAGGTCTTTCCCAGCATTTTCCTGTTGCCCTGAAAACTCTCAAGAATGAAGGTGGTTGTGGTCAAGCACACAGTGAAATGGCCTTTGTCAGAGTTGATGTGGCAGACATCACAAGAGACAGAAAAATAACTTAAGGACACACTGGCTGGTTTTTATATTAGCTTGGAATATGCAGACACATACCAAGAGACAGAGGTGGTGTAACTGTATCTGCTAAATATAGTGATCCTGATGCAGCTTTGAAAGCCAATTCTGAAGTGTGATAGAGACTGATAACTATAGCTGTTTCCTCTTTACTCACATCCTGCCTGAACACAGACCTATGTGCATCATGTCAACCTTGAGCTTCCCAAGAGACTGTCAACTATTTAAAAATCAGCCAGAAGTACAGGAGAGCTATTTATTTTAATAACATAAAGTAATCCTGCACAGAAATCCTATTGATCTGAGCAGGGCTTAGGAATCAGTTACTACTATTGAAATCACACTTACACTTTGAAGCACTTTAAATTATCACTTGCGAATCTTCTCTCATTTTAGTTTAGTCCATCACATTAATAGTAGTCACATACAAGAGTATGTGCTTCCAGAATGATGTCACCACACTGCCCACCAGCTAATGCAGGAAAAGACTTCCAATTGTCTGGCCCATAATATCTGCATCCAACTCTAACTCAATTCTACAAAACGGTGCCTTTCTGCACTTGCTCTGTCCTCAGCAGCTCAAAGCAATTGCCTTTCATACTATGCCAGCACTGTTGTTAGTTTCACCTGCTATAGGAAGCAAGCATTCTTGACAAGACACTGGAGAGGTGAAATTGACTATTTAAATTAAAATAGAACTATATGCTTCAGGGCTGATGAGCACACAAGGCTTTTCAGCAGCAGCAGCAACAGCAGCAAGTGCTTGGTGATATGGAGGGAGGTGGGAGGAGGACAAGGCCAACTAATCAGTAGACTTCCAGGTTCACAATTGTGGCCTTGGGAAGGAAATGAGATGTCCCTTTGCCCTTTACTACTTATATACATTTCATTTAGTGGGGGGGGGGGGTGGCCTTGAGAAAAAAGATTATCTATTCATAGCAATCCAGGAGCTAGGACTCAACATCTGCCTCCCTCCATGGGAAGAGCTTCAGAGGCTCCATCACACCTGAGGAGATCTCTCTTCTGAAAATTTTTGCTTCATGTTGATAATGTCATTTGGCCTCTTTTTAATCCCCCAAACAAATTTTTTTCTCTCTCTGAGCCTCTTGGGAAACAGGTCTACTAACATGTAGAAAAAATACTGTCAGCCATTAGATACAGCAGGATAAAAATTGAAACAATAATTTGTATTGTTGCGAGATGCCCTGTTGACTGCTGTGGAGGCAGAAGGGGAAGATAAAAAATTCTTAAATATACAGTATATCTTTGGGAAAGGCCGGCATGTGCTCCCTTTTCTTTTACTGAAGTGGAATTTTTCCCATTCCCCCCCCCCGCCTTAAGAGCCTCAAGAACCAGAACTTTTGTTGCAGAATTCAGCATTAGGAAGACAAAAATGCAGTGGTACCGTTTTCAAATTTGTAAAATATGCTTGTTAAAGTAACCAGGGGGACACTTTCCATAGAAGAAGGGGAGATTAAAAAAGGAATTTAGGAATGTGTACAACTCTATGGGGAAAAAATGGTGAGTGGAGGACTCAAAATTGCCTTCCAAAAGAACACTCATGAATGACAAACAGGGCAGGAGGATTGAATTATAAGTCAACAGGAATGACCATCAACCGACTAAAAAAGTCAGTATAAACACATTTAAAATTGCATTTCTGTTTTTTCACAGTGCAGCTGAGATTATTAAGAGTGCCTTAAGTGGAATGAATGAAATCATTCTAAGAACAGAATTCCAAGTATTATTAGGAAACTGAACTCTCACCAATTATGAGGTTTCTTTGCAAGAAATTTCAACCTATCTTAGCATTTGGGTTACTTTTCCCTTGACTTCCACTGACAAATGTTCAAACATAGACCACCATTTCAAATGGAACACTGTATTACAGTACAAATGGGGAATAGAGGGTACAGAAGGGGAGAGCTAGTTCATTTTGTTTCAAATGAAAGAAATGTTAAAATGCAAGAGAGTGAACATGGTAGTATATGTCTGTGAGGATGCAGATAGCCTTGCTCATTCAGATAAGCAGGTGGGCACATGTCTTTCAATAGACTTTTTAAAAATGAAATAAGCGGTACAGGATTATGATACTCATCACCAGCAAGGTCACATTAGTTATCTAACAAGTGTCCATGATAGCTATAAACACATCTTTTGTGGCAGCGCTGTGAACTAGTGTCCATGTTTTCTGGTTTTTATTTGAAGCCCTACAAAAATCTCCAAAACTGGTTTGATCTGAAAATATGGTAGATCAGAAAATTAATGTTTAAATAGCACATAACGAGGGCTCGACAATACAACTTCTAAGACTGAAAAACCATCATCTGCTGATAGATAAGTAGAGAGGATGAAAGCTAAGAAACAACCATGCATATCTACAAAGTTGGATTAACAGACATTCTAGGAACAAGTGAAATAACTTTCTGGTTGCTTCCTCTGTCAATATAAGTCAAAACTTGTCCACAGATAAAGATTATATTCCATCTTGCTGCCTCTGAGTCTTTATCATTTCTGTGTTTCAACTGGTCAGGCTGACATGGTATTACTTTTATGGGAAAGAAGTAATCTCCCTGCCCAGGGTCAAATTCCTTTATCCATCTGGAAGTTTGTTCAGAAACAAATTAGAATAGCAAATATCTAGCATCAGCAAATCTAATATCTGTAAAGTCACTAAGAAAAAGGAACAAAGCATTCCACACATATACCCCCAAGGAACTTCACGGTGTAAAACTCAATCCTGCAAGAATAAAATCTGATTTTTAAGCACTAAAACCATAGTTTGCATTTTGCAACTCAAAACCGAATAATAGATTCAAATCAGTTTGCATTCTTTAAGAGCTCAGAAATTCACCACATATTGCATATTCATCACACTTCATCAGCTATACTTTTTCCTCAACTTGCTGCTCAATCTCAACTCCAAACTTTGGCCAACCTAATTCGATTATTGTGCTATATTACTTCTAACATCTGCAGCCAGCACAATCTACCTGTAAAAACCTGTAAAAATATGGTTGCTATAGTAGTTGGCAACCTTCAGTCTCGAAAGACTATGATATCGCGCTCTGAAAGGTGGTTCTGGCACAGCGTCTAGTGTGGCTGAAAAGGCCGATTCGGGAGTGACAATCCCTTTCACACTGGGAGCAAGTGCAGTCTGTCCCTGGTCTGTCTCCCTAGCTATGGGCCTTCCTTCTTTGCCTCAGACTGTTGGCAAAGTGTCTCTTCAAACTGGGAAAGGCCATGTTGCACAGCCTGCCTCCAAGCGGGCCGCTCAGAGGCCAGGGTTTCCCACTTGTTGAGGTCCACTCCTAAGGCCTTCAGATCCCTCTTGCAGATGTCCTTGTATCGCAGCTGTGGTCTACCTGTAGGGCGCTTTCCTTGCACGAGTTCTCCATAGAGAAGATCCTTTGGGATCCGGCCATCATCCATTCTCACGACATGACCGAGCCAACGCAGGCGTCTCTGTTTCAGTAGTAAATACATGCTAGGGATTCCAGCACGTTCCAGGACTGTGTTGTTTGGAACTTTGTCCTGCCAGGTGATGCCGAGAATACGTCAGAGGCAGCGCATGTGGAAAGCATTCAGTTTCCTCTCCTGTTGTGAGTGAAGAGTCCATGACTCGCTGCAGTACAGAAGTGTACTCAGGACGCAAGCTCTGTAGACCTGGATCTTGGTATGTTCCGTCAGCTTCTTGTTGGACCAGACTCTCTTTGTGAGTCTGGAAAACATGGTAGCTGCTTTACCGATGCGTTTGTTTAGTTCGGTATCGAGAGAAAGAGTGTCAGAGATCATTGAGCCAAGGTACACAAAGTCATGGACAACCTCCAGTTCATGCACAGAGATTGTAATGCAGGGAGGTGAGTCCACATCCTGAACCATGACCTGTGTTTTCTTCAGGCTGATCATCAGTCCAAAATCTTGGCAGGCCTTGCTAAAACGATCCATGAGCTGCTGGAGATCTTTGGCAGAGTGGGTAGTGATAGCTGCATCGTCGGCAAAGAGGAAGTCACGCAGACATTTCAGCTGGACTTTGGACTTTGCTCTCAGTCTGGAGAGGTTGAAGAGCTTTCCATCTGATCTGGTCCAGAGATAGATGCCTTCTGTTGTAGTTCCAAAGGCCTGCTTCAGCAGGACAGCGAAGAAGATCCCAAACAAGGTTTGGTTGCTATATAACTATATATGGTTGCTATATAACTATAATTATATATATGCTATATAACTATGCTATATAATAAGCTAATAACTATGCTAATAACTAGTGCTAACAACTATTACTACCAGCAAAGAGAAGCCTAGACTCACCTATCTTCAGCTCTATCTCTGAAAGCTTGGCTGAGACCTAAATGTGTTATAGTGTTATTAAAAGACTTAAAAGCACAATCCTATGCATGTCTATTCAAAAGCCCCACTGAGTTCAATGGGACTTACTCCCAGGTAAGTATGTATAAGATTACAGCTTAATTTTTTTTTGCCAATAACCGTCTTTATCAACTATGTGAACTGAGAAGGTGACTGGTATGAAGTAGTTCTTAAGGTTTAACTCGGGAACTGATATTAAAAAGAAGGAACACATACATGGCAGTTTATATTGGAATTACATTTTTTAATAGGTCAAGAGCAATTCTTCTTTTGAGTGAGACGCCTATAACTCATATTTAAAACAATGCATATAATCCAAAGTGATTTACTCTTGTTTTATTGAGACTTGCAACTTGCTAATATCAATTTCAGGAGTAAGAGAGATGTCAATTGTAACAGCCCCATCCAATGTCAGTTTGATTTCAAAATTTTATTTTTGACTTATGAAATAAATTTTCTCTCATCCATTTTGTAAAGCAAACGACTGAAACATCACATTTTGCAAATCTGAAACAGATTAAAACAGATTATGCTGAACCTAATTACCAACCAACCAAAATAAAAGGCAAGAATAAAAGGCCAATCTACCCATAAAACTGTTTTCTATAAAACAGGAACAAACAATCTCAACCTTCTTCCCTATTTCCATTTCTTTACTCCGTTATCTGTAACTACTTCCCCAGTTTTACTCCCTCTTAAATGTATCTAACTCAGTGCTTCTCAAACTTTTTAGCACTGGGACCCATTTTTAAAAATGAAAATCTAAATAAAATCCACTTTTAAAAATGAAAATCTATTGTGACCTACTAGATAAAAAGAAGAGAACTTTAAGGGGGAAAATATTTCATGAATTAATAATAAATAATAATAACCAGGGTCCTGCATGCCCAAGACTGCCAGAGACTTTACATATAGTATAGTATAGTATAGTATAGTATAGTATAGTATAGTATAGTATGTGTAGACATCTGCTACTCTCTCTCTAGAAATGGACAGTTCCCCTAAACCAGGGGTGTCAAACATAAGGCCCGGAGGCCAGATATGGCCTGCTGAAGTTTTTTATCTGGCCCTCAAACTCTCAGCTGCTGAGCAGTGCTGAGGTGGCACTGCGGAAAGGACGGCATGAAAGTCTGGCTCTCCCATATCCCATATCTCCTCACCCCAGCACTGTCTGTTCTAGTGGCTGTCTGCTGGTATTCCTTGGTATCTTTTTAGATTGTGAGCCCTTTTGGGACAGGGAGCCATTTAGATATTTGATTTTTCTCTGTAAACCACTTTGTGAACTTTTAGTTGAAAAGTGGTATATAAATACTGTTAATAAATAATAATAATAATAATAATATAATAATAATAATAATATCTTGAAATACAATCAAGATTTGCATACATTCTCAAATCAGGAGGGGTGGAGCCTGAGGTGGCTGAGTAGTCGCGTTTTTCTGAGCTCCTGGAAAACTCTTGGAAAGCACACTATTTCTTCCCAGAGAAGGAGAAGGAGGGGCAAGCTTTCCCCCTCCTGGGAGAAGAGGGGAGGCTTTCTCTGCTTATTTGTTTGTTGATGTGAGAAGAAGCTTTGGAGGAGATCTGCCGAGCTTGTTATGGAAATATGAGTGCATAACTCTAACTTTATAAATCTAAAATTTGTTGGATTACAAATTAACTGTCTTGGAATAAAATTATTGTTGTGGAGTGTTCAGTTTCGTTTTCCTGTGGAGAGCTTGTGGAGTGCCTGTAGAGAGCCGCTAGAGACCTGCATTTTTGTTTTGTTTTGCAAAAGTGGTTGATTGTTTACATTCCTTTGATTATCTCCTGGAAAGGAATGCAGTTGACATAGAAACAAATATAAATAACAGAAATAAGATATAGACAACAGAAATAAGAACATCAGGGACATCTAGTGGACTAAAAAAGACACTACAAGGACAAGAACAGGACTTGACAAGTGAGGTAAGAAGAAAGAAGATACAAGAAGAAAGAAAAAGGATGACAGGAAAAGGAGCGAAAGTTAGGAGCTCTCCTGCCCTAGAGTCCAGCTTGGGAAAACTAACACAAGAGGAACCGAAAGGGAAAGAATGGAAGCAGAAAAAACAAGATAATATAGAGAAATTAGTGGCGATGGGACAGCAACATACAAATTAACATCTGCGGGTTCAAGCTAGTTTGGGTGCGTTAACTACACAACTAAATGATCTTAGTGTGCAACTTAAAGATGTTATATCTGAATCACATAAGAAAAAACAAAGGATTATGGAAAAAGTACTGGAAACGGAAAAGCAACAAGTAAATCGATATTTACAAATCCATATTAGCCTGGAAATCTTAATTCAACAGACAAATGAGTCTAATACTCAACAAAAAGGAGAGGATCAACAAAAGAACAAAGAAATGGAAGACAGGAAATAAATAGAAGACAGGAAATAAATCCAAAACACTGGAGACAGGACAAAACAAACAATTGGAAGAGACAATGTTAATGGAGATAGCTAAAAGACTCAAAAGTCACCAGACCAGAAAGGAGAAGAAATATTTCGACTAATTGATGCAGATCGGATTGATCAAGTGAAGGAAGAAGAAATACTTCAACCAACCGACATAGATTGGAATGATCAAGTGAAGGAGATGACTCATCAAGATGTTGATTTAGCAAGAAGAGTGAGTACATTAAACTGTGATCTGTTAAGAGGAATTCATGTGAAGTTTATTAGAAAAAAAAGATGGAAAGTTAAAGTCTAGAGAAGAGATTTGGCAGACCTGTGGATATTTAGACTGGAGACAAGGGAATAGGTAAAAAGACAGTAATGTGTTAATTTTGTATGTTAGAAATTAAAACTTATTAGATGTCAATGAGAAGCTGTATAAGCTTTATAGGTGATATGTAATATGTATAAAAATTTTAATTAGCTTGATATTAATAGATGTTAGAATTTTAGAGGATAATTATAATGAATTAGAATTAATTTTTGGTGATATTGTTTTGGATGTTTACGTATATGTTTATGTATTTAGTCATGAGGATATATTAATTTTGGATGTTATAGAGAAATGATATATGTAATTATTAGGATATTAAAAGTTGTTAGAATTTAGTATGTTAGATATTGGATTATGATATTAATTGTTGTGAGGATTTTATATGCTAAATATTGGCAAGACACGAAGATCCCAATGAAAGAGGAATTAGTAGAGAAAATAATGAATGTGGCGGAAATTGACAGATTTTTAGAGAGCTTGGATCAACAGTGAAACCGATATAGATTGAGTAATGAAAATTATTTTATGCTTGGTTGAAAATAAAGTTGTGGAAGTATAATACAGCGTATTTAGATGAATGTATTATATATATGATATATTATATATGATATGATATGATAATTGATAAATGATATTAAGAGGCTAGTAGAAGAGGAACTAGATTAGGAAATATGTAATGATTTATTAGTTATAGTGATGTATAATATCTTGCAGCCTCTAATATTGTTTTTATGTATTGGATTATGTGTTATGTTATGCGTGTTTGTTATTTTTGTTTTTGGAAAAATTAAAAAAATTTTAAAAAAAGATTTGCATATGTTCTCTTCTGTCATTTGCAGCTAATGTGTTCCTAAGTGAGAAAAAAGTGCATATTTCTGGTTATAACCTACTTAATGACATCACTTCTTGCCTAATGACATCACCACTGGCCCTCAGCATCTCCGGTCCACATGAATGCTATTCGGTCCGCGGTATGAAACAAGTTTGGCACACCTGACCTAAACTTTACAGTCATTCGAGGGGTACCCTGAAGGCTGAACTGAAGAGCAAGATGTGCAGTTAGGGACTTTCAGGTCAGACAAAAGGCTGAAACTGGGTTCACACATTACCTAAGGCACACCAATTACTAGAGAAAATCAGAAAATGTGACATTTTAATTTGGGTGTATGAAAATGACCTCATACCACAGATTAGCATTCCAGCTAACAATTTTCTTCGACAAACGGGGCATAGGTGCTTGCAAAGTTTGATTTCTTTAATGTTTCAAAAACTTTTCACAACTCTCCAAAAATCGGCTCACAACCCACTGGTAGATCTAGACCCACAGTTTGGGAAACACTAGTCTAGCTCATTTTGAGTTCCTAGTACAGTAGTAGTTAACTGTATAGAAATCTCCTTTCGATAGTACAGAAATGATAACAAGCATATCTTGGAGAACCATAGATGAACATACAAGGAAAAAGGGTAACGGAAAAAGACTTTAAAATATAGTACAGTATACTCTCATATATTGGGCTAGTTGAATTGAACTCATTTTGCCCGAAGTATTAGCCATCTTCTCACATTGGAAATGGTTACAAGAATTTCTGTGGTACAAAAGTCACTTGCAAAAAGTGTGCATTACATATGCATATATTGTATGCAATATGCATTATACAGCACACATAAACCAGGTAACTGCTTTATGTGTTATTTTATTTTGTTTTATTTGGGAAGTGTGAAGCCAGAAGACCTGTTTGCCAAAGCCCTGCCTCTAAGTTACACTGTCAACCCAGGCCAACAATGCAAAGAATAAAACAACATTGCGAAACAACATCCATTTCACAAGGAGCTAAGGATCCAATCCTATCCAATCTTCCAGTGCTGGTGAAGCTGTGCCAATAGGGTGTGTACTGCATCATGTGATGGGGAGGCAGTCACAGCAGCCTCCTCAAGGTACGGGAACATTCATTTTCTTATCTCAGGGTTGCATTGCAGCTGCACTGGTACTGGAAAGTTGGACAGGATTGGGCCCTAAAGCACCTACTGAAAGCAGTGTAAGAAAATAATGTTGTGATATACCAGTAGTTCAAGCACAGTATATCTAGCCCTCTTACTTTTTGACAGAAAATAAGATTTTGTTATAGCTATACCTATATCGATAGCGAAATGGCAGTGTGCACATCAAATCCAGCCCTCGAAGCAATTTTTTTTGTGGTTCCAGCTCATCCTACAAATATGAATGAAGACAGGGCAAACTATTTTTCAAATTGAATAAAAAGATATTCATATTTTATATCTTTTCTGATTTTGAATACATGGTGACTACTATGTAGTTAATGTATATGTGCATACTCATTCATTCAGGATTCCTAGTCTACTTTGCCTCTTTGAATGCAAGAGCTTTCAAGACAGTTCATATGAGTTTAACAACAATACAGAAGGAAAAAAAAACAATACCCAACTCACACTAAGAAACAGCAGCAATAAACAAAAGCATGCGCTGAGGGGAATAAAAAGTCAAGTTAAAGTCAGGTCAAATGTTTGCCCAAAACAAAAAGGTGAACTGAAGACCAACAAAAAAGGGACTAAACAGATCTTCCAGGGCATGGATTTCCATATCCTGGGCATTACCACAGAGTACGTTCTTTCCTGTGTACTTCAGATGGTAATGGGCCATGCAAAAGGGGCCTCTCCTAATGACCTTAGTTAACGGACAGAGTTCTATAGGAGTCAATGTACACTTTGTCAGATACATGAAGTGAAATCCTTAGCAGACAGGTACATACATGGCTTTGCATCACAACTCAAGGTTCTTATCACATTACAAACTGGCTTAACATTGTTATGTGGGTGGTATCACAAATTGTCACTGTGCTTATCTTAAGTTTATTACAGATCAGACTTGTTTTATTTATTAATTTAAATAATTTATACTCTGCCTCTTCACACTGCTTAAGGGCCTGCATGGCAGAAATCCTTTAGCTAATTCACTCAACTGTTTTCAAAAAATGTTTTCTTTTGTAATCATGTGTGTATCACACACACACACACACACCTTTACACCTGCTGAGGATTTCATCTCGTATATCTGATGAAAAGGACCATAGTTCACAAAAGCCAATGCTGAAATAAGTCTTTAAATGGCATAGGAATCTTTCTTGGCTATAATGGGTCCCCTAAGGGCCAACGTACTGAGCAATTTACTCTTCACCAAAGGTATGAAAGGTTGCTGGTATGGGGTTTAGGAATGGACTAGCTGACTACTAGCAGGTCCCTTTCAGCAGCAGCTACTGTCAAGACCAACAGCCCATTCTATCCACGAGCAAAACCAGTTTTGGTCAGTTGCATGTTGTTTTGCCATTTGTGCAGGATGGAAGCATATTCATCCTTCTTCTATGTGGATAGTTCCTATTTCCCACTTTCACCCCTTCCTCGGTGCCTCATTCAACACTCTCATAAAAACATCACACTATGTTTAGAATTTGAGACCTGGAAGATGACCTGAGCCTACTTTGGTCTCCAAAGTAACTTAACCCTTGTAAAATACAGTTTGTGACATGCCAATGAGAAAGGCAGGACACCCAGTGAGCTGAGTATATTTTGCAGACATAGTTCTAAAATTTAATGTGGCTTCTTGAAATCAGTTTACAAGAAACCAAAGTGTATTGGTTAAAACACATCACATGTTCTGAGGGCTTAAAACCTCAGACTGAAAAAGCATCCTCTGATCCCAATTTCTCTTGTGCAAGCAATGCATTACAAACACACTGCTACTAAATCAGAGTCCTTCCAAAAGATTCACAGTCTGGAACAGCCTGAAATGTGGAGCATTAACTTCTGATCCATAGGTGGGGGCTGGGAAATTGAATCCCCCCCCCATGTTTAAAGTTTAGCTTCACTACTGGGTCATAGGGTAGATATTGGGAGACACATCCACTTTTAATAGCATACGATTGCGGCAGACATTTGGTTTCCAAGAGTTAAGGTATTGGGAAACTTGTATGAATAAAGTAGGAAGGAAAAATTCGAGAGCAGGAGACATTCTAAAAAGTGCATATAATATACTTTTCTTTTGCTTTTCATTCCATCCACAAATGAGGAAGCTCACTCTCTTATGAATGTCCAAAATTTAGATCCACTGTCATATAACTGAATCTACAAAAACGCTTTCACTTGATCACATCCATAAGAAAGAAGAAATGGATAACCATGTTATGACTGACCCCAAATCAGAAATCCCCACTTTCCAAACTCTTACTGTACTGGAAAAAGTAACAGTATTTCTAATTCAGACAGCAAAGTCCTTTCTCACGTATTTGTAGCTCTACAAAACATTTGTTTATGCATCAGCACAAAAGAGTGAACTGTTACTTTTGTTAATTTCACTACAGAGAGAAAGAGCCCAATCAACTTACTCTGAAGTATCTGGATTCCTGCTGGACTCAAGCATAAAGAGAACAGACGCAGTCTTCACTAATGCCTGGTACCATATACTGATCCAGCTTCTGTTTTCTTGTTTTAATGTTGCCACCTCATGCTAGATGTTACTCTCCTGACCCCACTTTGGTTTCCTCTTCCTTAGAGCAAACAAGTTCCCAGGAATTTGACATTAATAGGATTACTCCTTCCGTCGACCTATTTCTGGGAATTCTGTTAGACTCCTCACAAGTGGATTAGCTGTCTGCTTAAAGAAGAGCCGGGGCAGATTTGCTCCTCCTGGCAGCAAACTCAGGAGACAGGCACAGGCACTGACTGTGAAAACATGCTGCTTCCGGTCTGCGGTAGAGCTAAGAGGTACTTCCTAACTCAAGAGGGCTTATGAAGACTCCAAGCATCTGAACTCCACCTCCTCAACAACTCATACTTTAATCTTAGAGGCTTTCTATACAGCAAAGAGTATGATTATTGGCAGCTCGGCTACATACCATCCACCCGCTAGCTCCAAAGAGCTTTCACAGTAGCCCTAGTACAAGAGGATCAAGCAAACAGTTCTGCCCACTCACTTACCGCCTGTCTCAATTTACATCTGGCAGCTTTCTCCTGCATAGTGTCAGAGAAAACAAATAGGGAATTGATGTTGAAATCTTCATAAAAGGTCACCCGAAACAGTGACTAAACTGGATTCCAGACAAGAATATTTTGCTGGATGGGCAGGGGAGGGGGGAAGGAAACATATTCCAGAGGGTGTGGAGTAAAAGTTAGACAGGGGGATTTGGGACTGAAAATAATTGCCCATCTGGTTCATCCCCTATGTATAGCAAGTGTATTTTTGCTCCTCGGAAAAGGTATTTAGCTGCCCAAAGATCTCTTGCTATCTTTACAACTCTGCCCATGCTCCCTTGCTGCCCAATACCTTCCCAAAACCCCTAAGTGGGGCTATCTCCTCCAATTCCCAGCAAAAGAGCTGCTTCTTTCACAAAGTCTTTGCCTTAATTCCTGATTGTCTGACAATTGGACTCTTTCTGCTTACTTGTTTGTAGTGAAATTAATAAAAGTGATACTTAGTTCATTCTTCTGTGCTGATGCATAAGCAAATGTTTTGTGAAGTTGAAAGTACATGAGCAAGAACTCTGAGACAAATTTAGAAATGTCGTCACATTTTCCAGCACAGGAAGAGACTAAAGAGTGGGGAATTGAGGTTTGGGGTGTATAATAACATAATACTGTGGTTATCTGTTTCTTCCTCTTGCAAATGGGATTTTCTTCTTACTGGCAACTGAAATGAAACCTAAGTATGCATAACTACTTTTGCTTATGTTTATCCTTTGGTATCCTTACTGCGACCATGCAATAAATAATAATAATCATAATAATGTATACACCACTGAACTGAGGGGCTTTCAAACTGAAATTCAACAGAAGGGGGTCCAGTAGAAGGAAGGGAGGAAGACGGAAGCAAGGGTAAACAGAGAAAGAATACATATTTAGCTCAACTGCATACTCTTAGACTTAGTTTCTGCAGGGGTGAGGACTAAGGAACTGTGCCAATGGATTCGTGGAAATGGTGGGCTTTTAGGAGAGATATGAAGAAAAAGAGAGGCGGCATCACAAAGGTGTTCTGGGAGGAAGTTTCAGACACTGATTCAGCAAAAGTAACTAGCAGGGGGGACACAAAACCTTCAAATGGCTGAGGGTTGCAAAGCTGGATCAATGAAGGTTACCCGCAAAGACAAATCACAATGTGAAAGCACAGAAATATGGGGGTTATGCCATAGAAGGCTTTAAAGGCAAACAGGTTGTGCAGGGTCTAGGAATGAACAAGAAGCCAAAGTGTAAGGATGGAAATGGTCATACACACAGATTTTGCTGTGTAAATTTAGACTGTGAACTCATTTGGGCAGAGTTTAATCTTTTTTATCATGCACAATGAAGATAACAGTAAGGGTAATATGTAACCAGGACGCCTTTAAAAGGGGATTGGACAAGTTTCTGGAGGAAAAATCCATTACGGGGTACAAGCCATGATGTGTATGCGCAACCTCCTGATTTTAGAAATGGGTTATGTCAGAATGCCAGATGCAAGGGAGGGCACCAGGATGAGGTCTCTTGTTATCTGGTGTGCTCCCTGGGGCATTTGGTGGGCCGCTGTGAGATACAGGAAGCTGGACTAGATGGGCCTATGGCCTGATCCAGTGGGGCTGTTCTTATGTTCTTAAAAAAAAATTTGTAATTTTGTCATACAATTTCAAAATTTAATAAACTCTAGAAGAAACTCTTCCTAAATGTCAACCTACATCTCTACTTTTGTCATTCAATGTTGTGAATTAAATATGAGGTGAATTAAGTAATCACATAAGTAATAATGAACATTCTTTTACAGCAGTGGTACTCAAACATTTCTGGCCAGTGGCTCCCCTGACCCCCGTGGCTGTTGGCCATGACTCCCCATCATGTTCCTGAGGGCTGGAAGTGACATCATTAAACAGGAAGTGGCCAGAAATATTAACTATATTAAATATATTAAATATGATATTATAATATATTTATTATAATATAATATTAAATATATATTAAAATTAATTATATTAATCATATCATTAATTAAATGCAGAACTTAAAAATATATTATTAATACACAGCAATATACATGCTTTACAAATGATCAGCTGCTGATCACTGTTGGAGACAGGATGCTGGAGTAGGTAGATTTTGTCTGGTCCAGGAAGACTCACTTTTTTTAAACTTTGTAAGCATACCAATAGAATTGTTTTATCAAATGAACTTTGTGAACAACCAGTCTGGCCAACATTACACACACACTCCTGTGGACCCCAATCCAACTAGTCATTTCTCCCATTCTCCTTGGATAGGATTGAACCCTTTATTAATTTAATGAAATTAAATTTTTCCAGCAGCTGGTGGGGAAAACAAAAACAGACCATGAAAATACATCAGAGCTAATAAGGGTTTGGTTAGGAAGCTGATTTGTCTCCTATATAGGAGATGCACAGCTCAAGCCTATGCATGTCTACTCAGAAGTAAGTCCCATTAGAGTCAATGGGGCTTACTCCCAGGAAAGTGTGGATAGGATTGGGCTGGCAATCACTGCATCAATGGCTGATAAGTATTCCCTTCAAATAGAAAGATTCATCACTTTAAAAATACAGCCTTTCCTCTTCAGTCAAACAACAAAATTAATAAATCACTTTAAAAACAGTACCCTTTTTCTGCTCCTGGCCAAGTAAAGTGTGTGCTTGTCTCTCCCCTCCCCCTTTGCCAACTGC
Source organism: Tiliqua scincoides (assembly GCF_035046505.1). NCBI lineage: Eukaryota > Metazoa > Chordata > Lepidosauria > Squamata > Scincidae > Tiliqua > Tiliqua scincoides. The sequence continues at coordinate 193,974,302 of NC_089823.1, forward strand.
ATGGAAACAACTTTAAGACCCCCTGGTGACTGGTAAAATAGGAAGCGTTTTATTTGGGGAGGGGGAGGAAAGTGGGAAGGTTTGGAGATTGAAAGGGGGGAGTGGAAGAAGGAAAAGAGAGTTTTCACTTTGATGAGAAGTGATCCCAGGTTGGGAACTAGGAACCAACCAGACAAGGATCAGCGAGGGTTAAGGACTGCAAGCTGATCAAGCTTTGGAAACAACATGCAGTGAACACAGAAGGCAGTAGCCTTAGAGTGGAGGGAGACGAGGGCGGGGCGGCAGCAGCAACTCTGGAAGTCCCTCTCTGAGCAACTCCTGTTTCTTCTGATTTAAAAAAAAGCGCAGACGATGGGCAGAAGACGGGCTCATATTCTGCTCAGTGGTGTGACTGTATCGCTGCGAGAGGACATCCCGCGCCTCCACTTTGAGTTCCTGGAGCCACCCTAAAGAGCCGCGCCTCACAGTTTGAATAACACTGTTTTACAGTATGGTTATAGAATCATAGAGTTGGACAGAGCCTATTAGGTCATCTAGTTCAACCCCCTGCCTTAGGGGTAATGGGCATTCTCATAAAGTAAATTCAGTAAGCTCTGGATCAGTTAGTCAGTAAGCTAACTGGTAAGAGGCACTTTTTCAAGTGGATGCTGCTCTTTTATTAGCAGGGGGAGAGTAACTGGCCCACCTCCCCCCAGCAGTGTCTTTTCTAGTGGCTGTCTGCTGGTGTTGCATCTTTTTAGATTGTGAGCCCTTTTGGGACAGGGAACCATGAGTTATTTGATTTTTTTTGTAAAACGCTTTGGGAACTTTTTGTTGAAAAGCAGTATATAAATACTGTTAATAATAATAATAATAATAATAATAATAGCAACCTATTCCTTCATCAATCCAAGAATATAATTAAGATTGCCTCTTTATCCCAACAACCCTGAAATGTCCTCACAAGCAACATTAACAACATCTCACCAAGGAATCAGATAGGTCCACTGAGACAGCATACAATTCCCAACACCTATAAGACACTAGGATATGTCTCTTGCCAATCAATGCTCCCAGTATTTAGGCCATACTGTCTAACTTCCTGCACCATCAGTGCCCTGTTTTCATGGCAAGACTGAGTTCTATGCACCATACCATGTAGGGGCAGCAAAAGCATGCCAGAGCATTTAGTCAAGCAGATACTCAAGATCTTTGGTGGCAAAGAAGCTAACAGCACAAAATGTAAGCCGTATCAGTATCTACAAAGCATCATTCTAGGTAGCTCTCCACCACCTCCATACAGACCATGCCAATTTCTTATGGACAGCCAAATAACAGGCATTCAAGGGACTGGGTGACAGGCTCTTTTCGTAGGGTGGAATTTATCAAACTTGAGTCAGTAAAGCAACACTCAGAAGCTAGAGAGTAATCTTCCTCTCATTGCCTGGTTGGGTGCATTATGCACCTGTGTTTAGTCCCTCTGTCCACTCTTCTAGATGGATGAGATTTTCAGACGATTAATCTTTGAAACCAGTAGTCATAAGAACATAAGAACATAAGAACAGTCCCACTGGATCAGGCCATAGGCCCATCTAGTCCAGCTTCCTGTATCTCACGGCGGCCCACCAAATGCCCCAGGGAGCACACCAGATAAAAAGAGACCTCATCCTGGTGCAGAAGCTCAGAACACTCAGAAGCTAGAGAGTAATCTTCCTCTCATTGCCTGGTTGGGTGCATTATGCACCTGTGTTTAGTCCCTCTGTCCACTCTTCTAGATGGATGAGATTTTCAGACGATTAATCTTTGAAACCAGTAGTCATAAGAACATAAGAACATAAGAACAGTCCCACTGGATCAGGCCATAGGCCCATCTAGTCCAGCTTCCTGTATCTCACGGCGGCCCACCAAATGCCCCAGGGAGCACACCAGATAAAAAGAGACCTCATCCTGGTGCCCTCCCTTGCATCTGGCATTCTGACATAACCCATTTCTAAAATCAGGAGGTTGCGCATACACATCATGGCTTGTACCCCATAATGGATAGTCTGATCCTCGATCAGTACTGTACCGATGCTGTACTGATGTAATGATTACCTACCTGGCAGTAATGAGATGAGCCCAATGAGAGTTGCTTAACCAATTCCAAAATTAACACTAGAAAGGACTTTAAAATCATCATCTAGTTCAGTTTTTGCACTGAGGCAGGATCATTTATACCAAAATATTCATAAAAGATAAGTGAACACAATCCAAATTATAGCATGCCATGAGCAGAAAGCATGGATGGACCTCAACTTTTTTTTTCAAAAAAAAAAATAAAAAATGAGTACACTTTGCTGACAGAGAAAACTTACAGCATCATGTAAAGTTAAAAAGTCCTCTCTGGATTCCACCGTACTGAATAATTTCTGGTCAGTCTCTACCCCTTGTTTTTGGATAAGATAATTGAATGTTTGGTAGTATCTCAGCTCCAGAGGGTACTGGATGAAAAAAGCTTTGGTCACCCTGATGGATGACTTAAGCTCATGACTAGACAAGGGGAATGTGTCCCTGTTGGTCTTGCTGGATTTCTCAGCAGCTTTTGACACCACTGACCATGGTGTCCTTCTGGATCAATGGCTTAGAGGCACCGTTTTGTGGTGGTTTAGCTTCTTCTGGGCTGACAGATCTAAGAACATGTTGCTGAGGGATGCTAGTTATGATACCTGACCACGTCCATCTTGCTCCCCACACTATTTCACATTTACGTGAAACAATTGGAAGAGACAATCCAGGGATTTGGAACTGGGTGTCACTAGCATCTGGATGACACCTAGTTTTCCATCTGATATTAGGGAGGCTACTGAGGTCTTGGAGCTCTGCTTGGAGGCAACTGTGATCTGGATAAGGGCAAACAAGTTAAAATTAAACCTGGACAAAGCAGAGGTTCCCCTGGTCCAGAAATTCATGATGCAGACTATCAACCTGTTCTGAATGAGGTTGCGCTCCTCTGCAGTATCACAGCTTTGGGGATTCTCCTAGATTTGCAGCTGCTCCTGGATTGCCAGTTGGCAGCTGCCCAGCTTGCTGAGCCAGCTGAGGCTGTACCTGAGCTAAGCAGACCTGACCACAATGATCCATGCCTTGGTGACATCAAGAATAGATTACTGTAACATACTTTATGCATGGCTGCCTTGAAGACTGTTCTGAAACTGCAATATAATTACAGGGGATACCCATATCTGCAGGTTCCATATCTGCAGATTCACTTATCTGTGGATTGGATCCAGGCCTCCCCCCAGCATGTGCACCTGCCTGGAGGCGAGAGGAGCTCTGTGTCTGCCCATATCTGCGGTTTCAGTTATCCATGGAGGGCTCCAGAAAGGAACCCCCATGGATAAGGGGACAAACTTGTATTATGAATATTTACATACCACTTTTCAACCAAAACATTCACAAAGCAGAGAAAATCAGATCATCAAATCAGTGTAGTAAGTGGCAGCCCCAGTGGTTGTCAGGTCACTACCATGGAGGCTACACTAGCTGCCAGTTTGTTTCCAAGCACATTTAAAGGTGCTGGTTTTGACCAGTAAAGTCAATTGTAGCTCAGGACAACCTTCTTTCATAAATTCCAGCCCTACAGTCATCAGAGGACACTCATCTATATGTGTCATCTTGAAAGAGATCAAAAGGGAACATGCCAAGAGGCAGGGCCTTCTCTATAGTGAAACTATAGAATTCCCCCCCTTTTGATGCGAGATCAGTTTACTCCTTAAAAACCTTTGCAGCAAGGCTTGAAGACATGTCTCTTTTATTGGTTTTTAATAGATTTTATATGTTGTTTAATGGATTTTATATGCTATTATGGCTAGTTTTAAATGAGTATACTTTTAGGTTGTGCTGCTGATTTTTAATTTCTGCTTTGATTGTTTTATGTATTGGGAACTTTTACATCTTGTTTACGCTGTTACTGCTTTTTAAATCTTTCATTCTCTTATAACTTTTAAGACTTTTGACAGCAGACTATGTGCATTGCTGATTTTATTTGGTATTTATTGTATGTTTTGTGATTTTTATCTGTTTAATGCCAGAATTTATTCTATTTTTGTAAGCTGCCTTGGGTAGAAAAGGCAGCTAAGGAGAGGGGAAAATTGGGGTATAAACCTGAATGAATGAATGAATGAATGAATGAATGAATGAATGCAGTCCTATGGATGTGACATCTCAAAAGTAAACCAACAGGACTCACGAATGCATTCCTTAAATCAAGCACAATTCTTCACTCAATGTGCCTTAAAGAATGCAGTTCCAAGATTCTCTAAGAGGAAGAAAAGAAGAAACGGCATTCACAAAGAGAAAACTATAGGTTATATAGAAACTAGAAAGGAACTCCAGTGATGTGGCCAATGAAAGAGTAACAAAAATAACCCAGCTTTTTTGTTTGCTAGGCCGTTTTCATAATATACACTTGCAAAATGTTCTTTAACAGACTGCAGGCTTAAAAATTGCTTTTATACATAAGCTGACATTCTCCCATATTTTTAAGAATGGTTATGCTACTCTGAAAGGTTGGAATTTTATTATGGATTGCAGTGATATTACATAGTACTATGCGCTTTGGCTTACTAGATCTGTGATGTGTATCTTCCCTTATCATTGCTATAAAGGTAGAAAGTTTGATACATCAGCAATAATGCCCATTATTCTTTGAACCATAGCTCGTGAGAAGTGATTCCCATCCATTATGAGAAAATGGTAATACAGGTGGGGCCTCTGTATCAGCAGCCCCCCTCTGTTCTCGGACCCCTCCAAGGATACAGAAAACTTCGAATAATGAAATCCGCTGTTTCAGGTCCCTTTAAGCCCTCTGGATGCAACCACAGCTTCACTTTAGTCACCTCCAGAGGGCTTTCTGAAGATCACAGAGGCCACCCACATCCGCCACGGGTTTTAGAATGGCTAAAAAAGCCAAAAAAATGCAACTGAAGTGACTTTTTTGCCCTTATAAGGCATTCTGAGGCCTAGGGAAGCCTCAGGAGGGCAACTCCAGTAGCCTCTGGCTCAACGTGGGTCTGGGTGACCTGAGTTGAGCCAGATCTATGAATGAAGAATCTGCAGGTACAGAGGCCCCACCTGAAATACACACTACTGCCATGGTCTTCTATAGTGAGGGTGAAAAATAGGCTTCAGATACTCTATCCTTAAGTAACCTTACAATGTTATTTTGGCATTGCTCCACTCCATCTACGAACCACCAGAATTTTGCATGCTATAAAATCACTCCTATTTCTCAACTCACTTTTGGGGCGGGGGGGGGGAATATATTGTTCCATATTTCAAAGGTTCAGAGTAGGTTACATTAAGAAAAGGTAAGAAATTTAAATACAATAGAGGTAAGAACTGAAGTCATTAAAATAACCGCTTATAAGTTAGCTAAATACAATAAATACAACTATGATCACATTTAACAGGTATGTCAAACTTCAGCTGCTCTTATATTGCTTACATTTGGCTATACTTGGACAACAAGGCCAAATAGGATTGCTCTATCAATTTATTTCTTGCATACGACAAAGCACTTCACCCAGTAGAAGTAACTGCAAAAGGAGGAAGATTCTGCTGTTCCACAGAAGTGAACATTACCAATCTCAGCACTTCATGGCTGAAAGTCAGGGTAAACTTTTTAATTTCACATAAAATAATAAATGACATGTGCATGAAGTGTTAATTACATTCTTTGAAACCTGTAACAATCTGCCTTATGTGTGCTGCCATGAAATTGCAGCAATTACAAAACAGCATTATACTTTTGATACATGAAACAGGGGAAGGAAGTAGCTCATAGGAGAGGAACAGTGTATGTCTGTGCTTAACCTTGCCTTTCCCACTATGTTTTTCTGCAACTTCTTTTTCTAGCTACTTTTCCTTCCACACTGACTTCAAAACCAAGATTCTTGGTGCAGTGGAGGAAAAAATAAAACCTAGAGAAAGGAAAAGCAACTGTCAGAAATTCACTTGCACTTTTTAAACAATGGAAGAACTACATAAAGGTAGTCCTGCTGAAAGAGACCACAGCTCTATCAAGACCGGTATCCTGTTTGCCACAGCAGCTGCCCTGGCTTCCTGGAATGGAAGATTAAGGGCCAGATCCTATCCAACCTTCCAGCACAGATGCAGCCACAATGCAACCCTATACTAAGGGAACAAACATTTCCTTACCTAGAAGAGGCCTCTGTGACTATCCCATGACCCAAAGGATGCAGTGCACACCCTGTGTCATAGCTGTGTCAGAGCTGGAAAGTTGGAGAGGACTGGGTCCTTAGTTTCATTGTGAACAGGACTAAGAAACTTTCATCCCACACTATCTACATATACACATGAGGAAAAATATTCAAATATATTGAAATGTGATGCAAGAAATCCTACCGTGAAGCTGTTATTGACATTTTTGGTGCTGGATTCCGCCACACTGGCATCTGTCAGGTCCACTTCATCAAAAATGATCGACTGGAAAAAATTTTAAAATGAGGATAAATTAATTATAAATAAAAAGCAAAGCAAATACAGGTGTGTCCTACCCTATAGCCAGATCCAGTTATCTGCCATTCTCCACACACACACACACCCCGCACCCACTATCTTCTTTACAGTTGCACTAAGCAAGAATGTTTCTTTTTACCAAATGCTGTAAGCATGCAAGCTTATAGGAAGATAAGCAGGTAGGCAGCCTGAATGCTAGAGAAGACTAAGCAAGTGTTAACAGGAAGTAGGAAGCTTCCTGCAACAAAATGTTGTAGTATATCCTCAGTCTCTGAGAGGAGTGTTTCTTTTCAGGTCTCCAGCCAACTTGGAACAGGATCTTTATAATGCTCCCCAGGAATCACCCAGGGGTGGGGAGATATCAAGATGGAAGAAGGGAAAAGGGATGCATTTTTCTTTACTTCTCTGAAGCCTTGTTCTGCTATGCTATGTAAATGCAAAATAGCTAAACGACTAGGCTTGGAGCTGACTGGCTGCTAGCCCCAAAACCTAGGCACTTTATGGTTATACAGTTGGGGAGGAATGTTCTGGAGAGTGGTGGGAAAGGAAAAAGGATGTCCTTTTCCACTCCATTCTCCTAAAATAGCCCTGTATAGTGCAGGTGGTACAGGGCTCTCTCTCTCTCTCTCTTCTCTTTTTGAAAACTTCATGACATACATCTTCCTATTCCAAAGATACCAGCTGTCCAGAGTTTAAGTCAGTCAATTCTTACTCTTCCCTTGCCATCCAACTTCTTTTGTCCCCACTTACAATGAGTAGTGTAACATTTTGTGGCTTAACTGCTGTCAACTACAGATTTAATTGATCACACAATGCTGCCTATTATCTCCTCCCTCCCCTCCAGAAATTACAACCTATAGATAATAATTGAGATATCCAAGATTTTAACACAGCTGTGATTGTGTGGCAGTAGTGTTTGCCCCCAGCCCCCCAAAAAAGTAGAAAAAAAGATATGAGTTTCCTCTCTCCAGACAATGACATAAGATACAGTATTTTAAGATACAGTATTATCTCTACAGCTGCTCAACATTCCATAAGGTCCTGGAAATTCATACCAATTGTAAAAGTTCACAGGGTGGAAGTTCACAGGGCCATTTTGGAATTTTTACATTTTCATTTGCAAACATATATAATTCTGCATACCTATGGTATCTACTGAGTATGCTACTACCTTTATTTTTGATGGTTCTATTTTGCTTTCAAAGTGACAGCACTCAACCATAAGAGTTCCCTGTAAGTCCATCTGATTACAGTGTACAAGTAAGGATGAACTCATCCTGAACAGCAATTCTGCAGGCTCCAGTCTTCCTCATTAGTTAGCAACCTCCTGCATTGGTCAGATAACCCAGGTGACTCCTGTTCCATAATTCCCTCTCACAAGTTTGGTTAGCAACATACCTTTGCAGTTTTTGCATAGTACAGAGTTCGTCCTCGCAATTTGAAGTATCGTCTCTTCCAGCGCTGAAATGAACTGGTCTGTTTCATCAGCATGCCCTCTTTTATAATAGTCTGGAAGCAAATATATATATAAAACCTGAAACAATTCTTTACATGGCATGTTTTCCCTTTCCTTTCCCTCCTCCCCACCACAAACAAACAAAATACTGAATTTGATAGCAAAATGCTTTGCTGTTTGACTGCCCTCTGCTGGAAATACCCACAACATTCATAAAACTGAGCTGGTGATCCTATCTACATCCTGGAGCAATAAACAATGGTCAAATACACAGGGCAGAGATTCCATTCCTCTGTGTGGGAGATGTTTATCGTAGTGTGAGAAGGATACAATTCTTCAAACTAGTCAAGGTGATCTTATCAAACTTTGATGATACAGAAAGCATAGAAGTTGCAAGAACTGAGGTCAGGGCCCCTCTCCTGTTTAATCAGGACTGTGAGCTTAGTTGTGTTTGACTCAAGCACACAGCAGGCTACCTCATGTAAAGCTATCAGCTTCTAAGTACCACAGGAAATGATCTGCATATTTAAGGGAACGAGGAAGGCAGCAATAAAAAGGCAAGAATAATCTTTCCAGCTTTTATATTTGGTGTGTGTGTTTTTTTTCCAGATATTCTAGTTACTGACTCATTGCTGGCTGGCTGGCTGCCATTTCCCAAGGCTGAAGTGCCAAGTCTGTCTACACACAAGGTTCTGGACTTTTGTCTTTTGCTGCTCCATGACTAGGCGGGTGCACACACAGACACACCCACGCACTCTTCACACTCATTCACATAATAAACCTATCAAAGCTACAGTGCTAAGTTTAGCCCATATTCATTTGGTCTCCTTTTACTAGATACATTTGTGACTCCATATGAGGAAATATAATAAACACCAAAAGAGAAATTAAAATAAGTCCAAGGTGGAATCTTAAAAACAGATGAAAGGCACAAACTGAAAAACGAAGGCTTCAGCATTAATTTGTTGCCAATGCATAGCTCCTGCCAGCTCCGAGTGACATAATATAGTGCTTAAATGTTCCATTTAACACTCTCCTCTCCCAAGGAAAACAGGACTTCTAATAATTCACACACTTCAAATGAGGAACACACCATTCGGAGAAAATGTTGCAGTTGCTTGATCACTTTCTAACCAGAGGCTAAGAAAGCAAGATATACACAGCAGTGCTTTCACTGTAATACAAGCTCATCACAATACCTGGTCACCTAGAATATGACAATTAAGATGCAATATTATTCTCATTACATGGCCTTGAAAACTTAGCATCCCACTATTCCAGGGGTTTCCAAACCCTGGCCAGGGGCCAGATGATGCCCATGGCAAGACACTATCTGGCCCACAGCCAGTCTTTGATCTCCTGAGAGCCTCTTGATCAAACACAACTGGAGTTGTGGGGTGGGGAAATGGGAGCCCATTTAAGTGTATGCTTTATTTCTTGGGCTGTGTTGTTGCTTGGAGAAATCCTAAACATTTGAGCCCATTCATTCATTCATCCAAGTTCTATCTCTAATGTATTTATTTCAATTTTACATTTAATTTTTTTTTTCTGGCCCTCAATACTGTGCCAGATATTTGATGTGGTCCTTCTGCCAAAAAGTTTACAGACCCCTGCACTATACTGACATGAAATAAACCAAATAGTTAGTGGGAATCCAAGATCTTGAGTTGATTTGCCCATTCTTTAAGAGACATTAAAAGTTGACTTATAGAATGGGTGTTCACTGTGTAAGTAAGTGTGCATAAGTTACAAAGCCAAAACTTTTTTCTTCCAGCCAGACTGCCCATACAGGCCTATAATACTGTAGTCATTTTTTATGCATTAAGCTCCAGAAAGAAAAGAACCAAGTATTCCCCAATTTACAAATATTTTCCTTCTGGAGAGCCAGAGGCAATTCTTGTTCACTGCAGGTGATCAGGCAACTGGCTATTTACAAACTGGGGATATGTTATATAAAAGTTCAACTGCAGAAGATTGCCCTCCTAACCAGTTGCAGATTTCTGCATCCGTTTCTTTATCCGAACTCTTGGTTCCTCATCAATCAGTGGAGAAGAAAGTGCTATAGAAGAAACATCCCTGAAGCCCAGCATGCAAGCGACATCCCTTTCTAAATCAGGATGACTTTAACAAGAAAGTGAAAAGGTGCCACAACTGCTCTTCCATTATTCTGAGCAGAATTCAATAAGCAACAAATGGGAAAACAGGAAAGAATTGACACCAGAATACTACTCACAACACATTTTTCAACCTAGAATGCATAAGGATGAGCAGGTATGGATAGATGCTGGTATCTGCGGAGGATGAAGTCAATCACTAGAGCCCTAAAAATCTTCAACATAATAATATGAAAAAAATGAAGAGGTTGCATCAAAGAACCACTTCCATACAGAATTAATTATTTACAGAAAGTCTCTGGTCTCCCCACAGGAACCAACACTTCAGTAACCTCAAAACCAGAAATTCTAGTACTCCTAAAGAGACCTGGTCAATTACGGCCTGCCTACTCCCAACAAAAGTCACAGAATTGGAAGGAACCACTGGGATAACTACTTTAAATCTTTGCTCAGTTACTAGCAGCTACTTTCCCAAGTCACAATCAAAGAACAGGTGCTCTGAAGTCACTGAGCCAGTAGGCTGTAAAGCCATGGATTACGTGAGCAAGTGTGCCAAACTAAGCACCTACAAGAAAGAAACAGAAAAAGAGGATGAAGTTACAATCCCCCAACTACTTCAGCAGTTGCCATCAGTCACAGCAAGACTGAGAGAAAGAGTTTAAGGTTTCTCAAGTGCACTACTGCATATAAAAAAAGGTAAGTCCTAATTGATTAAGGGACTTTCTGCTTTGTTACTCAGCGGGGGGGGGGGGGGAAATGGAAGATAATACCAGATTTGAAAACACTGCAGTGAAGACATGTATCCAAGTGAATGAATATGATTAAACAGTTGAGGGCCACTGGAAACTAGCTGCCATTTTGTGAGTTTCATCATGCATCAGATAAGTTACAAAGGCATCCAGGAAATATGATGCTATGGCAGAAATGGACCTGCCATCATCCTTACATCATTACCTACATCAAGAAAAAATGGACATTGTTTTATTTAAACAATTTAGGCTGCAGTCTTGAGAACATTGAGTGGCGTGGTCCTGTGACTATATGCTTTCTGGAGAAGAGGACTGAGAGTTTACAGTGAACTCTTAGAGCCCTACATTTGGCCTCCAAAATAAGAAAAAGATCCTTTAATATTCTTGAACAAATGCCCTGAACACTTCCTAGCTGAGGAAAAGTAGAGTTTGCTTTAAATAAATATAAAGCAAACAACCTTTAAACCTTTAAATGTTTAAACTCTCATTTGACACCTTGAAGATTTACAGAAAGGCAGAAAATAACCAAGAATAAGCAGCCCGAACAACTGGGGCACAGACTAAATGACTGAGGGTTTGAAGAGCCACAACAGAAACAAGTGTCAGCCCTTAAAAGGGTGGCACTAGTAAAGGATCCCAAATTATACTGTGTCGCTTGTTACCTGGAGCTTGCTTGCTCACTTACATACTCCACTGAAAGAACAGGCTTAACTAACAGTACACTAGTTTGATTTTACATTTTATGAGTCCACAGTTTGCATGTAAGTTTGCAAAAATGGCAATGAATACTCTCCATTCAATCACCTTCCTGTTACACTTACTCATAATCTTAGTGAACTGATGTCCTAACCCTTTCCCCAGTGCCTTCAGGGTGTTCACTCACATCTACATAATAAACTCACCTGTGCAAACGATGAATATGCCTCCATCTCTTTTAAATAATGCTCTTTTCAAAGAAATCAAAAAAGCTGTCACTATGTCCGTCCCACAATTAAAAATAAGTCAGGGCATTTTCCTGCATTAGATTATCTACAGGAATTTCACAGGTACATGACTTAGATATGAAAGACCAGCAAAAATCCTTACATAGCTCTTGTGCTGCCTCTCACACAACACAGATGCTGCCTGGGGAGAGAATAAGCCTGCAGTTTACAAGCTGCCCATCTCCGCAAGGGAGCTGCTGGTCTATTTATAGACAGACAGCTTAGTAAAGACTTCGGTGGGTTTGGACGGAAAAGGCTGGAGATAAGATCAAGATGACTTTATAACATGTTTCCCCCCCTCACCACACTGCTGCTTTTCTTTGGCGTGATGTTCATTTCCCCGCCAGAATATTGCTCTGTCTTTTCAATGGTAAGGAATGCTTCTGAGCAGTAAGTTCTGAGAAAAGACTAACACTTGAAAGCAATGTGACTTTTTTCTCCTTTTCCCTGTACAATCTTTAGAAGTACTAAAGAATCTACATTCAACATCTGGTCAGGTATCTTATGTGGGCACTGACCTACAACAATGGTTAAAGGTATGTATGGAGGTTCTGTACGCTAAAATTAAGAAGTTTATTATAGGAATTTCATCTTAATTCCTTAAGCAATCAGCGGGTCATATGAAACTTACCGGCGCTGGCACTTAGGAGCAGCCTCCCTCCTCCTACAGTGGCTTATGGCACTTTTGTGACACCTGGAGGGTGGCGCAAGGGGCGTACACTGGCCTAGGGCGCCATTTGAATTGTGCCCTTAATCAACAAAACAGTAACAATGGCTTCTTTTGCAATTCAACTGCCTTACTAAGCTCCCAGTAGTGACTTCTGCAAGTAAAAATAAGTAGCAGAGACCACTCCCTTTCCCCTTCTCACAGTCAGGAGATTTGAAAGTGCATCAAAAGATTAAGCATAAGCATTATAGGCCATCCTTGAAGATGGTTTGGAAGGTGCAGCTAGTATAAAATGTGGCAGGATGGTTGGTCACTGAGGATCAATGGGCTGAGCCTGCCATGCTTTGCTCTGGCAGCCATATTGGCTGCCCATTCAATTCCAAGCCCAATTCAAGGTGATGATCACCATGGTGATGACTTTTAAAGCCCTACATGGCATAGGTCCAGGATACCTCAAGGACTGCCTTGCCCCCTATGATCATAAGATAGGGTCTTGCTTAGGATACTGCAGGTCTATGTGGTTCTGCCCTCTACCACGACATTCTGCTAGTCCAAGAGTTATCAAGAGCAACCATCAATCAGAATGGTTCTGTGATTCAGTCAGTGTCATAGGAAGGTTTGTCTTTTACCACAATTCCAAATATAGCACTACTGGCTATGCGCATCTTAGCATTTTCAACATTCTAGAAGCTGATATTTTGCAGTTCTAGCAAATTATAGTGACTGTATCAAGAACAAGACGATAGAATCTGGTTTATAGTGAACACCTATTAATTCTCCAGCCATCACAGACTAGAACCCGTCAACAAAGAATGGCCTGCATTAACCAGCCCATCTTTAGTGAAGACTGTCCATTCAAATATACACGACAGATGTATCCAAAACCATATAGATAAAACCAGAGAACTTTGCTAACATAACTAAGGTGTGAATACACCTATTTGTAAAAGTGGTGAGCTGCTGTGTTTAATTCTCACAACATATGAGCTAAGCTAGGTTGAGAGACTGTAACTTGCCCAGGATTATAGCTACAGCAAGGTTCTGAATCTGGATTTTCCACATTCAAATTTGATACTCTAGCAACTACTCCTAATTAACTTTCAATTTGTAGAAAGAGGAAGATTTAAAGTTGGCTTAAAGCTGATACCTATTAATTCTTCAGTTATCATTAACTAAGGGCCCAAACCTATCCAATTTTCCAGTACCCGTGCTGCTATGCCAATGGGGTATGCACTGCATCTTGTGTTGGGGAGGCAGTCTCAGAGGCCTCCTTAAGGTACGGGAACATTTGTTCCCTTACCTCGAGGCTGCATTGCAGCTACACCAGTGCTGGAAAGTTGGACAGGACTGGGCCCTAAGCTATCAACTTACAACGAAGACTGTTAAGTATCCCATAGTCTTTAGAGAAGATTCACTGATATGGTACTAACTGAAATTACTGATAAGTAACCTCAATTTATTGTGACAGTCCATTTTCACAGTTTGCAGATATCAGTTATACATTAGATTTCAGATGTGGAGAATAACATTCATGAAAATGTATGGATTCCAATATGGTAACGTCATAAAAATGACACACTTTTTTGTATTTAAATCTTTTCATAACATAAGTAAGAATGTATTTAGTTATTTCTGTGTTTTGATGCCAAGAAATCCATCTGCGAACATTAAAATATATGTTAATATATTAAAAATAAAATACTAGCTTCGTGTTTAATATTCATGTTTCATTTTCAGGTATGCCAGCTGATACTCTCTGAAAATGAAGGAGAATGTTAAAAAGTGAAAAATGCTTTAAACTGACAAGTGAACCCATTCTTGTAAATGACTTTGAGAAACACCTATGGATTGACTAGGTGTATCCTAAATTCCAAGATTCAAATTGAAGCTGCTTGTTCTGTCCTTCAAACACCACTAATGAAGCACCATGTAATACAGATCATATTAACCAAAGTAGTGTTCTTGGAAGTGCTACCTGCTCCATGTGTAGGGCCAGCTAAGTAGTTTATAGGGCTCAATGTGTGAATGAGACAGTGATGTTGGGAGTAGGTGGTGTTAGAAGGTGTTAGGCACTGAGGAAGGTTTTAGGACAAGCCAAGCCTCTAAAAGAGGGATGGGTGGCACCTGAACCAAGACAGAACCAAAACTGATGTTTTAACCAAACATTAAAAAGGTGGGTCAGCAGCTTTTAAACTAACCCCTGGGAGAAAGCCAAGAGGAGCTGAGTGGCACCTGGTTCAGGACTATTTATCCCTATGGGACAAGGGTGGAGATGTTCCAGAGCAGGGGTGCCCTCCAGACCAGGGGCCACTTGCGGCCCTCGGGGTCTCCCAATCTGGCCCACAAGGAGCCCCTCAGTATCCAATGAGCATCTGGCCCTCCAAAGACTTACTGGAGCCCACACTGGCCTGACGCAACTGCTCTCAGCGGGAGGGTGACTTTTGACCTCTTGCGTGAGCTGTGGGACGAGGGCTCTCTCCACTGCTTGCTGTTTCATGTCTATGATGCAGCAACGGCAGTGAAGGAAAGGTCAGCCTTGCTTTGTTCAAGACCTTTTATAGGCCTTCAGCTATTACAAGACTATCATTCATACAAGTTCCATCTCTAATATATTCATTTATGTAAATTTATTTAAATTTGAAGTGTAAATTAATTTTTCCCCTGGCCCCCAACACAGTGTCAGAGAAATGATGTGGCCCTCCTGCCAAAAACTTTGGACACGCCTATTCTAGAGCAATCAATGACAATAAAATTTAGAGTGGAAGCATGGTGGGACACAATAGTAGTCCTGCAGAACAAGAGGCTGCAGGGATGAAGGCACAATCAAGCAACCTTTCTTTGGGGACCTCAGTATATAGGTGTTTTCATACAAACTGCCAAGGTCCCTGAGCTAAAATGGAGGAATTAGAATGCTTGGTGCCTAGGGAAAACACTGATATAGCGGGCATAAAGGAAACCTGGTGGAATGCTGAGAACTAATAGAATACTGCAATCCCAGGGTACAAACTCCATAGGAGCTAGAGTAGAAATTGAAGGAGGGGTCCAAATCTGCCATGGCAGTTTAACCCACAATTCTGCTGTGAGTTAAACTACTAGGCCCAAGGAGTGATGTAATCATGAGGGCACAGTATCATCTTCCAGATCAAAAATCTGAAGGAGACCGTGAAATGAGGAAACAAATCAGAGAGACATCCATGACACACACTGTTGTGATAAATGAGGGACTTCAACTACCCTCATACTGACTGGATCAATTCACGTTCTGGTCATGAAAGAGACACCAACATAAGAACATAAGAACAGCCCCACTGGATCAGGCCATAGGCCCATCTAGTCCAAAATTCTTCATATGCTAAATGACTGCCCCTTGAAACACCTCATCATGGAGCTAACCAGAGGGTGAGTGGCTCTGGATTTAATTGGACTTGGAGAGAGATGTAATGGTTACGGATCAGCTGGACAGCAATGATCCTGTTGCAATCCATTTCTCCATTCCTGTTGGGAAGGAAAGTGCCAGGCGAATCGCCAGGCAAAATTTCCAAAGGCTGAACTTTTCACAAATGAAAAGGCGACTTACAAAAAAAACTGAAAGGGTCAAATCATGCCAGAGCTCACAAAGGCTGTTTAACACTAAACTGCTCATAACACTAGCTAAAAAATGAGCAAGTAAATCCATCTACCACAGATGCTATGTCATCTCTTCCTACTTTCAACAATTCAGAAAGGTTTCCAGTGCTGCTTGTTGCCCACCCACCTCATTCTTTGAGTTCATTGCAGATTTGTCTTTAAGCAGTGGCCAGAAAAAATGAGTGGCTCCTCACAGAATCACATGTGCAATCACAGAATTCAGGAATTATAAAAGAACTATGAGAAAATGTGTTTGGTGAATAGGATTCTATGACACATTCTCAGGCCTATGGTTCTCAAACTTGGAGCTTTACTCCCTCAGTAAGTCTTTGTGGGGGAGGGGCTAGGGCAGCAACCAGGGAGCCCTTTGCAGTCCTCTGCAGTGCTCCCCGAGGCTTGGATTGTCAGTAAAAGTGGGTGCAAAGCACCTCCTGCAAAATGGAAGTGTTTTGTGCTTGCTTACACTGATGATTCCAAGCCTCAGGAAGTGCTGCAGAGGGCTGCAAAGGGCTCCCCGCACCTCCTGCAGCCTCACCTACACAGGTAAAGCACCCCCCCCATAGGGACATGATCCTGGGGATCGCTTCCCTGCCTCTCCCCTTCCCCACCCCTTAAAGGGATGGGGGAACCGTTACATGAACTGGTGGGTCTTCTAAATACTAAATTTGAAGAGCAACTGATGTTAACGTATATACTCTAAAGAACTCACAGAGAATTTTATATAGCAGCGCCACAATTAACAGCCTAAATGTAGGTGCTAAATAGTTTATTCTAGGCAGAACAAAAAACGATCATGTTTTAGCCAACTAGCAATCTAAAGAATATACATATTGATCAATAATAGGTACACACACATTTATACATACGTATATTAATATCCACCCTCGAGAAGCACTGGTACCAAGTTGTGTGTAAAGGAAACTTTCCAAATGTCTATTAACAAACAGGGCAGCTAGGACTGCTGGCAGCAGAAACTTGAAGCTGTCAGGATCCGCGTCTCCTGTCCGACATCCTGTTTGCAGACAAATAAATTGACCTAAATACACCCAAGATTCTCTATGGTGCTTAGCAGCCATATAGCCCAGACCTATTCTACAAACCTGTGGTAGAAAGAAAGACTTGTGGAAGCCCCAGAAGGGTCTAGAAAACTCAGAGACAGGGGGAGAGAAAAGTGACGCAATCTATGGCTGGCAACTAAGGGGGAAATATGATATTCTGAAACAGCTAAGCAGCTTGATATGAAAACAACTGCTAGATTAGGGAAAGAAGGGGAGGATATGACTAGTTCCAGTACACAGGACAGAAAAACCATCACCAAAGACTAGGGCATCTTTCAGGACTTGAAGGTAGAGACTGATGTGTTGTACTCCAAATATGTTTTGGATTGAAACCTGAAATATTTTTAACATTTTCTGATCATGTATGTAATGCAGTTCTGTGCAGAAAAGGGACAATCTGGGGCAAGTACTCTTGCCCCAGACTCTTGCCCCAGACTGACACAGATCATTTCTGCACACCTGCTCAACAATCCACATACAGCAAGTCAAATAATAGATATTGCCAGAACTACTTTTGTCACACATCTATTTCCAGCTAAGTGACTGATTTTTTTTTAAACTTTGTGTTGCTATTGTTTCTCACCACATCCTGTTGCAATACACACTACACATTAACTATTTTGGGTTGGCCTACTTAATAGAACAAATCAGGC
Organism: Tiliqua scincoides; assembly: GCF_035046505.1. Classification (NCBI taxonomy): domain Eukaryota; kingdom Metazoa; phylum Chordata; class Lepidosauria; order Squamata; family Scincidae; genus Tiliqua; species Tiliqua scincoides. The sequence goes on from NC_089823.1 coordinate 193,992,107, forward strand.
TCAAGAAAAAGGAGTAAATAGTAAAACAGAAAAATATTACATAGATGATTAAAGCATAATTAAACAGATCTATTGCATTTTATAGAAATTTGTGCATTTATACTAATCACTTGTACGTTATAGCCAAAAATATAATCTATCTTGTTTATCCTTTAGCAACATGGCAAAATTACTCCCACTTTCTAAGTGAGATTCTGAACCCAAGGATAATTGCTTTGTTATATTAGACCAAAGCTCAATCCAATCTTACATTCTATCTCCAACTGCAGCCAAGGTTCAGTAACACAGCGTAAAAGGTTCCGCGTAAAAGGTTTCAGGTTCAGTCCCTCACATCTCTAATTCAAAGATCTCAGGTAGCAGGTCTGGGGAAAAGCTCTGCCTAAGGTCTTGAGAGTCACTGCCAATTAGTACACAGTGCAGGGCAGAACATTACTCTAAGGGCACAATCATATCCAACATTCCAGCACCAGTACAGCCGCAATGCAGCCCCAAAGTAAGGGAACAAACATTCCTTTACCTTGAACAGGCCTCTGAATTCCCCCACTGCAGGATGCAGCGAGCACCCCATTGGCATGTTTGCACCAGTGCTGGAAAGATAAAAAGGACTGGGCTGTAATTCTCTTTATATTCTAGGTGTTAAACTTGTTTCATATAGTGGACTGAATAGCATTCATGGTTCCTGATGAGGGTTGGAAGTGATTAAGCAGGTGATGACCAGAAATAAGGACTTTTTTCTCACTTAGGAACTAATTAGCTGCAAATGACAAAAGAGAAAATATGCAAACCTTGAACATTTTTTCAAGATACAGGACAACCCAATTATCATGCAGGTCACCCTTTCAGCAGTAATGCTTCTGCTGAGGCATCACTTCACAGCTCAGCAGCTGAGAGGTGTACTGTGCAGTGATCTCAGCAAAACCAACACTGTTAAAAGTGAGGTTTGCATGATAATTGGGGTTTCCCAGAGCCTGAACAGCTCGCTTACACTCTTGGTCTGCTCCTTCCCCTACAGCAGTGATTTTCAACCTTTTTCATCTCATGGCACACTGGCAAGGCACTAAAATGGTCAAGGCACATCATCAGTTTTTTGACCATTTTCAAGGCACACTGTGCTGTCGCATCCCCAATGGCCCTACTAATAAATGTCCCTCTCCCAAATTTCCACTGCAGACCTGAGGACCAGTCGCAGCACACCAGTGTGCCACAGGACAGTGGTTGAAAATGGTTGCCCAATCGCATTCTTTGCCTTCTGAGGCCTCCTTCCATCTCTCTCTTCTGTCCCAGTGCTGTGAGAGCCCAATTATCACATGGGTCAGATAAAGAGCTTCCGTAGGCTACATCTGGCCCACAGGCTTTATGTTCAGCACCCCTGTTCTAGGTAGTAGTACATATTTCAAGTAGGCAATCCTCTGGCATCTACTGTACTTAAAACTGAGAGGACAAACCTTACAGACGATCACGGAATTTGTTAGCAGTTAGATAATTCTAGGTAAAAGTGCTAATTCTAGGTAAAAGTTTCTCAGTATCTTTTCATTGACCCATATCATCTTTGCAAATTGCATTCTTCATTGGCTGTAATAGAACACTGTGCTTAATTCAACCCTGCAGCTTTTGCAAAGATAAAAGAACACAGGGAACCATTAGAAGTCAAAGCCAGCAGTTATTTCATCAGATTATGAAAGATCCTTAATGTGTCACAAACAGATGGAACAGACTTAAGAAATACCATTGGTTATTTACAATTGTGTGTGTCATATAATATCCTGGTTCATTTCCTGAGTTATAGGTCTCTGGAAGAACTGCATTACTTCCAGTATGTTGCAATGCATTCACAAACATGCTTCCTTACAGTTTCTATTCAAACTGCCATCAGTTATTTGATTTTCTCTGTAAACCACTTTGTAAAATTTTCATTGTATATGAGTTCTGTTGCTATTATTATTAATATTATTAATAACAACAACCCCCTCTTCATCACCACCACAGCACAGATTTTGGTTTTGTGCATTTAATCTATTACATAGGCCTATAAAATTGAGGGTCAGAAAAGTTTTTCCCAAACTTTATGGTGGTTTGATATGAATTTGGGGTGCTGATTCCAAAAATGACATCCGTTTTGCCCTATCACGTCTAGTTTTGGAGATATAGTGTAGCCTCATTAGTGAATAGTTCAAGCAGCTTCCTCATGAGGAAGCCATGGTGTAGGCTGTGCTTAATTCTACATGGTGTAGGTTTCCTCATGAGGAAGCTGCTTGAACCATTCACTAAAGAGGCTATGCCGTGTCTCCAAAACTAGACATGATAGGGCAAAACAGATGCCATTTTTGGAACTGGCACCCCAAATATACCCAGGAATTGGTGTAACATTTAAGGAAGCAAAATGTGTGTTGGCCTGTGTTACCTGCCTTACCAACAAGTATTCAAGATACAAACCAGTCACATTTTACCCTAATAATTCACTGCCTAAGATCACTAAAAACCCTCATGGCTGAACTTCAAGGTTCAAAATTTAATGCTACACTAGCAACACAATCACTTTGCTTCTCTGAAATACCCTACAAAAAAGAATTACAGCCAATTCTACTTGACTCCCTGTGAGGTGATGCAGTGGCACCAACTGCATCCCATGGGGGAGTTCTGGCATCCGGAGGCCTCCTTCAAACAAGGGAACATTTGTTACCCTGCCCAGGGGTAAGCCCCTGCTGAACCGGCAGGTCTCCTCAGTCCTGCGCTAACTATATTGCTAGTGCAAATCTGCGTGGATCTGTGAAGGGGGATCATGCCTGGGAAAGGGGTTAGGTTTTGGTATATGCCACTGCCGCATTCTTACCTACAGAGGCGGGTGATGGCTGCCTGCTGTCCTGCATAGCTGTCCATACACTGCTTCCAGTGGAAGCCAGGCCATGCACTCCCGCAAGTTACTGTGCTTCCTGAACAAGGCTTCTGTCTAGCTGTCAAAGAATTATATCAAATTGGGGGAGTTCTTTCATTCTTATCTTGGCAGGGTCTGGATGATATTTCGTGAATACCAGAAGCAGATGGCAGCTTCTGCTGTTGCTTTCCAGGCTCTATGCAGCAACATGTCTTTTGCAGCATCACTGCTGCAATTAGGGCAGCAGAAGGTAATCTGCTGTCATAACAGGTCCATAGTATTGCAAGCAAAAAGAGGTTGTCACATGTCTCCTTACAAAGGTCCATGAACATGAAGTAGATCAGATTCATAAGGGGAGCAGTAGTCCTTCAAACACCCTGCTCCCAAACTATTTAGGGTTTTAAAGGTAGTCATCAGCACCTTGAATTGTGCCCAATGGTGAATGGGAAGTCAATGGAAATGGAACAGAATGGAGTTACAGCTCCTAATGAGGAGCATAGCGACTGTTTTCTTCTTTCAAAACTTTAAGGGCAGCCCCACATTAAGTACAGTGCAGTAATCTAATCTTGATGTGACAGGTGCTAAAGGTACCACTTTCTTCTTCAATACACACTGATAAATATCTACCACAAGAACCTGTGAGCACTTTGTGAATAGAAATGAAAAACAACTAGAGGAGAAAATAAACACATCTAACTTACAGCACAAGCCTAGGCAAGTCTACTCAGAAGTAAGTACCACTGTGTTCAATGCAGCTTACTCCCAGTAAAGTGTGTAAAAGACTGCAGCTATTGACTCTTTCTGATTTGACAAATTCTGGGCACTCAGAAGACTTTATGTTATCTTGTCAACAGCTGAGTTGCCTTAGTGTTAAGGCACTATTTATGGCAATGGGCACATAAAATGTACAGTAAGTTGCTGGATAATTCAAGACACAGATTCATTGCTGTGAATTGACACTATTACAATTCCAGAACTCTTCAAGGTCAGCAACTCCTAAAGTGACTGTGGAAAGAGATTAAATTAGGAAAAAAAATTACATTCTTAGGGTTCCCTCCTATATTTTTAAAACAGCTTCCCTTATGGGACGGGCAGTCCTATCTCTGGTGGCACTGCCAGATGCAGTGGCACCAAAACGGTGACTGCTGAATCCAGCAGCCCCACTGGGCCCACCAGAGGTCTCCTTGGGGGAAGAGGACTTTTGAGCTTTCCTCGCAGAAAGCCCCAGGCCCCGCAATGGGGTTTTTAAAGTCTGCACTGGCTATTTTGCAAGCACAGATGAGACAACCTCCATGTCAGGTTTTGCAGCCCAACATAGAAGATAGGATCTGGTGGAGCAGGCCTTTGCTGGTCCCACCCTTCCTCCCTGGCTGACCACTCTCCATGCCCCATCTTCTGCCCACTCTGGAACACCTCCCTCCCCAAAGTCCCTTACTGCTGTCTGGAGCTCTTACCTTGCTCTGGGTGGAATCTGTCCAGCGCTGACTGGGGCTGAGCCAGCACTGGTGCTCCCTCCTCACAGGGTGCCACAGACATGTTTTACGGCACATTAATGATACCCAGCGCTGGTACTGGAGCTCAGTGCGGCACTGGAGGGCCATAGCCTTGGACCCCGAGTAGCTAAAAGGCTCAAGTTTAACAACAAGTCAATCTTGAAGGAAACCCTTCTCTGTTCACAGCACCCAACCTCAAAATAGCACACACAGCTACGCAACATTATGTGCTAATCATGCTTTTGTTCTTCCCTTTTCAATTCCACTTCTGACGGGAAAGAAACAGGACTAAAAGTTAAAAGGGAAGTGAAGAAATGTATAACTAATGAAGTCAGCAAATCACAAAATAATTGATCATTTGAAATATCCCAAGTTGCCTTGAGAAACTGACACTGCTTAGCTAGAGGTTTTTGGCAGATTAAAGTAATGGAAGCTTAATGGCGATACACAATTTCTGTTTATAATCCTTGTACTTAAAATGTTTATATTCACATAGCACAAGCAGAGTGTTTAGGCTTTTTCTAGCCACATTGACGTAGGAAATGATGCAAAACACGGCAAGTGATTAAGTGGGAATTCAGAGTAGAGTTCAGTAGAGTATCTGAACTACAGTAAAATATAAAGGTACCCATCAATGTCATATCTCAAACTATTGCTGTTAAAACAGGAGAGTTTCATTCTAATGTTGGGAAAGGTTTGCTCCTGTCATGCTTCAGTTCTAAATTTGCATCCATGAGTAAGACTGCTGCATCCTTCCCTATTCCTAAGGGAGTCACTAAGATACTATTGTTTAAATATTATCAAAGCATTCAAGGAGGGAGAATTTCAAATGTCCATTCTCAAACACAATCAGAGAATTTTTCAGTTGCAGGTTTGACAATCACCTTCTTCAGAACACAGATAATCACACACACAATCACACTTTCAACACATACAAAGGATTTGACTGCTTGCATTAACAGGGTTGGAGGCAAGCAATTCATGAAAGGTTACAGGTACAGAACATTGCCAGTGACTCTAAATGAGTACACAATAGGAAACAAACATCCCTCAACAATAATACTTCCACGTCAACAGGTCTGACTGCAAACTTTATTAGATTTTACCATCCCTGTTTAATTTATCTAAGGCACAATCCTAACCCTTTGAGTAACCCAAGGGTAATGGGTAACCCAAGGGTAACCCTAACCCAAGGGTAATGCACCTTTGAGGTAAGGGAACAAACATTGCCATACCTTGAAAAGGCCTCTGTTCCTGCACCCCAACTGCAGGATGCAGCATATGCCCCACTGGTATAGCTATGCCAGTGCTGGAAAGTGGGTTACGATTGCACCCTAACTATACTACAGTACTTCATGTAGATTTTGAACATCTCACTACATAATAAAAGTGTCTCTTCCAAGTACAATACAATGAAGTCTGAAAAAGATCTGAAGTTTAAAAAAGAAAAAAAGATGTTTCACTCAGAAGCTTACTATTCAGAAGCTGCCTTTGGTCCCCTTGGAGAGAAAAGTGGGGTAAAAATGCCATAAATAAGTAAATAATACTAGATTAATACCCCCAATTTCCCATTCACCCCCACTCTCTCCAAATATAACAAGAGGTCTCCAATAGTCCTTTCAGGTAGTAATCTTCTCACACCTTAGCTAGCTAAGTCTTTTTTTTTTTTTTTTTTTTTTAAAGATTGTGAGCCCTTTTGGGACAGGGAGCCATTTAGTTATTTGATCTTCTCTGTAAACCACTTTTTTATTACTGTAAATAATAATAAATATACATGGGCCATTATTTTGTTGAACCCACATGAATATTCAGTGCTCAAGAGACACTGCATGAACTATGCTGCTCCTGACTTCAGTCTATGTTTGCCCCATGGCCACCTGTGATGCAGACTGAAAGTGATCATGGGATCAGAAAAACAGCTGCAGTCTGAAGGCACAGAAGAATGTTAATGTGGCATCCTCTTGCACCACAGTGTCCCTATATTTTAGGGGACAGTTTCTCATCCCTTAATTTTTAGTGTTAAAATGCTGGAATGTGGGAAGTCATGTGTGTAAATATCCCCATGGAATCTAAGAACTGCAATCCATTATGAATATGTTTGCACAGAAGTTTTCTATGCTCCTGGCTTTACGCCTTAGCACAGGGGTGCCCAAACCCTGGCCCTGGGGCCAGTTGCTGCCCTCGAGGACTCCCAATCCAGCCCTCAGGAAGCCCCCAGTCTCCAATTGGCCCACCGGAGAATTGCTGGAGCCTGTGCTGGCCTGATGCAACGACTCTCAGTATGACGGCCAACTGTTTGACCTCTTGCGTGAGCTGTGGGACAAGGGCTCCCTCCACTACTTGCTGTTTCACATCTGATGCAGCAGCAGCAGCAAAGAAAAGGCTGGCCTTTCTTTGTGCAAGGCCTTTTATAGGCCTTAAGCTATTGCAAGACCTTCATTCATTCATATAAGTTCCACCTCTAATATATTCATTTATGTAAATTTATTCAAATTAAAAATGTAAATTAATTCTTTTTCCCCTGACACAGTGTCAGAGAGGTGATGTGGCCCTCCTGCCAAAATGTTTGGACACCCCGCCTTAGCACAAGATGTGGAAACTACAAGCAGTATTCAAGGAAAGAAGATGCAACATTTTGTATTGTTTTTTACATAGATATTGCTTCTGCACATGCACATGATATTGCTTCTGCACATGATACATAGATATTGCTTCTGCACATGCACCTTCTGCAGGTGCACAATCTGTAATTTCTTACCTCTGATGTTTGGTCAGGTATAGATCATGTGCTTACAGAGACTAGGTAGATAGATCCTTGCATTAATATGCCTTAAATTATTATGATCAAGAGAGGAGAAATAAGGAATTATCTTCTCTCCCTCTGAATGAGGAGGGAGAGAAGCTACAATAAATGCTGAGCTACAAGTCACCAAAAGTCGCCAAAAGGTGCTATGATGAACTACCTAAAGATAGTAAAGCCTCTCATCAGTCTTTTTTGTTCTTATCTCTACACACATGGTATGACGACTTGCACTTGAAGTCTGTATAACACTATCAGAGAAACAAACCATATACCAGAACCCTAACAAACTACCAATGCCTCCAAGTTACAAATCAGAAACTTCAGATGCCTAGTATTTCTAAAGGTGGCAAAAAATACTACATCCAGTTTTCATCATGTGCGCAAGAGTATCTCCAATAAGATTTCTGGCTCTTGCAACAACTCAACAGTTGAAGGTTTTCCTGACAGAGATTTAGCAACAGGGAAAGCTTTTCTGGATGAATGGCCTTCTACCTCAAAATATTACTATTTAAACCAAGTTTTCAAACTCTCAGGAAGAGTTTGAACTGCAGTGAGTTCTTGTGGGGGGAGGCAGCGACACAACCCCCAGGATCCCAGCTCCAGGGGCTGCAGGGACTGGAATGTACTCACCAGTCCCTGCAGCAGCCTTCCTGGGGTGTGGGGAGCCCTGTGCAAATGTCTGCAGGGCTCCCCAGGTCTTGAAAAGTGAAAGCGCAGCAATCACACTCCACTTCCGCAAAACCAGAAGTGGAGTGTAATCGTTGCGTTTTCACTTTTCAAGACCTGGGGAGTCCTGCAGACATTCGCACAGGGCTCCCTGCATCTTCAGGAGGTTGCTGCAGGGACTGGTAAGTAAATGCCAGTCCCTGCAGCCCCCTGAGGGACATGATCCTGGGGATTACGTTGCTGCCTTCCCCTCCCCCGCCCCAGTCCCTTAAGGTGAAAGTGGCCAGGGCTCACAGGTTGGGGCGTCATGATGCCCCAGTTTGAAAAGCCCTGATTTAAACTAATAATTTGAATAATTCAAATCTGAATATTATTCAAAATAATCATGAGTGGCAACCTTATTCATGCTTATAAGATATACAAAAGGGACATCAGATGGCTTCAAGGCACAATACATGACCCCATTCTTTTCAAGACCATTACTATAGTCTTTAACATGGTAAAATAGAAATGGCGGGATGAGGGACTGAGATCTGGAAAACCTCTTCTACACCACCTGTTCAGAATCAAAGACAGGCAGTACAGGTGCTGTTCACTTGCTTGCCTGTCAATTAGGTAAAGTACCAGATGCAAGGAGTGACCACCTATTCTTCCTCTGCCTGATCCCTATGGGCTATGATTGGAATAGAGCTCAGCACCACTGACCAGAGAGCAAGCAGGTGAGCTAATATTACAGATTCTTACCATTACACTGCCCAGATAGGTGAATGATCAAGGAGAGCAAGCAGTGGCTCCTGCTGCAATAACCATCCACCTCTGGTTGTCCAACAGTTCTTCCACACTGGACAACTGCATAGAACAGAGCGGCTTCTCTTTGTTCCTGTCAGTGTTTGCCTCTTGTTGACCCATCCTCTTGAAGGCAAGGGAGCAGAGCTGGCTTCTCCTTGCTAACATCCCTGCTCGCTTACTTGCCCAAAAGTGTGAGAAACAACAGTGCCAAGGAACAGTCACTGCCTAATTTCAACTGTTTGCCTGTTCTCCTGCTCTGGGCACCATGGCTGTTGGGACTGGACATGCTGGGATACATGGGAGGTATTCTGACATGGCCCAATTTCAACTATTCTGCTACCCAGAGAGAGTAGGGGGAACTAATGCCACCTCTCTTCAATCACTCGCTGCAGTTCAAAAGCAGGCTAGCAGGTAGACCCACTGCTTTATCCACCAGCGCTCTCCCTCCAGGCAATCACTGTTGCAAATGCTCTCTCTCTCTCTCTCTCTCTCTCTCTCTCTCTCTCTCTCTCTGGCTGATGTAGTTGCTTCTTACTGCATCATCCAGAGGGAGAGAGAGAATAGAAGCGGAAACGCTTCCTCACTATGTTCACTCATTTCTCACCTGTTTGCCAATCTGGACACCATGGCAGTTAGGTTAAGGCCAGCAGGTCGAATCCTCAAGAGAGGACAGTGGCAGTGGTGGTAGCAGTGGCCTCTACACTCTTTCCTCTGCTTGTGGGCACAGTCTGGCAAAACAGCAGTTGGCCCTGTGCCGAGTATTCTGTTCCCCAGAGAAAGGCAATCAATTAAGGGGTGGCAACAACCACAAGGAGCAACCTCTTTAGTTTGCCTAGGTGTGCACTATCTCTAACTCTAGATCAGTGTTTTTCAACCTTTTTCATCTCGTGGCACACTGGCAAGGCACTAAAATGGTCAAGGCACACCATCTGTTTTTTGACAACTGACAAGGCACACTGTGCTGTCAATGGGGGCTCACATCCCCCAATGGTCCTATTGATAAATGACCCTCTTCCAAATTCCTGGGGCACACCTGGGGACCGTTCATGGCACGCCAGTGTCCCACAGCGCAGCGGCTGAAAAGGGCTGCTCTAGATGGAACAGCAGTTAGGGCCGGGCACCCCATTCTGCCCAGAAGCGACCCTGAGACCGCCTAACCACCACATTGCTCAGAAGAGAAAGTGTGCTTAGGTGGGCAAGCAGGGTGGTTGCATGGCAGGGACTCCTTGCAACCACCTCCCCTTACTCTGGGCAGTACAGGAACAAGAATGGGGACCAACCCCAGCCTCTGCGCTGCCCAGAAAGCAAAAGCATCCAGATGAACAGTGGCTGCGTGGAGCTATTTCAGCTCATTTGCCCTCTCCAGGTGGCACGGTGGGAAGCCGCAGCACTGCCCAAGGAGCGCGTTCCCATGCACTGAGCCACCCAGGACAGGACGAACCTAGGCAGGAAGCACAGAGACTACCCTGGGTAGCTGCCTCAAGCACAGAGGGCAGTCCCTGCCTCCACAGGCTCACCTGTGCTCCTTCTCTCCCTCCCCCACACTGGGACAAGGCCCAGTGTGGGGGAGGCGGGGGTCCCACCAAGGGCTGAGCCCCCCCCAGACCCTGCAACCAGCCCTGCCAAGCCAGGGGCAGCCAAGCCACGCTGGGGGTGGGGGCGCTCCAGAGAACATGGCGGTGGGCAGAGGGAGGCAACAGTGGTGGGGGGCCCCGGTGGGAGGAGGCATGTGGGGCAGGGACGCGCTGGGGGGCGAGCGAACGGCCCAGGCCACGCAGCGGGGCCCAGCCTTGCCTACGAAGGGCCGGGGGGAAGGTGGGGCGCAGAGCCCTCCCCCTCCAGGCCCGACCCCCGCAGCCCCTCCCCCGCCCGCCCTCACCTTCTGGCGGATCTGGCCAGACGTGGAGACTTTGCGGATGAGCTTCTGCGGGGAGCCGGGCTCCTGCTCCGGCTCGCTGTCGGACGACTCCTCTGGCACCACCGTGGGGGCCACGGCGGCGCTGGTGGCGGCGGCGGCGGCGGCAGCAGCAGTAGCAGCCCCGGCCTGGGGCTGCGAGGCGCCCGCCGCCGCTGCCGCCATGCTGCACCGTGAGGAGCAGAGCGGGCAGCGCCACCTAGCGCCGCACGCGGGGCCTCGCACGCCGGCTGAAGGGGAGGACACGCGGACATGGCGGAGCGCGCCCTCTGGCGGGGGGAGCCTGCGTGGCAGCGGAGCGCCAGCGGGGACGGGGCTCTTGTCTCGCGGGGCGGCTCCAGATGCGCCGAGGCCTTGCTGACACTCAGCCCGCTCCTATGCCTGTCCACTCAGAAGCTAGTCCCATTAGAGTCAATGGGGCTTCCTCCCAGGAAAGTGTGGATAAGATTGGGCTGATAGGCGGCCTGAGGAGCAGGCGGTGGCTTAGAGCTGCAGGGCTCAGTTCAGTCGCTTAAAATGGTGGCCTTCAGCCTCTTTAGAGCCGCCACCCCATCAACCAATCAATCAGTCAAGAGACTGGGGACCCACTGGTGGTCCCCCTCAGGCCCCTCCGTGCCCCCTCCCTGCCACTATTGCCAGCCTCCCCTCCACACCCCCATTACGCCTTCCCAGCACTGTTCAATGTTACCGAATATTCTTATTAGAGAGAGCGGAAAAAGTTACCACAAAGACTGGCACAATTTTAGCACAATTGCTAAGAACCCAAGCAGGACTGGGACACACCGTGCCATCCTATGCAGGTTTACTCAGAAGTAAGCCCCATTGAGTTCAATTAGATTTACTCCCATGCAAGTGTGCGCATAGGACTGCAGCCACAGTCTCCAGGTACCTGAAGGGGTACATCGAATGCCTCTACCCCTTTACCTTGGTGGTGCTTCAACCTTTTTCCTTCCTGTAAGTCACCGTGACCCCAAGGTTGAAGAACACTCGTTTAAGAAACTCCAGGCCCCCAGGGAGGAAGGATCTAGTCCAATGTTTCTCAACCAGTGGCACAGGTACCACCAGTGGTACTTGAAGTGGCTGGTGGTACTTGCAGGACACCTGGATACCTGCTACCCAGCAGCGAGACGCAACATAACATGCTCTGAAGCATGCTTTTTCTGGAGCATTCTCAAAAAAACCCTCCCGTACATCTTGAGCCTCTTACTGGTGTTTGTCCTATTGCATCTGGCCCCCCCAACCCAGAAATAACTGGCAATGATGTCATCGCCATTTACTTCCAGTGATACTTCCAATAGGTGAACCATGTGAAGTGGTACGGCGGAGGACAAACTTGAGAAATACTGATTTAGTCCACCTTTATAGTCGGAGCATTCTGGTGCTAGGGAGCTTTCAGAGATAAGTGTTTTGGTCTGCAGTCAGAAGCAATGCATTCCTTCTGCTGTGTAGGAAAACAGTGGTGTGTACGCCACACATACCCCCACGCGCACGCGCACACATGCAGGGACTGTGCCTAGGGCAGTGGGCTTTTTGCTAGAATTCTGCTATTCCTTTCAGCTGGTTTCCCTGGGGAGCCACATCTCACAGTTTGGTGACCACTTCAATAGAGCAAAATGAGCAGCAGTCCTGGGACTGCACTGCAGAATTCAGTATGAAGCTTGCAGTGAGTTTGCATGTGATCGGTGTAAACAACTGAGACAAAGGTAGTGCTGTGAAGTTTTGTTTCATTTGGATAAAGGGCACAAGAAACAGAGGCATCTTCATAATATTTGCTTTATTTACAAATACACAAAGCAGAGCATCTTAGAAGCAAATAGGCACTCTTTCAACATGCAGCAAGAGTGCAACTTGTACAGCTCCCTGCAAAGTTATAACCCCAGTTCCAGCTACAAACTCGAAGGTCTCTCAGTGTGGACATTCAAATCTCCAGTGATTGTTTTTACCACCTCCCAATACAACATAAAGCACTAATCTCTGACTCCCAACCCCTGCAGGTGAAATGAGTATACTGGAAAAACAAACTATTTTTTTCATTTGGATTCTATAGAACTTTTTTAAAAGTCTTTTTTTTTTTTTACTGGGCATGCTAAATGGCATAGAGCCGAACCCTATCCAACTTTCCAGCACCGGTACAGTCGCAATGCAGCCTCAAGGTCAGGGAACAAATTTTCCTATACCTTGAGAAGGTCTTTGTGAGTGCCCCACCACCACAGGATACAGTGAATGCCCCATTGGCATAGTTGCACCAGCACTGCATAGGATAGGATTGGGCCCTTAAACACAAAGAAAAAAAAGCAGGTCTTGCACTAAATTTAATGGAATGCTTATGTTTCTAAGATGCTGCTGCTTTTTATGTTTTATGTATTTTGTATTGTATGCTGGCCTTTGCTTTTTACTTTTAATGCATTTTAATGAATAATGTAGACTACCTTGTATGCCCTGTTATGGGGGGAGGGGCATAAATCTTTTAAAAACTATAAATTAATAAATGTAAAGTTTCCAAGTAACTTCCAGTAATTAAGCACTGGAAAGAAAATGTATACCTCTCAGCAAATTATTGTTTAAGACATGTTTGGAACATTCTGTCTTTTGAAACTGACATGTATTAAAATTCAGAGAGGATTGCCTTAAAAAAAAATTTTGTTAACAGAATTGGTCTCTTTTTATGTAATATTATAACTCAGGATACAACAATAATCATGATACAACAACCCTATAGCATGTTATGTATTTAATGTTACGTGTTTAAATAACTCTGTTGTGTGAAATTCCTTTTAATACAATAAAAATAACATTAATTTTACATAGTGTCGCATAGTGACAGCAAATTGTCTCCTTTTCTTTTCGACCACCTGCAAAGCAGGCTCCATTTGTCAATGTGAAAAGACACACCTTCCTTACAGTCTTCCTCCACATCACCAGGACAGATGCTGCACCCCAGCCATTCACAATGGAGAGGCCATATGGCCTCCTGAGGAGCCCTGGCACATTTCTTGGAGTTCAATAATAAATGATTTTAGGTTTATCTGTTGTATCCTTGTTAGATGGGGGGACCCTGGAACCCGAGAAGAGCTCCTAAGGGGCTGAGCCAAACAAAAGGTTGAGAATGGCTGCTCTAGACCAGAGTTTCTCAAACTGTGTTCCTAAGAGTCCTGGGGTGCCCTGAGACCCTTTCAGGGGCTCTGTAAGGACACCGTAAGTGACCACTGATTGCATGGTGCTGCACCACTCCACATATGCGCCATGTTGCCTGAGACTCTGCACATGTGAAGGAAAGGCTCCCTAAGACTCCATTTAAGAGCATATAGGGCTCCAGAGACCAAAATGTTTGAGAACTACTGCTCTAGACCAGGGGTGTCAAACATAAGGCATCCGGCCCTCAGGCTCTCAACTGCTGAGCAGTGCTAAGGTATTACAGCTATAAGGGCAGCCCACATGAAAATTGGGCTGTTCCATATCTTGAAATATGATCAAGATATGTGTATTTTTTCTTCTGTCATTTGCATGCACTCATGCAGCTAATGAGTTCCTAAGTGAGAAAAAGTGCTTATTGTTTGTTATGAACTGTTTAATGACCTCACTTCCTGCCTAATGACATCACTTCCGGCCCTCAGCAGGCATCATGAATGCTGCTCAGCCCTCGGTATGAAACAAGTTTGACACCCCTGCTCTAGACTCTTGAACGGAAGTGGTCGGTCAAAAAAAAAATTCATACTTGGGCCTCATAAGGGATGGCTGAACCCAGAACTGTTGCTTTACAAGTTATGTGGCAGGAAACATACATTTGCCACTTATCTCTATGCAGAAAAGAGGGAGTCATGTCAATCTTGACCTTTTGCCACATGCAGCTGCAGAACAGACATGATTTCAAACACATTTCTTGCCTACATATATTACATGTTTACATGCATACATTCGTAACAAGTGTAGTAGGAATGCTTCCTAGCAAGTCTAGTTTCCAAATTCAAGCAGCAAAATACAACGATATCCTGAGCCTTCCATACATTTGGTGGACCTGGGACTATCATGCAATACATTTCTAAAGAATGGAATGTTCTAGCAAGGCATCAAATACACGGAATAAAGAAATAAACATAGTCTTTTTCTTTAAAAGACTGCTTATCCGACCTTTAAAATTTACAGTTTAGTACAACCGCTTCTTACTGTGTTTGCCATTTCAGAAAAATCTTGTGGCTTCCCTGCTAATCCAACCCCCTATTATCTATCTGTCACTCATCGGTTGCAGAACCAGTCTTGTTGTCATCCTCAGAAATATCATCTGTCAGCTGCTGACGAGCAAACTCCTCAAACACCAGGTCATCGTGGTCACTAAGGAAAAAGAGAAGACTCCTTCATTCATCTGCATTCATCAGTCATATTGTTTGCAGAGGGGTAGCCATGTTAATCTGAAGTACCAAACTGCTGATTGAGGCAATTGCCCCACAGCCCAATCTTTGCATGTCTACTCAGAAGTAAGTCCCATCAGAGTCAATGGGGCTTACTCCCAGGAAAGTGTGGATAGGATTGGGCTGCCAGTCAGCCCTATGGATGGGCTGGCCTTGTACACACACAGGTTGCCTTTGTATTCCAAATTTCTCATATCCTTTGGCACGTTTGGGCACACACAGCTCTTTTACACTTTGCTCACACAAGAACTAAAAAACACATTTTGCCTTCTCTTGTACTAGCTGTGTCACGGCCATATGTAAATATTAGCCAAGCAGGAAAGAATGTGGAAGTAATATCGGTTGTAAAGTCTACATTACCTAGATTATACCTTCTCATTACTGACCAATTTAAGCACAAACTGATTGAAGCCTCACTGAATATGACCTCAGCATCTTAGAAGCACCCAGGCCTTAAATTACACAGGCCAACACACATTTTGCTTCCTTAAACATTACACCATGGCTTCCTCATGAGGAAGCTGCTTGAACCATTCACTAATGAGACTATACTATATCTCCAAAACTAGTCGTGATAGGGCAAAATGGATGCCATTTTTGGAATCGGCACCCCAAATTCATATCAAACCACCATAAAGTTTGGGGAAAACTTTTGTGATCCTCAATTTTGTAGGCCTGTGTTATGGTTAAAAAACACTGGGCGGAGGAAGGTATCTTACACTACCTTGGTACCATGTAAGTTTGGTATATGGCACCACCCTCTCAAACCCTGGTCTCTAGCCCACCTTCAACATAAATTCAAGAGGCAAGTACTTCTTTGGTGCTGGTGGTGCAACTCAGGAATTCTTCCAGGGAGATTGGTTTATAAGCAATGCCAAAAGGACTTGAGTGTGTTGCTATAAAGTTTTAATATGAGACAAGTCTTACCTTTCCTTTCCTGTCATCATCGGTGAATAATGAAAAGAAAAGATGGAGAAACTTAGCAGTGCATGTTTAAGGACATGGAACTTTGACTACGAAGCTTATGAATATTATTTGTGACATTAAATGAGAGGTCCACCTGAGGATGTGGTGAAAGAAATTACACTGCAGCAGAGTACCAGCCATTTACTGTCACCATTTGCAGGGAAGACCAGCAGATTGGTCGGGGGGCACCTATCTCTGTCCACCTATTTGCATCCACTGCCATACTTTCACTTCCTGTATTGCAAAAGGAAAAGGGGAACAGAGAAGAGGAGGAAAGGCGAAGAGGAACATAAGAAGAGTTCGGCTGGATCAGGCCATAGGCCCATCTAGTCCAGTTTCCTGTATCTCACAGTGGCCCACCAAATGCCCCAGGGAGCACACAAGACAACAGACACAACCTGCGTCCCAGTGCCCGCCTCTGCATCTGGCAATCAGAGGCAGCCTGCCTCTAAAACCAAGAGCTTGCACAAACCTACTATGATTCGTAACCCATAATGAACTTTTCCTCCAGAAATTTGTCCAGTCCCCTCTTAAAGGCATCCAGGCAAGATGCCATCACTACTTCCTGTGGCAAAGAGTTCCACAAACTAATTACCCGCTGGTTAAAGAACACGCTGGGAAGTGCTGTGCTAGAACATTGAAGAGTGGGACAGCAGTGGCTAGCACATCAGGTAAGTGGGGGCAGCAGTTGGCATGCCTCCTCAGGCATTAGGATATCATGGGGTAGTCCTACCCAGATGGTCTCCTATTGACAGAAGGAAACTAGCAGTTACTGCAGTAGGGTTCATCTAAACTGGTCTAGGTCAGAACCTGATAACAGCAGAAGTCACACTCTGTCTTTTCTCCAAGCGCTTTTAAGATAATCAAATTGCATGCTGGATGGTGCAGACTGCAGAGGAAATAAGATACAGTACATTGCATTTTAACTTGTGTGTTTTTCAAGTCAGTATTAAATGATCAGCTGCTGAAAATATGTACAAGCTTAGACCTCATATACGAGTATGTGGCCATCTGGCATGGCCCAAATGTGTACCTATATTGGACGTGAGGTTTGCTAATGGCCTCAAATAGCTAAGCTGTTGCAGCCATCTTTTTGCTTTAATGTAGAGGTGTACCTTAGTGAAGCAGTTACAGGCACTGTGGTTAAGATGGCAGTGGACAAGTGTTTTAGTTCACTTTCCTACTATTTCAGACAACTAAAAATAGCCACTTTGCTTGCTTCATAGACCTTCCAGGTAACCTTAATCCATTTTTGCCCACCCCACAGGTAGGTGTACACATTTGGTCCCTGTTGTGTATATGCAACCTTGGTCAGAAATAGTTTAAACTGAGATTGCTAACCTTTTTACTGAGCCCTGCTATGCCTTTAAGCATAGAAGCACAGAAGTTCACCATGTGTAATTTTTTCCCCCCAACCTTCCATCTCTATGCCAAGGACAGCCTGACCTAGCACCTTTCTGCCAGTCATAGTTGCTGTTCAAGTCACAAGAACAAGATCCGTTAAAAACAAAAAAGTTGGCAACCCTGCTACATAGGTTATTTCGTACAGCCACCAACTTGCCGCAATAAATTGTATATGTGAAATGTAGAGAAAGAGCACAAGCGTTCTTGATACATAAAATACCAGCCTAGAGAGACACTCAGCACAACTGAAAACCATATTGTTGGAGTATCACATTAGAAACTGTGTATTTTAGTATTTTAAATAATATATTTAAAGTATTTTAGTATTAGTATTTTAATTAGAAGAAGAAAATGCAGACTTTCAGGGAAGTCAGTTGGGAAGAAAGTAGATAGTTTCAAATTCCAATCTATCGTTTGCTATATAGCAGCCTGATTCTATGCATATTTACCTGAATAAGTTCCTCTGTACCAGTGGAAGGACAGCCCAATTTTGAGCTGCCCGCAGCGCTTAGGCTTGGCGGCTCTGAGGAGGGCTGCCGCCGAATCCTGCACCTCCTGCACTACTACGGGAGGCACCTCGGGAGAAGGGGACGTTCGTCCCCTTCTCCCAGGTAAGGTAAGCAGCCCCACAGTGGGGTTACTCTCTTTAGCACTGACCAAAAGGTGGGCACTAAAGCAAAGGCACTTGAGTAGGGCGCACAACCCTGCACGAGCGCCCTGGATCCTGCGGAGCACAGCTCTGCAGATCCGCCTCTCTCCCTCCCCCGACACACCTCCCGCCTGCTCCCACCGGCCTCCCCCCTCCCCGGAACGCCTCCTTCACACCCCCGTCCCCCGTCACACCCCCGTCCAGGAGACCGCCAAACTGCAGAAACTGGGCCACCACCCGGCACTAGCCCAGCACCAGCTGGTGCGGGGTTAGCACCGGCAGGAGCCTGGCGGTGACCCTTACAGCACGTTTGCAATTGTGGTCCGAGGCACAGAGCCGTGCCGCAGACCACAGGATTGGGCTCTTACTCCCTGGTAAGTATTCATGGGGTTGAGTCCAAGCTAAATTTGTTTTGCTGTTGACTACTACTACCAAACGTGTATTTTGGAAAGTCATTCCTCCCGACTCTTCTCATTTCAAGATCCATATAAGGCAACTTCAGTGTTCATAACTCTTTTCTGTTCAGATTTAGGGAAGACACATAATTCCTCAAATGAAAAGTATTGGAACTCACGCAACTACTTGGAAGCCATGCACCTTCCTAGCAGCTCTTTCCCCAATCACTGGTTAATTTAAAGACAAAGAGAGAGAAAGATGCCAGGGCTGGAACCTCCCCGAAAGTTTCATCCTCTAACTCAAAGCCATGTTCATTAAACCCAGATGTGGGCATTAGGGTTGCCAACTCTGAAGCTATTACTGGAGATTTTTCTTCCCACATGATGTATAGTTAGACATACCTGAAGACACTGTTAAAAATCTCCAGAATGAGCAGCTATTCTCAATGGGAGCCATATGACCCCTGGAGAGCCCTGGCACATTTGAAGGGGGCCACTGATTGGTGTTGAATAATAAATGATTTTATGTTTATCTGTTTGTGTTGTATGCTTGTTTGACAAGGGGGGCCTTGGAACATGAGAAGATCTCCTCAAGGGTCATAATCATAAAGAAGGTTGAAGAATGTGTACCTTAGAGCACAGAGAAGCACAGATTGCTATCTCTTCCTTGCAGAATTTATGCATAGCCTGAGGACTGTGGGCATTTACTTCATGTCAAGTCACATATATTGCATGCCTATTGCATTTTTTGTTTCTGTGCTTTGTTTAATTTTTTGCCCTGCCCACAGGTGCACCCATGCTGAGTATATGCAACATTGGGCAGAAATGGCTTAAGTTTTGTAATGCACTAACACAGCCTGTAATTTAACATCCTCTCCCCTGTAACCAAAAAGACTTCAAGTACAGTACTGTATTTCTGAAATAATCTTAAGGAGTGGTGGTGGAATCCTTTTCAAATATTAACATAAATTGCAATGATTATACAGTAATTAGATTGTCACAGTCAGTTACTGAGGCTTCATAATAAATGCTTATTGAAACTGTTTCAAACATAATTTATTAACAAAACTTTAGTTAGTGTTGTCCTCCAAGAAATATTTTCCCTCCTAGGGCTTTGTGGTGATCTAGGTCAGGGGTGTCAAACTCATTTCATACAGCAGGCCAAATAACATTCATCATGCCTGTTGAGGGCTGGCAGTGATGTCATTAAGCAGGAAGCGATGTCATTAAACAGGTCATAACAAAGAATAAGCACCTTTTCTCATTTAGGAACTCATTTGCTGCAAATGACAGAAGAGAAAATACGCAAATCTTGATCATATTTCAAAATATGGGAGAGCCCAATTTTCATGTGGGCTGCCCTTTCAGCAGTAACACCTCAGCAGTGTGCAGCAGCTGAGAGCCAGATAAAAAGCTTCCGTGGGCCACATCTGGCCCCTGGGCCTTATGTTTGACACCCCTGATCTAGGTGAAAGGTAGAACCTGGAGCTGGTACCTCCCTTCTTTTCTCTGATCCGCCCCTATGCCAGGGCTAAAATCAGTAGGCTGAGCTGCCACCATCAGGAAAAGCCAAACCAGGAGGGAGAGACAACCCTTGGAAGTCTCCCTCCCAGTTATTTGAAGAATTCCCCAAAAACCTATCCAATAGCATGTAGCCAAGTATCCAGTACGACGAGGACAAAACTCTGGCTGAGTTCAACCAACAAGACAGATAAAGAGTTAAAGAATACAAAGAAGGAAAGAATAGAACAAGCAGGCTTAGAAAATGGCTTGGGTGCTAGAAGTGAAAAATTACAAACATGCAAGTGTTGGCAAACTTAGCAAAATACTTCCCTAACACTCCTAAGCTCTGTGGTCCCTATCTATACTTACTCAGAGCTTTAGCTTTCTGGATGCCATTACAGCTCTTTGATCTAAGAGAGGGGGCTGTAGCTTTGCATGCTGAAGGTCCCAGGTTCAATTCCTAGCATCATCGGGTAGGGCAGAGAAAATGTCCTGTCCGAAACCTGGAGAGCCACTGCTAGTCTGTGTTGACAATACTGAGCTAGATGGATCACTGGTCTGACTCAGTGTTTGGCAGCTTCGTTTGTTCTTATCCCCAGTGAAACCAGCAGAATTGGCCATGTACATATTCCATCTGAGACAGCCAGGTCGTAACACCTGTGAGCATCCTTGGACTTGACTTGAAGAAATCCAGGTTTAAGGAGGTCACTAGTCTGCCGGATTGGATGTTTTATGACCACCTAGACACTCCTGTCAGTCTTGGTCAGTTGGACTTGGGTGCCCCATTGGCTGTCTCATACTAATCCAGCATAACTACCTGAGTTGGCTAGGATCTGCTGCGCTGGGAAGATCCATACAATGAAGATAAGGAATACACAAATCAAACGGTCTGCTTTCTGTAATGGAGTTGATTCAAAAGTGTCGCAGGAAAGGTAATTTGCCAGCAAACATATTGTGGTCTCAGGTTAAGCAAGCCACAAAAGTTCATTACATCAATAAATATGAGCACAAACCAGAATGGGCACTTCTATGAAGCCTAGTGAAGCAGTCACCTCAGGCAGGAGAGTAAGTACATAAGAAAAGCCCTACTGGATCAGGCACAGGCCCATGTAGTCCACCTTTCTATATCTCACAGTGGCCCACCAGATGCCTCAGAAAGCATTCAAGACAACAAGACACTTGTATCCTATAGCCACTCCCTTGCATCTGGCATTCAAAGACAGGCCACCTCCAAAATCCAGATGTTGTATATAGTCATCATGACTTGTAACATGAGATGGACTTTTCCCTCCATAAATCTGTCCAATCCTCTTTTAAAAGGCATCTAGGTCAGGTGCAATCACCATATTCTGAGGCAAGGACTGGTGGAGGTTGCTCATCTCTGTCCATGTACTTGCCTCCAGTTCTGCTCCTCTTCCTCCTTCCACTTTCTGGATTGAGAAGGAAGAGGTGGACAGAGAGGAAGTGTGGAGGGGAAGAGAGTGCTGAGAGTGGAAGGAGCACTCCCCTACACCTGCATTGCTGTTGCAAGGAAATGGTGATGCTATCATGGAAAGGAATTCACTTGACCCATATAGTTCCTATTTACAGGATATATGGTACAGGCCCAAACAGAACGGGTTCTGACATAGCAAGAATACTGTATGAATAAGCGATTAGAAGGGGGAAAGTATATACTGTATAATGTACCAAGCATCCCACAATCCTCTTTCCAAATTGACAAAGAGACAACAATTTTTGTCATTTTTTTATTACCACCAAATTCAAGATGTGATGGCTACAGTTTGATCCCCCTTGTAATATTTAAAACATGGGTGTTCTATGAGGGTGCATTTCCTGTAGCTTTTGTGCAAAAACCTTTTACTTCAAATATTTTTCTCATTCTAGAACTTCTCCACATTGCATGCTTGCTTTCAAGAACCTTATTCAAACAACAGAATACTATGTTCTCAAAAATAGCCAAAGTCTCATCAGCTGTACAGCTAAGTATCTGAACTACAGGTGGTTTATTTCCAGTGGCTGGCTACTAGGGCCTCTGATAATTGATCGATTGATTTTTAAGATTGTGAGTCCTTTGTTACAGGGAATTTTCAAAACTATATAAACTGCTCTGTGAGAATTTCTCTGTTCAAAAGTGGTGTGTGTGTAATCTTCTATGATTCTGTAGAAGTAGAAAGATATCAGAATGTTACATGCAGTGATGGGTAAGCAAAGAAGAAAAGAAGCCATTTTCTAAAGTATTCTACTGACCTGTTGCATGTACTTCCTCTGGCTTGGGATGCATGAGACGGAAGGGGAGTTCCATGCCCACCTCACTTTGGGGAAAGGAAAAGGAGGAGGAAATCCATTACACCTCTCACTAAGCAGTCCCAGCAGTTCCCCACTTCTATCCCTGCAACCATCACTCCAGACCTAACTCTATACCCATAAGACTACTCCAATATTAGAAGTTTTAACAAGAAGTCACAGCTCTCCTTCTCCCCCAAGGCATGTTCTGCCCTACAAGGCTGGGGTGTGCAATCTAAGAGGTGCAGCCCTTGAAATGTGGCAGAAGGTGTCGGAGCATAACCCTTAGAGCTTCTACAGCTACATGCAATTCAAGAGCTGCCCCTTGGTATCCACTGGGTACTCCAAGGGTTTCTGGGCCTTTTAGATCATTAATAGCTTCAATGGCACTCCTATATATGGTTGCTCCTAAGCAACTACTTCGTTGTTTTATTGCTGGGATATGGCCCTGCTTTCCCAGATCCACACATTCAGATCCTACACATATAGGTCACCTCATCCCTACAATGACCAGGCTACAATCAAAGTATCAAGCATACTACTCGGTGGTGGTAGTCTTCCCAAAATTAGAAAAACCTGGCATGTTATGTTAACTTGCAATGTATTTTCCCCTTGTGGATAATACAGCATTTGAGGCTTTAAATCTTGCATTTAGACTATTTGGGAGATGAAAAGTCTTGTGAAAAGATGTAAGGAAAGAGGCTTATTGTAGAGGTCTGAGGGCATGTGACTATCTTTAAGTTCCCATGGCAAATTCAGGTCTATTAAGGGACTGTCAGTCCCATCAAGGTACACACAACAAAACTGGAATTGATGATAAGGTAAGGCAGTAACTGTTCACTCTTCTGCGGGGACATGTACCTTGTATTTTGGGAGAGTTTGACCTAGTCCATGGTGAAAGCTCTAATCAGTTGTATAGCTATTAAACTATGAGGAAACAAGGAAAAGCCCAAACAGAAAGAGAGAGAGAGAGAATCTCAAAGGTTTACCTGGAGGTGAAATCTCCTAGCAGGCTAAGATATAAACAGACACAAAATCCAAAGTTTAATATAGTTCACGTCAGATATTCTCAATCACACCATACAAAATTAGTGTGCCAATCTGATTGAAGCTATTCATGGAGATTTATTTTTCAACTTGATGTATGTTTTCAAATTTTGGGGGGGAGGGGTGCTGTTAAAATTTCCAGGAGTCACCTGAAGACTGATGCTGATTCCTGGAGACTCCAGGACAACTTTGGAGGATTGGCAATCCTGTACAAAATGCAGCTCAAAGAGGCAAAGTGTTAGTCAATGCTGCATCATTCATACACTATATGCCATTCCAACCCCACCACGCTATCATACCTCCTTGATACAACCTTGGCAGCAGTTCTGGTTACTTTACATTAAGAAAGATCATTCCCAGACAAACTTGCCCAGATTCTAAGATCACCTTTAGAAGCCCTGATCCAAGTCTTCCCACCATCTGATGTGAGATGCATGGGGCAAATGTGGCATCCCCCCCTGGAAAGCCCTCTTCCTAAAAGTTTGTATGGTACCATTGTGTAATTTTATGCCAAACTTTTTAATCTCCTGCTTTTTTTATTTCCAATTTTATTTTTAAGAGTTTTTTTTGGGGGGGGGGGGATGCTGCTCTGTGTTCTTTGGCTGAAGTGCAGTTAAATATTATCAACAAAAATTCATGCAAATATTCATCATCCCATTTAGATATTCCACCCTACTAAATAAGAGACAATTATTTAGAATTGCCATGCAATCTGACATTTTTGAGAAGGCAAAGGAATGCTGCATATGACTCCTCCTGATTTAGCAGAAAAGACATTAATGAACACTTGTTGTTATACAATACAGAATGCTTCATTGCTCTTACCCTGAGACAGTGAGCTTCACCTTTAACTTGTAAGCAACCAGGATCCCCAGAACTGCCTTGTCTATTCCATCTTTAATACTGTAGAAGGTAAAAATAGTACGATCAAGATGAGAAACACATACGCAAAACCTTCCCCTGTGGAGTGGAGGCAAAACTTTCCCCTGTCTAGCCAATCCTCTCATTAGCACAACATGTTCCCAAATCCCCATAATCCACTTGATATTCTCCCATTACTAGAAAAGCTTTGTTTAGGAAACTTCCATATAAGATAGACCCAAATGTGAATCCTACTGATTGTTTAGGACACTTATTTTCTCATGGTTAGCAATACATGCAACTAGATAAACTATTCTGTTTCTGACAGTTAGTGGATGCTATTCAAATTGGACTCACATGGTACTGGAGGCCAAGTTGGTATCTTCATCTTTTAGTTTCCCATCCAGTGCTATGCCCCGTTTCTCTCTATTGTTTGCCAGTACAGGCAGTATTGTCATGGTCTTTGTGAGGATGCTGTTTGGCTGCACCTTTTCCCTAGAGTATGCAAGGTAAGAGGATACAGAAAACAAGTTGAGTTCCAATCTGGTAGGACAATCTCTAGCCATCCACTTTCCTATTGACTTTGCAGGAACTAAATCTGAACAGAGATGGAATTTGTGCAGTGAAATAAAGTTTTGAAGTCACTGTCTACTGGGGGGGGGATGTCATGGAAAGGTAGGAATTGGGGTCATTTTACTTTAAATATCAACTGAGATTTTTTTCCCTCTTGACCTGGGATGATTGGGCCTCTGATTGGGAATTGAAGGCACCTCTGAGGCTGAACAGAAGGAAAGGGGGAGTGAGCTGTGTTACTGATAAAACCTCCTACAGTTGGTGGGGAGAGACTGAGCTTGGCGGGGGGGGGGGGGTTTAAAACTATTTAGAATGTATTGTGGGGGGAAGACTTCTTAGTAAAAGATTAATGTTGTTTTTATTCGTCTTGTTAAGAGTCTATGTGTTAATAGAGAATGGCTTGTCAGTATTCTGTACCTTTGTAGTGCTATGTATTTTAAGTATTATTGTAAATAAATTACCCCTTTTTATTATTTGGGAGGATTTCTAGGTTCATCCAGATTAAATCTGTAAGTATTTGGAAGCTGAGAACCCTTATGATCACATGGTGGCCTGCTGTAGTAGAAGGAGGCAGGCGGCATGTGTGATAGGGGGGACTTATTTTTAACAAAATAAGCTATTTAAGAAAGAAAGCAAGAGAAATTGGTCATTTTAACAGAAGTTTGTTAGACCTTATCTCAGCCAAAGAAGAATCAGGAAACCAAATAATGCATAGACATGAACCTACATTTTTGAGTTAGAGCTGGTTAAAGGAATGTAACAGGAAGTAAATTTTTGGGGTAGGGGAGGAAAAAGCATGGCACACTCACTCTGCCTCTTCCAGAGCTACTGTCTTGGTGTAGAAGTCACTGGAGTACAACACCACATTTGCAACTTGTTCCACTGAAGACAGAATGAGATTGGACCAAAATCCATGGAACACAAAACAGAAAATTAGTTGAGAAAACTCTTGTTTTCCTAACCTGTAGGAAAACAAAAAGAGCCAAATGGGGTCTAGGCCATTTCCCAGAATTTTACTCATCCTGCTGGATGATACTATGCATCTGTCATTTCTTTTGTGCTTCTGGGTCCTGTTCCCCCTGCCCCAAATTTATCTCTGACTATGACCTCCTATGCAAAATTGCAGATTAGCAATGCTTTAACTTTGACAAAGTGCATCTAAGGTCATATAAGTAGCAATACCTACACATCTGAGGGCAAGCCTTTTCATACTGCAAACACTGGGTTATGCCCTCCAGCCTCACCATTTCAGACTGCCTCTCAGTACACTCTGAAAGCTATGCTTCTGTCCCCCAAATATTGCTCAGATTTATGGACAAAATCAGTACCTGACACACTGATCTTCTTAACCACTTTCTCAGTGTTGTTGATCACGGTCAATGTGACAGAGATTGGTTCGCCATGATAAAATACCTGGAATGATAGAACTAGTTTAGCAGGAGGACTCTTGTGGACTACATGAACCCAGGCCATGCTCTGGGGTAGATGATACAGCTGCTTGCTGGGGCTAATTTAGTAGCTCTGGGTCAGGTCAGTGCCCAGCTGGGAAACTGTCTAGGACTCTCAAATATAGTGCCGAGTTCCACCATAGATGGATGGCAAGACATAAATACAGGAGAACAGGCAACCACTGCAGACAAACATGGAGACTTTGGGCCTTATCCACATTTCCTGAAATTCAGCAGAAGTCTTTATTTTACTGGCAAGTTCAAGTGTCTCTCAATATGAGCCCACAGTTTTGAATGGATTCAAAGTTTTTGAGTGGCGGGACATAAAGAACAAAATATGGGTGCACAGATCTTAGGGGAGCAGCTGAACCTGTCTTTGAACCAGAGCAATAAGTCTCAAGTGCTGAAAGACCCTTACCTCTTTGCTGAGGCAGGCCTGCAAATGCAAAGGTTTCTTGGAGAGGAAGAACTGCCATGTGGTCTCCGCATGAGGCTGAGGACCTGGCACCTCAG
This sequence comes from Tiliqua scincoides, assembly GCF_035046505.1. NCBI lineage: Eukaryota > Metazoa > Chordata > Lepidosauria > Squamata > Scincidae > Tiliqua > Tiliqua scincoides. The sequence continues at coordinate 194,018,696 of NC_089823.1, forward strand.
GGGCGTGCTGCACCTTGCGGATCAGGAGGCGGACCGAATTTCTGAGAAGTGGAAAACAGGTTGCACCTGTGCCCAAGAGACTGAAGCAGTGGTGACAGTAGAATCTGCAGAGCCAGTTCAGTAGATATGGAGAAAACGGCACTGCTGGGCAGCAGGCAAGTATGGAAGCACCAATAGTAACAACAAGAGTCTTAAGAGATGTGCAGATAGGAAGCAGCAGTGCCTCTCCTTCTTCATGTGCCTGCAAGTCTGAACCTGAATATTGTTTTATTTATATGCTGCCTCTCTCAATAGACTCAAGGCAGTCTACATAGGCAGGCTGAACATAAATCCATTGTTCAGCAAGACATTTACAAGTATAATTTCATGAGACCATCTCATAGAACCTCCATTTCTTCAGGCGCCTCTCTTCACAGTGCAGTCAACATCCTGGCTGTACAGCTCTTGCCCTTTTCAAGCTCTCACTGGTAGCTGCAAGCCAAACTTCAGACCGGCTTCTCAAGGATGTTACCCCTTTTTTTGCCTGCTAACTCCTCCTCACTCCACTCATCCACACAGACAGCAGCCTTAGTGTCCCATTCAAGCAATGGATCCTACTTAGCTTTTTCAGATAATGCAACAGCTCAGCCTCCAGACCACACTTCCTTCCCATATCTGCTTTAAATCGCCCAGCAAAAGTGGCAGTAGGTATCTGTTTCTGAAGATTGATCCACTTTACAATCCTGAAAAGCTGACATTCTTGGATTTACAGTGCAGTCCTATACATGTTTACTCAGAAGAATGTCCTATCTTATTCAATGAGGCTTATCCCCTAGTAAGTGCACTCAATACTGCAGCCCTAAACATAACTATGGATTTCAGTGGATTAAGAGGCTCCTCTTAATATGATCACAGCTTGTGCTGTTAACTACTTTTCTAGTAATATGTTCTGGGCCAGTTAGACTTTCCTGGGCAAACAAAGGACAGCCCAAGAAAGGCAGAACAATAAAAAAAGAGGGAAAATGTTATGTTTAATGTTTCTAAATCTTTTTGCGGTTTTTGCTCACATACTCAAAAGGAGTCAACAACAGACAAAAGAAGCCACAACAAAATCAATAATATGTTTTGTGACCATCCAGTGTTGAATCTGCATGAAAGTCTTAAACAGAGAATTGACTAATGGATATTGTTATTTAAGTTCCTCCTCCTCTCCTATCCAATGCCCATCAAAACAAATTTGATTTGTTACCTCTTGAGAATTCTGTCTTCCACATTTTCTGCAGAGAAAGCTTTGACCTCAAAATCTACTCCACAGCACTGGAAAAGATGGGGAGTGAAGTAGATGAAAGAATAGATTATAGTTGCTTGGTATACTCCATTTTGGTATCAAAAAACCCAACACTGCTCAATGGGACAATCAATATCAGTTACATGTGTCACAAATTGGTACAGACTTTTCCCATTCACACAGGTGCCCAAGCCATTCTCTACTAGAAATGTTCTGCCCCTCCCCCCCATCTCTGCCCAAGGTTCTGGGAACCTTATGCAAGAGTCCCTATTAGAGGGCCTTCTTAAAGGAAAAAAGAAGAGATGTCCAAGAAGAAGACCAACCAATTGTGCCCAATTGGTCTTCTATCCTTGCATGTCACCAGAGTCTTCTGTATGATAGAGAGAACTTTAGGGTCACCTAATCTTTCACTTGGTTCTGGGTGTCTTGAGAGATCAGAAGCTTGGCCAGGCTTAATTGTGCAGCCCCAGACCTTTGGGCAAAGTCAGAACCCTTTACTTTGCTCCAGTGGCCTCAGTCTTTAGAGGCCAAGGACCCACAGTCAAGTCTTCAGGGTAGATGCTTAGAAATGCCCTGAGAAAGCATTTGTCCTCTGCGTTGGTCCTTACACTCCTCTCAAACCAGAGAATCCTAATCACTGAATTTTATCATTAGACTGCTTTCTTAGTAAATATATTAAATTTTATCCTCTCACCTTTCCAACATCATGAGGAGCTGGCTGTAGGGAGACTGAGCAAGGCAGGGAGTCTGGAAACTGCAAGGAAGACACGATACTGGTCATTTTAACCATAGAGTCAGCACCTGCTAGACAAGTTTCATGCTTGAGGAAGATGCTACATAACAGCCCTGGAGAATGCAAAAGGGACTCAGCAAATACCCAAACCTGACTCACACCACTCTCCAGAGTTCTTCTTCCAAACTACACAGAATCTTTAATGTGTCATTAGCCTGAATGAGCATAGTTATTCTTCACAAATAGCTATGGGGGGGGGGAACCATATGGAACTGAGGGGGATTTTAACTCTTTGGCCCTGCCACTCTCGATGCTGATTGAGCCCAACTGCTGGTTGCTCTGAGAGAAATGCTTCCATTTGCATTAACTTAGAATGTCGTCCTGGGGCAAATGGTAGTTGCAGGCGTATAATGGGTCAGAATGTATGTAAAATGTCTGCTTACGTTAACACACAACAGTCCATTTTCTACTAACCCCCATAACAAACTCTGAAACCCAGTACAGAATCCAGAAAAGTACTTACAGTTAAAATGAAGGGATATGCATTTCCCCCCAGTTTATTCAGCAGGCATTCTTGCAAACTGGAAAGTGGTCTTTGTTTGTCCAGTGGTGGGTACACTTGTACCCTAGAGACATACAGGTCCTTTCGGAAAGTCAGGCCCATAATATCAATATCTTCTTGCCCATATCGAAAAGCACAAGTAAGCATCACGTACACTGGGAGAACACACAGGGAAGACGTTAAGAACATTGCACGTGGCCAGCCATAAGTATCATCCACTTATGCAGATGGTCTGTGCTTAGATACCTGAGAGTCACCACTTACAAGCTGAGACCACATTAATTTATTTTAAAAATAGCCAAAGAAAAAGCTGGGTGCTGGCTAACAAAAGGCAAACTGGAAAAAAAAGGCAGGTTCATTGTTAGTTGTAATCACAACTATCTGGCAGGATAGACAGATGTGCAAACTTCTGGCCCCATTTGAAATCAATCTAACCTCCATATTCATTCCTGAGTTAGATACTATCCTGAGTTGAATACTATCCTATCTCAAATTTTCCCCATGAGGGAAGTTAACTGAGATTGTGTCCACTCTTCTTTTATTCTAGAAAGCACTCTGGTTTCTCAAATTCCTAACAGGCTGGCTTTTAATCTGAATTTGATTCTATATGTATGTAGCCTTGGGCAAGGATAGACAGTGGTTCCTGTTCTGTTCTTTTAGTGATCTTCCTACATTTTGCAAGCACTTTTGGTAATGGGTTTGTTGGTGACAACTGTTAACCTTAGCGGGGGTTCTTGGATCTCAGGTGTTGACTACCAGAAATGTGCAGGGGCATGCATCGCTGGCCCAGCCATGCAATATGATGCAGCTTGTATCAAGGCAGGTGGTGGGAGGAGCAGCTGATCTGGGGTGCCTTTCACCCCAAGTCTCCTGCTGCTTCCTTCCAGACCACCATGGATGCAAGCAAGCCACAATAATCTGCCCCTGCTCAATAAATGTGAGAGGGAATTAGATCATCCCCTTCCCTCTCTGTGCTCCATCCTCACATAGAATTTAAAATTTAAAGGGAATATCTCCCTTTTAATATAGTGCAAGAAAGGAGCACTTTGCTACTCCCTCCCCTCACTCCATTCTTGTGTGGTGTGAATGGCTGGACATTCATTCCCATTTAGCAGAACATTAATGCTGAAGCACAGATCTCTAACACAGTGATTAAGCCATCTAACCTTTTTTTGTCTTGACAATATCAGGATCCACCAATACCACACCATCTACAGAAGAAAGAGCAAAGCAATAATAATAATAATAATAATAAATGAACCTAGGGCATTAAATACACAAGCAAAAGATGCAGCAACCACCTTGAACTTACCTACTTGTTCCACATCATCTACATGGTCAATGAAGTCTCGCTTTCCCAGATAGATAGTAACCTGTAAGGATGGAGTAAATCATGGACAAGTCTATTGGGCATGCTTATGTATAACCTCTAAGTTTCAAGGTGGTATTTCTTTGAAAAGTAATTGTTGGGGAAAAGCAGCAGGGAATGGCTTTTGCTATCTGTTTCCCAGGAGCATCTGGCTAGCCACTGCTGGAAACAGGATGCTTGATCCAAGTGGGCTCCCATGTTCGCAGCATAAGACAAGACCCTGACGTAAAGACACCCAATTACTTATAGTGTTCATCTCAAGGGCGTTATATGGTTATAGCTAATACCAAACTTTTAGGGACAGACCAGACTGTTCAAGCAGAGTTCTTAAAAGTGTAGTGGAACCAGCAAAGCAAAGGAAGCACCTGTTGTTCTGTTATGTAGAAAAGCACAGTTTGGCAGGTGCTGTTTGGCCAAGGTGGTTTACACAACTGACAAGTCAATGACAGCACATTTTTACTGGACTGACTTGAGACAAGCTTGTTGTCTTTTTTAAAAGGCAATTCACTATCGGGGGCCCATCACTGAAAGGTAAAATGATAGATGGATCCCAGCCCATACCTCTTATTGGGCTACTTACAGCTTTGTCACGAGATATTTTCTTGTAGATAACATGGCTTTGAGGGGGCACAGCATTCTTCACAGAAATTTGGGACACTGAGACCATCTTTGTAGTTTCAGGGCAACTCATCTGTGAAATTTTCCTGCATCAAGAAATCACAAGACCAGCATCCGACAGAATGAAGAAAAGCTGAAGATTTGAAAACAATCAATTGGATTCTAAGAACTGTGAGAGGAGTTTTGTTCAGGGAAAGGGGGTACTATTTCCTCCCTCCCATTGTAGATTCCCCCCCCAAGCCATTTTGAGGACTAAGGGACTTTAGGGGAATTGTGTGGCATGGGGGGAGAGGACAGCTAGAGGAGGCAACTGGCATAATAAGCCCCCCCCCATGAGCAAATGTGTTTTCTGCTCACAAAAACAACCCTTGGCAACCAATTCACTGATTACTTATATTTTCATTCGCATTAAATATCTTGCATAATGGACTTGCCAACTTATTAAGTCCCAGACCAAGTAGTACTAACCCACCTGCTTGCTGCTAGTGATTGATTTAGGCTGCTTACTGACTAACAAGTCCTTTCTTGGACTGCTGCTTTCCCAGCTAAAACTGGGAGGGATTGCCAGGGTCACTACTGATTGAAAGCAATTCCCCCAAAGCAAGAGCTCTTTCCTGGTGATGTCATCTGGCAGGATCCCTCCAGCCATGACTGCACTCCTCTAAATATAATAATAGTCTTGAAAGATCCTTTATACACTTAGTTCCAACAAAGCAATCAATGTTTTAGAAGATATCAGTTGGAATTAGGCAGCTAATTCCTATATAGCACTTTGATAATTTAATATGGGGAAAAGCCACAAGAGTACATAGAGGACCCTGGCTAATTATATACCTGGCTATCCTCTCTAAATAATTTGGTTTTACTTATGATAAGGTGAGTTACCATCAGTATCAATGGTACTTAGTGTGGATAAGAATGACATTTTGGTTGGCAACCTTCAGTCTCTAAAGACTATGGTATAAGCCTACAGCACCTGGTATTCCCAAGTGGTCTCCCATCCAAGTACTAACCAGGCCTGACCCTGCTTAGCTTCCGAGATCAGGCATCTGCAGGGTAACAGTTGCTTTAATATGTTTAAATAAGATACAGATGACCCACACCCAGTTCCCAACTTTTCAAGTGTTTGATTGAATCATCAGTAAACTGAAGTGATATGGCAGCAACAGTTGAATGTGACACTGAATGAGACTGAGCTGGGTGCACATATCTGTCCTGTTAGTTCTGATGGGTGTCTGATCCATAAGTCAGTAAACTAAAACTTACTGAATTAAAGTTGATTTAGTCCCATAGAAGGCAATAGCATGAAGGCTGCAAATCCTATGCACCCTTTCCTGGGAGTAAGACTCACTGAACACATTGAGACTTACTTCTGAGTAGACATGCACAGGATCCTGTTGTAAGACTCCCTGATTCCAACCATACCGCTACTATTGATTCATAAGAGAAATTTACTTCTGGCTAACATGCTTGATATTGGGAATCAACCTCTGTTCAAATACTTCAGGTTAGATAGGTTAACACAGTGAGGTCACATTGTTTTTCCTTTCTCCTTTGAACTGATGTTCCTAAGAGTTAAATTTAAGGATTTATACTTATCACCATTAAACAGAATACCAATAGAAATTCTGACTGCACTAGAAGAATTAAAATTCAATTATAACAGATTGCAGAACCTTGTTGGCACAACACTGGTTAACAGACAGTCTTGTAGTGAGCACTATCAAAATGTGAACTCGTGTTTTTACAGGAAATAACATGCATTGCGCATAGTTACACCACACTATGTAATTCTTTCATTTAAAAGCTGTTGAGACAATATAAATGTCATTATTAGAAATACTTCCCAGATTAACAACACTGTTTTTCCCTTTGAACAAAAACTGTATGGCCATTCTGGCAGACATGAATAAGAACTAAAGTCTTTCCCCTTTCACCCACCTGAGACATATAATTCAAGAATGACCTGTCAGTATATTTGTGAAGCTATGAATATAGATAAAAACTAAAATACAAAAAATTAGGTTACCTTCTCTCAAGATGAAAGGAGCATTCAAGATTTGCTGCACCAAAGAAAGCAGGAGTAAGAAATTTGCAAGAGATTACCTGTATATTTGTTTATGATCACATGCATGTTTGTTTAGCAATTAGTCCAACTGAATTCAATGGGTTTACTCCAAAGTAGGAACATGGCCAAATACCTACCAGTGTTCCAAAGGCCCAGCAGCAGAGGGGAAGAGAGTGTTGCAGAAGTAAAAATAAAGAAATAAAATGAAGACCTCACCTAACTCAATAAACAAGGCTGCATAATCCAGGCAGACTGGATGCACTTGGCTTTCCTTTCTGCAGGGACATTAAGCATTAGCTCCTTTGGAGGCCAGGATGGCAATTTGTAGCAGGTCTAAACACGAGATTTGGGTGCTTAGCAGCCAAAGTTTCCAACAATGAATCCAAATTCAGAGCCAGGTGATTAGACTTGGGATTATCAGACTGGAAACTGGTGAGATCAGCGATGCTGGGTATTATCTAAGGGACCTCAGTTCAAAGATGTCAAGCTTCCAGGTTTCACAATACACAGAGACAACACAGACGATTTAGCAAGGAGGTTACTGAAAGCAGCTTTGTTGTAAACCTCTTTCTCCATCCTTACTAGGGCTGAGAATCACCCCAGTGGTCTAATGAGCTCAAGATAAAGCACGGTGTGCCATTTGTTTTGTAAAGCGTCGTTGCAAACACATCCGAATACTGTAAAACGCAACCATGTTACAGAACTGTGCGTGCATCACCAAAGGCTACTGTCTCTCCCAAACAAAAATTCATGCCATTAGAAAAGCGTGGATGTTTAGCCATTCTTTGGAATGCTAGCAAAATGTCTGCCTTTGTGACAGGCAGGCAGGTGCAATAACCTCAAATCTCTAAATTATCCTGGCTGTGAGGAGAGGCAGGAGAGCAATCAGGCTCAGGATTGCAAGGAAGTTTAAACACTGGCTTCATTCACCCTTGAAGCAAAAACAAATTAAAGGGAATATGGCTCAGAGTCTTTGGAACAGAGGGAAACAGAAACACATCAACAAACTGAACAATTAGCTACCAAATGGTCCCAGTGAAAAACAGACAAACAAACAGAAAGATTACATATGTTTGCAGTCAACTGAATTGATGCAGCCCAACATACCTCTCAGTGGAAATATGCCTGTTATTTTCTCAGTTGCAGTAACCCCAAAGATGCTGCCAGGATCACACAGGCAGTCTCTGCAAAAAAAAAAAAAAATGTTCCAGATCTTTCCCCCACTGGTTAGTGTTTTTCAATCTTCTGCAGATGCAAATTCCACACAGTTCCTTTAACCCAAGCCCATACTCGGTTAGACTTACCTGCTTCACTTCCTGTCCTCCTGCCATTTATTGCACTCCTCTTCTTTCTCCTTCTCCACAGCCCTTATTACGCCTTTAGTGCTCCCCAACAGTCCTTTTTATCAACAGGGTTGAGAAGTAAGTGAAATGTACTAAGATGCCTCCCCTGCCCGAATGTAATGAATTCATAGTGCTAAATGATGCCGCTATGTCTAAAATATGAACAAGCAGGTCAAATCATGCATGTAAAACAAACCTGAGGCCCAAGAATTGCAATACTTTCTGAAATCTGATAATTCCTTTGGAATTGCCAACTTTGAGAAAGATTTAGAGCAATTCTATCATTCAAAGCAAACCAAAATTATAGCTCAGCAGGCTGGATGCGGCTGTCACACATTGGATCTTTCATGCTGTTATGGTAGATCTGCCTGAAGGCAACAAGAGCCCTGGGAAAATGTTTCAGATCAAATGAGCTGGATATCGGAATGTGAAACTCACTTTGACCCTGCATTGCTTTCGTTGACCAGCACACAATAAAGAAGAGCCGAAGGCAGTCACTTATATGATTGTAGTGGCTAGAGAATATTACAAGCTAGATATTGGAAACTGAACAAGGTCTATGGGACTATGTAGTGACGTCAAAAATACCACGTTAGGGACAAGTGAATGAAGGAAGACACAAACGTGAGATGTTTTATCATAATTGACACTGTACAGGTTTGTTAAATGACAAAATTACATATAAATACTGTTGGAAATGTCTTGTGTTGTATAGTAGGAAAATATTACGTTAACTTAGGTATGAATGCATGAATACCCACACCCAGACAGTCTCTAGGTGTAGGCATTGCATTTATATGGAGAAGACAACCTGCCTGTACATCTTAAAAGTTTGGAGAGAAAAGAGTGCAATCCATCAATTCACATCTGAAACACAATGCAACCTTCTATGGCAGTGGTTCTCACACTTTTAGCACCGGGACCCACATTTTAGAATGAGAATCTGTCAGGACCCACCGGATGTGATCTCATGACCAGAAGTGATATTGTCATCAGGGAAATTTTTCACGATCCTAGGCTGCAATCCTACCCACACTTACCCAGGAGTAAGTCCATTGACTATCATTGGTCAAACATATACATAGTAACCTGTTCAAAGTACAGATTGCTAACATTTCCCCAAATGCAGTCACATACCATGGTAGCATCAAGTGTAATATATTCAAAATAAAATATTGATATGAATGGGGACCAACCTGAAATTGGCTCACGACCCACCTAGTAGGTCCTGACCCACAGTTTGAGAAACACTGTTCTATGAGATTCTTACTGGTAGAATGCAGGTTTGCTCCTACTGCAAGTTAATTTGCTTCATTGGAGGAAAACGGTAGTCATTAACTTATACAGCAGAAAGTAAAGGGGAATTATTGGGGTAATCATTCCCCCTTTCCAGGGGTTTAGATTTATGTCTACTTCCAGGATGCTATAATTTCCCCCTATTAGATGCATTAATTTAATTCACTATTACATACATTAACAAGACAAGAAACCTTTATTGGCATATTTATTATATACATTGCCCCATTGAACTCAATGTAAGCCACTGAAAATGGAGCTAACATATAGCTCCAAGCTTAGGTGCCTTTCCTTGCCATGCTAGACTACAACCCCCAACGTGCAACAGAACCCAGGAACTAGCTTTTCTTAATATATTTTGGGAGTAATATAGAGTAGCAGCAAGACTGTCTTTGCTCAACTGTTAAAGCTAAAAGGCTTTTTGAACAAACTATAGTTTCCTTAATATGATATATCTATCAGCTTGTCCACAGTCTACAAGATTGCAACCATTAATAAAGATCAATAAGTCACTGGACCCAGATGGCATTCACCCAAGAGTTATTAAGGAACTGAAGAATGAAGTTGCTGATCTCTCAACTATAGTAGGCAACTTGTCCCTTAAAACCGCCACAGTGCCAGAGGATTGGAGGATAGCAAATGTCATGCCTCTTTAAAAAAGGAAGGAGAGAGGACCTGGAAAACTACAGGCCAGTCAGCCCAACATCTGTTAGAAAGCCTCATTAAAGATAAAATCTGAAACTTATAGAACAAGCCTTGCTAAGGGAGAATCAGCATGGCTTCTGTAAGGCTAAGTCTTGCCTCAGGAACCTTTTAGAATTATTTGAAAAGGTCAACAGGAGATGCAAATGCAAATGCAGGAGAACCCATGGATATATCTGGATTTTCAGAAGATATTTGATACAGTCCCTCACCAAAGGCTGCTGAGAAGACTTCACAGTCAGGAAAAAAGAGGGCAATTCTCTTATGGGTTAATTGGTTGAGGGCCAGGAAACAGAGAGTGGGGGTAAATGGCAATTTTCACACTGAGGTGTGAAAAGCAGTGTGTGCCAGGGATCTGTCTTGAGACCAGTGCTTTCCAACTTGTTCATAAATGACCTGAAGACAAAGATTAAGCAGTGAGGTGGCCAAGTTTAGTGGATGACACTAAACTTTTCTGGGTCGTGATGACCAGAAGGGATTGTGAAGCGTTCCAGAAGGATTTCTCCAAACTGGGAGAATGGTCAGCAAACTGGCAAGTGCATTTCAATATATATTGCCTGGTTCCAACATGCATGGCTCTTCTCAGCTCAATGTGCCTTCAATCAGGAGCCTAATTTACTAAAATAAGAAAGGAACATATCTTGTTTCTAGTGTTTGTAACTGCTCAAGACCGCAAGATATTACAGGGAGCAAAAAGAGGGAACAGAGGCTGGATTTAATTCACTATACTGTGGAATAACAAGAAATATGAAAAGGCATTAAGTGAAGAATCTTAAAAAGCAATCAAATATTGGTTACTAAATAGGACGATAACTCTGATGAATACATTCAAGTCTTTTTATCCATCTTTTGTTGGCTGAACAAGTATCACCACTTTAAACTAACAGAGTGTCTTGCCTTTTATTTTGTAGGAAGTCATCAAGGTGGTTAAAAAAGCATCTCTTTTCATGCTTGATATACTAAACACATTTAATAATTGAAGCTGCTTCTAGAATAGTTCTTGCAATGTCACTTCCCAAGGGAGAATGCCTCTTTTATTTTTTTATTTGATTTGTATTCTGCCTTTCTCCCCGAAGGGCACCCAAAGGCACTTGACACCTGTCGGGGAGTTTCTATTGTCTGTAGCAGGGATGTCCAAACTTTTTGGCAGGAGGGCCACATCATCTCTGACACTGTACCAGGGGCTGGGAAAAAAATTAATTTACATTTCAAATTTGAAGAATTTACATAAATGAATATATTAGATATGGAACTTACACGAATGAATGAGGGTCTTGCGATAGCTCAAGGCCTATAAAAGCCCTTGCACAAAGCAAGGCCAGCCTTTCCTTTGCTGCCACTGCTGTTTTGCAGATGTGAAACAGCAAGCAGCAGAGGGAGCCCTCATCCCACAGCTCATGCGAAAGGTCAAACAGTCACCCTCACACTGACAGTAGTTGTGTTTGGTCAGCATGGGCTCCAGCAAGTCTCCGGAGGGCCAGAAGTACATTGGAGACTGGGGGCTCCCCGCAGGCCAGACTGGGAGTCCCTGGGGGCCACAAATAGCCTTTAGGCCAGGGTCTGGGCACCCCTGTTCTATAGACTTCATTCACTCTCTTAAATTGATCTCAGGGCTTGATTACAATTAATTAGTAATGCACATAATTCATCCCCATTCAAGCTGAGCTGTACCACCAAATCAGAAAATCTGCCAATTTGTACTCTCTCAAAAGCAAAAGACCCATTTCCTCATTAGCGGGGTAGAATCCTATGTCTCTTTCACTGAAAGCTCTCAGGCTTCATTCATGTAACATTCGTACTATTTTAGTATAATACATGGCATCTCTCTTACATAACCACCTCTGCCACGCCAGTCTGCACTGCTCTTCTCCTTTGGAACCTAGTTGTAATCCTTTGGTAATCTTTCATCCCACTGATTCAGCATTAGGAAAAGTCTTGGGTATTTGCTATATCCCCACCCTGCCTCAAGGTCAGTAGTGCACAGGAAAAGTATTTTCTCAATCAGGGTATATAGATGTCAAACATTTGGTTACCTGAGCCATTGCGATTCCACAAAATATAGATTTTTTTCCCAAGAATATAACCATAATCTTAGTAGATTTTTCCAATATGGTCACAGTTCTATTTAATAAACACAAGGAAAGGTTCACAGAAAGAACTCGGTTCACAGGGCTTCTCTGTCTAGGCTTTTTTGAGGCAGACAGATTTGATTCTTAAATTTCAAGCACAGACCAGGTTAATAGAATTTTCACCATGATATGCCAGTCATCTTCAGTCCCCATGTTCCTTCTCCCTCTGAGCAGTCCCTTGCCACATTTTCCATGCTGTCTTACTGCTAGTACATGTCTGATTGGAGAAAGCAATGACAGGTATGAAAGAACTTTTCAGGCCAGCTCAGGTTTCCCTCCTTCCCACTTTACCTGAAAGCCTGTGATTCCCCACTCCCCTGGCTCTCTCTCAGTATTGTTCTATGGTTCACTGTGCAACTGAGAAAGGGAAAAAAAAACCTTGTGGTTGAAAGTTTGGCACCACTCTGCTTCTCATAAGCAAAGCCCTGCTGGTTCAGGCCAAGGACCCATATCCTTTGCTGGGCAAAGAGGCACCTTTCAAAAGTGGTGTCCTCTTAGACTTGCAGGAGAAGAACTCTCCCCTTTTTACGATTGTGAGCACTATGGGGACACAGAGTCATTTATAGATTTTACTATTTTGTTTTTAACTGTTTTGTTAACTACTTCCGTTGAAAAGCGGTATATATTCTTAATAATATTCTCCAGTATCCTGTTTCCCACTGCAATCCACCAGCTGCTTCCAGGAAGCCCAAAAGCAGGAGGGAAATTTATAGTTCTCTTCCATCATTGTTTCCCTGCAAGTGGTATTCAGAGGCAGACTGTTGTTGAACCTGCATAGCCATCATGGTTAGTAGCCATTGGCAGACCTGTTTTCAATAAATTTGTCCAATTCCCTTTTAAAGTCATCTAAGCTTATGATAATCACATCTTGTGGAAATGAGTTCCACAAACTATGCCATGTGTGAAAAAATACCTAATTTCATCTATCCTAAATCTCCTACCAATCATTTTCATTGGATGACCACTGGATCTAGTATTGTGAGAGAAGAAAAAAGTCTTTCCACACTATGCATAATTTTATGTCTCAATCATGTTACCCCTTAATTGCCTATTTTCACTAAAAAGCCCAGAATGCTATAGCCTTACCTCATAAAGAAGGTGTTCCAGCCCTCTGATCACTTTGGTCACCTTTTGCACCTTTACCAGATCTACAATAACTTTCTTGATATTTAGGAGCCAGAACACTACACAATATTCCAAATGTAGTTGCACCAGAGGGGCAATATAATATTAGCAGTTCTATTCTCACTTCTTCCCAATGACCTCTAGTGTGGAATTTTCACTGAGCTATCCACCACAATCCCAAGATTTCTTTCCTGGTTTGTCACTGACAACTTAGGCCTCAGTGCATATGAGGTTGGAATTTTATGCCCCAATTACCATCCCATTCTACTTACTGACATTGAATGGGCAACCAAATGGCAAAGCAGTTCACTCAGCTTGGAGATCCTTTTGAAACTCTTCACAACCTTGCTTAGCTTTAACCACTCTAAATAGTTGTGTCATCTGCAATTGGCAATGGACTCAACAGACATTGGAGAAGAGCAAGGGACCTTCAAAGCTGGTTTATCCACACATTAGCCACATGATGAGAGTCTATAGCAGCAAAAATGGTTGCAAACATAGCTTTTCAAGAGTTCATCCTTTCCAGTCTTAACATTCCCTTCCACCTACAATTGTCATGCATGGAATTTCTAGTATTGAGCCCATTCATCTGGTCTGCCCATGTCCACACTGCTGCACTTATAGCTGGGGATGCTATGGTTAAAAAAAATGTACCCAACACACTCTGTTAGCCACTTAGGTCTATTTGAAAATGAAGCTGATTGTGGCTTTTTTCCAATCTGTAATGAGAATATTATAGATAGAAGGATCAGTTATACACAGTTGATACTGATATAAAGCCAAGTGGACCAGGGATGGGGGATAGTATGAATCTGGGGAGCATACTCCAGGTCATGTGCGCATCACTGTCCATTTCAGCAGAGGATTGTTGCTCGTTACTGTTAATCATTTGATATCCTGTCTGTGGAATGGGTGTAAGGAGGAGTTAGAAAAGATAAGCCAAGAGGGAATAAGTGTAAAATCTGACAAGCCACCTGGAATACATGACATTTGTGTCCATGCCTGCAATACATTCAAAGTATGCCTCTCCTTCCCAGTACATGAAGAACTCATTTGAGCCATTGCCCTCCTTACTGGCAAAGTCTCTGCCACAATGCTAGGTTAGGCCATAACACTTACTTAGGGGAAAGAACTGGAGGCACCACCTTGCAGCTTAAAGCTTACACAGGAGGAAGAGGCAGTGCCACGCAGCAGGAGACGAAGCGTAAAAACTTTTCGACCTGTTTTGCAACCCCCAAAATAGGACCTACAAGCCACAACAGGACCTGGGGAGCCTTCAATCTGCTTTCTTCAATTCCTTCACCCACTCCACTTGCCCACATCCAAACTGGATAAAAGAACAAAGGAAGGGAAAGCACTCGTTTAGAAGCAGGACACAGGTTTATTTATAATCAGTCAAGTACTAGTGGGCGGATTAATACAATAAATAAGATTTGTACTGTGCATGTCCTGTTTTTCTCTGCAGAAGATGTCAAAATAAAGGGGGCTGTTACTGAAAACCCCAGATACAAAGAATTCCTGCTCACCTCTGCCTTTCAATACAAAACACACTTCCCCACAAAACAAGCTTAGGAAGGAAGTAAAATTAAAGTGCAAATTAAAAGGCAATACAGTGCTGGTGGCTTGTCTCAAGGCCCACTGGATGCGGATAAGTGTTTGGCTGGACAATGCTGAGCGCCACGTTGGTTCTTTCCAAACCATATTGTGCACTGGAATGCCGGGGATACAGAACAAGCCTGCTCCATGGCAGAGGGACAGCTCCAACAGAGAGAGAATATTGCACATGTATTCAGAGGCAATTGATCTGGATTTGCCAGCACCAGAACATTTACATTCAGATCTCTGTTTTTCCCCCTTTGCACCTCCATGCTTGAGAGGCTCCAGTACAGAAGGTCGGACAGATAGCAGAAGTAACCATGTATTTGGTTTTAGTGCTGAAATCATGCTTGTAATACATTCTTCATCACAACAGCAGCACTTCTCCCTCTTAACCACAATTAAAACCCAAAACAAACTGGGTCAAACTAAAATGCTTCTGTACCCTTAACTGCCTTTGAAGGATGCAGCACCTCTGAAGAGCAAACAATTCCTTCTATTACAGGCCAAGCTGATGCAGGGTGCTGTGATTTTGTAAGTGATAGAGGCTTTGTGGACACAACTGCCAAAGTCATGAGCTGGTTCAAGTAGGATTATAGTCGAGACCCCACCCTTACTAATGCTTCAGGATCCCTCACCTCATATCTTAGGTAATCCACAGAAGAGAACACAGGTGACAGTACATGCATAACATCAGGATACACAGGAACTTTGCTAAAAGACTCCAAAGCTTGAGTGTTGTAGTATGAAACTGTTTAAAGAATTGTTTGGCACTGCTGTGTGGGGTGAGAACTCTTGCACAGATGGTCTTAAGAGACTATTGGTTCTTCACCCAATGCAGCCAAACCTTTAAGGAGGCTGAATGCCAGCAACGTACTCAGACAGGAAGGGCTTTTCTTCCTCAGTTGCTGCATTGGGAATTCTTTCCTAGAGCCAAGCTTGCACTCTCCGCAGAAGGCTGTAGACTGGAGCCAGACTTGGAACTTCCATCCTGTCCAGACACACACTGACCATTGACCTCCCATGCAGGTTTCTGGCATGCCAGTTTTGGAGCTTTAAGATCAAAACTCAGACCACAGTACAGCCTTGTTTCCTTTGTCCACGCTGACCACATGCGCTCCAGAGGGTGACCACGCCACAGCATTGATCGAGTTGCTGAAACAAAGCATAAAACCAGATCACACATGCTAGATACCAGAAATACTTTGAAGTACACTGAATCTGGGTTAAAGGAGGACATGAGATCAAATCTCAAGGAAGCTATACAGAGGACCCCTCACATCCAGATCCCATACCTGCAGTTTCACTTATCCATGGATTGGGTGTGTGGCCCCCCAGCGCATGCCCCCTCCAGAGACAAGGAGAGCTCCACTCCCCGTGACTCCAGAGGGTCCTCTGAGCCTAGCAGAGGTCATGAACAGTCATCTGCAGCCTCTGCCAGGCTCAGACTGAGCCTTAGAGGCAAAAAAATGTCACTTCTGGTTTTTTCATAAGGACTCTAGAGGGTCCTCTGAACCTAACAGAGGTCATGGACCTCTGCTGGGATCAGAGGACCCTCTGGAGTCATGGGGGGTGGAGCTCCCCTCGCCTCCAGTGGCTGGGGAGGTTCTGGAATGGCACCTCCCTGGATATGGGGGCACGCCTGTATTTAGGGCAATTATGTTGTTGCCTCCTTCAGTCACTGAAGTTTGTGTTCAAGGATCAAATATTTCATTTCTGATATACTGTATAAGTCAGTTAGCCTGCCACAAAGGGAACCTACAATTTCAGCACACAAGGACTTCAGCATTCTCATGGTATTTTCAACATTTTCAATTTCTCTCTCACTTGTGGGTTCGTGGGGGATCGCTAGGCACTGAACAATGAGTTGCCTCAGTTATCTTTCCTTACCTGTGATGTTTGGAGAGTACCTTCTCCACTTTTCCGGTAAGCACATTCCAAATATAGAGGGACCCGTCTGCTGAGCCAGCCACCACATAATTTCCATCAGGGCTGAAAAATCATAGATTAGGGTAAGAGGAGAAAAAGGTATTTCATTTTGAGACTTATTTCCTCTATCAATATACCAACCTCCACTACTAATGCATATTGTGTCCACAATGTAAAGTTACCACAGAAGCCTGCTTCTGGGAGGCTTCGAATATAGATCAGATGCAAGATTTAAAGCGGTTACAGCTTCAAGTCACAAGCTCAGTGAGCAGAAAGTATTTTTTCCAGGACCAGATCCAGAAAGGTCATAGTCATAGTTTCAACACAAACTACAGCAGACCAATGGCTGACAAGGGTGCCAGCACAGGCATTTTCCAGACTGTGTGATGGGGAAACAGCCAGGGAGTGACAATAGCACAAATCTGTTGTCAAATATTTGTTATTTCCAAAATTCTGTTCCGAGAGCATCTGCTTGCCTAACTGGAAGACAAAATGTCAGTCGATAGATTCTCCTCTGGAATGGTGGGTATTTTCCTCTCAACCAGTGGGGGAGGAGAATAGTCAACCACAGTGCAATGCAAAGTTGGTGCTGAATTATTTCCTACTTGTCTGAAGTAGTAAGAAAAATGTAATCCAAGTAAGGCAGACACCTCCTAACACTGCAAGTTAGCTAGAGGGTACAAGAATCATACATTTTTTGTTTTGAAGCCCTGTATAAAGAAGAGCTCCAAGCAAGTCCACTAATGAGACACTCCTCATCTAAAAACCCTTCTTGGCAATTACGAGGGTTGCCCAGAAAGTAATGCACCACATTTTTTTTCTCAGCCTACAGTAATGGTACGAATGCGAAACTTTAGATATACATTATTTGAATTTTCAGGAGTGCGCACACAAATTTTTGGGTTCTTCAGACAGATAGCGTAGCTGCAGCAGTGTTTCGAAATGGCGTCTATAAGTGATGTATGTTACAAGCAGCGTGTCGTCATTGAATTTCTCACTGCGGAGAAAGAAACTGTTGGGAACATTCACAAATGTTTGTGTACAGTTTATGGAGAATCTGCAGTCGACAGAAGTACAGTTAGTCGCTGGGCACAGAGGGTGAGGCCATTAGAAGGCGGTTCGGCAGAGCTCCAAGATTTGCAGCGTTCGGGGCGGCCATCCACGGCTGTCACACCTGACAAGACGCAGCTTGCTGATGTGCTCATTCGCGAGGACCGATGCATAATGACTAGGCAGTTGGCGCTGAAGCTGTCAATCAGCAAAGGAAGTGTGGATGCAATCATCCGTGCTCTTGATTACTCAAAAGTGTGTGCACGATGGGTTCCGCGCTGTCTTACGGTGGACCACAAATCTCTCAGAAAAAACATTTCTTCTGAGTTGCTGAAACATTTTGAAGATGAGGGGGAAGCGTTCTTGTCCAGGATTGTGACAGGTGATGAAACCTGGGTTCACCATTTTGAGCCCGAAACAAAACAACAGTCAATGGAATGGCGTCATCCTCAATCTCCACAGAAGAAAAAATTCAAAGCAACTGCTTCTGCTGGTAAGGTCATGAGCACTGTGTTTTGGGACTGTGAGGGCGTCATACTCATTGATGTGATGCCAAGAGGCAGCACCATTAATTCTGAAGCTTATGTGAAGACATTAACCAAACTCAAGAAGCGCTTCCAGCGACTTCGGCGCCATAACAACCCAGGTGAATGTTTGATTCAACATGATAACGCTCGGCCTCACACAAGTTTGAGGACTTCGGAACACATCACTAAACAGGGTTGGACTGTGTTACCCCATCCACCCTACAGCCCTGACCTAGGTCCCTCAAACTTCCACTTGTTTGGGCCATTAAAGGATGCCATTCGTGGAAGACATTTTGAGGATGACAAAGAGGTGATTCGCACAGTGCAGAAATGGCTTTGTGACCAGAACAAGGAGTGGTACCGACAGGGCATACATGCCCTCGTGTCTCGCTGGAGGAAGAATCATAGAACTGGACGGAGATTACGTGGAAAAATAGGGAGTGTAGAAGAAACATCATTCTTTCTTGTGTGTAAGTTTCATTGTGTTCAATAAATAAATGTTGAAGAAAAAAAATGTGGTGCATTACTTTCTGGGCGACCCTCGTAGTACTAAAAGAACCTTGCTGCACTCCAGGATTTCACAGTACCCATAGGATGTATATGCCTCCGTTTATGTTAACAAGTACCTATTGATCAGGTATTTTTCTGTGGGGATCCAGTCAGACAGACCCTTCTAGGAATCACGTACAGGACAATCAGATTCAATACAAGGACTGGAAAGTTCTGCAGTTAGACCTGGATCATTTTATTTTTGAAACTGGAAGTTGTTGTGATAACTAGGATAATGTAATATTATTTATAATAATAATAATAATAATAATAATAATAATAATAATAATAATGCATTGCTTTGACATCAGGATCACTTAGGAGTATACAAATGGAAAGTATCATACTCCCCTCTTAAGCTCCTTATAGCTTGACCTGCTTAGTGTCTTACCTGAATACAACTCTGGTCCAGTCAGACCCACATTTAAACCCTTGGGCACTGAAGGAAGCAAAAAAAAAAAATGTTCAGTGAAATGTTGTTGGTTGTTTTCCCCCCAGATATGAATCTTAAGGCAGCCACAAAATGACAACTGATCTAAGATGAATCATCTAATTTCAAAGAATCCATTTCACCACAACTCTCTTCATCTTGTGCACATGAACCAAAACCTCTTTTGGATGTCAGTTAAGAACAATAATCTCCATCAAGCTGAAGTAGACAGTCAAGCAAAGATTTTCCAGAACCAGACTAGCTTATTAATTTTCCAGATAACAGGGCAAAAACCTGTAGTCCTAGTTTTTGACATATAAGAAACAATCTCCTTGACACACTTCTGGTGCTACAAGCTATTTACTTTCTGCAGAACTTGTAAAACCCACTCACCTGAAAGTCTGTTTAACAGCATTTACTCGAAGATCAATAATCTTTAACAGATCATCTCGAGAACAGGTGAGGAGCTCTGTTCTCTCTGGGTTGAGATCTAGAGCTGTAATCCTACCGAGCAATTCCATTTCCCGTACTACACACTCAGTTCTAAAAACAGAAGGTGGTATAAGTTATTGTTTCCTTAAGAGTACCTAAATCAGTGTTCTCTGGCACATGGGACTACTACAGCTTCACTAACATCGTGCTAAAGCATGATCATACAAGATAGAAAGAGGATCATAATATTTGAGTTTTCTTGGAAATGTTTTAAAACAGTGTGTTTTCTCTCAGTTTAATGCTTTCAACTGCTCTAAAAAGTTTTAATAATTTTTTGTCCAGCCCTGGACATGACCAGCAGTGCAGACAAACCTATGACAAAGTCCCCAAAGGTCTTGAAGGTTCCAGAGTACCATGTAGTCCCTAAGCTACCAATAAAGCTCTCCAAGCTTTTTTACAGTTTTCCATCCCAACATGGACAAGAACTTCTGGTAAAAATGTCACTTCTTGCATAATACATCCAAATACGAGCTCAACAACTTTGTATTCCAAATCAGGTAATTATGAACTGTGGCACCACCATAATATGTTTCTAGTCATATAAGAGAGGAACTTCATGCTCCATCTTTTCTTCTGCTTGTGGTTTTGATTCTCCTCTTAGCTGAACCGTCCCATTAATTCTTTTCATCTTTCTAGCCCTTTAGCAATCCACCCATTGCCTGTGAATTTCAAATTTCACAAACAAGAGTCTAATTAAATTATATGAAATTAAACAATTCTGCATGGAGTATTTGGAACAGAGAACTCTTGTCCACTCCTTTTGCACCCTCTGAGTCCAGATTTCTCTTCTTAACTAGGAAGATAGACATCTGAGCACAGTAGTGTTTAATGTGCCAATTTTTAGATAACAATAACTCAGTCTTCCAACAGATGAGATTCTCATCACAGCGCTTGAGGAAAAGTCTACATATTTCTAACACAATATGTTGATTTCTTGTGGTACCTTCTGACAAGTCCCCAGAGCATAAAACTTTTCAAAAAATAGTTTACCTAATATCCCAAAAGCGAATTTTCTTGTCAAAGTGTCCACTCATCACACATTGCTCTGTGCAGACTAAATCATTGCAGCTTGAGCCAGCAAACACTGTTTTTATACCTTAAAAACAAAAAACCCACAATAGCCTTATTGGATCTAAATTCATATCTCAACAAATCATAATTGAGCACAACATTGGATTTCTGTAGATTTTTCAGGAGTTCTAAAATCTTGGCTACTAACAGTGGCGTACCTAAGAGGGTGCAGGGGGTAGCAGCTGCACTGGGCATCAAGCTTTAGGGAAACAACAAACTGAGCTTGACACTAGTGACCAAAATTGTGAAAATCTTTTTATGTATGAATAATACCATCGTGTTATATATCATTGGAAAGGTAATTTTACGCTGAATGCAATGAAACAAACTGCACTGGAATATCTGTATCTATCGAAAGTTATGGCCAATAAAATGAAAACACAACTGGCTCATGGAACAAAAAGTAGATTTTCTTAACTCAAAACTGACTCATGAAATTGATTGTTCTGAGAGACAATGGCATGTTATTATGTTATTGACATGTTGCAATGACATGTTATGATTCAGGGTGAAACCAATAAGGTGTTAATATGAGTCAGCTCTCATTTCCATGCATCATAATACAGTTACCCCTACTAATTAACTGGGTAAAAAAGCACTTTTTCAAGTGGTGCTCCTCTTATATTTAGCAGGGGGAGAATAACCAGCCCTCTTCACCCCAGCACAGTGTCTCTGACTGATAAGGGTCATACTTTTTATTTATTTACTTAATTAAATTTGATTTGGTCAGAGGGGGAAGATACAAATCTTCTTTGACCCCAGGTAGCAGACAGATGCCTTAGCTATGCCACTGAAAGAGGGGAGGCAGCAGAGCAAGTGAGTGGCAAACTGCTGGGGGGGGGGGAGGTGGGTTCCTCCCAATTTTCACTTTTTTTAAAGCTCGGGCATGACCTCACTTCCTGTTGTGATATCACTTCTGGGGCAATGGTCTGAGCTTGGCACCGGGCTACATGATCATTAGCTATACCACTGGCTAATGATGTCAGCTACATAAGCCATCCAGTCCAACTAGCTTAGGAACCCAATAACTGAACACTGACCCAGTTGTTTTGGGTATCCAAGCAAATACAGTAAAAGTTGTGATATCTAACAACTCAGGGACTGAAGGATTGCCAGATACAATTTCTTGTATTAAAATGTTTCAGATGTTGTCAGTTTCATAGTGGAGCTAGTTCAGCTTTGGCAGGCATCAGCTACATTAGTTGCAACCCAGAAGTTAGGGCTGGTGAACTCATAGGCAGTCCAGTCCTGGGCCTGGTGCCCAGGGCTGCAGCGGCACCAAAAATGTCTGCTGCAGCATCCTAAGCACAACCTCAGCAGAACTGGCAGCTTTTGTCCTCTCCCCCTGGGTAAGGCAAGCAGCCCCGCAATGGGGCTACTCAACTCTATTGTGATCCAAGGGTAGAATCAAGAGCCTCTGTGTTGGGCTGCTGGCCCGACATGGAGGCTCAGGATCCGGAGGAGCAAAGCTCCACCAGTCCTGCCTACCTCCCGCACCGCTCCCTCACCAGTATACTTCCTCCCTGCCCTCTCCCCCCTCCCTCTGCCCCGGAATGCCCCCTCCCCCATGCCCCTACCTACCTCTCCATTGCCCGGCAGTCCACACAACTGCTGAGTGGTGGAGTACTGGTGCTCCACTGGCAATAGCCTAGTACTGCACCAGTCAGTGCTGAGCTAGCGCTGAGCTAGCACTGGCGCTAGGACCTGTAAACATGCCTTATGACATGTTTGCAACAGTGTGCACCAAAGGTAAGTCGGTGCACACTGTATAGGATTGGGCCCTGAGCCAGTTAACAGAGCTTTCCTGAATATCAAGCGCCAGAACTTTTACTGTACAAATTTTGCCATTTCTACTAGGCAACTGCATATGTGTTCTACTGAACTGGTGGGAAATCTTATCTTGTCACAGGAATTCTAAGCAAAATAGTAGTGATGTGCCTCCTTGCCCTGTGCTGGGCATAAAAGTAATACAAAACATTAAATACAGATGTTGCAGAAGGCACAATTTTGCCAGGTTCATAAAACTCAAAATTTGAAGGCATTAAGAAAGCTTCATGTTCAACCAGCTAACAACTGAGTAGCTGCTGTAAGACCCTAGCACTTGTTTCACACTGCGATCTATCTCTGCCACTGAGATCTTTTTTCAGGAGAAAAAGTGGTACTTGATCGAAGCTTCCTGTTGCTCTCCATAAAGATTTATGGGGGTTGCTTTACCCTAGCTAGAAAACAGAAGTAAACTGCAGGTCAATATCAATCTGAAGCTGCTGAAGCCCCGGCTGTCTGAAAACAGATCTATGGGCCAATACATATCATAGTTCATGTCAGTTTTACAATATGTGTTTTGCAGCTGAGTTATCCACAGCCACAGGATCTGTGGATATTGCCCCCCCATACAGAAACTAAAAACGACCATCAGATGTCATGCTTCAAAAAGCATGCAAGTCTACCCAATAACCAGGAATAACTCAAATGAAAAGGTTTACAGAGTTGTAGTTATTTTGTGTAAAGACAGTATCAGATAAAAGGACATGAAAATATGAATTGGTGGGTTATTCCCTCTTAAAGGTCCTAATATGCAAGTGGGTAACTTCATTGGCAAGAGTGATCAGACACCCAGAGCTATTTCAGAACTGGGCTTTATCTCCTTGTTTCCAAAGGATCCTCTCTTCAAGTATGGTAGGTGCTTGTTAATTGAAGTATTAATTAAGATTATACTTAGAATACAAACAAAGTCTTCAGTTCCACTGATCAGTGGATTACTCACTTCATGTGGATTTAGTGGTATTACACTTCAGGCTGTACTCATTATAAACCATTCTTATAACATTCAAAGAACATGTCCCCGTTGACGCCATGCAGATAGTAAAACCCTAACACTGTGGTTTTCAAACTCCCAGGAAGTTTGAAAGCTGCAGTAAGTTCTTGCGGGGGCGGGGAGGCAGCAGGGGCCAGGGGAAGGCAGCGGCCACTCAGGAGGGCTATAGGGGCTTGGGTACACTTACCAGAATGTCCTGCAGCCTCCCAGGGGTGCAAGGAGCCCTGTGCGGCTGTCCGCAGGGCTCCTTGATGCTTCAAAAGTGAAAGTGGAGTGATCGTACTTGTGAAACTTTGGGGAGCTCTGCAGACAGCCACGCAGGGTTTCCCTCATCCCCGGGAGGCTGCAGGAAGCTCTGGTAAGTGTACCCAAGCCCCTGCAGCCCCCTTGAGTGGCACGATCTTGGGATTGTGCTGCTGCCTCCTCCCTGCCTCCTGGCCGCCCCCGCCTGCCCCTTAAGGGGTAACAAGCCAGGTCCCACAGGCTGGGGCGTCGCGACAACCCAATCTGAAAAGCTCTGCCCTAACAGACGGATGATCAGTAGCAGTTTTGAACAGAAATCAATCAACAGTAGATCTGCTTTTAGACCCTTGGTTGCATGTGGGAGGCAAACAAGACAAGGAAATCATGGTTTTGTGCAGAATATCTTCCTTACAGACTTTACTGCGCAGGTCCCACAGCTTGAGGGTTCTGTCGTGACTCCCAGACACAATACGTGCATTATCCAACAGGAATTTGGCAGACAAGACTTTTCCACTATGGCCTGTAAGTGTGTGCTAAAAAGAGATTGAAACTGTGAGTTCATAGTCCGAGACCTGAATAATTCTTGATACATAAAAACCCAGTTAGTGTGCTAGCCCTTGAATACAACTGCAAATGGCTGCCAACAGAAGACCACCTCTCACTCTTTTAAATGGCCAAGATCTGTAATTCATGATAGCTAAATAGAATCTCAGTATTCTTTGGCATTACACCTCCAATACCAGATACTGAGATTACTGCAATAATCTGAGCTCTCCAGAGGTACCCAGTTCAGCAACATAGGTGCTGAGGTGTTGTCTGACCCAGCAAAGTAACTCTTACCACTCTATCCTATGCATTTCTATTCAGAAATAATCCCTAATGAGTCCACTGGAATGCCAAGTATGTATGTACAGGATTGCAGCTTTAGAATACCACTAAATTAACAGTTTACTATTTATAAACTGGAGGCAGGAGGTCTGGTCTAGAGGGTAGAGCCTCCGTTAGCCCAAAGATAACATCAGAAGGTCGCCAGTTTGAGGACACCGGCAGCTCCCTGAATGGCTGAGAATGGCGAGACCTTGAAGCCGCTGACAAGCCGAGGTGAGTGATTCCACCTGCTCTTGGTGTAAGCAAGAAGCGTCTTGGCTGCCCTCCATGTGAGAGATGGACCTGCTTGTCAGCCTGTGTGGGAGAACTGGAGGCCAGAAGTGAGATCAGACCAGGAAGATCCATTCTGAAACGTTGTTGGTTCTTGAAAGAGAGAACCTCTATGATTGTAAAAATCCCCTTGAGGGATTTAAAAATGCCTGCCTATGTAAACCGCCTTGAATAAAGTCAGAGGAGTAATTCAATGACCAGAAAGGCGGTATATAAATACAGGGTTATTATTACTATTATTATATGAACATATTTACTAAACCAAGTCAGATCATGGAACCATTCAGCTTACTGTCTATTCCAATTATCTGAGTTACCAAGGAATACCACCAAGAGGTTCTTTCCAACTCCTGCTACCCTAGAGCTTTTTTCATTTGGAGACACCAGTGACTGTACCTAAAATAATCTGTGAAATATTTTATTTTTTCACATTTTATATCACTCTTCCTCTAAGGAGCTCAAAGTTGTGTATATAATTCCTTTCCTCCTTTTGTCCTCACAACAACCCTGCGATGTAGGTTAGGCTGAGAGATAGCACCTGGGCCAAGACCACCCAGGAAGCTTGATGGCTGTGCAGGAATTTGAACCTGGGATCTAAGTCCAACTTCTGAACACTCTACCACTGAACTATGGCAGAAGGGAAGCAGATCAGTGAATGAAACTGTTTTCAGGCCTAGTACAACCAACTTTAAAATGCAAAGCAACAATACACACCTAACAACACATTTTTAATCACTTACCCCAGTAGGGGCTATAATATTAAAACTCATTTAAGCAAAGCTCCCACAAACTTACTTCATATAATCTTTCCAAGGGCAATTCCCCCACCCCCAAAATCAATTTCAGTTTTTTTTTTTAAACTATACAATATAGACTAAACAATATAGTCAATCACTCCACATCAGAGGTCGCAGCAAGTGGTCTCCAACTGGATTATCCTAAGAGTACAAGTAAAGATGAAAGAGAGAGTAGCTTGCAACACATTTTATCAGGAATTGAGAACTGCTGTTAAAAGGCAGCAGATAAACCTTGCAAAAGTCTAACATCTTCTGATATTTGTAACACATGCAGAGGGAGACACACCAATAAGCCAAGACACTCACCCGTAACCGATGATCATCCACAGTCCAAATCCTACTGGCAAAGTCATTTGAAGCTGCTAATAGATAAGAACCCTGGAGAAACAAACATTTAAACCTGTCATTAACAGTGTTCTTTCATCTTCTGGAAGAAAAATCTGTGCGGTCCTCTACACCTGACAGATATTGCTTCCCATTTTCAAATTATGCCCCTGTCCTACTTAATTTGGGCCATTGCCAAACCCTACCAGTACTACTTTGTCTCTCTTCTGTACTTTATTCTGCCTTTGCCCAGCTCATCTCCTCCTGCCTTCTCCCTGGAACTTGAGGACAAGAAATCTTTACCACTAAGACTCTACCGACTCTGTTTTCTGCACAAGTTTCTATTCCTTATTTTCAAGTTATCTGCTCCAGATTTCTCTTCTATCCTATTTATCCATCTTGCTTCTCCATTTTGTGCATAGTTATTTCTTTTTACTCCTGTGACGCCGCTGGAACCAACCGTATTGGCTTCTGCCTTTCCATTGGACCATTTCAGCGACATGGGGGGGATTTGCTGCATGGGTAACAGTCTATCCTCCATATCTACTTTACCCAGGCTTCGCGCACTGGAGAAGGCACTGTTCCAGAACCACTATTCAGAGCGCGATACCATAGTCCTCCAAGACCAAAGGATGCCAACAACATTTCTTTTTACTGTCTCCCCCATCCATGGTTCATATGGATCCATTTGCCCCATCCATGTGCACATGTGCCCCATCCATGTGCCTCATCCTGGCACAGAACTAAAGAAGACTTTATTAATGACAGGACTAAGTGGTACTGGAGGATGCCCCCCACCTCCTTGAATGGCAAAGGAAAGAACAGCCTAATCCCCATTGCCAACCAGGGAACAGAGCAGTTGCAAGGAGCCTGCCTTTCCCTCCCTGCCTAGAAAGCACTCTGCTCCACTTGTCTGTTGCTGGGGGATTGAAGAAGTGAACAGAGCCATTGGCCAGATGATTGGAGTTCTCTTGTTACTATCAGTTGCCCTGAGGATCATTTTGTTTTAAAGGCAGAGTATAAATTAACAAGAACTCACTCCTGACTAGAGATTTGCTTTGCTTTGAAAGAGGTCTCAGCTGCAAACCTGAGATCATCTATCCAGACAGCATTCCAATACCATAACTCCTTAACTGGTTTATGTTGGATAGAATTGTGCTGTGTTCACTCAGGACTCTAGCGTAACACAAACAGAATACATCACTACATATCAGCAAAATCTCTGCCAACCATAGCATTTCTAGAGCATGATGGAAGAGGAACTGCTGGGAGTTATGAGGGTAAAGGAGGCAAAGCTGCTGGGTAATCAGACCTTTTACTATACATCATTGACCTCAGCAAAACACTGTTAACTTTAGATCATGAAAAAGCAGACACCAAATGCCTCAAAATGATTCAACAGTAGCATTTCACATCCTAGCTAAAACTTGTACATCATGACAACATTTTCTGAACATTGTATAAAGAAGTTCTGCACCACAAGAGGCATAACATTATTTCTGGACAATTCTTCACCTACGCAAGAGTACTTGGTGCTGCCTTCAGTGACATGGCTAGAGTACTGTGGTGGAAAACAGTTGACAGGATGGGTTCACACATACTCACAGCACTATCAAACTCTATGCTTGTAATCCCCGCATTACTGCCCGATAGAGAACCTTTAAGTTCACATTTGTCTGTATATAAAACAAAAACAAGAGAGAGTAGGGAAGCAGGAAGAAGTCTGGACTCCACATCTGATTCATTCAGCTAAACTGAGACTAACACTTCAACAACGCAAAGCAAAGATGTGATCTCCCATGACCAGCACCATGCAAAGCTTGTAATTTCCATATTCATGTGCAGTGAACAGTTTATATCCAAACCCAACACCCTTTCCACTGCATCACTTTAGCTTTCTTAAAATCCCTCAGTTCTGCACTGTAGCTGCTGGACCTCATGCTTATTTTGATTAGCAACCTCCAGCCTTAAGAGACAAAGCCCCTTTCACCTATAAGGATATTTAAAAGCAAACAAACAAACAAAAAAACACCACATCTTCACTTTTCTTGCCTTCCCCTGTCAAGGCGATGCTCACCTCCAAAGACTTCCCAGAGTTTGACCCTCCGGTCCAAGCCTCCTGTTGCCAGTAACCTAGAGCCAGGACTGAACTGCACTGCGTTAACCTCTCCATCATGAGCATCCTAGGGGAGTGGAAAACAATACATGTGCAAGAATTATAGGTGGCATCAGGAGACCCAGACTAGATTTCTCATTCTAAAATAGCAGGCAGAATCTTAAAGTCTGGGCCATTCAGTCATAATGTAAATAATAAAAATTAATCACTTTCCAAATCAAAGCACTCTACTATTATTTCTTGCTTGAGTCCAAAGTGTAAGGATACCAGCAGGGATAACAACCACACAGCTAGAATAAATATTCCCAGAATATGACTTTGCAAGTTCAGCCTTTTAAAAAAGTTATCTTTAACCAAGCAGGCAAATGAATGTTTCTGAACATGAGGTCACATCCCCACTAGCAATTTTGCCATTAGTAGCTCCTTCCAGGAACAGAAGCTCCCAGGGGTGAAAGCACAAGTTGGGATGCAAGCCACAGTCTGCTACTTTAAAGTATTTGGATCAAAGCATTATTATACAGAAACTACATATACCAGAAAGGATATGAAAAAGGGAGGACAGAGAAAAAAGCATATGAGGTGGTGGTGTTTTAAGACCCCCAATAATATTCTGGCATAACACTATCAAAGTGATGAGAAAAAATGTTGGGATAGAATACCAAAATCCACCATTATCTGTTTAATTAAATGAGACAAGTTGACACTACAAATGTGTTAGGAGTGGTGCAAAAATGTTACTGTTGCCACCAAATTGGCTGCAAAATTGTGGAGGAATGATAATGGCCTACATACTGAGAAGCAGTTGAGAAAAATATGCCATTGCTAGCATGGTTCATCTGACTCATTGGGTACATCAGAGCAAAGGCAGACAAATATATTCTCCCACTCCCCAAAATTCTGTTTATCATCCCCCCATAGAGTTAATGCAGGGGCGGAGGCAGCAGGATCAGGCCCACTAGTTACACCACCATGTGATGCACTCACTAGCCACACCTCATGGACACCTGCACATACAGCATTTGTCTAGAAAGGGCAGTGCTTAACATAGGAAGGATTCTTCCAGGTGATTTGGAACCCTGGGTTTCTAAAGCATGCTGAGCAGTTACATAAGAGGATCATTTGGAAGAAAGCTTTAGTTCCAGATGCATGTGTGGTCAAACTATTTTATTAACCAAAAAAATCTATATATTTATTAAAATATCAACAATTAATGTAGAACAGAATGAATTCCTTGTCTTGCCATTCGCAATTTAAAAATGCAGAGGTCTCAGCTTGAAAACTAAAGATCATGCACATTCAAACACATCCCAAAAGTGACAGCTCCTTGACAGGATTTGTTGGATGACAGTCTGCACAAAGCCCCTTACACTGTGAGTAACATGCACAGACTTCATCCACATAATGTCAGCAGCCTCATAACACCACACACAGCATTACTAGAGCATGGATGGGCGACAGAAAGAAAAACACTGCTGGGAGCTGGAAATTAATGGGTGTGCAATCTGCTGATGCAATCAGACCTTTCTCTTGTCATCACTGACCTCACAAAGCCATCTATTAAATAATGAGGTGGAGTTTGCAACTTATTTTATAAAAAACCTTAAGAAGAAAGGAAACTCTGTATGAATTCACATGGTTTCAATCAATTGTAAACACAAGGGAAAGTTTCAGTAAGCAGGAGATTTTCCTTGCATGTGCACTACATGGTTGGCTATACTTTTAAAGATAACGTATCCTATATATACTTACAAAGACACACACTGCAATGGTAGGGACTCTCACTTCTTTGCTTGCACCTGGGTGTACATCAACACTATCTTGAGGGGCAGGACACGAGGATACAGAGCGCCTCCTGAGAAAGGGCACATGTAATCCATAATTAAACACAAGTAGCAACTAGCTGTCTTTCCAAATTATAGATATGGGGTTGGATGGTCTTGACTACACAATAGGATAAGAATGGGAGGGAAGAGGTGGAGAGATTTGGGCCAAAATCCAGTACTTCATTTGGAGCAAGGTGGTTACATCCCTCCCAAAACCCATGGCTGGGAATCCACTTGGCTACTATAATCTCTGCAATTTGCCTCTCACATGGACACTGCTGGCATGAGAGACTTACTAGTTTTTCAGCAGCCTTGTGGAGTCCTTCATTAAAATGAGACGATTCAGGGG
Organism: Tiliqua scincoides; assembly: GCF_035046505.1. Taxonomy (NCBI): domain Eukaryota; kingdom Metazoa; phylum Chordata; class Lepidosauria; order Squamata; family Scincidae; genus Tiliqua; species Tiliqua scincoides. Next base: position 194,049,177 of record NC_089823.1, read on the forward strand.
TCACCACCCTGCCACATTCAGCAACTATTTGTAATGCTTAACCTTCTCCCATATGAAATAATCCCAGTGAATCACAAAGATACAGACTACAATAATGCCTATTCCAGAAGCTCACCCAACATTACTGCTACTGTACACATACCTTCTCCTTAATGCAGGAAGAAACTACAATGACTGGCTAAAGCACAGACATTGTGACAGCCCTTAACTTAGCAATGTTGCTACTTGACTTGCTATATAGTAGCCCTCTCAAAAGAAGTCAAATGCATCTTTCAACAGGAGAGACTTTTCACTGCTACAGAAATGACATCAAACAAGGTTGTTACTTCAATACCCCTCACTCACATGCTGAAGTGAATGTGAATAATTTCAAGTGAATTTTCACCTTGCAGTATCAGAAGAGTGATGTCCCAAAAGGGGAGACTCAGACAGACTGGAGGGAAAGATCAGAGGTCAGCACACGGCAGATGTAAAGAACAGGAAGTTGAAAACAAAAAGAAAGGGAAAATAAAAGAGGCAGAAGCTAGAAAAAAGGCTGACATAAGGACAACTGTTTGCATTCCTTGCATCATTGAAATGTCGGTGTATATTGAACTGATATGTAACAAAAGAGGCGATGTATTCTAACCTACCCAAAGATATTAGTGATAGAGTCCAGAAGGCCTCCAGCTGGCTGGGAGAGTCGCTTACTAAAGAGGAGGGGAGGACAGATTTAAACCTTATTGTTCAAGCAGAGATCAATCACACATATAGCCCACAACATGCATCAGGGAGAACATTCCTCCTCAAAGACACTCAAGTTCATTAAGAACACTCAGTCGTATAGAACAGCCCGAAAAGCCACGATAGAAATTAAAAAATGCTCACAAAGGCCAACATGAATTACACTCAATTCATAATTGGATAAGAGCAGGAAAAAAGAGAGGCATTTTAACAGGCTTAAGTCATTTAGACCTGAAAATAAAATGAAGGATGAGCAAGTGTGTAGGTTTAATTCAAGTTTTAGGCACTCAAAGTAGGTTAGGTACAAACAGGTTCTTGTATTCAAAATATGGCATGAGTACATGCCACAAAACTGGAAACAAAATAGCTTCATCAAACTTGATTAAGTTTGGACATTTGCAGATACCATACTGAATAACAATAAAAATGGATTGCTTCTTCAATCCATTTTCATTGTTATTCAGAGAGTTATCTGCAAAATATTCAAAACTTTATCACTTCTAGACTTGAACTGATCCAAGGAGAGCCTGATTGCCTCTCCTTACCATTTCAGTTACTGCCATTCCTGCAGGATCCTCCTGCATCCAGAATTAGAGTGAGAGGGTCAGGAGAAGCATCAGAGTTCAGTCAGCTCAGACACTGGCTGAGTATCCATCTCTACCAGAATCCCTCCACCTGGCTAGGCCCAAGCTTTGAACCCCCAGTACAAGGGGAATGGTAGTTTCCAGTGTGCCAGATGTTAGGTAGGGGCACCACAACTGGGAGGGGGGGGAGAAGGTCTAGAGCTTTGCCCAGGACACCTGCTATGTGGTGGCCTTCTAGTTGAGGGCAAAACTGGGATAGCCCAACACACATTCTTTTCTGAAGTGGAAGAATACCAGGGAGATAGCAGTGTTATAAACTCTTGGCCTTGGCTGCACTAGTCCTGTAGTGCCCTTTCTGTCTCTGGGAAAGGCGACTATAACACAGAGGGCAGGGGTAGAAGTAGAGGCAGGGACTAAACACTATCTGCTTGCATGACAGAGGACAGTTACTATGTGAGTGCCAAATTACAATTAAGAAGTACTTCTACCATCATATAATAACCTTTATCTTGCAGAAAGTTTTAGTAAAACTTGAAAGGTGTCACTCATGCTAAAAAAAATGAAATCTGAAGGAATTCCATCATAACTCCCACAGGCATAATTCACAGCACCTTCCTTCAAGTCTCCACTGAAATAAAGGGAACACGCAATAATCATGCAAACTCCCATTTCACTTCAATGGAAACCAAGAAGATATAGATTAACTGTGTCCTTTGCAGGCATTTACTGGCAATGGATTTTTTAAATACATCCACAAAGGAAAATAAAACCATCAAATATTTTCCCTTTTAAGACACTGCAGTACTTCCACTGCTGTACCATTAAGGACAGTAAGCATTCTTCCCTCCCACCTATTTAAATTGTTTCATATATTTTTTGGACAAATGGTTTTTTTCAGTCTTCCTCTCTGTATTTCTTACCTTGCTGTCCGGCTTACAGCACGCACTGGAGACGATTCCTCAGCTGGATCAGAGGTTTCATCTGCAAGCACCTCAATATCATCATCCCTAGAGGAGGACAGGATCATGCCTCCTTTGAATCATTTGAGAGGTGAAGGAAATTCAGGTATTTTGTGTTATCTGCTGCCTACTATCTTAACAGAGATCAGAAAGCCTGTATAGGTATCAGGAGTACTTTCCCTCTATTTTCTTACTGGCAGAATAAATACCATTTAGTCACACTACTGAACATTAGTAAGCACAGAGTACTAATGCTAAAATTTAACAAAGAGCGTTCTGCATTCAAAGAAATTAGAGATGAGTTGCATTCACGATTTTTAGCCTTTCATCTCATGGCACACTGACAAGCTGCTAAAATGGTCAAGGCACACCATTAGTGTTTAAACAATTGACAAGGCGCACCTTGTTGCAGGTAGAAGGCTCACATATCCAAAGGCCTTACTAACAAATGACCCTCCCCCAAACCCCTGTGGTACACCTGTGGACCATTCATGGCACACTGATGCACTGCCGCAAACCGGTTGAAAATCACTGGGTTGCATTTTGAGGGCCTGGTGCTCAAACAGAAGACGCTTCTGCTGCATGGGGAAATAAAGAATTTTCATTTATCTCTCTGTAACCCTGAAGCCCTCACAAAATCATGGTACTATTCTCAGGCAAACACGTTGGGGAGGGAGATGTGGGGGTGCTGTGATAAGTTTGCTTTCACTAGTTTCCTTCCTCTTGCACTCCTTAGGACATAAGCCACTGTTACTTGTGAGCTGGTTGTTGAGAACTGGGGCACATAAGAGTGGAATATCTTACTGTTCAATTGGCAGTGGCTCCTTTGCAGCTTCTGCTAGTTCTTTCTGAAGCTTGGCCTGTCGTCTTCTACAAGGAGAGAAACAAATATGCTGGAAAATTCTGTGTCAACATTTGCTCAAATACAAGAGAAACCAGTAACCAAAAGGCAAAAGCCACATACTTAAACATAATTACTTAGAAGTGTTAGTTGGCACACTTACTGCTTCAGAGAGTGTCTCTGCAACCATCATATCTACATGTGCTATATTATTTGTGAGACCTTGTAAGAAGTAATTTCAAGGAGCAGTTCTTGCAATGCAATACACTTTTATTCACAGAAGCACCCCTAAACTTCCTTTGTAACTATTTATGCAGAAAGATACACAGAAAGTGCACTGTGGATGTACAATGACTGTGGTAGCCATTTTTCCACTTCCATTACAGGAATTGTGCTGAACTAAATACACAGCCTGCCAGTTCACACATTATGTTGCTCCATGTAAGCATGCCCATTGACACGAAAAGCTGAGACCACTTATGTGGACTTGAGTTGTATGAATAAATTTATACCAGCTTTCAAAATATAATTTCCCAATGAGTTCACAATAAAATGCATTAATAAACTAGAAAACTATTCTAATTCAGATCAACTTTTTAAAAAAAAATATTAATGCCCTTTCCTAGAGTGAGCCATTAAGAAGTAGCTGGCTGGGATACTGGCTCAATAGCTTCATTTGCTACAAAAATAAGCTTTAACATTTGTTGAAATGTATGTTCACCCACAGATAGATGGAAACCTCTCCCTCACCCACAAAAGATTGTGAGGAGCTTGTAAGATTGTGAGGAGCTTGTAAGATTGTGAGGAGCTTGTAAGATTGTGAGGAGCTTCACCCAGAGCAAATAGTTTACGGAAACATGCTGGGATCGTACCTTGAATCCTTCTCATTTTCTGCATTGAGCCTATTAGCTTCCTGAGCCTTCTCTGCCATCCACCGCGTGACCAACTCTTGGTTATCTTCAGTGGTTTTTCTCAGTTTCTCTTCAAGAGCCGTAAAGGTGATCTGGAGAGCATCATACTCATCTTTAAGAGTTTGGTTGGCTCTTTCAAGGTCTTGTAGCTTGTTGCGCAGATCTTGGCACTCTGTCTCTAGTTCCGCTATCTTTTGCAAATATTCTGCAATCCTTCAAGAGAAGCAGCCCATACAATGAGAATCCAACCAGAAATGACATCCTGACTTTCAGCAGCAAAATCAAATTCTGTCAGCAACAAATGAATTCTACTCACTTTGCATCGTTCATTAGCATCTCTTTGTCCTTCTGTTGTATTTGGTTATTCAGGTCGATCACAGATTGGGCCAACTACAATGAAAAAAGAAACTACAGGGAATAAGAGGACAGGTACTCATAGTTTAGCAATCTGGCCTAGATGTCTCTAAGAGAGATTAGGCATGTTTATGGATAAAAAGTCCATCAAAGGTTACAAGTCATGATGACTGTATGCAACCTCTAGGTTTTAGAAGTAGTCTATGTCTGAATACCAGCCGCAAGGGAATTGCAACAGGATACAGGCATCTTTTGTGCTTCCAGAGGCATCTGCAGGCCACTGTGAGATACAGGAAGTTGGACCCTGATCCAGCAAGATTCTTTTTATGTACCTTAGGAAAAAAAATCTAGAGTACCCAAAGAGGTACTATGAGTACCAGTGATTTTATACTATTGGTATGTGTAGACTTTTATGTAGTGTGTGCACACCCCTCACCTAATCAATCAAGAAACACAATGATCAAAGGCCAACTATAACAACTGTTTATGGTTAAACATTTCCACAATAAGAAGGGTAGACATTTCAACTGGCAATGCACTGTACCAAATAGATATTTTAGTAAGAAAAGTCAATTTTATTTATGTTTGGAAATTAGTGCCAATGCATGTTATTCTGCTTCAATTTAAATCTGGAGTACCGTAAACTTTAGCTATTAACAGAAAAATATCTTAAAGATTAGACACAAATTACTATTTCACTCACGCCCTGCTAATAATAATAAGATATTATTAATAATAAGATATCCTGAAAAGCAAAAGATCCCAATGAAAAGTGCCATACATCATTTCATATCTGCACTTTAGACTACCTTATAGGAATGGAAGCATGAGGAAAGTAGTAGCAGTAACTGCTCGTTATGTTTCCTACACATGAAATGCATATAAAAAATCAGCTACCGCATTGTGGAAAGTCATGGACAACAGAAACAGATAATTATTTACTATTTGTGTACCATCACACAAGAACACCCTTGAAATTATATAGATTCCTAGGAAGGATGTTCCTAACCTCGCCACGTTTCTTGTGCAATTCTGTCAGTTCCTCTTGATGTTTGATTCTTAGTTGGGCTATTTCTTGCAAATGAGTATCATTTCTTGCACCATCATGTCCTGGACTGGAATTTTCGAGGGGAAGAGAAGAAAGAATGTTGGGTTTCTCTAATTCATATAGCATTCCAAACTACTCTTCAACAAGCAATACAGTTTCTAGACATTCAGTTTCCACAAACATTATACTCAGGTAGAACTAAGAAATTCTTAGCCTTATCTGAAATGTGTTCCACAGATCTCTATTTAAAATAATCTAATTATGTAGTCCCCAGATCACTTAAAGAAAGCACTGCAGCTACACATCAAGAAAATCTTATGACTAACATACTAAGTGCACCTGTGGTTTTACACACTTTGAGCAAATGTGTTGGCTGTGGGTAAACTGATCTCCAAGATCAAGGTTTGACAGTTCCTTCGGATGTAAAGAGCAGGTTACACCCATTCCCTTTCACACTATACAGACAATGTATGTTACTCAAAGTCTTATAAGACTTAAAAAACCCACTATCATCAGTTTTTAACTTATTAAAAGGAGCATTTATAGCAATAGGTGTGCAGTTTTATACACAGTTGCTTGGAAATAAGCCCAGTGGTACCTAGGGGGAGCTACTTCCAAGAAAGCACTCACAGGATCATAGCAGGTAGGGGTATCATAGCAGTTTTAACAACTGTGGTGTATAGAAAATACAAAATGTGCTTATTCACTGCTAGTAGAAATAAAATCAAAACACAATCAAGCACCTGCAATCATCAACACCAGACTCGGAAAATACCTGCTCTCATGCCGACCTGGCAAGTCATACTTTTCCACTTGTAGCTTGTCAGCGAACACTGAATGGAGATCTGACTTCTCCAGCAGCCGGTTATCTAATGGAGCAAGAAGTTCAATTAAAAAGACAACTGCCAGATTCCTATCAATTTTACAATTCAGTAGTAAGGATATAATTTTTGTAGTCACTATAATTTTTGCAGCATGAAGTAACTATTACAGAACATCACCCTTTTAACATGTCTGTGAGTTTGACATGTAAGGTCACGAAAGCAGGCCCAACTGCTTCAGGTCTGATGGAAAAACTGTTGGACATCTGCATTAGGCTTTGCTTGTGAGAATATTTTTTCCTAACTCATTTTTCAAAAGTTTTGCATACATAACAATCTGGTCACAAATTCAGTTTTTAGCACATTATTCTACTTGAAACATCTATGCTAGCATAAAAAAGTTATTCACTCAGTTCTACTGTTGAAAGCAGTGAGGAGACAGGAAAAAAGCCCACATACAGCAACATTTCAGCAAAGAGTTCAAACACACCAATTCAGATAAAAGGACTCATTTGTGCCCAGGCAGCCTTGTAAAAAAAACAAAGACACACTATGTGTTCTCCTTTCCTGCTCACCTGGTGGGATGACACCCTGTGCGTGTCAGGTGAATTGCAAAAGGTTTTTGTGGTGCATTCAAAGAGACTGCTCCAAACTGCAAAGGAAACCCTTTCACCCTTCCAAACGAATGCACCCTTCCAGATGTTAACAGCACAATCCAAGGCTACTCAGAAGTAAGCCCCACTGAGTTCAATGAGACTTACTACCAAATAAATGTGTATAGGACTGCACTCTTAAGGCAATTCCCATCCCATACTCTCAGCATGCCTCAGGAAATAAGGAAATTCCCCATACTCCGCCGATTGGGGAACCAGTGAAGAGATCATCTTGTTACCCAGCACAGTAGAGAAATCTGCCTGTGTTGTTCAATAAGGTTTCCCTGTCCTATGTGCTATGCCACACACCAAGAGAAAAACATTCTGGCTAATGGCTATACCTCTCAGTATGACTTTTCATAAGACTGCAGTGTTATCAGTTGTTCAGTGGCAATGGGGGGAGCGTTTAAAATAACGCCCAGGGCAAAGCAGAAAGCACGTGGAGATGTGAATTGATGCACTTGGGACAATGATGCATGTGCTTCTGCCAGACGTGAAGATCGAGCCGGCTAAGTCAGGGGCGGACATACAAATAACTCCTGAGCCCACCCTCCAGCATGAAGCACAGGCTCCAACAGTCTCCCCAGCACTTCCAGTCATCATCTGGGCCAGAGGCTCACTGAAGGCTGGGGGCTCCCTGAGGGTCCCCAGGCTGGGGTGCCCACCAGTGGTGTAGCTGGAGGGGGCTGAGCGGTCAGGCTGACAGGGAGCCTCAGCGAGGTGGGCAAGTGGCCCCTCCCTTTGGAGCCATTCCCTGCAGGGGGAGCAAAACGGAGCCATACAGCTCTCTCACCCCTCCCGCGTACAGCTGTTTTGCTCCCCCCGCCAGGAATGGCTCCGAAGGGAGGGGCTGCTTGCCCGCCTCGCTGAGGTTCCCTGCCGGCCTGACTGCTCCGCCCCCTCCAGCTACGCCACCACTGCCCCCCCTGCCCCCCCAGCATCCAGCCCTTTCCAGCGCCGGGCTCAGCCGCGCAGAACCCCCAGCAGCGCCGCTCACACTGCAGGATGATCTCCTCGAAGGCCTGCCTCTGGAGCCGGTCCCGCCGCCTCAGCTCGTCCAGGACGTGCCTCTTCCAGGCGGGGAGGCTCGCCGCCCGCAGCCCCGCAGACATCTTCCCCGCCCTCCCCAGCGGGCACGGAGCTCTGCGAGGACGCGGGAGGGAGCCGTCAAGGCCTGAGGCCGGGGGGAAGACCCCCGCCTCCTGAACGCGTCGAGCCCGCAGGCGTGAGAGGCGGAGAGCGGCCCGCAGGCTCACCGCCGGCTAGCACCCAGGAGCCGGGCAAGCGACGTCCCCCCTCCGCAGCCGGGCCGCAGCCCCCATCCAGCCCCCTTCCAGCAACCACTAGGTCGCTCCGAGTCGCAGCGCGCGTCGCTGAGGGGGGCTTTCCACCACGGAAGCGCACGTTCGTTACGTCACCTCAGGGTGACCACACCGAGTGCCTGACTGAAAAGCAAAGCCCCCGTCGCAATCGCCCTTCTCCGACCCGCCGCCCCTCCGATCGTCCTCTGTACAGGCGCGGGTCTGCCTCCTTTCGCGAGGCGTTTTACAGTCTGGCAAACACTCCGGCCGTCTATGGACAAAATGGCCGACGACAGGGGGCTTCGCCAGCTCTATCTTAGGAAGGGAGCGTGGGCTCAGGCGCCTCGAAGCCGCCATCTTAGGAAGGTCGTGTCATTGGACGAGTTAAGCCCTTGCCTTGCGCGTCTTAAACCGGGCACGTTCCACCCACTGCGCGAGCATCTTCCTGCCTCTGCGGTGCTTCCTTAGGGTGGGCTCTTACTCTTGCTCTTCCCAGCCTCACTCCAAGGGCCAGCTGCGCCCACCCTGCCTCCTACAGACAACACGTTGTGTGTCATTTGCACTCAGTGTGATCCTGGGGTCCTTCAGCTGGACATAAACCCCACTGAGGCTGCCCTCCTATCCACACTTTCCTGGGAGTAAGTCCCACTGAACACAAGGGGACTGACTTCTGAGTAGACATGCATAGGAGTGGGCTCTGAGGCTGCCACCGTATCCACACTTTCCTCAGAGTAAGTTCCACTGAACACAAGGGGTCTTACTTCTGAGTAGACATGCATAGGATTGTGCTGTGCATGTAATGCAACTACCTTTTAGTTAACTGGACACACAGGGTTGTGGCCTGTAGCGTTTTGGCTGTTTAAGGGCATGCTTTATTTTTTAATACAGATGTGTTAAAATGTGTGTCAGCCTCCTTGTTTTCAACTGGGCATCAGGCAGTAACAGAACAATCCTGATGCATGGCTACTCGGAAGTAAGTCCCACTGTGTTCAATAATGGTTACTCCCAAGAAAGCATGTATAAGACGAGCCTGATCAAGGTGACCAGATGTCATAACCTCAAAAGAGGAAGGCACCCCAAGATGTAGGACATCCAAGAAAAATGAAGGACATGACAAAATAAAAGTTAAAAATACTCATATATTAATTTCATGTAGTTAATTGAAACACTATATTATCTATTATTAAATTTAAAACTATATGACATATAATTTATTAATTACAAGAAGGCTATGTGCTGCCTGCAGGGGCTGCTCACAAAGGAAAGGAGGACATTTAAGTTTTTTTCTAGGACATAAGGCTAAAAAAGAGGACATGTCCTGGAAAAAAGGACATCTGATCACCCTGAGCCTGATTTGCTTTGACGTGTGAAATTTGCATCCCAGAACTGTATTGGAAGACAAAAGGAGATAACATGCCCTGTTTAGCTGCAATTGCCTCTGTGGCAAATCTTTTGTTGTCGCTGTCTTACCTTTGGAGAGATTTTGAGATGCCTTTTCAAAACTATGTGTTTGTTGATAACCTTTGTAACTGTGTATAAAACGGGTGGCCAAACCCCGGCCCTGGAGCCACTTGCGGCCCTCAAAGCCTCTCAATGCGGCCCTCAGAGGGCCTCTAGTCTCCAATGAGACCCTTCTGTTTAAACAAGCCTTCTGAGTTCTTGGCCTTTTTAACATCTTTTTAACATCTTTTAATATTTTTTACAGGCCTGATTCTTTTATGACTTGCTGCTGCTCTATGCTCTTTTTACCTATTTTTTAATTCTGACTGCTGTTTTTTATATGTTAATATGTTTTTATTTGTTTTAAATTATATTTTTAATCTGTTGTAAGCTGCCTTGAGTCTTTTCAGGGAGAAAGGCGGGGTAAAAATAAAGTTATTATTATTATTATTATGAGCCTCTGGCCCTCTGGAGATTTGTTGGAGCTCACACTGGCCAGACGCAACTGCTCTCAGCGTAAGGGCAACTGTTTGATTTCTTGCATGAGCTGTGGAATTAGAGCTCCCTCCCATCTGATGGCAACCTTCAGTCTCAAAAGACTATGGTATAAGCCAGGGGTGCCCAAACCCCGGCCCAGGGGCCACTTGTAGCCCTCTCTATGTGGCCTCTCTCTATGTGGCCCTCAGGGAACCCCTAGCCTCCAATGAGCCTCTGGCCCTCTAGAGATTTGTTGGAGCCCACACTGGCCCGATGCAACTGCTCTCAGCGTGAGGGCAACTGTTTGGCTTCTCAAGTGAGCTGTGGGATGAGGGCTTCCTCCACTGCTTGTTGTTTCACGTCTGTGATGCAGTAGCAGCAGGAAAGGAAAGGCCAGCCTTGCTTTGTGCAAGGCCTTTTATAGGCCTTGAACTACTGCAAGACCTTCATTCATTCATATAAGTTCATCTTTAATATATTCATTTATGTAAATTTATTCAAATTTGAAATGTAAATTAATTCAGCCCCCGACACGGTGTCAGAAAGATGAAGTGGCCCTCCTGCCAAAAACTTTGGACACCCCTGGTATAAGCCTACAGCACCTGGTATTCCCAAGCAGTCTCCTATCCAAGTACTAACCAGGCCTGACCCTGCTTAGCTTCAAAGATCAGATAAGATCAGACACGCTTGCTGTTTCACTTCTGTAATGTAGTAGCAGCAGCAAAGGAAAGGCCAGCCTTGCTTTATGCAAGGCCTTTTATAGGCCTTGAGATATTGCAAGACCTTCATTCATTCATAGAAGTTCATCTTTAATATATTCATTTATGTAAACTTATGTAAATTTATTTAAAAATTTTTAAATAAAAATTAAAAAACTCTCGACACAGTGTCAGAGAGATGATGTGGCCCTCCTGCCAAAAACTGTGGACACCCCTGGTATAAAAGATGCCTTTTCAAAACTGTATTAGTGTGAGTTGCCCATACTTCATATCTCTCTAAGACAGTGGTTCTCACACTTTTAGCACTGGGACCCGCTTTTTAGAATGAGAATCTGTCAGGACCCACTGGACATGATGTCATGACCAGAAGCGACATCATCAAGTGGGGAAATTTTTAACAATCCTAGGCTGTAATCCTACCCACACTTACCCAGGAGTAAATCCTGCTGACTATCATTGTTAAAAGCATATACATAGTAGCCTGTTCAAAGTACAGATCTGTAACATTTTCCCAAATTCAGTCATATACCATGGCAGCATCAAGTCTAATAGATTAAAAATAAAATTTTGAAATGAATGGGGACCCACCTGAAATGGGCTCGCGACCCACAGTTTGAGAAACACTGCTCTAAAATAAATCTGCTTCTGCTTCTCAAGGATTAATCCTGGAATTAATGCATACAGATGTAAATGTAGTCATAAGGCTTTGGCATCTCAGTACAGTACATGCATACTTTGAGTCTCATCCATTTAACTTTCTTCACTTTGCTCTTTCAACCGCTTTCAATTATAACTACATTTCAAATTTTGTTCACTGTCCTCTTTCGTCCAATTTCAGCCAACCTTCCACAACATTCTTCAGTGGTCTTGTGTTTATTTTTCTTTTCTTTCTATTTAGGTTTCACACACACATTTGCATGTGTTATATTGTCAGTTATTTACATGTCTCCACAAGCAGCAAGATGCTGGTTTCCAAACGATGTTCACACCAGACTTCTGGAATATCCACACACAGATTCCTAATAAAACAAAGATGGCCACAGCAAACATTCAACATCAAAAAGATTCTGTATTAAATATCCAACTTCACCATGCTTGATTTTTGATACCCTTTTGCAAGCTCTTATGGTAACTGAAGCTCACAATCTCATGCCCACATATCTGGGCGAGTGAACTATACTGAATATAGACTTCTGATTATATGTGCATAGGATTGATCTGCCAAAGTTCTTCATCCTCCTGGGGTCTTGGCAATCTAACACAGACCATTCTTTTCAGTTATAACCACAAACAAATTGAAAATGGTATAAGTATTAAGTATTGGCAACCTTCAGTCTCGAAAGACTATGGTATCGCGCTCTGAAAGGTGGTTCTGGCACAGCGTCTAGTGTGGCTGAAAAGGCCAATCCGGGAGTGACAATCCCTTCCACACCGGGAGCAAGTGCAGTCTGTCCCTGGTCTGTCTCCCTGGCTATGGGCCTTCCTTCTTTGCCTCTTTGCCTCAGACTGCTGGCAAAGTGTCTCTTCAAACTGGGAAAGGCCATGCTGCACAGCCTGCCTCCAAGCGGGCCGCTCAGAGGCCAGGGTTTCCCACTTGTTGAGGTCCATCCCTAAGGCCTTCAGATCCCTCTTGCAGATGTCCTTGTATCGCAGCTGTGGTCTACCTGTAGGGCGCTTTCCTTGCACGAGTTCTCCATAGAGGAGATCCTTTGGGATCCGGCCATCATCCATTCTCACGACATGACCGAGCCAATGCAGGCGTCTCTGTTTCAGCAGTGCATACATGCTAGGGATTCCAGCACGTTCCAGGACTGTGTTGTTAGGAACTTTGTCCTGCCAGGTGATGCCGAGAATGTGCCGGAGGCAGCACATGTGGAAAGCATTCAGTTTCCTCTCCTGTTGTGAGCGGAGAGTCCATGACTCGCTGCAGTACAGAAGTGTACTCAGGACGCAAGCTCTGTAGACCTGGATCTTGGTATATTCTGTCAGCTTCTTGTTGGACCAGACTCTCTTTGTGAGTCTGGAAAATGTGGTAGCTGCTTTACCGATGCGTTTGTTTAGCTCAGTATCGAGAGAAAGAGTGTTGGAGATAGTTGAGCCAAGGTACACAAAGTCATGGACAACCTCCAGTTCATGCGCAGAGATTGTAATGCAGGGAGGTGAGTCCACATCCTGAACCATGACCTGTGTTTTCTTTAGGCTGATCGTTTTGAAAATGGTATACAGTATATTACATTTTATTTAAAGATAAAGATTATAAAGATTTTTTTAAAAAGTTGTATTCTAAAGGAAAAATGGCCTGGAGGTTGCAAAACTAATCTAAGCCTACAATCCTATCCTCAGTGAATTTTGTAACTTCCAAGTAAACGCGCGTAGGGTTGCTTTGTGAATGTTGCTGTGGCAAGCACTGCAAACAAAAGACTTACACGGGAGATGGGCAGCCTAATCCTTAAGCCACCAGCTCCGCCGGGTGCAGCAGTACCAAAACGGCCATCACTGCATCCAGCAGCACTGCCAAGGCCGCTGGAGGTTTTCTAGGGGAAAGGGACTTTCGTCCCCTTCTGGCCTGACATGGAGTTCAAGATCCAGTGGAGCAGAGCTCCACCGGTCCCACCCCCTCCTGCCCTGATTCTTCCCCCCTGCCCTCCCCTCCCTTGCCCCATTGTCCACTCTTCACCTTCCCCTGCCCCGATACTACTTACCACTGACTGGCACTGCTGGGGCGCCGGCTGGCCCTCTACGTGGCACTGATGCTCAGTGTTGATGGGCACTGGCCCAGCACCAGAAGCCTCCCCTCTTCGGGTGCTTCAGATGTGCCTTACGGCATGTTTGCTACACCCAGCGCTAGTGCCGGCGCTAAGGGTATTTAGGATTGGGCCCTAAGGTGCAGTTTTGTGCACACTTTCCTGGGAATAAGCCCCTTTGAATTTAGTAAGGAGTGATTTCTAAGTAATGTGTTTCTGACTCCACCGCAAGAATATCTGTTGATTTTGGAAGCTCCTTAAGGCTCTGAGAAACAACCACCAAAACAATTAATTTGTCTCCTGTTCCGAGAAACTGAACAGTGAGAGCATGCAGCAGCTTTTGTAGGAATTAATGAAGCTTCTAAATTTTAATAGGTGCTGAGAGAATGCCATTTCAAGAAGCATGATTCAGAATGTATAAATAGTTCCTCTGAGAGCACAACAAAAGCTTTGTCACTGTCTTGCTCAGCAGAGCCTGGGTACATGACAGTTTAATGGGTGTTTGGTGCAATAAATAGCCCATGCATGTCTGCCATGGAGCATGTGTTAGTTTGCCGGAGTTTCAGCCTTTTTGATCCTTTGCCTGTCTTTACTCTAAATTACTCATCAATCCTCAACAATAATTATTGATAACCTCCTAATAAGGTTCTGATGACGATAAAACATTGGCTCAGGTGAGGGTGGGGAGGGGAAAACTCTTAGGTGTGTGCCCGCTTATGTAATGAGATACATAAAAGTGTCTCTGAGTAGTGTTACCAAAAGTGCTCTGAGACACATGTATTAATGATGCACATGTTCCCCAGAACACGTGTTAAGGGACCTTTAGCCATTGGCTATGCTGTACCCACTTCCTAATCTGGTACCAGAGAAAGAGGGAGTCAGGGAGTCAGGAATAATGTAATTGAAACAAATATTAATACATAATCTAATTAACATTAATTAACATAATGTAGTTATTTAGCATAATGTAATTTACATTAATTAATGTAAATAAACACATAATGTAATGACAAAATAGGCTACGCAGGATGAGCTGCTGTAAGGTAAGTCTGTGGGGTTAGGTTCCAAAGAAAGAGCATCCACAGTGCAATGCAAGCAGAGTCACAGGAAGGTGGAGGAGGACCCAGTGCCGGGTCTGAGATGAGAGGCCCTCTGTGGCTCTGGACTGATTTAGTAATTTCAGTCCTGTGGCAGCTGAGAACTGTGGCTCAGCACAGGAGCACCTTAATGCTGCACAAGGCAGGTATAGTGCCCAAGGAATCCAGGACAGGCATACACCTGGGCTTGGAAAGAGAGGGGTAGATAGAGAGCACCTTGCTCATTTTTCACCCATTTTGAATCTGTTTAGCATCCCAGAAGCTTCTGCAATGCCTCAGCATCCCAAGCTGATGAGTCATCCAGATGGGGTTGCTGTTCTTCTTTGTTGTATATTGTTTAAAAATATTCTTCTGGGTCAGGTGTGCGGGGGGGGGGGGCAGGGCGGAGAAGGGGGGTGAAACAGCATGTGGGGGCGGAATACTGGGGGTTGCTCTGGGCACAGGGACTCCCAGGAACGCCTCTGATTGCGCGGTTAATCCAGGAGCAAGTTTCCTAAGGAGACTTCTTTTGGCTGGCTGTTTAATTTTGAGTGGTGGTAGCGAAGGCTAGCCTTCCCCAGTGCAATCCCAGTTTACTCAGTTAAAGGGTGAAGGGTGGTAGATGCCATCACTAACCACTAGGCATTAAACCTGTTTTGCAGTGTCTTCCTCTACTGCATTGAACCCCCCCCCCCAAAAAAAAAAAAAAAAAAAAAAAGGAATGAAAGCCTTTTTCAAGGCTGGGCAATCAAGGTTGAATAGCCACTGGCACATTAGTATAAGGCAGCATTTCTCAAAGAGTGGGTCATGATCCACAAGTGGGTTGCAACCATATTTTTGGTGGGTCACAGAACACTACCCATTACCCTGCCAAAACTTCTGGTCTGCTGAACTTTTACTTTGTTTAGCGTGTGCTACAGTTTTTGGCTTGCTCCGGGCTTCTTTGCATTGTGTTCTGATGAAAACACACTGTCAATGAGAACGCAACAAGGCTGCGCACCGGGCTGAGGACTGGTGGCGGGCTTTTTGCATTAAAAAACATGCAAAAATTCAGCAACCTGGGAGTTCCTTTGGTGACATGATGATATCACTACCAACATATCTGAGTTGCTGGTCCCCATGCTGAAGGTGAGTTGCAGGGTGGAAAAGTTTGAGAACCAGTGGTATAAGGCATCAGATGGGGGAAGATACTATAAGCAGGTTCTTTCAGTTTCTAGGTCCCCTCAGAAGTAGTCCCACTTCAGCCAGTCATTCAGTGAGGCTGCTGGAGCCATGCCATGAATTTCTCTGGGATGGCTAGGAACCGCTTCCCCCCTGATTTCTCCCCTCATTTGTCCAGGGAAGAATCCTCCCCTCCCTGGGCTTCTGTAGTCAATAATAAGGCAAGAACCCCCTTGGTTCCTCCTGCATCCAATGATTATCTGTTCCTTCCTTCCTATCACAGATGGGCAAAAAGCCCACTCCTGCCTCCCCCTTCTATTCATTGCTGGAGGAAAACATTAACCCTTCCTTGCCTCATGGCTGGGATTCTCTGCTGCTCAGCTGGTCTGAATGATGGCCCCATGAGGTTTTACACCGTGTGAAAGCAGTAAGCAAGCACACCCAGATGCAGGCAGACTCGAGTCAGCATGTGTGGGGATAAGTGCCAAGTCAGGGGGCCTCTGACCCAAGTGTTTT
This sequence comes from Tiliqua scincoides, assembly GCF_035046505.1. Lineage (NCBI taxonomy): Eukaryota > Metazoa > Chordata > Lepidosauria > Squamata > Scincidae > Tiliqua > Tiliqua scincoides. Next base: position 194,065,505 of record NC_089823.1, read on the forward strand.
TCCTAGTCTTCCATATACATGAGTCAATGAGTCACTGAAAAATGTGCATTTTCGCAACTTGAGCCCTCATCCCTGATCATAACTGTGCAAATGTGAGTACATCGCTTGCCATGTAATTGATTGCAAATTCTCTGGTTCAGCAAAGTGCTTTTCTGTGTGACTATATAACACCATGGAGCTCTAATTACATTTTGAGGTCTAAAGGTAAACATGTAATAACCATTATAAGAATGTTTAAAATGAGTTCACAGGAATAAAAATCTTGGTTTACTGAGATCAAAGTCTAGAGCAAAAACATTTCAACAGTCTTGATAGAGTTGTCTATCTATAAGCTTGTTCATGTGCAGTGAAGATCTGTTAAGTATTAAGTACTTTTTAAAAACAGCTTAGAGCAACCCCAGTCTATTATGTTAATTATTGTCTAATTGGATGCTGCTGAAGCCCTGGAGTATGTGATATCCTTAATTATGTTGCTTAGGGCAAAACTGCTTTTGCTTGCTGTTAGTAGCTGAAAGAAAAAATTAAAAATAATTGAGAAAGAAAAGCACATTTGTAATTAAGAGCAAATTCATGCATACTTCATCATAAGCCAACAGATAAGTCTGTGTGGGTGAATGAATTCTTGTATTGTTTATCTCACAGCTTGTGTTGTGCTGCATATTGAATTGGTGCAGACATGAATTATAAATAAAATGTGCAAGAAAGAGAAGCATAGCAAAAATGACAAAAGTATGCATTTTCTGGCAATTTGTAGTCTGCATTCATTTTGTGTTAGAGTTCTAGAGTTAGAATAGACAAAAGAAAGACAAAAGAAAATATTTCTTTATCCAGAGTGTAATTAGTCTGTGGAATCCTTGCTACAGGATGTGGTGATGGTGTCTGGCCTAGATGCCTTTGAAAGGGGATTAGGCAGATTTCTGGAGGAAAAGTCCATCACGGGTTACAAACCATGATGGTTATGTGCAACCTCCTGATTTTAGGCTACCTCAGAATGCCAGATGCAAGGGAGTGGCACCAGGATGCAGATGTTGTGCATGACTCTCCTCTCTCTTGCTGTTTCTGTCCCTGCTCTCAAGCAGTTCGTCCCACCCTCTCCATGATGGGACGGGGCAGCAGGGAAGTATTAAAGGTAAACTCCCATGCGTGCGCACACCAGCAGCTCCGTTTTCCTCAATGCTGCACCTGACACATGTATCAAAAAGACTCGAGACTTGAGCCTTTTTGAGTCATGAAACCTCTCTGGGGGACTTGGAAAGTCCAGCTGTTAGGACTCATTTTTGAGTCAAGTGGGGGTGGGGGCAGAGACTCTTGACTTGAGGCAAGCGGCGCTAGACTTGCTCATTGCTGTTAATTCCCCGTTAATTTGTCAAGCCCTGTCCTTGCAGAGAGCAGAGCTTTGATTACTAGTTTCCATTCAATTATTTCATTTCTTTTAAAACCACATTATTTCACTATAAGGAAGAAAAGGAAAACAGAGAGGAAACCAGTAATTAAGGAACAATACATTAGCACGTCACTGACACCATGCTGTGCTAAACAGGAAGCAGTTAAGACGCAAAGGAAGCTATTCTTTCAAGAGGTGTGTGCTGAATTGGAGCACACCACCCTTTTAGTAAAGCCCTTATTTGTGTTGAATATGAGCCATTAACGGTCACAATGGCTTAGCAATTTCTGCACTTCTGCCACTGCGACCTGTAAGTACTCTGCAGGAGCTTAACTAAGGAAATGTATTGGCAGTACCAGTACTGGTAATGGCAGCAGCGCAGGAAGGATTGTCATGATCAGTGGAAGCTTTTGATTTTGAATAGATAGTTGGGGTGTGTGTGTGTGTGTGTGTGTGTGAGAGAGAGAGAGAGATGACTGAAGACAAGCGAAAGTTCAGAGGCAGCTGAAGATAGCAGACCACCCAACTTCAACCAAAGGCCAAGCTCCAGAGATGACAAGCTGATCTCCAGTTGTAATAAACTGAGCACAAAGCAAATAAAAAGTTGCATGACCAATGGACATTTGAAAGCAGCAGAACATAAGGAACAGCATAAGGAATATCAGCACAAACTGTACAGGATGTCATATACCAAGAGATGAGCTCCATCTGGTTGGGCAGAGGGAGTGAGAACACATTGAGTTGGTAGTGGTCGAGGGGAGGAGGTTCTGAAGGAGCAGAGAGCTGGAGAAGAAGGGTGAAAGGGGAACACAGCAGACCAATGCAGTGGAGATTGCTGGCCCAAGACAGAAGCAACATGCACACATCAGAACTCTAGCCTCAGACTGTACCTTGCTGGAGTTGGCTATTCCAGTTGTATGCCTGAGTGGTATGCTTGGATAGAGACAAATTAGCCAAGTAGCACACAAAAAAACCTTACAGTTTTCTGTAATCAAGATAGATCTCCTTTATAAGGTCAGCACCGCTGTCACAAGGCTCTGAAACAGTGACTAAGAACTTCTCTATAAGATTCCAGGGTTGGACTAGAGCTTTATCTCCTCTAGGCCAGCGATGACAAATTTTACATAACAGGATCCAAGGGCAACCCACTGGGTTTTGTTTGCAACAGTTCATTGGTCAAGCCTACCCATGTGACAGTAGTTGGGTGGATGTCCTTGGGGCTGAGCTCAGTTTCCTGCCTTTGGATTAGTCAATAGAAAAAGTAGAATCGGAATCCCCAAAATCCCATAACAAGAGTCAGGTGGGTTGAAAAAGTGCATATATTGTTCTAGCAGTTGCTGGGTCAATGTGGCTCACTGGCACACCTGACCAGGAGATGAACAATGGAACTGAAGCCAGCACAAGTGTTTTTCTAGATAGGTTCAGTTTAAGTAGTCTTTGCCTATACTTTCAAGCATTTGATTTTGCCTATGTCTTTGTACTTTTTTTTTTATTAAATAAACCAAACTTGTTTTTAAGACCCTACCTGCCTATTTCACTCAGTCAAGTGCCTCCCTGCTCCCTGACATATCATTTATGACTACTGCCTACAAAGTCTTTGAATGTGTGTCTGAATACACAGAGGAGTTGGCCTGGTCTGTTGGCTCTGCTTTTCTCTTTCTACAACCAATTTCACTGCTGGGAGAAGCCCAAGTTAAAGACTGGAGTTTCTTTCTAACAGGAAAGAAGTTTCTAACAGTTTCAAGAAGATGAAAATCCTCTCTAGCACTAGCAAATTTACACTCCATGAACTAGGTTGGGACAGGACAACGACAGATTGCTGTGCCTTACCTCAGCTTTTCCTCTGAGGAAACCGCTTGGGGGAACCAGGTGAACACGATGTGTTTTGGGAGTCTGGTGACTCCCTGATCACTGGAAGGTGGAAGCTCCTAATTAAAAGCCAGTAGTCCTGAAAAACCTCAGTAATGCTTTGGCAGTCCACATGGGTCTAATTGGCACAGCAACTACATCTAAAGCGAGAAAAATAGCTGTAGATCAGGTCTAAAAAAATAAGATGAGAAGAGGTCACAGAAGACACTGGGATACAACAAGCTGTCAACACCTCCATTTGGATTCTACCAAAATAATGAGTGAACCATTTCAGACTACACAGCTAGAATGCACTCAACCTAAAATGAAATGCACACTGATTAACCCAACCTATTAGCCTAGCATGTATAGCCTTCTCCAACAGATCTCTGTTTGCTTCCAAATATGATCAACAGCAACATTTCTTAATGCTGTTCCTCTGATATGCCACTTGCTCCAACGTTCTCCATGGACGTATCGCTGGAAGTAGCTGGCGATGACTCATTACCAGTTACTTCTAGGTTCTGAGACCACAACAGGAGCTTCCAATGGCAGTAAAAGGCTCAGGGCTTTTTTAAGCACATGAAAACTGTGCTGGAGCTCTGCCCACTGGGCTCAGCCTCCTACCGCTGTTGAAAGCTCCTGTCATGCTCTTGCTGCCGGACAAACAGTGCAGCACATACTGTCCAAAACTGCCCAAATACCACCAGTGGTACACATACAACTGGTTAAGAATCTCTGATCTACAGCATTGCATGTATCCAGTGTTGTGTTAATGAAACATACCACACTTACCACTGCAGGAAGTTAAAGCCAACATGATAGAGATTAGTGATCCAGAAAAAAGTGATCTCTGCCTTGATTCAAACTTTGCAGTTTAAATCTCTCTATGACTTTGCAGCTGCTCCATTCAAGACTGATGTCTGATTCAGTGGGAAGTAAAGTCTCTGGAAAACTGAATGGGAGAAGATCTGTTTGATATGAAAGATGTGGGATGAAAACTGAACCTCTCTCAAATGGGCAGGATTGTAAGGGGTTTCCATAAGTTCTGAACCTGCAGAATTTCATATGCTCACCACAGCATCTGCTTCTATTCTACAAATCATACAATTCCTGGGATATATTGAGACAGTTCTCATTCAGGGAATCAAGAGTGCTATTTTAACTCTTTGGGTCCATGCAATACAAATGTGCAGGTTTATCTTAAAAATGGATTCCCTATGTTTTCTCCCACTAGGCCAGGGACTTGAAGCAGCATACAAAACTCAGTTAAAAACAATCCATTCAATTAAAAAAACTCATCATCAACAAAGACAACAGCACTCTACTGATATAAGCTGCAACACCATAAGAAAGGCAACAATATCAATCCAAGAAAGCCGAGAAAATACCTGCTAAAATAACCAAGCGTTTGATAAGTGGCAAAAAAGAGTTGCAAGAGGATTAGGGAAAGGTAGGGAGTTCCATGGGTGGGAAAGGGTGGGATTAGGGAAAGGGTGGGATCACGAACCAAGACAGACACCCTCCCTCCCAGATTTAAATGGACAGATAGATCTGTGTGGAGGGATGTGGTTTCACTCTCTGTTGTTTCTCTGCTGGTCCTGGCAGCTTACAATGGCCACTGCAAGATGTGCAAGGTTCACAGCAGGGTTCCTATAGTGAATACAGGAAGACACCACCCACCTTTTCCCAGGACAGCACTCCCAGCTGTGCACAGCCATATGTCGGGGTAACAGCTCTGTGAATGGGACCTTCGTTAATCAGATATAGCACATCCTTGAATTTTACACCTGTCCTACAGAACTCACAATGCAGGCACAGGTCACAGAGAAAGTTGGTAGCAGGGTACCCAATGTCAGGAACATTTCAGTGTTTTGATAATGCTGAGAAACATATATGGAACATTCATTCTCAAAGGCTGACCCAGGTAGACAGCTACAAACAAGCTCATCTCCTTTAGTAAAGAAAGAAGCATGCATCAAAAATGCCATTGTATTCTGTATGTTACAAACTTTTAGCTGAAAAAAACTTCAAGCTTTCCTGACAGCTGGATCTCCATGGAAATTAGCACACTGAAAGAACATAGCTATTTTAAGCCCTGGTCTAAAGTTGGGAAATGTATCTGTTGGAAGCAAGCTGCTTTTGAGCACTCACAAGAATTTAATGGGGAAATTGCTTTAATAAATGGGCTATGTGGCCAAATCAGCATCTTTGATCCTTGGGCAACAGCCTCCTCTCAGTCAAAAGTGATCTCTCTGGCTGAGAGCAGCTGCCTTGCTGGGCTCTGAACTGGGACCCTGTTCTTATTCCAGGCATCTAGCAATTTTGTTCCATAAGTGGAGAAGAAATGAGATGAATCATGGTTGTTTTTAAATGCTTATTTCAGATGAAAAGATAGTGCTGTAAAAGATTCACTAATAAGTGAGTCAATTGACTTTTTACCTTGTTCATAGCAGGTAATTATAAAAACTCCAAGCACCTTGCTATGGCTAGGACTGCTTCATGTATATGAACTCATAGGTACAGAGCTCTTGGATGAAACTACATTATGCAGGAAATCCTTGACTGAGCTCCTAATACAGCACTTTTTCGGGTGGCAGATGGGGGGGGAGCAGTGAAGTCACAGGGGGTTCCACCCCTGCTGGTCTGCCAGTCACATTGTCTAGGCATGCCAGTGTGACAGCACAGTCTCTGCAAAGTCTCCCCATTTGGTCTCCTTTCCATAGATTAATAGGAAGAGAATAATGGTGGCAGCCGCAAGACTAGAGGAGGATGAGATAGACAGACTGAAACTGCCACGACCCTCTTCCTGCTCACTCTCTTTGTGAAAAGGAGAGTGGGAGGGAAGAGGATCCTGAAGGCAGAACCATCTGGCTTCCTACTTCTCTAGCTCTACCACTGCTATTCTTTTCCTGGCTCTCCTTTCAAATAGGTTGGGTGGGCAAAGAGCACAAGACTTAATGCAATCCTATGCATATTTACTCAGAAGTAAGCACCATTGATGCCATGAGGTTTAGTCCCAGGAGAAAGTATTATAGGATTGGGGCCTAAATCTTTATTCTTTTAAACTTCCATTACCATAAAAAAGAACAATAAAAAAAGAGTTGCTCTGGGGATGGATGGGTTGTGATAGCATAGGTGCCAGCCAGTCAGCCCTATGCACAACTGGCTTTTGCTGTGTGGTGCTGAACCAGTTTTTTCCTGAGCTCAACTATGGAGAGATATTGATGTGTTAAAGCAGAACATGGTAAATTAGCTTCCAGAGCAGCCCAGCCACTCAGTTCATGTTACATCTATACACACCCTGACCTTGCAGCAACTGAAGTCAGAGAAGGGTAAGTGGAAGCTCATTCATGCTGGTTCAGGGAAGAGTAGGGATCACCCAGATTCAGGACATCAGAGCACTACAAGGCCCAAAGACTATGTTGAGCTAACAACCCAGTGTAGACAATTGATAATTTCTTTGGGCACCTTTTATAATCATCACCTTTTTATTTTGCAACAAATATAGAAAAGCAGCAAAGAAGACATCCTCAACAGCACAATTTATGGCAAATCTGTGCCTAAAAGTCATGAATGGACATACAAATTTAAAAAAGACGTAATATTATAGCTGATGACATCTACAATGAAATCAGCTTGATCTAGTAAGATGCTACTGAACTAGCCAGTATGATCTTCTGCTTTATAGACCGATTGCTTTCAGCAGAAGAGCTGGAATGACTGGCTTCTAGCTGTCATTTCAATTTGTTTCACTGTTGTCCTTGAAGATGCTAACAAACCTCTGCATTATCTCCAATTACAGAGTAGACACAGGAGGACAGACCAAATAATTGAGTGTCTTCTGTCTTACATAAAAATCTTTCTACATCTCAGAGGAAGCCCTTTCACACTAATTCATAGTATCAATCAAGAAAAAAAGTGGCAATTACCAATAGATCTGTGGTTCCAAGGGACTTGTTTTTATCACTGCTGAAAATCTCTATTCTTCCTACTACATCCCTCTTGAAGCTTGCTCTTACTTTCTCCCTTCTCCATTGAGGAAAAGTGCTGTGGAGCTGTTCAGCTTTCTAGAGCAGCGGATCTTCAACCATTTTCATCTCACACACACACGCTAAAATTGTCAAGACACACTATCCATTTTTGGACAATTGACAAGGCACACTGCATTGTCAGTGGGGGGCTCATATCCCACAATGGCCCCACTCATAAAATGACCCTCCCCCAAACTCCTGTGGCACACCTGTAGACCATTCACTGTACACCAATGTACCACTGCACAATGGTTGAAAATCGCTGTTCTAGGGGATTTCTGCTAAGTACGTATCACCTTCATGCAGATCTGAATGTAGTAACCCACAATGTAGAAACCTATAAGGACACAGCCTTTGTACAGAACATTCTTTGGATGAGCCCAGCTTGTGTTATTTCCCATTTCCACTGGATCGCTTGAATCACAAATGCTGACAACCTCCTTGCACTTGGAGGAATGAACAAAATTGCAAAGATGGAAAAATCTTTACAGCATTTTTTGATCTCTGATGCCTTAGTTAATTTGGATCTCAACCAGTCTTATACATATCTCAGAAAATGTATGCTAATTTATAAAGATACTCTCTTTTTAAAACAGTAAAAATCCAGGGCTTTGTGCACCGTATCAGAGAATATTAACATGAACTCTCAGAAATGTCCATGCTGACTCCCTTCAGGACTCTTCCAAATATGGCATCTGTGATATTCCTATTCACTGCAAAGACAAAAAGAAAGAACATCCACTCTTCAATTATCTGCAGAATAATTGGCAATGGAGTTAACATTGCCCAGAGACAAGCAGAATACATTTTAAGCCTGATCTCAGAAACTTTAAGCTAATCCTCTCAAGATATAGCTTGCCTCAAACAGACAATGACTCTACTGTAAGTGATGCTGGAAACCACTGCTAGTGGAAGCACTTAGCATGAGGTCAAAATGTCAGCTTGTTTTGTAGAAGCTTATGTGCCCTGCTCTGGAACACACCAGATTTTATTTATGTAAGCTTAGGGTATTTATATACCACCTTTCAACACATTTCTCAAGGCAGTTTACAAGTAAAACTATCTCAATGATAGCAATAAAAAAGCATTAAATAGCAGCAACATTAAAAGATCTGAGAGCATAGAAAGGCTTTTGCCTAGCACTGAAAGGATAGCAGTGGAAGCTCTAGCAGGCCTGTCTGGGGGAAAATGTTTCACAAATGGGGTGCCACAACTGAAAGGCCTCTCTCTTTGGTTACCTCCCATCTTATATAAGTATCTCTTCTCCAACACCTCAGCTCTGAGACTCTCTGGAATAAGACTCCAAGACTTGAAGTTTGAAGTAGCCAGCAAACAGATCTAGACTTATACAGACACACAGTTAAAGTACTACCTGTTTCTTCTAGAGCAGTGTTTCTCAAACTGTGGGTCGGAACCCACTAGGTGGGTTGTGAGAGTCAGTTTCATGTGGGTCCCCATTCATTTCAATATTTTAATTTTAATATATTAGACTTGATGCTACCATGGTATGTGATTGAATTTGGGGAACAGTTACAGACTGGTACTTTGAACAGGCTACTCTGTATATGCTTTTAACAATTATAGTCAATGGGACTCCTGGGTAAGTGTGGGTAGGATTGCAGCCTAGGATTGTCAAAAATTTTCATTCTTGATTATGTCACTTCCGGTCATGACATCACTTCTGGTGGGTCCTGACAGATTCTCATTCTAAAAAGTGGGTCCCGGTGCTAAATGTGTGAGAACCACTGTTCTAAAGTACAGAACAATAGAAGAGCTAAAACAGATGAGCCTGCAATCTAATCTTCTGGAGTTCTGGTTAAGTTCACCACAGCAGTGAGCACTATCTCATCCCATATAGCTCTTTTGAATTGGCTGTCTACTAGAAGCAATTTGTTTTTCAATCCACTTCTGATGTTTATATGCTTAATTTATTTGCAACTCACATGGTTCCTCAGAGGCAAATTACACAACAAGAAATGTGATAGCAAAAACCAGTGCCAGAGCAAACACCACAAAAGTTTTCTGCCTCAGCTTTACTAATACCCTAGAACTCCAGCAGGCTACTGGAGCAGGTTCTCAGCAAATAATACCATTATTTGCCATTAGATATTTGATTTTTCTCTGTAAACCACTTTGTGAACTTTCTGTTGAAAAGCAGTATATACGTAAATATTGTTAATAATAGTAGTAATAATAATATAATACTTGGGTGTAATCCTAACCAACTTTCCAGCACCAAGGTAAGGGGACAAACCTCGAGGAGGCCTTCATGACTGCCCCCAACAGCAGGATGCAGCCCATGCCCCATTGGCACAGCTATGTTAGAGCTGGAAAGTTGATTAGGACTTGAGCCTTGGTTCAATAATAGGTTGCAGTGATTTAACACTCCTAATGCCATGCATTGGCTTACAATCTACTACCAAAAAGTAACGTACCGGCACAATTGTCCTGCTGACAGTCCCATCTTCATTTGGGTGCTTTCTGTGGTGTGGAAGTTCTGAACTCTCACGATAATCTCGCCCCTTGATGTTCTGCATGTCAAGCACCACCTGGCTCTTTGATGGGACAGGAGGTCTGCTGTGCCCGACTTCAGACCTTGAGAGTTTTACAGGCTTCTTAGTTATTGGCAAGAGAGGGTCTAAGTTAGCACAGGGTTTCTGCTTGCTCTGAGTCTTTTCCTCAGATTGGTTGGAACAGGTATAAGAACGAAATCTGGGAGTGGGGACTAGGAAAGGTGGGGAGGATTGTTGCTTGTTGGGTTTGCTGCTGTCAACCTCCTGTGCCTTGCTGAAAGGGAAGCTTGGGTGTTCTTTGCGTGAATGCTTGAAGAATTCCTGCTCTTTCTTAGGCAAGACTTTGTCCTTGGATTTTGTGAAATCATACAGTGGGTTGTCAATCATCTCTGGTTTTGGGTACACTTCTTCTGCTATCAGTGGTTCCACCATGCTTTTCCTCACCTCAGCATACCTGCAATGATTGAGAAGACAACAAGTAAGGAAGGAGGAAAGTCAGGGTAGACCACATGGTAAATCCCAGGGGGAAATATGTCAAAATAACTGTGCTTAAAGCAGATGAGAATAAAATGCTGATTAAGAAGAGGAAATAGGAGAGGGTGGATAAACCATCAAATCCCATAATAGCAGTGATGTTAAAATGAGGTCTCTGCTATTACAGAGTTAGACATAAAATGCATTTAGCTGGGCTGCAAACAGGTTGGTGAAATTAGGGTGCAATCTTGTACACACCTCAGAGTTCCATTGAACTCAATGGGACATACTTCTGAGTAAATATGTACAGTATAGGATTGCACTGTTAGACACATTAACTGCACAAGAGAGTGACAGAACAAGACTTTAATCAGCATGTCTGATAATGAAAACAAGAGGGTGGCAGCATCTCATTTAATACTTCTCGGGTTGAAAAGTGACAGCATTCACTCTCAGCACCTCCAACACAGCAATCAGTCAGACATGATTGTATAAAAGAGCAGGTGAAAGGGGGGAGAGACCAGATAATCTCTAGAGGAAAACTCACAGCTGTTGGTCCTTAGTCCTGGATCCAGAACTTTGATTAGCTGCTGACTGAGTGGGTGGTCTTGGAGAAACAGGTGACAGGTTGGAAGGTGTGGTGGGAGATTCCAGGCCCATTAGAGAACTGCTGTCTTTGGGTTGTGGATCATAAGGCCAGAAGGAAGGTGGTTGGTCTGGTGAAGGGATCTGCTTCAGCTGGCTTGAGCTGGCAGAGGCAGTAGCTATTCGTAAGTAGCTGGGATTGTTGATGTCTGGGGTCACAGTACTGTGGAACAGAAAGAGTTAAGAGGAGAGAAAGAATTGTATTTATTGATTTTAGGAATTTATATCCTGCCTTTCTACCCTGAAAGGGACACACAGAGCATATGGACTCATAGCAAATTGAAATGGATATAACATAAAGAATTAAATATGGAAACTAAGAAATTACAATAAAAACTGTAATAGTAAAACAAACAGTAGTAAGGCACAATGCTTATTGTACAAGTATAGACCAAAGGCCTTTTGAAACAGAAAAGCTTTAGCTCCCAGAGTGAAAGGCCAGTGGGGAGGGGAGGAAGGGGGGTGCAAAGGAACCTTTCAAGGAGGGACTTCCAGAGCCTAGGTGTGACAGCCACAATGTTTGACACCATAACCATAATTCAAGTCACCAATAGTTAAAAAGGGGGAAGAGGAGTAATAAAAAACCCCTAAGGTCACAAAATCTCTTTCCTATTTGGATCAAGCGGAGACCTGAAGCCCCAGCAACTTTGCTGAAATTAAGAGATCTGCATTGGGTCAGTGTCTGCATGAAAGGCTACCTGGGGGGGCCCTATGTGTGCTGCCATGAAAAATTATGCTGAAGAATGGTGGGAAACAATACAATTAATTAACTTTCTTCTGTGGGAAGAAAAATTTGTACTGAAATTGATGAACTCTAATATTACTTGTTTCTATTACACATTTCTTTCTGCATTGGAAAGTGCTTTATGATTCATATCTAAGGTTGCTGATTCATATCTAACTGGTACTGATGGCTTGGCTCCTGTCCCTTTAACAGCAACTTAGAAGTGTTAATAATTAAAGATTCTTCTAGTGAAGAGACAATGAAGGGAAAAAGATGTCACCTATTTGATTTCCATATTCCCAGGGTGCTGTTAAAGCCAGTCAAAACAAAGGCAGCCAGCCCTGTTTGTTTCATTTATTTCTGCAGCAACCCCATGAGGTTAGCTTAAGAAACTGGCTTGTCAGGGGTCATTTTGTGAGCTTCCAGGTTGATCAGGTCTGACCCGAACACTTTGAAGTCACTTTTGTACTGCATCTGGGTAGAAGGAATTTCTCCAAATGCTTCCACAAAGTCACATAGCCCTGCATCAGAGAACATCGCTTGAGTTGGTACAAAGGCAGGCATTGCCAGTACATGTAACTGCACAAGTGTCAGTGGGTGATAAAGAGAGCTCTTTCATATAGCAATGGGAGCTGCTGCTTAACCTAACATGCATTCTCCAGCCACTCAGTAGGCAAGAAACATAAAAAGGGGGACAGACTTGTCAAACTGCTGCTGGGCTCTCTCTTCACTTATTTACTTTGGGTTTTATTTTAAATAATTGCACATTCAACCAAGTTCAACACTGTTTTATGCAGGGGGGCATGCTTTCAGTGTAGACAAGTGAGAAACATTAATGCCATTAAAAATAATAAATGGCAAACATGTATTTGAAGCTATATGGATTACTTCTACATTTCATCTTTTGTTTTTCCAAACAAAGACCAGAAACAATGAATCACTTCATCTTCCTGTCAAATAACCCATGGGGAACTATATGAAGTACTCCTATGGCAGCTAAAGGCAAGGTTAATAGTTGATTTTGGAGCTTATATCATGAGCACTGGGGAAAAAACACTGAAAGTCAAGGTTTCAATCTTATTTACGCACAGTGGGAGGACGTAGATGTATGGGTGCACACAATTCAGTTCAAGGTTAAAGTGTTTTTTTTTAAACAATGTCTTTTCTGGAAAAGTACACATTGCTTTTCTGCAAGGGGTTTCTCAGGCTACAGGATATGAAAGTACAGTATTTCTTCTACAAAAGTTGATGTTCATGATATCTCTAATGCTTGAAAAAGCAGACCTGAAATTTTTTTTCCTGTTAGGTGGCATTATTTGTGCAAAGTGTACGCATTTTAAAAGAAAACACAGAAGTGGAAAAATCAAGTATGACACTGTTGCAAACTTAGGGGAGTTTGGGGTGCTCAGAGTTCTTGGTTCTGGAACCTTAAAGCCCTCAAGGCCACCACCCTGTATGCACCAGTGCCTCAGTCCAGGGACACTGAGACTCTCTAGGCTTAACCCTTGCAGGCACTGAGCTCTTTCTTCAATTAAAGCTTCAGTCCTCAAGTTACTAGACCTCAATGAGTACTTGGTAGCTTGCTGAATGGCTAGGCAGGATTCTGAACCTTTGTTCCCAACAGACAATGAAACAACTTAGTAAAAGAGATTTTAGTTTATTAACTACATAACGTTACATAAAGTTACAGTAAGGCAGCAAATGCTAGAGGCATAAACATCTAGAAAACATATCAGCAATAAAATAATAAAGCTAGCTGGCTATCTCTATTAATCCCTATCTCTCACCTGGGTCAGTTACTCTTGTAGATCTTTTAACCCCAAGGCTACCTATGAGGCCAGGTGCCCATGGTAGACAATGGAGCTCGCAGCGTGCAGGATGTTGCACCCAAAAACTCTGTTCAAGAAGGAACACACACACCCCTTGGGGCACTCATTATTATACTTTTTACGCTAATAGTGCTGAGGTGACTTCACACTTATTTAGACTGTCCAATCAGAAACTTTTGAGGACAGAACCTTCTTAAAGTTGGCCTGGTTGCTAGCCCCTCATAGTTCTTTACCCCTCCCAATTGGAGATCCATAGCTGCATTCCGCTTGATCAAGTGCCTCTCAGTCTACTGAGGTATTAAACATTCCAGTGGATTGTAATTCTTGTTGTCTGTCCTTTCTGGCCAGCAAAGGAGAGACAACAGTCTTTTTGTTTGTTTACTCACATTCTTGCAGCTAGGAACTGCTAGCCACTTCTCCATTACTGACTTAGTTTGGTTCAGGCTTCACATGCTAACCTAGGCCTAACATGAACGTATTCATGACAGACACCCATAGCCACAACTTAACCAATGAGAAGGCAAAGGTTTCTAATATGTATCTATCCTTCAATTGGTAGCTAAATACGGAACACTGAAAATGAGTTTTGGATATCATTAGCAGGTCCTGAATTACTGCACAAGGTGGGGAAACAACAGAGCACTAAGATGGCCCTTAGGGAATATGGGATGGAACAAGTGACTATCCAGTCAGATCCAGTGTATGTCTTCCCAGCTCCTCCAGGCAGGAAAAAATTCTTCTATATGTTAGAAAAGCTTAATAAGGTGAAATAATGAGGTTACCGTAAGAGGTCGTCTTTGCCCGATTCATCTACAGATGCTGATGTAGTCCCTCGAAAGCGAGCAATAGCTGCTGCTTCTTTGGCCACCCAGTGAGTAGATCTCCTACTAGAAGAAGAGCCCCTTTCAGGGAAAGGAGGGTTACTGAGTTCTGAGAGCTGGCTCTATTAATATGTCTTAATTCAAAGAGAAATCAGTGTGGCAGCTTTTCTTCCAGGCAGCCATTTCTCAGATCCACAACATTACAAAAAGTAAATTCTCAACATTTCATTGTTTTGGGTTTGTTTGTTAAGAAGGGATCCGTAGAAGCTACTTTCTCAGATAATAACTTGTTTATTTGGCAGGACACATTACCTCTGGCAGATACAGCTCTGCTTTATGGCAAGTCACCAGTCAACATGTCAATCACTTTTGCACATACAAAATTAGCCACCTGAAACCTACCTATTCCCCTGCTCCCACTCTTTAGCGTAGTCTACACTGCTCATTCCCTTCATAGGTTTCTGTCCAGCAGATTCATCCCGTTCAACCTTCACAAAGTCTGGAGAAAAGACACACACACACCAAAATCAGTTGTTTGGGTTTGTAATCTGGTAAGATTCTTGGTTTATGAGAAGCTAATTGTCTATGCTCAGTGTTATGCCTCTCTATTGTAATGTAATTGATTAATATCAGTCATCAGGGAAGCAATTATATGGTAAACTCAAGGGCAAATGAAACTTTGGAGAGTTAATTTTTTGTGTAGCAAGGGGGAATAGTTTGGCACTTGTACTATGGCTGCAGTCCTATCTACACTTACCTGGGAGTAAGTCCCATTGATTGTAATGAGACTTACTTCTGCATAGACATACATAGGCTTGAGCATTAAGAATAGTCATGGGAGAAAGGAATGGGTTAACAGATATTTAAGAAAAGAATCTCCTGTGCCCTCACTTAGAGTGGCTGTGCTACTGAGACCTGCATCTGACTCAGGCTGCAGTCCTATGCACACTTACCCGAGAGTAACTCCCATTGACTATAATGTGGGTAACTTCTGAGCAGATATTCATAGGCTTAGGATATCAATAAGGTCTAAGCAACCACTGTGGGTAGACTGTAGACCAGAAAGAGGAAGGATGCTGTGGTGAGAACCATGTTCCCCCTCGAGGTTCCTTCTTGCCGGATTCACTCACATGTGGTAACACCTGCATCTCTCCGAGGTTAGACCTGCTGTTGGGGCTGCTGCCCATCTTGACAATCTCTCATGCTCCAGAAAGAGAGCATGACTGGAGCAACCTAGCCCACAGTTTATTTATCTTCCTCCCTCTGTAGCAGAGTTTGGGTGGTTAGTTAGTTTGGGTCAGTACCTGAAATTAATAATTAATTTTCTTTCTTCACTGTCTACTTAGAGTTTCCAAGGGCAGACCTTGAAAGTCTGAGTCCCTCCACCTTTCAGAGTTGTGTAGAAATGAGAATTTCCCTTTTACATTTCTCAGCAGATTATGTTTGCAAGTTCTTGATAGTGCCCCAAACACTTCCTGCTTTCATAGGATTAGAGAGGGATTTCTGTGTGCAGAAAACTACTATTTTGGTTGCCTCAGTGATCAAGAAAATCACTGATTTTTCTGTGAGATTTTAAATCCTGTCTGGGAAGTGTTTGGTTTTCAGTGAAAATTGGCATTGTTCATCTGATCTTTTCAGTGATACAGATGCTACAGCTCCTGTCTTTGGTTCAGTTGAGGTTTTGTGGTGCCAGCTGAGTGCTATCCTTGGCACTCGTTTTCATCAGATCTGGTGGGATCCGATGGGGAAAAAGAGAGACAAGTGAAAATTGAGCTGTTGAATTCTGAAGTCTATTGTACGTTACTGATAGATAGAGGGCTCCCTTTCTCTGTTCATCTGCTTGGAAGCAAGAAGAAAATGTAATAGGGATTCTGTGCATCTCCTGCTTGTTTCAGACAGAGTCTCAGTCACAGAGAGGGAAAACACTTTTTGATAATAGAAACAACAATCACAAGTCCTTTAATTTTTGCAACTATCATATCAGAGGTCTCTTTCATAGGTCCTCTTTCAGAGGTCTCGTTCTTCACAAGAGTTAGAGCTTCTTTCACACATGTCCTTTCTATGAATAAAATCTCTTTGAAAGAAAACAACTTTATGTTCATATGAATTTTTTCTAACAAGGAGGAAAAGGGGCATGAAAAAGGCAAGCATCCAGGTCCTTAGCACTTTCTTCCAAGTCCTATATACCCTGGTAACACTGCCCAGGTCATCAGCAGGTATCAGAACTTGCACCCCACATCTACAACTGATAATTTAATGACTTTGCTGGTTTATTCTGGAGCAAATGGGGACACATCCCAAGGCAAATGTCTTGAATGAACTTGAGGTCTTTCTCCAGAATGTCTGCAATAGAAATCAATTCCTCAAACTAGCATCATAATCATGGAGAGACAGCAATCTTACAGAGTCATTTTTGGCTGCATGCAGCTGTTAGGAAAACAAACCCCACTCTTTCAAATGCATTACAGGAGTTCTTATTGGGCCATGAACAAGATTGTGCTTGATCCATTGCCTTACCGTATAGTTTCTCCCTCTGCTTTCCTTGGGAAGTTTGTAGCTTGAATTCACCTTGGAAGATACCTGTCTTTTCCCCATGGTGTGTAAGCACAGTTCGGATAGGGACTAGGGATTCTGTAGCTCCACTTTGAAGGGCAATGCAGCCTTCACCTGAAACAACAACAGGGAACTGATCTTTGACGACATGGCATATCTGATGGTAATCCAGGGCAGTGTGCACCCCTGTGTCACCTGAATCTCCTCCCCAAATGCTGCCTCTGTGTGTCCTGTCCTTACCCTCCATGGATGAGATGGGAGGGTGGACAGACAAGCAGGAGTGCCCAGTCTCCTTCCCTTTACTGATAATGTGCAGAATGCATCCTCCCTGCTCCACACTCTGAAATGAACAGGAGCAGCATCCACCACTCCCATTCATTTCATAAAGAAGCAATGTAGTGCAGGGAGGCCACCCTCTTTGGAAGTAAAGGGAAAGGTGGGAGTGGGCTCCAAATTGCCTGTCCCTGCCTATTTGATGTTGTCTGCTTGGTGGGGAGAGGTGATCTGGAGCTGCAGCAGCTTTTCTTCTCCCCATCTTTCCAGTAGCACAGGAAGGAGAAGCGGGCTGCTGCTTCCACTATCCACTCCTGACTTGCTCCTAGCAGGTTGGAAGAGGATCAGCGTGCCCCATGGAGCAGCAGCTTAGAGCAGGTGCAGAAAGATGGGCTGGGGCTTGTCCATTTGCAGACCCTCCAAGGATGCCTAAGGGTACCACTCCACCAGATAATTTTGGGTCGCCTCATGGCAAGGACAACCCTATAGCAACCGACTGCAGACATCTAAGTAAACAGGACTAAGACATCCTGAAAAAAGGATTTTAAAAAATGTGTTCTTTTGTGTAGCTCTGATTCATTTCTCTACTGGTGGGCTCACTGGAAGCATTTGGCTAATGACTACTGCAAACAGGAGGTTGATGCCCATTTCAGTAGGGCTTGTGCAAGATCTTCCCAATGGACTCTGCTTATCAGGCCTGCAGGCAGTGTTTGAGCATGGTGTAAACACTAAAAGTATGAAACATGGCTATAGGAGAAGCAATATATTCTGCTAGACTTCAACCATGCTGCATTTATGTGAAGAAGTTTGTACTGGTCTGAACAAAACTACTGTGAAGGAAACTATTGTGAAGGAAATTTTAATTCTGCAAAACATATCTCCATTATGTAACTGATATTTTGAGGGTGGATAAACGTACAGAGAAGTTAATCCTAGTCAAATACTCATAGCCTTCATGGGTACATAAGAAGATGACATGTTACCTACGTAGGCTACTATATTTCTATAGCAAAAAATGAGAGCACCATAACGCTTGGAAATCTAGTCCTCTGCTCTCATTCTTCCCCCACACTTTCAGCAATTAAAAAAAATGTAAGCAGAAACTGACTCATGCACAAGGCAAGGGCTCACCATAAGATTCGTCACTGTCTGATGACTTAATGCTGATCAAAATGTGTTGATCCAGTAGGTATTCAGGGTCTGAAATAATTGGAGTCAGCTGCAAGGAGAAGTCCAAAGATTTTAGCAAAGTTAAAAAAGAAAAAAGAATCTAATCTCTCCCAGTAAGCAGCCCTTTCCCCTTATGAATGAATTGGGCAGCCCAACCCTAACTTGCACTGGAACAGGCAGGCCAAGTGGCCTGCACTGTATCCAGTGCAAGGTAGGTGCTGGCTGGCGAGCAACTTGGAGTAAGGGATATTTTCCCCTTACCCTGCACTGTGTGCCAGCCACCTACTCCATCACTGCGTTGCCCTCAATGGGCCAACTCAGATCTGTGTCAGCTGTTTGGCAGTTTGACATGCAGAGACTGCACAGGGGCATAGGATATCAGTGCTGCCACTGCTGATATCTGCCCCTGGCCTGCCCTCATCACGCCCCTGGCCAGTCCTGATCCTTCCCTGGAACACCCTGAAACACCTCTCCACTGACATGCCTTCTCCAGTACAGATCCAGACACCAGATGATTGTACTGGTGGCCCTGGCCCATGCGCCGTTGCAGCGGCTGCCATGCCAGCAGCCCAGACCTTGAGCTGATGGAATGCAAATTCTGACCCTGCCAGGCCAGGATAGGACTGGGTCATTAGGATGATTTGCAGCTATTCTTCTGACAGCTAAAAGGGGTATCACCAGAACTGGCACTTTGACATCAGCTTCATTTGTGGCAATGAAGCAACCACAGTAGCTGAATAGCATTGCCACTGCTTCACCACATTCTTATGGTTGCTTTTCCTTCCACTGCTGTGGAACCACAGGTGGTTTGTGCTTCATGCCTGTTACAAGAGTTATAGGCTTTAGAGCGCAATCCAGCCTTGCTCTTAGATGTTGCAAAAGTGCCTTCTCCACAAGTGGAAGGGCGAGCTTGCATCGGCTGAGTCAGGCCAGCACAGGGGTCTGGAGGGGGAGGACAGAATGGGGGCGTTCCAGGGTGGGGGGAGGGCAGGTGGCAGGCTGGATGGTGGGAGGACTGGGCCCAGGAAAGGAGCAGGACCAGGATCTGGCACTTAGGCTGGATCCTAACCCCCCCTCCCTGGGCGGCCTGGACTTACACCAGGTTGCTCAGATCTGTGCCGCCTCTTTAGGTGGAACAAATTCGAGTAACCCTAGTGGGGCAGCTGTTGCGTGACATGGGGTAAAGGGAACAAATTCCCTTACTCAAAGTTGTGCTGCAACACAGCCCAGCTCTACTCTGTACGTAGCTCAGCCGACCTGGTTGCTCCAGGGCAGATTAGGATTGGGCTGCCCATTAGTATAGTAGGGAGTTTAATAAACTGATTAAGCAATGGGAATAAATTTTAACTGGAGTGAAGACATTTTAATTGTAGGGCAAACTTATTTAGGCTGCAATCCTATACACACCGACCTGGGAGTAGGTCTCATTTAACTTAATGGGACTTTCTTCTGAGTAGACATGGAACTGATTGCACAGTCAGGGCCCAATCCTATCCAACTTTTCAGCAACGGTGCAACCGAAATGCAGCCCCGAGGTAAGGGAACAAATGTTCCCCTACCTTGAAGAGGCTTCTGTGACTGCCTCCCCACCACAGGATGCAGTGCACGCCCAATTGGCATGGCTACACCAGTCCTGGAAAATTGAATAGGATTGGTCTTTCAGTCTTTCTAAACCATTTTGACTCTAGTGTGTTACTAGAATAAGAGCCCAATCCTGAGCTCAGCGCTCCGGCTTTCTGCTGGAGCACACTGTTGCAAACGTGCCGTAAGGCTCATCTGCGAGGCTTACTGCCAGGCCAGTGTCCGTGCTAGCCCATTGCTGGCCGGCACTGGGCTAGCGCAGGGCAGGTGCCTGTCCTCCACTGCTCGGCGGTCTCACAGACCCCTGAGCCACAGCATGGCAAGCGGGGGCGGGGAGGAGGCATTCCAGGGAGGGGGGAGGCATGGGGAGGGCGGAGAGAGGGCGAGCAGGAGGCATGTCAGGGGGAGGGAGCAGGGAGGCAGGAGATGGGTCCAGTGGAGCACAGCTCCACCGGATCTGGTCCGTTTGTGTAGGGCTCGGCACCCTACACGAATGCCTTTACTTCGTTTACTTTACCCATTGTGGGGCTGCTTCCCTTACCTGGGAGAAGGGGATGAAAGTCCCCTTCTCCCGAGGCGCCGCCTGCAGCAGGCTGAGGTGCGCATGATGTGGCAGCAGCTGTTCTTGGCACTGCTGCAGCCGCGTGCCCTGGGCAGCTCAGGATCGGGCTACCCCACTAGTACTAGAATAAGGAATGAATAAAAATACTAAAAGTAGTTTTCCTTCAACAAATTAATTACTTTTGTTAAGTTGTTCAGTGTTAGTTTGTTTGGGCCATGATAATCTGTGTGCTGTATACAGTAATTAAAACCATTTACAAATAAAATGTACAATATTGAACAAACCAAAGCATGAGATATAGCAAGGCCCACACACACATTAGTCAAAGCTATTATTTTTGTTATTGTTATTATTGTTGACGATGTGCGCTTTGGTCTTAAGACGTCAGTAAATCAGAGCAAATATCCCATATTCCCAGAATATCCAGTTCTAAAGAATTATACAGGTAGTGGCAGCAATACTCTGCTCCAGTTTCTGAGCTAAAGATCTGTGAAGATTTGAGACATATGTATCTAGCAGTGGGTGCCATCATAACATCTTGTTATGTAGAAGGAGAGGTAGTCATTAGGTCTTTCCCCTTCTCATACTTGCTATTCAGGAACCTGGAATGTAGCACACCACATACCGCTAACTGGGGCTACTAGAGTTCTCTTGGCAGTACTTAACTAGAAATCCTTTTAAGGACACCAGCTGGAAATTCATTTCAACATGTTCTTCCAAGCTATTTAATTACCCATATGTTCATTTAGTGTAAGGTTTTGGAGCAGGGCCCTGACAAAGTATTCTATATCCTATCTTGAAGGAAAGATATCTCTCAGACCAGAAAGTTTTATCTTTTGATTATCTGAAATAATAGAACATTAGTGCTAGATTAGAGCTACACTAAGGGTTATGTGGGACCTAGATATCTTCTGTCAAAACAGTAGGTCTGCTGTGGAAAGACTGCATTTTTTACAGTAGTCTGTCAAATCAGAAAATGTTGTTATAGGCCAGGGTTAGGTATCCTGCAGCCCACAGGCCAGTTCCAATCCGCCCCTCAAAATCATCTGGCCCATAGTCTCAAAATGATATATCTTGGTAGCCCATGGTGGTACTAAAAATAACACAGGCCAACACACATTTTGCTTCCTTAAATGAAACACCAATTCCTGGGTATAACTGGGGTGCTGATTCCAAAAATGGCATCTGTTTTGCCCTATCATGTCTAGTTTTGGAGACATGGCATAGCCTCTTTAGTGAATGGTTCAAGCAGCTTCCTCATGAGGAAGCCTACACCATGGCTTCAGAAGTAAGTCATATTTTGTTCAATGGGGCTTACTCTCAGGAAAGTGTGGTTAGGATTTCAACCTAAATCTTATAGCATAAGCAATCCATGAGCAGAAGCTTCCTTTGGACATCATTCTGTCTGGGCATGTTTGTCTGCACCATGCTCATCTCTTTTTAACTCTATAGCAGTGTTATTCAAACTGTGCGGTGTGGCTCTTTAGGGAGGTGCCAGGAACTCAAAAGGGAGGCGTGGGATGTCCTCTCACAGCGATACAGTCACACCCCTGGGCAGAATACAAGCCCTCCTCTGTGCTTTTTTATTAAAGCAGAAGAAATGGGAGTTGCTCAGCTTCCAGAGTGACTGCTGCTGCCCCGCCCTCTTCTCCCTCCAATCCACTCCCAGCCTGGGATCCCTTCTAATCAAAGTGAAATATCTCTTTTCAACCCCCTACCTCTTCCATTCCCCCCATTCAATCTCCAAACCTTCCCACTTTCCTCCCCCTCCCCAAATAAAACACTTCCTATTTTACCAGTCACCAGGGGTCTTAAGGTTGTTTCCATGCAGTTGGCAAAGGGGGGGGGGGGGGAGAGAGAGAAGCACACACTTTACTTGGCCAGGAGCAGAAAAAGGGTACTGTTTTCAAAGTGATTTATTAATCTTGTTGTTTGACTGAAGAGGAAAGGCTGTATTTTTAAAGTGATGAATCTTGCTATTTGAAGGAATACTTATCAGCCATTGATGAAGTGATTGCCAGCCCAAACCTATCCACACTTTCCTGGGAGTAAGCCCCATTGACTCTAATGGGACTTACTTCTGAGTAGACATGCACAGGCTTGAGCTGTGCATCTCCTAGTATAGGAGACAAATCAGCTTCCTAACCAAACCCTTATCAGCTCTGATATATTTTCATGGTCTATTTTTGTTTTCCCCACCAGCTGCTGGAAAAATTTAATTTCATTAAATTAATAAAGGGTTCAATCCTACCCAAGGAGAATGGGAGAAATGACTGGTTGGATTGGGGTCCACAGGGGTGTCTGTATGTGATGTTGGTCAGACTGGTTGTTCACAAAGTTCATTTGATGAAACAATTCTATTGGTATGCTTACAAAGTTTAAAAAATGAGTCCTCCTGGACCAGACAAAATCTACCTACTCCAGCATCCTGTCTCCAACAGTGATCACAGCTGATCATTTATAAAGCATGTATATTGCTGTGTATCAATAATATATTTTTAAGATCTATTTAAGAATATATTTAAAAATAATATATTTTTAAGATTATTAAATATAAATAATATAAATATAAATATAAATATAATATTATATTTAATATATTTAATATAGTTAATATTTCTGGCCACTTCCTGTTTAATGATGTCGCTTCCAGCCCTCAGGAACATGATGGGGAGTCATGGCTAACAGCCACGGGGGTTAAGGGAGCCACTGGCCAGAAAAGTTTGAGTACCACTGCTCTATAGCCTAATCAGGAGGTTTGTGGTGTATCTTTAAAAAAGTTTGTTTCCATCTCCTCACCTTACTCAGTCTTTAGAGGCAAGGGACTTCTTTACTGTTGTGCTCAAGCATGGGGAACACATTTGTCTAGCTCAGTGATTTTCAACCACTATGCTGCAGCACACTGCACAAATGTTCTGCAGATATGCTGTGGGAGTTTGAGGGAGGGTCATATATTAGTAGGGCTATTGGGGGATGTGAGCCCCCAGCTGGCAGTGTGGTGTGCCTTGTCAATGGTCAAATAACTGATGGGGTGCCTTGACAATTTTAGTGCCTTCTCAGTGTTCCATGAGATGAAAAGATTGAAAATTGCTGATCTAGCTCTTGTCTAACCTGTTTTAAGCAGATAAAATCATAGGCTAGTTCTACTAGGTATTGTCACTGCTTTTATTTACTTTTATCTAAATGGTTTTTAAATGCTCCATGTTCCCCCTTCTTTGTTGAGATCATTAGTTTGCCTCAGAATGTAAAAAAGAATCTTGTCAATTTCACTTCCCTGCTGTTAAGGAGGGAAGTGAAACTGACATTGGCAAAGTGGTACAGCAAGATAATCTGCCTGTCTATATCCTGTGGACACAGTGCTATCTGAGACTAGTGGACAGATCGTACAAAGAACAGTGGCAGCTGGAAGTGTGCTTTGCACATTTGGGTAGCTTAATCCTAAACCAGCAGTTTTTAAGTTTATATATATATATATATATATTTTCTGTACAGCTTTTTTATTTGCTGTACAGTAAAGCTAAAGCTGCAACAAGTTTGTTAAAATAAGTACTAAAGCATAGCTGAACTACCTTAGGAAGGGCTTCAGCAAACTTTACCACCAGTTCCCCTTCTTTTCCTTCCTCATTTTCTCCTTCCTGGCTCTTCACAAACTCTGCAAAAGTGTTAGAAAAGAAAATAGTTTGCCAGCTGAAAATGCACAACAAGGAACAAGCACACATGTTTGCAAAAATAAAAACTTGGCAGCAAAGCGAAACTGCTAATTATTCCTCATTCTGGATACAAGACTGGAAAGCACCTGCCTGTGTAGGGATGTGATCCTAAATGAACAATGACATGTTACATTTGCAAAGAATGGCCTTATATGGTTGACTTTCTATTACTTCATTCCACTAAAGAAAGGCATGAGAAGGTTCAGTGCAGGCATGGACAAGAGGATAAGGAGAACATGACAGTCTTCCTATGCCACTCAAGTTAGCACATTTTTTAACATTCTAATTTAAGATTCCGAACACATGGTTTCCATAGAAATGTATGCAAATCTCTGTACAGCCAAAATATTTTTTTCCTGCAGCAGGAATAATAGAGCTCTGTGCCATGTGAATTACAGGAAGAGTGCAGTACCTATTTCCCGTTCAGGTCTCGCCCTGTGACAAAGGACAGCATAATCAATGCACCTTGAGCATGTAATCTTTCATTACGTAATCAGCTGAGATTCAGGAATTCAGAAATACATTTTCCATCACAGATGTACAGTCCTGTTCACAGAATAATAACAGTAGAATGACTTGATCTCTTGAATGTATTGATACTTGATCCTCCAAGCTCTCAACTGTTTTTTATTGGCTACCACATATTAACACAGTCCCAGAGGTAGCTCAACTTGAATAGTGCCTAGATAAGTAATTGGCCAGTGCCTGGGTGGGTAACTGCCTTGGAACTTCATGTATACCACCATGAGTTTCATGATGACAGAAATTGTGCATAGATGTCATCAGGGTTAGGGTTTACTCATGTGTGATCGAGGATAGCCTTTATAGTGATGGAGCCTGGTATTCATGCAATAACTCTGTACAGTAGTCTTTTAAAGTTTATCACATCTGTAGTCCACTTTTCTTCCAAGAAGCTCCTGGCAGAATATACAGGGTATTCTTATTTTACCCTCACTACAACTCAGTGTGGCAGATCCTAGGGCATGATTTCATCTGAAGGCAAAAGTTAACCTTGAGTTAACTAAAGTTAACCAGCTCTAGATCTTGTCAATGCCTTGATGGAAAAGTACCTGTGTGTGTTGCCATTAATGCCACAGCAGAAAGGCAGGCTATAAATGAAGGGAAATATAACAGGCTGGACAGAGACAGAAATTTGCCCAAGGCTACCCAGTTAACTTTGCTCAGTGAAAGGGACCTGGGACTAGTCTTAGTCTGATGCCTAACATTTTCAGGTGTATTCCACACATGTTTTTGCAGGTACAACTTAAAGATGTGGCAGTTGAAGCAGCCCTATTGACAACACAATACTTGCCCTTTGTTTGGAAAACAAGTGAGCCCTTGAATCTGCCATGATAGAAAAAACATCCATTAAAGTGCTTGCATAAACAAAGGGATTTCCTGGGAGCTGCCAATTGAATGAAAACCACAAACAAGAGATGCTCGTAATAGAGCAATTAAAACCAAGGAGGTCACACAATAAAAATCCTTGCTTTTTCAAATAAACATCTTGTGAAGGACTGCAAATTCTGTTCAAGCTAGAACCACCGCTTTTCTTCTACCACTATAAAAAAACCTAAACAACATTATGATATTCTATATACAAAAAAAAAAAGGAGAAAACATACTTTCTAGGCAGCTGGAGTAGAACTCAATGTAGAATTTTGTTTGAGACTTGGTCTTGAGGGTGGCACTGCAGTGCAAGAATTCAATCTGTCCCTGGGAGTCTCTGTATTGATCATCTAGGACAAGGGACAACATTTGTCTAGGTTAAAATGAAGTCATTTTCAGCAAGACTCCTACAGGAACTAGGTTCTTCTTCCAATACAATTACACACTACATCTCCCTTTATAACTCAGGAGTGTAGTCAAGGTGAGCACAGGGGAACAGACTTCTACAAGCTGCTGCCGTTGACATCACCACTGCTGATGAGCAGCAATGTCATCAGCATGAATTCTGAGGTGCTGTCTATGAAACTTTTCACAAAAGACCTTAGATGGAGAAAAAAAAAACATCAGGCTCAACAGGAAGCAAACTGTGCCCAGAGGCATATGTTACTGTCAAGGCCAGAAGTACCCAAACTGGAGAGTCACCTTCGCAGGGCTCCCCAAGCTTCAGAATATCTAAAAATAGTGATTGCGACCCACTTCTGGTCTGCCATTGCAAAACTGGAAGTGGGTTGCAATTGCTATTTTTAGATATTCCAAGGCTTGGAAGAGCCCTGTGGAGGCATTCACAGGCTCTCTGTGAAGGCTGGTGCTGCTAATGGTGTGTTAGGAAAAAAAAAACTGTTTGTCCCCAGCAGCAATACAATTCTGGCGATCCCGTCACTGCCTTCAAACCAAATATTGTCCTTACCAACGGCTGCATTGGGTATTGTCCTTACCCAATGGCTGCAAACCAAATATTGTCCTTACCAAAATAAGGAATATTCTGAAATACAGAACTTCTTTGAGCACCAACATGACTTTAAAAAGTCATACAAGTGATTACAGGTATAATCTAAGTATCCACAGATTTTTCTATCTCAAAGCTGATGAGAAGGGTCCTTTAAATTAAAGGAAAACTGTCTGGCATTTAATAATGCCAGAGAGGGCAGCCAGTTGACAATCCAGCAATCATTCTCTCTGCAGGCTTCACTTCTCCCTTCCCCCTGAGCATGTGAAAGAAGGCTAAATGGCAGTGATTATCACCTCCATTCTTTCCCCCTTGCTGGGGCTCCTGGTGAAGGGAGGGATTGCTGCCTCCTAGTGAAGCCTAAGCTCCTGGAGAGAGACTGATTGTCTCTGTGTGCATTACAAAGGTCAGTAAGGCTGTTTTTAAATCACCAGAGCAAAGAGACTTTGTTTTTAAAATTGATTTGCTGTAGTGCGTTTTTTGCCATCCACATGAGTTCTTGGAACCCTTGCGAATAATGAGACTCAAACTGAATTGTATAAAGTTACCTTCAGGCTATGTGTATAAAGGGGATATGAAACAAATTTTGTGTTTAGACTTGGGGCCCATTCCCAAGATCTCTCACTATGGGCACAATCCTTTTCCCCTTCCCCCTTCCCCTTTCCCCTTACCCCTGGGTGTTGGCACGTATGGGTCTCCTCGGACTTGTGCCACCTCCTGAGGTGGCACAAGTCAGAGGAGAGTGGAGTGGCTTGAGTGAAGCCACTCTGTTCTCCCCGGGGATGGGGGTTGGGATCCTGCATAACTGCCTGATCCCAGCCCTGCCTCCCTCTCCTCGCCTGCCCGCCCCCAAGGCTGCCCATTGCCTTCCCTCCCCCTGCCCAGGAATGCCTCCCTCTCTCCTCCTCCCTGCCCCCCCAGGCCTACCTTTTTTGCTTGCATCAGCCCTGTGGGGCCGACGCAAGCACCAGAGGGGAAGCCAGTGTGGAGGCATCTGTCAGCTTCCGCAGGCCAACGCTTCTCTGAGTGCCGGCCTGGCTTCCCCTCGAGGAGGCGCAAACGTGCTTTACGGTATGTTTGTGACCCTCCCAGACCGGCCCAAGGGACTTGGGCTGGCCTATCTATAGGTTTGGGTTGCACCCTATGTATATGCAAGTATTCAGAAATACCGAAAAATCTGAAATCCAAAACAAAATCTGGTCCCAAGCACTTTGGCTAAGGGATTCCCAACCTGTATAGTCTTCGTGCAATGTGGCTATGGAGAGTGTCATGCTGAAAAGCTCTTGCACTTCAACATTTACCACTAAATCACTGTTATAAACACAAGGCAAGATACTCATTCAAACACAATTTTCTCACCATTCTTTGAGACAAACTGAGAGGTGACAGCAACCTCGAATGTAGCAAAGACAGGACTGTGGTCACTTGTCATGATATCACTGGTGCATCCTGCCAAAAAGAAAGGAAAGGCAAATTCTAAGGGTTCTTGTCCTTGACCCTTCCGCAAAGAATGTAATGTAACTGTCTGTCTGATCCTCAAATTGATCAGTATTAATCCACACACAAAGCAAGGTGAAATGGCTGCTTCAAGTGGTGAACCTGCCACAACCGCCTCACCTTACCCCCGATTTGCCTCCAAGTACGTCTTGGTTCTCACTCTGACACTCGGTTTTGAAACAAGGGCAGAGGACTGAGACCAAAACAGGATGTTTTGGAAGCGGGTTGGTGCTTTTACAGTTAGGATATTCTTCATGTCTAGCCTAAATCTACTTCCCTGTGGTTTCAACTCATTGATTCTAGTCCTGCCCTAAGTTAACTATTTCTTTTATGTGCTGCCTTAAGATATTTGAAGACAGCTAACACATCTCCCTTCCCTTTTCCAAGTTAAACATATCAAGTTCTTCTATCCATTCCTCACAGGATTTGGTTTCCAGGCCCTTCACCATCTTTGTTGCCCTCCTCTGAACCAATTCCAGCTTGTCAATGTCCTTAAAATAGGGTGCCCAGAATTGGACACAATTTTCCAAGTGAGGTCTGACTAGCACAGAGTAGAGAAGAACTCAGTTGCCATTGCTGCCGGTGGTTCCCACAGCATCTTTGCCACCACCAGTTCTGCCACCATCTTTGCCTGTCATCTGCTGATGCTTATTCTAAACCAGCTTTGGAAGAGGCAGTAATTTGGGGGGGGGGGGGAGATGCACTACCCTGTAAACCAAGGAAGACGAGCAACAACTCATGTGTCACTCGGGTTTGCACCAGACCTGAAGGTGATCTACAGAAATGAGGTCCATATATTCAAAGGGACCTATTTGCTGGATGAATAAGCAGACTATGACTAGCATCTAAAGAACCATACAACTAGTTGCACACATGACTGCCACAGAATTTTTAACATGGGTTTTTCTCATGCAACAGTTAACTGAAGAAACAGTGTTTCAGGCTTGATTTGAGAAAGGGCTGAAACATGGAACTTTTGAATGTCGGAACTCGGCACACAAAATATGCCAAAGAAATACAAGCCATAGAAGGGTGCATCTGAACATTTGTGGAGTTTATTTTCTTGTCTACCACATATCCCAGTTAATAGGCAATCCAAGTCAGAAAGTATAGGCAGGTTTGCTCCCTGGCATTTCTCATTTTACTAGGCAAGTTCCTGTACTTGAGTTCCTGTACATTTTAAAATCAATATAGCCCAATCAGTACTCAAAATATTTTCCAGACCTTTCAGACCATCCTGCTCCAAATATAATGACTTTTGTATCTGTTGTTGAGAACTTGGCAGGGAAAGGAGATTCTACAGATTTTGCTCTGAATCATTTCCGCTGAAACCAGCTTGGGTGCTATTTTCAATCTGTTATCTACCCACCATAAGACTGACACACCACATGCACCAGGGGATGTGATTTCCAGAGTACTCGATCACACCAGGATGGCAAGTTGTATTTCAGCTGCAAACAAACAGGAGAATCAATATCAAGAACACATTACTCTGTCAGGAGGCAGGTTCTACTGCCAAAAAGTCATCAGCTTATTTCCAATTATAATTCCTCCATTTGCACAATTTGTAAAAGAAACCATTCTGGCAACAGAAATAATTTGAAACATTATGAAATGTTATAAGACATGGCATACCCCTGTTGCTTTCTGCTTGGTGTAGACATAATTTTCCCGTGTGTTCCTCTCAAAGCGATAGGTTGGAGCAAAGGTGATTTCTTCCTCCTCTGAAATGGACAGGTGTCTAGTTATTATTTTAATTTTATTGATGATGCCAAACCTGGGGCTGATATCAGCCTAATGGAGGTCACTTTAAATGATTCCATGTGGCAATCAAGCAGCACATGGTTAGCTGTTGGTTGGCAATCTCTCACCATTGAAGGGGACTGTCAGATCCCAGAGCTGTAATCCTAGTGTGCTCCAACAGGAGTCTTTGCCCTGCAATTCTGGATCCTCCACAATCACCAGGATCCCAAGAGCAGGAAGCCTGAATTGGAGGTTGAACTCAGTGGCACAGAAGTCACTTGGCTGCATGAAACATACTGGTATTGAACTGTACTGAACCCCTATCAGAATCCCTCTTGTCACTAGAAAGACTGAGAGCCCAATCCTATGCCTGTCTACTCAGAAGTAAGCCCCATTATAGTCAATGGATCTTACTCTCAGGAAAGTGTGGATAGAATTGCATCCTGAGGCAGTCAGGCTAGCCACATTAAGCCTCAACTGCTGTCTAGAAGCCACTGATTTAACTCCCTCCACAGATCAACTCCTAACCACCTACTTGAACAGTGGGCCCTCATACAGCCAAGCTATTGGACTGCTCCCATGCCTTGCTTGTAATACTAGAATGTGCAAAACCACCATATGATTTTCTTTAGGCCACAGCACCACTACCACCTTCCCAACCTCTAGATCATATAATTTTGGTGAGTTGCCACAGATTAATTCTCTACATGGTGATAACTGCTAAGAGGAGCAATTTATAGCAGCAATAATGTATGTACTGGCCCTCAATGATTATCCATTTTCAAGTATATTTTTCAACAACCAAACAAAAGAAAGACTTAGAAAACATAGCTGGTTCTAGGGTCAGGAATAGATTCTTACCAAACTGCGCAAACACCTTTTGCTCCCTTCTTTCTACAAGAAGCTGGTCATAATTCAACAGCTCTGCATACTGTTGCTGTTTGATCTTCTGGATGATGTTCTCTGCTTCCTGATAACAGGGAAATGTTACAACAGCCAATGTACCACTCTTTTCTCTCCTTAATAAACACACTCTTGCTAGTAAACAGTGATCTAGTAAACAGTGCCACCATCAAGAGAGGTTAGGGGGATGGCGGCCAGAAATAGGGCCTTCTTGGTGGTGGTGCCTGCATTGTGGAACTCCCTCCCCTTTGAGTCACGAACAGCCCCTTCATTGTTAACCTTCTGGCAAGGCCTGAAGACTTTTTTTATTTCATAAAGTCTTTGATGCCTGATAGAGGGCATGATGGCTGCTTTTTTAACAACTTTTTTTTTTAATACTGCTGATTTTATCGCTGCTGGTCTTATTTTTTATTGTTATTGTATTTTTATAATTTTTTATGTATTGAATGTATTTTAAGTGCTGTTAGCTGCCTTGGGTGCCCTCCGGGGAGAAAAGAGGATTATAAATCTAATAAATAAATAAATCTATCATCTGAGGCACAAAACTCTATGATCTGGACAAACTACAAGCACAATCCTAACTTGTGCTGGAAACAGGCAGGCCAGTGGACCTGCGCTGCATCCAGTGCAAGTTTGGAGCCAATGTTTCCCCTTACCCCGTGTTGTGCTGCAGTGGCCCCAATGGGTCTACTTGGATTTGCACCACCTGATGAGGTAGTTCAAATCTGAGCAGCCCGGGACTGCCTGGCACAGGGTCAGGATCCAGCATAACTGCCAGATCCTGGCCCCGCCCACCCACCCACAATCCTGCCAACCGCCCGCCCTCCCCCACCCCGAAAGGCCTCCTCCCCACACATACCCCTGACTCCTGCATCGGCTGAGCTCAGCTGACGCAACTTACCCTCTACCTGGGGCCCGCGTTGGCACGTGGAGGCTGGCGCCCATCTGTGTGCTAGCCTACCTCCCTGATGGGTGGTGCAAAAGTGCTTTATGGCACTTTTGCGGCACTCCCAGGCTGGTACAAAGGACTTGTCAGCACAAGCGCCTTGTAGGATTGCGCCCTACGTGAGATGTGGGAGCCCTGTGATTGGCTCTCCTCACATGTTCCTTGCTGAATAAAATTGGATTAGAGCAACAGTGCTGAAAGAGTGGAGGGTTTATCTCCTGTCCTGGGGGTTTTCAGAGAGGCTGAATGCTCTTCTCTTCAATGAGGAATGCTTTTTTTAAAAATACATAGAAGAATTGTCCTTCCTGGATCAAAGTCTTTCTCATTTCCAGCCCTTAGCATTATTTGGTGAATACAGAATCTTTTGCTATTGTTGAACTGTTGCTAATTCTAGTATAACAACAAGTATAAAACCTGGGCTTATTTGGTTGCCTGGAAAGACTCCACAGTTTTTTGGGAATGGCTGTATCAATGGCTGGGAAAGAACAGTATGCTAAGTAGGAGCTCAGTAATCAACATTTTCAATCAACTGTAAGCAGCTCAGTAATGAACATTTTTCAGAGAACAGTCATTCTGAACATTCTGTTCCAAATGTCCCGTTCTTGATATCCATTCAAAATTCCTGCACAGGAAAGTTGATCAATATTTTTATTATCCCCATGGGCATGTGATAAACTAGTCCCAGGCTATGCTGCTGAACTGGGACTTGAACCTCAGACTCCCAAATCCTCAGTCTAGCAATATACTGGAATTATCTCATCTGTTATTTTGTACATTGGCCTCAGCAAGGGTCACAATCCAGTCAACCAAGTTCCAGAACCTGGGATGCTGGCTATCTGTTCAAGTGGGCTAGTCAGAGATTGAGTTCCAGGGTAGATAACAAGGATCAGAGGGGCCAAATGCAGGTGCATTGTCAAAACCAGGCAGGGGTCAAGATCTAAGGCAGCAGTCAGCATAAAATAAGGAGAGCTTAGGTCAGGACCAACCCATCCATGATGAGGCCAAATGATGTGGTCATCCCAGGGAACAGGTTGGTGGGAGACACCCACCTCAATCCGCTATTCCCACCCTCCTTCTCCCACTTCCTGGCTTGAAATAGGAAAAGGGGGATGTAGCAGAAGTGTGGAGGAGGAGAGAGTGGTGGGTTGAAAAGTCTCCAGTATTTGAGCCCATCCTTCTCTTTTCTCCACATTACCTCCTCCACTCCATTCCCCTCTTCCTTTTCCAATGCAGGAAGTGGAAGGAGCAAAAGCTATCGCATTGCAAGGTAAAACGAGAAGGGGGTTGTAGAATGTGGCATGTTGCCTCAGGTGCCAGGAAGTCTTGGACTGGTTCTAGCTTGGCTGGTGCCTGCGCACCATAGACAAATTGCTCAGAAGGGAGAGAAAAGGTGATGTCATGACTGACACAACAGTCCACCTAATCAGCACTATGTATAGTGCTACTCTAAGGAGGGTAGGGAATTTGGCTTCAAGACTGACATAAGGGCTTTTTGTTGTGCAAATCCAGCTCCTGAAGATCTCCTCTGAGGCTAATGTAGAGAAGGCTATGTGCACAAAATGTGGGGAGCATGTTTCCTAGAGACTCACCATGAAAAATTATGTACATCTGTGTACTCCCTAAGAATGTGACATGTGACCCAGGAAGCAAATTTCTTCTTAGCCTGGAATTCATCTTGTGTTAGCATACTCTCAGCCCTTCACTAACAATATGGGGGAGGGAGGGAGGGAGAAAGGGGTAACATCACTGGCCTTCTTGCAGGGTTGTTGTAAGTGTTGTCAACGTATGAAGTGCTCCGAAGACTCAAAAGGGTATAATTATTATTGTCTAAAAATGCTAATCACTGTTATCTAACAGGGAAGCAAACAGGCTCTCTAACCATTGGAGACAACTCTAAGCGGTAGTTCAAGTCTCCCAGCCAGAAGAGATGAGTAAAGCGGTGAGTGATGTTAAATGGAGCCAACTTCTTGTCTCCCAGTGACAGAAAGCGCAGAATACTGGTGTAGTTTTGGTTTCGCCTAAGAAAACAAGAGAAGAATATGCAATATACTGTTTTACTATGTAGTTAGCAGCACCAGCAAAGTCAGTTACTTGAGGCAGTGATGAGTCAGGTGAGCTCAGAAAGAATCCTTCCCTATCTGTGCTCTAGGTACAGCCCCAAAGCCTTCCACACCTGTCATTGTGTAGTATAGATGATCATTTCTGCAGAGCATGAAGGGTGACTTAATCCTTGGCATTGCTGTGGCAACAGCCCTGATCCAGCATTGGTGGCTTGATAAGTGTAGGAATGTAAATGGAGGAGTAGTGGACCGGTTGCAGGCAGAGAAGATCTAACCTCTCTGTTTTTCTGTTTCCTAACTCTTAATGGCAAATGCTTCCTTTGCTGATGACCATAAAAATCAACGGACTGGCAAAATTGACTAGATCTACTGAACAGCAGATTTTGGTCTAATTAGTTTACCCATAAGAAAAACTTTTTTTTTTAAAAAAAAGGTATTGACTGTGGAAGAGATAGAGAAATACTATTTAAAGAAAAAAATATTTAAAAAGTAGAGAAAAGTTCTTGAAATGACAGGGAATAAGAAAATCTTGGGCAACTCTTTTTCTAAAGCGCAGCCTGAATGTTTCAACAGATAAGGCTTTGTTATATGAAATACATATTATAAGAAAAAGCATTGCTAAATGTGTGTCCGTGTGTAATATTTATTACCAGCACTATATCGCTGCTGCCTGCAATGACTGTACACAGTCAAGTGGAATGAAACTACCTATGTGATTGGAAGCTAGTTCCCCACCCCTACCCCCAGGTATAGCTTGACTTGAAAAATGCCCAAAAGGAATTTGACTTGTGATTGTGGCAGAAGACAAAAAAAAAAGAATATGTGCTCCTTGGGTAATGCCAGTTCTCCCATCCAGATTATCACCTCTACACAGCCAATGACTCTGGGAAGAACAAGGTTGTCCCTGAATCCATCCTTGAATGGATGATAAGTGCCCCAACAGAATAAAATTGGTAGAAAAGTGGAAACCATTACAATTTTGTAAGTGCCTGTGAGTGTGTGTCTTATTTACTTGCATTTGTATCTTGTTTGGGATATACCCTGTGACAACGAGAGGGGTGTTTATCTGCTCTCAGAGTTATTGTAACCAAGTGAAAACTAAGGCTGAGATAGTTGTCATATAAAACAGCCATGCAATGCCCAGTGTCGACCTCCCTGCAAAGCAACGAGCAAACGAGGGGACAGAATGGAGACCCTGCAGTACATGTTGCCATGGGAATTTGCAAGTGCGGCAGGAAGCCTAAATTAGGCATGTGAAAGAAAAGAGCTGCAATTTAACACAGCTCTCAGCTCCTCTGCTTTATATGAGCAGGTGTATATGATTTCCGTTTCAGAAGCCTACAGGACAGAAAGGGTCATAAATCTGACGAACAAGTGTAAACAGTTAAACCTTCTCTAGTTCTTCTGGAATATTCTCTTCAGAAATATGGCTCAAAAGTATCTTTCTCAGCTGTTTGTTTCTTTAAATGAATTGCTTGTATGATAATTGCAGCTGCTTTTATGTGTGCATGTGAGGTTGAGGGTGAGGAAGAGATGCTGTGTAGCAACACCTGACATACTGACTTTTTCACCTCAGAAAAACAAGGGCATACTTAAGGTACTAGTGCACCTGGACCACTTGGTCCAATGGGGTCACATCTGACTGAGTGCTACTCAAAAAAGGTTCAGACAGAGGTCTTTCCCATCGCTCCACCACTGAGCCATGTAGGAACAGCCCAAGGTCTTGGGGTCCCTGAAGCAAGGTAGTCAATGCCATCCTGCCCCTTTCTCTCCTTCCTTCTCTCTTCCTTGCTTGTATGGGGCTTGCCTTTGTTCTTCCTTTCTTTTTTTTCACCATGCACACTCTGGGTGGCGCTGCTGCCCCTGCAGCAACTCCTTTTCACTCTCTTAGTTCCAGAAAAGAAAGTAGAAGGGAGTAGTGAGGAGATGCTCTCAAACTATTATGTTGGAGGTGGGGGGGGGGGAGAGAGGGCAAGAGAGACAGTGGTAGTGACTGGCAGGTGAGTAAACCAGCAAATGGACAGGCATGAAGGCAGGGTAGAGGTTACGAGGGTAGGGCAGAGAAATGCTGGCCCCTCACATGCAACTTGACCTGACCATCAGCCAGTCTCATGGATGAACTAGCTCTAGAACAACAGTCCCTCCTTCTTTGCCTTGTCTACATATAAAACAGGGGGTAGGCTGGGTTGTGCACATTTTATTTTTACAGTACAATGAGTATGTGGGACACTCAATGTTCTTCCACTGTTTCTTTTCAGTCTTTTTGCTTCAGTCACTTTTCTCTCTTCCCAGCTCCTGTAACAGAAGTGAGCTGAGAATGGAGGAGAGTGACTGGAGCAACCAACTACAGGGAGATAATCTGTGGGAGGAGGGAGGGTTCAATGCCTTCTCCCATGGGCTTTCTTACTGTTAGAACCCCCCCCCCCACTCCTTCATATGTGAATGTGATAAACACATGATTGATGGCCTGACACCTCCAGTTTGGCCTTTTGATTTGAGTGGAGCCTCTCCCTCAGCAACAAAAGCCTTGTCCAGCAACTCTCAGAAAGGCACCAATTTACCTGTGTTTCTTTTCACTTCCAGAGGTCAAATGACTGTTCACAAAACCAAATGAGGTTCCATTAAACATGAATGACACCCCAACAGCTCCTTTATTGCCTGAGGGGTAAAAAACAAAAGGAAGCAGAAAGTAGAGATATCAAAAAATCAATTCACTCACAGGAAAACTGTCATAATAAAGAACAAAATACTTCTTAAGTGTCATGGAGGAGAGACAACCAGTATACACAGAGCTAACCTATGTCATGGAAAGTACTAGAAAAGGTTTTCTTCAAGAAGTTCACAAAGTGTAAGTTGACTTTGGGCGCAATCCTAACCCCTTATGTCAGTGCTTTCCAGCACTGGCATAGCGGTGCCAATGGAACATGTGCTGCTTCCTGCAGTTGGGTGTCACTCACAGAGGCCTCCTCAAAGTAAGGGAAAGTTTATTCCCTTGCCTCAGAGCTGCATTGCCCTTATGTCAGTGCTGGAAAGTACTGACATAAGGGGTTAGGATTGCACCCTCTGTTATTCAACAAAGTCCTTCCAGTTAGAACTTTATAAGCAGTCTGAGAAGCTCTTCCAGCACTATTTCACTTACAGAACTTCCCTTCAGGTTCTTCCCCATGAGTCAAATTACAATGATGGAAGGATTCACATACTTGCTTACTTGCAAGGATGCCAGACATTCTGGCTTTCCTATCACACTGACACCTGAAATCCTCCTAGGTTAGTGACAATCTTACTGATTGGCATTATTTGCAGAATCATTTGTTTCCATGAGCAAAAACTGAGAGCAAGCAAACTATTTTACTCAAATACACCCTTAGAAATCTCCAAGAACACTCACATGGATTAACTCTAACAGGGCAACTTTGCCCTGGATAGAAACCAAAGAACATCAGCAATTCTGCTGACAAGGGTGATGAGAAAGCATTATTTTAAGAGTGGCCATGAAAAGAGAAATGTCTTAGGTCAATAAAGTCCCCTGGACACAAATTTAGAAAGTACCTGCCTTTCTCTTATTTATTCAAACATATAGCCTGTGTCTTTCCAAACGTTTGGTATGAGTAGTAATTAACTAAAAAAATATGTCCTGAATATTTCATTAAGATCCAATTAAACAGATATGAAATCACCATCCTTCTAAAAGGCTCTCCCTGCTCCCAACACAAGCCTGAGGGCCCAATTATATGGTTTTCCCTACCATAGCATGCAACCACGCTAAAACAGTTTGAGCTTCCTGAGTGCCTTTCACAACAGCTGGAAAATGTGTTCCACCTCAGCACGCTAGTTCCAGCAGCAGCAATGGCCCATAGGATTGGGTTGCAAATGTGACAGTGTTAAAAGATGTTCAAACAATGCTGGGGGCTCTTGTGCATCTCCTAGAGAAAGGAGTTCCTTAGTCCTAGTTGAGAAGCAGCCACTAAGATTGCCTTTCTGCATGTCTGTCAACCTTAGGAGATTTTGATGAGAGTGTTTTCTGTTAGGTGTGTATTGCCCCAGTCTTACCTAGTCTGTTTGCAATTCCAGTCTTCACAGTGTCCATGCAGAGGTGGCTTATGCGATTCTCATGTTCTGGCTTGGCCAAGATGACAATTCTTATGTTCCAGAGGGTATGGATTGCTATCTAACCAGGAAAGAAATCACTTCTCACATACTGCCACATGGTTGAGCTATCACATAGCTTAGATAAAGTTATTTGGGTTATGACAAGCAGAGATCTATACTAAATACCCCTCAAACAGCTCGTCTCTGGTTTTAAATATCATTTCAGGAACGTTCCACCCAAGTTAGAACTGTACTGAGATTTAATTGCGTAAATAAACAAACTGCTGAATGGAAGCTGTATGCTCAAAATGTACCCTGCTTTTCTACAGTTAGAGGCACTGTATACTCATTAAATGGAAGAGTATTTATAGGAATAGAGTTGATCTAAGTGAAGTACTATGTAGCAGAATTGGATTTTTTAAAAATGAAAGATGGATGGTGTAATCAGCCTTAATCATTACTATCCAATGCAAACATTATTGATGAAATATGTTGTCCATGTTAAAAATACACACTATAGGTGATGTTCTACTATATCTAATAACCTTCACAAAGAACATTAACTTCTTCTTGCAAAAGGGCAAGTATCTATGAAGGCATGAGATACAGCCACTTTGCTGAACCAAAGCAAGTTGCCCCTGGAGGGGACAGCATCAGAGAATCCTATTGATGCTGCTGAGTTCTAGCCCTGAAGAAAGGCCGTATATAAATGTAATAAATAAATATTCCTGTTTACACAATAGAGTTAGTGAAGCCTGTTATCTCAATATCACTTTGAGCTGAAAGCATCCGCTGGAAATTACCTTACCACTTTAAAGCTAATATTTGTAATCTCCTGCAAGGACTGTCTTAGAATCTCCTGCCATTCTTTCTCTCCCAGAGAGTCCTCCTGTGTACCAATCACATAGATGTCATGTGGAATGTAGTCAGCGGTGTCATCTCGTGTCTTCCCCTGCCCCTTGGATAGAAACCAGGAGCTGATCTTCTTTGGTGGAGGGGCATCACCTGGATTGGCAAATCCAAAACCAAAGCAACTCATTTGACCTTCAGGACACATATCTGAACAGGTTAGTATGCACAGACGCTCATATGGTTATGGTGGACCAGGGCTGGTGCCAGGTTGCTGGGAGTCCTGGGACAAGGGAACTGGAAACAGGCAGGTATAGTGGTAGAAATAAAAAGGCTGTTGGCAAGGATGTTGAAATGCAAGCTGACAACTAAAATGCAAGCAGACAACTCATGTGACTTCTCTGGGTACTTTCCCTACAACATGTACTCAGAATCCAGAATGTTGGTTCTTGCATCCACACTTAGACAGGTGGGCAGGCAATCCCTGTCAAAGCATCAGATGCTTCAGACACTGGACCAGGGCAAATGTGTAAAGGGGTGTGCCTGACCTCATTTTTTATAACTTCTGGGCATTGACCAGGCTTTACCTGTGGCACTGGATACTATGATGGGAGGGTGTAACGTGAGCTTTTGATTTTCCTGGGCATGGAAATAAGATGGGCTTCATGGTCCAATAATCTGGCTGAAAACTGTCCATTTCCCAGTCCAAAGGATAAAGTCAACAACATGGTAACTGCTTCTGAATGATTCCTCAGTTCATTAAAGATGCTGCTGCACTATTGGAGCCCCTACAGATGTTAGGAAGGTCTAAACCAGGACAAAATATGCAGAAAAATCACTGATTTTCATCATTGCAGGGTGTTTCACAATGTGGTGGCCACCACTGAGAAGGCCATCTCACAGGTCAGCCCTTGCCTTTTAGGGCAGCAGAACCCACAAAGAGCGAGTTAACCATGATGTGGTTACTTCTGAGTGAAGAAGTGCAAACAGAGTATGGGCACAATCCTAACCAGGTCTACTCAGAAGTAAGTCATATTCTGTTCAATGGGGCTTACTCTCAGGAAAATGTGGTTAGGATTGCAGCCTATAATGTACACAAAAATCTGACCCAGGGGCATGTTTGCTTTCCCATCTTCCTAAGAAACTCACTGAGATCAATTTGAATAGCAAGATCTGGGCCCCAAATTCCATTTCCACACATTTTTATTTAGCATCTAAAATTACTCAGGATGAGGCAGGCCTCCCTGGAGGGGTCCTTCCATTGAGCTGACAGCACTATTGAGAAAGCTCCAAATCTAGGGGACACACTCAGAACCTCAGTGGGTGGGATCACCTGCAGCAGGATCTCAGATATTGAAATGCATACCCATATTCCATGTCCCAATGAAGATGGTAATCATATCAGGCTCTGGTTGTTCAGAGTGCTTATTTTTCATTTGCTGTAGAAGTTGGCAGAAGCCTTCTCTCTTCTGAAAATGGAGAAGCAAAAGAAGAAATAGTGTAATGGGGTGGGGGATAGTAGTGACAGGGGCAAGCGTGGCAGATTGGGCCTGGGGGGGTGGCAGAATTGGCACATGTCGTATCCTAAGCTTCTTCCTGGACCTGATCTGCCAATGCAAGGCAACACAGACGTGCACCAGCGATTTAGCAAGTACAGGTCCAAGTTACCCCACTTCAGCTGCTGGGGATTTCCCCAAGGCAAGGGAACGAATGTCCTCTTACCTTGCAGAGACCTCAAGCATGTAAAATTCCCTCACAACAGAGATTCCCAAACAGGGGCGTCGTGTCATCCCAACCAGGGAAGCTCTGTCACTGCCCCCTTAAGGGTTGGGGCAACAATGATGGTGGTGACAGGACCTCCACAACTGCGCCATCTCTGGGGGGAAAAGGGCTGATTTTGTACTTATTGGGTGCAGTGAGCCTGCAGTCCCCTCTGCAGAGTTCTCTCAGAAATGCTCAAAAACATGATTGTGATCAACTTCTGTTTTCACAACACAAACTGTAAGTTACGTGTGAGTCACGATCACATTTTTGAGGATTTCTGAGGTGCGGGGAGCCCAGCCGGGGGGGGGGGGGTTTGGGCTTTCCGCACTCCTCAGAAGACCAGCGCTGTCTTCAGTATGTACAAAAACAGCCCTTCCCCCTCCAGCAGTGCCATGATCCAGGAATCACCATCACTACCATCACCCCTCCCCCCACCACACGTACAACGGCCCAAACTCTACTGGAAACTGCTGCCTGAAAGATAGCTGCATCAGCATGGGGGAATTTAGGATTTTAAATTCCTAAATTTAGCGCAGGGTGCATCAGTGTGAGGAAATTTAGGATTGGACTGCCTGCCACTCTGCTGTGCCTGGCTATGCTCAGAGAGAAACATTTTCTCTAAATTGCTCCAGAAGAGCTTTTGTCTTATTTAAAGCACTGCAGTGAATGATGAAGACCTAGCCTGCCAATTTCCTTGTCCTTGAACAAAGCAGGTATTGTGATTGTGGTATTGTACGATTGTTTGTTACTCATTTATGCTCATGATGTTCCTTGAATATTTTGTAATCTCATTTGCACTCATCAGACAAGAATCCTGAAAAATCTAAAGAATCTCTTAGGTTGCAATCCTAAGCAAACTTACCAGGGAGTGAACCCATGGAGCTCAATGTGACTTAGAAGTAAACATGCTTAAGACTGTGCTGTTGTTTTTTTCTTATCTGTAGAGGTGCACATTGTTCTCCAGGAATGAATATATGGTGATATCTTGTTATATACCATGCAAGTTTTTAAACAACATTTGGAGGGCAACCAAATCAGATACTTTTGGATAACGGGACCAATTATTTATACAGTACTGGGATACAGTAAGATGGGTCAGTGATGTGAGCTTGGAATACTACAGTTTCCATACTGGAAAATTTACCTTAGAGTCAGCAAATACATATTCTTTTCTTTGTGTTTTCTCTTTTTCTGTCTCAAGTACAATCACCAGCTTGTTAGGGAACTTCTGAGACTTAATGAGCTGCAGAACTAAGGAGAATAAATAAGTGTTCATAAAGGTATCTACAGGTCAGATAGATGTTAAAAAAGAAGACGTTTCAGACCTAATTGGCAAAGATCAATAAGTTACCAGGCCCAGATGGCATCCACCCAAGAGTTATTAAGGAACTGAAGAACAAAGTAGTTGATCTCTTGACTAAAATATGCAACTTGTCCCTTAAAATAGCCACGGTATCAGAGGACTGGAGGATAGCGAATGTCACAATGATCTTTAAAACGGGAAGGAGAGAGGACCTGAGAAACTATAGGCCAGTTAGCCTAACATCTGTTCCAGGTAAGAAGGTGTAATGCCTCATCAAAGATAGAATCTTAAAACACATAGGGCAAAATTCAGAGGTGCCCTTGGGCCAGCGCAGGTCCCTTGCACCAGCCCAGGAGGGTCGCAAACGTGCCATAAGGCACATTTGTGCCTCCTCAGGAGGAAGCCGGGCCGGTGCATGGAGGTGTGCCAGCCTGCAGAAGCTGAGACAAACCTCCATGCCAGCTTCCTCAGCGAGCCTTCTGCCAGCCCAGCTGGGTCGATGCAAGCCTCTGGGGTGGGCAGGGAGGAGGTGGGGAAGGAACCGTTCCTGGGTGGGCGGAGGGCAGGTGGTGGGCGGCCCCAGGGAGGGCAGGCAGGCAGGCAGAGGAGCAGGCAGGTGGGGAGCGGGAGGCGGGGCTGGGATCCAGCATTTTGCTGGATCCAAACCCTCGTTCCCAGGGAGTTCAGAGCTGCTTGAAGCCGTTCCACTCTCCTTGGACTTGCGCCAGTTCAAGAGGTGGCGTAAGTTCGAGGAGACCCATAGAGGCAATGGCGCCTTACCCAGGGATAAGGGGAAAGGTTTCCCCTTGCCTCTGGATGAGATACCTTGGGCCCCTATCCTGCGCTGGATACAGTGCAAGCCTCTGGGTTTGCCTATTCCAGCACAGGGCAGGATTGCGCCAATAGTCAAACAAGCCTTGTTGAGGAAGAATCAGCATGGCTTCTGTAAGGGTAAATCTTGCCTCACAAACCTTTCAGAATTGTTTCAAAAGGTCAACAGGCATGTGAATGCAGGAGAACCTGAGGATATTATATATCTGGATTTTCAGAAGGCGTTTGATATGGTCCCTCAGCATAGGCTGCTGAGGAAACTCCACAGTCAGGGAATTAGAGGGCAGGTCCTCTCCTGGATTAGGAACTGGTTGAGGACCAGGAAACAGAGAGTTGGTGTCAATGGACAATTTTCACAATGGGGAGAGGTGAAAAGTGGTGCGCCCGAAGGATCTGTCCTGGGACTGATGCTTTCAACCTGTTCATAAATGACCTGGAAACAGGGTTAAGCAGCGAGGTGGCTCAGTTTGTGAACGACACCAAACTTTTTCGAGTGGTGAAGACTAGAAGAAATTGTGAGGAGCTCCAGAAAGATCTCTCCAAACTGGGAGAATGGGCAGCAAAATGGCAGATGTGTTTCAAGGTAAGTAAGTGTAAAGTAATGCACATTGGGGTAAGAAGATCAAATCTTCACTTATATGTTAATGGGTTCTGAGCTATCTGTGATGGATCAGGAGAGGGATCTTCACGTGCTGGTGGACAACTCAGTGAAAGTGTTGACCCAGTGTGCAGCAATGCTGTTGTACAAATCGATGGTAAGGCCACACCTGGAGTATTGCATTCAGTTCTGGTTGCCACATTTAAAAAAGGATATTGTGAAAATGGAAAAGGTGCAAAAAAGAGCAACTAAAATAACTACTGGGCTAGGGCACCTCCTTTTTGAGGAAAGGCTACAGTGTTTGGGGCTCTTCAGTCTATTAAAAAAGGTGCCTGAGGTGGGAAATGATTGAGACATACAAAATTATGCAGGGGATGGATAGAGAGATGCTCCTTTCCATCTCACATGACACCAGAACCTGAGGACCTCAGCTAAAATTGAGTGTTGGAAGTGTTAGGATAGACAAAAGAAAATATTTCTTTATTCAGCGTGCAGTTAGTCTGTGGAACTCCTTGCCACAGGATGTGGTAATGGCATCTGGCCTCAATGCCTTTAAAAGAAGATTGGACAAATTTCTGGAGGAAAAGTCCATCACAGATTACAAGCCATTATGTGTATGTGGAACCTCCTGATTTAAGAAGTGGGTTACCTCAGAATGCCATATGCAAGGGATGGCACCAGGATGCAGGTCTCTTTTTGTGTTGCGTGCTCCCTGAGTGGCTCCCATTTGGTGGACCACTGCGAAATACAGGGAGCTGGCCTAGATGGGCCTATGGCCTGATCCAGCAGGGCTGTTCTTAGGTGCAACTTGGCAAGATCTATCAACTCTAACAAATCACCTCTATGATGGCAAAGTTTGGAATTTTTAAAAAATGACAGCTACTCAAACCTGGGTGCAGACTTGCAGCCCCACCATTGCTGAAATGATTTCTGCTCATTAAGCTGTGGAGCTGCCTAACAAGACAAAATCTTGACTTATATAGCTCAAAATGTCAACATGACACTTTGC
The DNA here is from genome assembly GCF_035046505.1 of Tiliqua scincoides. Classification (NCBI taxonomy): domain Eukaryota; kingdom Metazoa; phylum Chordata; class Lepidosauria; order Squamata; family Scincidae; genus Tiliqua; species Tiliqua scincoides. The sequence continues at coordinate 194,109,613 of NC_089823.1, forward strand.
CTTTTCCTTACTGTAGTGTGAGGTTGTGACAGAAAATTCCTCTATTATAGGCATTGGCTTCACTCATTAGGAAAGGTGCTGATGTAATCATCTCGCACTCAGCAGAAACAAGATATGGGCAGCTGAACTCTTGTGTTCCAGCTCAGAAATAACTCACATCCTATTATGTCTTACCTAAACTCCCAGCTATCGGAAAACAACATAGACAAGCATCTAGCAAGATAGCCTCAAGGACAACCACAGAGTTAGCTCTCCTATATTCTGCAAACTTCTTTATGAATTGAGCTACTGAAAGACTTGTCAAGGTTCTTTCCTAGATTGGAAGACATCTTGAACACTTACTTTTGTTCATCTTGTAAGTGGCTTACAATATTACAAGCAGGTGAGTTAAAAAGTATAAAGAAGCTACAATGTACTAACAGCCAATAGCATTGCTAAGAGGGGGATGGGGGACAATTGCCCTGGGCTGCACTCTTCTGGGGGGAAGCAGCCTGGCGGCTGCCCCACACTGCCCCTGCCATGCATGAACGCCAGATTGGAGGCGGTGGCAAAATCAATCTGTGGCTGCTCACTGCCCCCTGCCTGCTGCCCCCCAAGCCCCCTTGCTCCTTGGCTTGGGGGGCAGGGGCTTTTTCTATTTTTTTAAACATGGTGATATCATGTCACACTTTCAGGTGTGCCATCAGTGGAGGTAGCATTTGCGCCAGGTGCCAGGGTGGCTAGCTATGCCACTGCTAATAGCCATGATGACTATTTTGGTTTTTCTGATGTTTTACACCAAGATAATTAAAACGATACCCATCCACCATCATGTAGCTAGTACCATTCCAACAAACTGTTATTCTAACCCTGGTCAGATTCTGCATCCCCACCAAAGGAACAGCTGATTGGAAGTGGGCCTCTTAGAGCAGTGCATTCTCCTCATCCTTTGCATGGGATGAAGATATCAAATGAATCAGGCAATTCCTCATTTAGGACTTCTGTTTTAACATGTTTGCCTCATGTTTATATTGCCAAATTCATAGTTTGCCTCATACCAAAAGCTTAGGACAGGTCACAAAATAAAGATAAAAAATCATACATATATCTATATTGTCTTGCATGTATGAAGGTGAAGCCTCTGACATTAATTGGCTGAATTAGATGTGATGGGACAGCGTGGAAAGTTCATGGCAGGTCACTGTGAGATACAAAAAGCTGGACTAGGTGGGCCTTTGGCCTGATCCAGCAGGGCCCTTCTTATGTTCAACTTCTCAGACAATGAAGAACTTAATGATTGCACTCCAATTATCTGAAAAAGGGGAAACGGTCACATTTGTCCAGGATTAAAACAAGTCCCATAAAAAAAAGAATCTACCTGTTTAACCTACTGTTACTGCAGCATTATGACCTTATAACTCTAAGGAGGACAATGAAGGCCAAGAGCCAAAGTGGAGGTGTGTGACTAGTACATATGGAAGTAAACTGAATAGTCAATAAATTGGCTCTTCAGAGGAAGCATACACCTGTCTTCTTTAGCTTTCTACTTTTTAACAGCAGCCTACTGTCCTTGCTTCTCTTTTTTTCTTATTAAAAAAAATTTGAGGAAGTGTATTTCCAAGAATAGGGTACATTGACAAAGCTACAAGATGACATCTTGTCATGACATAAAAGCATTTGTAATCAAATCTAGTCAATGCAAATGGACTTTCTATCCAGGATTAGTTTAATCAAAATAGCTGCAACTCTCCCTGTATATGTATTCTGCCCAGGAAAAACTCTTTCTGTGGTATCTGAAGCTACTCCAAACATTTTCAGAAACATCTTCCACACAAGTTCTGAGTCAAGAGTCAGAGACATTCCTACCTCACTTAACTCTGCTTTACAAAAAAAGACTGAAATTTTGCTTGTCCTTGCAGGATATTGTCTCTTCCTTCACTCCCCCAGTATATCTTATACAACAGCTCTTGAAAGCCAGGCTCTGTGGGTTATCCATTTTAGCATATTTTTCACTAAAGGAATGCCTGTTAATATTTGCTGGAACAAAATCCAATCCGGAGTAAAAACTCCTCTTGATGCAGGAAACTCTACTGTCATCTGTAGGTAACAAAGATCTCTTATCTGCAGCTCTGCCTTCCAATCTCTCTGCATGACATATTTATTATTAACAAAATGTCCTCCAAAAGAGGTGCTGTGAAATGAAGTTGTACCCACAACACAAACAAAACACAGGCACAGCCTGGAAGGGAACTTCTGTTGCAGGTCATATTTATAACCTGAAAGAAGATGAATTAATGTAAGTGTGACAGAATAGGGAAAGCCCCTGCCAAGATACTGTTTACTCCTTTGCTTTTATCCAGTCCCTGTGGACATTCCCAAAATAATTCTGTCTCCCCTTTTTTTCTGAGGCAACCACAGTTTAACCTCCTGTCCCTGAGTGCCTGTGAAAGGGAGATGAAAGATGAGCCAGTGCTGAAAATAAACTTTTTCCATCAAAGTTGGCAACACTGAAGAGGGATTTGAGTGGAGAGGCATATTCTCAATCTCACCTAAACTATGTTGTGCCTGATATAAGCATTTGAATCCAGCAGTGAACTGGAACAGCAGCACTTTTCTTGCTGCTCAAATGGGTTAGGAATCAAGATAGAGAGAACAATAAGCTACATCCCAGAACACAGCTTGGATATTATCCCAGGGAAGATGATGAACGGACACATAGAATGAATGTGTCACATTTATATTACAAATGGAGGACAAAGGACAGGCATAGGTGGATGAGAGGAGAGAAAGAGATGGTATAGAGTGAAGTGATAAAAAGAGGGAATGGAAATATATGATCAAACAAAGAAACAAAGGGCAATTTGAAAGAGGAAAGGAAAAATGAAGTGGCCTCAGTTCTTGATGAAATTTGTTGGTAGCAAACACTACAGATACTGACAAAACAGCAATGTGGAAGACAAAAACAAAAGCCGTTTTCACAAGTGACATTGAGGACCAAACTAGGTGCGACAATGTGACTGGATCTCAGATCTCTTTCAGCATTGATAAAACACCACTGTGGGAGGGTGTGATCTGGATCAGGGCAGCACTGCTGAAGGAGATCCTATACATTTCTTCCTGGTCTAAAAGTCTGTTTGTCCAAAGGCTAATTTGAATGTAAGGGATGGGGACAACATGCTCAAGAGTTTGTAGCTCACATTAGATGGAACTGTATTTTGCAAGATTTTATAGGAGACTATCTCTTGGTGATGGGGGCATGTTTTTTGGGGTGTCCCAAAGTCAGCAAAATAGAAGGTAAACTCATGGTGGTAAAAACCTGACTTGTGAGATTACTTCAATAAAAATGGCAAGTATGTTTAGTGCTCTTGCTTTTCTTCACAGGCAATAATATATTTTGGTATCTCTTTCAGCATTTGATGCATGAATCTAAGGCCCAAATCCTAACCAAATTTCCAGCACTTGCATAGCTGTGCCAATGGGACATGTGTTGCATCCTGCAGTTGGGTGGCACTCACAGAGGCTTCCTCGAAATAAGGAAATGTTTGTTTCCTTACCTTGGAGCTGCATTGCCCTTATGTCATGCTGGAAAGTGGATTAGGACTGTGTCCTAATTGATATTGGGAGTATCCTAAGAAGAAGACTCAAGGAAAGGCAGTGGGGACACTCTTCACTAGTGAGAGTAGCATCTTACTTTTCTTGTGGGTATAGAACTTGTCTTCAGGACCATCCTTAGCCTTCTTGATGATGAGTTTTCCCAACTCAACATCAACTTTAAGATGTATTTTGGAAGAAATTCCAAGAGAGTCTGCTTTCACCTGCAAGAAAAGGGAAGCATCATTTCTTTCATATCTAAGAAAGTAAAGACACAACAATTCATTAAGCAGAAATTTCCAAGATAAACTTGATTTGGTTGGCTGGATATGATATTATTTTTGTTAAAAGGGACCCGGGGATGGATCCAGGGGGGCATGGGTGTATAACCCCCCCCCCCCAAACTGTCATGCCAGAAGGAAAGAATGCCTTTCAGGGTAGGGAGTGAAGTTGGGCACCAAGAGAAAACCCACTGGGGAGAGCATCAGCAGCAAGATCGCACCCAGCCAGGAGCCCAGGTCTACCCAGCTGGGAGCTGAGGTTTACCTGCTTGGAAGAGGTGACTCCAGATGGCAGAGTTGGCATGGGAGCCCAGGTCTACCCAGCAGGTAGATCTCAACTTCAGGTGGGAACCCAGGTCTATCTGCCCAACAAAACTTGACCACAGAGGCCAAAGTTCAACTGGGAGCCCAGGTCTACACACCTGGTTGACCTGGGCTCTAGAGTTATAGTGTTCATGGCTCCTCCCCCAAATACGAACACTGGATCCGCCCCTGAAGGGACCACACTGCCCATGAATCTTATGTGTCAATGCTGTTCTGATACATATGAGGCTTTTCTCATGGGTCACTTTGGCAAGAATGGAAGGATATCAAAGTTTTAAAAGAACACAGATAACATAATTCTCCATATCATAAATATGAATTGAACTACTTGGTAAAAATGAAATTCACCTCAAAAGTTACAGGAGGGATAAGAGAACGCCGATGTGTTGAGTCAGGTCCTTCAATCAACAATTTTTTTACCTGTAAAATGAATACATAGATTTCTGTTTGGCAAGCCTAAACTTCAACTCAAGGAGGTATTCCCTGATTTAGAGCCCAATCCTATCCTTTCCATCTCACTGATGCAGCCACACCAAAAAAGTATGTACTGTATCCAGCTGAGTGAGGGTGGGGGGCAAATTGGGAGGCTTCAGACAGGAAGGGAATTATTTCCCCTCATCCCTCTATTCCGCAAAATGGAAACTGAGTGCTCTGCACTCCATTGGCAGTCATGTTACGACAGTGGAACTCTATTCTGTTGTTGTAAAGCCTTTCACACAACAGCCCAGTCCTGAATGACGTAAACAGTCATATAAACTGCAATCTTATGCAAGCCTATCGGAGATGATGTCTCATTGAACACTGTGGGACTGATTTCCAAGTAATTGCTGTGAGTCACAGAGATTCCCATTGTCAAAGAAACAGAAATTTACCTGTTCCTTTGTAGCAGAGGATATTAAGAGACAACTGTTGATTTAAGCAAGTTGAAAGTGGTACAATAGAAGCGTTGTTGCCCTTGGAGCTGCTTGTATGCTTCTGTGGTTTCTGGTCACAAAGTATTGTGAGTCTTTGAAACAGTACAAAATGCTTGGAAACCATGATTACCAAAGTTATGATGAGCCTATGCACTATGGGCAACAATATCATCTTCAACATTTGAGAAAAGCTATTGTCTTCAGGCTAGAATCCATGCTGGTCAGACTGGCCTCCAATGACTCAATTGCACGGAATGGCAGGGAAAGCAGTATGGTACCTTCATCTCATTTCTTCTTTTGCTGGAACAGTGCAGTGTCCCAGACCAGCCACAACAGGAACACAGGGTGGTATCAGAATCAGTCAGCTTCAGGCCATCAACATTCTGATCTACATACTCAAGTCATGATCCAGTTCAAAGTACAGAATGGATGGGGGCCTCCTCACAGGTCAACATAACTCTCACCCCTTGGTAGCCAATTAGTCCCCATGGCCCTGGACTAATTATAAATGCTACCATGTTAGGCTTTGCTTGGCTTGTTTGCCTGTTCGCACTTAGGCTTTGGTGCATTCCTACTTCAGTCCTTCTTGAATGGGTTCCTCAGCTTTGACTCTGTTCTGTGACTGACCTTAACTCTTTTCATTTCCTTCCCACCTCTCCTCTCTGCATACTGTAAGCATGAAGGGGAGCAGGATCACAATTGTTGTGCTGTCCCTAACTTCTGTGAGTTCCTTTGAGTGAATTTAGCTTCCTCCTTATCCTCAGCTTGTTATAGCCTGAAAGTCCCTTCACGTGTCATGCAGCAACAAATATATGATGATGCAGCATATTGATGTGTTAGTTTCCAGCATCCTACCATGTGCAACCATAAGACAAATGAGGATGGGAACATGTATTTGCCATGTGCATGTTACAGTTGTATGAGTACACATAAATAGAATGGGTTCCTAAATAACTGAATGATTGTGAAAGGGTAAGCTTTGGAATTTAGCCTGTGAGAGAAACTTGGAGTCTAGACATGGGGGTGTATGTAGAGAGCTTTTTGTTCCTCACTAGCACAAGTAAAGGGAACTGGTACTTTTTAGTACATTTCTGGGCAAATGTTTCTATTAGGTTTTTTCCCCCATAGCCACTGCCTTCACTAAATATTACCATAAACTAAATTAGAAGAAACAGTGAATAATTTGTGAAGTTAAAGCCATTCATAGATAAAACAAGGGCAAGGTTAGTCTATTAAAATCACTGTACCTTATCTTCAATGGAACCAAGCAAGCCTGTCAATTGGATAAGTTTTGCACGGTTGGCTTCACAAGATGGCTGGCAAGAAGAGAAAAACAACAGTGTAAATGTCAATGAAATGACTCTCCCACCCCACAACACCCTCCAAAAATGGAAGCTTGGAATTATACTGCATTCATGCATGCCAGAAAGTTTAGCCAGCATTAGCACACCTTGTATTATGCTGACCAGTGATCTGTAACCTGCAGTATGGCAACCCTGAATTTAACTGAATGTGCTGAAGAGTTAAAATAGAAACAGCACGTTTCAAATCTGGTGCGCTGATTAGACGAAATTGGCAAGTGATGGAAAGGCAGTTTTGTAATTATGGGTTTAGAGCTGGGCCATGCAGAGAAACTGAAATGGTGACATTTACAGGCAGATCTCTTCAAGGCATCAGGCTGGAGAACCTGGGGTACCTGAGTCATGTGAGTTGATGGGAAGAAAGACTTGCCAGTGGGAAACAGAGGTGATGGGAAACTATATTCAGAGATTTTTAACCAGAAGTAAGAACAAACTTGCAGTCTTGGATCACTGACAAAAGTTCGTAGGAACTTTGTTGCACTTTCCCTGATAAGCAGAGGGAAAGGAGAAGGCAAACAGTGCCACAAGTCAGTCACCACTGTGACGTGTGCTTGGCACACTGGCATCAAGAAACAAGTAAAAGGACAAAGGTGCCAATGAATATGTCAATTTCACTGGGCATCCACTGGGCCAAGAAGTATCTCCCCACATCCACTGCTAATGTCACTTGGACATGTCCCCATCTGGTCAATTCCAAGAGATCACACCTGAGAATGTCGATGTATACCAGGGGGCAGCTGCTGGTCAAACACCTTCTGTAAAGACTCCAGAGAGGGAAGAATTCGAGTCACCTCACTGAAAATGCAAAGGCATAAAAACAATCAGGACCAGTCCATCCCATGAGGTTAACTGAGGCAGTCATCCCAGGCTGTGAATTGGCAGGGGTGTCTGCCATGTGCCTCCATCCAACCATCTGCCTCTTCCCACCTCTGGCACTCTTTCTCCTCCATGACTGAAAAGAAAGAGGGGAATGGAGTAGAAGAGAAAGTGTGGAAGAGAAGACAGGTGGGCTAGAGCCTCAAGAGGCACTCAAGTCTATCACTTTCATCTCCTCCACAGTTCCTCATCTGCTTTGTTCCCCTCTTCCTCTTTGAAGGGAGTTGGGGGAGCAGGTGGAGGTGGTGGTTGGTGTGCCACCTGATTAAGGATGGGTCATATCTGGCATGCTTCCTCAGCTGCTGGGAAGTCTGGGGCTGAGCCCACACCCATTGGACTGCTAGATGGACAATTTGTTACTTACCCATCCAAAGAAGTCAGTTTTATTTTATGCTGCTTTCATACATAATTAGCTGCAGAGGTCAGTCTTTAGAAACAAGAATTTAGATCCAGATTGTTAGGTAAGGTGGTAGCTCTGAAAATACAGGCCTGCCATGCAGAATGGGACGCAGGTTGTGCCTGGTCTTGTGTGCTCCCTGGCACATTTGGTGGACCACTGAGAGCTACAGGGAGCTGGGCTAGATGGGCCTTTGGTCTGATCCAGCAGGGCTCTTCTTATGTTCTTAATGCCCTGTGGGGATGGAGTTTCAGAACTGGGAGTGACTGTTCTTAATTTTAACAAAGATGCATGGCGGGGGGGGGGGGGGAAGCCTCTCTGTTGTGTCCACTGTACACCAGATTCTGGATCATAAATAATTTTATCTATATAAAGAGGGCTAGTTTTCCCCTGAAAGTAGTAGAATTTGCAAGAGAAGACCTTACATACATAATTAAATACAGAATTCCCAAATTTACTTCAACAAGAAATGCATTTCCCAACTAATTTATGTTTACTTGAACAGCGCTTTGCAGATTCCTGAAATCAGTTTCTTCAGCTGAGGCAGGTTTTCAGAGCCTAACTGTACTACATCAAGATCACTGTTGACATGAACTCGCAGATAATCCTGGATGAGTTTGAGGTGCTCGTCCGGAATACTGTGAAAGAAAGAAAGAAATCACTTGGAAGATCCCCAGATTACTCAGGGCCTGAGCAAACATGGCAAATGTTTTCGTTCACCAACGAAAACTAAGGGGGTGACTGGCTGGGGGTGAGAACTAAGGCAGGAATGAGTCCCCTGTTCTGTTACCTGTCCTAATTGCAATAGCTTGTTTTAAAGAAAGAAATTGCTTGGGAGGCAAAATACCTACCTACCTATATAATGTTGCATAACAGTGAAAATGTAGCATTTCTAGAATGCCTGGTGCTCACAGTGCTTGACATAAATTGGATTGTTTTAAACTTTATAACAACAAAGTACAGTAGGTCTGTATTATTATTCCACATTGCAGATGTGGGTTGTGTGTGTGTGGTTGAAAGTGGTTTGTCTTGGTTGCAATCCTATAAACAGATAACTCGAAGTAAGTCCCACTGAAATAAATGAGACTTCTGAGCAGACACAGCTAGGATTGCTACACTAGTGGGTTCATGGTGAAGAAGGCAAGATCTGGACCAGGGACTCCTGATTTGTAGCTCAGTCTCTGCCTCTTAACTCTTCACCCATTATCTTTTATGTTGTTCCTGTTCACTTTACTGTATTATGTATGAGTAACTACTTATTGAGGGGAAGGAAGGCCTCCTTCCTGTCTGCAACCCACACAAAATCAACTCTCCTAAACCTTTCGTCAGAGAACTCCCAGCCAGCTCATTTCACTGCCATCTATAAGAACCTTGTTCTTCACCATCTTATTTAATGTGACAGAGGTTTTAATGTGTTTGCTTGTAAGAAAGTCAGTAGAGTTGCCAGGCTTCTGTATCTTAGATATACAGGAAAAAAATGGCATTTCACAATGCTCAATTCTTCTGTCACCACAGCACTAAAAGTCCACCTTCTAAGCTCCTGTTAAAGAAAACTCTCTTAATGTCCTAATTTGAAATGACTCTGAAATGTGAGATGATAAAGATGGTTTCTAGACTGTAGTGCTGAAATATGTTGGGGTGTGTACCATGTGTCATTCTCTAGCAAATTTTGCATACAGAAATTGCAGCTTATATTCTCTTAATTTGGATGTTTTGCACTTCCAGTTATAGATGTTATTTGATTTAGCAATTCTGGAAAATTCAAGTTGCAAAAATCAGTAATTGCTCTAGATGGAAGATAGATTTAAGTTATTTATTATTATTGATTTAAAATGGATCAAACATCTTAGTTAAATTTTAAAGTATCCTTCAAAGTTGAATTTCAGAAGTAAATTCTGAAGTTTTTTAAAGTTCAAAAGCTTTCTCAGTCTCAGCCAAATGCATGTTGGCTCAAGCATACACTACTAAACTATCCTAATGGTTGGATGTACAGTGATTGTAAGTTATGAACCTTCCTAGATAACATTTAAAATGAAATTTCCTATTTTACCAAAGAGTGTGTTAGCAACTGGTCCACTGAAATGTTTAGGTTAAAAGCTGAATAATTTCCCCTTAAATATTATTTTCACTGTACTGCTGACGAAAAAATCCTTCTGAAGTGGTTGGCAAAGTGCTTTATACTTCAGAAAGATGTTTAGTGATGATGATTTATAACATATAGGCTTCAATCCTATACACATTTGTATGAGTGTCCCATTGAACTCAATGGGGTTTAGTTTTGAATAGGGCTGCACTGTTACACCCCTCTCTATCTTACAGGCTCAGAGTTGTTTTAAGTAGTCTTCCTAAATGCAAACATTTCTGCCTCCTGATGGCTCACAATTCTAATTAATGGGTTTATATAACTGAATGACTTCTGTTTTCATTTCTTAACATAAATGAATTATCAGAGCTCACCTGCTAGTGTCCTGATGTTGTAATCGCTGGAGCAGTATCTCAGAAAGGGTTGGTTTCGCCACTTCTGTCATTGGGGTACTTTCATTTCCAGAAATATCTTCTTTTGTCTCACTAACCAGAGGTTGTATCGAAACACAGCGTGGAGGTAATATAGGTGGTAAAGGTACAGGGTCTATCACAAAAGGAAAAGAAAGACCTAAAGATCTTATCTAGTTTGGAAATCGCCTTTGAAAGATGTGGGATGTATATCTTAGACCAAACTGAAAGTCTGAATAACCATAGTATCAACTTCCCTTCTTTATGCTTTTGAAACACACAGCTGGTACTGAATGTTTAAACCTGAACCATTTTAATTGAAGTTGCTTGAGAAAATTAAAGAAAATTAGGTGGCAGGGTAGAATTTTCATTACTAACTTGCTCTTTCTGTAGCCAAATTGCCAAGTGTACAAGCCACAGTTGTGGAAGCTTAGCCAGGTTGATTTTGGCCATGTTATTCAATTGTTGGAACAATTGTTTGTGCAAGCTTGGCTTAGTACGTATTTTCATCTGTGTCTATCCTGGGAGTTGCTTGCTCCTTGAAGGACTGAGGCCTGAACCAAACATGCAGTATATCTGTGGGAAATCGCATCTGTGAGTCACATCCTTGAGTGTTAACTCACGTATGATTTGCAATCACACATTCACCTTGGGTTTATCTGTGTAAAAAGCTGTGCTAGTCCACCCTCCACCTCTGTCAATTGTCCTTTTGGCTGTCTTCTTGTGTCTGTATGTATCCCAGCAGCACTTACCAGCCAAAAGGGGTTCACCCCAAGATTTGACCTATTTCAGGCAGTAAACTTCTTGGCCCTGCAAATTCTCCTCCGAGGAGTCATGCTTACAGATATTGGACAACCACCTGCGTTTTCCAGTGTTTAAAGCCCAAATGGAAGATCTCAAACTCACAGATTAAGAAGTGAAAAGAGTATTTGACTTATTCCAGGAGAAAAAACTCATGGATAGTTCATGGATACGGAAACCCACATGGGCTTTGCATCCAAACATGAGCTATATCCATAGCAAATGCTGATTTCCACATGGGTATTTGCACATTTGTTCTAGGCTTGACTCACAAATTCTTGGAAAGACAATCTGTACAGATACATGGTAAGGGTGGAGGCCGAGAATTTACAACTCTTTCCTTTGTGGTTATTATTATTGCTCAAGTCCAGAAAATGTAACAACATTCTTTTCAGACAACTGGCAACCTGAGGCCTGTTTCACTCATGGTTAAAGTTAAGAGCAGCCCACACCTCTGTGTTTTGGATTTCTTACCCATATCCTCCTCTGGCTCATCTGTTGGCTCCTCCTCTTCCCGCGGTACTGGAAATTTGAGGTTCCGGATCAGCCCCATGTTCTCTTTCTTGTAAAACTCTATGAGTTCATCCAAGTTGTTGAAATACTGCACTGGAACACCTTCAGATGCCTGAAAGCACACCACAAATCACAGGCATCAAAAGTTGCTCAGGACTGTTCCCACCAAATAAACAGGAATATTTCTGAATACAGAGAAAAATCAGCAAAGAATCACCTCAAGTGTCACAGATTTGGGGGGGGGGGGAATGGCATATGCACTCCAGATACTGACAGGTGAAGCAAAACTGGCAGTTTCACCCATCACAACACCCACTGAAAGGAAAACCTATTGTTAATTAAGCTTAATTTAACAGTGAACTAGCCTAATCAATCATAACAGTTTCTAAAAGCATTTTCCACCCACATTGTTTTTAAAAATGGGAAATAGGTCAATTTGCTTGCATATGTATAAAATGTGCCTGCACGTACAAAAAACAGGATTAAGGGTATGTAAACCAATAATGCTATGTTTCAAATACAGGTCCTGCCTATTTATACACAGATTTTTTATACACAGATTTGACTCAACACGAATGACCCCCTGCAAATGAGAAGGAATGTGCTGATCCCTGGAGAAGCGGAAAAATGCACCCCTTTAAAATCAGTTAAAAAAACTGAACAGTCCTTTAACAATAGCCTCCTTAATATGAGAGAGAGAGAGAGAGAGAGAGAGAGAGAGAGAGAGGGAGGGAGGACAGCTGGCTAACAATCCATCAGTCCTTCTCTCCCCAGCGGACCCCTCCCTTCCCCCTGAGCACATGAAAGAAAAGTGATCACTTTGCATTGGTGAAGGGAGGGACTGAGTGAAGCGCTTGGAGGATGACTGATTGATGGATTTCTTGTTAATGACTCTTATCTTACATCACAAAGGTAAGCAAGGCTGTTTTTAAATCAAAGGAGCAAAGAAACTTTGTTTTTAAAATGGATTTGCTATAGTGCATTTTTTGCCATCCATGTGAGTGCTTGGAATGGAACCCATGCGAATAATGAGGCTCAACCTGTAGTTCCAAATGAAACACAAACATATGAAAACCTTAACTTCCAATACTCAAGTCATCAGGACTGCATACATATGTTCTTCCTAACACTGGTTCATACCTTAAAGGTGACAGAAATTTCCCATGAAATATTCTGGTAAGTTCTTGAGCAGCCTTTACATACTGTTCTATATAGTTCACCCACAGCCCAATTATATGGTTTCTACCCCATCAATGCAGCCATGCCAAAATGTCGCACTGCAACCTTTGGGAGGGGGTAAGAGGAGACTTAGAGCCCAATCCTGAGTTCGGTGCACTGGCTCACCACCAGCACGTGTTGTTGCAGACATGCCATAAGGCATGTTTGTGGGCCCTACTGCTGGACAAGCGCTGGTGGTAGCCCAGCACTGGCCAGCACCAGGCTACCGCCGGGCACAAACCCAACCTCCACTGCTTGGCGGTCGTGCGGACCACTGAGTACTGGAGAGGTAAGTGGGGGCGTGGGTTCAGGCAGGGAGGAGGCATTCTTGGGGGGGAGTTGGGTGGAGGGTGGGGAGAGGGCATGGAGGAGGCATTACAGGGAGGTGGTAGGCAGGGAGAGGACAGGAGGAGGCATGCCGGGGGAGGGAGGGAGGGAGGCGGGATCGGTGGAGTGATGCTCCATCGGATCCAAAGCCTCCGCGTTGGGCTCACCGCCTGACATGAAGGCACTTGATTCACCACCAATCTTTTGGTTGGCGGTGAACCGAGTAGCCCCATTGCGGGGTTACTCCATTTACCTGGGGAAAGAGGATGAAAGTTCCCTTCTCCCGAGGAGCCACTGGTGGCTGTCAAAAGTGTGCAGGATGAGGCAGCAGCCGTTTTTGGCGCCACTGCAGCCCGCGCCCTGGGCAGCTCAGGATTGGGCTGTTACCCAGTCTCCTCTGGGTAAGGGAACTAATGTTCCTGTACCTGGGGGTAAGCCTCCACAGCATAAACAGGTCTACTCAGACCTGCCCCAGTGAAATAACTGGTACAAGTCCACATGGAGTGAATCACAAGTTACAAGCCATGATGGGTATGTGCAACCTCTTGATTTTAGAAGCAGGCTACCTCAGAACGCGAGATGCAAAGGAGGGCACCGGGATGCAGGTCTCTTGTTGTCTTGTGTGCTCCCTGAGGAATCTGGTAGGCCACTGTGAGATACTGGAGGTTGGACTAAATGGGTTTTTGGCCTGATCCAGCGGGGCTTGTCTTATGTTCATATGGACCTATGCCACAGGATCAAACCTGGAGAAGGAAGTTTGGATTCATTGGCTGCCACTGAACCTGCCCCCTTCCCAGACCTGATCTGCTGCCACCGCCTCCTGCCTACCTTTGCCCCCACAACTCTGCTCACTGCCAGGTGGGATTTTACGATTGCCATAAAGCAATTAACACTGGAGAAACACTTATTCTACCAGCGTTACAGTTGAATAGGATTGGACTCCCAGGGTATTCCCACTAATTTCTAGAGTTTCTTTCCATTTAATTAAGTGGGGGTTAATTTATTGGTTCATCCATTAACCAGGTTACTTTGTCCTCATTTCCTGGCTTTCTACAGATAGTTTAAAATCAGAGCTTAAGATTGTATTCCTTGACCATCTTGGTTTACAGCCATTGATGGACTGTAAACCTCAAAGTTTGAGGATAGAGTTCAATTATTTATATTTTACTTTATTTGTTTTTGCATGTTTATGCCACTGTTCCTCCAAGAAGCTCAAGGTGGTATACATAATTCCTTCCCTCCTTTTGCCTCACAGCAACCCTGTGAAGTAGGTTAGGCTTCGAAATAATGACTGGCCCAAGATCACCCAAGAAGCATCATGGCAAAGCAGAGATTTGAACTTGGATCTTCCATGTCTACATTCAACTCCATACCCACTATGCTAAACTGGCTGTCAATTAATTATTATTGATAAAATTAATAGTACCTAGACTCTCCCTCACATTTCTTTATTCATATGATGATAAGGGAGTTTTCAAATCTGTTGGAATATACAATCACATTATTTACTAGAGATGCTATTTGTCACTTGCTTGGAGCAGATAAGAATTTCTCCTGGGCATGCAGGGAATGGTCACACCCTCTTATTCACCTTCTCCTCTGAGCCATGGAAATGTGGGGTTCCCCCCCCCCTTTTATCAGATTCAAAGGAACAGTGCTGAAGTAGCAAGGCTCTGCTTATCTTCTAAATTCATCAGCTGGGTTCTTTACTGCAAAGTACTCAACACTCCAAATATGTAAAAAAAGGGGGGGGATGGGTGGGAACCAAAACAAAACATAAAAGCCCAACATATCAGAATAAAAAAGTATTAAGAACAAAATCCATAACCAGTGCCAAAAACTAAAAATACTGAAGCGGGTGAGATCTGCTGTTTTCCTAATTCCACAGGACCCTTTCCAGTCCAGGGATAAAATATACCACCACTTTCTCCCCCAGATGAAAGAGAACAGCATCTTGCCCTTTAAAGCAAGAAGTAACTGGGATAGGTTAAGGAAAAGCACTGCATTCCTATTGATTATTATATGTTTCTGGTCTAAAGATGATGTAAAGAGGGCATGAAGGGCCTCTTTGGGAACAGTAAGGTGGGGTAAAAAATTCCTGGGATAAATACATTTCATGTTCTTTACACTGTGTAGAACACTCAGAACTACAGCAGCCATCTCTTTTGTCTTCAAAAGGATGGGAAAAGTGTGCTGTCAGGACAAGCCAATCATTTCGTCTTGTTTCCATTAACTGCAGACACAGACATATATTGGTTCACCCCGTTCTTGCCGTCTGCCTTTTTCAGTTTCCATTTACTAATAGCTACTTCAATTCTTGCCATTATGATTATTAACTAAACAAGACTTCCTCATTTTTTTTCTGCACTACGTCTTTTGGAGAATTTATGACGGAAATTACTAGAGGAAAAGCTAACTGCTAAGCAAACAGACCCTAATTTCAACCACTTCATACCAATATTCTTGAATCTTCACACACTCCCATCTCACTGAAAAATTGTCAGCATTTAGACTTGTACATCTCCAACATTTGCTGCTATTCTTTTGTGCATATAATTTTGCACAGGAGATACCATCTGCGTCAGACCTTTGAATAATTCACTCTCTCAGACTAGTAGAAATTGAGTAGCTGGTTTCATGTGTGAAAATAGCTTGCCACATTTCTCCTGAAATTACTAGTTCACACTCATTGCCCCATGTAACCTTTGATTTTCAAACTTTTTTCTCATGTGTTTAAATTGCTGTTTAACAATAATTGATACACTTTGGACAATAGTCCCTTGGGGGATTTTAGCTTCAACAAGTTTTTCTAAAATGCTGTTTGGTTCCTATCTATTCCATATTGTCTCCTTATCTATACAAGAAAATGTCTGACTTGGAAATCCTGTAATGACAATGTCCCTAATACCCTCCAAGAACTCACAGCTGTAATGTTTGTCCCACACTAGAGACCGGTTCTTCCTCTATATTTTTACAATGACTGTTTCCATTTATCATGCCAAGAACGTATCATGGAACTGCCACTTCATCAGAATCCACTGCTGGAATTCTGAACAGTCCCAGTGAACTATAAGTGAGTGACTCTACTAAACTGCAGAAAGAAGAACTGCAGATGAACAATCGATATGTTCAGGTACCTTGAAAAGTTAACCAAATAACTGGACCTGCCACACACACACACACACACACACACACACACACACACACACACACACAGAGAGAGAGAGAGAGAGAGAGAGAGAGAGAGAGAGAGAGAGAGAGAGAGAGAGATTCATTTAGACCCAGGGGGAATAATAAAAAATGCAACTAGTATGAAATCTCAGAACATGGCTGCAAGATATCTTGGAAAAGAATATTGGTTACATTTAATATAAACCTTCATAGGAGAAGGTGGCAGAAATGAAGCAAAAAAGAAATGTTAGTGGCATATACACTAGCTCAGTTTTTTAATTTTATTTTTCAATGAGAAACAGAAATAGAAACAAGTAATGCAAGCAGAAGTGAGAAATTCACAAATGCAGAGAGCACATTAAGATGCCTGCTGAAGTCCATGAAAATCATTGTCTTTAGCAGATGGGCAGTCCAATTCACTGTAACTCCTTGTATGATGATGCGTGCCAATATGGCACCTGCTGCATCCTGCAGGGGAGTTTCAGCATCCTGAGGCCTCCTTGGAGCAAGGAAAGATTTGTTCCCTTGCCCCGAGGTAAGCCCTTGTTGGCTCAGTGGGTCTACTTGGATGAAAGTGGATCAAGCCTGGGAAGAGGGTTTGGATTTGATCAACGCCACTGCCGCTTTCTCCGTCCCAATCTGCTCTCCTCCCTGCCCCTGTCGCCAGCTGCCCACTCTGCCTCCCTCCCACCACCGAAGCATACTTGCTGGGGCAGGCAGGCATCCAGAAAGCACTGGCACATGGAGGCAGCCATTTGCCATTTGAAGCCAGCCCAGTGTGTTGCCTTTTTGTCTTGGCTGGAAAGTGACTAGTGCTGCCAGAACATCACTGACAAATTGTTGCAGAATGTTTCATTTCTCTTTGTTTATCAACCACTTTGTTGAAAAGGGTCATACACATATTCTACATAAAACAAAGATAGCACAAAAGCTCTTATATACCACCCCTCCAAGAGTCCATTTTCCAGAAAGTGTCAGGATAAAACAAGCCCTGTGAGAGAACTAGGGAAACGGTTTCATTTTTGCAGTAAAGGCCTGTATGAATGGCAGGGCATGCATGGTCCTTTCAGAAGCCTGAACAGTCCTTGAACCAGTAACCAAAGATAGTCCTTATATTCTACTTTAAGAAGAAGAAAAAACACTCCAACTTTTTAGAACAGATATGAAGTTTTATATTTTAAAGGCCTTTTAACACCTTTTTGTAACAAAAAAAAGTCTCATCTCATGCTAAGCAATTTTTGGAGTATATCACAGGAATGTGACCTTAGATGGGACTTGCAGTTAGGAGAAAAGTTGCTTCCCAAAATACAAGCCAACCATAAGTTTGGACTATTTTTACTACAACTTTGCGGGTGGAAAGGAAAGTAGAACTGAATGAGGGTGACAGGGGGAGTGTGATACATGCTGGAGAGGCTGACAGCAAACTGCATTTGTTATTTGTTGTTTGCTTTCAGGCTTAGCTGTTCCTGAAAGTTAAAATGTGTGGAAATCCAATGTTTGCACTGCACAAATGATGCCAACTTCAGCCTAGTTCTCACAAATGGCTGTGGAGGTAGACCTGCAACTGCATGTGGGAGCTCACATAACTGAATGTTAAAAAAAATGGCACTGCAGGTAAAGCACTAGACTAGTATATCGGGATGATGGTAGGCTAGAACTTTTCCCCTTTGTAAAGAAGAACTTTCCAGGCTGTGAAAACTGGTCGTCGTTGTCCGCATGTATCATGAAGCAGCTCAGAAACAGGTTTGGAGGTTATCTGCTATTTATGACAACTGAGCCTAAAGCTTCACCAATAGCACTAGGCCAGAGGTTCCCAACCTGGGGTGCATGTACGCCAGGGTACTTGCCAGGATCTTTGGGGTTTTTGAAAAAGAATAGAATAATGGCAGGAAAAGGCAGGTCTATATCAGAATGCCTTGTGGGGCTGGCAAGGCAGAAAGGAAGGCAGCTAGCCTAGCTGACGACAAAAGCCCCACCAACTGCTAGTTTTTGGTCATCAATTTGTGTATTATCAGATATGGATCAGTATTTGAAAACATATAAATTTGAAATAACAGCAACTAGATTAAAAAGGTTGGGAACCACTGCAGTAGAAAATCAAACAGTTTTCTATAAACAACATTTTTGCTCATACTTTCTTCAGTTCCATAGAGGGTAGTTTTGGGGGTTTTTTTTGTGTCCATGTGATAACTGCTTTTTTCTTGAAAATGTCAGCTGCTGAACTCAAATACTATTTGCCAAAAATTAATTTTAAGTTTATGGATGCATAATCACAGAGATCAGAAGACAACAGAGAATATATAGTACAGTACAACATTCCCTTGGTATGTACAGTACATACCAACATTCCCTTGTTGAATCCAGGGAGCAGGAGGAGGACAGGTGACAGAAGTGCCTGGTAAGTCACCAGGTAGTCACAACATTTGTTGTGGCATGCCTCTGTACAATGAGGAGGTGGCAGCATTTAAAAAAGAACCTCAGGCTCAGGGAGGTCTTGGACCAGTCCTACTCCTCCTTTCTCTCAGGCTTTCATCCATCCCCCATAACTTCCAGTTTGATTATTGCCCAGGTCCAGTGCTATTGTTAGGTCAACTAGGTGGCCGCCTAGGGTGCAGACCTCAGAGGGGAGCAGTACTGACCTTTGAGGGGCACAGTTTTATACAGATTCGTTTTTTAACCTATGTAAAAAATGCAACTGACAATTTACATTATTTATTTAAAGATAATCACCACAACATACATGAAAAGCAAAAATTCACATAGGTTTTAATCTTACAGTCATGTTTTGGAGGGTGCAAATAGTTAACCTTGTCTGGGGCTCAAACTAGCCTGGTACCAGCCCCTTTGGATGCAGACTTCAGCTCTGCATTTGTTCCATAAGGAGGTCAGGTGACTGGATATAAATGAGGAAAGGGCTCCTATATGTTGAATAGTTGTATAAAAAGCGCACATATTTCTTGGTGGTGTAACTGCCTTCAGAAGCTCTGATTTCCAAAAATAATTTTGAAATTACTAAAGTTTGCTCAGTAATTCTGCCTTCAAAGAAAATAAGGATAAGCTCTCTATGATGCATTTTCCACTTAACTAGGTTTCCAAAATGTGACAGGCCATCAAGTTATGATCAGGAAGTAACTTTAACAAAGTTCCTTGTTTTTCCTGGTCGTAAAGAAAAACTGTTCTCCTTTGATTCTGGTTATTCAAGTTGGTGTTTCCTTCCAGTTGGCTGAGGGCCAAACCACATATTACGACAAAGTTGCATGAATCCATCTTCATTTTTTCTTTAAATAGCAGCCACAGAGGCTTCTGATCACAGGCAGTTGTCCCCATATGTTTTTATCAATGGAACAAAGTGCACCTTCAGGGGACTGATTGTCATTGAGAAAATGGTACAGGAAAGTGTTAAAATACCCATTTGATCACCTTTCATGATGGTCCTGACCTGGAATCAGCCCCTACAGCCACTATTGTGGGGGAGGGAATAAGAACTGGAGTTGCATTCAAACATATAGTCTAACCCTAAGAGACCACAAAGTTCTGAGCAAGGTCTGCAGAACCTGAACTGGAGTAGAGAGCAGTGATCAGCAGAAAGGAGCAGTCAGACCCACATACTGCAAGACTGAAAAATCCAACCTTTGCTGAGTTTCTTATAGCCAGATCAGAGTTGCCAGAGCCCAACTCGAATGTTGCAAAGTATTGTAAAGTTTGAGGCTCGACCAAGCAGCACCAATGAATGTCCTCCAATCACAGCATCTGTCATCTCCAAGGAGACATTTAGGAGATCCAAAATTCTAGAGTGGTTGGTGGGTTGATAATTTCAGGCTCTTTACCACACAGGTTTGAGCTAGCATATAGGGGCAGGATATGGTAAATCCTTCCTATTCCCTTTACAGAGTGAACTGCAGGAAGTTAGCCCACCCTAGGTTCCACATTCAATATATTTGGAGCCCTCAAGACCCCTTGTCATATGATACTGGCTCATGATACTGGCTCATATGATACTGGCTCATATCAAAGTTTATTATCAGAGCTATCTGTAAGCTGGGTTAGAACAAGCGAAAGACATCTGTGAATTTTTGTAGGATCAATGAATAAAGCCTAATAGCATCTTTCAACAGAGGAAAGACGGGGTAGAAACCTTTCAAATGAATGAATGAATGAATGAATGAATAAATAAATAAATAAATAAATAAATACATTTATATCATGTCCATATTGGACCAAAAAGGCATGAGATTTCACATTGTCTCAGGGTTTTAGAAATCTCTAGTGTGTAGACCGGAAGCTGCAACTAGCTACTCTAATGCTGAAAATCCTGTAAACATGTTCCTAGGAGTAAGCCCCATGGAGCACAATGGGACTTATAATTCTGGGTAGACATGTATAGGATTATGCTATAAATTCTGTTCACAAAACTTATTTTATCATCATCATCATCAACAACAACATTTCAAAAAAGATATAGCAAAAGAATAAACATTGCCATTGTACTTTTGGTTCCAAAGATCAATAAAGACCAGCTTTCTGCAAGTGTGTCTGATCCTTGTCTTTGATCATTTCATCAGTCAGTGTTTGCTTCTTCTTATTTCTTTACTTATTCGTAACAGCTGTTTTCATAGCTCTTTGATTAAATATACCCCACATTGCAATCTAATTCTGTCATTTTCAAATTCACTGATATATACCAGATCAGATGAGATCATATCCTGCCCAGTCTTAAATTTTAATTAATATCTCTCTTCAAAATTTATCTGGCACTGATAATTGCCACTATGACTTTTTATTGCTTTTTCTGCAGTATTCTCAGACTTTTCCCTTGGCTGCAATGGCTTCCTTGGCATTAGGGATTTGCCCTAGCTCAGCAGTTCCTCAACATTTTAGCACCAGGCTGCTCGATCGAGTAAACCCATTGGGGCTGCAGCAGCTCTCCATTTCCGCTTGCCCCGAGCCAGTCTGCCTGTTCCAGCGCAAGTTAAGATTGCACTGCCCGTGGTATACATTCTAGTTGAGCTTTTGTGGTGGTGGTTTTAAATAAGCTTCATGTACTTTTCAGAGACTTAACCTGTTTGACCTTTCCTCATAGCTTCCTTTTTAATAGTCCTCTAATTGTTGAGAAATCTCCTTTTGTGAACTCAAGAGTGTCTGCGTTGGATGTCCTTGGTAACTTACCAATTATATCTGTTGGACAGCACTATGGTCACTGTTCCCTAATGGTTATACACTTATACCTCTCATTGATTATACACATTATGACCAAAATGTCTAAAATACTGTACTTTAGGAAGGGGCAATTAATTCTGAAAAGCCTACTTTAATTACGTAACACATGGTACTTCCTATTTCTACAAAGTCTTGGCATAAAAATACCACTGTCCTTTGCATTTCTATGTAAGAGTTTGTCATTTGCAAAGCTGTGATAGGAGACTTTTTTCCCCTTTTTGAATTTATTTATTTACTGATAATCTTAACTCCTTAGTGTCCAAAAAAAGTCAGGCATTTAAAAAAAACAAAACATTGCTCTGCAATAAGAACTATGACCATTCAGAAGGGCAGGCTTAGGGCCATTGCAATCCTGAGCACTTGTTCACAGAGGCTGCCTCAAATGTTCACCAACTTGGGGTGGCCCTGGGCAGTCCAGTTGCCTCTCTTCCCTTGTGGAATGGACTGTGATCAGTTTGTGTGTCCCTGGCTAGGGGTGCAGTTTTGAGTCAGGGCGGCAACACCCACCCCAGGGGTTGGATGTTTGTCTGGCACTATCTGAGTGAAGCAGCCTCTGCGCTACAAGCTATATTTTGCATTATCTACTACAGGTCTCATATTTCTTTCTTTGTATTTAATAATAAAGTGGCTCTTTCTCACATATCATAGGGTCTTGCATGTTCATTAGGCAAAGTTCATTGGTAAAGTGCAAAACTGCTTGTGCTCCCAAAGGATTTAGTGAGAGTGTGACCTGAATAAAAGTGAGTTCTTGCGTTTGAATAGTCTAGAGCAGGGGTCTCCAAATTTTTTGGCAAAAGGGCTGCATCAAATATGGCCCATGATGTCATGGGCCAGAAAATAAATTAATAAATACATGAAAAACCAATGTGCTGAGAGTTTAATTGCATAAATGGGGGTGGAAAGAGGAGGAGACCAGAGGGCAAAATTGTCACAGGAAGAGGTGAGAAAAGAAAAATCAGACCTACAAGGCAAATCACAAACTTTTTTTGGTCTCAGTTTCTGCTCCAGTAGACATTTATATTTATATTCCAGGTCTTCCAACATTTGTATATATCTCATTCAGCCACTAGCAGTGCTGAATGTAATGCAAAGTAATGGAATAATTTCTTTTTGTTACATTGCATTACATTTAGCACCTCTAGAGGATGAATTTGGTATATTCTCATGCTCAGAGACCCGGAAGTGGATCTTTTGAGGCAATTTTAGCTCTGAGGGCCAGATAAGAACATAAAAACCTAAGAACAGCCCCACTGGATCAGGCCATAGGCCCATCTAGTCCAGCTTCCTGTATCTCACAGCAGCCCACCAAATGCCCCAGGGAGCACACCAGATAACAAGAGATAAGATCCTCTGGAGGGCTGGATGTGACCCATGGACTGAGGTTTGGCGAACCCTGGTCTAAAGAAAGGATTGGTTAATGCAGAACATTTTTTTGCCCATATGAGTAGTCCTTGCAAGCACTTCACAGGTATGAAGTATGTGCTCATAGCGAAATGGTGACACTATATTTTCAGTGGCCTTGCCTAGCTCATGTATCATGTTTGTCACCATGGGCATGTGCCAGGAAAGGGCCTAAACTGCTTGTGTGAACAAAAAAGAGATTGTGTGAGCTAACTCAGATACTGCTACTGTTCACAGAGGCGCCACAACATCATAGCTCATAAGGTATGATCCTGCATGGTGTGGGATTGTATGTCCTGTAGGGCTGTCTTGTCAGATAATGGTTAGCTTATATACTAGACAAGTCATATCATTTCCAAGAGGATAATGATGCAAAATTACTGTGCTAGTAAACATTTGGCTAATTAGTCTTTAACTGCATGTCGGTTGGGGCATACTGCTAGAAAATTCCATGCAGAGGCTGGCATGGCTTCATCTCCAAGGTACAGTCCTAACCCCATTTCCGACAACAGCTGAGAAGAGCTGGCACCATGTATCCTTTACACACTTAAAATCTGTTCCTGACATCAGTGTCAAGGCCTGCTGCTTGCAGGAAATACAGGATATACTTCAAGCCACCATTCTAACCATGCCAGAGGAACTCATGGCATAATTGCACAGCATGTCGCTGACAGCCCAGGAAAGGAGCTGGCATGGTTACAGCAGCTGGACAATTTTTGCTCGGGCTGGAGTTAAATTTTACAGCTGTTCTGTGGATTATTTTGAGGGTGTCATATTTTCATGCATTTTCTGCTTTATGTATGTGAAACGCTGTTACTCTGCCTGCACTTGAAAATTTCATTTGGTATTACTTTGAAGAATGAATTGCATGAACATGTGCAAATACATCCTAAATACATGCTGTGTAAGCAAGTCCTATTTACTGGAACTTTCAGCTTAAGCGGATGAGACCTGTCCTTGCCAAACACATCATGACGTAGACTGCTTGCCTTATTAGCATGTCGCAGAGTTGTCTTTCCAGTTCCAGTGGGGACTCCAGCAGGAAAGCCACCTTTTTGTACAGTATTTATCTACTCTCATCTGCCGTTCAGCAAGCTGACAACTTCCAGTGTGATAAGAATGCTGAAGTACCTTACAGTTTGAGCTTCGTCTGGTGAGCAGTGAGTCACAGTTGCTGGCCTGCTTTCTAACTACGCACAGTGTGTCATCCATTTCCTGTTACACAGAGTCCTCCTGACCTCAGAGGCGGAGCAGGAAAAAAATTTGACCAGATGCTCAAAACTAACATCAGTTTATGCAACGCCAGAGACAACACTGAAATCCTGACACCCACTGAGGTCAGCCGGTGCTGAAGGACAGCAAAAGGAGGGCAGCCCCTGCTGGACCCCCTCCTGCCAAGAATGCTGAGGATATATTTAGAGAAACAACACTAGATGAATGCCGTGCTTGTCTATGATGCTGGGCATAAAATGTAACGGCTGGAGTGCATGAGCAAGCCAGCCCTGTCCTAGCTGATGAATGCCCTGTGTGAAGAGCTGTCAATCACTGTGAAGAAAACGGCTGTTCGCTCTCTGGCAGTTAAGAACTTACAGTTGGGGCTGGAGGAAGGGGAGAATTAATTAGCAAGAAAGGCTGTGAAGGAAGTCCTTCATTTTTTTTTTCCTATTGCAACATATAAAAGGCTATCCTTTTTGTCTCCTTTTGTTCTCTTAGATGGTGATTTTTCTGTCTTTGTTTTGGTGGTCAAACTATGTTTTAGCTCTTTTTAAATTGGAACCTAGTATAAAGCAGTCAGTAAAATTTTATTCTGGTTACCGTGTTTTTCGCTCCATAAGACGCACTTTCCCCCCCCCAAAAAAGTGGGGGGGGGGAAAGTGTGTACGTCTTATGGAGCGAATACTGGGGGCAAGGTCCGCACCAGGGGCAAGGTCCTCATTTGCACAGGCGCCACAGGGGGAGGGCAGGCTTACTTTAAAAGTAAGTTCTCCTCCTCTAAAAACTAGGTGCATCTTATGGTCAGGTGTGTCTTATGGAGCGAAAAATATGGCAATTACCTACTTTGACTTTGGAGTGGTAATGAAAATGGTATCATTGCACTTGATGGTAGTGGGAAGGTCCATAAAAAGGGAAGGTCCAAAGGAAACAAACAGGTCTGGAGCCAGGAATGGGACTGTAGCAGTGACAGCAGTGCACAATGATGTCCTGGCCTTGATTCTCCAACTGGGGTCCATTCAGACTTGCATCAGTTATATATCTAGTGCAAGTCCAAGAAGACCCAGTGGTCCAGTGCAGGCTTATCCCAGAGCAAGGGATTGTTCCCTTACCCCAAGGAAGCCTCCACAGGCCAAAATTCTCCCTCCCCCCTCTGGGATACAGTGCATGCCTCATTGGCACAACTGCATTGCCATGTGGGGAGCTGAGTAAGATTGGGCCGTAAATCTCCAGAGATTTCCTCTCCAAAGGCAGCCAGAACCCAAGGGGAGCTGCTGCCAGTTTGTGTTGATAATCCAGGCCTTGATGAACCAGTGGTCTAATTCAGGATAAGACAGTTTCCTATTATTGATCTTGAACAGCCATCAATCACTGGGTCCTTGTTAATGCTCTTAGGACCAAGAGCCAGCCCAGCCTGACAGTTTGGGGAGAGCTCTTATACAGATTCACAATGCAGTTTGGCAAATGTACTGATAGGCGCTTTAATACCTTCCTGAGAAAACCTCTTCTACAAAACTCTCTCACGGGCTAGACTATCTCTTCAGCTACCTTAAAAGCACTGAAATGTTGCAGTTATTTACTGATTTGACAGAACTGGTGCACTCTGTTTAAGAACACCATGTTTCTGTGCTCATAGTTCAGACAACAGAAGTCTGAACTAGCAACTGGCTTACGTTGCTTCTGTCTCTTGCTGACCAGTGTCCTATCTCTTTTCCCACTCCATCCATTTCTCCATGTTACAGAATTAGGAATGTACATGCAGAATACTTCCTACTCCCAGCTGCTTGAGGTCTCCCCACTCCTAAGGGCTTCCTCTGGGTTTCTTCCTCACTGAATCCTGGCTAGGAAGCCAGTTCTATTTCCTCCAGCTTTCAGTTTACCATCAGCACGTTCATTTTTTTACACTTCCTGTGCCTCCCTTGCTTGAAATAGTCCAGGTGCGCTTCAAGTGGGGATGCTCAGGACACAAAGGCAGAACTCTTGTAGTTTAGACTCCTGTGACTCATACATCTTACAGCTTGATCAATAGCTAGGAAAGGCTGTATTTACCTCTGGTTTTAAAAATTCCCCTGACCTTTCTCTTCTGGCAGATTTCAAAGCTTTTAATTTCTAGCATTCTGGACTTGGACAACTCACTCGTTTTCCTTCAACCATGTGTCCTAAAATGGGGCAGGGAGTACTGAAAATAGGCCCATTCAACTCCTTCCTCTTGCAATTACTCTAAATTGTGTTTCCTGACTGATTGGAAGAGGTTTTTCTATTACACCAAATAAGCCAAAGCCACACAGACAGTCTTTGCACAGTATACTTTGCGAGAGTGCTCAAAATCTAAAAATGAAGAGCGGGAGGGATTTGAAATGATTGCTCTGCAGGACTACAAAATATAGAGAGATGTGCAAAGACTGAAAAAAAATCAGAGATGTCTACTAGAAGAGACTTGTGAAGGTGGCCATGCATCAAGTAAGACACACACCCACACACCCTTGCAAAAGGAAAAGATAAAATGTTCTGATAAAGATGGAGAGTTGGGGCGTAACCCTTTCTGCAAAGACCAATAGCTTGTGATAAGAGGCATCACAGCAAAACCAGTTAGCTGTTTTACGAGGCATTAATTTTACTGCTAAAAAAATCTCCCAAAGAGGTTCAGCCATAAACTGGGACCAGACAGACAGCGGAAGCACTGAGCAGTTGTACCAGAACAAACCACATGAAATCTAGTGATAAAGGCATTGTGGCTGACAGGCTTTATCATACAACAGGGTTTTCATTCTGAACCCCAAATTGTGACCCTCTGCAAAATGCATACAATATTTGAGATCCTGCCATAAAGCCAGACCATAAGTAACTTGTCTTGTTTTCCAAGTTAATTTTTTAAACTCAATGCACTATACCTCCAGCCTCTCACATAAACTATGCTATCTTTTGCTAGAGCTTCTAAAAACCAGAAATAAAGTTAAAAGTGTCTTATCCCTCTTTACAGCTACCTGATGTAAGATGCTACAAATCCAGTCAGTTAGCCACCGCATGAAACATTCAGCCATGCCCCAAACACAGCAACTTTAACAAGC
This sequence comes from Tiliqua scincoides, assembly GCF_035046505.1. NCBI lineage: Eukaryota > Metazoa > Chordata > Lepidosauria > Squamata > Scincidae > Tiliqua > Tiliqua scincoides. The sequence continues at coordinate 194,136,757 of NC_089823.1, forward strand.
AAGCTTGAAACCAATGGGCCATACAGTATTTGATTGACACATGACTTTTAGGCTTAACTGGGTCCTCGAGGAAGTTAATTTGTTGATGTGCCACATACTCTGTCCCTGGAAGAGAAACTCCTGGGGGATATTTTTGGTACTAAATTTTTTAATACTGTACTATGTATTGAGCACTAATACTATGGTGCTCAAGGCTACAGTTACCAGCCACCAGTTGAATGAGGGGAGGTAAGAGAGTTCAGAGGTGGTCTTGGCTGGAGTAAGGTGGGATAAACAGAAGCTCTCCTGAAAAGTGATGCTCTAAGTCGGATTCCTGTTCCAGGGCTAGAAGCCCACACAAGCAGGTGTAACACAAGCAGTGGCTGTGACAATTTTGCTTGCAATGCCCTGCTGAAAAATCCAGAATTCTGACTACTGGCCTTATATACAACTACGCAATTTAAAACTACAGATCCATATTTAGCATTCATCAGGGACTTACCTGGATAACTAGCTTGTTTTCTTTGTTAGGTAGAATCCTGTAAGTGTACACACAGTTTCGACACCTGGAACACATCAAAGGAGACTGTGTTAGAACAGGTAAAAATGGTTCTCTAGCAGAATAGAAGGTAAATCAGTATGAAGTCTTTGGATGTCAACAAGTCACACCGCTTGCAGGGGTGACCAGGCCGTACAGAATTGTGCTTTTCAACAGCCATAAGGGGACTTATGTTCTGGCAGCACAGACTTCTAACAGGATTGGGCTGTCAGGCTGCAATCCTATACACAAATACATGGGAGTTGTCCCACTGAAACCAATGGAACTTTCTTCTGAGTAGATATGCCCAAGATTGCTGTTAGGTTCTGCATACGTACAAAGGCTATTTATAGTATCTAAAATATAATTCTGCATTAAATAAAAAGCTTATATGGTTTTAGAGACAGGCCTGAAAAATTCAAGTTACCATCAGAACGATTATTAAAAAATCCCCCATTTTATTATGCTTCATATTCCAATATTCAATCTACCTTGTGAGTCCAAGAAGTTTCTACTTAACTCTGATCCACTGGCAAAAACCTACACACATGAATAGGTCACACTACTCAATATATACTAGACCTGAAGTCATTTGTTGATTCTCATGGACTAACTAGACATTACAAGACATACGAAGCTGCCTTGTATTGAATCAAATTATTGGTGCATCTAGCTTTGTCTATACTGACTGGTAGCAGCTCTCCATGTTTTCCAACAAGAGTCTTTCCGAGCCCTCCCTAGAGGTGCCATAGACCAAACCTGGGACATCTGCACAGAAAGCATGTGTTCTGTGATTAAATGAAGACTTTGAAGAAGCACAGAATTGCTGATGCTCTGTGTCTCTTTCTCTCTTCCTGGCAATGGCTAGTGTTACACAATGCATAGCCTGACACCAACACATTGGGTGTTTCCCAGCCCCCACGGCAAACAGCCAATTATCTGAGGTGGAGAAAGCAAAATGTAATACTATCCATTACTGTTAAAAGAGGAAAATAGCAGTGATGACTCTATGTCTCTTGTAATATAGTTAGGCTTTTAGGTTCAAGACAAACCTGTTCTTGGCTGAATAAGTGTAAACTGTCACCGATATTTACATTAACCTCCAACCAGAGGGTAACAAGGATGAGCCTGCAAACTGTTTTCAAAACTCTGAGCATAGTTCACCACTCACCACTGAGGAACCAGACTGGTCCCCACACACTTACAGATGGGTCACACTGTCTGCGTGATTGTGTACTTAGGCCACAACTGCATGGAAAAATGTTCCAGTGAAATGGACTGAACATAAAGGGAGCCAGCAGCTGTCTCTATAGTGGTAACAATGGCATTTCCCCCAGCAGCCTGGATTACATGAGCATTTCTCCATGTGGTTGTGCACCCATGTACATAGGAGCATGGACAAATTTGACAGTGTGAACTGGAAGATGCAGAGCTTCTAGAACAGATGGAAGTTCTTCAGTCTTTGAACTTTATTTAGGCCCTAGGGTCCAATCCTATCCAACTTTCCAGCACTGAAGCAGCTGTGCCAGTGGGCCATATGCTGGATCCTGCATGGGGGAGGCCTCCTCATGGTAAGGCTTCCCTACCTCGGGGCTGCATTGCAACTGCATTGGTGCTAGAAAGTGGGATTGGATCCTTAGTTATTAGTGACTGTTGCCAACTTTCTGCTGGTACTTCAGCTGCTGTAACAAACTCTGTCGATAGAGTAAAAGCAAAATGGAGACTAATTTTGTTTTAATCTGCTAGACGTTTTGCTCTGTCATGTATTTTACATTTATGCCATCAAAGAATCATTGATTGTCTGTTTCAGATATCGCAAAGTCTGCTGATGTTTGTATTTTCTAGTGTGGTTCCAACTGCTGTATGTTTTTCATAATATGCTTCCTTGTTTACGACAAAGAGGAGTTGTGTATTTAAATTATATGCTATATTGTTTTGCTGTTTGTGAGAAATGCCATGTGGTATGAGGTTAGCAGACTTGGGCTGCAATCCTATAATAGTTGCCTGGGAGTTAGTCTATTGAACTCAGTGGAACTTACAACCAAGTAGACAGACATACATTTGAGTGCTGCACACTGGGGTTCTGCACATAGTCCATAGGTTTCTAAAGAGCTGGTAAGCATCCTTGTAAGAAATCCACCCACACTAATATATGTGCTAACAATTTCTTGGAGGACATTCATTTTCTTTTACAGTGATATTATGAGTAGTATGCTGGTTTATTTGTATTTGGCATTGTAATGACTTTTTTTGTAGTAAGGTCCATTACATATCTCAAGTTTCCATAGTGCCTTGTTCTAAGATATGGTTTTGGTGGTAGTAATTGTGTCTTGCTCCAAGCTTGGCTGAGACCCTATATGAGCTGATTCCATCTGAAGGTAGGGCTATAAAGGAGTCCACCACTGGACCTTGCTAGCCAGAAAAATAGCTCCTAAAAAGTGAGAGTCAGATTCATCTGTATAAAATTCCACCAAAACACTTAAGCTCACTTTTGCATTCACTACCTTCATATGTTTTTTTTTTAATTTGTGCAAGACTACAAATGAATATGTAGAGTACTTGTATTTCAGCAACAAAAAAAAGTATTATACAATTTAACTTAAGACAGAAATTGAGTCACACCAGGGGAGAGAAAGAAGATTTTTTTGGTGAAATATAAATGCAATTCAAAGATTTCTTTGATTGCAACAATTGTAGTTAAAATACACTTCATAAGCTAATGCATCATTACAAAGTACTTCATTTATCCCTTGCTGTAATCATGCTTTGGATGCAAAACATTTTGGAGGCAAAATTCCTGTTTCTGAGGAATACTCATTCAGTATTTAGTCGTTTCATCTCTCCATTTTGGACAGTGAACACATGCACCAGTTAGCCACATCCCTCAGCACCTATGCATTCAAAGTTGAAGCCAACTCTAAATGCATTGAGGTTTTCTATGCACAAATGAGAACCCTGGGGTCCAAATATCAATCTGAGTGCCCAAATGCCAATCAGGTTCTCTGCACCTCCTGCTGATTGCCCTAACACACAGTAAGTAAAAGCACCCCCCTCGCCCCCCTTAACAACATGATCCTGGAGATCACATTGCTGCCCTCAACCCTCCCGCACAGAGACTTACTTTGGGAGTAAAGCGCCCAAAATGTTTGAGAACCACTGGTGTATAGGATTGCAGCCTATACCTCATTCTATGCAGTGGCCTAGTCAGATCTGTCATTAACAATAAGGATGGACCACTTTTCCTGTGAAGTTCTAAATATTAAGGGTGACCTCTGTGATTATTGGAATTAATTCATATAGAGACTCTTGAATTAAAAAAATCACACAAAGTGAATCAGGCTGCAATCCTATACATACCTGTACTTACCTGGGATGAAGTCCCACTTAATTCAATGATATTGACTTCTGAGTTGACATGCATAGGATTGTGCTATTAGTGAATGGGCTACTCAGTCTGAGTCAGGCAACATATACATCCCATAAGCCCTTCACTGATGTTTATTTGTAGTAGAATGTGTATGGCTCTGCCGCCAACCAGTATGAGTTCATTAGAACATCTGTAGATAGATGTTGTAATGGATGTGTGTAGGTCAGGAGTGGAACCTTCTGCTGTAATATCACTCACTCACTCACTCACTCACTCACATGTGGATAGCTTTGGTAAGTGTTTGTTTTGCTGCTCAGCTTCTCAGTCCCATTGGTATCTATCTTGGTCACACATGGAAGGGAGCAGCCAAGATGGAGGACTGTATTGCTGAGAAGAAGCTAAGTGGAAGCTTAAGGAGCCCTTTGCCTGTTTCTCAAAGTAAGTGGGTGAGGAGCTTGTCAAAGGGCTTGGCAAAGGCCTTTGTTGCTGTGTACATAGGAAAGAATGATGTTAGAAACCCTTTAGATCAGAGGCTACGACAGAAGTGAGATGGGAAGCACTCAGGGAGCCACAATTGTTCACACCTAATATAGAATTTTGTTATAACACTTTATTTTGTATGCAAGAATAATTTTGTGTCTTTCCTTCTTAAAGTTACTTCTTAATGTTTAAGCATGTTTTGCCCTGGGATTCATTCGACTGCATCTATAAACCACTCTTTGCAATTGCCACACATCACTCGGTTTCATGCGCAGAAGTGCTTCAGGGCTCAGAGTTTGCTCCGACAGCAGTGCTGAAGAACTCAGGGCTGGGAAGGACTTCAATTTGTCCACAGGTTCTGACAAATTTTATCCATGGTATAGTACTAGGTCTCCAGAGTCATTTATGTAGAGAAAAACTTGGGAGATGAGTGCCAGATACCCTCCCACCAGACCGAAACAGCTGTTTGTGCAACTTCAAGAGCCATTCTGGCACTAGAAGTGTATTGTGAATTATGAAATTTTTAGAAAAACTATGAAATATTCATTGCAAACTTTGTAGATAAATAGATAACATAAATATTCCATAAAGATCTTGACTTGTTCAACAGAGATAATGACTTTTTCCTTCTAAGAAATTATCTTAAAATTGGATAGACTGGATGGCTTAAATGTCCAAGGAGGTATTAAGCAACCTAACCACATTCATATTCATAGCTAGCTGAAGCCAGTAACGGACCTGCCCCCATTGCACCCCAGGGCACAGGTCGGAGACATGCTGTCCCTTCCATCACGCCGCCCACCCTTCCAGGATACTCACTGATACTCAAAGAGCCTCACACGATGCTCAGCACAAGTCAAAAACCCTTCTGTGGCATCTTGCACCATTTTAAACAATACTTCCAGTTTCCCGACACAACTTAAGATCGCGCGAGTAGTCTCAGCGTAGTTGTCTCAGTCTGGCATGCTGCCAAGTGCCACATGGGGCTTGGCCTGCCTGCAGAACAGCTCCAAAGGGCAGGCGGGGCAGGGCAGTGGATAGGGGCAGCAAAGGTGGCAGCGGCGGAGGTGGCAGCAGGCACAGCTCCAAGGCTTTTGCCCCACCCTACCTCTGCCCCAGGTCCACCACTGGTTGAAGTTTAAATTCCAAGATTTTAAAAAAATAAACTTTTAAATTGTTTAGAAGCAATGCTAAACAACAAGCATGTGGTGTTAGATGTAAAACTTGATGCTATACATGCTTATTTGGAAGTAAGTCCATTGAATTCAGTAGGACTTGTTTCCTAGGCCATGTCTAGGACGGAATGGTTCATAACCCACTCAACGATCAGTCTCACACGTGGCCCCAGGACTGCTCCGCTGAGACCCTTGCTGGAAGGCTGGAATAGAGTTATGATGATGAATAAACTCAATAAAACTTTTAATTTTGAACTTGTCTCAATTCTGCATCTAAAATGTTGATGAAAAAGCTTTTACTAAGAATAACTTCAAGTGGTAAATTTTCCTTGTAATTAAAGAGCATAATAGCCCAAAACATGTGAAGCATCTCTCAGAGATTAATCTTCAGTTATCCCCTCTGGCTTTTCTATTAAGGTTATTACTCAATGAGGCAAACTGGTAGACAATAAATCTATTTTATATATTCTATGACCGACCCTGAGGTTCAAACAAGATTGTCTGCAGCACCCTTTTTGTAACAATAGATCTGTCCACTTTGTATATAAAGCAAAGGCTGGAGGTGACTTAAACTTCAAAAGGGATGTGCAGGTGAGGGAAACAGAAATCTCCTCATAGTTTCTCCCAGCCTGGCTGACTTCTGTTCTTTCAGTCCTACTGGGGGGAAAGTGCCTGGGGGGGGGAGTGCTTGGGGTGATGGACCCTGATGAAGTGTAGGAAGGAAGGAAGGGGTTGTCTCTTCTAACTATAGGCCTCTTTTGTGGTTTAAATCCAACTCTCCATTTTATACATGAACAGCACAGATACATTACTAAATGAACATGGTGCCACCATCACGTCTATTTTGGATTTGAATGTGTGAGACTTCAACTGAATGTGTGATTACATTCTGACATTTCTCAAAGATGCATTCATGCTTTTTAAAGCTAATAAAGTTCTGATGTGTGCCTCTTTACTTTTATAATGTCTGCTTTCCTTGATGGAAGGGTAAGCAATGACATCATCTTTTACAGAAACATGGAGGCCATCCAACAGTCTTTCCCTTCTCTTCTTGCTTATATTTTTTAGCATGCAGAATAAAGGATGTGGGACAGAGAATCCCAGTTGAACAGTAACAGTAATCAGAAAGAGCTTGCTGTAAAGTTAAGATATCTTTGAGTCTGCAGTACACTAATTTTTAGCTCAATTTATTTCCATACTTCCATTTCTAGATAGCAAGGACCCCCACCCCCAAAAAGGACAATTAAATTGGCTGCTTTTCTTTTACTAGGCAGTTGCACCATGGGGTTAGGACTATTGAACTGAATAACTGTAATAGCTGTGGGATCTCTACTGATTTGGAGCTGTGATGCAAACAGTTTTCTGAGAATAGTTCCATACTGGAAAATCAAATCCTTTTGCAATGACTACATTCTGTTTTGAATGTGAAACCTTTATTGCCTCGAATGTACATACAGTTTAAATGCGACTCTCTTCCAGTTTGTATCCTGCATCAACAATGTTCACATATGTACACTAAATTGTGCAAATGAGGCTCAAGTTTACTTTAAATGCCATATTTGAGAATGCTGTGTATCTTTTTTAGCTGTTCTCATTCTGTTAAAGACAGGAAGGCACAGGCATTCCGGAACCCCCCATGGATACCTGAATCTGCAGATACAAGGGGACGCCTAGCCCACCCTCCAGAGGCGAGGGGAGTAGAGCTTCCCTCGCCTCCAAAGGGTTCTTTGAGCCCAGCAAAGGCCACAGATATCTGTCTACAACCTCTGCCAGGTTCAGACTGAGCCTTAGAAGCAAAAATGTCATTGCAGTTTTTCGTAAAGCCAGAAGTGACTTTTCAATGCCTTGCAAAGTATTAGGACAACCAAGGAAGGCCTTAGAGGTTATCCCAGGTCTCCTTATAAGGCATGAAAAACATCACTTCTGGTTTTACCGGAAAAACTGGAAGTGACATTTTTTCACCTCTAAGGCTCGGTCTGAGCCTGGCAGAGGCCACAGCTGTCTGTCCATGGCCTCTGCTGGGCTCAGAGGACCCTTTGCAGGCGAGGGGAGCAGATGTCTCCTCAGTTCCAGAGGGGGAGCACACCATCTGCAGATATGAGGGTCCCCCTGTACTAGAAAATATACCAATGCAGGTACCTTCCCCATCCATCTTTATTCAAATTTTTATTTCACTCTCAGTTCTTTCCAGGAAAATTACTACTTTGTTCTTTATGGCAAGCCCTTGATTCCCTCTGATTACATAGTGCATGGCTATGAATGCTCTAGCTAGAAAAACTTGTCCCGCAAAACAGTTTAGCAGCCAAGCTGCACTTTTGTTTGATTTTCTACAAAACTCCATTTTGACATACATAATATTACAAAACCACATTTTGGCTTATGCTTCATGAGCTTTTAATGAACTACTGTTTTCGAGCATCTTTACTTGTATCACTGCAGGTTACTTCAGTATTGGATGAGAGACAGTGCAGTTCAATTCATCCAATAGTGATCAAAATTGCCACAGTAAAACTAGCATGAACACTCATATATAATATTCAAGTATATTCAGTTACATTACAATCAACTACTGCTGCATTATAATCAACAATGTGATCATATGGAATTTTTTTGTTATTATACAGCAACTAAGGGAAATGTACAAATCTATGGCTCAAATGACTTCTTTATTGTTATTACAAGTTTACTTTCAGCTTACTGAAAGTTGTTCCGCTTTACTCTGCATTGGTTAAACTTCACCTAGAGTACTGTGTCCAATTCTGGGCACCTCACTTTAAGAAAGATGCAGCCAAACTGCATACTGAGGTCAATCTTCCACTGCTCTCTCACAAATGCAATGTCTTAAGTTACATGGAATGTTACAGTATTGACCATCTCACACAGCAAACAGTATTGACTGAAACTGTAGCAGTGCAAAAGATTTTCTTAGTGCAAATGTAGACAAACCTATGAAAGCTAAGGTTTTTCTAAGGTTTATATTCTATCGAAGGGAGCACTTAAACATTTGTCAAGAAAGATCACTCTGAATAAAGAAATCATTGCCCTAATCTTAAATTCTAGTTTAGCAGCTGACACAACAGAACCTAGATAGATTATAGTTTAGCCTAGATAAAATTGAATTTAGATACAAGCTTTAAGATTTAATCAGCTGAGCTATTCTCCAGGACCAAGTAGGCAGTCTTGGGCAACCGAACTGTAACTTCTTGCAAAGACAAATCTTTGGAGGTCTGTCTTAGGTCATATGCATGAGTTTTAACCAGTAAGGATGTGACATAAGCATACTCTTGTCTTCACTGGAATTAGCCCCCTTTCAGGTCTAAACTGGATGTGATAGCATGAGATCTGTGATCAGATCTCCCATGGATTTTAAAAAAGATTAAAACAACTCTTTGCTTCCTCTTTGTTCTCTCTCTCTCTCTCTCTCTCTCCCCCCCCCCCCAATTATTTGCTCTGTGATGCAAGTAGCAGCTGGGGGGGGAGCAAATTCAAATCAGGGAAATGGTGAAGCACAAGTTCCTCTCTCAGTGCCACAACACTCATGTATACTAGGGTGTACCACAACTGCATGCAGTCCTTTTAAAAAACAGTGGGAAATATGATCATAGAGCTTCCACCATTTTGTCTTTCAACTATAACGATGGATAGATATCCTTGTGCCTAAAATGTTTGATAGAATAATTGATTGACTAGTTTATTATTGTATGCTTCAGTTCTTGCACAAGGCCACCTAAGGTAACTCAAAATCATGAAAAACACAGTATTAAAATCATCTATTTAAAACAAGGAGCAAAACAAAAATAGTATTCAGAAAGACTAAATTTTAGTTAAGTTTTAGTTATGACTAAAATAATTCCAACTCAGAAAGGCCATAAAGGCCCCCATTGCAGATCCATGTAGAATCTTTGAATATAAAGGTCAAGTCTCTGTATCCACAAGGGTTCCATTCCCAGAACCCCCATGGATGTCAAAAGTTGCATTAAAGGAAATCCATTATAAAAACAATGTTCCCTTGCTCAGCCTTGCTTACCTTTGTATTGCACAAAAGTGGCAGCAGGCAGACAATCAATCTCTCTCTCTTCAGGTGCTTAGAAAGGCTTCACTCCGAGGCAAGCGACCCCTCCCTTCACTTCACTGGGAGCCTGGGAAAGAATGCAAAGAGAATGCAAAGTGGAGGTGATAACCACTTCTGCTTTGCATTTTCATGTATTCTGGGGATCACTTGCCCAGGTGTGATGCTTTCTAAGTGCCTGGAGAGAGAGAGAGAGAGAGAGATTGACTGCTGCCAGCTCTCCCTCATTACAATGGTAGGTGAGGCTGTTTTTAAAAGGGACATTTTTCCTTTAATTTCTCATTGCATTGAGAAAACCTCCGGTGAAAAATCCGTGGATAATTAGGTTATACCTGTAATTTAGTTTTCAATATTTTAAAATTGAAATAACATGATGTCCCCCCAAATTTCAAGACTCCAATCATAATCCTTAGACCTGCAGTTTTCAAACTCTCCAGGAATTTGAAACCCACAGTAAGTCCTTGCGGGGGTAGGGGGAGGTAGCGGGGATGGGGGAAAGGCAGGATCGTGTTGCTCAGGGGGGCTGCAGGGACTGGGATGCACTCACCAGTCCCTGCAGCAGCCATCCTGGGGTGTGGGGAGCCCTGTGCGAGCGTCTGCAGGGCTCCCCAGGTCAGCAGAAGTGAAAGTGGAGCGATTGCGCTCCACCTCTGCAAAACCGAAAGTGGAGCGTGAACACTCCACTTTCACTTTCTGCATGCTGGGAGCCCTGCAGAGGCTCACACAGGGGTCCCCACTCCCAGGGAAGGCTGCTGCAGGGACTGGTGAGTGCATCCCAGTCTCTGCAGCCCCCTAAGTGATGCAACCCTGGGGATTTCATCGCTGCCTCCTCCCTGCCTCCTCGCTGCCCCCACCCCTTAAGGAGGCAGAGGCCAGGGCCTTCAGGCTGGGGCGTTGCAACACCCCAGTCTGAAAACCACTGCCTTAGACCTTGTTGGCATCCTTCAGTCTCAGAAGACTATGGTATCACGCTCTGAATAGTGTTCTGGAACAGAGTGTCCTCTCCAGTGTGCGAAGCCTGGGTAAAGTAGGTATGGTGGATAGGCTGTTTCCCAGGCAGCAAATCCCCCCTCTCCACGTCGCTGAAATGGTCCAATGGAAAGGCAGAAGCCAATATGGTTGGTTCCAGCGGCGTCGCAGGAGTTGCCAGAACGTGACTGTGTTCAGCCTTGAACTGCCTCAGGAACTCCGGTTCCGGATTTTGCCTCGAGGTTGACTCCTGAAGCCTTTTCCATAACTGGATGTAGCCACAAGACAGTGGAGGTTTGGGACCAGAGTTTTCCTTCTCTGAGATGAGCTGCCTTCCCAGGCTAACGAGTCCCATCTACCTGGTAGCTGTTTAGTCGCCTCTTACGACAAGTACAGCCAAACTGAGGGCCTATTCTTATCCCCAGCCCCCGGGGGATTGCCTTAGACCAATGTTTCTGAAATGTAGGTTACTACAGTTGGGCCTCTCTCACCATGTTTTTCTTTATTAACTATTAATTGATTGTCATCATTTTTAAATTCAAAAAATAAAAATGAACTTTCATCTATGGCACATGAGTCATCTCTCTTAGCTCCCTGATGAGCTGACACAGAAAAGTTCCAGTGTGAATTACTATATGTCACAAAGCTGTGTTGGGTCAATTTGTAGATCATGTGTTTAAGACCTTATACATGGATTTAGGATGCTAACTCATATTTGTAATGATATTTCTTCATCTCTTGATGGGGAAAAATAAGCTTTCATGCATGGCTACAGTTGTGCTGCAAAATCCAAGCATGGTACTATGACACCCAGGAGCAAATTTTAACTGGCGTACTTGTGAAGATAAGTTTAACAAGGCCTGATTATGATGACATTTAAGATAGTTAAGCACGCCCCACTTCCCAAGCGGTGAGAAGTCCTAGAGGACTGCGGGAGAGCGAGGGTGGTGGATGCTTGGGTGCCTCACATGGTGGTGGTGCTTTTCAAAAGACTTTGGTGGGGAGGCTCTGCCTCTCCTGCCTCCCCACCCACCACACATCCCTGGATTGAAGAATATTAAGGAAAGCATCCCACCGTTATTACGGAACATTAAGGTTTTTTGGTTCAGTTCTCAATAACTCACCACCTATTGGGTGACAGGCCCATTCACATGGACAAACTCATTACACAAGTTTCTCTCTTTTTTAATCAGTTCGTTTTGGTTTCTTAAAGCCCGCTGAACTTTCCTTATCCCTTATTCAAAAGCTGCTCAAATTAACGGAGAGACATCAGTTTTCTCATTTGAACCAACTAGCCATGTTTCAGTGCAGGGAAATGTTTGCCAAGGGGTGAGTTCTGAACACTCTTTCCTTCCAATATTCTTTCAGCATTATTAACTGCAGAGAAATGATTAACTGAAATGAATTTAAGAAGTGGGGTTTTTAAAGGAGTGGAGCTAGCAAATTCTCCCATGTTAAATTTTCTAGCTAAAGATATTTATACTTGCCTAATAAGATTTCCTCCCCTCACAATATTACTAGCGTTTCACCCTCATCAATGACAGACGCAGGATGAGAGCCTTTGGAAAAACACAGGCTGTAAAAGCACTGAAGTTGACAAAGAATGTTCTTGTCTTGAATCAACAAAACTTAAGATATCTGATTCTAAAATGCATCTCTTAACACTGGTTTTTTTGAAAGCAAAAATTAAACATGTTCACCATCCAAGATGTTTGAATTAAACATTCTCAACAGTGCCAAATTTCACATTTGTGTGAATTTGCATTTCGGTTCTACTGTACAGCCATGATACAGGCCTTTTCACCTGAGAGAACTGTAAATGCTATTTCTATACTTCTGTTCTGGTTAGTTCCATTTGTTCACATGCTTGACAGCGACAGCAGGTTGTACAGTCCACATCGCTGATTTTCCACACAAGTAACGGGGTAGTCCTAAGGATAAAGGATGTTTCTTCCCAGTTATATGCTTTAGCACCCAAGAGAAGAGCAAGGCACTGCCATCTGGACATTTCTGACAAATTAGACTAAAACCCACCATATTTGTGGGTATCCCATCTGCAAAAAACTACTATGGCTTTGTCACCCACATACATGCTTACTCAGAAAACTGGTGTACCCAAGCTCAGTTTGTTCTGAGTGACACAATGGAAGAATGGAAATAAATACAAAAGTGAAACAAGAAGACATTTTGCAAAGAAATATTCTTTTACATAGACCTACTCTGTTTAATGCTTTTTTCCCCTGATGATTTAGTGTATAGGGTCAGTCATATTTTTCTGTCAGTGCCTCCATCACGATCTGAGCACAGACCTTCTCTGTCATGAGCAGAGAGAATGCATCACACTTTTCTGCTAGCTTTCTGGGTGCAGCTAAGAAGGCATTAAGAGCTGCTTGGTACAGTGGAAGGCAAGAGTCATACTTACAGCAAACAGAGGGCGTATGCTGAGGAGATAGACTCACTGGCCCGCACAAGGAAGCTTCCATCCTTGCCTACTTTTGAGAGCAGGTCCTCAGCTCTTGAACGGGTGATGGTTCCATGGTACCAGCACTGATCCATGCCTTTAAAAAGAACCCCGCAAAATCCAGCCCCAAATTAAAAAAACAAAAACTAGTTTTAATATTAAAATAACAATAACCACTCAGCTGGCAATTGTGTGGAGATCCCAGAGCTGTCTGCCTGTAGTGCTCAGCAGCTGCCGCTCACTCAGCTTCCTGTTTCAATGGTGCGGAGAGGGAAAGGAAACAGAACTGAGAACTTCCTCATAGAAATGAAGCAGCTCTGAGCAAGAAAGATATTGTCAGGCAGCCTGCTCATTCACACGCTACTCAAGGCAGGCAGGAACCTACTTCAGCCCTTACCAGCTTTGCACACAATGTGATAGGCACAGTTTACAGTTGGTGCTTTAGCCAAAAGATGAATTTGGCCCTGAGTAACTTCCTCCTCCTCTCTTTCTCTGTCCAGTTGCAGCTGTTAATGGCTTACCAGAAAATGGTCTATTAATACTTCACTACACCAGTGGTTTTCACATATTTAGCAGTGGGACCCACTTTTTAGAATGAGAATCTGTCAGGACCCACCAGAAGTGATGTCATGACCGGAAGTGCCATCATCAAGCAGGAAAAATTTAACAATCCTAAATTGCAATCCTACCCACACCACCCAGGAGTAAATCCCATTTACTATCATTGTTAAAAGAATACACCTAGTAGCTTGTTAAAAGTACAGGTCTAGAACATTTCCCCAAATGCAGTCACATCCCATGGTAGCATCATGTCTATAATATATTAAAAATAAAATATTGAAATGAATGGGGCCCACCTGAAATTGGCTCACCTAGTGGGTCCCGACCCACCATTTGAGAAATACTGCACTACACCATTGTACAAGGAGTCACAAACTTTGCCATAGCCAATCTTTCTAAGGGCGCAATCCTAACCCATTTTCCAGCACTGACATAAGGGCAATGCAGTTCCAAGGTAAGGAAACAAACGTTCCCCTACTTTGAGTAGGCCTCCATGAATGCCTCCCAACTGAAGGATGCAGCATACGTCGCATTGGCACAGCTAGGTTAGGATTTGGGCCTTAGTCAATGAAGGCAGGGAAGCTGCAGGAAAGAGGATAGGATGCAGTGTGCCATCAATGCCAGATCCACTCCCTCCTGCAGTCTCCCTACCCCCATTATGGCCCTTTCCTGTCCAGTTTTGTCCCCTCTCCACCCCATTCTAGCCTCTCCCACCGACTTACCTACTCCTCTGGGTGGTGGGAGAGCTGACAGGCGGGAAGGCTTCAGTCTCTCTACCAGGGCACTGCTACTGGTTACTGAGTGCACTGCTAGAGTACCTTTTATGACTGGCACTGACTGCTTTATGGCTGCTTTACCCATGGAAGAGGTGCTAGAACATTGGCCGGCCCAGATAGAATAGGGTCATTTGCACAGATAGGCAACTCGACTTGGACTCGAGTCGCCAAAAACATGTTGCCTGGACTCCTGCAGACTCAAGACATGTGTTTTGAAACCAGAAGTGACTCAGGAGTTTTTCTTGGGAACAAGTGGTTGCTGGGGTTCGAAAGGAACCAATTGGTGCTTTCTGCACTCTCTGAAGCAGAGTTTTTATTTACAGATGGGATGCGTACATCAGGGGAGCGTTCAATGAGAACTCCAACACACACACATACACACAGTTGCTCCATTTTTTCTGCAGAGCTGCACCTGACTTGTTTATCGAAAAGACTTGGACTCCAGTTAAGCAGAGTCCCCAAAAGGCTCTGGCTGAGTCCCAAAGGACGCCCATTAAAACTCATACACACGTTGAGTCAAAGGGGGCGGTGACTCAGAACTCAACACAAATCTTGCCACAGTAGATTCACACATTTCTGGTTGTTTGTCTAATTATTCTACAGAATTCCAAGGCTTTGGGTTATTTGGGGGGAATATGAAGGCCTTCCAGCCTTCATGAGAAACATGGTTGCATCCAGTAGCGTAAGTATAGGAGCTCCTCAGGATTCCTTCATACTCATGGGCTCTAGGCCAAATCACGTCTGGTAGTTGCACCTCAGCTATCAAGGATGGTCAACCTAATTCTAGTTAGGGAGAGCCTGACTGCTTCTCTCTCCTCCCCCCCCCCCCCACTTTCTTGAGAACTGGTATAGCATAGTGGCTAAAGACTGTGCTGCAAATCAGGACTTCTCTGCTTCAAATCTCACCTTTGCCATAATCTCACTAATTCTGCAATTCTATTCACCTTTCCTAGCAGCAAGCCCACTGAACACAACTGACTTGTAAGGAAACATGTGTCGAATTGTGCTGTAAGTGGTCTTAGGCAAGCCACTCCCTCTCAGCCTCAACATACCCATCTGCAGTAATGCAGTGTTGCATTATATTAAGATTCTGGGTTGCTGCTATAAGTTTAACAGTGCAATCCTATCTTGCGCTGGAACAGGCAAGCCAGGAGGCTTGTGCTGTATCCAGCGCAAGATAGGGCACCAAAGTGGCTCAGCCAAAAGTAAGGGGAAACACTTCCCCTTACTCCTGGGTAAGCCACTGCAGCCCCTATGGGTCTCCTCAGACTTGTGCCACCTCCTGAGGTGGCACAAGTTCAAGGAGAGCGGAGTGGCTTGAAGCCATCCCATGCTGCTCAGTAATGAGACTTTGGATCCAGCATAACAGCTAGATTCTAGCCCTGCTTCCCGCTCCCCGCCCATCCACCCCTGGAACCACCCTCCGCCCGCTCTTCCCCACCCTGGAACACCTCCCTCCCACCTCCTCCCCACCCACCCCAGAGCCTTGCATCGGCCAAGCTCAGCTGACGCAAGGCTCCCTCCACAAACTGCCACAGAGGCTGGATGTAGCCTCCATGCTCCAGCACACCTCCATGTGCTGGTGTGGCTTGCTCCCAAGGAGGTGCAGATGCCCTTTAAGGCATGTTTGCAACCCTCCTAGGCTGGTGAAACAAACTTGCACCAGCCTAACACATGGTTAGGATTGCACCCTCAATCTTCGAATGTTTATTTTTTCTTGGTCCTTATATTTTTTTAGCTATGCTGTTAACTGCTTCAGGATAGAGGCGGGATTCAAATATGTATTTTTAAGACATGAAAAATAGCCATACTTACCTACCTTACAGGGGTGTTGTAAGGTCACCAGCATAATACACACTTGCACACTTGAAAGTACTATCCAAATGCTAAGTTTTTTTCTATGTCCCCCTTCTCAGCTTGGGGGCTTACTTTCACCTCACTTAATTCCTTCCCTACTCTCATTCTTTCTTCGTCTTTTTAATTTATTTTCTTTCTTCATTTGCTTTCCTGCCCTTTTTCATCTCTCCTGCCCCCATCTCTGGCTCCTTATTTTGGCAACCGCTATCAACACAATCAGAGCTCCCTCTCCAGGCCGGCTCCCATTTTCCCCATACTTCCTGCCTTTACTAAAGGCAGGGGCAGAGTCAGCCCACACATGATGCAACCTGAAGTCCTAGCATCTAGTTCTAGGGAACAGCAAAAGGAGAAGAGGGGGCCACACCCTGCAACTTCCTGCCACCCCATACCCACCACTGCCAAGGCACTCAGATGCACAGTCTGATCCCCTTCCCATATGCTCAAAGCAAGTAGGAAGAGCATCCAGGCATTGACCTGGAAATGCAGAGCATGTTCCCAACATGCTCTACCCTTCTGAGTCATTTTAAATAGGACCCAGGGGGAGTAGGGAGGCTGTTCTTTTGTGTATGCTGGAGGTATCCCAAATAATAAGTGGGTTGACATGCATGGGAAGATAATTTGGAAGTATGTGCTCTGGTGGTTGGGTATGCTGAGAAAACAACTGTGGCATGGTTGAAGTAAAGCCTTCAAAAGGCACAGTCCCTGCCCTGCTATGGCCCTGTTGAGAAGTGAGACATGGTGGGTTGGTTTCTAATGACACCAGTGAGACTCCAGCATTATCTAAAAAAAGCAGGCTAATGAAACCAATTAGACTCCACAACTGTCTTTGACCTTGCTGATCTGCTGTTTCTGATCTTGCAAGTCTGTGGGACTGCAGGTTGATGAAGGCCACTAACAGTGTCCCCCAGTTAACCTCTCTTGCTGGTTCACCATTAAGTGTCACCTTGTTTTCCAAGGGAGCAGATAAGTATGAAACAGTAGGGCGGATGACTAGAGCACAAGTAGCACATAATGTGTGTCAAAGCTGACTGATTCAGGCTTAGATTATTTTTAGAAGGCTGTGCTGTGACAGTGGAAATTGTAAAGATTTTGTTTTATCTCTGCAGCAATAAGAGGATCTTGTGCCATCCTGCAGAGCTATTCCAGGCTATGGGCAATCTGGTAAATCTGAATTGCCTTCTCTCTGAAGTAAAGCTATCATCTCCCCACTGTGATGAGTCTGGCAGCCTCTTTTTTTTTTTTTGGCAAAATTGCTCATGCTTGGCTTGATTGCTACCTTAACTAGAGAACAGGAGCTTTTGAGCTGTCAGTCTTATCCTGCTTTTAATGAACCAGTTTCAGTTGGTATTGCCTGAAGGTACAGAGGAGGTGCTTAGGACCATCTGAATAACTACCTGTGAATTAAGTCCCAGTGTTTTATCTCTTACAGACTGTAGTAAACACTGCATTTCTTTTTGTGTGCTCAGTTCCAATCAGACCCAACTGAAAGCTAATAGAAGTCATCAAATACTGGTACAGATTCACCAACCAGTTACCATCTTACTTCCAACCTTTTGGGTATGGCCATTAAGCAAATGGAGTTCAACACTCAGCAGCTTCAGGTGCACATGGACACTATGTCCTTTTTGGACCCCTTACACTTGGTCCAGGAAACTGAACTTGTGCTGAACTTGTGCTATGGGTTTGGCTGATGCCACCTAGAGGCTGAAAAAAGACACTGTACCCTTTTTAAATCCTTCTAGATCTGTCTTTGACCTCCAGCCCTGTGAACCAAGAAGCTTTAGTGACATCTGGAAGGAGTGCCGTTCTTGGCTTTAATGGCTCTACTTATTCCTGGCAGGAAGATCCCAGGGACGTTGGTGCTTGGTGAGTCATCATGTCTCAGAAATGGTTCTGGGGTGTCCAAGGGGCCCACTCCAGTGTTTGTGTCTTGGCCACTCCACTGTGTGTATGAGGCTGCTGGACAAGAAAAAAGTACAGTGGGTGAAAGCCCTGACAAATATTTCCAAGTGCTCAGTTGTGCTACAAACATTTTGTTTTTCAAGTAAAAGGTGCTATATTTAGTAGGTGATAGATAGGTCAGCAGAATTTGTATAACTGTCAAACCTGTGGTTTCCTCCCTGCAATGGATAGTTGCTATATGAAAGACTGCATTCCTGTGTTTCAAGCAAATAGTTTCACAGCACAGAATAAGGCTAACTTTAAACAAAATCTAGGACAGTAGTTCTCACACATTTAGCACCAGGACCCACTTTTTAGAATGAGAATGTGTCAGGACCCACCAGAAGTGATGTCATGACCGGAAATGACATCATCAAGCAGGAAAATTCTTAACAAGCCTAGGTTGCAATCCTACTCACACTTACCCAGGAGTAAGTCCTATTTACTATCATTGTTAAAAGAATATACATAGTAGTTTGTTAAAAGTACAGATCTGTAACATTTCTCCAAATGCAGCCACATACCATGGTAGTATCAAGTCTAATATATTAAAAATAAAATATTGAAATGAATGGGAACCCACCTGAAATTGGCTCATGACCCACCTAGTGGGTCCCAACCCACAGTTTGAGAAACAATTATCTAGGAGATCAATGTGCATTTAGAGCAGCATGCAGAAGGTATCTTACCAAGATGTATCAAAATTCTTTGGCGTAGTACTGTAGTGTCAGTGAAAAAGTGACAAAGTAGTTTTATGTGTCTTGAGAATGCATGTGTCAGGTTCTCAGGCTTTCTTACAGTTCTTGCAATTGCCACCACTTCTGTAGTTCTCAGCAGCTGAAAAAGTGACGCAGGACTAAGCAACATGTTATTCGCTGAGTCTTGATTTATCATATTATTAATACTTCTATTTGAACATCAATATATAAATACTACAAGAGACCTTCCACTTGCTAAATAAAAATATGAAGTTCAATTGCAAGTTTTTGTAGAAACTTATACTGTAATTTGGAAAGCATCATACATATTGATAGAACTATATTTATTATTATCATTATTAATAAAAAAGTCAATTGAGAGTGGTCTTTAATACCTGAATGATTAGTGAGAACCCTTCAATTATGGCATCCTCCAGTATTATCATGCTTTTGCTCTTGACATAACCTAGGAAAGAGGTTTGAATGTATGAAGTGATATCGTTTTACTTTCAGCATGGATCAAGGAGTGATGATGAGAGGGGGAAAGCCTAAATCTCCCTCTGTTAGCAAGCATTAATAACTTCTTCTTCAAACCGTATTCAGTCGGGTCCAATTTTCAGCAATCCTATGGACTAAATGGTGCCAAAGTTTTTGGTTTTGAACCATTTCTTTCAGTTGCTCTACATTCTGATTAATATCAGCCTTGATGGTGTCCAGCCAACTTGTCCTATGACGACCCGGCTTTCTTTTTCTGCCAACCATTCCAAGCATAATCACTTTTTCCACTGAATTTGATTACATGATGTGGCCAAAATAGGTGAGCCATCGTTTGGTGATTTTTCCTTCCAATGAAAAGTCTCTTCTTCTTCAAACATTAACACTAAGCAACAATCACCTCTGGTTCCTATAGGTTAGCTCCTTTGTTTCTACCTATTTAGCATGTACCCACATGAGTTACTGCAACCACAATGAATTACCCATTGCTTTTAGAGGATGAAAAACAGCACAACAAAGAAGTGAATGCCTAGGATATGATTGATCCAAAACAAGCATGAGACAGAATCGTAACACCACTTTTACTTCATCACAGCACTGGCAAGATTTCATTCTGATTGCTCTGAGAGACTGAAGCAATTGGAAAAAACAATGCAACCCTGAGATCCAGAGACTCAATTTTCTGTTGACAAGCAATCAAAACATTTGCTATGTTAATCATTTCGTATATATACATCTGTATTGATGTCTCAAGAAAATGTACACACTTTATAGTGTCAAATATATTATGCAATACAGTTCACACATCTACTTCATATGGTGTACGCTGAAGCAGTTGCTTGACCAAAGGCTCAATCAAATCCCTCTTCCCCGCCACTGGAACAAGCGTTCCAGCAGTGGGATGTGCTTTCTGGACATATAAACAGCCTTACAGAAGTCCAATTCCATCTGACCACCAGGAAGGCATAGAGGTGTCAGGTACAACACAGCACTTTCTCCTGCACCCCTCCTCATGAGCACTCGGAGCAGCTGCAAGGTGCACTGAGTGCCTGTGAGCTGCTCTGAATGGCTAACCACTTTTTGCGCCTTTTTTTCTCGAAAAGAAGGGAGTAAGGCAAAAACAAACAAACAGCAGCCACTCAGATTGGCATGCAACTGCTCCATGTGCCCACAAAAATACCCCAGGGTTGACACCCCTCGAGGCATGGTACCCGTGGTGCTGTATCCACCGGGCATAAATTAGCTAGGCCACTAGTGTGTGCCTTGTCAATTATAAAAAACTGATGGTGTGCTTTGACAGCACCTTTTCAGTGTGCTGTGAGATGGAAAAGGTTGAAAATTGCTGCCTTAAATGTTTGAGTGTTGCAGGTTTTGTACAATGAAGTATATACGAATTAGATCAGTGGTTCTCAGACTCTCATGTAGTGTCTGTGGGGGCAGGGGGATGGCAAAGACACAATGTTCTGCCAAATATCTCCACTCCCTTCTAATGCCTGCTTTTTGGCTAATTAATACCCCCCTTTTCCAAGAAGCACAGCGGTGGTGTGCTAAGGAATAAACACAGAACTTCTTATCTATAGCAGTTAACAAGAATTTATTGCTACAAACACATACACTCCCTGCAAGTCCTCTTGTCCAGAGGCTTTCCCTCCACAAAACTCCACTTAACTTAGTGGGTAGAGGTCTGAAGCCTCCAGTCAAAGTCCAATCCAGCCTCCAAAGCACAGTCCAGTCTTCCCAGTCCAATCTTCTGCAGCAGAGCTCCTCCTCTCCAGCAGTGTCCTCTCCAGCAGAGTGTCAGCGTCCCGCTCTTGGTCCTGGGTCAGGGTCTGGCTCTTGGCTCCATCAGCGTCCTGCTTGGCCAGCACTTTGCATCTTCTGAAGCTGCCTTTTATCCTGCAGCCCCTTGTTAAGTCCAAATTCAGCTCAGCTGTAAGCTACCTTGTTAAGTCCAAGTTAGGCTCAGCTGAGCCATCTCTTCAGTCCATGAGTCTATGTCCATTCAAAGTCTCATCAAGGTCAAATGAAGCTCAGGTGTCCATCAGAGTCTCCATTGGCCTTGATTGATTACAGCTGTGGAGCCAGCCCTGCCCTTTCCAGAGCTGTCAACCAGCTGTCAAAACATGGAATCGCTGGCAACACCACATCATCCACCTGATGATCTTCTGATCTTCCATTACACACGACCCCCAGGATCATGCTGCTGCCAAGGACAAAGGAGCTTAAAAAAACGCAACCTCTGCCAGTACCAGCCTCCAGAGGATGCAAGAGTTCCACGCAGCCCTCTGCAGAGCTCCCCGCACCTCAGAATGTCTAAAAATAGCGATTGCAACCCACTTCCAGTTTTGCAATTGCAACCCAGAAATGGATCACAATCACTATTTTGGGGGAGAGCCCTACGCAGGGCTCCCCATACTTCTGGAGGCCAATGTTGGCAGAGGTGAATTTTTTAAAGCCCCTTTGTCCCTGGCAGTGGTGCGATCCTGAGGATCAAATCACTGCAATCCCCCTGTCCTGCCCCTTAAGGGGCGGAGATAGGACTTCCCAGACTGGTGTGTCATACCCCACAAGTTTGAGAAACCCTGAATTAGATATCAGAGCTCATTAAAAAGTGTGTACATTTTTTGAGACACTCTGTGTGTTTGTGTGTAGCTGAGCAAGGTCTAAGTTCCCTAGAATCAGAGGCATATTCCATCTAAGCAGCTATGTGTGTGAACACCAATACATGAATAGATTAAGGCAGCAGTCAGCTACACCCTTCCCTGGGAGCAAGTCTCTTTGAATTTAATGAGGCTTACTTCTAAGCTGACATGCATAAGATTGCACTTTAAGGCTGCAATTCTATAGCATTTTCCTGGAAGTAAATCCACTGAAGACAATGGAACTTACTTCTGAGTAAACACACATAGGACTGCTGTAAAAGATTGTATTATCTTTAAGGGAGTAATAACCTGTTACTCAGAGAAAGTACATAAAGTCAGGCAGAACTACTTGTCAATGGCTTCTTGTTATGTGAATCACTAGAAAATACAGATAATAAGCAGCTAGTTATATTTATAGGGCAGAATTAAATACATATTTTTAAAAGAATAATTTCATAATGTTATCGATATTGTGTTTTGACAAGACATTAACAGTAAAATTCTGAAACAGAACACTTTGCTAACATTAAAAATAGGCTTTACAGATTTTTGTACAGCAAAACATCTTACCATTATTAACAAAAATTGATTGGCCACAAGGGGGCGATCAGTCCTTTGGCCATATATGGAGAATGAAGGGGGGGAAATCAACTGACAGGCGTTATATAACTTGTTTCTCACCTAGCACAGATTGATGGTTTCCTCTTGGGGAAAAAAGTACAGTGAGAATAAACTTTTGTCCCAGGTGTTATAACAATTTATAATTTATCAGTAAGCTTTGCTCATTCTGTGCCGTGCTTAGATTTTGCTAAGATGCTCAGGCACAATTTGGGTTGCCAACAGTTGAATTGGCCCCTATACAGTTTGATCATCTTGATCAGGGGTGCCCTCTTAATGCGGCCCTCAGGAAACACCCAGTCTCCAATGAGCCTCTGGCCCTCTGGAGGTTTGTTGGAGCCCACACTGGCCCAACGCAACTGCTCTCAGTGTGAGGGCGACTCTTTAACCTCTCACGTGAGCTGTGGGATGAGGGCTTCCTCCACTGCTTGCTGTTTCATGTCTGTGATGCAGTAGCAGCAGCAAAAGAAAGGCCAGCCTTGCTTTGTGCAAGGCCTTTTATAGGCCTTGAGCTATTGCAAGACCTTCATTCATTCATATAAATTCATCTTTAATATATTCATTTATGTAAATACATGTAAATTTATTAAAATTTTAAATGTAAATTAATTTTCCTCCCCCCACACCGGCCCCTGACACAGTGTCAGAGAGATGATGTGGCCCTCCTGCCAAAAGCTTTGGACACTCCTGATCTTGATCAACAGAGGGTCACGTTCAGTTTCATGCCATGACACCTTCATCTGCACCTAAAACATTTATTAAAGACATAGGAGTAGTATGTATAGGCCATTCACTTTCTGGCTATTTGGTGCAAGCACATGCACACACATACAGAGAGAGAGAGAGAGAGAGAGAGAGAGAGAGAGAGAGAGAGAGGTTTGTGAATGGGACAGACATGGCTAGTTTGGCCCTAAAGTAAGTCTTCTTATGGAGCCATGCTATGAGGACCTTGTGGTGCTGGAACTAGCATTCTGGCAGTGCAAAGTCCTTTATGACTGTTGCAGAATGCAGCACACTGGTATAACTGGGGGGGCAGATGGGGCAAATGCCCCGAGCGCCAACCCTCCAGAGGTGCCTCAGAGCCTCACCCCCCGCCCCGCCCAGGAGCATTGCAGAGAGGCAGCTTGCTGCCTCTCCATCAGCACCTCGGCGCCGACTGAGCCACCCCCTCCCATCCCCTCCTCCTTTATAGGAGGATAGAAGACAGGTGCCCTAAAGAGGCATTGACACTCTAGGGCACCTATCTCGTCTCCTCCTATAAAGGAGGGGAGGGGGCAGCCCAGTCGATGCCGAGACACTGCCTGGGAGGCAGCTTCCCATTGCCTCTCAGGAGCACTCCTAGGCGCCCCTGCTCCGCCTCTGAGGGTGTCCCTCAGAGACGGAGTGGAAGCGGCGCACACTCCCTCCAACTTCGGAGGAGACATGTGCTGCTTCCTAGTCCCCATGGAGCCTTCTGCGCAGCTTACAAGCTGCGCGGAGGTCTCCACTGCAGTGGTCTGGGGCAGCTGGAAGCAGCCCCAGACCACTGCCATGGAGACCCCTGCAGTGTGGAAGGCTCTGTGGGGGCCGTGGATGCTTTCTCCATTCCCCCTTGTTTTCAAAGGGGGAATGGAGGAGGCAGCTGCACGGAAATAATTGTGATGACAATGACGTCACCGCAATTACTTCCGGTTCAGGTGCGTGGGGGGCGGAGAAGGGGGCCAAACGGGGTGTGGGGGCGAAATCCTGGGTGTTGCACCGGGTGTGGGGACCCCCAGGAACGCCACTGATGCAGCATGCCATTCAGTGTGCCCAGGCCACCACTGCCAGTGTTGAGTGGCCACAGCCATGCACCATACCATGAACAGAAGTCCTGATGCCAGTAAAGGACTTAGCATGGGGGGTGCAGGAGGGAGGCAGGGATGGGCAGAGTGGAGCAGGGAGGGGGAGGAACAGGGAGGAGAGAGGGGTAGGGAGGAGAGCGTATCAAGTCCAGGATGGAGGTGGTATGCTGGCAGTTTCTCAGGTCTACTCAGATTTGCATCAGCTAAAGCAGATTCAAGAAGAGCCAGCAGGGCAGTAAGTGCTTACCCCAGGCAAGGTAACAAATGTTCCCTTAACCAGAGGAGACCTTTGGGACTGTCCCCCTCCCCACAGGATGTACTCCAGTGGCATGGCTATATTGGTGGGGGGGATTTCAATTGAACTGGGCTGTTAAACTTGATGAATTTGGTCAAACACTTCTGATATAGGTAAAAGACCTTGACAGATGAAGCACATCTCTTGTGACTTTACAAGGAAGTAGAGCCTAGGACTGGGTCTGTAAAATGCATTTTGGCCACTAGTTGTCTCTTTTTATACTTGTGAAACAGATGTTTGTTTGGCTTAAAAGGCCAGATCTTTTGGCAAAATAGTCTATCTACTTTTTATGGGTAGCTGAACAAAATGTACACTTAAATGTAAAACCTCCTCTTTTTACACACACACACACACACACACACACACACACACACACTTCCTTGGGATTAATTAATTCTAAAAACAGACAGGCTTTTAAAATTGCACTGGGAGCAATTTGAGTGCTTATGTGAGTCTGAAATGGATAACTTGAATAGGGCAAGAAAAATGATTCTGTTCATAGTTAAAATTTCCAGTGGGATAATTCTTCTCTTGTCTTTTTGTATTACAAATTAGAAAGTTTGCTTAGTTTCACATAGTTCTAGCTACTTCTAAGTATTATTTTATCATATTACAGGGGAAATTTTAATTTTTTTTTGTAGTGAAACCTAGGATGCAAATTTGAAAATTTAAACACCATCAGGATACAAAACCCAAGCAGGAGAACCTGGAATGGAAAAAATGGATGAACTTTGTCTCCTGCTTGCATTGCTAAATATGATTTGATTAAAATGGAGCGGGGAGGAGCCACTATTGTACAGATTAGAGGTATGGGTAGCACTGGGGAGAAGCCATAATTTAGTGTAGAGCACTTTCTTCGCATGAAGTCCCAGGTTCAATCCCTGGCATCTCCATATAAGCCTGGGAAAGAGCCCAAAACCTTGGATACTGGCAACCAGTAAGCAGACAAAAGTGACCTAGATGGAGCAATGGTCTGTCAGTGCAGAAGGGAGTTTCATATGTCAGCCTTTCAGAATTTTCTCTTCCTTTAGTTGCACTGAAACAAATGAAGCTGCACAACAGCACAACCATCCATTCTAGTGGAGTTTAAACAAGAATAACTTGTTTCCTGGACTGAGGTTGGACTGTGTCCTGGGGCTCCAATTCAGCAAACATGTGCTGTAGGCTTATACCATAGTCTTTTGAGACTGAAGGTTGCCAACCATTTGTGAATGTGAAATTCAGAGCAGAAATATTTTAAAGGACATTAGGTTACTGGGCAGTCCCTTATGTTTACAACTATGGTCTTGAAAACACATTCACAAAATGTCCATGTATTACACACACACACGGCTTTGAAAACACTTAAATACACTCAGAGAGATTCTGTCTACCTTTACCCACTCCCAAATGCCAGCAATCTCAGGGGAGGGGTGGAGTCTTATCTCCCACTAGATTTGAAGTAAGGAACCCTTCTCACATCCAAGTTCCTTGGAATGACTGTTCATTTTGTGATGAATGCTCAGGAGCAGGCAGCTGCTATAAAAAAAAAAATATGGTCATTGCTGGCTACGTGGCAGTTGCATTTGTGGATTCTTGTACTTACACCTGTGTAGAGTTCCAATAACAGGTTTGCATGCTTACAGAAAGTACCAAGGACTCCATTACAGGTATGAAGTGAGTCTGAATTCCCTTACCTTTTTGCTCATCTCCTTTGTGTATTTAGAACAGCCATTTTCAGCTCCTGTGACGTGGCACACTGGTGTGCCGCAAATGCTCTACAGATGTGCCGTGGGAGTTTGGGGAAGGGTCATTTATTAGTAGGGCCATTGGGGGATGTGAGCCCCCCACCAATAGTATGGCATGCCTTGTCAATTGTCAAAAAAACTGATGGTAAGCTTTGACAATATTAGTACCTTGTCAGTGTGCCATGCGATGAAAAAGGCTGAAAATCACTGATCTAGAGTTTTCAGCGAGTCAACTATTTCCCTTGGAAGACCACTTACAGCATAAATAATTCCCCATCAACAAGTTATCTCTCTTGTCAAAGAGCAACTTACCAAATGCTGTAATTAGCTTTCAACTGCATTTCAGGCTGATGAAAAGCTTCTTTTGCTTCTTGCTGTAGGCCTGACTCTTCACTTGCTTCCCTGGCATAAATCAGGAATGAGTCCTTTCATGTTGCAGTGGCATCATATCATGCAAGGGAGTAGGGGCAGAATCATGCCCTTCAATTTCTATTACTTTGCATATATTACTTCACTTCTCTTATATTATGGTAGTTGCAATGAATTTTTTCTTCTTTTTTTGGTATAAAAATGCAAATAAGATGCGTGGGTGCACTAATAAAGGGATTCAGAAATAATCCAGAACATAATATAATGACAGCATATTGAACAATGAAGCATCGTTGGGGATATTGTGTTCAATTTTTGGTGTCACGTCTTGTGAAAGAGGCATTCATAACTCCCAAAAGAAAGAAGTGGGCTGGGGCAGGGATGGAAAGTATTGGTGTCTCTGAAAGGAGAGCAGTTAACAGAACAGTGTCCTACGGTGGTATTTAGATTCATAATGCATCCTTTCAATTCCTAAGGGTGCATTTTGACACTTGGATATTCCTTCCTCCGCTTCCATATTCCTTCCTATGTTGTGAATCTCCTGATGCAACGTTTGGTGCTATTGTGATCAGTATATTTTCTAGACTGTTGCAACAATACATGCTTATGTGCAAACCTGGCACAAGTCATAATGCTTTCATAGTAAGCTACGTTATGCTGGGGTGCTTGATCATTTGCCTAGTGCTCAACACTGTCGGGGTTTCATCAGTGTTATCCCTCTCTTTATCATCTGAAAGACAGAAAATAAAAAGAGCTGAACATCAAACTTTGTTGTTGGCATCCTTCAGTCTCGGAAGACTATGGTGTCACGCTCTGAATGGTGGTTCTGGAACAGAGTGCACGAAGCCTGGGTAAAGTAGGTATGGAGGATAGGCTGTTACCCATGCAGCAAATCCCCCCTCTCCACGTCGCTGAAATGGTCCAATGGAAAGGCAGAGGCCAATACGGTTGGTTCCAGTGGCGTCGCAGGAGTTGCCAGAACGTGACTGTGTTCAGCCATGAACTGCATCAGGGACTCCGGCTCCAGATTTTGCCTCGAGGTTGACTCCTGAAGCCTTTTCCATAACTGGATGTAGCCACAAGGCAGTGGAGGTTTGGGATCAGAGTTTTCCTTCTCTCAGATGAGCTGCCTTCCCAGGCTGACGAGTCCCATCTACCCGGTGGCTGTTTAGTTGCCTCTTACGACAAGTACAGCCAAACTGAGGGCCTATTCTTATCCCCAGCCCCCAGGGGAAAACATCACACTACTGTCATGACTTTAAGGTGCATTTCTCAAGCTTCTGTACTTCTACAACAGGGGTGTCCAAAGATTTTGGCAGAAGTGCCACAACATCTCTCTGACACTGTGTCGGGGGCTGGGGAAAAAAATTAATTTACATTTAAAATTTGAATAAGTTTACATAAATGTATATATCAAAGATGAACTTATACGAATGAATGAAGGTCTTGCAATAGCTCAAGGCCTATAAAAGGCCTTGCACAAAGCAAGGCTGGCCTTTCCTTTGCTGCCACTACTGCATCACAGACGTGAAACAGCAAGCAGTGGAGGGAGCCCTCATCCCACAGCTCATGCAAGAGGTCAAACAGTCACCCTCACGCTGAGAGCAGTTGCATCGAGCCCGTGTGGGCTCCAGTAAATCTCTAGAGGGCCAGAGGCTCATTGGAGACTGGGGGCTCCCTGGGGGCCACATTGGGAGTCCTCAGGGGCCGCAAGTGGCCCCAGGGCCAGGGTTTGGGCACCCCTGTTCTAAAACACTGGTCTGAGTCGCAGAAGATGTGGTGTATGCCCCCAGAAGCCAGCGCAAAAACAGTTCTGCCAATACAGCAACCACCCCACCATGGAAGCTTCAGTTCCACCAGCTGATGAGACATGAACACTGGCTTAGTGCCACGCTAACATGTCACCAGTGCCAGTACAATTTCCATCAGTGCAACTCCCAAATGGGGTGGAGACACGGAGCAGGATGAGGAGGAGTCAGTTGCCATATGCCAAACCCCCATCATATAACATACATGGCCCAAATGTTGCTGGAATTCAAAATCCCATAGAAAACAATGGGGAAGGGGAAAATGCCTGAAAATCTCAACCCACACCACTCCTTCCACCTCACCCATTTTTCTACAGTGGAGCATAAGATACAGACTAAATTCCGTAGCCAGTCTCAGCACACTAAGACCACAATCCTATGCATGTCTACTCAGAAGTCCCACTGAGTTCAGTGGAACTTACTCCCAGGTAAGTGTGTATAGTACTTAACACCTGCCAGGAAGACCACAACTCAGATGACAGGATACAAAGCACATAGCTACACTTTTCTGGCCTAATGCCATGCACCCTTACAGAGTGCTCACAGATTCAGAGGAATGGTGGTGATACAAACCATGGAGAAAGGGCACTTTGTGCACAAAGGGAGCACTTTGCACACACACACTGTGCACACATTTGCTGCTCTCACTTTTAAAACAAGATACTGTACATTAAACAATGTTATAATTACTTCTTATAGCACTGTTTCACACATTATGTTTTCTGGGAGCATTTCCACAGTGTTATAGGAGGTAAAACTGAACTATATTGCATTGGCTATGGAAGGTGAAGGCAGGCATCAGGAGGTAGCAATCTCCAAGGCGGCAGGAGCCGGGGCACCCCAGACTCCTAATGGATAGAACCAGAAGGCTCTGCTCTGATTGCTGGCCGCTAAGAATCACATAATGCCCTTAGCTGGGGTAAAGGCTTGGGCCATAGCACTCAATGTGCCAAGTGGTTTAACTTGGTGGGTCAGCACATTGGTGCTCTGAGCTGCCACCCTGTGATAGATGTACCTTCCATGTCAATTTAGCCATAAGCGCCACTGTGTCTCATGGGGTTTACACCCAGGGCAAATATGGCTTGGCTTTCACTATCAGTCTGCAATCCTGTACTTGTTTACTTGGGAGTAAACCCCATGACTGTCAATGGACCTTATCTATGTGTAGATATGCATAGGACTGCACTGTCAGTCTGGTCAAACAATGGGGCGCATTGGTCCAGTGGCAGCTGCTAATTGCGCCTCACCACATGTGACCCCCCAATCAGGTCACAAGTAGGGTGGAGTTGGCTTGAGTTAATATGGGGCTGCTGTCAGGCAGCCACCACCTGGTGATTGATTGGTGGGCTTTGCCAGGGCTTCCATGGACAGTGGCAGGGTTACCAGGAGGGTTGCACCAGCATGGAGTTGGCTGGGCTCGTTTCCTCCTACCTGTTTGTGCTGGGCAGGCTTAGGAAACAGAGGACATTGATACAACATTGACACTAGCATGGTTTTGGCATAGGTTTGCACCATTGGGTCACTTGCAATGACAATGACTTCATGATTTTTAAAACTTGAGCTGGAAATCCTCGGGCACTCAGGCTCTGTCCAGGCCTACATTCACAAAGTGAATGAAAAGTTGACTTTTCACCATGAAGCTGTTTTATTGGTTTTTAGGTTATAGTGCAATTTGTTTTAATTGTGATTTTATGATTTTTTTTGTACTTTTTTTCTGATTTTGTAAGCTACTTTGGGTCCCCCAGGGGGGACCTGTAAAAATGCTGTAAATAAATAAAATTTTAAAAAGACATTATTTGAAAACTTAAAAAAGCAAGCATCTGAAAATATGTCTAGCAGAGTAGCAGTCACATTGCATTAAATTAAGTGGCTTCAGTACACACTTTGCCCCACCAAAAACCACTGAAATGTTTGACTCACTCATTTTGTAGCCATCATATGTCAACATGAAGATTTCGGGTCCTACCCAGACATTTTTTCAATGGGTGTTTGGTTTGCCTAAGCCTCATGGCTAAACCTTCAAGCAGCACAAATGACACTTGGCATTGTGTTTGCATTAACCTATCTCTATAAAAGAGACCTGTTGCTTTAAATCATGTTTGCTGTGACTCTGGAAACTAAGTAAACAGTGCCCTGGTAAAACCCTGTTTTCTAGCGCACAAAGGTTGGTGACAGAAAGTGCCAGGGCTGAAAGTCGTGGCTGTTCCCAGCAAGGATTTTCCCAATCCAGACCTCAGAACTTCACTTTAAGCTTCCTAAATCACTGTACATAGTGGACAGAATTTGCTATTGTATCTGAAACAACACTCTGCTGGCAAAGACTGAAGGACTACACCAATCATACATCAACAGGTGAGTACAAAAAAAAACAACCTCTGTTTTGTTGGGAAAGGAATCGTGTGAGAGAGAGGAAGAGGAAACTTGGGCAGCACAAGGACATAAATCTGGAACCCCTGGCAGAAAAGAAAGAGCATTTGGCGTGGCAAATGAGTCCACTGTATCTCATTCGGAACAGAAAGTCAGTCTGTACTGTGAATTATTCAAGCTGTTGGAATGTTTGGGGCAGGGGGGGTATATACCCCCACAGCACACTGATGCACAGTATAACAGCCAGGTCACAGTTACAAGTGAGTTCGGGATATTGATGAGTGTTCACAAGCAAGTCTGTGCAGCAATTTACGTAAAGGAAGGCACAAAGACAGATTCTAAGCAACAGCACCAAATTATGGCACTTTGCAGAGATAGGCTATAAGCAGTGACTGTTACTGGGTGTTCAACATATATCTTTTTTAGAAATGATCTTTTTTCTTACTGAGATTATCTTTCCTATTAAGGAAATAATGTTAGCATCAAAAACAGTTGTACCTAAATTGTCTAGATAGAATCTGATTACAGTACTTTATGCAAATATCCTAATGAGAAGTTTTTCTTTTCAAAACATACAAGGCCTATCTAGATTGAGGGGGGAGCAGGGATGAAGTTTTTTGTTAGACTGACAGAGTTTTAAGAATTTAGGTATCTGGAAGCAGGAGTTTGCATTCATTTTTCTTTTTAATGCAATTCATAAATGGCATAAATGGTTTTGAATCTGAGGATAGGGACTGATAAACTCAGAAATTTTTTTGAAAGATGATGTAGTTCCCTCTGATTTATCCAAATGTATCCAATTTACCCAAACTGAGGTACCAACCTCTGTTATTTAAGGATGATTTCATTTCTATTTGACATACATATGAGAGCATGTATGTTAACAACTGTATATTAACTGGCTGAACAGCCTGGGACAGTAAAATACTAAGTACATATTGTTCTGACAGCTCCGCGTGAGTAATAGAGATTTTTCAGTACACTCCCATTATAACATTCAGAGTTAACAGTCCAAAGCCACACACTAAGAAAGCCATGCCTTTAAAGGAAATGTGCTTGAAACCAAAGCAAGTTTAATTTTTAAAACGCCATTAATACTCAGAGTGAAATTTTTAAAACTACATCCATTTGCCCATCTAATCCAACATCCTGTTTCCTAGAGTGACCTACCAGCTGCCTCTGGGAAGCTCTCAGGTAGGAGACAAAAGCCCAAATCCTAACCCACTTTCCAGTACTGGCATAGCTGTGACAATGTGACCTGTGCTGCATCCTGCAGTTGGGTGGCACCCAAGGAGACCTCCTCAGACAGGAAATGTTTGTTCCTTTACCTAGGAGCTGCATTGCCCTTATGTTGGTGCTGGAAAGTGAGTTAGGATTGCTCCCAAAGGCATACTCTCCTGCCTTCTTCTCTGAGATCTTCTTCCACTGAACCTGGAGATCACACACAGCCATCATGACTAGTACCCATTGATAAACCTGTCCCCTAACATTGCTTCTCAAACACTGTAGCATTTTATATAACTAAATCAATAATTTATGCAAAGAAATAATTTAAATAACATGATGCCAAATCAGTCAGCAAACCTAAGTACGGTTTGCAAAGTTTTGTCAGCCACATTGGCTGGACAGGGCCCCAGAATGCCTTGCAGCAACCCAACCTGTGCCTGAACTGCTCCATCCATAAGTGAGGCCTGTACAGGTCTTCGATGGGTCTGGACGCTGCAGATCACTTACCCAAGAGGCGTTGGGTCACATTTTCTTGGGAGTAAGCCCTGTTGAACACAGTAATACTGAGTAGGCATATATAGGGTAATATAAACAGACAGCAGCCCCCCTTCCAGGGGGAAAAGGATCAAAGCGCTATTGGCATCCCCCTCCTTCTCCCCATCCCCAGATTCTAAGCAGATAGAATCAAAGCAAAAGCAAATCCTCTCCTATGCACTCCTATGCACTACAAGAAAAGTGACCGCCCTTTAAAGCTGAAAATAAGGAGAGGAGGAACTGCAGTGAAGAAGGGCTCTGGTGGCAGCTGGTCTAGGGCATTATCTCACATACAGTCATGGTAGTCATCGAGGGGCTGGAGGATGTCCTGAGCTTTGGGAGACATATGGTATGCCAACTCTGTACTTTAATAGCTCGCCCCTGCCCCTATCAAGTACCACACATTCAAAAACCCATGTGGAAGAATCCTAACTCATGGATCAGGAGGCTAACAAACGGCAAAGACATATCTGAACATTACACGGCACGAAGTCTATGGGATAAGGAAACCCACATGACTTTTGCATCAGCCATTTTTGCATCAATCCATTACAACATGGATTTCTGCACATGCAGTTTTGGGCTTATTCTCAATCCCTTTCCTAATGACCCTTAGCACAGAAGGTACCTTTCTCACAGATGCTCAACATTTTTATTTAACTATTCACCATGACCCCAGTATCTCTTTCTTGGTTTGTCACTGACAGCTCAGATATCAGTTTTTGTCTATAAACCGCTTTGCTAACTCTGTTGATGAAAAGCAGTGGATGATGATGATGATGATGATGATGATTGATGATGATGATATCTGAACTTGAGATTTTTTTTTTGCCCCAGTGTGCATCACTTTACACACGTTGACATTGAATTGCTTTTGCCACTTGATTGCCCATTCTGGAGAGATCCTTTCGGAGTTCTTCACAATCCGCTTTTACCATGCTGAATAGTTTGGTGTCACCTGCAAGCTTGGCCACTTCACTCTCTGCCCCTAATTCCAGATCCCTTTTGAACAGGTTGAAAAGCACCAGTCTCAAGTCAGAACCTTGAGGGGTACCCACTTCTTACTTTTCTCCACTGTGAAAAATGTTAATTCATCATATGATAAATGATAATTATTTTATTTTATGTTGTTGGGATGAAGTGAGTTAAACATATAAATGAGCAGATAAAAATTGCCAGCTACCAGACAGCTTTCTGTAAAAGCTCAAACCATGGACCTGACACCACCATGAATTATTATTTCTTCTTCACCCCACCCTGTCCTAGTAGCATACATAAAAGGAAAGAATGAACTTTTGAGAAAGGCTCAATATAAATTAATGTATGACTAGATGCCTGAATCCAACATGTTGACTGGTAGATTCTAGTGCACACAACTCATACCCACCCCTCTGGCCACCTAGCTACACAATCAGTGAACCATGGGAGACTCTTTCTGTCTCCTGTTTCCTGTCTGCCACCTTCTCATCCCCCCCCCCACATTGCTTTCTCTCAACCATCTCTTTCTCACTCATCTCTCTCTTTCTCCACTTTCTCTCCCATGTCTCTCTCCTCTTTCCTGATACATGTATTGTTTATTATAGCACAGTTTCACACCACCACAAGCACAATGCAAAATAGATGCAGTTCATCACATAACAGGGTCTAATAACCCAATTCTAAGTAACTTTTCAGCACCATTGCAGATAAGGAAATGTTTGCTCCATTATTTTGGGGGCTGCATTATGGCTGCAGCTGGAAAGTTGGTTAGGATTAGGCTGTCAGTTCTGCCACATTAACTGACTGTGTGAATCCACATTCAGGTGCACAATATACAGCCATCAGCGTATTCCATTCATAACATGTACTGATAAATACCAGAGCTATCATCTGGAAACCAAATATTACAATAAAATTAAAAAAAGAAAAGAAATCTGACATCATACTTAAGAAAAATGCAAAACAGCCATTCCTGCTCCTGGAAATCAAAGTCTCTTTATATCATACAAGTGATTCAAGGAATGTTATTTGAACTCCTCCTATTCCACACCCAGGACCTTTGTCACAAATGACAAGGTGACTTTCACGGGGATTACTCTATGTGCTTCTGGTTTCAAGCTGTTATTGATTGAAGTTCTGCTTGTTGTTTTTTAGTTTCCTTTTTTTCAGGAGACACTAAAGAAGTTTATAAGGTTTGTCCCAAAAGCAGGGAGAGGAAAACCGCAATGAATGATGCCTCAAGGCAACTACCACCACCATCACACACACACCCCCCCTTCAAACATAATACATAAACAAGTCCTTACAACTTGTATCATGGCAGCCCAGAACTGCTCTTGTCAGACTGTGGCTCCTTTATTGTCAAAGTATTCTCCTTTACAAGGATGTTGTGATAATAAATAAGAGAATTATAATAAGAGAATAAATAAGAGAATTATAATAAGAGAATAAATAAGAGAATTATAGAAAGATCATAGCATAGCACCTGCATGGCACATTCCAAGTGTTTCTAAGTGCTTCATCTAAATGTTCTCAGTTATCTTAGACAGCAGGGGAGGAGTGGGGAAGAACCATGGATGGATTGGGTCAGGATTGGACCAGGCCAGAGACAGGAGCGAAAGGATTTCGACAGCAGCTATACACACTGAGATCCTATCCCCCTGTCACCTGGGTCCAGCCCGGGTGGCCAGGAGCTCCCCAGGAGCAGGGATCTCCTCTAGGGTAGAGGCCTCCTCAGGAGTAAGACCCAAGTACTCCCAGGACTGGGGTCCCTTACAGAGCACCTACCTGGGAGGAGGAACAAGGACCAGCTGGGAACAACAAGCAGGCGTGTGGTTAGGAGGGGTGGGCCCAACCGGGGAGAGGCCTCATAAGGAGCCTGGAGAGGGGGTAGCTCCTCTCCAGAAGGGAGTAAGACACGATGAAAGCCAGAGGGAGAGTCTCATAGCTGCCTAAGGGAAAAGAGAGAGGCCTCCAGAGGGAGGGGGCGGACATTTGCCCTGGAGAGAGGAGGCTGGGGGAGAGCCTTCCCTGACCCAGGACCTGCCTGGACACAGAAGGTGACCCCTATGGAGACAGGGCCATTGAGATGGGGGCTTGGAGCCAACCATACCCCATGGGGGCCAGCTGGCTGGGGAGCTAGCATGGAGACATCAGGGGCCCTCCTAAGGCCAGACTGCCTGACCCCCACCAGCAGGGTTGCATCCTTCAAGAGCCCTGGCCCCTGGCCAAGGGATGCAGGCGGAAAGCTGGTGCTGATAACACCAGGGAACGGGTAGGGTTGGGTCCAGAGTCCACCAGATGACAACGGCATGAGTCAGCATGATGTATGTTGGTCTGTGATGCAACAGTCAGTCCATATGAATGTAAAACGGCTGATGCTATTAAACCGCCTGTGTTGAGCAACTATACCCGCCTCCTGTCCATTAATCTGCCACCGACCATCATTCATCGACCGGGTAAGCCCCTCGCGCTTGCTTGCAACCCCAGGGAAGGGGCCTCCTCCTGCTATGGACATTACACCCCCCTTCCCTGGCCAGACGCCAGAATTGCCCTCTTACTTATGCAAGCAAAATAGCTGGCATAGGTCCAAGGAGAGCTGTCAGAGACCAGGTCACCTACAGGGAGGTAAGTAAAAAAGTTTACTTTTCCTTTACCAGTAAGTAAAAATTTTTTACTTACTGGTAAAGGAAAAGCAAACTTTTTTTACTTCTCCTGGGCTGTCTGGTGACCCACCCACAGCATGCAATGCGTGCTCCATTGGTAGCACTGCATGCTCTGGGCTGGCAGGGGATAGGATTGGGCACTAAGCCTTCATATTGCAGATCAGGAAATATGTAGGAAAAAGAGAGACTAACCAAAGATAAGGAATGGATATGACTCCCAAAGGGTAACTGAGGTAGAGAGAGATTAAGAGCGCAATCCTAAATGCTCACTGGGCCAGTGCAGGTCTCTTGTGCTGACCTGGAAAGGTTGCAAACATGCTGTAAAGCACGTTTGCGCCTCTGTGTGAATAAGTGGCTCTAGTGCACAGAGGTGCACTGGCCCAGGGAGGCCAAATACAGCCTCTGCAGCAGCAAGGAACAGTAGGTCTGCAACAGCTGAGCTTGGCCAGCGCAGGGGTCTGGGAGGGTGGGCAGAGGGTCGGGAGGAGGCAGGAGGGAGTTGTTTTGGGGCTGGGGAGGGCAGGTGGTGGGCAGGCCCTCCCCAGCAAGTTAGAGCAAGTGATTTACAGCACAATCCTAACTCACACAGGATGTCCAGCTGACAACTATACAGCTCACAGTCCAGCGTCTTAGTTGTCAGGCCTTCCCTTCTCTCTTCCTTATTCCAAAGTAGAAACAGAGGTGTTTCTCTGAGGGACTCTGTGCAAGGTTCTAAAAATAGGCTGTTACTGCTCCTTGAGTAGAAGGAATGACAGTAAAAACAGAATGGAAAGGCTCTGTTTTGTGAGCATCTTTTCAAGCTGTTGTCAGTGAGCAAATCATCCTGACCTTAGGAAATATTCCAGCCTGCCATTTGGTGTAGAGATAATGAAATTAATGCAGCCTACTATTTTCTACACAGTGAGATGTTTCCATCTTGCCAAGGTCCACAGTCCCCTCATTAATTTTAGGCAATAGGTCACAGGGTGGTGACTATTGCTCTGTGATAGGGGTCGGCAACCTGCGGCTCTAGAGCTGCATGTGGCTCTTTCAGCTGTCTGCTGCGGCTCCTCCCTGTGAAAGTGGCAAAGGGGGTAACAGGAGGCACCTGTGTTGGGAGGGCAGGCTGCTTCCCTCTGCCCCTGAGCTCACTGCCCTCCTCTCCCTTCACCCCCACCTGCCCCCCATTGGTTTCCCTTTTCAATTTTGCCCGCTCTGCAGGCTTAAGCTCCCTGTTTTTCCCTTCCCCAACTCTCCAGCAGGAGGCCCTCCTCTGCCTCAGCTACTGTGAGCCCTTGCAGCCCACCTTTCCCTGAGCAGGTCCCCACTCAGTGCAAGGAGAGGCTTTTCCTCCACAGCAGAGGAGACATCCTGTGTGTTACAGCGGATGAAGCTTACTCCCAGGAAAGGGTGCCTGCGATGGCAGCCTTGGAGCCTGATCAAAGCCAAGCGCAAAGATGGGTGAGTGGGAGCCTGTGCCCAGGCAGGTCTATTCATGAGCAAGCCCCACTGTAGTCCCTGGGCTACTCCCAGGAAGGTGTGGAGGGCTGCAGCCTCAGCCCCCTCCTATGCAGGTCTACTCACAAGTAGTCAGTGAGGCTTCCTCCCCGGAAAGTGTGGAGAGGACTGCAACCTAAGAGCTCCAACCAACTTGTCTGCTCAGAAGTCCCATTGTAGTCAATGGGGCTTACTCCCAGGGTAGTGTGGAGAGGGTTGCAGCCTGACTGAGGGAGGGCAGGCAGGCAGGGCAGAAGCTGGCCTGTGGCTGCCCCCCCTTCTTCTCTTCCCCACCTCTGGAGTCTGTGTCCTTTTTTCCTTCCAGCAGGGTGCCTCTGGAAGGTCGGGGGAGTTCTTTAGTATCCATGTAAGATAAGCAGATGTCATAACTGCCATATGTATTGGAATCCTGGAAGATCTGGTGAGGAGGTAGATGTGTCAGCAGTGGCCCCTTTAAGGGTAAGGCCTGGGCATCCAGCAGAGTGTGCTGCACAGCTGCAGCCACTTGAAGGCCTTAGGGCCCTCAGGGATATAAGGAGCACCTGAGGAAGGGGGTGTGGGTTGTAGAAGGAGTGCAGGTTGGAGGTAGGAGAGGAGACTGACTGACTTGGCTTATTGACTTTGACTTGGATACTCTGACTGATTTGTCTGACTTACTTTGGAATCTGATCTTGGACTGTGGCTTGGCTTATTGACTTTGGACTCTGCCCTGGATACTCAGACTGACTTTGTGACTAATGGACTGCTGGAGACACTGGAGTTTGGTGTGTGGCTGCTGTGCCCAAGACCTGCTGATGACCCAGGGTCTGCTGTAGTGGTGGGAGGCTGCTGGCAGGAGAGAGGACCACTGCAGGTTGAACAGGCGAGCTACCCTGGAGGTGGGGTCCAGCAGGACTGCAGGGCAGAACCAGGGTCATTTGCTGGGGGAAAGAAGGGGAGCTAATTTGCTTAAAGTGGGCATAATTCTCCAGGCAGAGAATGGCTTTGGAATCAGGCAAAACACCATAGAGGACCAGGCGTCTGAAAACACAGGACAAGAACGTATGACAAAACTAAAAGCTACAAGAGGGGGCTACATTATAAAAATGGGACCTATAAGAGCATAAAGGTTAAAAAAAACCTATATATGCAGTATTATCTTCATTTTAGATATCAAAAGGGTTTTGTGGCTCCTGAGGTTTTTTTCCCTCTGGATAACGGGTCCAAATGGCTCTTTGAGTGTTTAAGGTTGCCCACCCCTGTTCTGTGACTCCCTAGTATATATCTGTGGGTGTAATAGAACTTAACATTGCCTTCCAGTCAGATATTTGGAATAATTTGGAGAGAGTGACACACACCCAAGAGATTTCCACAGACAAAATTGCCTTACCAGATTTTTTTTTGGGGGGGGGGGGGTGTTAATTATTTCATGGAATGCAGGGGCCCTGGAAGATTCTGAATGGAAGGGGCTAAAACAATCAACACACTAATGGGTAAAGCAACAGTCTTTAACAAATGAGCAGCATTAACAATCTCTAGAAAGCAGTCAGAACAGATAGCATGTTTATGCCCCTTTTGTTGCTGGGAGCACCAGGTTTGATGACAGGCAAACTCTGACAGCCATACAGTGCGCAGCACCCCTGTAGAAGGTTTACACTGGTGCTCACCGATAATGGGTCTGGGGCTCACTGTGCCTAATTATAGCTATTAATACATTTATACTCCCATTAATTAGTAGGAAAGGAAAAACAAGTTAGAAAAAAACCATAGGAAGTAAGTGTTCAGACAAACTGGGCCCTTCAATTGCAGGTGTGCAACCTTGGAGTGATGCCCATTGTTTTGCAAGATAAGATAAGCAAAGGACAAAAATAAGACTCACCCAATTAAGACAGAGATACAGCAGTGGAATGAAAGGTAAACAGTGCTCATTAGTTGGCCTCTACCAACTAGTGAGGAATTGGGTCATTTTTTGTGTTTTCATGGTCCTTGATGGCCCATTCGGGGCTGGAGATTTGGGGATCCTCCATTGTTTGAGGAGCAAGGTGCAGCAGGGGTCTCCTTCCATACTCTGGAAGCCAATACCTCAAATAGCATAGTGTTTGTGCTGGAATTTGAAATGGTGAGGGAAGACAAGATTGAAGGCACTTTTTTTGCAACCACTAGTGGTCTCACTTACTTCCATGTCAGGAAGCTCCCAACATTGCTACAGGTTTGAATTTGCTGACCAAACAAGGTGCAATCATTGAATTTTCCAAAGGCAAAGCTTCTCACAAGCCACAAGTTTCTCATCAGCCAAGTGTGTGTATGGGAGGGGTTGCTCCCACAAACCAAAGTTTGGCCATCTCTCTAAAGGCCAGAGGGACCTGATGATCTTTACCATCTGTCTAGGAGAAACATCAAGACTGTCCTGGGTCATGTTCACTGAGCATGCCCCCAGTACCATGCATATGTGTTCATAAATGTTTCTGGCAATAATGTCCTGAACCCAAAGTGTAATGAGTTTCACAGTTTAGTGGAGATTTGAGAAACTGGATCTCTGCAGTTCTCAGTGCCCTATCATTTATGTCGCCCTTCCCAAGTTCATACTATTGCAAAGCATACCTTCATATGGCTGGGACAATTCCCGAAAAATGCATCATATTTTAGAATGTGGTATGGATTCTTATGCTTGGGAACACTGTACGCTGCGAGAGTAGTTATGGGCCTGAACACTGTGCCTACAGGATCTTCACTTTTCTCAGTGTCATTTGGCTGCAGTTTGGTGATTGGGCACACACCCATCCAAGTATGAACATGAAAACTGTAGATGCCAGTGGAGGTGTATCATTGCTGGGCTGCTTTGATTAATAAATAAAAGAAGGAATTTGAAAGGAATACAAGATGGAAGACAAATAACTTAAGTCAGTAGTATTAAGCAATTAACTTGTAAATACAAGTAGTAGAAAAAAAGTCAGTGGACTGCCAGGCATACTCTCATATCCAAAGGGACAATCTTTTTTAATATAGGGGTGTGGTCGAGATAAGCGATATGCCAATACTGATTTTGAACATTTGCAGTCAATGGGTCACTGGGGCAGTCATAGACCAGCTGAGAATACAACTAAAGTCACATAAGTATCTGAAAGAAAGGAAGTAAGAGCCAATAACATATTTGAATAAAGAGATCTAGTTATGGGTTTGGCATTTGTGACAGATAAGCCTGTCTATTGGGCTGTCTTCTCCACCCATGACTGCTTATGCCCCCCCGACAGAAGTTATTTTCGTGCTTTGAGAATCATTGTACTAAAGAGAGTTTACATAGACTGTATCTTGGGGAAGGGATCAGTAGCATGATCAAAATTACAGGTTCCAGTAGAAACTTTTAAACTAACTTGGAGCATGTATAAAAGTGTGACACTGAGCACTCTGCCCAAGGCTGGCACATCCACGAGGCAAACTGATGTTACTGCTTCAGGCAATAGGCTGATGGGGGGTGTCCATCTCTGTGCACCTACTTGCTCGCACTTCTGCTGTTGCTGTTGCCTCTCCTCCTCCTCATTGGATTGGAAAACAAAGTGGGAGACACAGAGGAAGAGAACATGAGGAGGGGAGTGCTGAGCTAGAACAACGGAGAATGGGAGGAGTGGAGGCTGACACATCATAGAGTTGGGGTGGGCAGCATTTTGCATGCCATTTCAAGTGCCAGGAGGTCTTGGACAGTCCCTGGCTCTGGCAAATGTAGGCTTATGTTTAAACAGAAAACAAAGAGAGAAAAGATGGCATCAGATTAAGATGTCCTGCTGTTTTTCCTGTCCCTCCTAAATTCAAGAGGCTTCAATTACTGAAGAAGGATCTCTGGGTTCCTGAATGCTGTCATCAATGGGATGTTGAAACTGTCTTTCTGTCCAGTTTCCTTTCCGTTCTGTTTGTGAGCCCCTCAGGAATGAAGGAGACCAATGAATGAATGAGTGAGCAAAAGACATTCAGTCTTTGCTTATGCATTTTAAGGAGTGTGAAGCAAATAAGGTCAGTCTTTAGTTTAATTAGTTTTGATATGTTATAATGACTGAGTGAGAGAGTCCTGTTTTCAGTTGGCTTTCAATATGCTGTATGCTGACTTTTCCTGCATGACAGCTAGGAGTACTTAATAACCCCAAAGGAGAAATCTTTTACCTTCTAAGATAGAGCGTTCACTGTTTCTGTTCAATTAGACCCCTGAGACAAAGCACAGATTTGTGAAGGACGTGAATGAACTGGGGGGAAAAAAGAGAAAAAAAATGTGAACTTACCGAGTCTTTTGATGCATTGACTATTGTTGCCGAGATGTTTTATGAACACTGGCTATGTGCTCTTATCGCACATGGAACCAACAATAGGCAAGTGTGAAAAAATTGTGAGTTATTAATGCATATACATTATTATCAAATATCTCACATTTAAATACATAATAATTATGTATTCTGCTTTTAATCTTTAAAGATACCAGATTTGAAGGATAGATGATCTGTGTGCATTTGGCCTATGGGGATTATACTTTTTACATTATACATTAACTTCTCTGAACAGTCTGCTTTTAAAGGGCAATATGCTAGGCACTTTCAGAACAGTTTAAAGACCCATCCCTCCTTGTCACTCTAAGGTGACAGGATGGTGCAAGACATTCCTAGATCATAAACAAGAAGCACAGAGGTGCAGCAGCTGTCAGCATCACTGCCTTGAGAACTAGACCTAACTAGGAAGAACAACTGCAGAGCCATTGCTTCTGCTGGGGTGTTTGAATAGACAGCTGCAAGGAAAGGGAAGGAAAGTAACACACTGGTATTTTGTGCATAAACAGCCAAGAGTGATTTAGTTTACACAATTTTAAAAATTCATCCTCCAAATCTACCCAGAAAGCAAAAATAGGAACAGGCATCAGGCATACCCTGATAAATAGGGATAACTGGCACATAGGAAAGAAATATGCAGAAAGGCTTTGTAGCCATTACTTGAGCTGGCAGAGGAGTCAACATTAGCACTGAAGCAAGCAGCCTTTTAAATCTGGGTAGAAAAACCTTGAAAGGAGGACTCATTCACTTTTTTATCACTAGGGAACTGATCCTGTAAAAAGCTGCCTCTGAAATATCTTACTTCAAGAGGAAGTGGGGAAGCTCAAAAGAACAGTTCTTAAATTTTGCCTAACATTTAATCTTTATATTTTATCTTTCTCTTGATATGTGCCATGGATTTCACAAATGGAAAGGCCTGGCTTGTCTACTGCCCAGCTAAAACTTTAGAGAAAGTCAGTTTCCGCCCAGCTGTTCTGCTGTTACTTCAACTGGGGGCATCTAGTTTAGTCAACCATTTTGCAGTGGCACAAAGTGTCCTCTGCACTAGTGTCCTCAATTACAGGTTGATTACCCCTTATCTGGAATTCCAAAAACCAGAATGCTCTGAAATCCAGAACATTTTTGAGCACAGACATGACATGACCCAGCATGCATTCATAACATAACAAGAAATCATGGTTAAATGTACACAGTGTTTCATGCTATGGTGTTATAAAGAGAGGGAATTTCCCCCATATTTTTTGCCCTTCTGTGGGCCCCTAACTTATATTTTCCTAAACTGTTACTATGTCTCACCACAATCACTCAGCTTCATTGAGGAACTGATTTTTGAAAATCAGCCAGTTCTACTCCTTCAAGTGCAACTACAGCTCATGCTTTCCCACAGCCATCCACCTGAATGGGTCTCTTTTCTGAGATTCCTTTCAATTTCCACAATCATTATCAGTGCTTTGTTGCTATAATGAATGTTTGAAATTGCAGCTCATTCAAATAGGTACTACTTGCATTGAAAAGTAAAGCTGCTACTTAAATACATTCTCCCCATTCTTCAGATTCCTCAGCCTTTGCTTCTGTTCCCTTTTCAGCATTGCATTGCATGTAATATTTGGCCTTATTCCACTATTTGTCTCAATAGCCATTCTGCAATTCATTAAAAATAGTACCACCAGGACCTTTCCAGATTTGGGGGGGGGGGGGAGAGGAAGTGGCAGGGGAAGGATTTTACTGTTAATACAAAGATGCTAGCTCAGACCCAGCAAAAACAGAACAATATTTCTGTTTCCTTACAAGGAAACAAGGGAGGAAGAATAGTCTTACTCCAGGGACGGTAGGTGTGCTGTGGTAGTTGCTTGGCTTGGGGAAGGCAGGGTGTTTTCTATTGTTAAGCAGATATGCATACCAAAACTAAACAGGGGGAGCTAAACAAAACTAAACAGAGGGAAAAAATAAAGGTTCATGAAATGGTGGGACAATGCTGCAGCGGAGGGGATAGCCTTCTTGTACAGTATTTGCCACATTTTTCTCCACCCCCCCCCCAAAAGAATAGTTCCTATGGAGTAATACAATGCAGGATACTTACTTCTATAAAGTCAGAAGAATAAATTTATTGTTTTAAGTGTTCCAAACTGCACAGGCATGGCGAAAAGAGGGCTACTTCTTATCCATTGGCATAGATACCAATAGGTATCAATGTCACTCATCCAACTATAAAAAAGGAATCTTAGGTGGTTTTGCATTGGCCCATTAGAAGGCAATGATGACAAGAAAAATCCAAAGTAGACAAATCCCTTCATTATGACAAAACAGCCAGCCTTTGAGTCCTGCAGAATTCTTCATCAGGCAGATGGCAAAAGGACAGAGGGCGAAAGAGGTGGCATGTTGTAGGAGAGCTCCAAGAGTGTGCAGGTTCTAGAATCTATAAATGAATTTCAGGGGTTTTCCTGCAGACTTGAATCAGCCTCTGAAAGGTGTGGAACAGTGTGCAGTGTGGGGTGAGGAGT
Organism: Tiliqua scincoides; assembly: GCF_035046505.1. NCBI lineage: Eukaryota > Metazoa > Chordata > Lepidosauria > Squamata > Scincidae > Tiliqua > Tiliqua scincoides. Next base: position 194,181,440 of record NC_089823.1, read on the forward strand.
TTTGGTGATGGGGGGGGAAAAGAGATTGAAGGAAAGGTTCAGTCCCCTTCTCCTGCTGGAAATTACACACACACACCCCTCTTCACTTGTTTGACAGCAACCCACACTTTAAAACTTGGGACTCTTGCCACTGTGTATAGTTCCTTCCCCAGAAAGCTAATATTTCCACATTTCTTAAAATAAGATTTGACAATCATACTCCCTCCAACTTTGTCCTGTTGTTCGTTTAGCAGCAGGTTCTTATTTCATTTTCTTAAGAGCTGTTACTGTGTTAATGAATCATCTGTTCAGTTTGGACACCATTTGCTTCCTGAGGGGAAAGGAAAATGTCTCTTCTGAAATCCCATCATTCATTTTAGCTCTCTTTTTAGATTGTATGTAGACCATCCATGGTAACACAATTCACCTCATCAATCAAACAACAGTATTATTTACCATACAGGCATTTATGTGCTGCCAAATCCTACAGTGATTCTGATGTGAAAGCTACCACAAGTTGACAGGTGACATGACGACGTTCAGCCCAGTCCTACCTAATTCACTTCAGCTGATGCAGGCATTCCAATGGAGTTATAAATTATCTTTTGTTTCGTCCCCTGGAGGAAGCTGCCGCTTTCCCAATGGGTCTCCTCAGTCCTGCACCAGCTGTTTTGCTGGCACAGGACTGAGAAGTGTAAGAGTGGTGGAAAGGGAGAAGGATAGGATTTAGTTGCACATGAGTACCACCAAACCTGCTCTCTTCCTCCCTTGTTCTGCTTCCCTTTCCTCCCAGAAATTCCCATGTTCCTTTGCATCCCACCCCTGTTCCCAGTATTCATGGTGTGCCTGTTGGCAGGTGGATTGAGTTCTTGATATAATCCAGCACAGCCTCTTGTCATTGTCTTACCCAGCAGCTCATAATGCTGGCCCTGCTCATGCTGCTACCTGAGGGGGAAATGGGAGTGAGTGTTGGTGGATTGAATCCCAGGAGGGGCAGGATTGGCAGTGGGTCCCCAGTCTTACATTTTATTTATTTATTGAGTTTGTGGCATGAAAAAGGTTGAAGATTATTAGAGTATCAGACAATCTAGCCCAGCATTCTCCTCTCCTCCACACTTCCTTTTCTACTCCATCCACCTCTTCTCTTTTCCAATTCAAGAAGGAGGAGGAAGCGGAGTAGCAGCAGCAGTGGACAAACAGAGATGGGTGCCCCTCTCACTAACCATTACATGAGGCTGACTGAGGCAGCCTTGTGGATGGGCTGACTTGGCTTACTTCACAAGATTTTGGATAAAGTGAGAGCATGACTTCATGTAGAGTGAATAGATACTGTACAAGTATAATAAATAAATAAGGGTGCAAGTGTGAGAAATAAGTTGGAAAACCAAATTAGGTTTTTCTCCAAATGTCCAGTTGGCTGTTAATATTGTTGGCTAATTCTCACCAACCCGAGTTGGTCTTTTTCCTTTTTGTACTATACAAAGATATGCCATTTAAAAGAGAGAGGGAAAATTGTGTCTTCAAGGAAAGTAGAAGAGGACTAATGTGTTTTATTCAAAAGTAATTCTATCAAATAGGAATTTGGAGTTTCAACTTTAATCGTTTTTCAGAGAGAACCAGTTCATTGCAAAGTAGTTTAGAGAGAATGGTAATGGTGAGAAATCCTGTTCAGATGCAATATTTTGAAAGCACAATGGCAGTAGTTTAAACAGAGTATTTAAGAGAGTTTGATAAACTTGAATTGTACCAGGACGGAGTTACTCCTCTTGTCACTACAAAAACAAACCAAAAAAATCAGGCAAAGTAGTACCCTCTACATAAGCAATTTTAAACCTTTTTCATCTCACAGCACACTGACAAGGCACTAAAATTGTCAAGGCACATCATCACACCATCATTTGGACAATTGACAAGGCACTCTGTGCTGCTGGTGGGGGTTCACATCCGCAATGGCCCTACTAATAAATGGCCCTCCCCCAAACTCCCACAGCACACCTGCACTCCATTCACAGCACACCAATGTGTCACAGAACACTGTTTGAAAATTGCAACTCTAGGTGACATCTTTTTTTTAACTCTTGGTGCCTAGATAAACTTTCTTATCTTTTTGTTTTTCATTCTATAGCAAAGAGGCCTGATGGAGTTTATAAAGATTCCTCCTCGTCTGCTTCTGTGTTGTTAAACAATCAGTTCTGTTGCCATGGAGACAGAAGAGCTGGAAGAGGTGGAAAGACATCATGGGAAAGCAGCCAATGGTCTCAGGAAGGATAGTTCTCCACATGCAAGATCATGCCTGGGCTTGGTCTGCGATGATGACTCTGATCATGTGACTGAGCAGGAACCACAGACACGCTACATTCCTATTCGAAGAAATTCAAGATACTATCGCTCCATAAGACTTCGGAATAGAGGGAAAGGGCGAAGTAGTAGTGAGATTCAAACCGAACATGTCGAAGGTAAGTTGCAGTTTAAGTGATTATTACTTTTTTGCCCACTGAGGCTGAGAGTTAAATAAGGCCATGAGAAAGAATCTATAGGAATCTGTGTAACAGGATATTTAGGGCTCTGAAATCCAAGTGCCAGCCTTGATACCTCCGCTGCACCTACAGAATATCAAGTTGCAGCAAGTCTAAAACCACATAAGCAAGGAAGGAACTCAAAGCAAGGCCTTCAAGAGCAAAAGCCAAGATGAACTAGATCTGATGCCATTTTACTTACAGTGAAGCACTACTTAGTTGACAAGATTTTAAATTAACTGAGGATGGAATGAAGAGTTAATAACAGTGCACAGTAACTTTGCATAATGAATTCTGTATACATGAGGGAGTCTGCTGGAGCAAGTAGAATTCAACATAACAATAAATAAATTGTCTAAAATAACCTGTATGACAAAAATGCAAATCAGTGTGGATTTCAGTTTCACCATAAAGCAGAGAAGTGAATGGTACTTAGCATGAACATAGCACAGTTAAATTATATGAAGTATTTTGTACAACTGATCTCAATCATTGTGCTGCTTCCACCAAGAAACTTCACTCTGATGCCAGTTACAGTACTATATATCATTTCCCTGTCAGCAAAAACATGTGGATTGTCTTAAGAAGTGGTTGGAGATATTTTTCCCCTTGGGGAACAAGTTGGTCTTGCTTTCCTTACCAATTGCTCCATAGTACTGTCCTCTCACAAAAGATGGGGCCTGTCTTGCAGCATGAAACAGCAAGGTAGGTTTCTTTCTTCCTCCAAGGTTGTGAACAGACACTGCAAGACCAAAAACAGCTGCTTACTATTCTGCTCCTGTCATCAGTGTGGCTTATAGACAAAATGAGCTCTTCTGTATGCCAAGGCAGACACCTTCTCCAGCCTGTAGCCAGGCTAACATATAGCCTTTCTCATTGAATTGCCTCAACTCTAGAGAGTCACTGCACCAAACCTAGTGCAGACGGGGAGAAGCTGACCTGCATACAGCACAGAACCACAACAATTATATAAGAAAACATATCTGCCCATTTGGGGCTCAGGAGAATCCATTCAAAAACAGGTTGTTCTCCTGCAGACTCTTCAAAAGGGCACCTGTGTAGCCTGACCTGCTCTCCTAGATGCCCTTTCTTATTTCATTGCTGAAGCAGCAACTTCCCACTGAAGAGCTGGATGAGAAATCTATGCCTTATCCAGTCAACAGGACTTTATTAGGAGGCAGTGAAGCTCTTCAGGCTGAGCAAATGTTTATTCAAACAAATAGGAGAGGATAATCTTCAGAATCCCTGTCTGAGTGAAGACTGCATGTGCCGGTAAAGCCTGAATTTTTGTGCATATAGGGAGCCTCTTCTTGCAATATTGACTCAAGTGCATGGACTACGAGGATGGGTGAGCTCTTTTATTTTACATTTGAGATCATTGGGATAGTATTTGTTTACAAAACCTAGGATGCAATCCTAACCACACTTTCCTGAGAGTAAGCCCTATTGAACAAAATAGGACTTACTTCTGAGTAGACCTGGAAAGGCTTGTGTCCCAAGTCAAGCTGAGGTTACTCAGTAACTAGCAGTGGGCATTTGGGTACCCAGGGATGCAGCTCTGCCCCTCCCTTTCTCCTGATTTTTCCTATCTCTCTCCCTACCCATTTATCTAGGGGTGAGGAGAAACACCTTGAAATAGCCTAGTGAGGTGAGTTGATCCAAATCTGGTTAGTGTTTTCTGAAACTGCCAGGCAATTTTCCAAATCACCCCACAACAGCTAGCTTGGGATTATCTGGGAGGTTGAAGTGCGATAGAAGAAACATGATTAACCAGCTATAGGTTGAAATGGGTTTACAGCAGCCTGAAGCAACCCATACATCCAATGGCACTCTGGCTCCAAATGTACATTTCTATTAGTAGCTAAGGGAGGTCACAAAGAACAGTTGACTAGAAGAATGGAATTTGGGTATCAGAAACAACTAAAGAAGCAAGGAGGACACTGCAAACTGCATGAAAGCTAAATTTGGTATTTAGGTGAGAAAATGCACAATTCAAGGTTAGGTATGTGTCATATAAAAGGTTCAATACTTGTCAAGATTTTCTCATTGCCTTAGAATATGATGATGTGGTTTCTTTGTAGCCTGTTGATGATTATGCTTACTGTCATACACGAAAGAAGACAACAATTTGAGAAAAAGATCAAATTATGATACAAATTTGAGACATACAAAATTATGCAGGGGATGGACAGAGTGGATAGAGAGATGCTCTTTACACTCTCACATAACACCAGAACCAGGGGACATCCACTAAAATTGAGTGTTGGGCGGGTTAGGACAGACAAAAGAAAATATTTCTTTATTCAGCGTGTGGTTGGTCTGTGGAACTCCTTGCCACAGGATGTGGTGATGGCGTCTAGCCTGGATGCCTTTAAAAGGGGATTGGACAAGTTTCTGGAGGAAAAATCCATTAGGGGTTACAAGCCATGATGTGCATGTGCAACCTCCTGATTTTAGAAATGGGCTATGTCAGAATGCCAAATGCAAGGGAGGGCACCAGAATGAGGTCTCTTGTTATCTGGTGTGCTCCCTGGGGCATTTGGTGGACCGCTGTGAGATACAGGAAGCTGGACTAGATGGGCTTATGGCCTGATCCAGTGGGGCTGTTCTTATGTTCTTACCATCATTGTCAGATATTTATGAAGATCTTGAAACTAAAAAAAAAATTCAGTAAAATTTTTCACATAATTTTTGAAGCTTAAGACGAACTTCATAAAGAGCTCACATAAATGTTGTCATGGAAATATTATATGGGGGCAGCAATAACCCCCATATATTTTTAACAGGACCCTAGATTTCTGTTGAATCCTTTTCACAGAAATAGGTGCAGGAATACAGGTACAGAAACCTGTGTTGCTCACCTAATTCAATCACAACAAAAACATATACAGATCCAGCCTTGTTATACACGGATTTGACTCAACAAGAATGGCCCCTGCAAATGAGAAGGAATGTGCTGATCAATGGAGAAGGAATGTGCTGATCAATGGAGAAGAATGCATTCCTTTAAAAATCACAGTTTAAAAAACTGCTTTTTACTATTGCAGAGAGATGGTCATGCAAGTGATTACAGGTATAATCTAAGTATCCACAGATTTTTCTATCTCAAAGCTGATGAGAAGGGTCCTTTAAATTAAGAATGGCCCCTGCAAATGAGAAGGAATGTGCTGATCAATGGAGAAGGAATGTGCTGATCAATGGAGAGGAATGCATTCCTTTAAAAATCACAGTTTAAAAAACTGCTTTTTACTATTGCAGAGAGATGGTCATGCAAGTGATTACAGGTATAATCTAAGTATCCACAGATTTTTCTATCTCAAAGCTGATGAGAAGGGTCCTTTAAATTAAAGGAAAACTGTCTGGCATTTAATAATGCATTTAATAATGCCAGAGAGGGCAGCCAGCTGACAATCCAGCAATCATTCTCTCTGCAGGCTTCACTTCTCCCTTCCCCCTGAGCATGTGAAAGAAGGCCAAATGGCAGGGATTATCACCTTCTCTATTCTTTCCCCCTCACTGTGGCTCCTGGTGAAGGAAGGGATTGCTGCCTCCAAGTGAAATCTAAATTTCTGGAGAGAGACTGATTGACTCTGTGTCAATTGACGCAGCTCATGGATCGTTTTAGCAAGGCCTGCCAAGATTTTGGACTGACAATCAGCCTGAAGAAAACACAGGTCATGGTTCAGGATGTGGACTCACCTCCCTGCATTACAATCTCTGAGCATGAACTGGAGGTTGTCCATGACTTTGTGTACCTTGGCTCAACGATCTCCGACACTCATTCTCTCGATACCGAGCTAAACAAGCGCATCGGTAAAGCAGCTACCACGTTTTCCAGACTCACAAAGAGAGTCTGGTCCAACAAGAAGCTGACGGAACATACCAAGATCCAGGTCTACAGAGCTTGCGTCCTGAGTACACTTCTGTACTGCAGCGAGTCATGGACTCTTCGCTCACAACAGGAGAGGAAACTGAGCGCTTTCCACATGCGCTGCCTCTGACGCATCCTCGGCATCACCTGGCAGGACAAAGTTCCAAACAACACAGTCCTGGAACGTGCTGGAATCCCTAGCATGTATTCACTGCTGAAACAGAGACGCCTGCGTTGGCTTGGTCATGTCGTGAGAATGGATGATGGCCGGATCCCAAAGGATCTCCTCTATGGAGAACTCGTGCAAGGAAAGCGCCCTACAGGTAGACCACAGCTGCGATACAAGGACATCTGCAAGAGGGATCTGAAGGCCTTAGGGATGGACCTCAACAAGTGGGAAACCCTGGCCTCTGAGCGGCCCGCTTGGAGGCAGGCTGTGCAGCATGGCCTTTCCCAGTTTGAAGAGACACTTGGCCAACAGTCTGAGGCTAAGAGGCAAAGAAGGAAGGCCCATAGCCAGGGAGACAGACCAGGGACAGACTGCACTTGCTCCCGGTGTGGAAGGGATTGTCACTCCCGGATTGGCCTTTTCAGCCACACTAGACGCTGTGCCAGAACCACCTTTCAGAGCGCGATACCATAGTCTTTCGAGACTGAAGGTTGCCAATACAATACTGTGGCTCCTGGTGAAGGAAGGGATTGCTGCCTCCAAGTGAAATCTAAATTTCTGGAGAGAGACTGATTGACTCTGTGTGCATTACAAAGGTCATCAGGACCCTTTTAAAATCACCAGAGCAAAGAAACTTTGTTTTTTAAATTGATTTGCTATAGTTCATTTTTTTTTTTTTGGCCATCCACTTGAGTTCTTGGAAGGGAACCCAAGAACCCAAGAATAATGAGTATCAACCTGTAGTAGGCCTCCATGTATCTTATGCAACTGATTTCCACACAGCAGTCATCACAAAATGAATGTACTAGCTAGAAAAATGCTACATTTTTTAAATATGATATCCATGAAACATGAGTATATGCTACACAGACCTATAAGATCCCCATAAAGAATCAGATGTGATCTAATCGGATTAATGACTCCATGCTGCAATTTATATGGGTAAGAAAGAAAATGATGCACTGTACCACTTTATATTTAAAAGGTCTTTCAGCATAGTTATTTTTCAGTAATAGTTTCTCCTTTCTTATTTGTTGACAATGTTTCCCATTTTCCCTGTAGATTTTGACGGAAGGGGAGGAACTTTTGTTTTTTTGGACCTGTCATTCCATACTTTGAATAAAAAGCAAATTTAAACTGGGGGCACGAGAACATCACACGAACATCCTTGCCCTGTTTCTCACAATAGAGTTTTAAATTCCAAAAAGTAAAGCCTGTAATTTTTAAAGGGTAGTAGCTACATGCTTACTTATACATCATGCAATCGTTGACATTTTGAAAAATGCATGCTTTAAGAGAGGTGTGAGCCCAGTCCATTGAAGGAATCCAAACTTTTTTTATGGCCAATCCTGTTCTTCAGGAACAGGCTGGAGGGGGTGGATCTCAGCTGCAAAAGTGCATGCCAGATCCTAACCCTGATTATCCAATCCACCCTATTCCCTTCTTCTCCTCAGACTTACTCCAGCAAAATAGCAGTCCTGGGTCCAAGGAGACCCATAGGTGATCATGTGGCTTGCTGCAGGATAAATACAAATGTGTTTTACTTTCTTCTCACTTGCTATTTTATTGTCCCCTCAACACAGTATGCAGCACACACTCCAACAGCATAACTGCATACTAAAGAGTAGTGGAGGGGTAGGATTGGGCTGTAATTACTATAACTGCAAACAGTTTTAAAAAGTTGTATCCTTTATTTCAAAGGCTCACTGAAGAATGGCAACACCAGAAATGAGCTTCTGAACAAAGATCAACTGTTACACATATTCCACAAGAGTCTGTCTCTACAGGTAAAACCAGATATGACAACTGCAGAAGAACAATGGATTCAAAGGTAATGAAGAAAGCAATAAGCCAATCCCATTTCCTTCGTAAAAGAAAGGGGGGGGGAAACAAAGGGGTTTAAACAGGTATAATATTGGACAATTATGTCCACCCATTTCTTATCTATTAACCTCCAAGAACGTCTTCAGTTTAGGTTTTCATCTTCTTCACGCTTCTGGAAATATTTTCTTATACCAGAAAAATGTTTCTTCCAGCATTCAGATATGAAGAACAGCCTCATCACCCCCCTTTATAAATAATGACATCATCAGGCATGGCATATTTCAAGCTTTTCATTTCAACAGAAAATTTTACGTGATTCCTTAATAAGATCCAGAAATGCATAAAAATGTGGTTCCTCTCTTTGAATTTAACTAATGATAACAATATGGCAAAACCCACAAGGTTTCCACATGTGAATCTTCCCCCACCGCATGTGCAAAAGGTTGCTGTAGAATAATTCCACATACCCAATAGTCCTAGTTTCATTCATGGTGAGCGCTCCAAACTAGGCATCTTTCAGTGTAACAGCATGCTGCTGGTTCCCCCCCCCACTCCTGTCTCTGTTGTTATGAGTCACCCCCCCTTCCAGTTATCTGTTCTGAAGGGAAAGAGCAGGAAACAGGGAAAACTGCTAAAGTGGGGAATGTTATGATCAAAGTGAGCATATTCAATCTGGATACTTGTTTGAAAGCTAATGAACGTTTATTATTATGTTTTGCATAGCAGTTGCAAATTCTGCTCAACTGACCAGTTGGTAAATCATTAATAGAGTATGTTTTTTCCTACTCTGAATGTCAACAGACTTACACTTTTTCGGATCCACAAGGAACACTAATCCCGAAATAAAGAGATGCTTGATTTAAAAAATATCCCACAGGTACAGGTGGCCCCATGTATCTGCACATCCTGTATCTGCGGTTTCACTTACATGCAGATCGGGTTCGCGGACCGCCGCACTTCTTGCGCACTGCCTGTATTAGCAAATGGAGCTCTGCTCCCCTCACCTCCAGAGGGTCTGCTGAGCCCAGCAGAGGCCGTGCACCACTGAGGCCTTCCCTGGGCCTCCTAATGCCTTATAAGGCATTAAAAAGGCATTTTCAGTAAAACCAGATTTGATTCTTTTTTTTGCTGTACGAGTCATTCTGAGCCCGACAGAGGCTGTAGAATGACATGCGCAGCTGCTGCAGGGCTCAGAACACCCTCTGGAAGTGAGGGGAGCTAAGCTACCCTATGGAGCAGTGGTTCTCACACATTTAGCACCAGGACCCACTTTTTAGAATGAGAATTGTCAGGACCCACCAGAAGTGATGCCATGACCAGAAGTGACATCATCAAGCAGGAACATTAACAATCCTAGGCTGCAATCCTACCCACACTTACCCAGGAGTAAGTCCCATTGACTATCATTGTTAAAAGATTATGCATAGTAGCTTGTTAAAAGTACAGGTCTGTAAGAGTTCCCAAAATGCAGTCACATACCATGGTAGCATCAAGTCTAATACATTAAAAATAAAATATTGAAATGAATGGGGACCCACCTGAAATTGACTCACGACCCACCTAGTGGATCCTGACCCACAGTTTGAAAAGCACTACTATGGAGGATGGGGGCGCATTCCCTGGCATCCACAATTTCAGTTAACTGTGGGGGGTATCTTGCATACACTGGGGCACACCCGTATTTCCTTTTTCTTTCCAAATGCCAAGATGCATCAGTGTCTAGCAAAAAGTGTGGTAACCTCAACGAATGCACTGTTCAACCTTGCAGTTACCTGAATTCAAGCTGTGAATTTGATACCAAGACATTAGGCAAGCTTGGCATTTGGCTACATTCAGTGAGGATCTATGCCACATGCTATGCCCTTCTGCCTGCCTCACCCCTTTCTCCACTACTATGCTTTTTTAAATCTTTGTACATACTGTACAAGAGTACAGTACAAAAATTCTTCCTTAAGTGTAGTCCTCTGTATAAACTATTGACAAAACAGCAATAAGAATGCAGAGCTAGTTATATTTGAGCAAATTTACAGAGAAGTGTAATTATACCAATCCCCACAGTGTTTGCAAAGCTTCAGTCAGATACTCTGCAAGTGGAGGAGGAGGGATTTGCCTCTACCTTAAGCTGTCATTGTTTGGAAATAGTGAGGTGCACACAGTGGCGTCACTAGGATTCGTGTCACCTGGTGCAGGAGGCCTGTGCGTCACCCCATGTAGTGGGCGGGGCAACACCCCAGGTGGTTGGGGCATCGCTCTGCCCCAACTGGTTTTTTGGCTGTACCTTTTGTTAAAACACAGATATTTCAATGTGGTTTGTTTCATTGCATTCTGCATGAAATTACACATTGATTGATATATAACATGATGGTCTTATTCCTCCAAACTCTGATTTTAGTGATTTTGAAAACTTGTAGAGTCTCTCTCTCTCTCACTCACACACACACACACACCCCCCCAGTGTCAACTTACTAACACCTTATTGCAGCAGTTCTCAAACTTTTAGCATTGGGACCCACTTTTTAGAATGAAAATCTGTGCAGGACCCATTGGAAGTGATGTCATGGCCAGAAGTGACATCATCAAGCAAATTAAAATAAATAATTATGAATAATTAAATTAAAATGAAATAATTAAATAAGGGGGAGCCAGTCCTGTTCCACCAAGTGAATATACTCTGAAGGAAGTCCTATTGTGGTCAATGGGGCTTTCTCTCAGGAAAGTGTGGGTAGGATTGCAGCCTGTGAGCCCAAGCCTATGCATGTCTACTCTGAAGTAAGTCCCATAGTGGTCAATGGGGCTTACTTTGTAGTCTACCTGTAATAACCCCCCCCCAAAAGAATCAGTGAGATTTCCAGCCCTCCCCAGTGCCCAGATTAAAGTTCTATTTCAGGCATATCCAGATAAAGACCCACCTGGCTTCACAAGTGCAAAATAGAAAACTTTCCCCTTACCATTAAAGCCTCTTTTTTGTTCTTTTTAGTGGGGGGGGGGGGAGAGAGAGTGCCTTCTGGAGCAGCTCCATTGGATCAGGACCCTTCTGGTGTCCTCACATTCCCCTTTGCCTGGCCTGACCACTAGCCAAGGGACGTCTGCCTACTCATGAGTAAACACAACTTGTGAGGCTGCTTTGCTTTCCATAGGGCTCCATAGACTGGAGCAGGGAGCAGCAAACAGCTGGGAGGGAGGAACCTCCTTCTCTGGTGTTTTTGGGGGCTGCGCTCATTGGATGAGGACCATTCTGACATCCTTGGAGCCTCTCAGCCTGCCTCGACTAAGGCAAGTAGGCCTTCTCATGAGTAAATGCGGCCATGTGGCTTCGTTTCCAGCTCAGACTTGCAGCTAGGAGGGGGAAGATTCTCAGGTGTTTTTTGGGGGGCTGCATTCATTGGATTGGGAGCATTCTGGTGTCGTTGAATTCCTCTCAGCCTGCCCTTCCCAGCTGACTATGGCAAGTATGCTTACTCTTGAGTAAACACGCGATACGGCTCACTTTCACTTTCCATAGGGCTCCATGCATTTTTTTCTTTCCTTTTTTTGGCCATAACTTTTGAACAAAAGGAGCTATTGCAATTTTGTTTTGTGCACTGCACTCCGCTGGCCATTCCACATCCAGCGTTGTATGGCATGATGCATTAGCTCCTAACCCTGCAATGTTAGTGCGTCCTCCCCCCAGGGCGCGTCACCCCCTAGCGCGTCACCTGGTGCAGCTTGCACCCTCCTAGCAACGCCAGTGGATGCACACCTGTATCGAACTTCAGTGGCCAAGTGGTTGACTCCAGCTCACAGAATGTTCACTAGTTCCCATTTTAAAACTGGAAATAATTTTCAGGAAAGATGTGTTGCCAGTGACCTCACTTTTTCAATGTGCACAGTCTCTCCTAACTCCATCTTGGTTCCTTAGTTCACATTCCTGAGAGTCAGTCAGGACTTTGCCTGGAGGGGGTGAGGCACAGCTCCCTCAATCAAGTTCATGTTAAGTTAGGGCCGCTGATCCAAATGGAAGACTGTAGCACTGATTGTCACCTTTCTCTGCAACAGTGTTTCTCAAACTGTGGGTCAGGACCCACTAGGTGGATCATGGGCCACTTGCAGGTGGGTTGCATAGCACCTAGCTCAGCTGCCATTGAAAACAGAGAGACAAAAATACAAGCTACAGAGCTGCTGGGCAGTGCTCCCGGTGGGTTCTGGGGGGCATGGTGCTTTTCCTTGATTTGGTGGGAAGATGGATACTAGAAACGGGGGAGGGCTGTCAGGTTGGAGAAGCTTCCGAGTCTGCCTTCTGCTTTGACTTCTGAGCTGGCATGTTTGAATTCCAAGCTATGCAAAATATCAGCATAAGTGCGTAGTGTAATGGGACCTCTGATTGATCACAGCTTAGGTTTGAAGCCTTTGTTGATGTCACTTCTGGCCATGACATCACTTCCAGGTTAATGACATCACTTCTGGTGAGACACGACAGACGGTCATTCTAAAAAGTGGGTCCCAATGCTAAAAGACCATTGCTCTACAGGACTTGAAAATTTGAGATCCCCACCTTGGCATAATCTCATTTCCAAGATCAAGTCTTCCTGGATAATAAATTACACTTAACTGCCAGGCAGCCAGGTCACCTGCACAGTCTTTTCAGACTCCTTCTCCAGGTTGTCTCTTCCACCAACCACCTAAGCATGGGTGCTGTCCCTCACCATACATTTTGTCCTTTCAGGGACCTCTCTGGGGGTGCAACGAAGGCTACAATCCTATGCATACTTTTCCATTTAACAGAATGGAACTTACTTCTGAACAGACATGCGTAGGACTGGGCTGTTTGCTGTCTGGAATGTCACATCTTAACTCAGTTGGAGCATTTTCTTCTCCATTGGAGATATCCTCACTGTTTATTTTGGTGGTCTCTCTTTCCAGAAAAGACTTCCACTCTGTACATTTCTGTGAGGGTTTTTTTTTTCTTTTTGGAAAGCCTCCAACTATGATAGTTGCCCTCATCCCTGGAGGAAATATATGTTAGCAATGGTGGCAACAGGTGGAATATAAATAAATTAATGAATAAACAGTCAACAAAACCTTTATTAGGCATAAAATTAATGAATAAAATAGGTTTTTAAAATGTAAAAAGTGCAGATTTCCAGTCGAATTAAGTTAGTGACAGTCAGTACAGAAACAGTGGGATGGTCATTATTCTGGATTAAAAATTAATTCTTATAAACAGCTCTTGTAACTTCCTTAGCATGTAATGGATACCTTGCCCTTACAAATCATTAATTCCTAACCTAGTGAGGAACAAACCATCCAAAGTGCATATATACTTGACAAATCTTGAAAATTCTAGCTGCATGTCACGCCTCTCCTTGCCTTGTATTAAAGAAAGAAATGTAACACACATTGCAAAAATCTGCACCATTTTTTTACTGTATTTGTCCGCAAAATATGCATGAAATGAAGAGCGTAGCAGTTACATTATTATTAATGTATTAATATTATTAATGTATTAGTATTATTATAATACTATTAATAATAGTATTAATCCACTATTATTAATAGCAATATTACTTCATTTATAACATTCTTTCCAAATGGTATGTTAGGCAGTATAAACAACAACATAACATAAAGCAGCAATACAAAAGTTCATAAAATATTAAAATCTAAACATAACTCTAGAAACCAAACAACAGCTAGATTAAGATAGGAGGTAGAGTAAAAAAAAATGCATGGCACGTTCATCAGGTGGAAGAAAATGTATTTTACAACAGTAATGGCTTTTTACCTATTTATAGATGGAGGACTAAAGTTGAGTAACTTGCCTAAGGCCACACAACAAATCTATGCCAATATTTAGACTGGCATTAAACTACATTACATCACATTCTGCAATATCTAATTAAGTCTAATCCAGGGGTGTCCAAACATTTTGGCAGGAGGGCCATATCATCTCTCCAACACTGTGTCAGGGGCTGGGAAAGAAAGAATTAATTTACCATTTAAAATTTGAATAAATTTACATAAATGAATATATTAGAGGTGGAACTTATATGACTGAATGTAGGTCTTGGAATAGCTCAAGGCCTCTAAAAGGCCTTGCATAAAGCAAGGTCAGCCTTTGCTTCACTACCACTTGCTGCATGAAACAGCAAGTCGTGGAGGGAGCCCTCATCCCACAGCTCAGATGAGAAGTCGAACAGTTGTCCTGAGAGCAGTTGCGTCAGGCCAGCATGGGCTCCAGCAAGTCTCAGGAGGGCCAGAGGCTCATTGGAAACTGGGGGCTCCCAGAGGGCCTGATTGGGAGCCTCCAAGGGCTGCAAGTGGCCCCCAGGCCGGGGTTTGGGCACGCCTGGTCTAATCTATGGCATAATCCTACTCAGAAGTAAGTTCTATTGTGTGCAGTTGTACTCCCAGGAAAGCGCATATAGGATTGCAGCCCTTGTCTCCATCTCCTCCTCCCCCTTGAACTACAGGTCACCATGAAAATCCATAACATGGATTTAACATGTTATGTTAAACATTAAAAAGGTGGCATAACATTAAAAAGGCGCATAACATTAAAAAGGTGGCAGAGCAGCTTTTAAACTGATCCCTGGGGGAAGGCCGACAGGAGCCGAGGGGCATCCGGTTCGGGACTCCTCATCCCTATGGGATGAGGATGGGGAGGTTAGAGAACAACAAGACAAAGGCAGGGTAGGAGAAGAAATTGGGAAAGGTAGGGTGATGGGATGTGATAGACGGTTTGGCACAATGAGAGGATGCGGGGACAAAGGAGCGAATAAGCAGCCCATCCTGGGGCATTCCGTGTATAAATGCTTTTATGTGAATGCCCGAAGTCTACGAGCAAAGGTGGGAGAACTGGAATGTCTGGTGACAAGGGAAAATATTGACATAGTGGGCATAACGGAAACCTGGTGGAATGCGGAGAATCAGTGGGATACTGCAATCCCGGGCTATAAACTCTACAGGAGGGACAGGCAGGGACGTGTTGGAGGTGGGGTGGCCCTTTATGTTAAGGAAGGGATAGAATCCAGCAAAGTAGAGATTGAGGGTGGGTCCGACTCCACCGTAGAATCTCTGTGGGTTAAATTACCAGGCTTGTGCAGCAATGTAATACTGGGGGCGTGCTATCGTCCTCCAGACCAGAAATCTGATGGGGACCTTGAAATGAGGAAACAGATCAGGGAGGTGACAAGGAAGGACAGGGTTGTAATCATGGGGGACTGCAATTATCCTCATATTGACTGGGTCAATTTGTGTTCTGGTCACGATAAGGAAACCGGATTTCTTGACGTGCTGAATGACTGTGGCTTAGATCAGCTAGTCACGGAGCCCACCAGAGGACAGGTGACTCTGGATTTAATTTTGTGCGGTACGCAGGACCTGGTTAGAGATGTAAACGTTACTGAGCCATTGGGGAACAGTGATCATGCTGCGATCCGTTTTGACGTGCACGTTGGGGGAAGAATACCAGGCAAATCTCTAACAAAAACCCTTGACTTCCGACGGGCGGACTTCCCTCAAATGAGGAGGCTGGTTAGAAGGAGGTTGAAAGGGAGGGTAAAAAGAGTCCAATCTCTCCAGAGTGCATGGAGGCTGCTTAAAACAACAGTAATAGAGGCCCAGCAGAGGTGTATACCTCAAAGAAAGAAGGGTTCTGCTAAATCCAGGAGAGTGCCCGCATGGCTAACCAGCCAAGTTAGAGAGGCTGTGAAGGGCAAGGAAGCTTCCTTCCGTAAATGGAAGTCTTGCCCTAATGAAGAGAATAAAAAGGAACATAAACTGTGGCAAAAGAAATGTAAGAAGGTGATAGGGGAGGCCAAGCGAGACTATGAGGAACGCATGGCCAGCAACATTAAGGGGAATAATAAAAGCTTCTTCAAATATGTTAGAAGCAGGAAACCCGCCAGAGAAGCGGTTGGCCCTCTGGATGGTGAGGGAGGGAAAGGGGAGATAAAAGGAGACTTAGAGATGGCAGAGAAATTAAATGAGTTCTTTGCATCTGTCTTCACGGCAGAAGACCTCGGGCAGATACCGCTGCCCGAACGGCCCCTCCTAACCGAGGAGTTAAGTCAGATAGAGGTTAAAAGAGAAGATGTTTCAGACCTCATTGATAAATTAAAGATCAATAAGTCACCGGGCCCTGATGGCATCCACCCAAGGGTTATTAAGGAATTGAAGAATGAAGTTGCAGATCTCTTGGCTAAGGTATGCAACTTGTCCCTCAAAACGGCCACGGTGCCAGAAGATTGGAGGATAGCAAATGTCACGCCTATTTTTAAAAAGGGAAAGAGGGGGGACCCGGGAAACTATAGGCCGGTCAGCCTAACATCCATACCGGGTAAGATGGTGGAATGCCTCATCAAAGATAGGATCTCAAAACACATAGACGAACAGGCCTTGCTGAGGGAGAGTCAGCATGGCTTCTGTAAGGGTAAGTCTTGCCTCACGAACCTTATAGAATTCTTTGAAAAGGTCAACAGGCATGTGGATGCGGGAGAACCCGTGGACATTATATATCTGGACTTTCAGAAGGCGTTTGACACGGTCCCTCACCAAAGGCTACTGAAAAAACTCCACAGTCAGGGAATTAGA
This sequence comes from Tiliqua scincoides, assembly GCF_035046505.1. Classification (NCBI taxonomy): domain Eukaryota; kingdom Metazoa; phylum Chordata; class Lepidosauria; order Squamata; family Scincidae; genus Tiliqua; species Tiliqua scincoides. The sequence continues at coordinate 194,198,370 of NC_089823.1, forward strand.
GGACAGGTCCTCTCGTGGATTGAGAACTGGTTGGAGGCCAGGAAGCAGAGAGTGGGTGTCAATGGGCAATTTTCACAATGGAGAGAGGTGAAAAGCGGTGTGCCCCAAGGATCTGTCCTGGGACCGGTGCTTTTCAACCTCTTCATAAATGACCTGGAGACAGGGTTGAGCAGTGAAGTGGCTAAGTTTGCAGACGACACCAAACTTTTCCGAGTGGTAAAGACCAGAAGTGATTGTGAGGAGCTCCAGAAGGATCTCTCCAGACTGGCAGAATGGGCAGCAAAATGGCAGATGCGCTTCAATGTCAGTAAGTGTAAAGTCATGCACATTGGGGCAAAAAATCAAAACTTCACATATAGGCTGATGGGTTCTGAGCTGTCTGTGACAGATCAGGAGAGAGATCTTGGGGTGGTGGTGGACAGGTCGATGAAAGTGTCGACCCAATGTGCGGCGGCAGTGAAGAAGGCCAATTCTATGCTTGGGATCATTAGGAAGGGTATTGAGAACAAAACGGTTAGTATTATAATGCCGTTGTACAAATCGATGGTAAGGCCACACCTGGAGTATTGTGTCCAGTTCTGGTCGCCGCATCTCAAAAAAGACATAGTGGAAATGGAAAAGGTGCAAAAGAGAGCGACTAAGATGATTACGGGGCTGGGGCACCTTCCTTATGAGGAAAGGCTATGGCGTTTGGGCCTCTTCAGCCTAGAAAAGAGACGCTTGAGGGGGGACATGATTGAGACATACAAAATTATGCAGGGGATGGACAGAGTGGATAGGGAGATGCTCTTTACACTCTCACATAATACCAGAACCAGGGGACATCCACTAAAATTGAGTGTTGGGCGGGTTAGGACAGACAAAAGAAAATATTTCTTTACTCAGCGAGTGGTCGGTCTGTGGAACTCCTTGCCACAGGATGTGGTGCTGGCGTCTAGCCTAGACGCCTTTAAAAGGGGATTGGACGAGTTTCTGGAGGAAAAATCCATTATGGGGTACAAGCCATGATGTGTATGCGCAACCTCCTGATTTTAGGAATGGGTTAAGTCAGAATGCCAGATGTAGGGGAGAGCACCAGGATGAGGTCTCTTGTTATCTGGTGTGCTCCCTGGGGCATTTGGTGGGCCGCTGTGAGATACAGGAAGCTGGACTAGATGGGCCTATGGCCTGATCCAGTGGGGCTGTTCTTATGTTCTTATGTTCTTATGTTAGACACATTTGTAAATGGTCTTGCTCAGAGCAAACAACTTGCTTAAGGCCCCTTTAAGATAATGACTCCATGGCAGTGGAACTAAGGTTTCTCAAAGGCAAATCTAATTGCACAGGACCATATGGTTCCAGTACTGCTCCCATCTCCTCTTTCCGGCAAAAGTGCAAAGATAATGTTAATACTTTCATAAAGAAATGCTTCCAATATTTATCATGTCTGCCTTCAAAATAACTACGAATCCTAGCGTTACAGAATTTTTGTTAACAGATAGAATGAGAAGGTGAAATGACACCCAAAACCTGATAATGAATCTGTGGCAGTAGATGCTAAAATAAATAAAACACACAAAATGAGTATACCTGTGGTTCACTGATAATTCCTATTTACAGGTGGAGAACTGAGTCAGTGGGAACAGTGGGAACTTCTGCAGTCCACAGTGTAACCTTAAAAACATAAGGACAAGAAAGATATTACGAGTTTTCTAAAATCCCTGTCTGATACCACGACTAAGAATTTTTATTTGTGTCTAATTTTTCCTAAAAAAATATGGCTAAATATCATTAAAGGATTATTAGTAACTGCAAAGGAGATGAGTGCATCTTCTCTTATGCCAACCAGTTCTTCCCTGCAAATATCCTGCCCAAGGATGTTCAGCTGGGAGAAATAATTATAAGTAGTTGAGGGAGGGTGGCAGCATTTGCAAGAAAGAATCAAGAGAGGAAGGTTAAGCATTCACTCCTATCCATTGATTCCCCCCCCCCCATGTATTAGCATTAAGCAGGAAACATGTGACTGGGACCCTCCCTTATGTGCCATTTCATCCTTAGCAGAACTCTTTTGGACTTCTTCCAAATCTCTTTGTTTTAGAAGCCTCCAAAATGTTTTTGGGAATTTTCCCAGCAAAAATATTTTAGTATAATTTGGTATTTATATTTCATCAGTTTTTTTTTTTTTCTGAATAAGATTTTTGGGGGGATGAGATGAGAATGCCCAGTGATACATAAAATAAAAAACTGCTGCAGCAATGGCCTTGGGGGTTTCTTTCTTATTTTTGCCTCTCAGTTTCTCTATTATATCTGACAAAGACAAATGTGATTTTACATTGGTTGTTAGGCAGCTACAGCAAATAACATTTCACAAATTTAAACAGAAATTGAAATGCAAATAAGCTGTCAGTTTTGCTTTTGTGTTGAAAGAGAAATACCATATACCTCAAATTCACTGACACTTATGACTGAAATACTGTAACAAAATTATGAAGCATAAGGCCTTGAGACACAATTTTTTGTGTGTGGAATAAATGCACTTTTAAAACTGATTTTAAAAAAAATTAGGAAACTGTTCTCTGATTAGGAAACTGATCTTCTCTGTTGCTGCAGGGGGTTATGCAGAAAGGGTTTAATGATATAAGATGTCTTGGACAAGACAGGGGTGGCCAGTCTTTCAATATTAGGGCTCCTGGACCTTTAACAATTGTGTAGAAAAGGGAATTTCAGCAGGTGCTGCTTGTCATCTCACATGGCAAGATGCACCTGCTGAAATTCCCCTCCTTTACACAATTGTTAAAGGTCCAGGAGCCCTAATATTGAAAGATTGGCCACTCCTGATGCAAAAGAACAGGGTCCATGTGGAGACATAGAAAATCATTATCTCAGAGCACTCTGTCAGCACAGCAGCAACTCTGCTGGCCAAGGGTGTTGCAAACATGCCATTAAGCACATTTGTGTGTCCCCTGGCAGGGGGACCTGCACTGGTCCACTGATGCTGTACCCTGTCAATCAGCAGCCAGTGGAAGTAAGGCTTTGGAGAGATGAGGGGGGGAGAGGATCAGAGGTGTGGAGGGGACATTTCTGAGTGGAAAGGGCAGAATGGGGGGGGCAGATCGGCCCCAGGGGGTATCCTAAACTTTTCTGGGTCAGCTGGGTTACACTGGGCTTCTGCTAGCTTTATATTGGACAGAGATCTGAGTAGCTCCATAGGGGTAACTGGGGGCCCAATCCTATCCAATTTTCCAGTGCTGGTGCAACTCTGCTAATGGGGCATGCACTGCATCATGTAGTGGGGCAGCAGTCACAGACGCCTCCTTAAGGTATGGGAACATTTGTTCCCTTTCCATGGGGCTGCACTGTGGTTGTACCAGGGCTGGAAAATTGGATAGGATTGGGCCCTGGGACATTACTTGAAGTAAGGGAGAAAATATCCCCTTATCCAGTTGAGACCTCCAGCTGCCTCCTAACCTTTGCTAGATACAGTGCAGGCCATGTGGCCTGGCTGCATCACTACAGGTTAGGACTAGGCTGCCCATTACTTTTTTGAAATAACAGCTACCTTACCTGCAGTATTTAGATATAATAGTTTACTAGAAAAACAAGTCTGCAAATCTGCAAAGAAAGGGAACCAATTTAATAGTACATTGTTATGAAGTGACCAAATGTATTGAAGTGTGGTAAATATAAAAAGCTAAATATATCTTTGCTAGTGAATTGAATTTTCCATTTAAATTTACTCAATGTAGTGATTAATGATAACTCATCACTTGGCTTTAAAAATGAGTCACTGGATGATGACACTGGAAGAATGAATTTAAGAATTCATTATTTTTCCAGCTGTAGCAAAGGAGTAATAAGATATTTGAAAAGTACAGTAACTCACTCAGACAGTAACTGGATGAATATTTGAAAAATTATTGGGATTGATAACAGAAGGCCCAATCCTATCCAATTTTCCAATGCTAGTGCAGCTGTGCCAATGGGGCATGCACCTCATCCTGTGGTGGGGAGGCTGTCCCAGAGACTTCCTTAAAGTATGGAACATTTGTTCCCTTACCTCAGGGCTGCATTGCAGCTACACCAGTGCTGGAAAATTGGATAGGATTGGGCCCTCAGAGGCCTCCTCAAGGTAAGGGAACATTTGTTCCTTTCCCTTGGGGCAGAATTGCAGCTGCACCAGTGCTGGAAAGTTGGAAAGGATTCGGCCCTGCGTATACAAGCCTAAATAATAAACTTGGTACTGGAATGTGAGCACTACTCTATTTTGTTGTATTATTTTTCAAATAGATACCTAGCTAGGTGCAGTGTTGTTAAACTGTATTTTAATTACCTGGCTCACTTCTTCTGAGGCTGTTGGTCCAGAGTAGACTCTTTTAATCATTATATCTGCTTAATCAAAGACCCTCAATAGAATTTGTTCTAAACTGTTGTACCTCAAAAAGCAAGTAACATACAGTACAGGGGAGTTGCCTCTTAGATGGGGGTTAGGTTTCAAGGCAAGCATGTAAGGTGAAGATCATGTATAGTCAAAATTATACTTCAAAATCCTTTATTGCTTGCATTTAGGGGCCATGTGGTACAAAATGTACATAATGTCTCTTTAAAACCTAGAATCAGACTATGAGAGGCAAGCAGGAACTGAGATTGATTGAGGAAACAGCAGGTTCACATTTCCCATTGTCTGGGGCTGGATCTACTGGACACAGGACCAGGTACAGGCCAGGAGAGGTTGGAAAGGCTTCAGAAGGGCAGGGTGCAGGCCATCAGTCCATTGAGCAGAGCATGCCTGCACCCACTGGAGCAGACAAAGGGCAGCAAGACATGGCAAGTGGTTGCAGGAACCTTCCCACTTCTAGGAGGCTTAGGACCCAAAGGTTGGCCAGCCTGGGTGGATAGAACCTGGAAGGGGAGAGGGACCAGCCTAGGGAATATAGGGATACGGCCAGGCCAGGGATGAGAAAGGGCTGGCGGCTTTCTGGAAGGGAGGCTAGAGTAGGCACTGAGTACGCACAGAGGGGTGGTATAAAACTGGTATAAAAGGGCAGGAGGTCTGGTCTAGAGGGCAGAGCCTCCATTTGCCTGAAGATAACATCCACAAGGTCGCCAGTTCGAGGCCACCGGCACCATGTGACCTTGAAGCAGCTGACAAGCTGAAGCCGAGCTATTCCATCTGCTCTGAGCGTGGGAGGATGGAGGCCAGAATGTGAAACCAGATCAGAGAGAAACACCTGAATGTTGTGGTTCTTGAAAGATAGAACCTTCTTTCAATTGTAAAAATCCCTACGGGGATTTAAATAAGCTTGCCTATGTAAACTGCCTTGAATAAAGTCTTGAATAAAGACCAAGAAAGGCAGTATATAAATACCTGTACTATTATTATTATTATTATTATTAAAAAAAAAAACTTTCAGCCTGCCTCTGCTCTGAGGCCTGGAAGAGAAAGACAGCCTAGAAGAGACAAGTCAGGTATACATGGCCCTGCAGGCCTCAAATAGGCTGCTGCCCTTGTACAGGTGGGGGACCCCTGACACCTGTCTCATGCTCACTCTGGGACATATGCTCACTGAATGGAATGGTAGGCAGAATTGCCTGCACTATTTACATTTTTTCTCTTTGTCTTTTTGTTGAGTGCATATACTAGAATTCACATCAGTTAAATGTGTGTGATGTGACTCTGCTGTATTTTGTTCTGCCTTTTCCTGCTGCCTAGCCTTCATGACCACACAAATACCCCTTAAAACCTGAATTTGGTATCTGCAGTTCTGCATTGTCAGGCGCAGAATTCTTTATAGACTGATTCCCAATTGAACATTAGTAGCTCTCCAGTTTATTTGGCAGATAATCTTTCTGTTTCAATCCTACTTACCTTTGGCCTAGCAACTTCACTCCCAGTCTGGAACTGGTTATATGTCTGAAAGGCCAACTCTCACACCTCTCCATTCCATCATGTGTGTAGTTCATTTCCACTGGGGTACTGTTATGAAGACTTTGCATTTTGTGTTCTGATTGCTAGACTAGAAATGTCCCTTGTACTTTTCAAATCATCACATAGGAGCAAATTGTGTCCAGATTTCAGTTTTCTATATTGGGTGGAAGCACTTTAACATTTTCATTGGTGTAAATTACCCCAAGTGTCTTTATACTGGAATACTTTGAATTGGGGCACGATTCAAGATATACCATAGTCAAAATAAATTTAGGTGCTGTATCCCAGTCCCATTTGTAAAACTTTTTACTACTGCATAATGCAGCAGTTCCCAAAATATGTTTTTCCTTTTAATCTGCCTCTTCAAATATTAAGGCCACTGAGTTTGTTCTCCTGCTGAGAAAATGGTGATTTACTGTCACAATCTCCCTCTTGCTCTTCTTAGTGAGAGTCTATTCAGAACCTCTGCTCCTCGTGCTAGAAACTACAAGCACCCACAAGTTTGAACATACTGTACATACCTTTCTCTTCACACAAAACTTCCTTCCTAAAACAAGCACAAAATGACTCACATATTCCTACTTGGCCCCAAACACACATTGCGTATCATCAACTTCAACTTTCCAAGTTTCCTATAAGAAAGGATACTAAGCCTGCCCCTCACCTCATTTATAACAGGGCATGTTCTGAAGGGCTAGACTTAGAAAAAGTGGAATTTCATTTCCTCTCCATATTAATGATTTCTAAGAATGAAACAGGCAAAACTAATTCCTATACAATTTTAAAGAGTTGCATAACTTATGACCAGCCCAAACACATCAATTTGCTGCATCTTCATTGAAATTTTCTTAGGCTAACCAAGCAAGCACTTTTTATTTCCATCCACAAGAGGCAACTGACTGGAACATTAATCCAAATCAAACCTTCTGATGACACCCTGCCCTGCCCCTGAAATCCTCTATGAGCTGTCAGATCCTCTAGATAGCAAGTACTGTCTTCTCACAGAACACACCCAGTCTCATAAATGCACATATGGGAAAAAAAAACTCAGCAGCACCTGCATACAGCTAGGAGTCAAACTTGTGTGTGCAAGCTGTCCTGAGTTTATGCCAAATGAATCAGAACTTTTTAAAAATCCAGAATGGTCTAACACAGTACCATAATACTTGCCTGATACTAAAATTAGATGAAGAAAATAATCATTTGTTTTCCATTGAACTAGGGGATTCATATATGGGTAACGTAATACATTGCCTATATTTCATATATCCGAACATGTATTTTCACATGTACAGATGAGCACTGAAGTCTGCATGCAAAATGTGCCTGAAAGATCCTTGATTTATTTTTAATCCTCAAAACAGCAATGAATAACCCTGGATGAAGTTTTGTTTTAATCAGTTTGATTCATAAAATAGTTTCCAAAAGGTATGGCTGTTCAAAAGCTATACCTGAGTCAAAATAAATATTACCTGACTCCAGTTCAACATGGATTAGGGTTGCTTGTATAGCAACATCTATTTTTTTTTTTCCTTTAGGGACTGACTCCATCTCTAGAGGTGGAATCTTTGCAGATACTTCACCTTTGCAAAGATTCCACCCCTAGAGATGGAGTCAGTGTAAAAAGGATGAGAGAAGAGACCATTGCAGAGATGTTGTAGAATTCTCGGGATTGCTGTGTCTTTCTAGAGAGTTTAGATTTGGAAGCCACTTTATCAATCAACGGAAGTGAACTAAATCCCTTCAGTTCTCAGTGCTTATTCTGTAAACATAAGTGCACAGTGTGTACCAAAATAGAAAGTGGAATAAAATAACTCTCCTCCTACACTCCAGCTTGCGAGAGAAAGCAGCAAGTTGGACATCAGCTAAACATTATAATTGCCTTGCTGGATCAGATCTCATAGCGTATGTCTACAGTGCAATCCTATGCATGTTTACTCAGAAGTAACTCACATTTATTCAATAGGGCTTACTTCCAAATAAGAATGTATAGGACTGCAGCCCTATTCTAGCATTTCTCCAAGAGGAGTCATCTAGATAGTACTGAAAAATGCACAAGAAGAATAGGATTGATTGATAGCTGTTTGCGCCCAGATATACTATCTTTGAACACAGAGTCCCCATGTTTATCTGACAGGGCTAATTAATGGTAGACCTATTCTCCATAGTTCTGTAAGAGACCTCTCTTTAGAATGGAATAATTCTTGATGCAAAGCCATCTTGATCTATGGAGTTAACACTACATAATTCATCACACCATTTATTTCAGATTAGTTCAGCTGAAGTTACAATCACCACTACCTGATTTCAAACTCAGAATCACCAGACATAAAATTGTTGTTTGTAGAAAATGTAACCCTGAGTGTCAATGCACATGGAACTTGCAACCACATGACCACCCCAAGTCAAACCTAGGCTGGAGTCCTACCCACACTTACCCAGGAATAAGTTCCATTTACTATCATTGTTAAAAGAATATATACAGTAGCTTGTTAAAAGTACAGGTCTGTAACATTTCTCCAAATGCAGTCACATACCATGGAAGCATCAAGTCTAATACATTAAAATAAAATATTGAAATGAATGGTGACCCACCTAGTGGGTCCCACAGTTTGAGAAACACTGGGCTAGTGTGTTTTTAACAATGATAGTCAATGGGGCTTACTTCTGGGTAAGTTTGGCTAGAATTGCAGCCTCAGATTGTCAAAAATTTTCCTGCTTGATGTTGTCACTTCCAGCAGTGACATCACTTCCAGTGGGTCCCAAAAGATTGTCATTCTAAAAAGTGGCTAAAAAGTTTGAGAACCACTGCTGTATACACTTTCCTGGGAGTAAGCCCCATTGACCACAGTGGGGCTTACTTCCAAGTAGATATGCACAGGATTGTGCTATAAATGTGGTCAGGTGACTTCTTAAGAAATACTCACTTGTATTTCTATTTTGTCTTTTATATATTGTGTGTTGCCTCAGACACTTTATTTGCAAATGGAGAGGCAGGATAGAACTCTTTTAAATATAAATAAACACCACCAGCTGTGCTTTTCCAGACACCTTGGCAAGCCTTCCCCTCCCTCTGTGGCTGCATCTGAAGAGGTGTGCAGGTGTGTGTCTTTCCAGAGACCCCTTGGTGCGGAGGGTCTCTTCAGGCAAGGGTGCGTGGCACTGGGGGCAGGGGAGGCAGTGCCTCCCCACCAGAGTCCTTTGGAAAGCACCACTGTTGTGTGAGGTGCCCAAGCACCCACAACCCACGTGCAAGCAAGGAAGGAGGGAGCGCAGAGCTTGGGCACCTCACACAACAGTGGTGCTTTCCAAAGGACTCTGGTGGGGAGGCACTGCCTCACCTGCCTCCAAACCCACCGCACGTTCCTGCGCGGGGGAGGGGGTTCTTGTGTGCCAGGGGAGACTGTGTGTCCCAGGACGCCTGGGCGAGGAGCCTCCTTGCTGGGCTGCAGACTCTCCAGAAGACCTTTGGAAGGCGCCTGCCAGGGAAGGGTTCTGGGAAGCAGGTGGGTGCCTGAGAGCTGGGGGGGGGGGGCTGGCAGAGGCGGCGAGGGGGCGGCGGCGGCTCTCACCGACTTCTCCTTCCCTTTCCTCCCCCCTCCCGCGCAGGCTGCTCCCTTCCTACCCCGGTTACCGTGGCAACCGTCCGGACTCCCCCAGCCCCGCGACTGCGGCGGAATCGCTCCGTGGCAGCAGCAGCAGCCGCCTCTCGCTGCCGGACTCGCTGCTACTGTCGCCGCCGCCTCGCATGGAGCTGCTGGCCGCCGCGCTGAGCGCCGCCTGCGCCCTGGACCATGAAGGCTCCGCGGAGAGCGTGGCCGGAGCCCGCCCGGCTGGCAGGTGAGGAGGAGGAGGAGGGAGGAGGAAGGCAAAGAGCTCCTCGCGGCGGGGCGCCTCGCTCGCCCGCGCCAGCCCCGCAGTTCCGACCAACTCCGGCCGGTGCCGCTTCTCTCGCGCCCTGCCTGCTGGCGGCCCCCTGGAGGGAACCAGGGGCAGCGCCTGCCCCCGCCTCGCCCCGCAGGTCGTGGGGGTGGTTGCCTTCGAGCCGCTCACAGCTGCCCTCCCCCTTCCCAACCCCGGACCTCCCCCCACCCTCCGCTTGGAACGGGACCGACGAGGTGCACAGCCCAGTCCTCGGCATGTCCACTCCGAAGTAAGTCCCATTGTAGTCGATGGGGTTTGCTCCCAGGAAAGCGTGGGTGGCATGGCAGCCTAATCCTAGTTATGTCTGCTCACAAGTAAGTCTCATTATAGTCAATGGGGTTACTCCCAGGAAAGTGTGGATAGGATTGTAGCCCTAGTCAGACGCTGCCCTTCCTGCCACCCTCACCCCCTGCCTGTGTTTCTCAGTTTGTGCTTCTGAGCAGCTGCGGAGTAGTTTTGCTCTGAACCTTCTTCCACACTGGGGCTCAGGGGAGAAGGACTTTCAGGACTGATGATAAGGGCATGACTTTAGGAAGTGTTTCAGCCCTGGCACCTCTTGGTTTAACAATATACCAAAGGCTTATGATGGCCAAAGAAAGTCTGATTTCTCAGTCTTCTCCCCCCCCCCCCATGGTGCTATTTGCTTATGTGTGTCTGTCCCACAAGCTTGTCTTCCTACTCCAGTGGGATATACTGGTCTATAGGGAGCGCAATCTCCATACTGGTTTGGTTTGATTTTCCTTCCTTTAGACTGCAATCCTATGGACCCTTAACTGGGAATAACCCTTAATCCCAACTGCATGCAATGGAATTTACTTCTAAGAAAGCCTTCACTAGATAGCAGTGTACAGTAATTGAGTGTCATGGAACCACTACTATCCATCAGCATGTCGAAAGGGCTGAGAATGTTGCAGGAGAGGCACCCACATTCCTGATTATGTGTTTTGTTTTTTTAATTCCCCCAAAGTGAATCCCCTTCCATGGCTGGACAGATTTCTATTCCTGAAGAAAGCCCTGTGCTTCCAGACTGCCCAGCTGCTTTCCCTGAGGCACTGCAAATGATTCACCCAATGACAGCTGACTCCTGGAAGAACTTCATAGAGCAAATAGGTAAGAGGAGCACTTAGTTGCAATTCTGCACATTTCACCCACAAACATTTATATTAGAAATCTAATGCAGTGTTTGACTGAGAAAGACATATGTGGGAGGAGGTAATTGAGAGTGGAGAGGTTGCAGGGAGGACTTAACCCTTTCACCACTCACAGATTCACAGACCCAGATTACTTAAATCATTGTTTCTCAAACTGTGGGTCGAGACCCACTAGGTGGGTCATGAGCCAATTTCAGGTGGGTCCCCATTAATTTCAATATTTTATTTTTAATATATTAGACTGGATGCTACCATGGTATGTGACTGCACTTGGGGAAATGTGATGGATCTGTACTTTGAACAGGCTACTATGTTTATGCTTTTTACTCCTGGATAAGTGTGGGTAGGATTACAGCCTAGAATTGTTAAAAAAATTTCCCTGCTTGATGATGTCACTTCCTGTCATGACATCATTTTCCGTGGATCCCGACAGATTCTCATTCTAAAAAGTGGGTCCTGGTGCTAAAAGTGTGAGAACCACTGACTTGTATACATATACACACACAAGCACACAGCTACTGTGGGGCTTCAAATGCTTGTTTGCCCTTACTTACATGTACTTGAAGTCTGGTGAAGGGGACAGATTGAGATTGAGTGACTGACTTGAAGCATGGAAACAGTAATAGATAATGACCCTCCCCCTGTCACTCCACACCCCTCCCAAAACTGCTTTTGTCAAACATTACCATGTTAAGACTTGAATACATGTTCGCATGCAGTGTAGTTAACCTTTAAGTCCTCTTCACTTTCATGGGATTTCTGTATGAACATGCAGAGGATCAGTCTGTTAATATGATGCAACAGACATATAGAACAGAAGAATTGGCTGATTGAAATGGGTAGACTTATAGTTTATACTCTAGAGAGATATTTTATTTCTGTGGCTGAAGGCATAATAAGTTATGAAGAATAATATGCATCAGAAATTTGGAGTGGAATATATAAAAACAAAAAAACCTGAGATTTGTGAGCAGACTTCCTCCTCTGGAATGCTTTTAAGTTTCAGAACCATTTAAGCAGGATGGTACTAGAACATTATGCCTTGATTATACAGTACAAAGTATCTGGAGCAGCAGTTTCTTTACTGTACCTGTTTACTCTCTTTTGAATATACCTGTCAGCTGCAGCAGTTGCATAAGAAGTGAGAACTATTTTATTTTGCTAACCTTGTATTAGATCTCAATCAAAATCTTAAATATCACCCCTATTATAACCCATTGTCCTATGCTAGTGTTGAGAAGCCCTCTCTCACTAGATTGGAGCCTTTCGGTGTTTGGTTGGAGAACAGTGGTGTAGTTTCACAGGGGCAGCATGGTAAATACCGCAGGCACCACAGCGTGCCCTGTAAGTGGCAGGAGCACATTGCCCTTGCTGACCGAATTGGCTCTGACGGCAAGTAGGAGGGGCTGCTTACACAGCACATTGCGATGCCTGCAGTACTTACCATGTCACCCCTCTGCAGCTGTGTGGTGAGGTGGTGAGGCTCTCAAAATGGGGGCAAAAGTTGGTCCCTTCTGTTCCAGCAGTGGGTGGAAAAACTTTTACTTTGTATTCATGATAATGATACCTGGATTATCTGAGTGAATTGATGACATATATTTACAGATAAAATCTTGCCTCAGTGCTATGATTTAGGGTTGATGCCATTTATCCCTCTCCACTTACATAATTCTGTGCTTCTTCAAGGTTGATTCTTAGCTCTCTTGGTGAAAAGTACTATCTGTATAACTGGTTTAGGTATATGGATATGAGTTTAGGTAAATGCTTCTCTTTCATGCAAAAAACATTATTAAATTCCCCTCAATGCATCTGTTATATGGCTCTATCCCCAACAACTGAAGAATTGCTTTTCCCTTTCCATATTAATTGTCCTGTTTAATGCTAAGCATAGCTTTTATTATTAACAAACATTTTAACAGTTATTGAGAACTGTAACAAAGTAGTTCAGGAGGAATTATGTAAGTATCATTCCATTAAAGTCGTATAATACAGTTCGTTTAAGTGTAATCTCTCCTTTTCTGTTAAGTGTGGGAAGCTAACAGAAAAGTGCATGGTTTCCAAGGTACAGTTTCTCCTATTTCTATTTTAATCCCATTTTGCACAATGTACCAGAAAGAAGTGATTACTGAATGCACTCGCAGTATGCAAAAAACAAAAAAGAATTCCTTATGGCTACTTTCCCATTATAAATTATCTGTGTTTCTAAGTTTATACACTAGATATATTTCCGGTTGTTTTGAAAGTGCTTGGCACTGATGTACATGCAAGCAGTTTGCTTTACAATCTTGATTTATACAATTTATAAGATGAAATGGAAAGCATTATTCAAATAAACCTATTTTTAAAATGTCTAGCATTAATATTGTACTGAAAACATTGAAGAGGGGAATAATTTAAAGTACATTGTAGCTTGCTAATGGAAGGAATGGCTCACAAGTAAGTACAAACTCATGTTTTTAGAACAAGTAATTTATATTCTAGAGATCTGTAACTGGTCTTCCAATTTGACTGAAATTGGATTTGTAATTTGTGTTCCTGGATCTTCATATTTTGAAGGTTCCAGTGCAAATTTGAGTCTTTATTGTAGGTAGGGCCACTGAAAATTCAAAAGAAATTTCAAATGTTTATGGTATTCTTGCAGTTATGAAGAAATTTGTTGCATTGCACTAGGTATTCAGTAGGTTTCCTTTGATTATGTTAATTGTGAGGTTGTATTGATATTTAGGGTCTGATGGGTGTTTACAAGAGTGCTTTTGAACTGCTGCAACTTGATCTTGGTGGGAAGGCCATAGTGTATATTGGTGACCTCATCTCTCATTGTGAGATTTCCCACTAGTTTTAACTGTATGTTTCTTGTTCAATATGTTTGTGTCACTGCTAGGCCAAATCATATGGCAGTTTATAGCTTGATGCAATTTCTATGGCAATAGCCTTTCTCTTTTACATTCAACCAAGGTTCTGCAGTTCTCATGGCTTTCTTGTCTGACCATAGTTAGAAACACAATGTGAGTTAGTGCTAACTAGGATCACCCCAAAACCTGAATCTGCAAGCCACTGAAAAACATAGCCTTAGACTAGTAGTTCTCAAACTTTTTAGCCTTGGGACACATTTTTAGAATGAAAACCTGTTGGGATCAACCAGAATCATTAACCTGGAAGTGATGTCATGGCCAGAATGACATTATCAATTTATGCTACAAACCAAAGAATATATACAGTGCCTGCCTCCCCACCACAGGATGCAACGCTTGCCTCGTTGGCATGGCTGCATATATGCTGGGAAGTTGGATAGGATTGGGCCCTTTGACCATAGTTTGAGGGCAATTCCTTGTTAATACTAACCATAGCTTGCCCTGTTTCTGGATTGATACAAATTAGGGTTCTAAACAAACAAAAGGAGGGGGAGTGGCAGGAGAAGGAAGGGTGCAAGCCTTTGGCTTATTCTGGTTTTCCAAACCTTAATTTTTAGAGGTTGAGCTGCTATGACATCTGAACTGGGTCTATTTTGGGTTGCTGTTGATTTCCTTGGGTTGCTTTTGGCTTCAGCTGGTGTTGAATATACCCAGTAGAGCAAAGTTGCCACAAATATATTGCTTTGGTGCTTGGGTGACTGCTGTTGCTTTCTGAAGGTTTTTACTTATTAGAAGTGTAACATTTTGAAATACGGACCTATGATAGCTGCAAGAAAGAAGGAACTTCACTGTGTTAAAGCATTAGATATATTTATATAGAATTTGGTAGCTTTTTATCCAGATTTCTCAGCGATGAACCAGTTGGATCAGAAAAGTATTTTACATGTGGCCATGTCTCTTTTTTTGGTCTTGGTTCATCTGGATACTAAAGAAAGTACCTGGCATTGTAGAACTTGCCTCTATAAAATATCCATAAGATTAAATGGCTGGTGCTTGTTCATTCCCAGACTCTTGACTGATCATCACATTTGAGACTGGGAAGGAATTTTGTCCTATACTGGCTAGTATGTTTGATGTTTTCCTAATATAGCTTGATGTTCAGTTGCTTGAGTCCACTACACCTATTTGTTCACAGTTTTCTTTTTGTAGTACAGATGATACCTATCAAAATGCAATTCTGGAGGCTATGTACATTAAAATCAGTAACATTATCTCAGACTCCTGAGTACAGTACAGTACAGCAGCTTAAAATCAGTAGGAGTCTGAGATAATGTTACTGATTTTAAGCTGCTGTACTGTTTTTAAGCTATGAAGACATAGTACTCATAATTTGTACCACAGCAGCTAAGATTCGCAGACCCATTTTGGTTCAGGAGTGAATATTTGAAACATTCTGTTTTCTCATACAAAAATGGTGTATTCTTGCTCTAATGTGCCAAGGTGGGCTTTAGTAAAGAACTATAAAAACTTACATCCATTGTTAGTATGAGGAGAAATGTTTTCTTTTATGATGTTTCTGTTTTATATGTAAAAGAAGGATGTATTTATTATAGTTTGTCTTACAGAATTGATTCAGGGGAGGCCTATGCCTCAGTGTGATTCCGGTTTTGAAAAATAGCATGAAACCGAAACTCATATTTTCCATTACTTTTATTAAAATGGAGGAATTAAAGTGGCTCACTAATGGATGCTATTAGTAGTTAGATGCTCAAATAAAATAATGCAAAGCAAATATACTCATTGGTATAACAGGTGATTGTTCAGTAACACATTGCATACCTTGTTGCTTTTTAGGGTTCTTGTATCAGGAATATCGGGATAAATCCACACGCCAGGAGATTGAAGCTAGGCGGCTACAGGATTCACAGACAGATACTGAAGAGTGCTTAGCTACTGTGGAAACATCATCAGAAACAGAACAAACAAATGCAGTAGAAAACAAAGCCATTCCCCAGATTAGCTTGCTCAGGAACACCACTTCTAGGTTTAATTTATGGCAAGATCTTCCAGAAGTCAGAAGCAGTGGTGTTCTGAATATTCTCCAGCCAGATGAGATCAAACTTCAAGAGGTAATAGCAGCTGTGGGGGTGTGTGTGTGTTGCATTGTTGATATTTTATTGAAACTCATATAATACAAGATGATACTGTTTTTAAAATTAAACTCTTTGGTGTTTTTCAGGAGATTGTTTGATAAGCTTTAACTGATTTCCTGTCTTTCAGCAAGCCAGCAAACATTCAGTCATGTTCACCTTAAACCCAGCCTCTACATATGAGAGCAATTGTGTTGCTAATGAATTAGTAGTAGCAATGGGAGATACAGTATAGCCAGGCCTAAGTTGTGGAAAATGTAAACGCTAATCATAAAATAGTGTTTAAATACATCAGAAGTGGGAAACTGGACAAGAAGGTGTAAAAGGAGTACTGAAGATTAAAACTTTGCAGGCAAACTAAATGAAGTGTTTGTATTAGTCCTCACTATGGAAGATGTTGAAGAAATGGCCACTTATGAGCCATTGATTTCAGGTACTGCATTCATCTCTGTTTGTATGCCGAATAGAGATGACAAAGGTTTAGAACTGAGAAATAAATAACAAAACACTGGAAATGGATGGATATCCAAGAGTCCTTCAAAAAAATCAAGTGTCAAATTATCAATCTTTAATTAAAATCAGGTTTCTTTTCTTCATGAGTAGAAAGTAGCTAGTGTTACACCAATTTTACAAGAAGAAGGAAGGATCTTGGAAATTGCAAACTAATTGGTCCAAAAGATTTGGGGGTAAAGTATAAACAGGTCCAGCCTTGTTATACACAGATTTTTTATTCACGGATTTGATTCAACACGAATGGCCACTGCAAATGAGAATGAATGTGCTGATCCCTGGAGAAGGGGAAAAATGCATTCCTTTAAAATCAGTTTTGAAAACTGAACAGTCCTGAACAACAGCCTGAACAGGACAGTTTTAAAAACCGAACAGTCCTGAACAATAGCCTCCTTAATGAGAAAGAGAGAGGGCAACTGGCTGACAATTCATCAATCCTTCTCTCTCCAGGTGACTCCTCCCTTCTCCCTGAGTAAGTGAAAGAAAGGTGATCACTTTGCATTGGTGAAGGGAGGGGCTGAGTGAAGCGCCTTTCTAAGCACTTAGCGGAGGACTGATTGATCGGTTGTCTTCTTAAGGACTTTTATCTTACATCACAAAGGTCAGCAAAGCTGTTTTTAAATCACTGGAGCAAGGGAACTTTGTTTTTTAAATGGATTTGCTTTAATGCGTTTTTTGCCATCCACGTTTGTTCTGGGAATGGAATAATGAGGCTCAGCCTGTACAGGTGGAGGCTGTTAATCTGTGGATTTTTCATCTGTGAATCTGGCTCAATGTGCATCCCCCAGACCCACACTGAGCCAGACTTGGCTCCGCCTGACCCCTCTGAAGGGGACCGGAGCTGTGTCGTCCCCTCCAGAGGACTTTCCGAAGCCCAAAAAGGCAGCATGCGTCCACCTGCTGCCTCTGCAGGCTTCGGAATGGCCCAGAGAGATGAAAAATGCCACTTCCGGTTTCCCAATGGAAATCGCAAGTGATATTTTCACCATATTAGGCATTCTGAAGCCCTCCGGGGCTTCCATCCATTTGGTTATCCATCCATGTCCGGTCATATTTATTTCTCAGTTCTAAACCAGAATTGATGTTTTCATCATATTAGGCATTCTTACACCCGGGTAAGCCCTCCAGGCCTTCCTTGGGAAACTGGAGTGGCGCTTTTTCGCCTCTACAGGCTATTCTGAAGCCCGCAGAGGCAGTGGGTGGACATGCACTGCCTCTGCAGGCTTCAGAAAGCCCTCCAGAGGGAACCAGAACTGAAAAGTAGCCGATTTGATTATCCACAATTTTCGTTATCTGCAGGGGGTCTGTGAATGAAAGGGAAAGGCCAAGAGGTGGGCTGAAAATGTTGAGATTTTTTAATTAGCAAAAAAAGGGGGGGAACCAAGGGGTCTTGATAGAAGTATATCATTATATATAGTGAACAGATTTTTTTTCCTCTACACACTCTACTACAGCAGCCTAAGGTCACTGAATGAAAGTGATATTGCTGTAGGTTCATTAGACATATATTTATTATGAACTCACTGTCATAAAACATGAGTCACTATATTAGATGGCTTTACCACAAAATAGATTTTTGTGCACTCAATGCACTCTTCAATGCACTTTTAGATGGGCTTATTTGGGCATTCTCGGTCTCGGGCAGACCACTGAGGGACTGTGGTATATGCAGTCCATCGCTGGTTGAAAGGTTGTGGACACATGTCTGTACATTAATGAAACATTTGTGCATGCAGCTGTACTCCTTGCAGACAAAATGCCCAAATGCACAGCAACTGAAACGAGTACAGCCAATTGACACATTACCATCAGAGGGCATGTTGTCTGAACAGAGCTAGTGTGTATTTTGACAAGGCTCAATATTGATATAATTCAATTATTTGAGATATAGCTGACAGGTCTTTGTGCCTCATTGGCAGATCAAACTCCATATTTGTCAGAGGAAGCTTCATAGTTTCTGTTGGACTGATTTTATGAAATCTAAAAATAACCAAAGAAGTTTAGAGTTAATAAGAGGGCCCCAGTTTCAGTTCTGTCTTAGCTCTCAAGAGGTCAACTATTTCTTATTTACATTGTGAACTATCAGGGCCCAATCCTATCCAACCTTCCAGTGCCAATGCAACCTTACCAATGGGCTACATCCTGGTGTTGGGGGGCAGTCATGGTGACCTCCTCAAGATAAGGGAACATTTGTCCTTACCTCAGGGCTGCACTGAGCCTGCATAGGCTCTGGAAAGCTGGATAGGATTGGGACCTCAGCGTAGTTATTAATTTTTTATTTAGCAACACGTTAGTACAGACATTTTAGGGTCAAAATCTGGTGGCTTCAAAAGACAGATAATAAGCTATTAAGCATGATGAATATTTCTTGTGCTTATTTAACTATCATAACTAGGGCAGACAGAGCTCAGTATGTAACTTAATTTAAATCACCTTGTATCTTATGCTTGTTTCTGGATTGTGCCACTGGAAAAATGTTTTCTTATAAGCGTTGTTTTTGTAGTATAGCAAATCAACATTTGTAGATTGTTAAGAGGGAAAGGGGAAAAGGGTGATCATCTTTACAATGAATAGGAGGTCAATTCAGGGGGCATATAAGTTACAGGAAAAAGTTTGTTCAGATAAATAAATGTTATATATATAATTCATATATTTAATTAAAAATTTAAATAAAGAAACGTTCGGGGGGATAGCCAAAACAGAAACTGGGTGTATAAAGAGATGCAACAAATATGTTAAATTCAAGATTCCAGTGTCAAATTAGGTGTAACAGAGTACTGCTTGAACTATAAACAAAATGAATTTTCACGTGCTTGTTTAGTGTCTGAACTGATACTTTGAGAGAGATTTGTACCAGAAGGTTCTATAGGGTAGCAATATGTACGTACACTGTAGTTCAGAGCCCACCAGTGGTCTGCGGGATGTATCTGCATGATCCTTGACAAAAGAAACAGAACAAGAAAGAAAACAAAAGGATTAGTGCTGGGTCTTTTCCAGAGCAAGGTTTAAATAGTGGGAAAGTGTTGCTACTTGTGTACATACACTGTGTCACAGGGCAGGAACTGCATATTATGCATGACACATAAATGCTGACAAAAACAGCATTTCTGAGTCCAGCTCTTCTTCACTTACCCCAGGTCAAGTTGTCATCACACTGTGTTTCCTCTGCTCTTCCTAATAGCAACCAATGATGTGAAGAAAGGACAAAAAAATATACAATGTGATGTCACAATGTGGGCTAATGGCCCAATTCTATCCCCCACCAGGAGTGGGATATCCTATCCTATCTTAAACCCCACTATAACATACAGCACTAGTGATGTACTGCTTGCTATGGTGGGGTGGGGTGATCAGAAGGTCTGGGAGGAATAAGTAATTTTTTTTACTTCTCATAGCCAGTGCTTCCCAAACTTCTTTGACTAGCAGTTCCCTTGACCTACTGGGCCATTGGCCATGGCCATTAGGGCTACAATCCTGTATAGGGCGATGGGTTTTTTACGAGGATTCTATGGCTCCCATTTCTGGTTTCCACAGATCCTCAGGGAGCCAAGGCTCACAATTTGGGAACCACAACCATAGACTATCTGACCTCCAATGGGTCTCCTCAGATAGCTGGCATAAGACTGAAGAGTGTAATGGTGCCTGTAGGACTGAGAAAAGGGGGATAGAATCTTGGTCTGAGACACTGCTACTGAGATCCTCCCCTGAATCACCCCCAGCTCAGCCCACTTCCCATCCCAAGCCACCCACAATCCTCCCCCATTCTATACCCCCCCTTGCTGACTTACTGGTGGCAGTATGAGGTGGAGGAGGTTCAGCGAACCACTGTTGCCCACGTGCGGTCTCTGGCTGTTTGCCCTGGTGGCCGTGGCCCACAGTGCAATGGAATGTCTTCTGTGCTGTCATCACAGACTCACAAGATCTGTTAGCATAAGCTCTGGGTAGGATTGAGCTGTTAATATTCTTAAACATGATGTGGGAGAACTCAAAACAGATGCCGTAGTCAGCAATCTTTTTTTCTGTCACATATCACTTATTGCTCCAGTCTTGGCCATATTTTTATTGACAGAAGTCTCCTTAGGACCAATGCAGTTGTCCAGTAGCCATAACATAGGAGATAACTGTGTTCCCAAAGAACAGTCAAACTTAAGGTAGTTGTCCTCATTACAACAAAATGTAAGTATGGCTCCTTTTGAGAATGTGTGAAAGCTTCCTTTGAAGGTTGAATACTGCTGTTGTTTAGAAAGCGCTGTCAACTGGGCTAGCAAAGTTTGAGAGCCAGGAATAGCATTTAAGTCTTCAGTTTAAGGGGAGAGGGGATGGGACTAGATTCACATCAAAGTTCAAACACCTAACCTAATATATTCAAGATTAAACTTTAAAACATTTAAGAACATTTGTTTTGGTTATTTTTTTTAATACCCCTTAGTAACCATAGGTGTTATGACATGCCAGTTATCTCATGGAAGCACTGGAGGAAAAACATGCCTCCATTCCCTAAATAGTGTTCCTAATGGGAACAGGAGAAGTTGAGGATAACTCTAAAATGAGCACAGAGCATTGGATTGTCATCAGAACTCAACAGCGTTGGCACAAGGAGATGCCCGTCTCCTACCACTGGATGCTGACCCTACAGCAACAGCTATTGGAATGCTGTTCAAGGAGCCTTTTCAAGACGGAAAGGGGACAGAGTTACTACCAATCTTTTACTCTCCATCCTGAAGTTTTTTGAGTGTGCCCTGAAAACTGTACAAGCCTCTGTTTGTACTAGGAGGAAATAGAATTGGGCTAGTGAACAACAATTGATGCCACCCTATGGCACAACACAGATAAGAACTGGGTGATAACTACCAAAGAAAGGAAAAATTAGTGTAATATTATCAGTCGGCCAGAGGCCATAAGCAGAGGAAAAACAATAGAATGGATGCTGTGCCCTCAAGTACCAGAATAAGTTCAAGTACTAGAATAAACTGCGGGAAAGTTACTGATATAGTAACCTTAGAAAGTGCTTGGGATCATCTAGACAGTTACTCTAATCCATTTTATCTATCTAATCCAGTGTTTCTCAAACTGTGGGTCAGGACCCACTAGGTGGGTCGCGAGCCAATTTCAGGTGGGTCCCCGTTGATTTCAATGTTTTATTTTTATTAGATTTGATGCTACCATGATTGCATTTGGGGACATGTTACAGACCTGTACTTTTAATAAGCTACTATGTATATGCTTTTAACAATGAGGGTAAATGGGATTTACTCCTGGGTAAGTGTGAGTAGGATTGCAGCCTGGGATTGTTAAAAATTGCCCTGCTTGATGATGTCACTTCCGGTCATGCTATCACTTCCAGTGGATCCTGACAGATTCTCATTCTAAAAAGTGGGTCCCGGTGCTAAATGTGTGAGAACCACTGATCTAATCTGTATAATGTGTCTATGTTAGAATAAATTGTGAACATGGTCAAAAAGAGGTTCAGGGAATGACAGCAGATCTGCTAAGAAAGCAAAAAAAAGTCTTCTAAAATAATACTGTTATAAACTAAGGGCCCAATCCTATCCAATTTTCCAGTGCCAGTGCTGCTGTGCCAATGGAATATGCACTGCTTCCTGTGTTGGGGCGGCAGTCACAGAGGCCTCCTCAAGGTAAAGGAACATTAGTTTCCTTACCTTGGGGCTGCATTGCAGCTGCACTGGTGCTGGAAAGTTGGATAGGATTGGGCCCTAAGTCCAACTTATCTCCTGGTTCCATTCCAGAGGCTTGTCCAAAAGTCAGAACGTATGCAAGTTGGAGCACTGCTGTTGCACCTGCATGAAAGCAAAAGTCCGGATAGACTCTATCTGTGCAAAAACTGTCTGTAAATTGGGATTTTGGTATGTTAGACATCCATAACTTGGAGACCCAGTGTAACTAGATTCAAATCTTCATATTTCTGTTTTTCAGCCTGGTCAGGTCAGCTGTATGGAATATTAAGCAATAATTCATTCCTTCTTCTATTTCCAATAAATACAAGCACTAGTTTAAAATTATGCTATGTGGAAATTACAGTAACTGCACAACATAGTAGGCTGAATTGCTTTAGACCACTAGGAGTTATAGGGAAGGGGGAAAGGCCACTAATAATGGGGTAATGATAATGGGTAATGAGTAATGATAAATAGGACTATACAGTATATCACTGATGAATAACTAATGATCTAGACATCTGTAAAGCGTCAACCGCAGAAAAACATGTATCACCAAAGACATTCTTCAGCTATATGGGATATAATTTAATGATGCAAAAAATTAGAAGAGCAAACCAGAGGAGCCATTACTCAGATTCTTGTACTGTGGTGACATAGAGGAAATGACCGAGGAAGTGACTGTAACGGGGGAAGGCTTGGAACAACTGCCTATCAGTTACATAAATTCATCATTTTATTACTACAGTTTAAAATATATTTTTTCTCATTATGATATTTCCTCAGTCTAGCTCCGGTGATGCATCATTACATGTGACTAGCAGCAGCAGAATGTAGACAGGGGTGTGTATTTGGGTGCGCATCTAAGTATGTATTCCATTGAAAACTGTGAAGTCGACATGGGCAATGCATGCATTTAAGTGTTCAGCCCCATCCTGCCACATTTATGGTCCAATCCTATCCCCTGCTGGCAAATACCATGCTGCAGCACCTGCTCTGCTATATGCCAGGGACCAAGGTCCAGCCAGGGAGCATGATGTGATGGGAAAGTAAAAGAAATTTTTACTTGTCTACTCTGCTGTGCCATGGTCCCTGATTGGTCCACTCAGATTTGCACCAGCTATCTGAGTTGACCCAAGGGGGAGTGTTGAGGCCAGGTGGGGGGGTATAGGCGGTGCTGTCGCTGTCGATAACTGCCATCTCTTGACACACCTCTTCACAGTCCCAATCCCTGCTCCAATCTTCCCCCTCTCTACCCACAGCCCAGCCTCTGCATGAGAACAACTCATGTCCTCTGGTTGTGCTCTGGTAGCATGTGCACGCTGTCACCAGCCTTTCACGCTGTCAGCCCCATTGCAAGCCTTGTCACTGCAGCACCAACAGAGAGGTTCCTTCCACTGACAGAATGCTAGTTCTGTCATTGGAAGGCGCCCTAAGATTGGGCTGTGAGTCAACTATGCAAAACAGGATCAGGGCAAGGGACCAGTAGCAGTTGCCTTGGCAACAGGAATATGTTCACTCTTCCCAACAGCATCTCCACCCTTGCAAACACATTAGAAAATTCACCAAAGGGGGATTGGAAATAACATGCTTTCAGGTGACATGCTTCTCTGTGTTTCAGATTAGCACTGATTGCTTATTATTTTATTTATTTTTAGCCTGAGCAATGGCTGCCCAAGATAGCTTGCAATGTGTTAAAAACAATTAGAGCCATAGGCATTAAAATACAGTAGATTAGCAGCATCTAATGTACCAGCACAATAAGAACATCTCTGTGTAGTTTATAAATTGAATGCTTGCCACAACAAAGATTTATCCAAAGAAGGTGAGTCCATTAGTGACCGCAGGACTCTGTTTAGAACTTCCACAGCTTCTTTGGATTGTGTTCAAAAAGTAAAGTTGAGCATCTGCTCTAGCATCTGCTTATTAATTCTACCAAACTTCAACCCCTCAGCAGTTTTAAATAGATATTTAACAGCACGGACAACAAGATAGATCCTGTGGAACTACACAGGCATGACTGAGACTGTATAGTCAAACAGCAGTTCAGTCCCAGCACTCCCAGCACTATCTTCTAGAACTGTCCCTTGAGGACTGAAGACAGCAACTCAGAGACCATCCCAGCTGGGTGGTCCAGAACGATATCTTGGTCGATGGCAGCTAAATCCACTGAGAGCACCAGAGGATCAAGAGGGATATACTCCTCCTGTCCACTTTCCAGCATAGACAGTGTGGTGACCAAGGTCATCTTTGTCTCCAGAACCAGGTATAAAGCTGGATTGAAATGGATTCAGATAATCTCCATCCCCCCAGGAAAGCTAGGAGGTGGGATACACTTGAGCACCTTGCCCAAAAATGAAATGTGGAAATTGCTTGGAAATGAACTGGTACAGTGGGATGTGCTATTCCCCCCCCCCCGAGGTCCAACAACTGCTTATTTCATGATAGATAGAATATCCTCACGTAACATTTACTATTCCTTTTAGTTGCTCCACCAGTTGCCATTCCCCAGCCACCATTATCCATCAGAGTGGCAAAGGTCAAGAACACCAGTAATTAGACTCCAAAAATCCAGGACACATCCTTGGGCTGTCCCAACTGAAAAATATCCATCTTGGCATGACATGGGATATCCACTGAACATAAGAACAGCCCCACTGGATCAGGCCATAGGCCCATCTAGTCCAGCTTCCTGTATCTCACAGCGGCCCACCAAATGCCCCAGGGAGCACACCAGATAACAAGAGACCTCATCCTGGTGCCCTCCCTTGCATCTGGCATTCTGACATAACCCATTTCTAAAATCAGGAGGTTGCGCATACACATCATGGCTTGTACCCCATAATGGATTTTTCCTCCAGAAACTTGTCCAATCCCCTTTTGAAGGCGTCTAGGCTAGACACCAGCACCACATCCTGTGGCAAGGAGTTCCACAGACCGACCACACGCTGAGTAAAGAAATATTTTCTTTTGTCTATCCTAACCCGCCCAACACTCAATTTTAGTGGATGTCCCCTGGTTCTGGTATTATGTGAGAGTGTAAAGAGCATCTCTCTATCCACTCTGTCCATCCCCTGCATAATTTTGTATGTCTCAATCATGTCCCCCCTCAGGCGTCTCTTTTCTAGGCTGAAAAGGCCCAACCGCTGTAGCCTTTCCTCATAAGGAAGGTACCCCAGCCCCGTAATCATCTTAGTCGCTCTCTTTTGCACCTTTTCCATTTCCACTATGTCTTTTTTGAGATTCGGTGACCAGAACTGGACACAATACTCCAGGTGTGGCCTTACCATAGATTTGTACAACGGCATTATAATACTAGCCATTTTGTTCTCAATACCCTTCCTAATGATCCACTGAAACACTACCAACTACAGATTTTGTCTGCCTTGCAAACAATTCACAGTGTGTATTCAAGTGTTCTTTCCCTCCTCAAGGATCAAGATGCTAAGTCTCCTAATCGTAGAAAACAACTCTACCAGATGGCTCTGTGGTTGCAATGATAGTGGAACAGTACAACTTCTTTGCCACAAAGTAGACTCTGAAATTAGCGCTAGCCAATCCACTGAATTCATCCTGCTTTTACTCTATTTGTCACCCTTGTTGCTGTCCCAGATCTCTAGAAAATCAGGGAGCTAGTTTAGCTCAACCACAGAGATTATTGTTGACTACATAGGCCATTTTCTCATTGCAAAGGCTGGCTGGGACTTTGGCAGCAGCGGGGACAGGGAAATAAACAAGAGCCATTAGGAAACCACCTAGATTCATTAGACTCACTGAGGTGGACCATCCTAATAGGTCCCCTACTCCTGCAAACAGTTGTACAGGGCTGAAATAAAGACTGGCATTATCCTTACTATCCACAGCAGAATTCTTACTAATATAATTTAACATTTTAAACAAAAGTAGATAGATACAGCAAGGAGGTTTACTCTTTGGCTCTAATTCTTCATTAAATGCCTTCATTAAATGCCTTCTTCAAACAGGCACTAGAATTAATTGGGAAAATATTTTCAACTGTAAGAAACTTATTTTCCCTCTTCATTCTTTGCTACACTCCCCCCCCCCACCAGTCTTTTGGCTGAGCCTTTGAGAAGATGCAGTATTCCTACACCAAGCAGTTAAGGCATAAAGCACTTTATGCTGATCCCTCATAATTAAAAATTGGCATTAAAATGAAACCTGTATGTTTATCCCCCTCCTTTCTGTATTTCTTTTCCCACAGGCATTTCTCTTTCACTTCTAGAACATTACCCTCACTTTCCTTGCCCTACTACAATTTTAATTATCAGATATAATATGTACGAACCATACAGTGACATTTTTCTGTTTAAAGTGCTATGATAAAGGCAGGCTAATAGAAGTCAAGTTCCATGTCTGTGGACTTAGGAAGAGCAACTGCTGAAGATCAATGTTGAATCTTGAAAATTATGTAGGAAAAGGTGTGTAAAAAAATTTTTAACAGAGGGAGGGAGAGCACTCTATCCATAACATGTATGCATTCATAAAAATAAAAGGGAGCTGTATCAGTGTCCAGATTTGCTGAAAATGTGAATCCCTTTAGATGGATCAGGACAACAGTCACCAAAATGTGCATATTTCATCCAGTGCACATAAATATTCAAAATATTGGACATGCCTTTTAGGGTTTGCCTTTGTTTTATGCATGTTTTATTTCAGTCTCTAATGTGCCCTGTTAACTAGGCTTGCTAATCAGTGCAGTACTGTGAACTTTTACATTGTCACTGAAAAATCAGATTTGAGTGACAATCACTGAGACTTTCATGGTCTTCACATATGAAAACTTTGGAATTCTCCCACAGGCCATGTTTGAATTGGTCACCTCAGAAGCTTCATACTACAAGAGCTTGAATTTACTGGTATATCATTTCATGGAAAATGAACGTTTGAAAAAGATTCTACATCCCTCAGAGGCTCACATTCTCTTCTCCAATGTCTTGGATGTCATGGCAGTCAGTGAACGGTAAATCTTTTAATGGTTACTTGAGTTGGAATGAAACCTTCCAGTTAGATTATGAATTTTCCATCTCTTCTTTTGGTATTGTATCTGACGATGTGTAGGGAGGAGATCGTGCTTTTCTTCTACATTCCTAGATCAACTTTTAAAAATTTACTTTTTTTTCTCCTTTAATCTCATGGAGAAATGCATTAATTTCCATTACTATACTGAGTTGCAATATTGCTGAATCCCATGCAGTTAGTTCAGTCTCTTCTTTTGCACCAGAAATAGCCACATACAAAAAATTAAATTCCAACAGCCGCATGGGGAAAAAGAATTCCCATCCTGTGGTGGGTACTCAGTTGTACCTTAAAGGCACAGGCTTTAGGCAGGCTGGTGAGAGGGAATGGGGAATTGTGCGGACAGCAGATACAGTGCAGCATGGCTAGCCCCTCCTATGCTCATCCTTACATTCATGTGTATATTTTTCTGGCTGGGCACTACAGGCTGTTTGGAGCGGCAGGACTTGGAGGCAGTTCAGAGGAAAGATGCTATTTGAAAAATAATGTCACTGATTATGCAATCATATTGTGCAACAGGGAATAGTATAATTGTTATACTTTTTGTTATATATATATATATAATTGAAATATATTTTTAGATTTGATATATATTTTATATTGTTATATAGTATATTTGTTATATGTATTGTTATATATTACTATAGTTGTATATACATAATGGGGGGCTAGATTTCAACTCAGCACTGATCTGGAGTAACTCACCAAGAGACAAGCTGCATAGATTCCCTGGCTTTCATTGCCTGTATCTACCAGATTTTTTTTATTGCTATTACAACGCATACATAACAGTGGGCGTCATTCTTTGCCCCATTTTCATGGGAAACAGTGTATGAAGTTTTCTCTCGTAAATTACATTGCTAAGGATTGATCTTTATGATCTTTAATTAATCATATGAAATTCTCTGAACTAGATAGTTCAAATAATGCAATGAAGGTAAATTGATTTGCATCAAAACTGAGACCTGTGGATTAGATTATTTGATGCATTACCTGAGCTTTTAAAAACCATAGTGATGTTCCTAATTGAACAAAATGCTTCATGTTTTAAGTATAAAATAAAATAATTAAACCACTTGTAGCACACACAGATGAGAATGAATATGTTTCAAAAACTGCACTATATGGCAGAAAATAAGCAATATGCTAACACTAAAGAAATATTTTATTTTTACTTTTTTTTACTATGTCCATTTTGGATTTTGATTAATTCTGGGTTTCTCATTTAGTTTCCTCTTGGACCTTGAGAAGCGAGTAGAAGAAAACATTGTAATCTCAGACGTCTGTGACATTGTATATCTGCATACTATTAACCATTTCTCCGTGTATGTCACCTATGTCTCCAATCAGACTTATCAGGAGAGAGCTTACAAGCAAGTTCTGTAAGTGTACTCACCCAAATGTGGATTGCTTGCTAGAATCGGCTGGATGATATTTGAGATCAAATATAATAATAATAATAATAATACAGGTATTTCTATACCGCCTTTCTTGGTCCTCAGATTTCTCCTCGGACTTTATTCAAGGCAGTTTACATAGGCAGGCTAATTTAAATCCCCATAGGGATTTTTTACAATTTGAAATAAGGTTCTATCTTTCAAGAAAGGGACAAATGATTTGGCATATAAGGGAAACTTGTTTTCACTAGCATTTAATCAAATGCTTAACACATAAACAATAGACAGAAAGCTGGAATTCATTTGCAATCAGTTATAGCTGCCTTCTTGATACAATTTTTATAGTACACTCCTGCAATACACTATGAGCCTGTTGCTGTAGATTCACATCCAGTCATGCACCATGTTCTGTGCTGGAAAGATAGGTTGGGCAGAAAGGCAGTTTATTAAATGTAAAAACATATGACTCAATAAACACAAGGACTATGTCAGGTCCTATCTTAAGCTGCCTTCTAATGCCGCTATGGAACCCATGCACTTGATCCTTTGAGCTGTATTAACTTGAGTAATTTCTTTTTTATTCCAAAAGTTTCTATATATTGTATGCTAGTTATAAATAGAAATTTCCTACATGTTGGTGCTCTTTTTGTCATTGAAAATGACAAAATGATTCAATAATGTAATCCTCTTTGCAGCATAAGCAAAAGATGATGTGCTGCTTTCTTCTTCTTTTTTGGTAGCACTAAATTCACACTATCTATAGCCCTGATAGACCCTGGCAAATCTCCACTAGTGTGAGTTGCTTCTCTCCTTTGCCAGATGACTTTCTCATCCTGTCATTTTCAGCTAGACCTAGCTTGGCTAAATCACTTTTTGGAAGACCTTTTTCCTATGACTGTATGCATTTTACCTTGCCACAGTAATCCAACTGTGTAGAGATGTATAATTATGCCTTTGACTCATCTCCTTGAACACACACCCCATTCACGCCCTCCCACACACACAACATATGCTGCTAAGTCTGTATGTGCTACACATGTGAAACCATTACTTTTGCTTGCACATTAAAAGCCAATTTTTCCATCCCCCAAAACTATAAATAGAATCATCCTTAAACCAAAATTCACTCAGTGTTAATAAATATTTTTTTCCAAATTTCTCAGAGAGAATAAAGCCAAATACAATTCTGAGGAACGTAGTATAATGGGACAAAGAACTACACCGAGCATGTCAGTTACTCACACTGGTTTAAAATGCAAGGAAATAACAAACATTACTCTCCATCTGTCTTCACTGTCAGCCAGGACAAGCCAGCTTTCCGGGAGGTGATCTCACAATTGGAACTGGATCCGAAATGCAAGGGCCTGTCTTTCTCATCCTTCTTGATCTTGCCTTTTCAGAGGATCACGAGGTTGAAGTTGCTGGTGCAGGTACATCTTTATGCTGTTCTGGCAATCCTTCATGGAGCTTGAACACCACTCCATTATGTCCTAGGACTAGATAGCAGAAACTCAAGAAATTTCATGAGGAACAGCCACTGAGGAACATTTCTTGGGGCAAAATAAATCACCAGACACCTAATAAATACAATGATTTACAGAAAACAAAATGTTAACTTTTTTCTTACAGATGCAATCAAGTAGAAACTATAGGCAGTCCAATCCTAACCTGTGGTGGAACAGCGCCACAGTGGTCTGTGCTGCATCCAGTACAGGTTAGATGCAAGCTGGAGGTTAACTGGGGGTAAGGGGATTTTTTCCCCTTCTTGTGTTGAACCCCAGCCTGCCCTATGGGGCTACTCAGATCTGCACCAGCTATTTAGCTGGTGCAAATCCAAGCAGCCCATGTGAGGCTGCTCAGGCCAGGAGTGGGAGTTAGAATGTGGCCTGTGCCACCATGGCCAATCTTGCCCCCCTCCTGAACCCAATCTGCCTCCTGTTCCATCCTCCCCACCTCCATGATGCCCTCTCAGCACCCTCCCACACCCCCTGCACCGCCTGGCACAAACGTACCCTATTGGACAATCACAGGGTCTGGATCTGGCCCTCCTGAGCAGGCACAGGCCTCCACGCTGGCCCAGCCAACTCCCAAATTGGTGCAAACATACCTTATGGCACATTTACAACACTTGGGAGCCAGTGCAGGGGCTGGCTCATCAGGACTGGATCCTTACCAAGATTATTGTTTATCATTTCATAAAGATTCTAGTAGGAGTGAATTGATTATACTCTTACCAGCATAATATTTATAACTGTCTGGGTTGGAGTTTAAACCAAAGCAATCAAATGACCTTTTTAAAATGCCCTAATCTCTTCTTAACTATTAGACAGAAAAATTCTGATTGCTGAAAAAATATTACCTAGTGATATTAATACATACTTTTCTGTTCGTGCAGAATATCCTGAAGAAAGTGGAAGAAAAATCTGAACGGGAAATCACAGCCCTTGATGCTCACAAGGAACTGGAAACAGTAAGTCCAAGCTACTTAACATTTGTCAAAATGTTTGAAATTTTCACATACTTTTCTGGTGCAGTTTTATTATTTTTACAGAAGGAAAGTAGCTGAGGTATTATAGTGCTATAAAAATCATTCTGTTCCTTTGCTCTGGACTTTAAACAACTTTTCCAATGAGTGACTTTAGAACCATTAATGCTCAGTAGGTTAATGTTGTACCATATGCCCATTTTCAGTGTCTGGTAGGAGGGCCTTGGGAGAAAAGAATTTAGGAGAAAGAATTGCTTCATATACTGGAGTGCAAAAACATTAGACACCTGAAGGTGATGGAATCCATGGAGAGCAGTAATTTAATTAGTTGCCAACAGAAGCATGCTGTTAGTAGGTCAGATTTCATCCAAGAGTGCCAACTTATTTTTCTGACCCAAAACTGAATGGGACTTGAGATATATTTTAGGACTACTTCAGCTCATTTTAAGCTATATTTTTATGGGGGCCTTGAGCAAGTGCAATGAATAAGGGATATAGCCTTACCTTGTGTGCTGCCTGTTCAGACATATGTTTTGGACTACGTACTGAACGAGTCACCATAAGAAACAGGTTGAATTCTCCTATCCCCCTTCAGTAATGAAGGATCTTCATTTTCTAGCTGTCCACCAAAAACCACCTTTTTCTCGAAACTGATTTGCATTCCAAAGATCCTGTGGTCTGAACAACTTCCAACTCCTTCCTTCAACATAAAAAGAGTGAGGAAGGGGGGGATGGGTGAAAGCAGAGGCAGGGAAAGCTATGGATGGGTCTATTCCATTGCTTCTTTGCTCAGGATCCCTGTCAGGACAGATGGATGGGGGAGAAGTGAGCTGTGAGCAGTATCAGTCCAGTAGACATCACCGCTTTCTGCCGGGGCTGGTATGGCTGCTGCTGTCATTGTGTGAAATGGGGCATACTCCCAGGAAAGTGTGTATAGGATAGCCACCTAGGCAGAGTGGCAGCAGTGGGCATCCCCACTTGCCTGCTTGGGGTATAATCCTATCACTCCAAGGGGCATCAAACTGAGAGCCCCCATCCACCAGCCTGGATGGCTCTCTCATCAGCACTTCTCTTCCTGCTGTGGTGCAGGAGGGGACAGCAGGTGGGAAGGTGCGGCAAGGTTGCTTTTTACTCTCTGCCCGGTCTACCATGGGTGCTGCTACCAGAAAATGGCTGTTACCAGACTTGTAAAGAAACACAATAAACAAAAAGAACGTGAATCCTGCGATCATTTGCAGGGCAGGACCAGAAGGGCAAAGTCTGCCCTCAGAAGGGCAAAATCTCAGGGGGAAACTTCCACTCCTTTCAGCAGGCAAGTGATGCTGGAATACCTGCAGACGAAGCAGTGGCATAGCTGGAGGGGGGGCGGAGCACCCAGCCTGGCAGGGAGCCTCAGCACGACGGGTAATAATAATAATAATAATAATAATAATAATAATAATACTATGGGTATTTCTATACTGCCTTTCTTGGTCGTCAGATTTCTCCTCGGACTTTAATTCAAGGCGGTTTACATAGGCAGGCTGTTTAAATCCCCGTAGGGATTTTTACAGCTGAAGAAAGGTTCTATCTTTCAAGAACCGCACAACATTTCAGGTGGATCTTTTGTGGTCTGTTATCACTTTCTGGCCTCCTAACACACAGGCTGACAAGCAGGTCCTTCATCTCTCCAAAGAGCAGGTGGAATAACTTGGCTCAGCTTGTCAGCTGCTTCAAGGTCTCGCCATTCATGGTGCTGGTGGCCTTGAACTGGTGCCCTTCAGATGTTATCTTCAGGCAAATGGAGGCTCAACCCTCTAGACCAGACCTCCTGCCCAGCTCTGTTTTGCCCCCACCCCGCTGGGAATGGCTCCAAAGGGAGGGGCGGCTTGCCCGCCGCGCTGAAGCTCCATGCCAGGCTGGGTGATCGTCCCCTCCAGCTACTCCACTGAGACGAAGGAAGTGTGTCAAAGGATTATTGGCACCACCATCAGCAGAGGAACTAGTGTGGCTTTTTCAATGGATGAATCCCCAAATTGGAGTGAATGTGTGGTTGTAAATTCTACATGGGTTGAAACTCGTGGGTGTGACTCAATAATGTATTTTCTCATGGAATAACTGCACATCTGGTGCAAGGCCAAAGGGAACTCCCTTATGGAACTGTACAAAGAGGCTTTCCTTTAGGGAAACAGACATGAAAAAAGAGAAGGGAGCAAGAATTTTATCTGGTGTGCTCCTTGGGGCATTTGGTGGGCTGCTGTGAGACACAAGAAGCTGGACTAGATGGGCCTATGGCCTGATCCAGTGGGGCTGTTCTTATGTTCTTAAGAAGAGCGCAATAATCACAGTGGAATTTGACAGAATCTCTACTGCTTGTATTGAATTAGGAATGTTTATCCCACAAGGCTTTGGAGACAATTCTGGAAATAGAATCTTGCATCCTGGAAATGTTTGCTGCCCTATAGCATCACATGGGTAGTGTTTTGTCAGTCTGACTTATTTGTAGAGTAGAACTTTGCCACCTTGACCATCTACTAATGGTTCACAAGAATAAAATGGAATGAATAAAAAAGCAAAAGGCTTTGCTTTCAGCACTTCAGATGTGGCAAGGTGTCATTTATTTTATTATTGCTCCAGTGTATTGTGACATTTGATAGGAATGAATTGGATGGCATTCTTAGATGTAGACAGTTTGGCAAATAGCCATAAACTCAATCAAATTCAGTATATGAAAGTAAATGAACAGTTGATTTTGGGAATCTCTACTGTTACTGTTGTGGGTGGCATCAGAAGTTGGCCAACTTGGATGCTGGCCAAGGATCCACCTGGCTGGCATGACCCACCCCTCATGGCAATGACAGAGCTTTCCCCAAGGACACCCAGCAACCTGGTACCAGCAACTGGGCAGTGTCCATGTAAGCATTACTGTTGTTGCATCATGTTTTGTGATATTGTTCTGGATTCTCCAAGATATCGTTGAGGAGATAGCTTGATAACAGATGTGTGTGAGGAAGAAGTGAAATGCATGTTTATAGAGAAGTTCTATAAATCAGTATTTCTCAAACTATCTGATGTAGTTGACCAGCAATTTTTTGTTTCCAATGTGCCAGTGTCTGGTACCCTATTCATGATATAGTATTACTATTTTTCTTTTCTTTTTTTCTTGGATTTTGTCATGGACTAGCAGGTGATGGCTTGCAGACCAGCACTGGTCCACTGGCCACCACTTTAAGAAGAATTGCTATAGATCAGCCTTCCACATCAGTGGGACTGTATCTGAGTAGTAAACACATTCACTTCTTAGCACATCCCACAATTTCTGTGGACCATATTTCTAAACAAGCATACTTTTAGAACTGAATAATAAAGTCACACCTGCTCAAATATCTTTGTTTAAATAGATCAGACTTCCCATTCTTGAATCTCTGGTCTGTGTATGCAACTGTTTTATACAATACGGCTGTGGTTTTCAAACTCGCAGGGAGTTCGAATCCTGAAGGAAGTCTTTGCGGGGGCGGGAGAGGCAGTGGCACAATCCCAGGATCTCGTTGCTCAGGGGGGCTGCAGGGGTTTGGTGCACTTGCCCAAGCCCCCTGCAGCCCCCAGGGGGTGCAGGGAGCCCTGTGCAACCTTCGGCAGGGCTCTCTGGGTCAGGGAAGGTGACAGCGGAGCGATCGCACCCCACTCCGCAAAACGGGAAGCGGAGCGCGATCGCCCCACTCTCACTTTCCCTGACCCGAGGAGCCCTGCAGGTGCTCACGCCGGGCTCCCTGCAGCCAGGGACGGCTGCTGCAGGGATTGGAGGTTGCACCCCAGTCCCTGCAGCCTGGTCAAAAGGGGAATGTGGAGCGATCACGCACCACTTCCGGTTTAGCGGAGTGGGGCGCGATCGCTCCGCTGTCACCTTCCCTGACCCGGGGCGCCCTGCCAAAGGTCGCGCAGGGCTCCCCGCACCCCCGGTGGGCCACAGGGGGCTTGGGCAAGTGCACCAAGCCCCTGCAGCCCCCCTGAGCGGATT
The DNA here is from genome assembly GCF_035046505.1 of Tiliqua scincoides. NCBI lineage: Eukaryota > Metazoa > Chordata > Lepidosauria > Squamata > Scincidae > Tiliqua > Tiliqua scincoides. The sequence continues at coordinate 194,233,453 of NC_089823.1, forward strand.
GCGTCGCTGCCTCCTCCCTGCCTCCTGGCTGCTCCCGTCCCTTCAGGGAAAAGGGACTAGGACCCTCAGGCTGGGCCATTGCGACACCTCAGTTTGAATTCCACTGCAATATGGCATTTTAATCGATTTCCAAGGAGGGAGCATTCAGAAATGTAAACCCTGACCTGCAATCAGACAACAATGGAAAGATGTTTCCAGTTCCTGATGAACAGATTTGCAAAGGCCTAACTATACATGAAACTGAATTTTAGACCCTGAAGAATAAATATAGTTGGGACAACCACAAATGCAGGAGTAGGATTTCTGGGAGAAACTTGGAGGCTTTGAGCATCCCTAAGCTTCCCCAAGATGGATTCTCAGAAGGTGGCCAAAAACAGTAATCTTGTAACATCCTCTGTCTAAAGCCAATCTCTAACTAGCAGGTTCTCAACCCGATGTCCTGCACTTGTAGTTTCATACTCCTATGGTACTTATGTGTGTTACTGAAGAGTGGAACTCATTTTCCTTCTATCTCTGGCTGTGTGTCACCTGTTTCTACTGGCAAAATGGCCTGACTTTTACATAAACTGTGTCTTGAATTCCAAAATATAACCCTAGGACTTGGAATCCTATTTTTGAACCTATATTTCCTTCTCTTCCAGGTGGTGAAGGCATGTAATGAAGGTGTCAGGAAGATGAGCCGTACTGAACAGATGATCAGCATTCAGAAGAAGTTAGAATTTAAAATCAAGGTAGGTTGTCTAGGTTGGTGAATCATGAGGAAAGGGAGCAGACAACATTTGCTATGGTGAAAAATCATGGAATAATTGTAAATAGTTTTTCCCATAATTACCTTATTAAGCAGTCAGTCATCTTATTTGATATTGGACAAAGCAACCCTAGTTATGGTACTCTCTCTTCATACCAGTGGTTTGTTTGCCAGGCCAATTTTCGCCTGCTAAGTACATAGACATTTCTCTGAGAGCCCACTCTTGTAATTCAGTACTGGATTGTTCAAAGAATGGAGGCCGCTATCTTTCGTAACTCACATTTTTAATATCTGTGCTGAATACCTTGATGGAGCTTCCATCCAGCTCCTTAATCGGTTTTCTCATAACTTCCACAAGCCAGCTACATGTTAGGAAACTCCATTTTAAAATTATATTCTAAAATGCATGTCCTGCTTGACAATACAGGAATAGACTCAAAGCAGTATTTCATACCGTTATAATCCCATTCATCTTTATTTTTCTTAGAATGGACCTTTAAACTGTCCAATGACATAACTTCCTTTGATTATCTACAGTGTGCACCCCTTTAATTCCTATTTTACAGCAAAAGTCTGTTTCAGAGTTTCTCGTTGTCTTAGGACTATCTAATTTTAAAGAGTTTATTATACAATTTCACAAAATATTTCACAAATATTCACAAAATACCTTTGTGAGAATAGAATATACAGTTGGATGTTATAATTAAACTGTTCATTCCAGTATTGAATAAATAGCATTTATTGCTCCACAAACATATTAGCTTCTTGGCATCCCTTTCTTTCCTAATAATTTGTAAATGTTGTCAGCTCATTTATGCACCAGATTTCCTCCAAGCAATGTTTAAGTTTGAGAGCAGCAGCTTCTTTTCCAATTTGCTGCCAAATTAATGTTGGCTGGGCACAGAAAGTTTGTAATAAATTTAGGATCACTTCTCTGTCTTTTTCTTCAAGTCACAAAGAGTGGGTCTAGTGGAATGCATACCTTCAATAATATCTTCAGAGAACGGAATTTTAGTCTTCCAAAACTAGCCTCACTACCGGATATGAATGAAGCCAGCTGAAAAAAGCTGCATCTCCAACATTTGGCTGACCTACTATTTATACTTTTTGTGAAAGTGTTAAATACTATTGATTCACCATTATAACAATTTCTTTCACTTTACATCACTGGTTCCCAACCTGTTGTCCCCCATGGTCCACCAGAGAGAGTGGAGAATGGACCGCCAGCAGCTAGAAGCAAAAGCAGCAAACCACAAATCTTCACTATAAATAAAAATCTCTAACAGATCTTTTCTAATTACAGGCAGCCCACATTATCTGTGGGTTCCTATGGATTTCTTCATCTGCAGGTTCCCGGACCTATGGCATGGGCCAAAGTGGAGCCACCAACGGGAGCTGTGCTCCTCTCGCTTCCGGAGGCTCTTCTGAAGCCCACAGAAGCCATGTGTGTCCACCTGCGGCCTCTGGGGGGGGCGAAAACAGCGGGTTTCAAATAACTGTTTTCCTTATCTGTAGGGGTTCTGGGAATGGAACCCCTGTGGATAATGAGGACCGCCCGCACCACAAATTCACTGCAGGCACCCGCCCATAAGTTGACCCCACAGATAAGTCGAGGGCAGGTTTTGAACCAACAATCATTGAATTTTCCATGACTCTCAGATAAGTCACAGGTTAAACTTGGGGTGTCTGACTATAGATTTTACCCAAGGCCAGATCCTGAAAAATAACCTACCACTAATTGTTACTAAAAACTGTAGTCTCTAATTTATTAAAAACATAATAAAAGATCATAAGATACATTTTTATTCTTTTTTAAATTCTGGTCTTCACCACCTTTTTGTAAACACTATCAGGGTAAGTGCACTGTAGACAACATACCAGTAAAACAGTGTTTCCCAACCTGGTATTCATGTACTCCCAGGGACAATCAACAGGACCTGTAGGGGTACTTGAAAAAGAATGGAATAATGGCAGAAAAAGGCAGGTCGTGCTCCACAATGCTTTGCAGGGCCAGGAAGGAAGGTACTTAGTTGACTGTGAAAGCCCCACCAGTAGCTAGTTTTTGGTCATCAATTCATGTATGCACCAGTGATTGAAAACCAACACAGTAAAAAAGCTGAAACATAATATGGAAAGTGATCAATCACCCAGAATTTCTCAGCACATTTCTGGTGCAAAACAGTGCAAAGACAAAGTCTTCTGTTCTTCAAACAGATGAAAAGAGAAAATACTGTGATGAATACATGAAGTCTGGGATTTCATATGGGGGAGATGAGGGCTTGTATTATTAATTACAAACATTTTGCTGATAGGAAGGGTACAATTTATGGAAATGGGCTGCCAAGGGCTATCAGCAAAATGTTTCACCTATCAGCAAGTGGAAAAGGTTGAACTATGAATCAAATTCACCTTTAAGGTGTCTGGTGTGTTAAGCCAGAAGCTCTGCGTACAACCTACAACCCATAACACATAACTGGGAGTGTGCAATTCACAGCAGAGAGATGCAGCTGCGTCTATTTGCAGCTCTTTTTACTCAGCAGTAGACCCACTGCTTTCCATGGGTGTTATTCTTAAGTCATGGTGCACTGAATTGTAGCCTGGGAAGAAGGGGCCCATCCTGGTGTTTCAAAAAACAGACCTGCTTTGCAAGCATTTGCCAAGCAGAACCAGAACCAGGCTGCAGCAGAAGGAAGGAGATTAAAAGGTTAACTTTGGCTGGCATTTCCCAGTTGCTGTAGAAACGATCTCTGCCCTGCCTGCCTGCCCCTTGAGAAACAAAACTGTTCAGAGTTGAAAGGCTTTGCCCTCTGATTGACCCAGAGATAAGGCAAAGTACTATACCTGAGTATCTACCGTAAATGTCTTTTTTGTGTGCAGGGGTAGGAGGTTGCATGTGGTCCCTGACAATTCCAATTTTGACCTCATTGGTCCATAGTCTCCTAAAGGTTGGGAATCACTGCTTTACATGAATTAATTTTCAGGGAACATCGGTAGATGATCAATTTCCAAACATATTATAGAACTGTGATGCTCAAGTCTTTCTTCCGTTTCCTTGATATTGCCAACAGAGTATAAATATCTCTAATGAAACTTTGATTGCAATCCTGTACATTTAAGTTTTCAAAGAAAAATTCTTCCTTATCCTGTTGCATTGGTGGCTTACAGTGTTTATCAAATGTTGATGACATATCCTGACCTAGCTGAGTATTCCCTGCCAATAATATTTCCTACTATTTGGACAGCACTGAGTTCATCGGAGACACTTAATAAAAAGTACAGGTGGGGTCTCCATATCCATGGACTCTGCTCAATGCGGGTTCCCCCAGACCTGTGTTGAGCTAGACTTGGCCCAACCTGAACCCTCCAGAGGCGACCGGAGCTGCACTCCAGTTGCCTTGGGGGGGGAGGGCTTTCTGAAGCCAGCAGAGGCTGCATGTGTCTGCCTGTGGCCTCTGTGGGTTTCAGAATGCTCGTTTTGGCAAAAAATAATGCAAGTTCTGGTTTCTGAAGGGAAACTGGAAGTGACTTTTTTGCTCATATAAGGCATTTTGAGGCCTGGGGAAGCCCTGGAGGGAAACCTCCAGAAACTGAAAGTTGCATTTTTTTGACTGAAATGGCTATTCTGAAGCCTAAGGGGCCACAGGCAGATGAGTGCATGCTCTGTGGGTTTCAGAAAGCCCCCCAGAGGTGACTGGAGTGCAGCTCCAGTTGCCTTAGGAGGGTTTAAAGGGGCCAAAACCATGGATTTCATTATCCATGGTTTTTTGTATCTGCTGGGGGTCCAAGAACAGACCTGTAGTAGTATTCCTGGTGACAGAATTTAAAAATTGAAATTCCTTTGATTTATTTTCCTTGATTTTGGAATGGAAAAATTGCACTCTTTTGGCTGTATGTGATAAGACTGCAATTGCTCCAACATAGTGAATTCAGACTGCTTGACAGAGGGTGCTAATTTGCAACATCCTGATCATTGCTTTATCTTCCTCACTAGTCTGTGCCCATCATATCTCACTCCCGTTGGCTGCTAAAGCAAGGAGAGCTCCAGCAGATGAATGGCCCTAAAACATCACGGACCCTCCGTACCAAGAAACTCTTCCGAGAAATCTACCTATTCCTCTTCAATGATTTGCTAGTGCTCTGTCGGCAAATTTCTGGGTAAGTTTGAAACAAAGACAGACAGACAGACAATGCATTCTTGATCTGTGAGTCCAGGCTGCCAGATTGGGCACTGTGTTTATTCAGTATTCCATGACTCAGTGGTTTCCAACTTTTTAACACTAGGACCCACTTTTTAAAATGATACCCTATTGGGACCCACCTAGCATTATGAGATTGGAAAAAAAAGGTTTCACCTTACCAGTTGCCCAAGCCTCTGTTTTTATCCTTTTTACTACGGTGGGGGCTCCTTCTAGATGGTTTGTTGAGTGAGCTCCATGTTCATTAGATCATGCCCATTTTGGTGGCCTTGCGTTCCTCTTCACTTGGCCTTCCATAGTAGCTGAAGCATATTTGTGTATTCCCAAGTAAATGTGCAGGTATGGATCAATTTCACTTTCCATAGGGCTGAATACATTTTCCTTGTCAGTTGCAAGGGGGACTTTCTTTTCCAGTATTTTTTATGACCTGCATTCATCAAATTGAGACCATTCTAGTGGCGTTGCATTCCTCTCAGCCTGCCTGTTGAAGTGGACTGAGTCACATTTGCCTACTCATGAGTAAACATGCTTGTGCAGCTGAGTTTCACTTTCCATAGAGCTCAATACATTTTCCATGTCAGCTATCAGCTTGTCATGACCCACCAACAATCAGGTCACGACCCACTGGTGAGTTGTGACTGACAGTTTGGGAAACACTGACATATCTAGTTGGGTTTCAACACTTACGCCAGTGATGGTATCTGATTATTACCTGAGTCTTTTGATGCGCTGCAGACCCCGCTGTAGGCAAGCATGCTACTTTAACCTTCATAGGTGCTATTGCAGAATTTTAGCAAATATGTGTATCTTTACTTCATTATTCTGTTTTTTTAAAATTGGGAATTCCCTAGCTTCCCCTCCTTCCAGAATTGTTTGGCAAGAACTGGAGTTGTGAAGATAACTCATATGGTGTAGAGAATGAGCAGGATGTGGTGACGGCATCTGGCCTGGACGCCTTTAAAAGGGGATTGGACAGGTTTCTGGAGGAAAAATCCATTACGGGGTACAAGCCATGATGTGTATGCGCAACCTCCTGATTTTAGAAATGGGCTATGTCAGAATGCCAGATGCAAGGGAGGGCACCAGGATGAGGTCTCTTGTTATCTGGTGTGCTCCCTGGGGCATTTGGTGGGCCGCTGTGAGATACAGGAAGCTGGACTAGATGGGCCTATGGCCTGATCCAGTGGGGCTGTTCTTATGTTCTTATGAGCTATAGTTCTGCAGAGTCAGAATGCTGGAACTGTAGATCATTTTGTAAAGCAGGGATAGAAAACTCTGTGAAATATACATTTTGCAATTTATTGTGAAAGCATCATGTGGAGATTCAAAGATTAGAACTTGGGTCTCCATTCTTGGGAGACCCAAGAAAGCCTTGCCTTTGGAGAAAGCTACTTGTTACACACAGTTTCCATTTGATGAAGCCCCAATGGCCACTTCTTTGCTGCAAGCAGCTTCAGGAGGTGGCAGTTTGCCCCAGAAAAGGAAGGGGAAGGAAGGACATGCTTAATGCCACTTTCCCCTGAAACTCCACCCATCCCACTCAGCTTTGGAGTTCCGGAATCATATTCATTCAGGTCAGCGTTTCTCAACATTTCCCCACTGTACCACTTCATATGGTCCACACACTGGAAGTAACTGGTGATAATGTCAGATGTCATAGCCAGTTACATCTGGATTGAGAGGCCAGATGCAATGTAACAAACACTGGTAAGAGGCTCAGGGCAGGTGGGAGGGCTTTTATGGGAGGGCTCTGGACCTCTGCCCATCAAGCCGAACCTCCAACTGCTGCTTGTCACATTGCATTGCTGGTCTTGCTGCCAGGGGTCTTGGGGTCCCACAAGTACCACCAGACACCACCTAGTGATACGAGTACCACTGGTTGAGAAACACGGATCTAGATAAGAAAGCAGTTTTGAACACTGATGGGGGTAAAAGCACCTTCCTTTCCCTCCTGTTCATTCTAAAATTCCCCCACACACACACTCTTTAATTGAGGACTTGAGAAGGGATTCCCAAAGTTTCATTACACCAGGTTGCAGTTCTACAAATAGCTTACTTCCTTAACACAAGCCCTACATTTCCCTCCTCTCCAGGTTAACTCTTTTTCACCTACCAGAAACATATTCTCGTGCCTTCTCTGTCACATCTTTCAACTCAAAGCTAATGATTCTGACCACTATATTTTCCTCTCTCAGTGACAAATACCAGGTGTTTGATTCTGCTTCTCGAGGGCTTCTTCGAGTAGAGGAGTTGGAGGACCAAGGACAGAGCTTGGCCAATGTTTTCATCCTTAGGCTGCTGGAAAATGCAGATGATCGTGAAGTCAGCTACATGCTGAAGGCACCAACCCAGTGAGTATGGACACAGAAGTGAAATTGTGTAGCTTGCATTAGGATGGGATCATGCATATAATTTGCTGATAAACTGTCATAATGGATTCCAGACCATTATGGTTTGAGGGATAATCTACAAACAAATTGCTTGAATATGGCCCATTTACAAACCATGTCATTGTCTCTATGCAGAGCAATCACTTCAGGAGGCAACCAATAACTGCATAATGCTTGCACCAAACTGCATGTGATATTAAAAGCGTCATCATGTAGTGAAAACTTGTTTTACTTAAAATAGCAATCAGGCAGTGCTGTGATTCAGAACAGGCTTGCAGCAAGAATGGATGTTTAGCCCTTTTCTTTGGTTTTAGAAATCCTCCCTCCCGAAGTGGCTGTTTAATCCTGAAAATGCCATTTGTTACAATAGCACTGTCAGGGTTAAATAGCCATTTCTGCAGAGGAATGATTTTCCACAAGAAAACAGCGCTGAAGAAAATTTGTCTGAAGAAAACAGCACTGAAGAAAATTTGTCCAATTCCTTCTTAAAGGCATCCAGGCAAGATACCATCACTACTTCCTGTGGCAAAGAGTTTCACAAACTAATTACATGTGCGGTAAAGAAATATTTTCTTCTGTCTGTCCTAACTCTTCCAACACTCAGCTTTCGTGGATGTCCCCTGGTTCTGGTGTTATCAGAGTAAAGTTCACAGGTTTCTCACAGAACTAGAATGGTTTCACCCTTCCTCCCACAGATGGAGGAAGTCAGACAGCTGTCAAAGAAGGTTTCCTGTTGGAATACTCTAATGCCATAGCAAAGTGAACAGCATATTCAGTGTGCCAATGCCAACAATAGTAATTTGCACTCTGAGTTGCTTCAACTCAGCCATTTCAAATCAAATCAAACATTTCTTGGCATAGATAATAAAACCCAAATATTAGTCCCAGCAACTCGGCCATTGGGACAGAGGATTTATTCTGTTGTCTCAGTTGCTATTGAGATTTGACAAATAGGGTCTCGCAACTAAATTGCAGTACAGACGAAGCAAGATGGCAAAGAGGAAATAATTCCTACTTCTACCTTCCCTGTCCCTCCACCATGCTTTCAGCTCTGGAATCAGTTTGTGTTCCAACTCTTTGGTGCTGAAGCAATCATGGGGGCTTGTTGTTAGCTCAGGAGATTAACATGGCAAAGTGAGCTCATCACCAGCATTCAAGATGCTCAACCCCCACCATGGTATCCAAACTGAAAAGAGTTCATATGTATGTGAGAGAGAGACTGCTTGTTCCATCTTCCTTTTTGGCACACTTTTTGTGCATGTGCGTGGAGCAGTGGGACAGTTTCCTTTCTGAAATCAATCCTATCTTTGAACCGCAAAATGATGTCTGTCAAACTGGGCTGCTTCTCAGTCTCTCCAACATCCCTGGTTTCCTTATTTCCATATATACAGTACCACATGTAACTTGACCTAAGAAAGGAAATGGCTGTTGCAAGGATTTTCAGAAAACACTGCACATAAGCAAGGTGAAAAGAAGAGGAATGTGACACCAGAATTCATCTGCTTCTCTTCTGTCAAGACTCTCAGGAAACATGGCTGGATTCTTTGTATCCACCCTAGATTAGTCCTGAACACCTTGCCGTTTTATCTTGTGCATGAGTGACATTCTAACCAGTGAGTGGGAGCTGATGAGTCAGGAAGTATGAATATTTTATTAAAGAGTGACACTTTGCAGGCTTGGCTGACAGGCTGACAAGGAACACATGGATTTCACCAGTTCACACGTGTAGAAGAGTGTACAGCAAGGGAGGCAGGGAATACTTTAAAAGACGCATTAGCTTATCTGGAATGGAGAGCAAATGGGTCTCAGTTTGAATGACAGTAGAATAAACTCAAAGTAGTAGGTGTGAACTCTTCTAGTTCTGGCACAGAAGGAGAAAACATAATGAGCAAAATGTATAAACCAGGGAAGGGGGGGGCATTCCAAGAGAAGGTGGTTGTAAGAGCAGTGCTATTTCTGTTCCCTTTATCTAAGTTTTATGGAAGGCATTGACTGCTGTATTTTTTCTCCCCGCTACCCCTGTCCTATGCAGAAGTGAGATGAAACGCTGGATGATCTTGCTGGCACCCAATCGGCGAACCAAGTTTGTCTCTTTTACGTCAAGACTTGTGGGTAAGGAAGACAAGGGGGAAAGGAGGGATGATGGGAAACTGCCATCAGGATGTGTCCAAAAATGCTTCTTACTTCTGTTTGTTGGGTTCTAGCAGTGTGAACCCCAGGGTAAAAGGCAAGTCAGGTAAAATTTCTTGAACACACATAGTTTGAGGCTATGTTTTTTAACTCAGTTTTGCATTGTCCCATCAGGTCAACTTACCCTAACAAAAGATTTCAGCA